>NW_026623177.1:1231818-2463637 GCF_028827545.1 Penicillium diatomitis | reverse complement strand
AGCGGTCGTACAAGATAGAATAAGTAGGCAGACGCAAGAATCATACATTGGGCTGCAATCACCGAGTTACGCATCATGATCGAGGGAAGGATTGCCCAGGCTGCGGCGAAGTAGGGCAACCCCGGGGGTTCTCGGTCTCGAGGAAGAGATGCAATGCTCCCATGCCGACTGGCTGCTCCCAGAGCTAATACCAACAAAACCAGACAACTGACCGGTCCATCTCTGAATCTTTGAGCCAGGGCAGTCCGGTAGTAACGGTCCCAATTGTAGGGGTTCACACATGCGTACCAAATATTCGCATGTCCAAAGAACGCCCGAACGTAAACAGGCGCATTGCCCAAATCGAATCCGGAATTTGGATTGAGACGTAACGGTTCACGCGCCATCTCTAGTTGGAGGAGGTTTTGAGGATCGTACGGCCTCGAGACTAAATCTCGAATCAGCGGCCACTGCAAAAGATGCAAAGCCGGGGTACTGTGAACTTTGGGCATGGTCGAAATGCTGATGCTAGGTGGTGGGTTGGCCCAAGACCCCAGTCCTACGGCAGCCATCTTACTCGTCGTAGACATGAATCCACTGATGCGGCTGAAAGGATCCTCGATGCCCATTCCGGTATCATTGCTGGTCGCGGGTGAGGCGGACGAGAGTGTCAATTGATGTGGATGGGTCTGTACTGATAGACTTGACTGAAGTAACCCTTCGATTCGAGTCAATTGCTCAAGGATGAGCTTGTCGCCCGCGTCAAGCTTGACCCCGGGCTCACGATAAATACATTCGGCATCGAGATCGGAGCAAAGTTGACATTTAGGACGTGCCCCATTGCATCTTGTCTTGCGTAAGCGGCATATTTGACACTGTGTGAGTGGGCGTCAGTCTTCACCATCAGGTTCGTTCAACTGAATCGTGCACAATGACAGAAGAGCCAGGCTCACAGCAATTGTCGCCCTTCTTCGCGGATACTCGGCAATATCTTCACCCGTTCGCTTCTTGTTAAGGGAGAATTCAAGCTCAATGCCGGTCATACCATCAGCGTCCCTCTCTGGTGTTGGCGTCATGGTCATTCTAGGACACCATGAACCCGAGGAAAGACGGTCCGGTCGAAGGAAATTGCCCGTGAGAGAATGCAATGCCAGCAAGTACGATCTCACTGGGGAAGATAATCGTCTGCTCTTTCATGCTAGCCTGGCCTGAAAGAACCAGCAACAGTGACGCTCCTGGCGAGCGCGCGAGCGAATAATTTTGGATCGCATTCGACGTTGGCTCGTCTGGGAAAGAAAGGCGGCCGAGGGAGAGCCATTTGGCCGCGGGGAAAGGCTGAATTAATATTCCACGAACGAATCAACATCTTGAAAGAACGCAACCCCAACTAATGCACAGCGGGGAAGGTATTTTTGAGTTGATTCTCGGCTGTCTGAGGCGTTGTCTGCCACCGTTGAGCTCCATCGCAGCTCGACATGATTCCCGTCTCGGTTTAGTTCCCCCGTCGGCGGAGCGCTTGTGGATCTGCAAGCGCTGGTCAAGTACGCCGCGCAGCAAATCATCGCAAAGAATGCCATTTGCGACACACGGGGGAGCTGGTCCGTGGTTGATTAGGCAGTCCGATTAGGTCAGGCCATCAGTCCGAGCTTCGTAAGAAAGGCATCTCCATATAGACTGTAAAGTTCACGGTAGTCGCTGATTGCTTTTTCTCTTCAGGGTAATATCATTTTTTGCGAATTCCTTTAACAACCCTGGACCGAACGCAGGAAGAGGTTCGCAAAAACGGAATCTACCTCGAGAAATAGTGCGGCGATCCCCATTATGACTGTAGTACTAGCAAATAGTGGTACCACCTCCCATACTTTAGGAAGCGCCGGCATAGGAGCGATCGATAAGCCGATAAGATATAGACTTCCTCTTATCTCACGTGGACACGCGTTTTGCTCAACAAACGCGCCTCCATCTCGTCTATCGCGGTACGACGTCAAAAGAGCTGTCGAGATATCTCCTCCCCCACCAGCTCTCTCCAAAGCTATCGAACATCATGCCTCGTCCAGCGGCCAAGCGAAATCGCTCTTTGAAGGCATCTAGGGCCAGCAACTCCAAGTCTGCGCCAGAATCAGAGTCGGCCGAAATCACCAAAGCCCCCGCACCCGAGTCCCCCTCTGTGGACAACGCGATCAAACATTCAAGACGCACCCTGCGAAGCCAGACACCCCTGGCGCAAAGAAATGAAGATTCGCTCGCTTCATCACCGGCAGGCGACAAGCCGGGAACTGGTAGTCGACCCGGTACGGGCAGTCGGCCCCCGACGCGATCCCGAGGCTATTCGTCGACACTTTCCCTCGCTGGGCGCAAAGGCGACGCCGGCTCACGTGTCCCTGGGACGCCAGGATTTGAACATTCTGTGCTGGGAACTTTCCGGCGACGACCGCGACAGCAGAGTATTCTCCACATGATGCAAGATGAGGACGATACGTTGGAGCTTGATGATGAGGATTTGTTGGGTGGACTCAGCCCCGAGGACGAGTCAACCACTCCGTTACATCTGACGCGAGGAAAATCGCTCTTGATCGCACAAGACAGCCCATTGCCTTCAACATCCAAATCTACTCCCTCATCTCCGGGTTCAAGAAAGCGCAGACGGTCCGATCAACAGCAACAGCCGCCACCGCAGCAACACAACATAGAGATTCAAGTACCCCAATCGCCTTCAGTGGTGATCAATCATTCAGTTGTCGACAGGGTGGAAGACATACCGAATCCGACACCCGTCCCGCAAAGCCAGGATATTTTGCCAAGCCAGACCATTCCACAGAGTCAAACGTCTAATCTGTACGAAAGTACTCCTCAGCCACTGCGCTTTGCCGATATACTCAGCCAAACTATGCTACCCCCAGCTAGCAGTCCGATGAGTTCAATCGCCACCGGGCCAGGCTCACCCGGGGCTACGGTTGCTCTAAAAGGTCGACGAGGGAGGAAACCTCGAAACCTTGCACATCTGTCTACTGCAATATTACAAGAAAAGGCGCTTCCGCGGCGACGCAAACCTCGTCGTCGAGGTCGAACCCTGGGCGAATTTGAAGTGCCCAGTGACGAGGATGACGAAGACGAAGAAAGGAGCGACGATGGCATGCATCATGCGACATCGGGCGATGAAGATGAGCTCAATCACCAACCAACGAGACGAAAAAGGCGGAGTGGCAGCTCGGTCAAACCCAAGCCATTTGGTAATGTGCACGATAAACCTAGACTCAATAGCCCAACAAAGACGAGGAATCGATCTAAATCAGCGCCAAGAGGGAAGTCTGTGGACGTACAAGGTTCCTCACGACGTTCGCGATCAAGGAAAAGCGTTGGGACGGATAAGGAGAATGTCATGCAAGCGTCGTCTCCGTCCTCGTCACCCTTGTCCTCTCCGCCCGATTCAGAGGGGTCAGACTTTGAAGGTGGCGATGGGGTTGGAAAGCCGCCGCGTCGCATTGTCAGCGCAGAACTGCGCGCCGCAGTGGAAAAATTCAAAGAGGTGGATCAATGGGAGATGGAATTTGAGGATGTCTCTGGGTCAGAGGCTTAAGCTTGAGCTTCTTCTCTGTCGGTCTTACGAGGCGCATCTTTGATGATCAGATTGACCAGGCGACGACATGACCTGCACCAATTAATGATTTACATATATCTATCAGCTTGAAATGATTTATTTGATGTGATGAGCCGGAAAAAAAAGCATGACCATTACTCCCAACATAGATGTTGCGTAATTGACCATGTGTTGTCTTCACCATGTGTTGTCTTCACCATGTGTTGTCTTCACCATGTGTTGTCTTCACCATGTGTTGTCTTCACAACATTCGAATGCATCGCTCAATTCTCAAGACATATTGAATAATGCACATGCATTGGACTGTTGAATTTGAAGCTGGCTGCATACGGCAATGTACACAATTACAGTATCGGAAACATTACCCGTTAGACCAAATAGACTCAGATGTCAAACTAAACCGTGGACCGTCAATAGCCGGGTCGTCCCAATCCGTCCACTTGACAAAAGGCGCCTGTATGAGATGGAGCCGAGAGCCCCGCAGAAAAACGGAACCCCGCGACAGGCAGTCTTGACAAGTTCGTCTGGCATCTACCGGGTGTCTGTCTTTCGTTCTTTGCATTTCTTATATTTACCTCGGCATCCGAGCGTGATCTGGCGCTGGATATATTCACAATGGCTTCAGTCGACGAGATCCTCGCTGGCAAGTATCCCGGCAAGGCGCATGCGCGCCGTGTTGCCCAGATGCTCAAGGAAAAGAATGGCGATGTGGGCATCATTTACCTGGAGGCTCAAAAGACTCGGATGATTGAGGACAGCGACGAAGCTATGCACTTCCGGTACGTACAGTATCTTCTTTACCGTGTGAGCGAAGATCTTCGAATATGCTTGATTGTTCCCTGGATCCACCATACTTTTTCCTTTTTGTTTTCCCCATGCTCAATCCTACTAGTATTGCAAGAGGAAATCACGGCCATACTTACGTTTCCTCGATTCTCCCTCCAGTCAACGTCGCCCATTCTTTTACCTCACCGGCTGCAACGAACCCGATGCCTCGGTTGTCTACGACGCCAAAAAGGATCAGCTCACCCTCTTCATCTCTCCCATTGACCCGGACTCCGTCATCTGGATGGGACTGCCCTTATCTCCCGAGCAGGCCAAGAAGCAGTACGATGTTGACGCAGTGCACTACACCAACGAGGTGAATTCGACCCTGGCTTCTATCGCGTCTGCCCAAGAAGGCAAGACCGTCGCCTTTGCGATCGACCAGCAAGTCTCCGAGGGTACCGACTTCAAGGGCTTCGCGCAGACCAACCTCTCCGTTCTGAAGGATGTCATTGGCGATGCGCGTGTCGTCAAGGACGCGTATGAGATTGCGCTGCTGCGAAAGGCGAACGATATCTCGACTCTAGGTCACATCGCTTGTATGAAGGCCGCTCGCAAGGCCGGCAATGAGCGTGAGGTCGAGGCGGAATTTATCAAGACGTGCATTGCCCACGGAGCCAGGGAGATGTCGTATCATCCCATCTTTGCGGCTGGTGAGAATGGCGCTACGCTGCACTATGTCAAGAATGACGACAGCTTCCACTATCCTGATCAACAGCGCAAGGGCAGTCTGTTGATCGATGCCGGTGGTGAGTACCAGACCTATTGCGCGGACATCACTCGTGTGGTGCCTCTGGCGGGGCGGTTCCCCGAGGAGGCGCGCCAGATCTACGAGATTGTCCTGGATATGCAAACGCAGTGCATTGCCATGTTGAAGGAAGGCGTGCTCTGGGATGACGTGCATGCTCTGGCTCACCGGGTCGCAATCAAGGGATTGTTGAAGCTGGGCATTCTCCAGGGTGACGAGGAGGAGATCTTCCAGAAGCGGGTCAGCGTGGCCTTCTTCCCTCACGGTCTGGGCCATTATCTGGGTATGGATACCCACGACACTGGCGGTAACCCCAACTACAACGACAACGACAAGATGTTCCGCTACCTTCGAACCCGCGGCAAGCTCCCTGCCGGATCGGTGATTACCGTCGAGCCTGGGGTAAGACAACCACCTACCTTCTTTTCCATTTCCTTTTGTTTCTTTTCCTCCCTGGTACGCTTCGATATTGAACTGATAACGTGGCCTGTCCAGATCTACTTCTGCCACTTCATCATCGACCCGGTCCTCGCATCCGCCGACACCGGCAAATACATCAACACCTCGGTCCTGGAACGCTACTGGCGCGTGGGCGGCGTTCGCATCGAAGACAACGTGCACGTCACCAAGGACGGTCCCGATAATTTGACCTCGACGCCCAAGGTGCTTGCAGAGGTTGAAAGTCTGGCGCAATGAGTGCGGTTTGTGGTTATATAGAGCTCAGCATGTAACAAGAGATTCGAACGCGGTGTAAGCGCCAAGTACCAAAGGACAGGCCCAAATAGCCAGGCCAAATCTGTGCGTTGGATTATTTTACACGTGAGATCCATTTCAAAAGAGAGAAAGCTCATTGCATAGATCATTATGTATTGGTGTATTGATATATTGAGTCTTCTCTTGTTTTGTTGCGTTCTAGACTCATTTCTCGCCCGCCCGCAGGCGCTTCCGACCCCGAGGGGTCGACTCGCTCGTCTCCGCCGGTCCAGACTTTTCCTTCCGATCCATCAAGAATTTCAACACGTCGGTCGTGAACTCGGGAACTTCCACACACATGCTATCCCAGTCCCCGCCGACTTCATGGCGCAGCACGTGGCCGCGCGAAGCCCAGTACGAGGCCACCGGGCGACGGATCGTTTGATCGTCCGCCGAGGTATGCGAGTAGACGTAGCGGGCGTAGGCCAATTCGCCGCGCGGGGTGCCGTTGACGCGGTGAATCTTGGTGTGGGCGAGACTCTTGAGCGCGGGGAGGCCCAGTTTCTCGGCTAGGGTGTAGACGCGTGCGTGTTGTAGGAGTTCCTCGCCGGTGCGGTCGACGGGGGCGGCGCCTTCGGGTTCGACGGAGCCGGTGGGGGTTTCTTGTTGGGGGACGGAGTAGTCGCGAGTGTATTCGAATTGAAGGAAGCAACTGAAGGCTTCGACGTTTTCGGTTGGGAGGTTGATGCGACGCTGGAGAGGGGGAAACGGATTAGAATAGATCTTGTTCGACGCGGGCGAGGAAGGAGGA
Source organism: Penicillium diatomitis (assembly GCF_028827545.1). NCBI lineage: Eukaryota > Fungi > Ascomycota > Eurotiomycetes > Eurotiales > Aspergillaceae > Penicillium > Penicillium diatomitis. The sequence goes on along the minus strand of NW_026623177.1, from coordinate 2,456,983 downwards.
CGAGGGTGGCATTTGCTTGAGAGTGGAATGGCGCACGCTAGGATCGTGGATTTGCGCTGCGCAACAGAGCATGGGAAAAATACGTACGCTTGATGACCCATCGAATTTTTCGACCAATTTGGCGAGGAATGGCGAGTCCAGCAGGAGCGCTTGATGCGCAGTAAGCACTTGCGCCCCGGTGCCCTCGCCCACATGGATCTCGACGATTGGCGAAGTGAGGAAGCTAGAGAGACACCCGGCGATTAGGTTTTGCGCCATCGTGGTTCACGCGGGAAGGATCGAAAATGGAATGGAGGATGGAGAACGGGATGCGCCGAGCTCGATCGCGTCAAAACGTCGGCAGATCCCGGGGATTCAGTACGCCCTGTATGGGAGAGAGAGAAGAGGAATGGAAAGGTGAAAATGCTTGGATGAATCATCCGAAGGAGCAAGTGAGAGGGAGAGAATCTTACTCAAGGAACTTGAAGCCTGCGCTCTTCTTTGGCGCAGGAGCTGGCGGCGCCGACTCATTTGGCGCATCCTCAATTACTGTATCTTCTGTCGCGAGTGCCGTTGACTCGGTTTGGACAGCTCTCTCGCCCGCATCGGCCTCGGGTTGAGTCTGTGTTTGGGGAACGGAGGTCTCCTGGGTGCCGGTCATTTCTACCTCGTTGGAAGTAGTGGTAGTGGTGGTGATTTGGGCATTGGGCGTTTCTGTGCCGGCGACCTCGACTTTAGGGTTGTCCTCCATTGCATGGTGGGTCGTCTCAGGTGAGAGGAGTAATACGAGGTAGGCGAGCGTTGTCAATGGAGGAAAATAGGTGGGTGAGTGAAAGTGACAGATCACAGCTGAGGAGAAGGGAAGTTGGAAAATCGAGCGGGTGGGGAGGAGACGGAGGGGACGCTCCACTGCGGGAGCTCAATTGGAGACCGTCAAAGTACTACTGACTTACTAAGTAGCGTCTAGCCGTCTGCTAGTGAAGTTAACTCTACGGCGCAGGGTACATGCCATTCTCCGAAAGTGATGGGTACTAAGATGGGTTTATGGATGACAGTCTGTTCTTCCTTCATCCATGTCTACGGAGATCGAACTCATTTCGGTACTTACGTGTCAGCGGTGGACCATTCCAAAACTAACTCCAACCTCGGCCTCGTCAGCCGATGGACCATGTCCTTGACCTTGACCGGAGAATGATCATCTCCCGTCCGGACTCGTGCTCTTCCTGACCTAGGTAGGTACTGTGGAGGTTGGCTATCCTGACAAGCCAGGTAAGTAGGTATACTAGTCGCCTAGTCTAGTAGGTAGGAAGGTACTAAGTTTACTAACGTCGGTAATCAACCCTTCAGAGGTATTGAATATGCAACCTGCACGTCGTTGAACTTTGTGGTCCTGCTATAGTATGCACCATGCAATGACTGTGCATATCTTTTGCTATTTACCTCGTAGGAGCTACCTCAATTTCCATGTTCATCTCCAGGTTCAGGGATTGACCAAGTGGCCGTTGAATTCGGCGTGAGATGGCGGCCCCTGGCTAGTGCTACTGCATTGGCGACACTCTTTAGGGTTTGAATGATCCGTTCCTGAATGAACACTCTGACAGATGGAGTAGCTAGTGATCAACAAGTCGACGGTAGAAGGAATCAACTCTATTCCCAAGGCTGTAGCTCTCTCCTATCGTCAGGGTCATAAAAGGTTAGACCATGTCAGGCTTATGACATCATTGGCATAAGCTTGCATTGCCTACCTGGACATCGTGGTACTCGCTGTGTGGTCCACTACTACTACTACTACTACTATTACTACTATTACTACTATTACTACGACTACTACTACGACTACTATGGTATGGTCGAGACTCTCGAGGTCCACTGCGGTTGATGATGTGATGGGGATCGATGCATTTCATGATATAATTTCAAATAAGGTGTGTGAAAGTCATCTCCGACAGGATGAGTAAGGGATGGTTCTCTCTTGTCCTCTCTCGTCCGCAACAGGAGTCGATCCTCATGCTTCCTTTCCCTTTTCAGCCTCACCTCCTGACGCCCCATCGCCCGTTTTGACTTTCGGCAGTCGGCGTTTCGGGCTTCCATGTCATCTGTCAGATCAGCCCGCAGTCGTCCGATTGACAGTGCGTGGTTCCTCATTGAACATCTTGATCTCTCTGTTTTTCCTTTCCGACTGCGACTCCGGTTCGTGTCCGGGCACTTGTTCGACCGAACCACGCACATGACGTGTGGAGATCCTCCAGCTGGCTTCCATTCCGCTCGTACATCCGGACCCTCTGCAGTCTACACATCCCCGCGCCGATGGGAGGTGACGACTTCATTTTCAGTCACGGCGATCCGCGGCGATTCTCGCGTAGAATGAGTACAGTCACTAGCTTACTTCAGTACAGTGCTGAGTGCACAACTCGATGTGCATCCGTGCTTCCTCACTTTGGGAGGGGGCCCCGTTTGATGTCATCCGTGGGCTCGGCTCGGCCTCGCCACGAGGCATCCGAACCTGCCGGATCCCCACGAGGCCATCCAGCCCTACGGATGGGCTCCACGGTGGGTTCGGGGAGGTCGGTATAATATAAGAAGCATGACGAAGGTCCAGCTTGATTAGGAGATAACGACAGGGCACAGGAAGACCTAGAAAGAGAAGGAGATACGATCGGATTGGAAGAGACTCAAACAGTTCGCATTGGGAAACTCCCTTGAACTCGGTCGCCATGAGTGGAAAGGCCAAGCAAGATGACGAAGTAGCACTTCAAGTGAACCAGCTGACCGAGTCTCTTCCCCCGTCTCCGCCCGATTCTCAATCCTCGGAGGAGGATGCCAGTGAGCAAAGCAGTGGGGGGTGGGGTGAAGACAAAACCAAGAAGAAGAAGAAGACCGCCCAGGAATCTGGACTTTCTCAAAGACGAGCCAGTGTCTCTCTCCAGCTTCAAGAGACCGATCATGGGAGTCAATTCATTCTCACCGCTGCAGACGCCAAGCTCCTCCAGGAAATCCTCAAGGAGACTGCGTTCATCGAGACTGCTTCCTCGTCTCCTGCTTCCCCCGCCTCTTCCTCTTCCAGCACCAGTGGAAAGGATGACCACAAACCTACGCGGAAGCATCGCTTCCCCTTCCGGGATTATCAGTTCATCGAGCAGCGAAGTACATTCGATCGACAGAATGTCTCGTCAGCCTCGTCACCCTTTCATGGCTTTTTCACCCTCTTCTGGCTCGGAGTGGCCATGATGGTGGTGAAAGTGGCGGCGAACAATTATCGCACATTCGGAACGCCGTTTGGTCGAACCGAGATCCTGGAAATGATGCTGAGTCGAGATCTGCTGGTGCTCGGGATTACGGACTTTGTGATGTGCTGGTCGACGATCTTCTGTTGGGCGCTACAGCGGATGATTCTGCCGGGTTGGGTGCAGTGGAGTCGAGGGGGCTGGATTGTGCAACATGTAGGTGTGAATTTATTCGACCCTGATGGAGAAAGAAGTGCCGAGTGCCCTTCCATGAAACGATGCTAACATAACGACTGGGTGATTTCACCAGATCTGGCAAACGTCCTACCTTGCTGGCTTCATTTGGTGGACGTATCATCGAGATTGGCCGTGGACACATACGGTCTTTATGGTTCTGCACTGCCTGACCATGTTGATGAAGCAGCATAGTTATGCTTCTTTTAATGGGTATTGTAAGTTGATCCATATGATTGACAATGCGGTAGATCTTGTCGGGCCACGTGGAGAGGAGGAAAAAGCAACCGGCTGACTGTGGTCTACAGTGTCGGAACTCTACAAGAAGCGACATCTTCTTCAAGGCCGTCTGAAACGCCTGGAAGATATTGTTCAGGGCGAGCACTCTCCATCTCTCCCGGGAGAAAGTACTACTCCATCGTCCAAAGAACTCGTTTCCCGATTTACCTCGATGAAACCCCAAGATCGACCACGCAAGTCTGCAGATCGCAAGGGAATTTATGCCACCCGCGCCGCAGACCACTTGTTGTCCCTGTCCGCCACACTCGAACATCAAACGACTCTGAGTCCTGAGCAGTTGGACACCCTGCAGGGTCTATTGACTCGTGAGATTGACATTCTCACCGAAGGTCTGCAGGGACAGTACTCTCCCACGAGTCAGTATCCGCAGAACTTGACTGCCGGCAATTTCTGCGAGTTTGTCGTGCTCCCCACCCTCGTGTACGAATTGGAGTACCCGCGGACCAAGTCCATTGATTGGGGATACCTGGCTGAGAAGGTGGTCGCCACGTTTGCCACGATCATGGTGATGATTGTGGTGTCGCAATACTGGATCTACCCGGTTGTGATGCGTACGGTGGAGATGAAGGAGCAAGGGTGGACGGTGCAACAACGACTACATGAATTTCCCTGGGTCTTGAGTGATTTGATGTTTCCGTTTTTGATGGAGTATCTTTTGGCCTTTTTTGTGATTTGGGAGTGTGTGGTAAGTTTTTTCTTTTCTTTTTTTTCTCTTCATTTCTGATTCATTTCTGGTTCATTTCTGGTTCATTTCCTGGTGTCATCTCCATCCTTCCATTCTCTACCCCTTCTCTACCCCTTCTCACCTGATTACAATTTTTTCCCCGTTCTTCTTGACTTACTTATCCACCCTTCCAGCTCAACACTCTGGCCGAAATCACCTGCTTCGCCGATCGAGGCTTCTACGCCGACTGGTGGAACTCGGTCTCCTGGGATCAATTCGCTCGCGACTGGAACCGTCCTGTGCACAACTTCCTTCTGCGCCATGTCTACCACAGCTCGATCAGTTCCTTTCATCTGTCGCGGGTCTCGGCCAGTCTGGTGACGTTCTTCCTGTCGGCCTGTGTGCATGAATTGGTCATGCTGTGCATCTTTCGGCGCCTGCGCGGGTATCTGTTGATTCTGCAGATGATGCAGTTGCCGTTGGTGTGGTTGAGTCGAACGAGGTTGTTGCGGGGGAGACCTTTGGTGGGCAATGTGTTTTTCTGGTTGGGGATCTTTACGGGGCCAAGTTTGTTGTGTAGTTTATATTTGATTATTTAACTGGTACGCCGGGTTAAGAAAGCTTCCCATCTGTACCTACGCATCAATCGACATGTAGATGTGAGACACTGTGCAGGAGTTCATCGCTCGTAAAAACCGAGGCCTCGGCTCCGGCACGGTGGAAGGCAGTACCTGCGCTTCGTCACATGCGGGGCTGGAGATAACTCTGCAGGAGATCCTTTTATGTCCGTCAAGCATTCCTTCTCTCCGGATGCTTCAGTGCCGGATGAGCGCGCATCGATTCTCTAGAATTGGGCTTGTTCGGCCAGTCGTCATCTTCTAAGGGTACTAGTCCCGCTCTAGCGACGTGAGCTTGTCGACTCTACTCCCCTCGGCACCCTTGCGTTTTCATCCGCCTACACGATCTGCAAATGGTCTTGTACTGGATGTCTTTCATCTCCGTAAACTCCGACGGTTACACGGCATCTGCAATCCAACTATATGGCGGAAGTGGACTTGACTGCCAATCAGACGGTTCCGCGAGAAGTCTGGAACTCTTTTCCGGAGACGTCCATCTGCACTGGTTGTGGTGCCCCGCGGGACGTGATCTCATCGTTCCAACGTTGACAGTTCAGAGGGTGTACATCGGGTTGCATGCGAGATGTTGAGCCCTCGCTGGTCACGAGCTCGTACCGAGTCACGCTAAGTCATGTTCTCGAGCAAACTATTAAAGTCGAGGAGCTGTCTTCAACGCCCCTTCATTCCGCCTGTGTTTGGACTTTCTTTTCTTCTATACTTCACGTTGCTCATATCACAGTTTGAGGTCACGGGAACCTCCATTTCACTGTTGAAGTCAGTGTGAAATTGGGAAACGTCATTCTCCAATTGGACTTTCTTCATTCATTCTATCTCATTCACAACTCTCACAACATGGCCTCCAATCCCCCTGCGGCTTGCTGCACCATTGGCGTCAAGCACGAAGGTGAAGCCAAGGGTTCCCTAGAACAATTTGGCGGTGGTATGTAAACAATAACCTCCTCTCCATCTCATCCTATACACTGGCGCGATATTGGGATTCATCATCACCACATCCCTCGAATCAACCTTCTCTATACGTTTCAATTTCCCTTATATTCCCCCCAAATCCCCCGGGCGTCCTCTGCCCATCTACTTCTCCCTCTCCCACGCCATCCTTTCCCATCCCGACCTCTCTTCAGAACCGCGATTCTCACTCGATCCAACTCCAGTCGAAACATACCTCACCTATCCATCCAACAAAGCCGCCTCTCGCGCCGTCCTCCTCCTCACCGACGTCATCGGCCACCGCTTCATCAACGCCCAACTCATCGCAGACCAACTCGCCGCCAATGGCTACTTCGTCGTCATGCCCGATCTGTTCCACGGTGATCCCATCCCCTTGAACCGTCCGGCCGACTTCGATCTCATGGCCTGGTTGAAGGGTCCACCAGGCCATTTGCCGCCGCGCGTGGAGCCCGTCGTGCACGCCGTGCTGGGCGAAATGAAGGCGAAGTTGGGGTGTGAGAAGATCGGGGTCGTGGGTTATTGTTTCGGGGTAAGTCCGTGGTCGAATTCGGGCTTTGTCGGGCGGTTACTCGAGCGAGCGGGGGTTTTGTACCTTGCGAGCTACTTTTCTGCTGAGTCGCTGATGGAGTCGTTTGTGTTTCTTTCGGGTGGTGCAAAACTAATGCTCTATGGGTATATGGTACAGGCTAAGTACGCAGTCCGTCTGCTCAAAGACGCCCAAGTCGATGCTGCCTACGTTGCGCATCCCAGTTTCGTGGATGCGGAGGAATTGGCCGCGATTCAGCGTCCCCTGTCAATTGCGGCAGCAGGTGAGCTTACTCGTTCTTCTTCTTCAATGACCCATGTCCAAAAGAAAGCAAAGAAGAAAACAGCCCCCTTCTTTTCCTTCCCTTTCCTTCTTCTCCTCCATCCAGAATCCCCATCCAGATCGCCCCCCACAACCCCAACCACCAACTAATATCTACCTCCCCCCCCCAGAAACCGACTCCATCTTCCCCGCCGAAAAGCGGCACGAATCCGAACAAATCCTCGCCAAAACCGGCCAAGCATACCAGATCAACCTGTTCAGCGGCGTCGAGCACGGATTCGCCGTGCGTGCGGATATCACCAAGCCTGTCGTGCGATTCGCCAAGGAGGCGGCTTTTACGCAGATGGTGGCTTGGTTCAATCAGTATGTGTGAGGAGCTATGTGGATGAATCTTGGAGGTGGACACTTGAGAGACTGTCCGGGGTAGGTACTAGGCACTAGGTACTATAGTAGGCAGGTAAAGTGACTGATGACTCGTGAGAGATTCGAATACACCATAAACTTGATTGACTCTTGGGACCCCGTCTAACTGGTCTACTATGTAGTATGTACCCAAAACAAAAAGTACCACCCATGGCCCTGTCAGGCCCCGGGAAACCTGATAAGTGGTTAATGGAGTCTGTCCGGACATCACCCAATGAATCCGGGAACCAAGGAATCGTTATACAACCTCCAGTTATACCTGTAAATCAGAAGGGCGGGTACTGCGATCGGTGCGATGAGACAAAAGGTACTACTGCGCTCAATAGTCAATACTACTCGAATACCTATACTTGGGCTTGGTAGTTGCTGGTTGTACTCTATTTCGAATATGTTTGCTCTTGCGAGGAGATCAACTACCTACCAACTTGCCTACAGTATTTAGTATCTGCTACCTAGGACCAGGACCACGACCAGGACCTACTGTATTGGTGCAGGAATACTGGATCGTCCACACATAACTACGCAGTTCCTCGACCGCACAGGCGTACATTTACTACGCGAATCCGTGGCTCTCCACGATTGAGCACGCTTTTCATTCATCATGTCAAGCCGTACGGAGAAAAACAAAAAAAAGATGTACATACTACATACATCGTAAGATGACAGGAGACTCTTGAAAACGTTAAAACGAGTAGAAGCGGAAGCAAGGATGAGAAGGAAACAAAACGGAAACGAGAAGCAAAGTCGTGAAGGGGGAAGAATCGCATCCATCCAGAAGCCACGAGGCAGAGCCTCGCAGACCTTGCAGAGTACCACCCCAATAGAATCGTTTCGTCCTCAGACTCACATCTTCTCGTGCGTGGCCATAAGGGAGCCTAATCAAGTTGTTCGTCAGACGACTTCGGGGGGGGGAGGGGGGGGGGGGGGGACAAAAACCAGATGGATTGTTCCATGCACTTACCAATGAACGTCGTCACCAGGCGAGAACGCACTTGGCAGATATCCTCGGGAACCAACCAGATGGTAGCACCCATCTTGCGCGCAATACTGATACTCAACTTGGCATTGGCGTAGGCCTCCTCGTCGGTGCGACCGGGGGTCACCAGGTCGTAGTCGACGTAGCTGCTCTTCATACCGTTCAACACATCCAGCAGGAAACGACCGGTGCCGATCGAGGGATCCTTGAAGCTGCGGATCGCGCTGTTTTGACCACCACTCTTGGACATGTCGTTGGCCCAGCGAATCATCTCCGCATCGGTAATCTCGCGCTTGCCCAGACGCTCGGCGAGCGCAGACAGGGTACGCGTGATATCCCGACGCATCAGTTGCCAGACCAGACCCAACGTGAGTGTGCGCTGGCCGTCAGTGATATCGGCCCCCTGTACTCCCACCAAGGAGAATCCATGGTGCTTGCCGAGCTCAATGGAGTAATTGGTATTTTCCACAGCCTTGAAGCGCATCATTTCACCACCAGAGGCAGGCCGCTTGTTGACGTGTCTCCAGTTGACACTGCCCGGGATCACCTTATCGTAAGCCTGCAGCAGAATGGTACCATCGCGCAGATCGTCAAAGAGCGAATTCACCGCCGGTTGCACGTCCAGTGAGTTCAGCCACAGGGTAAAGACACGGGCCTCGCGCTCACCCTCCGCATCAAAGTCTTCCACCTCGAGCTTCTCCTCCTCGGTAATCGGGTCCAAGCCAGGGTGGGTGTTGAAGAGGTTGGCAACAAAGGCAAGGTTCAGCTTAGGGTTTCCGGCAACAAGGGAAGTGGGAGTCAAGAACTTGCGGCAGTCCAGCTTCTCCGCGTTGGTGAGTACCTGCTCGGCGCGCTGCAGGAGGTCATTGGTCTGGAGAGGACTGCGGGAGCAAAGGTCGGGGGCCAATTGGTTTAGCAGAACAGTATAGTTCTCACCATCTTTGACATCGGTTGAGAAGTTGTTCACTCTGTCAACACCACGAAGAGAAAACTGTTAGTCGATCCTGAGAATTCTGCCATGATCCACGCTCAAGAAAAAAGGAGACAAAAGAAAAAAAAAGACCAAATTGGACGGAAGAGGAATCATTGTGACTTACCGGCGGTCCCACTTGGCATTCTTCAGATGATAGTTGAACCAACGCAGCAAAATCTGCTCTGGGGGCAGACGCAGGAACTGCTCCAGGGTCTCATCCTCTTCCAACAGGCGGTATAGCTCGGGGTGAAGCTTGATATCAATTTTGCCCAATAGACCACGACGAATGACCTGCCAGATCAGACCCAGGATCAAGTGCTCGCGCACCTCAATAATATCACCACTGCCAATGTTGACGACAGAGCAGCCGATACCCTTAGCCGAGTTGATCACAATGTTATTGTTCTCCGTCATGTGGAAGGCATTCAGTGTCTTGATCTTCTTTCCGGGCTTGTTTAGTACACGTTCATCAATTGTATCGGGCACACTGTCGTTAATCAATTTGGCCAACACCAGACCGTCCTTGCACTCGTCAAACATCTCAAAGGTGTCAGTGGGGAAGGGCAGCTTGTCGCCAATATCCGGGTCACCGGCCAGCACCGCATTGATATGCCGTGTGAACTCGGTTCGCTCATCCTCGTTGATCGTGTGGGTCACATTCGCAGAAGAACCTTGCACGTGGATACGGCCGCCTCCAACACTGCCCTTGGAGACGTGACGAGCGCCGCCTGCACCGGCGCCGGCACCGGCTCCAGCTGCCTGGATGACAGCCGCGGGGCTCGCGGCGGCCGGGGTCGATCCTGAACGGAGTCGCGAGATGAGCTGGTGTTGCAAGGGAGATAGTCAGTGAGGGGGGGAAAAGATGGCAAATGAGGTTACAAGAATTGCCAGATTTGGTTTCTTGTGTTTGAAGGAGCTCGGTCTAGATCAACCACGTACATCCACGTAATCCTCAAGCTCAACGCGGCGGGAGCTGTCCAGCTCCACGCCCTTCAAGGTCTGGCGCACGACGTCGTAAGGCTGTCGCTCGGATTGCTGAGCGGCCTTGATGACGGAGGCTTCATCAAGGTAGCCACGATCTTCGACATCTAACCGACGAAACGCATCCTGGAGGGAGAAAATCTCTCCCTGGTCCAGTTGCGGGAATCGCCTGTGAGAAGACCGGAGCGCTACAGTCAGCATTGACCTTCATGCTCGCAGAGTTGATGGTAGCGAGGGTCTCAACGCACTTTTGAAGCTTAAGAACGTTCATTGTGAGTGGGTGACCAACACTCGAGGTCTGCAGGGAGGGAGGTAGTGACCAGGCGCAAAGACAAACACGCCGGAACTCGACGGGGACGAGGAAGAAGAAGGAGGGGGCGGTTGACGGAGAGAAGAGGGGAACGATCGCGAAGCTCGGATGACAACAGACTCAAGAGACGATGCGGCGCAGCCCACTACAGAATCTCTCAATGGGTGAGATTTGGAAGGGATGGGTTGTCCTTGGAAATGGAGAAGAAATTACGATCCTGTTCGGTGCAGAGGAAAAGACTACGATGGCTTTACTCATCCGCGACTCAGCCTCCTTCTCGGTGTCTCCTTCACTTGTCTTTGCTGCTCTTCTCCCCTTTCTGGGAGCCCTTTTTCCAAGTGCAAGTGGGGGGCAATACGTTGGCGGGGAAGACTTTACAAAGTTTACCGAACCGCTTGTACGGTACCGTTCGATCGTATCGTGTGAACTGTGAATGTCCGATGATCTGATCTCTTGGCAGATGGTATTTACCATGCAGTACGACTTGAGTACTTTTTCCACGCCCAGACCCCAGGCTAAGATAATGTAGTGGTAAAGTACTGGGCCACCTCGTGTCATACAGCTTTCCGGAACAGACCTTGCTGCCTTGCCCGATGACGTCGTAAAGGCTGCCGTGAAGTGAATACGCGCCTCCAGCCACCACGCGGAATACGAGAATGGATCAGGCATCAAGTTGATGGTCGCAGTTGGGTCAAAGATCGAGGGGTGACCTCGTCCTCGAGAATACCTAGACGATTCCGCTGGATCAAGAGAATTGCGGCACTTTCCCAAGTGTTCGAGTTCGGTAAAGATCACTTCAAGACGGGCGGCGACATGGAAGGGCACCTTACAGATGATGCAACGGTACAACAGACACCAAGTCATCCTGACTAGTGACTACAATAGGACATAGGTTACTATAGAATGCATTCCTATCGTCATGAACGGGCAGATAAAAGCATGCTGTACTGTGCAGTTCTTGGTCGTGCATGGGGAGTGGGAACTGATAAGATCCAGCAACACATTTCAGCAATACAAAATCCACCATCTTTGCTACACAAATTCGTTAGCCTATTTCGCAGGCAGACACATTGGTGATTTCAGGTCGAGCGCCACACTTGCGAGAGACCATACTGGATAAGTCTATATAGTCATTGTCGCCCTGCAAGGCAGCCTAGTATACCCATCCATCTTGACGTATCGGGGTTGACTGCAGGTTTGGAACTTTACCCGGTAACTGATCCATGTTAGCAAAGTAGCAGCTCTTTTGCTAAGGTACTCAAGTATGTAACACGGAGCATCCGGCTGCTAGATCAAAGTGGTGCGTAACACTGCTCCTACAATGCTTCCAACCTTACTTGAATCAATACTATCAGATGCCTAGTCCCTGATTTCCTGACCAAGTAAATCTCCAGCTGGCTAGACGCTCATCGACATCGGGCATTGGCCTTGACTATCGTGGGAAAAAGAAAAAAGGAAAAAAAAGAAAAAAAAAAAGGTGAATATCCCATGGCTATGATCTTGTACTTTGATTTTCCAAAATGTCGAGACGTGGAACTCTGATCTTTCCCTCGCGCTCTCGATTACCAAACCTCTAGGGCTTGATCGCCCTCCGGGTCATGGTGGCTCGCATTGTGAGTATACCCTTAGGTATACGTGCACATCGGAGGGTGTTTTCCATCATCGCGACCACCATAGCAACAGACCTTATGATGAGCGATGGCCTTCTCCATCATTCCTCCGAGCAGCAATCAGGAGAGCCTGGCTAGCTGCTTTTTCGGCGTCTCTTGTTTGCCTAGAGATCTAAGTTCCGGGACTAGGAATCTTGTACATTCTCTCGATCTATTCTACAAGTATGATCCAGCGTGTCGTTCACTAAGGAAAGGATTGAACCACATAAGCACAACGCAAAGCAACTGGAGACGTGAGCTGGAGGATGCTCAACATCAAGTCAGGTAGAAGAATGGCCGATGACCGCAATGATGCTTACATACAAAGTTGTACAGACTAAACAGCAGGTCGTATGGTGCTACTAGCAGGAAATAATCAAGCATCAGGTTCACACTAGTTAACTGACCGGTCACTGTGGTTCATGTTTATTGGAAGATCCAACCCAGATTCGACAGGAATGCTGGGTAAGTCAGGTGACTCAATCCATCGGCTCCAACGGGCGGTCGGATGCAGGTTTCCCCCACGCGATTACATCATACTCGAGACAGCCGGCTCCTGGGGGCAGCTGTACCGGCCCACTTTCTGCACGGCGATCTCCCTTCCCCCCGTTACCCATCGGGGACCACAGAAACAAGCTTGCGCCAGCTGGTCTTTGTCCCTGGAGCCTCGGTTGGATAGATTCTAGTTGTATGGCACACTACCCACGGGTTGAATGCTCCCCCGTTGTGCTCACTTTGGATCGCCAACGCTTGCGATTCCTGGGCTGACAGCTGGCCGGCTTTCAAGCTGCTCTCTTCCCCGCTACACCCGCGCTCGACAGGGTCTCCAGCGTGGCATACCTCCAGTCGTCATGGCGGGGCCGGAGCAAAAATCGTTTCTGGGGAATCTCTCTCCTTGGAGCACCCCGAGAAGTGCCACCCCGCTGTCGTCAGATCGGCCTGCGGGCAGCAACCCTGATGTGCTGCAGCGATCTCAGGGCGAGGATCACACAGTGACCCACAGGCACAAAGTGAGCTCTCGCTACTACCCTTCCGACTGTCCACCACTGAAAGCACGATGGTACTACGCGGTGGACTCGCCGAAACGAAAACTTGCCATACCGGACCAGAAGAAGTCGGAACAAAAGCCACCGCCCCCTCCGAAGAAGTTTGTCCAATTCTCTCGCAGCGATTCGCAGGCGATCGAGGCTACTTTTCAAAAGCTGTCAGAGATCGAGGACTCTCACACTAGCGAAGCTGCTCGTACAGCTGCATTACAACAAGTTTCCGCCAAGGTTCCGGTCAATGAGGATTACCTCTTTGATGTGGATGTCGAAGCCCGCGAGCTGAGTCCGGCATACTGGATTGGCCCCGTCTATGAAGTGCGGCGAGGCACGTGGTTCTTGCAGGAAGGTTCGAGCTTCAAGCCGTGCGAAGAGAATTTGGCCACCCAGCTGGAAGAGGGCTATGTGAAACTCCGCCCATGGCGACTCGTGACGGAAGATGGAGGAGCAGACAAGTCGGACAGTAGTAGCTCTGCCGATGTCCGCAGCAGGGCAAATACGGGTTCCGGTACCCAAAGTCCCGCTTCAGAGCCATCGCGGCCAACAAAGCCGCGCGATAAGCCTCAGACGGGGGCAAGTGGATCTGCTACTACAGCTCCCACGGATATTAAACAGTATCGTCTGTTTGGTGCCTACATGAATCGCATTGTCACATATGAAGATGCCACAACAGCCTGGCTGACCACGGACGACTTCATGTCTCGTGTCAGCACGACAGTCTTTCAAACACTAGGTGGTGCACGAGGCATGAAGTATGTACGAGGGCTCGGGGAGACTCGGCGATCGCGGGAAGTAGCCGACATGAAAGCCCCGCAACGCAAGCAAGATGGAAAGGCATCCAGTACGCCTCAAGGCGAAGTGACTACTACATCATCCGATGCCATCCCTAAGCCCACGTCCACTTCCATGGAGGCGTCTGGAAGCGACGGTGAACTAGAGGCCGAGTTACATCGCCCGATTTCTACACTTGAAAGGCAAATGTCCTCATTGGCGGGCCAACCTCAGAATCAAGCTGAGCTGGAAGAGCAAGCTCGACGGCAAGAGGAGCAGGAGATGGAAGACTCGCGAGAGATTGAAAGCGAAGACCAAGGCCGAGAGATCGATCACCTGGTCCTGGTCACCCACGGCATCGGCCAACGACTTGGTCTGCGATTAGAAAGCATCAATTTCATTCACGATGTAAATGTTCTGCGGAAGACTTTCAAGGCTGTCTACAAGGCGTCCCCTGATCTTCAGGCCTTGAACTCGGCGTTCCCCGATCACATGAGTAATTGCCGTGTGCAGGTCATTCCAGTGTAAGTCGAATCCCCCCTCCACAAACAGAGCTTCTTGAGCTGGGCTAATTTTCGTGTTCTCAAAAGTTGCTGGCGACATCTGCTTGATTTTCCCTATCGAGGCGTGCGACAGAATCGGAAGGAGCTTGACCTGACCGACGCAGACACACTGGACGATGATGCATACCCCAGTTTGGCCGACATCACTCTGGAGAGTGTACCCGCCGTGCGAAACCTTATCTCCGACCTGGCCATGGACGTGCTCTTATACCAAAGTGCCTATGCCGATCACATTGCCAACATTGTCAAACAAGAGTGTAACCGAATTCTCGAATTGTATCAACAACGGAATCCCTCTTTTAAGGGTTCAGTGAGTCTATGCGGTCACTCCTTAGGAAGTGCGATTCTATTCGATATACTTTGTCATCAATCTTCAGACGCCGGCAATATGGGTACAAGGGGTAGAGCGGCGGCCATTGGATCTGCCGATCTTGCTGATCAGCGGGGTGGTACTGACACGAGATTAAATTTTGATTGTGAAGAGTTCTTCTGCCTCGGATCTCCTATTGCCCTGTTCCAAATGCTCAAGGGAAAGACCATTGCGGGCCATTCTGGTGTCGAGGTGCGAGGCCGCCATGGTGGAATGGATGCTGGTGATCTTGAATCACATCGCCTGGGTGATCTTGGAGCATCGTCCCGGGATTCAAAGAGCAGTCGTAATTTGATTGAGAATTCCGCCATCATCTCGGCTCCGCGCTGTCGAGATCTCTACAACATCTTCCACCCCTCAGATCCTGTGAGTTACCGTCTTGAGCCCTTGATCACACCGGCCATGGCTAGTCTCAAACCCCAGCCCTTGCCCTCCGTGAAGAAAAGTATCTGGGCCACATCCGGACAAAGTCTCTCTATTTTGGGCTCGCGCATGGGTCAGAGTGTGGGGTCTCTTTGGAGCAATTTTACCTCTGGCGTCGCAAGCAGCTTGCTTAATCGAAGTCTGGGCCTGAGCGCCGAGGAATCGACACCTCGTGGTGTCTCCAGCAGCCGACCCGCCGCTGACGGCGTGACTGGACCTACACGGAGTCAGTCAAGTCTCAGTCAACATACTTCGTCGCATGGCAGTGATGATCACAACGAGACTCTGATTGAACACAATCTTGAAACGCTCTACGATGGTTTCCAAAAAAGCCGCACGCAGCAGAAGAAAGATTCAGCTCGTCCCGCAGGCGGGAAAGCAAATGATATCAATGCTGAGGATCAGGAACGCAAGATGAAATTTGAAGATGCCAAAGTGCGAGCGCTGAATTCCAATGGTCGCGTGGATTACAGTATTCAAGAGTAAGTTGCCTGCTTGTTTCCCATGGTGTACTTTTTCGGAGTCTATTGGGACTAACACTTGCAAACCTTCTAGAGGCGCCTTCGATATTTCTCTCATTGCCAGCATCGCCAGCCATCTGACTTATTGGGGTGATGAAGACGTGAATCATTTCATGCTGTCGCAGATGCTGTCGCGCAAGTCGCGGCATCGACTGAAGGGAGTCCCTGCTTCGGACAAGACAAAATCATAGACGGACATTGAGACGTAAAGTACATAGATCCACATGATCATACTACAAGGGACATTTTCTGGATACTCGACACATTTTCGAGCAGCATCATGTGCATCTCGTCGAGTTGCGCTTCCAGGTATCATTCATCAAGCTGCGCAGTCTGTCAGTAGATTTTTCATTGACTAGAACCACCCTTGCTGGTGTTTTCTCAAATTTCAGCATCATGTACCAACAATTAGAGGGACTGCAATGAATAAATTGTCTCCGTGATGAGAGAGAAACTTTCAATCGACTCAAACAGCTCTCCTGAACTGAGTGGAATCCGTACTGAAGCAGTGTAGTTCGCTAGAGTCCAACCGTTTGCCGGCTTAGCGAAGAGCCCCACAGCGGACAACACCCGCGCAATAACAATAATTCCACTTCCGGCAACATCTCCCTCCTTTCCCACTTTTAAAGAAAAACTTTCTCTTCCCCGACACACACCCGTTTTCTTATCTCTTTGTTGTACAGTCAGTCCCTTTTCCGAGTCATTGGAACCCACGATGAGTTCCGAGCTGCAACTGGTTCAGAAGGTGTGGGAGCGCATTCGCGCCAACAGCCCCATCTATGAATTCCTGTTGAGCGAAGTCGACATCTACGAGGCTGAGCCTGCAGTGGTGCGGGCGCGCTTGTTGGTCACCCCCCGTCAACTCAACTCCAAGGGTACCCTTCACGGTGCTTTTTCAGCCACTGTGACCGACTGGGCAGGTGGTCTGGCGATAGCATCCTGTGGGCATGAGGCGACGGGCGTCAGTACGGATATCCACGTCAACTATTTGTCGACGGCCACGGCGGGTGACTGGCTGGAGATTGAGAGTCGGGCCAACAAGGTCGGGAAATCGTTGGCTTTTACGACTGTGACCATTTCGAAGAAGACTGACTCAGGGTTGACGATTGTCGCCCAGGGATCTCACACCAAGTATGTTCGGGCACGATGAAGTCTGATCGGGTGTACGAGTATCCTTCTCTTGCTTTCTCCCCTGGAAGCAACAACCAAAGGGACACGAAGAGTTGCTTTTTGATCCCGTTCTTCATTCTCCTTTCGCCTTTTTGATGATGTCCCACGTCTGGAGAGAATCCATCTGGTCTCCGGTGATAGAGTCTGGCTTGTGCTGTTGACTCTGCACGTGCATCATGACCCCCATCTATTTCCCCCTTCGTAGATCTTGCTTTCGCCTGATAGACTTGGTATACGGTCGTTCGCGTCCTGCGATACCGTCTTCGACCCGCAATCTTTTATCATCCGGCATTTTTAACACTGTTCTTTGAATGCCTGGGTTCACTCGGATAGCGGAGAGTAATCTTCCACTCTGTTTAGCTTTAGATTCCTGGTCGTCTCTTGTGACTTCAAGGAAATGATGAATGGATACATACACAAATTGCATATACAAGTTGATGATATTGAAAAAATTGAACAATCTCCTTACGAGCCACACCTTGTATATCTATTACCTAGTATACTTCTTACCTAATAACTAGTATACTTATTACCCACTACTATGACTATCAAGTTCAAAACCTGTTCGTCTGCTCATTTGCCTATTCTAGCATGTGATGATATGAAAAGACTTTCGGCCAAGCATGCAGTGGCCGGCGCATGGTTGATCTCAACCAGATCGACTCCACAATGACGATATATGTATCCAGAGTTCCAAACTCTCGTTCCAGTGACTCTTCAATATCGATCGGATCAAGATGGAACTAGACGAACTTTGTCCGATTTTCTCATTACTCTGACATAAACTCACGGGAATGCAGTAGCAGATCGATCGACCCATCGTAACAAACGTGTCCTTCGATCCAGGCTATCCACATTCCACTATATCCACACTGGCACACTCTTTAAGTACTGCAACAGTGCAAAGCTGCAAGCCCGCGGAGGCGGCGCACTGACCAGTCCGGACACCCGCGCGTTCTCTCGGTCTGCTTGCGACACTGTGTTCGCCGATCGGATCTGCCCATTGAAATAGCTCAAGCCACCGTCCGCAATTGTCGATCCTCGTTCTTCAATCGGCGCCATTTTCTGGGACCGTCGTCCCATTGCACATTTTTCGTCTTTGTCTCCTATCTTTTCTCGCTCATATCCTTCTGGCGCCGGGACTGTCTGCGGAGGAAATGGAGGTATGCCTCTTGCTCTCAAGTGCAATTGCAATTGCGCCGCCCACTCCGTTTCTGCAAAGCAATTGGAAGCTGATTAATGGATTGAATTGATCTACCGCAGGTCTAGAGCCACAATGGACCCGTCCATCGATGATGTACTCGCTTCGAGTCCCTCGACAGCTGCCATGCCCTCTACAAACGGGTCGCTCTCATCGGACAAAACTTCAACATTGTTAGACAGTACACAATTAAGACCACAGAATGAGCTCGAAGGAGCAATCCCAAATGCGTTCGACTCGCAGGAGCTCATCGACCAGACCCTGGATTTCTTAGCCTCAGCCAGCAATGAGACCCTGGTCGGTGTCCTTGTTGCGCTGGTGTGCATGATCTACGCGGTATTTGGCAGGCTGGGTCTCTTGCTCATCGGAATGGGAGCGGGGGTTCTCTTGCATGCGTCGTGGGAAGGCTCATTGTCAACGGGCGGCAGCATTGGAGTCTCGACAGCGCGGAGAAAGAGACAGGAGTTGGCACTGGAGGTCTCTCAAAGATTGCTGGATTGGCCACGTCAAGCTTCTGCTGAGCATTTGACGGCTACCGTTTCCAAGGAAAATAAGCACGCGGGAGTCATTGCGGCGCCAGAAGATCTGACGGCTGCTGATTTGAAGTATGCGACTTTTCGGCCGGCGACGGCAGCTGCGCTGCGCTCATTCACTGATGCCGTGGTGACTGATTACGTGAAGTAAGTCCAGAGGACTCAATTAGTCAAGTATACCGTGTGGTGCTCGAGACTGATGGGTGTTCATTTGCAGAAACTGGTACGAGCCAATTCTTCCGGCTGAGACCGTCTTCCCAGGCTCCTGCCGAAGGACCTTGACCCATTTCGTGACAACAATTTTGTCCCACGTGTCACGCAAGCGGACCGAAGAGACATTCTTGCAATTCCTGACGAACTCGTCCTCGATCATCATTGTGTTTCTCAATGAATTGGCCGCTGCTTTCACAGCCGTTGATTCACCGTCCGCGGATGCGTCGGAAGTCGTGGAGCAGTATCTCAAGAAGAGCCCCGAAAGCAGCTTGGCGAATGTCCTCTCTGAAGAGCAGCAGAGGAAGAAGTTTAACATGGTAGCAGACGATGTTCTCTCCCACTTCCTTGATGCCAAGGCATATAGCTGCTCGCCGGTGCGAGACTTTCTGCGTGAGATCTTTGCGCGCCTCGTGCTGGAATCTACAGTCATCAGTCTGTCTCGCCCCGAGTTCATCAATGAATGGATCATTTATCTTCTGCAGGACGGTGAATCAGAACTCATGCATGCCATTGATGCCGGCGTGGAAGGGGCCCGCAAGCAAAGTGTGGGAGGGAGCACCGTCCAAGCAGGATCCGCAATCTCCAAGGCGACTCTGCCCGAGACAAATAAGACGGTTACGCCTCGGTCCACTGAGCTCCCTGCGACTCACGCAGATCGGGCCGAGGAAGAGGCGATGAAAGAGGCCAAGAGGCTGAGCGCACTGATGGCTTCTCGGGATGCTCAAACATTCAAGGAGAACTCCAAGCCTGAAGCCATCCCTCGGCAAGAGCCGCAGACCTACGAGGCTTACCAAACGGGGCCTACGAGTGAGAATAGCTACAGCGTCTCTCTCAGGACTGCTTCTGTCTCAGAAACCTCCGATTCCCAGCCTCTATCCCCAACTACGCAAACAGCGACGTTGGCGTCTCCGACAGCTCGCCGTGACTCGGGAAATCAAGCTGTCATGCTTCAAGATGCACGGGTCATGATAGACGATGATGGCGCAAGCAGTGAAGAAGGTATCATCAAGTCTCGACCCACGTGGGACTACCTGATCCAAATTGAGCCGGCGTCGCACCGTGCGACCGGCTGGATGGTGTTCAGAAAATATGCAGATTTCCAGTCTCTCCATGAGATGATTTCTACGGTGTCTCGACTCAATCACATCCAGAGTTTCTCTGACCAGTTCCCAACTTTGCCCTTATGGAAGGGCCAAACTCGGCAAAACCTGGCTCGAGACCTTGAGCGGTACCTGCAAGAAGCTCTGAAACATGAATCACTGGCCGAGACAGAACGTATGCGACGATTCATGGAGAAACAAGCTGGACCGACGGAAACGAGTCCATCGAAACCAGGGTTCTTGTTCCCTGGGCCGAATACCTTTGAGAATATTGGTAAAGATCTGTTGGGAGCTTTGAGCAACGCCCCCAAGGGTATGGCTGGGGGTGGTCGTGCGGTTCTCGATGGTGTCACTGGGGTCTTTGGCGGTGCCAACCACAATCGGAAAGTGTCCAATGCGCCAGATGCATTGCCAATTAATCGAAGGAGTTCCTCCAGAGCGAGTATGGACCTTGCGATCAATCCCGGTCTGGCCAATGCGCTGAATCGAGTGGCCTCTCCGAGTATCGGTTCTGCTTCGATTGATCCCTTGGCGTCCCCGCGATTCAGTGGCGAACAGCCACTTTCTCCCATAGTCTCTTCCTCTCCACCTACTT
The DNA here is from genome assembly GCF_028827545.1 of Penicillium diatomitis. Taxonomy (NCBI): domain Eukaryota; kingdom Fungi; phylum Ascomycota; class Eurotiomycetes; order Eurotiales; family Aspergillaceae; genus Penicillium; species Penicillium diatomitis. The sequence goes on along the minus strand of NW_026623177.1, from coordinate 2,436,376 downwards.
CCGCGCTTGGCCTCGGATTGTCCAAAGACTTCGTGCATATCCCACCTCATAAAGATATGAGCAATGACACGACGCTCCCATCCGGCCCGCTAGATGCGTCAAACACAACATCACAGCTGGAGTCTAAACTTGCTCTTTTGGTTGATGAGAACCTTCGTGCCGATCCGCTTGACACCGTCGAGACCCACAACAGCCCCAAGAAGATAGCTTCTCTTGACTCCCAGATTGAAAGCACAACGACTAGCGAGCCACACACAGCTTCACAGACCCTGCAACGACCACGCGCACCTATCACAGCCGACGAGACACAAATTGCCGTTGAGCTCATATTTGCCGTCATAAATGAGCTATATACCCTATCATCAGCATGGAACATCCGTCGAACCCTGCTTAACGCAGCAAAAACCTATATTCTACGCCCCGGGAGTCCCACACTGGAGACAATTCGTGACCTGCTTCAGGAATCCATGATCGACGCTAATTCATCAGATGAAGCCCTTGCACAATATATTGCCAAGATCAGAGAGAATGCTCTGCCAACAGAAGCCGAGCTGAAAGCCTGGCCTGCGCCGCCTAGTGAAGAGGAGAAGGCGCGATTGAGGGAAACCGCCCGCCGATTGTTTGTGCAGAGAGGGATTCCTCAAGCTTTGACGAGTGTTATGGGTGCTGCGGCTAGTCGAGAGGCGTTGGAGAAAATTTTCGATAGTCTGCAGGTGGAGAGTGTGGCGCGAGGGTTTGTTTTCTCGTTGATGCTGCAGGCCTTGCGGGTGTTGACTTTGTAGACAGACGATTCTTTGTATGTTTATAGAAGCCCATACAACGTTTATGATAAGCGAATACATTTTCCCCCTCCCTACCTTGTTTCTTATCATTTATAGTTGCATGGAGAGTCATAGCTTTCTAAATGAAAAGATATTGCAGCTATCGCAAATTTTGAATCTTTCCAGCTTTCTTTTTTTGTTCGAAGCATCATTTTGCAAGCGTGTCAAGTAACGAAAGTGACGTACGTAGAATCTCAACTTCCACACCTATTGTAACCTTTATCAAACCACTTCACTTCCTTATCGGCACGTGCATATCAGTAACGCGTCTCAGCGCGTGTCTCAAGAACCAGCGTGCTTTGTCCAATGCTTTAATACTCTTACTTTTACCTTTCATTCACCTTCTTCTTTTTTTCACTGTCTCCATATTGGAAGCCAGACAGGACCCGATTTGAGTTCAATCAAGCAATCACCCTCCATCCAAGTGCACCATCTCCTCATATTCCCCCTCTCACATCATGACTTCCCGCAAACGCAGCTCAGACGCCGCCGGATCCACCGAGGCCCCGGATTCCAAGATCAAGAAATCCAAAGTCAACACCACCAATGGTCCTGCGGTCGGGAAGCCCAGCGCAAAGACCGATTCAAATGGAGATCAGTACTGGGAGATCTCCAAAATGCGCCGGGTGACTGTCTCTGAGTTTCGGGGCAAGACGATGGTCAGTGTGAGGGAGTATTATGAGAAGGATGGGCAGGAGTTACCGGGGAAAAAGGTAATTATTTTCTCTCTTTTCCTTCGGATTTTCTTTACTTGATTTCTCGTTTGCTCGTCGCTGGGATTCTTTTGGGGGGGTTTTAGGGGGTTGTCTCCGGGGAGACATTCCACGGCCAAGCGCAGAATTGAGTCGCTTGTGGAGCTATATTGGCCTCGACACACCTCTCCGACTGGTGATTGTTGATTCTTGCGATTGAATATGGTCAGATGTGATAGGCAGTGTGAGGCGAGAGTAGAGTGAAAGAGGTGTGGAACATTATATATTGACCACTAACGATGAAATAGGGAATCTCCATGCCACTGGAGCAGTTCTCTGCTCTTATCAAACTGCTGCCCGAGATTGAACAAGTGGTACAGAAGCAGGGATCGTCATTGCCTCGACCTGTCTACTCGGGCGGTGCTTCCGACAGCAATAATGACGACCAAGACGACTCTGGGAGGACTGGAAGCCCCGCCAAGCAGAATATTGAGGCTACTAGTGACGAGGAAAGTGAATCCTAAGTGAAGACTTCGTCTCTATCTTGATCGTGTGTTTCCGTTGTAAGGGAGTTGTCAAGCGCTACAAATGAGACTTTTCTTTGACCTTGCCCTTGGCTTTTTCTTTCTACTCCTATGTTGGCTCTTCCAATAGCTGTGCGTTTATAGATTTGGCATGTCTCGAAATCCTTCTTCTCACGTCTTACTGTCGCTCGTCTTGTGCTTGAGTCCTCGTTGTACTACCCTCTCTGCCTTGGGATATTGAAGGTGAGCGTGAAAGATTTCCGCAACTATATACTCACATGCTCGCTTCTTGCGTCGCTAAGTGGGTAGCAAGGGAGCCTCCTCGCCAGGCATGACGAGCATCAACCTCGTGAGCAAGCTGGTGTTCATCTCCTGCTCGACCCCAGCCACCTCCACCTGGGGTTCGGATAATGATGCGCTCGCCTGGCTGCATCTGGACAGAATTCTTCCCTCCAAGACTGATCGTCCTTTCTTCCATGTCTCCATCTGACTTCTTGACTCGCCGTACCCAGAGGTTCTGACCACATTGGCCGTCCTCGCCACCCGCAAGTCCGTACGGATGATAAACACGGCGCTCAGACAGAATCGAGACATGAACTGGGACGCGGAATTCAATGTCCCGGACGACCCCGTCACCGCCGCGGTGCTGGCCCGCGCCTCCAGAGCCTGGTCGGAGGCTGAACTCGCGGAGGAGGACGGGATACCTTCGCTCAAACACCTCGGCGTCGGTGATTCGGGTATTGGTCATATGTGTGTGCACTCCAGAGGTCCCTTCCCAGTCCTTGCCTGCTCCGCTGCCACCAGCTATTGTCTCGTAGTATCCGAATCCTTTGGTCTCGGTCTCTCCTTGAACATTGCCTCCGAACCCAAAGGTGAGGTTGTTGGTGTCGCCCTGAGAGGCAGCACATGCCTCGAAGCACTTTAAAATTACATCGGTGACTCGTTGACTCTGTTCCCATGTTAGCGACACGTAAGCCGCGAGACAAAAATGCACGAGAAAAGTGTTCCGAAACAGAAAACCTGACTTACAGTCAAAACGTTGCCTCCTACGACCGCTGCCGTTTCGGAAGGGGATAGTAGACTCTTTGGTGGTATACGGACAGTGATTGGCTTGAGACAACCCTGATTCAGAGGGATTTCGGCGGATATGAGACATCGCAAGCAGTATATAATCGCAGAATACGTGACTGCCTCAGGGGCATTGGTGTTTCCTTGAACATGAAGAGTAAGCATGGTGCTGCGATGATCGGCTGTCATTTCCGAAACGCTCTTACCATAGACCTCAGGTCCAGTGCCCTGGAAATCAAACACGGCCTCCCCCTTATCGGCATCGATGGAAATCTTCAACTGGATCGGGGTTCCATCGTCCATGTAATCCACGGCGCTCAAATTTTGGCCTGAAAACCTCTCGCTGACTTCTTTCAATAAATTGCGCACGCTGAGCTCAGCATTGTCCTGAATTTGACGCATGTAAAACAGCACTACTTCCTCTCCATATTCCTCAATCAGCGTGTTGATCAAGTTGATTCCCTTCTTGTTGGCGGCTATCTGGGCCTTAAGGTCATTTAGGTTGTCCGCCAGACAGCGGGTACCGCTGCAGTTAGGATACTGCGCGGGCTCTTTGTACAATAGTTCCGTGATGCGCTGCTCGTTGAATTTGCCTTCTGAAACCAACTTTTCACTCTTTATAGCAGCACCTTCTTGATACAGTTCTTTCGAATGCGGCGGCATAGACCCCGGCAGAATACCGCCAATGTCGGCTTGTAAGTTGAACAGTTAGCATGCGACGACAACGGGAAGAGACTAGGGATTTCATACCATGATGCGCTCTTGAAGCAACATAGAAAATAATCTTGCCCTGATTGAACGCTGGCTGTATCACCGTAATATCAGGCAGATGAGTCCCCCCGAATTCTGGGTGATTAGATACAATCACGTCACCAGGCTTGAGTTTACCACGCCAAATCTCTGCTTGCATACGCACACAAGTAGACATACTGCCAAGATGGACTGGTAGGTGAGGTGCATTCGCGACCAATCCGCCCTCTGGGTCGAACAATGCACACGAGTAGTCGAGCCGCTCTTTGACATTGGTGCTGACGCTTGTCTTTTGAAGTGCACGGCCCATTTGTTCGGCAATAGCCATGAAGCGATGCGAGAAGACACTGAGCAGTATAGGGTCAACAGTGTCAGTCTTGATCTGCGGGCCCGTCGCATCTGGTTCTCCAACGTTGATGACTACATGAGTTTTGAGAACGAGAGCAGAAGCTCCGGGAGGTACCACAATTGTCTGGGTGTCATCGGCAAGAATAGCTGGTCCTTTAATTCGGTCGTTGATTTCCAAATCGTCGAGCCGGTAGATTGGAGTCTCATGTCGGCCACCTTCGAAATAGACCCGCGTCGTGCGGAACTCCTTTCCAGACACATCTTTGGGTGCTATTTCCTGCAGCTGTTGATCAACTGTCTTCTCGGATTGCTCGAAGCTCTTTCCAATGCCTCGTATCCGAACGTCATCCACGATGATATCCCGATCCGGTAGAGTGAACCCAAATTCCTGCTCGTGCTGCTTGATGAATGCTTTGCCAAAAGCCCACTGGTCGCCCTCAAATTCTTCGTTTGCGTCTTCGTTGCTGGGCTTGAGAATCATGAGGGACGACTCTGTACCACGGTACCGCATGTTCAAATATTCCTCGAAAACAATGGATTTATCGTCAAAGCCTTGATCCTTCAATCTCTTGGTGGATCGCTTTTTCAATTCGCCCAATCTCTGCGCAAGCTGATCCCGGATGCTCGAGTCGTCGCTCCAGGTCTTTGATTCGGGCTCTTGTGTTTCATCGACAACATCGGCCAGTGCCATCCCGTATGCAGACAGCACAGACGAATACCGATGAATAAGAATTTGCCGAATACCGAGACTTTCGGCGATAGCCACTGCATGCTGACCACCAGCACCTCCGAAGGTAGCCAGTCGATGCTTGGAGGTGTCGTGGCCTTTAGCCTCAGTCAATGATCGAATGGGCCGTGTCATAGCCTCATTAGCGACTTTTATAAAGCCGAATGCAACCTCATCGGGAGTCATGGTCTTGCTCTGGTCGCCCTTAGCTAACTCTTGATTGATCTCCTCCGTTAGTTGCTCGAAAAGTTGTTTGCTCGCTTGATCATCGAGACCCTGGTCTTCATGAGGCCCGAAAATCTTGGGGAAGAAATCGGGAACGATCCTGCCGAGAAAAAGATTCGCATCTGTGACAGTCAAAGGCCCATCCTTGCGATAGCAGGCGGGCCCCGGGTGAGCGCCAGCTGACTCTGGACCCACGACAAATAACCCGTTGCGGAAGAATAGTCTTGAGCCACCACCTGCGGCAACTGTGTTGATATCCAGCTGAGGAGATTGAATCGTGACTCCGGCCGTTGTGGTCTCGAAGACGTGTTCGTAGCGGCCTGAGCCATATCGGCTGACATCGGTGCTCGTTCCACCCATATCGAACCCAATCACGGGAATCTTCGAAACAGGATCGTAGGAAGTCAAGGCGTATCCTACGACTCCTCCAGCCGGGCCTGACAGAATTGCCCGGAGGCCAGAAAACTGATCAACGTCCACTAGACCACCATCTGACTGCATAAACTCGCACCGTGCTCCACGAGAACCAGCTTCGTTCTTGACACTCTCGCTTCCCAGACCACTGTTAAAGCCGGCTTGGAAGCCAGAAATGTATCTCTTGATAGTTGGTGTCAAATACGCGTCTGCACAAGCAGATGTTGCTCTCGGGATCAGCTTGATCATGGGCATGAGCTCATGGCTGAGGCTCACATGACGAAACCCAATCTCCTTGGCCAGTCGCCCAATCAACGCCTCATGGTCAGGGAACGTGTAGCCATGCATAAGACATACAGCAATACTCCGGATCCCGCGGTCGAAGACCTGCTGGAGCTGTGACCTCACTACCTGCTGGTCTGGTCTTTTGAGGATGCGAACAGCTTCAGACGAGAGACCACGCACAACTTCGGCGTCTGCTTTGGCAGATTCGCGCATAGAAGTTTCCGTTATCCTTCGCTCTGGATCCTCTGCATAGTCTTCAAGTGTCACTCGCTCATCAATCTCTACAACTTCCTCGTAAAGCACATCAGGCCGCTTGATAGCCAAGTCGAATATGCGAGGCCGCGATTGGTTTCCGATCTGTAAACAGTCTCGGAAGCCCTTGCTGACCACAAGAGCGATTTTTTCACCTTTGCGCTCAAGCAAGGCGTTCGTTGCCACTGTGGTTCCCATTCGAATGCTTCGGATGAGTGATGTGTCAATGGGCTCCCCACGAGGAATCTCGCGGCCAGTGAACTTGGAGAGGAGGCGCCTAATCCCTTCGAGAGGTGCGTCATCGTAGTTATTTGGATCTTCTGACAGCAATTTTATCACGATGTCATCCTCCAATCTCCCTGTTCCTGGGTTGCCCACACAATCTGTGAATGTGCCCCCTCTCTTGATACAAGGTTAGCTTTAGGAATGTCCATTAGACCCAACGGGGACGAGTTTGATCTGCATACATCGATAGCGATGCTGATTCCTTGTCCACTAACTGTCTCCATGCTGTAAACGTCCTGGGAATACACAACACAGGCCAGGTTGGAAGATGCTAAGAGATGAGAGTACGATGAAGTTGTGAGACTCGATCTATCTTTTGATGTAGTGCTGATGCTTGCTTATCTGAGATGGTCAAATGATAGCCTGATAGGCCACAGGTCACTGCAAATTGGCCCTACTTCCCCGCACGATGCATTTCATACGTCATTCCGAGGCCGTCCACGATACGAACGCATGCACCGAAAAGGGAAGCGACAAACTGAGGAGTATAGTAGAGCTACTGATATATTGCTGAATTGAGCAAGTAAGAGAACAATTTCAATGAGATCTGCGGGATGAACGTGCGGCTTGGAAATCACCGGGAATGTAATGCGGCAAGCCGTTGAGGGCGATTTACTAAGGGAGCCGAAGCGCCATATTACCTGCGTTATTTGGGGAGAACCTACCACTTCAGCATTGTCATTTGAACACTGCTTTCAAGACCTGTGGCCGAAGCGCTGTCAATACAGACCCTCGCGTCTGCTTTGACTTCGTGAGGGCGCTAGCGCGTGCTGGCGGGCATCATTACGAGTAGCAACGCATGTACATGATTACAAAGTTCGATTCGGAGGTTCGAACGATTCCGAAAGGATCCGGCCGGTCGTACAGGACGGGGAGAAGGCAAAAAAGAATCGAGTTGTCATTAGTCTTGCGGATACGGACGGACGGCGAGCGGCTTTCATGGTAGAAAACGCAGGGACGGGACTGAGGAACGCAGGCGGGAGATGATTGGAGACACGATCGCTCGACGTCGAGATTCGATGGAGTCCGAGCTGTTGACCATGATAAATATCCAATTCCAGAAGAAACAAAAATAGTGTAAGCAAGAGGCAGTACTGAAGAGCGCCCGATGCACGGACACCACTTCGCCTGATGGACCAAAGAAGAGAACCCTTTTAGTGCCAAATCCAGAAAGCGAAAAGGATGCGGAGCAGGTAGTGAAAAGATGTTGCTGAAGATAGAAGTACGAGAGCCCAGAAATGGAGACGTCGCAACGAACAAGGAACAAGGGTCCCGGGAGGAAGTGTCGGGTCGAGTGAAGATGCACGTAGAATGCTGGGACCGCGCTTTAAGTGCTGGACGACTTGATCTTCGATCGTTCCGAGTGGCACGGGTGGCTGGTAGCAGACGAAGGGCGACGACTTTTACGAGTGCGATATTCGAATTGCTAGAAGCTCATCTGAAACACTCGTGATTCTCAAAGTGAGTGTCGCACAGAGCGAATCTACTCAGCAGTGTCGAGCTCATCATGAGCAGAAGGAACGGGGTCCAGGGGTACTGACGCTTGTTAGCTTCGTGGAGAAAGCAATGATGGAGAGCGACAACAAACCTTTCCTGTCATCGCCATTGGGAATAGCGTCGTGTTCCTCCTCCCGACGCTCACGGTCATCTTCGCGTCGCTCACGATCCTCCTTGACATCGCGGTCCCGGTCTTCAGGGCTGCGGGAGCGATCACGAGAGCGCTCACGCTCGCGATCACGGCGGTCATCGCGATCCCGACGCTCGTTGTCGCGATCCCGGTCCCGACGGTCATGGTCACGGTCGGCGCGATCATGATCCCGTTCGTAACGGTCATCACGTCGGGGAGAGTATTCGGCGCGGCTGCGGCGAGGGGAAGGAGAACGCCCACGGCGGGGAGGAGTGCGGTCACGACGACGGTCCCGGCCAGAATCGAATCGCCACGAAGCTGAAGGAGGAGTTCGCGCCCACTGGAAAGGGGTCAGTTATACCGCGGTCTCCGGCAAGTGGGTGCGAATAAGATCGTGAGGGATATGACATACTTCGATCTTTAAAAGGTCATCACGCCCAATCCGCTTGTTATGCATCTCGTGATAGGCATCGTCAGCATCACGACGGCTTTCATATTCCACGAATGCGAAGCTACCTCACGAGTCAGCTCCATTTGTCAAGAATTCATTGCGAAAAGGTGTTTTTGACTTATTCGGAATACATACAGTCGGCTTGAAGGTGTACGGGGCGCAGGGATATCGCAGCGCACAAGGCGACCGTAACTGTGTCAGCTGTTAGACTAGATGTTCACGCTACTTGGGCAAGGGTTTTAGGACAGATGGCGACGGTTTTTAAATGATGATGGCGACTGTGGTTTGAGTAGGCAATGTGGGATAGAATATGGCTGCGGACATCTTTGCAATGGCGAAGGTCGCAGATGACGATTTGTAGATCGTGATAGATACCGATGCGGCGAGGTACAAGGAGCAGGAGGAGCAGGAGGAGCAGGAGGAGCATCGACGAATTTGGAGCTGCGTTGCTCTTAATGGAAGGCGTCATATCACGTACCGTTCGAATTCGTAGGCAAGATCGCGGGCGCGGGTGCCATGGCCGAAGCCAGTGACATACAGAGTGGTGCCTGATCGAGACATTTTGGAGGTTTTATCCCCAACGGTGACAGGGAATGGTAAAAGTTGACTGAAGCAAGGATTCGAGTTGAAAGAAGATAATTGTGAATTCGGCGCGGCTCGGCTCCCTTCATCATTAAAGAAAGTCAGAAAGCGGTCGCCTGTACGGTGAGCTGCAGAAACCATCTGTGCCAATGACGAAACAGGAGTTCCACCGGGGACAGTCACGTTACACAGGCACCCGGTATGTAAGTCAATGATTCAATTCGGTAAAAGTAATGGCTTATGTATGAAACCTGCCAAGGACGGTGTCGTACACTGTAGAGTATAGAGTACAGAGTATAGACTACAACTTCAGAGTACGTTTGCATTCTTCAGCTGGTAAGGCTGGGAAGCCTTTCAGATCGAATTTGTGAAATTCTATCAATGTAAACACTTTAACACACTGTACACGTGTACAGTGTATAAAGTTTGTAGTTTGTAGACTTTGTACACATCTTTCTTACAAGGTTTTGCAGCGCCGAAGGTCGCGGCTTAAAGCCATATATATATGAAGGTACTAATCGAGTACTGTCTCTAGATATCTACTATAAATATCAATGATCTAGTAGTGTTTTACTACTAAAGACTTGCTACGTAAAATAGTATAAAGATAGTCCTTAGTTATCAGCCTACCACCAGTACTTAGTAACTACTTATTAAGGTACAGATTCTTACTGAACTAATATTTACTACTTACTATAAACCCAACTTTAGCATACTAGTCAGCAGTTAGCGATGTAAATTGGCTGCTCTGCAGGGCAAGGCCAACTCAGTTCTTGCTGGTTTACACTTTAGGAGATGATTGATACAATACAGTACAGCTGTATTTTGGTTAACGCGTGCTACAGTCATGTTCCATAAGTTTTTAACCCCCTGCCCCACACACCCTTAATTACATAATATACTGCCGGTCGCAAAACCTCCACCAAAACTCTATAATATTGATAATTCTACTAAATAACTAGCTAACGCACCCCTATATGCCCTAATATGGCGTATACCACCCCTGCGATTCAATGATTGCTTTAACCCTGTTAGGTATAGTCTCTGAAAGGTGTTCTAGGTGCCGTATATTAATGTTTTGCTATGTAATTTGCGTAGTTTCGACCAAGATTCGCTTAGTCTTATCGTTATTCTTTATATGCAGAAGATCAGGCCGAATCTTATAGATTTCTGCCTTCAATAGGGCCTATAGGTTCTTAATTGGGTTAAGGTTAGGCGAATAAGGCGGCTAAACTATCACCTCGATCTCTATATCTGCTAAAGTATCGCGTATAACGTACGCAGTATACGTAGGTGCGTTATCGTGTATAAAAATCCTATCTTTAGTAGGTAGTAACGTAGGTAGAACCCGGCGATATAATTCCTCGATAACGAAACGATTAATACCGCTACGCTCTAACTCAGGATCGCTAAATAGAGGTATTAAGCCCGTACGACGCGAGGCCGAGAAAGCAGCCCAGAATATCTGCTTAACCTGCTTTCCACGCTATAGTAAACCCTAGTATTAACCCTCGCGTACTTAGTCCCGAGGGCGTATAAAAGTCTATTCACGACGTATACTAATTCCTCGCTTAATAGTATATTTATCAGACTAATAAACACGGGCCTAATCATTAGGTATAAATAAGCGATATTTAAGAGCCTATTAAAGTCGTTTTACCGCGTGAATTTCTTCAAGGTAAGATCGCTAGCTATAGCGCTATTTGCGTATATTCTTAGCGTTAAGTAGTTATCGAATTAAGGTATATTTCACTTTATGGTCGACCTTAGTAAGTAGATCTTCCTGTATAACGCGAGGGTTCTTATGAATAACCTAGATAATTCGGTCTTTGTCGGCCTTAGTAAGCTTCTTTGGCCGGCCTTTGCGTGGCTTCGAGATACTATCTTGTCTTTCTCGCTCTTTAATGATCGTATATCGAATTATTAAGAGAGGAATCCAGGGGTAACGCTTATGAATACGCTTATAGCCCTAGTTAATTGTATGTAGTTCGCATATACGCGCGCGTAGCGTAGGTGTAAGCTCCTTCGATCGAGCCATATTAATACAGTAGATAGTAGAGCGTGTAGAATATATATAGATGTGTATAGGATTAGTATAAATCTATCTACGTGGGAAATTTTGCGTAAAATAGTAGCTGTCTCGCGACGCGCTGGTTTTAGCGTGTTCTCTAGTAGCGCGTATAGGGTAGGCGGTAGGCTAACCTAGTAGGCGGTAAGAAAAGTGGGTCAGCAGGGGGTTAAAAACTTATGGAACGTCACTGTAAATGACTAGGCGTCTAAGCGCTCATACTATTAATTACAGTACCCGTTCTGCCTCGGGAGGTACCGTGAGCATCGGTAGTCGGGATGATGCTCTCCTATGGCGCTTCTCCGTAGTAGTCATCGCCTCCACTTGGCCCAAGTCGCTCACTTCGTGACTATTGTTCTCTCTTCAAGGCCGCCCATAGAAGTCCATTCTGCACAAAGATCAATTGTCTGATACAAACATCCTGGGATTGTCACGTCTCTTATCCCTCACTTGACTGTCAAGTCACCCTTCGAATCCGCGTCCTGGTCTTTCTTTCCTCCTTTCACTGTGAGGTTCCTTCAGACGCATTATCGAGCCTGGACCCTCAATTCCACAATGGAACAGTAGAACGACAGCTTGTGGAAACGCTTCACTTTCTCTTATGGACGTCACAAACATTGCTCCTCTCCAAATCTCTATCAGCTTTCATCCCTTACTCAGCCCGCCCTCATTGTCCGTTCAACCTCCTCAGTGTCGTGACGGAGCGCAATCTTCTCAGCCGCAGACTTCCCCGGCAGTGAAGTCGTCTCACACTGCGCTGAACTTTCACTTGAAATCAATTGAGCGCATTCATCAATCTCGGCCAAGATGAGTCTCAATGGACAGGACACCGCTCAGAAACCCGAGGCGAAGGAGGCTGCAAGACCCGTCTTACCAGCCATCCCGTTAAGTCCACCTCCGGGCTCAGTTCAGGTACCTGTTCCCTCTGAGAATCCCTCAAGTCTAACCCCATACGCCTTTCTGACTTCCATCTTTTCGATTGATAGGAGTCCGTCTCAAGGCCATCGTCCCTCATCGGCCGAACTCGGAGCAAGCTCGCCGAGCCGGTTGTCGCCGCATTCATGGCAGGAGGCGTTGCTGGCGCCGTCTCCCGCACGATCGTCTCGCCTCTGGAGCGATTGAAGATTCTACTGCAGATCCAGAGTGTCGGCCGCGAAGAATACAAGTTGTCAATATGGCAAGGCCTCAAGAAAATGAAGCGTGAAGAAGGATGGCGCGGATTCATGCGAGGAAACGGGACCAACTGTATCCGCATCATCCCATACTCGGCGGTACAATTCGGCAGTTACAACTTCTACAAGAGGGTAAGTGGTTGAGCTTGAACTCCTCTCAGATCGATTCGATTCACGGAGGAGCTAGACTGCTTGCATGTCACCATGTGCGGCATCTCCTGCCCAAAAGCCTGCGTAGCAAGAAGCTTTGGTCCTAACATTGGATGTTGCAGTTCGCGGAAACGCCAGAGGGCGAAATGACCCCCGTACGTCGCCTCATCTGCGGTGGTATCGCGGGAATTACCTCGGTGACGGTGACTTACCCACTGGATATCGTTCGCACGCGGCTCTCCATACAATCCGCTTCCTTTGCGAGTCTAGGCTCCCGGGATCCCTCCCAAAAGCTTCCTGGCATGTTCACCACCATGGTCTCAATATACAAGAGTGAGGGTGGAATAATTGCGCTCTATCGCGGCATCATTCCCACCGTAGCCGGCGTTGCCCCTTATGTACGTTGTCCGCGGCTCCATGAAATCTTTCCCACGGCGCGACCGACATTGCTGACGAAAGCTAGGTCGGGCTCAATTTTATGACTTATGAATCAGTCCGCAAGTGGCTCACTCCTGAGGGGGATAAGAACCCCAACCCTTGGCGAAAGTTGCTTGCGGGTGCCATATCCGGAGCAGTTGCACAGACCTGCACATACCCATTGTAAGCAATCCCTCTTCATCGGATTCCTCTCAAGCAGAGCAGCCTCCTCACACTTATCTTACCGTTAGTGATGTCCTGCGTCGACGATTCCAAATCAATACCATGTCCGGCATGGGGTATCAGTATAAATCCATCTGGGATGCCGTGCGAGTGATTGTGGCCGAAGAAGGCACACGAGGACTGTTCAAGGGCATTGGACCGAACCTTTTGAAAGTCGCCCCCAGCATGGCCAGCAGCTGGCTAAGCTTTGAGTTCACGAGAGATCTGCTGGTAGGTTTGAACGATAGAGATCAGTCCCAATACATCTAGATCGGTTTCCCGTTGCAATGCGCAAAGCACCATGTGACTGGGGCAATTGGGCTGCCCGTTGCTCAGGTTTTTAGATTGTAGTTTTTTTGGATCCCATGAGACAGTCGTGCATCTCTGCGACTTTGCGAACTGAGCGAAGCCTTCTTTGCTGTCAGACTGGACCGTCGTCTTTGGTCTCTCCGTATGGACAGCTTCGTGAAAGTCTCAAGCTTGTTTTTGCCCCGCATAGCATCGAGTGCACGTAGCCTTGGAAAGGTTGCTTGGACTCGTCTAAAGAACTCTAGAACATTGAGCGGAGCCGCGATCAAAACCGGCAGGGATCCACTCCGTCCTTTAGGTGTCATGCGACTGGACAGTGGCCGTCGGATCGAAGGCACTAGGCGGTGGAATTCGAAGCAAGCATTATGATTGTTCTCTGTGAACTGCCAATGTCTCTAGAGAAGGGAGATAGGCAATCTGACGGCACAAATAGACTCGCATTAGGGCGCCGTTGTGCATTTGCAGAGTTATGGAAGAGCAGCATACTCTTCGGGGATGTTGGGCCGTCCCACGAGCCTCGAGTTCACTATGCGTTCGTTTGTCAAGCGCTTAATGTCAGCCAGTGAGCTTATTCTTTTCCGTCGGACTCCTCACCTGTGGATTACGGACGCTACCGCAACTCGATACATTTGCGGCCTTCGGATTTGGAAGTCATATCGGGTCTAGGTATGGAGCAAAATTCAGGTTGATAATTTCGGTTTTGCGGCTATCCAATTAAGGTCTCACTGCGGCTAATTGTATGCGTTACATAAGGTAGTCTGCTCCACCAGTCGGGTGGACAGGCGGAACAATCGATTTTCTCGAGGTCTAAGCCAGTCAAGGCGTTCTGCCGTTCCCGTGATTGTCAGAGTCCAAGTCAGCTGACTCCCCATATGGCCATATCGGGATTAGCCTAGGGCTCAACCCACACACACCGGCGCAGCCGAAAGTTGAAGACCAAAAACCTCTTGCACTTTCCATACGGGTGCGATAGCAAGCTAACTCCCAGGTGTACATTTCATATCAGCAGCCATGGGTATGTGCCACCCTCCACGGAGCGAAATTCACGGCGACACATGCACTCTGCGAAAATATCGTCGTCGCCAAAGACTCGCCATGCTCGTCAAGGCGAATTTGCAAACGAAGGAAAACTGACGATCTCTTGAACTGTTCTAGGTATCGACTTGGACCGTCACCATGTGCGCAGCAGCCACCGCAAGGCGCCTAAGAGCGAGAACGTGTACTTGCAGGTGCTCGTGAAGCTCTACCGCTTCCTGGCCCGTATGAATCCCTCCTTCCTGTGATCAATCCAGAGTCCGAATAAATTTTGTGCATCGAAACCACCGAAGACGAAATCTCGATGTCTCGATTTCATGTCAATTTGAAATGCATCTTCATACGAACTTGAATCTGGAAATGGTCGAATTGCGAAACTGATTGTGGGAATATTTGTTAGGCCGCACGGAGTCAAACTTCAACAAGGCCGTTCTCCGCCGCCTGTTCATGTCGCGCATCAACCGCCCTCCCGTCTCCCTCTCGCGCATCGCCTCCAACATCAGCGAGGCCCAGAAGGGCAAGACCGTTGTTGTCATCGGTACCGTCACCGATGACAACCGTCTCCTGACCATCCCCAAGCTGTCCGTCGCTGCCCTGCGCTTCACCGCCACTGCCCGTGCCCGTATCGAGAAGGCCGGTGGTGAGACCCTCACCCTGGATCAGCTTGCTCTGCGTGCCCCTACCGGTGCCAACACCCTGCTCCTCCGTGGCCCCAAGAACGCCCGTGAGGCTGTCAAGCACTTCGGCTTCGGTCCCCACTCTCACAAGGTCCGTTTCTATCGCCAACTCCGAATATGGTATTCGAATTTGAACGAATATCCCAAATTGTCCAATTCCGCACGAGCACAATTTACTAACAGTCTATCAATATCTACAGAAGCCCTACGTTGCTTCCAAGGGGCGGAAGTTCGAGCGTGCTCGTGGTCGCAGACGCTCCAAGGGTTTCAAGGTCTAAACAGCCTTGATGAGGAAATGGTGGCAGACATCAATCCACTGGTGCAAGAACGCATATTCCTGGTCAAGCGCGTTACTCTCGTATTCGACACGATGAGTCTGGCTGGAGACCTCTTTTCGATGTACCTTACATGGTGAAATGTCTTTGCATGGAACGAGGATACGGAGTACGTCGACGGAAAGAGGGCAAAAGAAAAATGCAACCGGCTTAGTCCTCATCCTTTCTTATGATTGCGAAACGTTTTAAAAAGAAAAATACGTTTGAAAAACTCAATCTTCTTTCTAAGCATGCAAAAGGCATGAAGTAAACCACAATTGTCTAGGTAAGACTTTTCGTTTTATACATCTGGACTGTCTTCATTCATTGATTGGCAGCCTCTTGTGAAGGTACTTGCGTCCCCCCGTGCCATCGTGATAATCCCCCGCACCATGGCCGTTGCCTTGAATCAGGTATTTATAGATTGTCAATCCCTCCAGCCCAACCGGTCCGCGGGAATGAATCTTGTTTGTGCTGATGCCGACTTCCGTGCCAAACCCGAATCGCATACCATCTGCAAACCGCGAGGACGCATTCCAAAAGACTCCGGCACTGTCGATACTGTTCATGAAGAGGTTCGCAAGATTGCGAGACTCGGTGATAATGATATCAGTGTGTTTGGAATGGTGAGTGTTGATATGCGCGATAGCAGCTTCAACGGCCGACTCGACCGAGTCCGTTTTAGCGATACTCTTCACAGCCAAGATAAGATCCAAGAATTCAGTACTGTAGTCTGCCTCGCTGGCCGATCGCACTTGCGATAACTGATCAGTAGCCAGCGACTTGGCAAGGGCAGCTTGGGAGGCTGAGTCACAGCGAAGAGAAACGCCCTTTTTGATAAGAGCCTTTGCAACTTCTGGGAAGACAGATTCGAGAACGTCCTCGTGGACAAGGAGAGTCTCGAGCGCATTGCAAGCGGCAGGGTAGTCGGTCTTAGAGTCCACGATGACCTTGACAGCAGTGTCGATGTTGGCATCTGCATGGATATAAGCCGAGCAAAGGCCGTCGGCATGGCCCAAAACGGGGATCTTGGTGTTTTCCTTCACGAACCGGACCAATTCATTCGATCCTCGGGGGATGACGAGGTCAATGTAGGCATCCTGGGCAAGTAAAGCGGAGACGGCATCCCGGGTCTTGACCAGTTGGACGGATGAGACGGGAACTTTGGAGCCAGCGATGGCCTCGGAGACCACCTTCGCAATGGCTGTAAAGGATTCAATGGATTCTTTGCCACCTGTGGAACATTCATGGATGCGTCAGTCTTGAACCCGGGTCAGAGAATCAGGGTTTCCCACTCATACCCTTAAGAATGGCGGCATTGCCGGACTTGATGGCTAGCGCCGCGATGTTGGCAATGACCTCGGGACGAGCTTCGAATATGATCAACAAGACCCCGATTGGGCAGCTGACTCGTTCCAGAGTCAAGCCCTCGTCCAACAAAGTTCGAAGAGTCACTTTGCCAACTATATCAATGCACAACAGAGTTAGCTTCCTCCTTGGCCTGTGACTCATCAGAATGACAAGCAAAACACGAGGAGTCTCACTAGGGTCTTCCAGGTCCCGAACATCCAAAATTCCCTGCAACATGTCGTCGTATTTACCAGGCCGTGAGAGATCAAGTCTCTTGAGCACACTGTGGTTCAAATCACCACTATCGGCAGCCTTTGTGGCGGCCTCAACGTCACGGGCATTGGCCGCCAAGATGGTGTCACGATTTTGGTCCAAAGCTTGGTGAAGCGCAGTCAAGGCGTCATTGCGAGAGGTGTTTGATAGTGTAGCCAGCTGGCGAGAGGCGATTGAGGCGCTACGCGCGACATCCACGGCTGCTGAGTCCGTCAACGACATCGTAGAGTGTCTTGAGGGAGAGTATATCCGAAGTTAATGGTGGGCAAAGATAGCACGTGGCAAGCGATCAACTCTAATACGAGATTGAGAACTTTTGGGGGGCCAAGAATTGGGTCCTCAAGGATACGGGGCTTCCTGTCCAAATTGAATATGAGTCAGATGCTTTCGAAGGCGGCTTTCAAGCGGACTTAGTCACAGTCCTGAACGGGGTATTACCTCTATTCTTTTTTTTTTCCGGAGTGGGAGCAGTGCAGCACTGTAAATGTATGGCGGGGGTTTGAGCAGCTCCGCTATCGGATGGACTTCCTTATCGTTTATCGATAACCGTATTTGGTCCGGTCGTCTTGATATTGCGTTGACCGCTCACTTCTGCCGGGGCCCTCTTTACTGAATTAACGCCAGGACAAAGTGCTCGAGATTACGACGATAACAGCCGGTAACTCTTCGAAGCTGATCAGAGGCGCTCACGACGAATATGCTCCGATTCAGCACTGGCTTCATTTGGTAATTCCCACTGCAGCTTGAAAGCACTAGCTCTCTTCCGGCCGTGTCATCAGTTTGACCCAACCTGTGGAACCGATCCCGAGACACCTTGATCCCCGCACAGCTTATTCGCAGCAACGCAATAGCTTGATCTTCTCCAAATTGTATCGTCCGCAGGATGAGTGTCTTGGAGGGGCTCAGAGCTCAGTCTGCGCAGCTGCATGAAGCTTTGCGTAATACTGATGCAGCTTACGATCAACAGATCCGTCAGCACGTGGCCTCTTTGAGAGAAGCTGTATCTGCCAAGTATCTAGGCGACTTGGCCCGAGACGAGTCCTTGTTGGATGTAAGAGCATACCTATATTTTGGCAACAGTCTTCTGAGTCTACCACGCTAATTGCCTTCTGTTACAAGCATATTGATCCGACTGCAGATTCCCTGCTGTATCTTTATATACTTCGCGCCCAAATTGAGATCTTCCAGGAAGAAAGTCGTCAATCTCTACCGGCCGTTTTGCTTCCAACAGGCTGGCTGTGGCCCAAAATCGTATCATATTTAAAATCTTTCAATCCAGTGCAATCACGATATGTGGGTGAAGAATGGCGTCAGGTAGTCGAACTCGTGGCACAGATTGCACAGGCCTCTTCGCAGGTAAGGACTGTCCCCAAGCACAACACGAGACTTGTTCCATTCTAAATTGCCTCAGCCACTTTTGGCAGCACGTGTAATTAGAGATGCAATGCTCCGACTCGACCCATCGTGTACTGTCTTAACATCGACGCACCTCGTTCTGGTCCGTCTATGTTTGCGCGCAAGGGCATATTCCTGTGCGCTGCCAGTTTTGGACAAATATGTCTGCCACTTTCCTTCCTCACAGCCCGGGGCTGGTGCCGGCTTTGCCCCCTTTCTTTGCGCCTCGCATGACTCAAGCTTGTCCTTCGTCACAGAGAAGTCCGGGCTCTCGGCCAAATTGACCTACAAGGACCATCTGCAATACTACCTTTACGGTGGAATGATTTACATGGCACTAAAGCAGTGGACGAAGGCAATTCACTTTCTTCAGATTGTTATCTCGATGCCAACAACTGGGTCTGTCAGCATGATCATGGTGGAAGCGTACAAAAAGTGGATCTTGGCGAATTTATTGGAGAAAGGCAAGGTATGATCCTCATCTAGGAGGGTTTTGTCTTCATCTGGTCGAGTCTAATATCTCATTCACGGTTCCTCGCTAGTTACCGTCCACCACGAACTTGATGGTCACGAGCCATTCGCGGGTCTATCAGTCACTGGCCAAGCCATACGTGAGCTTAGCTCAAGCTTTTGAAAGTGGGGATCTCAAGCGCATAGAGGAAGAAATTGAGGCCGCTCGGGACGTGTGGCGCGCTGTGAGTTGCTTGTCCATCTGTGGGATTTGTTCTGAATTTTCAAACTGATTTCCCTAGGACCATAACCTGGGTCTTGTCTCTCAGGTGCACTGTGCCTACATCAAACACATGGTTGAACGCGTCAAAAAGACGTTTGCTGCCTTGACCGTTGACGAGCTTTTGCGTCAATCACCTTCTATGCAGGTCAGCAATCAGGTAACCGAGTCCACTATTGCCTCGTTGATCATGTCAGGAGCCGTGTCGGCGACATTGGTTCAACCTTCGGATCCCACCAAGTCAACAATGGTGCGATTTACAGAGAGCCGGTCCTCGATTCGACTAGTGCACGAGAGAGAGGTACAGCTCAGCCTCGCTAGAGAGGGCCAAGCTCTACGGACACTCTCAAAAAGCTTGGGTGACCTCGACAGTCAATTGGGGCTCAGCAATGAAGTCATCGATAGCTTGAAGAGGAGTCAGGCTTGGACAGCTGTCGGCGAGCCTCGACCAGGGACTTCCGAAGATGCTGGGGTGGATATGGACGAGGATTTGATGGGCGAGGACGCATGAAAGTAGACCCTATGCAATGCATGTTGTTTCCCTCAACGGCTTTTATGAAACAAGTCGAAGAGTCGAAGCATCTATCTGAGTGACCTCGACAGTCCTAAGAATAAGCTCTTGCGCAACCTGGTCTGCCACAGTAGCTAATTCTTTGACAGGTAACTTTCACGTAGCTCTTCCTGCCGTTGTTCCCGATGACTAGCCGTGTCGCGAATAGACATGCTTATGAGTATGGCACTAAGGAGTCCTGGCAAACGTCTGTACGAGGTATTAAACAGTGCCCATCTCGATCCAAGGCAAGACAGAGCATGACGATGAAGACTTCCGATGGTTCACACTTGTCGGGCATCGGATGGCTCTTTCGCTCGCGATATCGTACGCATAGTGTTTGTCTGCGGCGCGCGCAGCAGTGACAGTGCCGCTAGCAATACGAGGCAAGAGAAGAAAAGACAACGAAGCCAAGACGCAGCCAGCAGCCAGAAATGCTGAAATGATTGTTCCCGTGAAGTTTGATCAAACATCAAAAAGATGGACTCGCGGGGAATCGAACCCCGGACCACTCCCATGCTAAGGGAGTATTATACCACTAAACCACAAGCCCAACTTGATGATAACATTGGGCATTTTATAATTTATTAATCAAAATACGTGGATAGCCCATATTCACGGCTAGGCTTTCGGACTCTGGCGCGCAATTGCCTTGATCGGGTCGCTTTTCTCATCATTACTTATTCCTCTCTCTAACGCGTCATCGTGGTTTGATGTGAGCAAAATCTTTGTGGGCTTTGAATATGACTATTCATAAAGTCTTTGACACTGTAGTATATTACAAGCTTCCAATGATTCGGTCCCTGATAACGATCCATGTTTTGCTTGAGGCGTTGGCAGAAGAACATATATATGTACCAAGGTTATGGCCGGTCTTTCTAGGTGGGCGTAAGCTCATTTTACGGGAGCATCGCCGTGAGCATCACCGCGTAACAAAAACCGGCAGTATGATCTGCGCAGACTGGACTCTGGCAGTATATATTAGGGTTAAGTTTGAAGTCGTACGGTGCACAGTACCATTCCCCTCGAGCTCCATCCGATTTAACGATATCTAGTCTTCAATTCTCCCCCCCCGCCCCCTTCCCATGAAAAAACATCATTACCTTGAATGAATGAGTCTCTCCTACAAGGTCATTCAAGGTTAGATATGCCTTGGTAATTGCGCTACCTCCATTAGTTGGCCGATAAGAGCTCCAGATTCCACAACAATTCGAAAAAAGGCGTACATCAAGTAGTTGGCTTGTCACCATGCAGCTCTGGCAGACTACCTCGCTACGGCGAGGGCGTCCATCCGCGCGAGTACCCATTAAACGCAGATCAGGGCAGAGAAATGAGTCATGCATAGTTAAGGAAAATCTATCAGTGGAAACCAATGACCAAGCAGTGAATACGGACGGGTAAGTGCCATGAGTCGCATCTGTATATACACAAAACGAAAGACCAAAGCGCTGCCTTCATGTTGCGCTAACAGTGGGCACTGCAGGTCGACCAGCCGCACGGCTCTCGTCTGTGACTACCTTCAATTCTTATTTTGATTGCGTGCCAAGCGGCCTTTGGAGGCGCAGGTAGTGATGATGACTACCAGAGCTGCATGGGATGGGGTCAATGCGTAGAAGTATACGCTGCAGTTTGGGTAAGGCTGATGCACGGACGAACGGACGAAGAACACGGAGGAGCTAGTGCAGATGCCAGCCATACTTCCGTGACCCACCTTATGAGCCGCAATCTTCAGTCTTTCCAGTCATCAATCGAGGGACGTACCTGGGATTGCCAGTCACAGTGAATGATGCACTGCATGATAGAACTTGGACAGTGGCCTGTTATTGGGTGCAGTCACGTGTGGAACTGGCTCTTAGATACGATGTGCCTGACTTGACTGCTCGTTTCTCCAGTATCCGCTTCATCTTCTGGTTGTGAGCTCCAGGCAGCCCAAAAGTCTCACGTCAGCCATCGCGTTCCACAATTTCAATAGCATCCTTTGGCATATGGTCAGCTGCACCATCTCTGCAGGAGCTCACCCTACGATTGAAAGGTGATAAATACCACTAGGATCGCGCTCAGTGCAACTACTTAATCCCACTGCCCGTCCGGCTGCTCCATCCGTCTCTAGGTCACGAACAAGCTCCAAGTCGAGTCATTTGTTCAGAATTGCTCAATACTCGCAGCCCCAAGTCACTCGATTCTCCAAGTCTTCTTGCCTACTTGAGATCAGGGATTGACGACGAGAAAGTCAACACTTTGGTAGCCACGATGGTCACCCTTTAGGCCGTTCAGGCACATAATAGGACTCTCAGATCTCGCGCGACCGGCCTGGTCGCGGTCTTTGGTATGGCATCCCGGCCTTGCCCCGTCATCTCATCCTCCTTGACGATAACCTTTCCATTAAAATATCTGGCTGAAAGCCGATTGACATGTTTCTAACCCTTTTCGTAGTTGGTGGTACTTCGGGGATCGCGCTTTCAACCGCGCTTGCCTTTGCACGGCACACAACAGCACCCAGAATTTACTTGATCGGACGAAGCCAGTCAGCAGCAGATACGGCAATGGCGTCTATGAAAAACATCAATCCTTCGTCCCAGACATTCTTCCTCCAAAGTGACATATCTTTACTGAAGAATGTCGACAAAGCTTGCGCGGAAATAGCCCCGAGAGAGCAGAAAGTGAACCTTCTTTTCATGACGCCTGGAGTGATGACGATGAAGGGCCGTCAAGAGACCGCTGAAGGGCTAGATCGCAAATTTGTGTTGCACTACTACGCCCGAATGCGGTTCATCTACAAGTTGCTGCCCCTGCTGAGGAGGTTGCACAACAGAGGGCCCAGAGTGATGGCACTAGGCTATCGCGGGTCGTCTCGGTATTCGACCCCATGGCTTCGATTCGTGCTGGCGGCTCAGGCATGCTTGACTTCTCCGACCTGAGCCTCAAAAAAATCTTCAGCCTTCAGAGATGCGGAGCGCATGCTAATCTGATGGGGAACTTCTTTCTCGAGTACCTGGCGCAGCTACAGCCACAGACATCCTTCATCCATGCATACCCTTCCGGCGTGGCTACGGGGATTCTTCGAGAGGTACCAGCAGGGCTTTTTTGTCTGCTCTGATGACACCAATTTTGAAACCGTTTATGGTTCTCCTTGAAGAAAGCGGAGAAAGACATCTCTATGCAGCCACAAGCCCAAGATATCCTCCGAAAATG
Source organism: Penicillium diatomitis (assembly GCF_028827545.1). Taxonomy (NCBI): domain Eukaryota; kingdom Fungi; phylum Ascomycota; class Eurotiomycetes; order Eurotiales; family Aspergillaceae; genus Penicillium; species Penicillium diatomitis. Next base: position 2,413,471 of record NW_026623177.1, on the reverse strand, counting down.
GAGGGAATGACATTGAAAGAAGACGCTTGCATGGGGAGTGATGGTATGAAGGGCAGTGGATGTTACTGGATCAGTTGGGATGGAGAAGAGGTTCCAGTAAACAAGAAGATAGAGATGACAAGGCAACAAGATGCGGCGGAACGGGTCTTGCAACACACCGAAGAGGTGTTCAACCAAATTTGCGAGCAGGGAAAAATGCATCCTTAATTTGATTGTGTCTCGTCAGAGACACAATAACAATAGCTTGGGCTAACTTCTTTGGGATATACGCTGAGAGGGGCCTAGATAATAGTCTTCTTTTTTTCCCCTAGGTGGAGAGGCGTTCTGCCATAGTGGTCTACAAAACACGTGACCTACGGATCCTAGCCTTAGTTTTATGGCATTAACACTAGCCTGCGATTGGCTAGACTCGACAAATCTGGCTGTGATACCCATTGAGCAGTAGAGGTGGGACGGTGGGAATAGGCCCCATGGCGAAAGAGGCCCTACCTATAGGTACCTTAACGTACCTATTGTAGTAGGCAATCCGGTTGCATGTACCTAGAGCAGATGGTTTGCAGAGGTGACTGTGCGTGTGCCTGATGGTGGCCTTATAGTCGGGAGAGACTATTTGGACATTACGAGAGGGGGTCACTCAACTTGATCACCTAAGGAATCAATCCAAGAAGGAATCCGAGGATCATCGAGTTCATGGGATCCGGGAGATCCATCGGAGAAGGGAATCGAGGATTCAGGACGGTCTTTACAGTCTGATTCTTTGCATTGCAATGACACACTCCTTTTGATCTTCACTTGTGCCTCTTGACAACCCACGGATAGGTGTTGTACGGTCGGGCTGGGGGATCTCTGGACGTGCGTGCTGGTGGTTGTGGTTTGGTTCCTCTATGACTCGACCTGTCTGGTGAGATCAGACTGCCTTGAGCATTCCCCTCTACACTATTTACGAATTTTCGTACCTATAGGAATTCCTATACCTAACGCGGAATACCTGCGTGGGGATAGGGTCACCTATAGGTACCCATATAACATTCTATACTAGCCTGGTTAGAGAAGTATAATTCTATTTATAATATCTTAACTTTCGTAGTATATTTTTAGAATGTAGTACTACTACTGTACTACCGATTTACGTACTATTTATAAGTTTTGTTGTACGCTAGTTTAAGAAAAGTTTTAGAAGGACTCATAAACTATTCATTCAACTTGACTGCGTGGTATCAAGAATCTCAAGAGCTGGAGAAGAAGAAGAAGAAGAAGAAGAAGAAGAAGAAGCTATAGTAGTATTCTAAGTTTTGAGGTAGTGTGCGTGGTGCTACGTGGTACCGCGTAGTTACCGGTATCTCCCTTCTGATACTGATTTCTTCTTGTTAGGGTCGGGATCGTAGGGCGACTAGGACTGTTGACTAGGTAAAGGATTGAAGTCTAGGGGGCTCAAATTCAAAGACTGAATCTTGAAGGTCGGAGTTCTTCCTCCCTTCTGCGATTATTATATATATGTCCCCTACGTGCCGGGGCCCGTATCCTTAGGGCTATAACCCGGTAGATTTATAGGTGTTCTGTATATGATTTACCTATGGCCGCGTCTTAGTAGGTCGCGCCGTGATAATTAATCCCCTCCTTTATACTAGATATCCCGGCTAGAAGTCTCCTAAGTTTTTAGCTATTTATATATATACTACGTACTATATATAGTAGTATTTACGTTACTTAATATTAAGGTAGCTACTTTGGTAAGGTAGCTAGACTTGATTGTTAGGGAAGAGATAGCTTATAGTAGTTAGATTAGTATAAAGACTAATTCTTAGGGATCCCTACTAGTCCCTTCTCTAGTATCTATCTTATAGTCCTCTCTCTCTATACTCTCGAGGGGATTACTCTTAACTCCCTCTTCTATCGATCGATCGATCGATCGGCTACCCGAAGAGGTAGGACAGAGCTACTATAAAGGTTATAATCCTTCGGGTTAGAATATATAGGATAATAGGGATCCGAGGCTAGGCTAAGAGGGCCCGGGAGCCTAGCTTCCTAGAAGCTACGGGAGGGCCTAATATCTAACTATTATATAGCTAGACTAGGATTATAGGTTATAGATTACCTAATAATTACTAGGCTATAGATTATCTAATAGGATACTTTAATAAAGGAAGTCCTCTTATAACTATTCTCTTCTCTAGGAATACTAGATCCTAGTAGATAGACTAGATCTACGAAGACTAGGTTTTCTTTATTCTTATCTAATAGATAGTCTATAGAGACTACTATAGGAGAGATAGAGATTTTTCTTCTATATACTTCCTCGAGTCCTTCTTTCTCTTCTTTCTTACTCCTTCTTATTACTATCTCCTATAGCTCTAAGAGTACTAGCTAGGACTACTACTATAACTCGATTAAAATATATAACTATATAGATAGCTATCTATCCTCTAATAGATAGTATAGCGTAAAAGATAGTATTAAGGAAAGTAGCTATAAAGAAGATAGTACTAAGAAAGATTACTACTAGTAGCGTAAAAAAGATAGTAAGAAAGATAGCTACTAGTAGGATTCGGAAGATCGCTTCTATAGCGTAGCTAAGACTATTAGCTATATAGATACTATTATCGATTTAGCTCTTCTAGTATATTCTATATCTAAGAACTACTATAAAGAAGTATACTAGTACTCTAGCTCCTATAGTATCTATAATCCCTACTACTTTATTCGAGATTAATTATATATTTAATATAAAGATCTTAGTTTTCTACTAGTAGTACTATAGATATAGTAGTAGCTATTCCCTTATAAGTTTATTCCTTATATCCTTCTTATAGAGTCCTACTAATAGAGGTCTTCTAGATACTTATAGTAATAGCTAGGAATATATATAATCTCGGGATACTCCTATATTAGATAGCTTATCTCTAGGAGCTAAATATAGATACTAACTAGATAGCTAATTATATTTATTAGCTAGGTATCTTACTATAGATAATATATAATATAGCTACTAATCTAGCTAGTATTTTTAAGTAGATAGAAATTAAGTATTAATAGCTATTCTAGCCTATAGATATATAGAATAAGAAGTCGGTTATAGAGGCTACTAGAAACTATTATAAGTTTATAGAGGCCTATTACTAGGCGACTATTAGGAAGCTATATCCTCCTAATAATACTTCGAATAATATTTTAGAGAAGTTCTATATAAGTTATCTTCCTTAGTTATAGCTTAGGGATATAGAATATAGTATATAGAGTATTACGAAGATAGCTTTCTCCTACTAGTTTATATTAGAGATAATAGTATAGATCTAGTCTCTAGGATCTTCTATAGTAAGGAATACTACTAGTATAGTAGTTATTCTTAGGAATAGAATAATACTTCTTAATTATTATACTAAGAATGTCACGGCGTAGTCATGCGTGGTGACTTAGGACGATTTACGATCGAATCGACCCCGCGTCGCCTTAGGGTAATAACCCTAAAGGCTCTGTGTGGGGCTATAGGGACTCGGTATACGGAACCCCTATATATATATTGTGTGAACTAGTGAAGTCTACTATACCCTAAGATTTAGTCTTTGAAAATTATAACTATAGACTTAGACTCTCTGCCTAGCTAATAGGTTCTCTGTCCTACGATATAGACCCCCTAATAATTACTAAATCTTCCTATTTAGCTACCTAGAGAAGAAATATCTATACCGACGACCTATTAACGATCCGCCCGTCTTACGGTAGCGGAACGATCCCGACGAGTTAGTAAGGGGCTTAGGTAATCCTTAAGTAAACTTAGCCTAATCCCTCGGGACCTAGAAGATAGATCTAGTTTCGAGGTACGATCTCCTAAATAGGCTAAGTTAAACGAATAAAATACCCTCGATCGCCTCCTAGCGCGGATCTAGTAACTCGAATATAAAGCTACGATTCGGCGACGAGATACCCCCGAATCTTAATCCGTGCCTCCTCTTCCCTATCGATCCCGAGGCGTAGAGATTAAAATTAATAATATCTTATACCGCTTAAGCTCTACCTTAACCCTAGAGTAATATATCTAGTAGCTCGATAAATTAGAATATATCTTCGAAGCTAGTCCCGACTGATACGTAAGTAATTTATATAAGATTCCTATTAGATTCTTTATATTAGAACCGATCTAACGGACCTAGTAGACGAATTATAAAAAGACCGAGTTTATAGCCTAATAGCCTATCTAGGATAATTTCGTTAACTAGATACTCGAATTTATCCGAGGAGGTCGATTTACGGAGGCTAATATTACGGAAAAATACTATAGCGCTTACTAGCTCGAGGACTAAGACCTACGCGCGTTTTATAACTACCTCTAATCTATCGAAAACTATATAAATATTTAGGAGAAAGAGTGTACTCTTAGCTACTACGTAAAACTACGCCTAGTCCTTAAAAATAAACTTAAAGTACTATACTAGAACAACCTCCTAGAGAATCGTACCGATATAGTTTCGGCCACGATCTATATATAGGATAGTCGAGGTATAGGATATCGGAATCCCTTCCTATCTAGAATAAATCCGAAGAAGCGATACCGGGAAGACTAGGACTAAAAGGAATAATAGGAAAATACTAAGAAGTACCGACCCTCTTTCTATAGACGAGAGACTATAAACCCTAATCGAAATACTCCTATCTTATCCTATCGTTAGTTCTACGGAAATAGGGACCTAACTTCGGTTACCTATTATACGTATAGAAAAAAGGGATATTATACTTCTAACTATTCCCGGGTAAGACCTAGCTAAGGATATCTAAATACGTATATTAACGAAATTATCGCCGATAACGAAGCCGTAAAAGAATAGGGAAACGCTAGCGAGTCGGAGTAAACTCTATAGTCCCGACTTAGTAGCTACTTATAGAGATCCTTCCGATAATTAAAACTATTATATATATTAAGGATACTACTATTAAAATTAGCCTAGATATAGGTATAAGTATAAGCGTTATCGACTACGAACTCGTAAGGTCTTATAAACTATAATAAGCCGCTCTCTAAATACCTAAGCTCTATAACTTCTAGGATTAATATAGTAACGCTAAGGACGCTTTCTGTGTCCTAATTATAGTAACCGATTAATAAGGAATTATAAAGACCTAGATAGTAGAGTACTATACTATTAACCGGAAGATAGGACCCCCTATACTACTAGGGATACCTAGGTTATATATATAAGGAATTATTATCGATATAGATACGTATTATTAGTACTTCGGGGTTAACTATCGAAACCTCGATCTATTTACCCCCTATTAATTCGCGAAATATATATATAATAAGATATATATCTTTATAGTAGTATCCTATTAGATTAATCTAGAAATAGACCTCGATACTCTCGATAATCCGCTCTTCGATAGTTTGCTCCTATCTACTAATATCCGAAGGAACCCCGAAAGGACTACGAATTATACTAGAATCGCTAGTTAGCCTAAAGAACTTTATAACTTCGAAGATTTATACTTAGCGGAGAAGGTAAGGACCTTACCCTAGCGTAAGAAGACCGATTATATAATCGACTTTATCCTAGGGACTACTCTACCCTATAGGTCTATCTATCCTCTCTCTCGCGCCGAGCTTTAGGAACTTAGGAAGTATATTCGCGTAAATACAGAGAATAGCCGAATCCGCCTATCGAAGAGTCCTATAGGTATACCTATTCTTTTTATACCTAAAAAGAATAGCGGATTACGACTCTATATAGACTACTAGGGACTTAATTACGTTTTAGTAAAGAATCGCTATCCTCTTCTACTTATCTCCGAAATCCTCGATCGCCTCTTATATACTAAGAAGTTCTCTAAGATCGATATCCGAGAGGCTTATTACTATATCGGTATTAAGGAGGGCGACGAGTAGAAGACCGTATTCCGAACGCGATATAGCTATTACGAGTATATAGTTATATCTTTTAGTCTTACTAACGTCCTAGCTACGTTCTAGAACTATATCTACGTTATACTATAGGAATACCTAGATCTTTTCTATATAGTCTATCTAGATAATATTCTAATCTTCTTAGAGAATATTAAATTATATATAAAATATATCCGACTCGTCCTCGAAAGACTCCGGTAATATAAACTCTATATTAATCCCGATAAATACTTCTTCTACTAAGACTAAGTAGAATTCCTTAGCTATATCGTTACTACTACTAGAATATCGATAGACCCTTTACGGGTTAAGTTAATCCGAGAATAGCTACTACTATCTACGATTAAGGAGATCTAATCCTTCCTTAGATTTTATAACTTCTACCGCCGCTTTATCTATAACTACTCGACTATCGTAAAACCCCTTATAGATCTTATAAAAGGCCTCGAAAAAGGAAAACGACTAGGTAGGATTAAACTTAGTACCTATATAACCTAGGCTTTTTATAATTTACTCTATACTTTCGAGTCGGTACCGATTCTATAATATTTCGATCCCGATCGTACTATCCGACTAGAAACAGATATCTTATAATAGGAAATAGCTAGGATACTATCCTAACCCGATAACGAAGGAATCTGGTATCTAGTCGTATTTTAGTCTCGTAAGTTCTCTAATACCGAATCCCGCTATACTACTAGAGATTAAGAGCTATATACGATCGTATATAGTTTTAAGATTTAGTAGTATTATCTTAAAGGGTCTCGGTACCGAATCGAAGTCTTTTCGGACTATAATAACTTAAGATCCTTTATATAAAACCTACGATTATAAAGGTATTAAGTACGATAGTATATAACTCTCTCTATATTTAATTTTATAATTTTATACTATATAGGGAAGAAAAACCTAGCGGATATACCCTTAAGGATAATAGAGCTAGCTTCGAGGAATACCTTAAATACTACTCTATTAAATCTATTATAGGCCCGAATAGTAACCGAAGAGATACCGGAATAGAGCTAGGCAGTAGTATAGTTAGTACTAACCGACCTATATTAATTCAAAAAGGAATTATTACCGGATTCGGGGGTTTAAGAGCTAGATAGTATCTTAGATACCTAGAGATAAGAGCTAGATCGCGCCTATTACTTCTACTATAAAAAAGTAGTAGCTTATTATCTTAGGTAATATACCTACGTTTTAAATATAACTAGTAATCTACGAAGTATAATCCTCGAGGTCTAGCGAGACGATCCTAATATAGGGAAGATTCGTTTATTAATTAACTAGAATATCCCGATATTAGGGTACTAGTTAGTCGATCCTAATAAATTAGTATAGTTTAAAGGACGACTATATATTCTAACTAATAAGAAACTAAAGTAAGAGCTAATAAAGCTATATTATAATAATCTAGTAATAGGAGGCTATTTTAGCCGGTTATAAACGATTAAATCGATTAGTTAAAAATTCTACTAGAAAAATCTCTACGAACGAGTAGACGAATATATAAAGTTCTGTCCTATATACTAAAGAGCTATACTACCGAGGTATAAGAAGTACGGCTTATTAAAGCCTCTTCTAATTCTAACCCGACCGTAGTAAGAAACCTCGATAGACTTTATTATAGGCCTCCTACCTACGATTTATAAGGGAAACAAGGTCGACTCGATCCTAGTCGTCGTAGATAGATTCACTAAATTCGTGAAATTTTTCCTAGTATATATAATAATTAACGCCGTATAACTAGCTAAGCTATATTATAATAAGATCGAATTAGTCTATAGACTATAAGAAGGAATCGTATCTGACCGGGGTCCGGTATTTACTAGTAAATTCTAGCTATCGCTATTTAATATCTTAAAAATAAAGCTTAGGTTTTTAACCGCGTTTTATCTATAAACCGATAGCTAAACGGAACGAATAAACTAAATCCTCGAATATTACCTAAGATACTTTATAGGAGAAGAATAAACTATATAGCTAAATTTACTACGAATAGCAGAATTCTGTTATAATCTATACTAAAATAATATAACAAAATTTAGCCCCTACGAAGTACTATTCGGATATAATATATCCTTCTATATACGCGATAAGGCTACTATAGAAAAAGAAAGACTACTAGGAGTATAAGCTAGGATCGAGAAACTATAGAGTTTACGTAAGAAGTTAACGACTTACTAGCAAAAGGCTAACGAATCGATAATAAAATACTATAATATAAAAAGAACCTCTATTATATTTAAGCGTAATAATCTTATAATACTTTCTACGTAAAACTTACGAATTAAAGAGTCTAGGAAGCTCGCTTCTAGGAGAATTAGCCTATTCCGAATCCTATAAGTAATCGGAACTTAGGCGTATAGACTAGTACTACCCTAAAAGTACGTATATCTCTATAATATTTTCTACGTCTCCCTTCTAGAAAAATAGTATAATAATCTATCGCGAAGCGCTCCTAGAATACTCCCGCTTCCTAATCTTATCGAAGACGACTAAGAATATAAAGTCGAAGAAGTTAAAGGGAAGGTAAAGATTAATAGATAACTTTATTTCCTAGTTAAATAGAAGAACTAGTCCTCTAAATATAACGAATAGGTACCTAAAGAGAATATATAAAATATAAAATAATCTATCGCGAAGTTTAAAAATATATAGAAATATATAAGACGAAACTAGACCGAACCCGCTACGATTTATCTTAGAAATACTCTATAAACTCTAATACTATATTCTTTATCGCGGTCGCTTCTACCCTAAGTATACTATTCGTAGTTATTATAGTCTCTAAGCGCTCGGTAAAGTTAACTAGCCTAGTCTACTATAATATAAACCTAGCGTCCTCTTCTTTAAGACCGAGATACTAGTCTATATATATTAAGGGAGGACCGAAAGCCGTAATTAGGTTCTAGCGACGTAACGCTATCTTTTCTAAATAGAAACGATAGTACCTCTATAAAGAGAATTTATTAGAACGAATCGTTAAAGAATCATAGACGATCCGTACCTTTTATATATACTTCGGATCTTCGAATATATACTCTTTCTTATAGGCCCGTACGATCCCTAAGAAAGTTATAGTAAGATCCTTACTTATCTAGAATAGATCGGAATAAATACCGACCGGCTAAACCAGAATATACGATAGCCTAGGCGCTATAGTAATCTCCTAGGTACTATTAAAGATTACCTAGTAAATCTTTAAAAGAAAATAGAATACCTATATATCCTAGATTATTAATACGGGAGTCTTACGATCTATTAGTAATTCGGAAGTATTTCGGAAAAGAGTAGAAAACTTATAGTCTTATATATATTATAGTTACCCTTATAGCTATTATAGAGTACCGATCCTAAGCGATTAAACTCGTACTCTATAGCGAAAGGGACTATTATAACTAGATAGTTATACTCTGCCTTAGCCCTACCGAAATACTTTAGATACTAGAGAAAATCGGGGCTTACGGTTACGAAGTTTAGCGTAGGAGGCGTATAGCCTATTCCGCTAGTAGCCTCGTAGTAATAACGATTTCAATAATAACGGGGTATTCTAGAACTAAGCTTAAATAAGAGAAGTAGGTTAAAATTAAAAATCTCCTTATCTATAAGGAAAATCGATTCTATAAATCTTCGGGGACGAATCGTTAACGAAATACCCTATCGCGGATAGATTCCTAGCTCCCCGACCGACGTTAATTAGGTAAATAGGGATTAAGTATCCTACCGCGATTTCTTTTAAATAGTATCGCCGATAGTAGTAGGAGATTGCGGCTACGTAATATAGTAATCCTTTATTTATACCTATATCTCCTAAATTTAAGGATATAGCGTTCCGTATACGATATATCTACGATTCCTTCCCTTAGTACTACGATAAAGTCCGGACTATAGTATTCCCTAGATAAGAATATCCCTAGTCGGGACGACTAGTATAGAAGGGGGTAATAGTTATTACGGCGTAGTTATATATAGTGACTTAGGACGATTTACGATCGAATCGACCCTACGTCGCCTTAGGGTAATAACCCTAAAGGCTCTATATAGGGCTGTGGGGACTCGGTATACGGAACCCCTATATATATATTATATAAACTAGTAAAGTCTACTATACCCTAAGATTCAGTCTTTGAAAATCATAACCATAGACTTAGACTCTCTGCCTAGCTAATAGGTTCTCTGTCCTACGATACAGACCCCCTAACAAAGAAGATATAGAAGATACTTCTATTAGTTTATCTATAGTTAATCTAATAGACTCTAGTTTCTTTCTTTTATTTCCTAAATTTATTAATATTTTATTTTATATTAGTTATATCTAATTTAGGGACTTATTAGTTATATTTAGATAGCTATTTCTTCTATTTAACTAGAAAGTATATTTTACTATTAATTTATTATTTATCTTTAATTTTCTTAATCTTATACTTATTATTATCCTCTAGCTTAGGTATTAGTAGTATATCTTTTCCTAAGTAGTACTTCCTTTTCTAGGGTTCGAGAAGGAAGATATAAAAGATATTATAGAGATAACTATACTAGTCGGATAGCGCTAGTCTATATACTTACTTTCTAATAACTTTAATAATTCTAAAAGGACTAATAAAGTATAGGAAGAGCTTTCTACTAGTTTTTAGTTATAGATTTTTTATAGATAGTACGATAAGAGTATCCTTTTTTAAGCTTAGGGACTTATAGGCCTTATTATAGTCCTTTACTATATTTTTAGTTAATAAGTACTAGTATTCCTTTAGCTTCTCTCTAAGATATTTAAGTTTCTTAAGCCTAGCTATAGTAGCTAGGATTTTAAGTTTCTTTAGTCTTACTTATACTTCTATATAACTAGCGGAAGTTAGTATCTCTTTCTCTATAGCTTTATCCTCGAAGACCTATCTAAAGTCTAGTAAATAGTCTATAAGTACTTTAAATAGTAAGATATCTATAGATATATTTCTTATATTATTATATATAAATTCTATAGACTATAGTAGGATTAGCTATATTATCTACTTCTCTCTTATAAAATACTATAAGTAGTATTCTAGGATTTAGTTTATCCTTTCTATTTAACTATCTATCTATAGATAGAAGGCTATTAATAACTATAATCTTACTTTAGAGATATAGTAAAGCTTTTAAGATCTAGAGGATAGATAGGATATAGTTCTTCTAAGTATAACTATAGATATAACTATATATATATAGAGGACTAAGGGTCCTTATATAACTAAACGGAGCTATATAGTAAGATTATAGCTTATCTAGCTCTAGTTATCACGAAAAGGGAAGGGTTAGGATACCTAAGGTAGCTATAGGCCTATAATTATATTCTCCTCTACTAGATTGGACCGCGCCCTTATAGTCGGGAATCTCTTATAAAGAAATACGCTATAAAAATCCTTATACTCGTACTTCCCTATCAAAAGAGCTATATCTGAGTTAGAATTCCCGTAATCCCTATAATTTCTAACCTAAATTCCTACTAATTAGCGCTATACTTATAAGAATAGTAGAACTTAGATAAAGGAAATCGATTAGCGAAGCTAACTATTATAAAAATTAGGTAATATTATTAATCTACTTAAAGAATAGATAGGATTAGGTTCTTATAGCTTTATAGGGCTTCCTAGTATTTACTGAATCTAGTAATTTATATCTATATAAAAGGAATCTCCCTTAATATAGTAACTCCCGGGATAAAGTAAGTCTCTTACTTAAATACTCGTTCTTAGCTTCTCTTTCTTCCTATAACTTATAATATATTTCTCTTCTTAGTACTCGAAATCTTCTTCTAGCTTTAATATAGATAAGTCCTTCGCTATTTATATCTATTTAATACCGATAATAACCTCTCTTTAGTATTAATATATACTTCGGTAACTTATAGTATATCTTCTAATAGTATATCTATACTAACTCGATCTCTTAAGTAGAGCTAGCTATAATCTAGTATTCTAGCTAGTAATACTCTAAATAGTACTATTTCTATTAACTCTAATATTAAGAAGACTACTTATTATCTCTATAGTAGTAGTAATAGTAATAGGGATAATAGTAATAATAGTAATAGTAATAGTAGCGATAATAGTAGTAATAGTAATAATATTAATAATAGTAATAATAATAATAATAGCGATAGCGAGAGTAAGATAGCTAAGGATTCTAAAAAAGAGATAGATAATAATAAGATTCCTCTATCTATAATATATAGATTCCCTTCGCTCTCTTATAGTATTATATATCCGCTAACTCTAGTATATAGATATAGGTCTTAACTTATAGTTTAATCTCCTTTTACTTTCTTTTAAGAAGAATAATAATCTCGCTATATACTAGCTTAAGTATATATATAATATTAACTAGATCTATAGCCTAAAAGATTATAAGGATTAATTATATCTTCGATATATATTTATTTAATAAGTCGGTATTAAGATACTATCTAGTAAGTCTTATCTCTCTTATAGTAAGAAGAAGAGTCTATTTAAGTCCTACTAGATCTTAATCTTTAATAGGAAGCCTTAGTTTAATAGATTCTACGCGAATTATACTTAGGGCGGAGATAGAGCTTAGTATTTATTCTATAGAAGGGATAAAACTCTTTCTACTTAGATTACTATATTCCTAAAGAAGAAGAATCCGAACTATCTAGCTATTCGGATAGCTAAGACTATAACTAAGCCTAAGTATAAGAATATAGATAGCTAGTATTTATATATAGAAGAACCTTCTAAGTATATAAAGATAGCTAATAGCTCGAGTAAGATCTTAAAAAAGTCTATCTTATAGCCTTTTAAGAATACTTAGTTTAGTTTATCTCTTAATAATAAGAAATTATATACTACTAATAATAATTTCTTATATACTAAGAAAGCTTATACTATCCTTAAGAATATTATTACCTATATATAAAGTAAATATAATATCCTTATATAGATACTTAAGACTAAGGATAAATTTAATAAGGATAATAATAATAATAGTAGTAAGAAGATAGATAAGAGTAAGAAGGATCTATTAGAGGAATTCTTATAAGAATACTAGTATATATATATTTCTTTATAGTTATTAGGACTATTTTATAGGAATTATAATAGCTATAGGGCCTTTAAATAGGGTCTTTTCTTAAGGATTAGTATCCCTAGACTTACTTTTATAGACTAGATAGCTTTATATATTACTATTCTTTTATTATATATCCTTACTATCTATTTCTAGATCTATATCTTCCGATCTAGAGAACTATAGCTCCTCCTAATCTTAAATAGGTTTACGTACTTTCTTCTATACCTATTTAAATCTCTTTTAATAGTAGTTAAGTATAGTATAGATAATATATTACCTCTCGCGGGCTCTTATTACTATACTTATTCTCTCCCCTACTAGTTTCTAGTAAATAATATCCTTACAGAACTTATTCTATTCCTTATATATAAATAAGGATAGTTCTAAGTAAGATAGGAGATTCTTATCCTCTTTAAGGATATATAGGATCTCCTTAGGCCGCTATAGATATAGGCCTTTTATATATAAGATACTCTACGCTATCTAGGATATCTATAGCTATTTAGGATCCTAGACTTTTATCTCGATAAGCCGAGATCTATTAATTAAGTAGTAGAGTATATAACTACTTAGCTCTACTAGTATATATATACTAAGTAGATACTAGCTAAGTATCTCGAATAGGCTAAACTACTTACTTTTATACTTCTTTAGCGATTTATTATATACTAAGATCTAGATTCTTTTCTTAAAGTCTATCTTTATAATCTTACTATTATAGATCTAGTTAATCTTAATTACTTATATAAGAAGGAGCTTATTAGCTTTTATTCTTATATTACCTAGATCCTATAGCTTACTAAGATAGTCTCTATCTATTAAGATACTCTATATAAGATTATTATCTAGTAATTATAGGTATATACTATATACTAAGAAGAATAGACTAAGACCGATAACTATATATTCTTATATTCTTTTAGCTAATACTACTTATACTAGATATAAGTCCTAAGCTTTTATAGGCTTACCTATAAGGTATTTTATTAATATATATCTAATTAAACTATTTAGGTTCTTAACTTTTCTATTTATCTATAGATAATAAGAGGTTATAGTTCGATATCTAGTCTTTAGAAGCTTTAGATAGTAGTTAACCGCTCCCGAAAGTAGGTTCTAATTATTATCTAACAATAATTCTAAGAGGATACTATAGTTTATAAAGATTTATTTATATAAGAACTAATCTAAGGATTCTTCTATTACTTCTAGTACTACTTATATAACTAGCTAGCTAGTTATATAATCGATTATAGTAATAATCTACTAATTCTTATTAGATATAGTAGATAAGATACTAATTAGGTTAATATCCTAATATTAGAATAGCTAGATATTATATATTACTATATACTATAGCGACTCTCTTTTTAGACTCTTCTTTAAATCTTATAAAACCTAATAATTAGGATATATATATACTACTTTCTTAATATCCTTTTATATCTATAGCTACTATACTTTCGGATAGATAACTCTATTTAATCCTAGCTAACCTAAATAGCTATACTATATATATATCTAGTTAATAAGATCTATATAAAAGATAGACTCTAGGTATAGAACTACTAGACTATCTTTATATATAAATATAAGTAATTACTTATTTATATTATTAGGATATATATAAAGACTTAAGTTCGGTATATACTTCTTAACGATCTTTATAAGTATCTAGTTACTTAGCTTCTCCTATAATTCTAGGAAGTATATAGTTACTTCTAGCTACTTACTCTCTAATACGCCTCTAACTATTATTAGGTCTACTTCTATAATATTAAGAGCAGTATCCTAGATCGGTTTAGACTTAGATATATTTATAGGACTATTCCTAATAAAGTTAGGTCTATAGCTAAGGATATTAGATATAATAGCTTCCGATCCTTTCTAATACTAGATCTTTAGATTATATTTTTAGAACTCTTCTATATAGTAGACTAATCGCTTACTATATATAACTATTATAGTTAAGTATTATAGACTTATATAATTAGTTATAATAGTAGTTTAAGTACTATTTTCGATATACTATAACTACTAATATAAGGCCTTCTTAATAGCTAAGAGCTCTTTCTTATAGACTAGATAGTTTAGTTTAGCTATACTTAGCTTCCGACTATCGAATATAACCGGATAAAGCTTTCTATCTAAGCCTTCCTAGTATAAGACTATACTAATAATCTACTCTAAGATATTAGTTTTAATAATAAAAGGCTTAGAAGGATTAGGTTATATTAGTATAGGAGCTTTTATTAATATCTTCTTAATTCTTATAAATATAGACTTATATATAATAGTCTACTAAATCGGCTAGAACTTCTATTTCTATAAGACTTTATCCTTTTCCTTTATTAGCTAATATAAGAATATATAGACTTCCGAGAAGTCTTAGAGGAACCGTTAGTAGTAAGTAGCTAAGCCTATAAACTATTAGATCTTATAGATATTATATAGCTTTAGCTAGTTCCGAATAACCTCTATCTTAGCTAATAGAGGTTATATATATCTATAGCTTATAATATATCTATAGAATTCTAGCTTTTTAACTAAAAGCTTATATTTATCCGGTTAAGCTACTAATTTATATTTCTATAGTATCTCTAGTACTAAATATAGATACTCGTAGTACTCCTCTTACGTTTTTAAGAAGATAAGTATATTATTAAGATATATAATAATAAACTTATCTAAGAAGGAATATAAGACTTTATTTATAACTATTTAGAATATAGCTAGAATATTATAGAGACTAAATAGTATTATAAGCTATTTATACTTACCCTATATAGTATTAAAGACTATCTTAGCTACCGAATCTTTATATATATATACTTACTAGAATCCGGATACTAGGTCTATCTTCGAGAGGAATAGTATAGCTCTGATCTAGTCGAATAGCTCTTAAATCCGAGATAGAGGATATCTATTCTTTATTATAATATAATTTAAGATATAATAGTTAATATATATCCGCTACTTTCTATTTACTTTCTTAATAAATAGGATAGGGAATTCCTATAGGCTTAAGAATAGGTATATAAGCCCCTTCTTTAGAAGTAGATTAACTTAGGCTATCTACTCCTATAGCTTCTTATAAGAAAGAGTATAGGTATTAATATTAACTAGCTTTATATTTCTAGTATCGATTATATAGTTTATAGCTTATATAGGAGAAAGGATATTAAGAAGCTTATCTTATATAATATCTAGGAATTATCGGATAATTTTATATATCTTAGGATCTAGGTATATAAACTTAGAGGCTATATTTAGCTTCTCTCGGATAGGCCGGAGAGCTAATAGAAAGCTCTTAGAATCTTTCTTCCTAGTATATTATTAAGCTTAGTAATAGCTAATTAGGTTAAGCTTAGCTTCTTTAAGCTCTTTATTATAAGAAGGATCGATAGCTTCGATCTAGTATAAACTAGTATAATTACGGATAGTTATTACTAAGATAACCTAATTAATATAGGGATTCTTAGCTATAAGGAAATTTCTACTAAGGATTAGATCGAATCTAGGTAGATCTAAGGTCTATACTTATATATATCCTCGCTAAATATTAATATATATTAGTAGTTAGTAAGAAGTATCGGACTATATACTCTATCTATCGGGAAGCTTAACTTATAAGATATATTTATTATATATTATAAGAAGCTAGCTCTTATACTTCTTTAAAACTAATTTCGATATAAATATATATAAGATACTACTATCTAGTAGGGCCTATATATTAATATTCTATACTAGAGAACTAATATAAGTCTAGTATATTAATAGACTATCTTCTAGAATAATAAGAGTACTATTATAATTAGTAGCCTACTTAGTCTATAAGAGATCTAAGAGGTTATTATTAGACTAGTCCTAGCTCTCTAATACTACTATTATATATCGGATAAGTATATCTATCTCGTCTAAGCGACTTAGTTTTTTAAATTATTATTACCTATATTCTTTTTCTTAGACTTAGGCTTCGATTAATCTACTTAGCTCTAATTATAGCTACTATTATTACTACGATCTCCTTATCCTCTATATCTATATCTATCTCTATAGCTATAGAAGCTTCCGGGATTACACTTTTACTTATAGATAAGTCTAAGATAGCCTACTTAGCTATAGTTATAGTAGATATATATATTACTATTTATAGTATTAAGACTATCTATATAGGTATTACTATTAGTATCTTAGTTCCTTCGGCTAATATAATTTACGATTATAGTATCTTACTTATATTAGATAAACTAATTAATAATACTATATAAGATTATAGGCTTATTAGGATCCTCGGCCTACTTCTTCTAGAGTTCGGTATAGATATCTTAGTAAAGGAATTAAATAATAAGATCTTTAGGAAATTTATATTTATAATTAGCCGCGAGCTACTATAAGTTATAGATATACTCAGCGAATCCCTACTAGCTATCTTACTTATAGATTATAAGTTAGTTAAGTCTATATTCGGCGCCGATATACTCTAAGAATTTATATTTAATCTATTCTCGGAACTTAGCCTAAGTAGTAGTATATTATATACTATATATCGGGTTAATATATTTAGACTAGGTATAGTAGACTTTCTATATATTATCTACTAGAGCTCTAGATATATATATAATTTTAGTTAAGTCCTAGAGGATTAAGTTAGAGAGTTAGCTTACTTCCGTAAAGAAGTATTTATAGTTATATAGATACTCTCTAGCTCTATTATTCCTAATTATATTAGTATAATCCTTAATTTTTAGGACTATTTTAACTAGTTATTTTCGGATAGTAGTATCTATACTAGATTCTCGGAGTATACTAGTACTATCTTAATTAGCTAGAGATAGATACGTCTATAGTATCTATCCTAGGAGATATTAAGTAGTCGCGATTTAGTTAAAAGTAGCTCGATAGATAATCTCCTTCTAAGAAGTAGGATTAAGGATACTTTAGTAAGAGTCTTAAAGGAATTCGGCTATATTAGCTAGTAAGATTATTAGAGTATTACTAGTTAATAGTAATACTAATCGTAGTATACTAGATATTAGCTAGTAAGAGGGTTCTAGGGGTAGTATAAGAGATTTAGAGTATAGGATATAAGCCCTATATAGGTTTTCCTATATATCGAATTCTATTAGAAGAGGATTATATACTTTAGTATTCTATAAGTTAATAAGGATTATAGTTTATTTAACTAAGAAAGCCTTTATTTCTAATCGGATATCTTTCTTCTAGTTTTACTTCCGGTTACTTAATCCCTAGTAGATTAGGTCTCTTCTAGAAGGATATCCTATATACTAACTATAGTAGAGTAGACTTTTTTAGGGTTCGAGTCCTCTCTTATACTATTATATAATTTTTAAGATTTTTAGTATAGTAAGAAGAGGATTACTTAGTACTATAAATAGTTAGTAATTTAAGCTAGATCTTTAGGGATTATTTAGTCTTAAGAGCTTAGTAAGGATAATTATAAGTAAGCTTTCGCTCTCGAGTAGTTAAGTATAGAGGCTTAGCTAATATAAGGATTTACTACTAGATAAGATCTAGAGGATAGATAGGATATAGTTCTTCTAAGTATAGCTATAGATATAACTATATATATATAGAGGACTAAGGATCCTTACGTAACTGAATAGAGCTATACGATAAGATTATAGCTTATCTAGCTCTAGTTATCGCGAAAAGGGAAGGGTTAGGATACCTAAGGTAGCTATAGGCCTATAATTATACTTTATCTAGAATTTACTAGTAAATACTAGTCTATAATTACTAATAATTTCTTCTAGTTAGCTATATTTTAGCTTAATCTCGGAGTAGATAATCTTGGCTAGCTTAGCTATTATAATTATTATAGATACTATAATAAATAAGCTTAGCTTTATAAATCTATCTATAATTATAAGGATAGAGTCGACTTACTACCTCTTCTATACTATAGAAGATAAGCCGGTTATAAAGTCTATTAATATTTCCGCGAATAGTCTAGTAGATACTAATAGAGATTATAGTTTACTATAGGACTTATACCGATAGGGAATAATATCTTAGTAGACTTAATAGTATCTTATATAGTTAGTAATATCTTTATTAATATTAGGCTAGTAGAACTTTCTTTAGATTAGGTTTAATATCCTTATTCTTCTAAAATATCCTATAAGAGGATTATTATAATAGATATTTAGTAGCTTTATCCTTAGATTACTTCTATTTAGGATATAAATCTAGTTCTTAAATCTAACTAATCTCTTAAGATTAATACTCTAGCCCTTCTACTTCGAGATATAATCTCTAATTATAGCTTTATAATACTAGATCTCTAGATTCTTATTTTAGAGTCTTTAGAGTAGTTTCTTTAGATCCTTACTAGTATCCTAGTAGACTATCTTAGGAGTATAAGCTATCTAGACTTATATATAGGAGACTAGTCTTATATAGCCTAGTTCCTTCTAGTCGGTTCTTCTAACTAACTTATTTTATCCTTTATTTTCTTCGAAGATAAGGATACTTAAGATTAAATCCTTTACTATTAGGATCCGGCTATCTATAGTATTATATATAGCCTAGACTTTCGCTATCTAGTAATTAGTCTTAGGTATCTTAGCTAATATCTACTTCTTAAGTAGTAAGATTAAGTTAATCTTATAATCTTCTAGGAGCTATCGATAGGATAGTCTATTAGTAGGATTTAGCTTCTCCGCCTAGTACTTAATTATAAAATTAAAAGATATTAGAGATAGATATTATTAAGCTTATCTACTATTTAGCTTAGTTTATTTTCTAAAAGTCTATAGATTAGTATAATCCGAATAGATCTTAATTAGATAGATACTTTCTTCTAGATAGTAATATTAGTATTTAAAGAAATATATAATTATAAAGAGCTCTTAGTTAGAAGTCCTCTAGTAGGTTTCTATATCTAAAAACTTCTTAGACTATATAGCTACTAGATACTAGACTCTCTAGCTATTAGCTTATAATATAATCCTAGCTATTATACTATTTAAAGTATTAGTCTCTAGATAGATCGGCTTTTCTAGATCGAAGTAATATAATAGAAATACTAACTAGAATACTATAATAAGTTATCTAAATATAAGTTATTCTTTAAGTATTAGTACTACTTTTCCTAGCTTCTTACTATTTTTACTCTTCTTTAGTAAGAATATAAGAAAGAGAGTAATCCTTAAATAGTTTCGGATAAAATATCGATAGTAGTTTATAAAGCTAAGGAAGACTTAGATATCCCGGTAGGACTTTAGTAGCTCCTAGTTTGCGATATCTTAGACTTATTAGGGATCTATAAAGATCCTTTTAGTAGAGATTATAAATCTAAGGAAGTTAACCTTTTTCGAATAGAATATATACTTAGAAGTCTTAGTATATAGGCTAGCTCCCTAGAGATAAGAGATAATATTATAGAGATATATTATATATTCCTTCTTAGATTTCGAGAAGATTATAATATTATCTAGATATACTATAGTATATATATTAAGGATATTATATAGTATAGTATAGATATAGTTTTAGAAGATAGCTAGTATATTAGTAAGCCTAAATAGTATAATAGTATACTTAAAGTATCTATATTAGATCTAGAAGATTATCTTCTACTTATCTCCTTCCTTAATCCGGATCTAATAGTATATATCTTAGATATTAATCTTACTATAGTACTTTATATTAGCTAGATAGTCTAGGATCTTTAATATAAGAGAAAGAAGATATTAGTTCTTTACTAATATCTTATTAAGTCCCTAGTAGTTAATATAGACTTATAAGAATCTATCTATCTTAGGAATAAATAGGATAGATACTTCTATAGGACTCTTAGAGGATCGAATCTAGCTATTTACTAGGTTTTTATTAATATAGTATTTTAGTTTACCTAATTCCTTTTAAGAGAGAGGATAGATAGAACTAAATAGTATCTTTATATCTAGGAATAGATTAATAGAATAGTTATATTAGTTAGAGGAAGATAGGGTCTTTAAGCTAGTAAAGAAGAAGAATCCTTAATAGTCCTCTAATTTAGGAGAAAGTTCGAGGGACTTAGACGTAGCTTTAGATTTCTTATTAATAGAAAGCTAGACCTTCTTAGTCTTAGGTAGATAGACTACTATAAAAATATAGGCTTTATTTCTAGAGGTCTTAGTAAATCTCTTAGGACTAAGGACTTTAAAGATTAGAATACTAAACTACTACTACTAGCTCCTACCCGAGAAATAGATATTAAGGTTATAGAGGATAGTTATAGAGAGTAGTATAGAACTACTACTAAGTTATAGATTATAGTCGATTATAATATAGAAGTAGATAAACTAATAGATTATATCTCGAGAGTCTATAGCCTAGATAGGGATATACTAGACTCTATAGATAGAGATCTTTTATTAGTTAATAGTATTAATTAAAAGAGCTATAAGCTTTATATTTTAGAATTTATACTATTAAATAAAGCTCTAGCTAATAAGATCTATCTTAGCTCTACTATTAAGATCTATATAGATATAGAGGATATCTTAGACTATAATATTAATATTAAAATATATTCGAGTTCCTATAAGATTTAGAGATAGAGAGAAGGAATCTACTCTATCTTAATAACTTTTCCCTAAATAGCTAATTAGATAGTCTTTCCTTTCTTAGGATAGTTATATATATAGTATTCCTTACTTCTATAAATAAAGTAGGTATTTCTCTTCCTATTACTATTAATATAATTCTTCTTACTATTATACTAGCTCTTATACTTAGGAGTATTATATAGCTTCTAATTCTTAGACTCTTTTATAGGATCGCGAGAGTCGCGAGAGTTATATTAGCCTCTAGTCCTCTTATTATCTCGGAAGATAGCTAGCTAGTTATTAGTATTCTTTTATTTCTTAGGATCTAGGAACTAAATTTCCTAGTAGTAGTAGACTATATTAATTATCTTATCCTAGGTCTCTAGAAGCTTAATCTAGTATAGTTAAATAATATACTATAGATTATATTATAGCTTTACGAAGTATAAGAGGGATTATTTCTTCTTAAGGGCTTATAGAAAGTATTACTCTAGGATATTTAATTATATACAGAACTCTCTTAGATCCTTATTATAATATTAGTCTATCCTTTTAAGCTAAACTATAATCTTAGATTCTAGGCTAGTAGTATTTTTAATAAGTATAAGAATCTACTATTTAAAGTATTCCTAATCTTCTTTAATTAGCTAGGAATAAGTAGCTCTCTTCTCTTTATAGTATTAATACTATTACTAATAGTAGATAGTATTTATATAAGTAAGAGCTCTAATAATCTTACGCTTCTTTATATAGTATTTCCTTAGGACTCTCTTAAATTATTAATAGAGATTAAGTAGTTACTCCTAATATATCTAGAGATTAAATTCTTTTATAAATAAAGGAATATTTATAAGTTTAATTTCCTTTTCCTTAACTATATCTATATTAAGATAATTAGGAGATATATAGTGTTAAGTAGAGAGAGGTTTCTTAAGTCCTTTATTTCTTAATAATACTTAGAGAATAGCTAGCTATTAATATAGATTAGCTAGCTATACTAGCTTATTAATAGTTTCCTAGATTATAGCGAGATAGATATTAAGGGATAGAAGATCTTAAGCTTTCTAACCGATAGAAGAGATCTAAGTCTCCTAGGGAATATTTAAGATCCTTATAGTTAGGATTAGAAAGACTAATAAGAGATCTTTAATATTCTTAGATTCTAAGTTAAATACTTCCTAGACTTATAGTTCCTAGGATTTGTTAGTATAACTATAGATTTATAGTACTATCTCTTATAGTAATAATAGAGAGAAGAATTAGAACTATTAAGATAGCTACTTTAGTAAGATAGCTAGACTTAATTATTAGGGAAGAGATAGCTTATAGTAGTTAGATTAGTATAAAGACTAATTCTTAGGAATCCCTACTAGTCCCTTCTCTAGTATCTATCTTATAATCCTCTCTCTCTATACTCTTAAGAGAATTACTCTTAACTCCCTCTTTTATTAATTAATCGATCGATCGGCTATCTAAAGAGATAGGATAGAGCTACTATAGAGATTATAATCCTTTAGGTTAGAATATATAGGATAATAGGAGTCCGAGGCTAGGTAGAGGAAGGCCCGGAAGCCTAGCTTCCTAGAAGCTATAGAAAGGCCTAATATCTAACTATTATTTAGCTAGACTAGGATTATAGGTTATAGATTACCTAATAATTACTAGGCTACGGATTATCTAATAGGGTACTTTAATAAAGGGAGTCCTCTTATATAATATATAATATAGCTACTAATCTAGCTAGTATTTTTAAGTAGATAGAAATTAAGTATAGATAGTTATTCTAGCCTATAGATATATAGGATAAGAAGTCGGTTATAGAGGCTACTAAGAACTATTATAAGTTTATAGAGATCTATTACTAGGTAACTATTAGAAAGCTATATCCTCCTAATAATACTTCGAATAAGATTTTAGAGAAGTTCTATATAAGTTATCTTTCTTAGCTATAGCTTAGGAATATAGGATATAATATATAGAGTATCGTAAAGATAGCTTTCTTCTATTAGTTTATATTAGAGATAATAATATAGATCTAGTTTCTAGGATCTTCTATAGTAAGGAATACTACTAGTATAGCGGTTATTCTTAGAAATAGGATAATACTTCTTAATTACTATACCGAGAAGATATAGAAGATATTTCTATTAGTTTATTTTTAATTAATTTAATAGGCTCTAGTTCTTTTCTTTTATTTCCTAAATTTATTAATACTTTATTCTATATTAGCTATATCTAATTTAGGGACTTATTAGTTATATTTAGATAGCTATCTCTTCTATTTAACTAGAAAGTATATTTTACTATTAATTTATTATTTATCTTTAATTTCCTCGATCTTATATTTATTATTATCCTCTACCTTAGGTATTAGTAGTATATCTTTTCCTAAGTAGTCCTTCCTTTTCTAGAATTTAAGAAGAGAGATATAAAAGATATTATAAAAACGACTATACTAATTAGATAGTACTAGTCTATATACTTATTTTCTAATAACTTTAATAATTCTAAAAGGACTAATAAAGTATAGAGAAAGCTTTTTACTAGTTTTTAGTTATAGATTTTTTATAGATAGTCTAATAAGAATATCCTTTTTTAAGCTTAGGGACTTATAGGCCTTATTATAGTCTTTTACTATATTTTTAGTTACTAAATACTAGTATTTCTTTAGCTTCTCTCTAAGATATTTAAGTTTCTTAAGTCTAGCTATAGTAACTAGGACTTTAAGTTTCTTTAGTCTTACTTATACTTCTATATAGCTAGTAGAAGTTAGTATCTCCTTCTCTATAGCTTCGCCCTCGAAAACCTATTAGAAGTCTAGTAAATAGCCTATAAGTACTTTAAATAGTAAGATATCTATAGATATATTTCTTATATTATTATATATAAATTCTATAGACTATAGTAGAATTAGCTATATTATCTACTTCTCTCCTATAAAGTATTATAAGTAGTATTCTAGGATTTAGTTTATCTTTTCTATTTAACTATCTATCTATAGATAGAAGGTAATTAATAACTATAATCTTACTTTAGAGATATAGTAAAGCTTTATCTAGAATTTACTAGTAAATACTAGTCTATATTTACTAATAATTCCTTCTAGCTAGCTATATTTAGCTTAACTTCGGAGTAGATAATCTTAGCTAGCTTAGCTACTTTTATTATTATAGATACTATAATAAATAAGCTTAGCTTTATAAATCTATCTATAATTATAAGAATAGAGTTAATTTACTATCTCTTTTATACTATAGGAGATAAGCTAGTTATAAAGTCTATTAAGATTTCTACAAATAATTTAGTAGATACTAGTAGGGATTATAGTTTATTATAGGACTTATACTAATAGGAAATAATATCTTAGTAGACTTAGTAGTATCCTATATAGTTAGTAATATCTTTATTAATATTAGACTAGTAGAACTTTCTTTAGATTAGGTTTAATATTTTTATTCTTCTAAAATATCCTATAAGAGGATTATTATAATAGATACTTAGTAGCTTTATTCTTAGATTACTCCTATTTAGGATATAAATCCGGTTCTTAAATTATACTAATCTCTTAAGATTAATACTTTAGTCCTTCTACTTTAACATATAATCTCTAATTATAGTTTTATAGCGTTAGATCTCTAGATTCTTATTTTAGAGTCTTTAGAATAGTTTCTTTAGGTCCTTACTAGTATCCTAGTAGAATATCTTAGGAGCGTAAGCTATCTAGACTTATATATAGAAGACTAGTCTTATATAGCCTAGTTTCTTCTAGTTAGTTCTTCTAACTAATTTATCTTATCCTTTATTTTCTTTAAAGATAAAGATACTCGAGATTAAGTCCTTTATTATTAGGATCTAGCTATCTATAGTATTATATATAGCCTAGACTTTTACTATCTAGTAATTAGTCTTAGATATCTTAGCTAATATCTACTTCTTAAGTAGTAAGATTAAATTAATCTTATAATTATCTAGGAGCTATCGATAGGATACTCTATTAGTAGGATTTAGCTTTTCTATCTAGTATTTAATTATAAAATTAAAAGATATTAGGGATAGATACTATTAAGCTTATCTACTATTTAGCTTAGTTTATTTTATAAAAGCCTATAGATTAGTATAATCCGAATAAATCTTAATTAAATAGATACTTTCTTCTAGATAGTAATATTAGTACTTAAAGGAATATATAATTATAAAGAGCTCTTAGTTAGGAGTCCTCTAGTAGGTTTCTATACCCGAAAACTTCTTAGACTATATAGCTACTAGATACTAGGCTTCCTAGCTATTAGCTTATAATATAATCCTAGCTATAGCGCTATTATAAATATTAGTCTCTAGATAGATCGGCTTTTCTAGATCGAAGTAATATAGTAGAGATACTAACTAGAATACTATAATAAGTTATCTAAATATAAGTCGCTCTTCGAGTATTAGTACTACTTTTTCTAGTTTCTTACTATTTTTACTTTTTTTAAGTAAGGATATAAGAAAGAGAGTAATCCTTAAATAGTTTTAGATAAAATATTAATAGTAGTTTATAAAGCTAAGAAAGACTTAGATATCCCGGTAGGACTTCGGTAGCTCCTAGTTTATAATATCTTAGACTTATTAGGGATCTATAAAGATCTTTTTAGTAGAGATTATAAATCTAAGGAAGTCGACTTTTTTTAAATAGAATATATAATTAGAAGTCTTAGTATATAGGCTAGCTTCCTAGAGATAAGAGATAATATTATAGAGATATATTATATATTCCTTCTTAGATTTCGAGAAGATTAGGATATTATCTAGATATACTATAGTATATATATTAAGGATATTATATAGTATAGTATAGATATAGTTTTAGAAGATAGCTAGTATATTAGTAAGCCTAAATAGTATAATAGTATACTTAAAGTATCTATATTAGATCCGGAAGACTATCTTCTATTTATCTCTTTCCTTAATCTAGATCTAGTAGTATATATCTTAGATATCGATCTTACTATAGTATTTTATATTAGCTAGATAGTCTAGGATCTCTAATATAAGAGGAAGGAGATATTAGTTCTTTACTAATATCTTATTAAGTCCTTAGTAGTTAATATAAAGTTATAAGAATCTATCTATTTTAGGAATAAATAGGATAGATATCTCTATAGGGCTCTTAGAGGATTAGATCTAGCTATTTACTAGGTTTTTATTAATATAGTATTTTAGTTTATCTAATTTCTTTTAAGAGAGAGGATAGATAGGACTAAATAGTATTTTTATATCTAGGAATAGATTAATAGAATAATTATATTAATTAGAGGAAGATAGGATCTTTAAGCTAGTAGAGGAGAAGAATCCTTAATAGTCCTCTAATTTAGGAGAGAGTTTAAGAGGCTTAGATTTAGCTTTAGGTTCCTTATTAATAGAAAGCTAGATCTTCTTAGTCTTAGATAAGTAGACTACTATAAAGATATAAGCTTTATTTCTAGAGATCTTAGTAAATCTCTTAGGACTAAGGACTTCGAAGATTAGGATACTAAACTACTACTATTAGTCCCTATCTAAGAGATAGATATCGAGATTATAGAGGATAGTTATAGAGAGTAGTATAGGATTATTACTAAGTTATAGATTATAGTTAATTACGATATAGGAGTAGATAAGCTAATAGATTATATCTTAAGAGTCTATAGCCTAGATAGAGATAGACTAGACTCTATAGATAGAGATCTTCTATTAGTTAATAGTATTAATTAAAAGAGCTATAAGCTTTATATTTTAGAATTTATACTATTAAATAAAGCTCTAGCTAATAAGATCTATATAGATAGAGAGGATATCCTAGACTATAATATTAATATTAAAATATATTTAAGTTCCTATAAGGTTTAGAGATAGAGAGAAGAGATCTACTCTATCTTAGTAACTTTTTCCTAAGTAGCTAATTAGATAGTCTTTCCTTTCTTAGGATAGTTATATATATAGTATTTCTTACTTCTATAAGTAAAGTAGATATTTCTCTTCTTATTACTACTAATATAATTCTTCTTACTATTATATTAGTTCTTATACTTAGGACTATTATAGGACTTCTAATTCTTAGATTCTTTTATAGGATTATAAGAGTTATAGAAGTTATATTAGACTCTAGTCCTCTTATTATCTTAGGAGATAGCTAGCTAGTTATTAGTACTCTTTTATTTCTTAGGATCTAGGGACTAAATTTCCTAGTAGTAATAAGCTATATTAATTATCTTATTCTAGATCTCTAAGAGCTTAATCTAGTATAGTTAAATAATATACTATAGATTATATTATAGCTTCGCGAAGTATAAAAGAGATCGCTCTTTCTTAAGGGCTTATAGAAAGTATTACTCTAGAATATCTAATTATATACAGAACTCTCTCGGATTCTTATTATAATATTAGTATATCCTTTTAAGCTAAGCTATAATCTTAGATTCTAGGCTAGCGATATTTTTAATAAGTATAAGAATCTACTACTTAAAGTATTCCTAATCTTCTTTAATTAGCTAGGGATAAATAGCTTCCTTCTCTTTATAGTATTAGTATTATTACTAATAGTAGATAGTATTTATATAAGTAAGAGCTCTAATAATCTTATACTTCTCTATATAGTATTTCCTTAGGACTCTCTTAAATTACTAATAGAGATTAAGTAGCTACTCCTAATACTTCTAGAGATTAAATTCTTTTATAAATAAAGGAATATTTATAAGTTTAATTTCCTTTTCCTTAACTATATCTATATTAAGATAATTAGGAGATATATAGCGTTAAGTAGAGAGAGGTTTCTTAAGTCCTTTATTTCTTAATAATACTTAGAGAATAGCTAGCTATTAATATAGATTAGCTAGCTATACTAGCTTATTAATAGTTTCCTAGATTATAGCGAGATAGATATTAAGGGATAGAAGATCTTAAGCTTTCTAACCGATAGAAGAGATCTAAGTCTCCTAGGGAATATTTAAGATCCTTATAGTTAGGATTAGAAAGACTAATAAGAGATCTTTAATATTCTTAGATTCTAAGTTAAATACTTCCTAGACTTATAGTTCCTAGGATTTATTAGTATAATTATAGACTTATAATACTATCTCTTATAGTAATAATAGAGAGAAGAATTAGAACTATTAAGATAGCTATTTTAGTAAGATAGCTAGACTTAATTATTAGGGAAGAGATAGCTTATAATAGTTAGATTAGTATAAAGACTAATTCTTAGGAATCCCTACTAGTCCCTTCTCTAGTATCTATCTTATAGTCCTTTCTCTCTATACTCTCGAGGAGATTACTCTTAACTTCCTTTTCTATCGATCGATCGATTAATTAGCTACCTAAAGAGATAGGATAGAGCTACTATAGAGATTATAATCCTTCGGATTAGAATATATAGGATAATAGAGATCCGAGACTAGGCTAAGAGGGCCTAGGAGCCTAGCTCCCTAGAAGCTATAGGAGGGCCTAATACCTAATTATTATATAGCTAGACTAGGATCGTAGATTATAGATTACCTAATAATTACTAGGCTATAGATTATCTAATAGGATACTTTAATAAAGGAAGTCCTCTTATACTTAAGATCTAGAGGATAGATAGGATATAGTTCTTCTAAGTATAGCTATAGATATAACTATAATTATAGGCCTATAGCTATCTTAGATATCCTAACCCTTCCTTTTCGCGATAACTAGAGCTAGATAAGCTATAATCTTAATATATATAGCTCTATTTAGTTATATAAGGATCCTTAGTCCTCTATATATATATAGTTACGTCTATAGCTATACTTAGAAGAACTATATCCTATCTATCCTCTAGATCTTATCTAGTAGTAAACCCTTATATTAGCTAAGCCTCTATACTTAACTACTCGAGAGCGAGAGCTTACTTAGAACTATACTTACTAAGCTCTCGAGACTAAACGATCCCTAAAGATCTAGCTTAAATTACCGACTACTCGTAGTATTAAGTAACCTCCTTCTTACTATACTAAAAATCTTAAAAATTATATAATAGTATAAGAGAGGACTTAAACCCTAAAAAACTCTACTCTACTATAGTTAGTATATAGGGTATCCTTCTAGAAGAGACCTAATCTACTAGTAATTAAGTAACTAGAAATAAAACTAGAAAAGAGATATCCGATCGGAAATAAAAGCTTCCTTATTTAAATAAACTATAATCCTTATTAACTTATAGAATACTAAAGTATATAATCCTCTCCTAATAGAATTTAATATATAGGAAAACTTATATAGGACTTATATCCTATACTCCGAATCTCTTACGCTATTCCTAGAATCCTTTTACTAGCTAATATCTAATATACTATAATCGGTATTACTATTAATTAGTAATACTCTAATAATCTTACCGGCTAATATAGCCGAACCCCTTCGAGGCTTTTATTAAAGTATCCTTAATCCTACTCCTTAGAAGAAGATTATCTATTAAGCTATCTTCGACTAAATCGTAACTACTTAATATCTCCTAGGATAGATACTATAGATATATCTACCTCCGGCCGATTAAGATAGTACTAGTATATCCCGAGAATCTAGTATAGATACTACTATCCGAAAATAACTAGTTAAAATAGTCCTAAAACTTAAGGATTACGCCGATATAATTAGAAATAATAGAGCTAGAGAGTATCTATATAACTATAAATACTTCTTTATAGAAGTAAGCTAACTCTCTAACTTAATCCTCTAGGACTTAACTAAGATTATATATATATCTAGAGCTCTAGTAGGTAATATATAGAAAGCCTACTATATCTAGTCTAAACGTATTAATTAGATATATAGTATATAATATATTACTACTTAGACTAAGTTCCGAGAATAGATTAAATATAAATTCTCGGAGTATATTAGTACTAAATATAGACTTAACTAACTTATAATCTATAAGTAAGATAGCTAGTAGGGATTCGCTAAGTATATCTATAACTTATAGTAGCTCGCGGCTAATTATAAATATAAATTCCCCGAAGATCTTATTATTTAATTTCTTCGCTAAGATACCTATACTAAACTCTAGAAGAAGTAGACCGAGAACCCTAATAAGCTTATAATCTTATATAGTATTATTAATTAGTTTATCTAATATAAGTAAGATACTATAATTATAAATTATATTAGCTAAAGGAACTAGGATACTAATAGTAATATCTATATAGATAGCCTTAATACTATAAATAATAATATATATATCTACTATAACTATAGCTAAGTAGGCTATCTTATACTTATCTATAAGTAAAAGTATAATCCCGGAAGCTTCTATAGCTATAGAGATAGATATAGATATAGAGGATAAGAAGATTATAGTAATAATAATAGCTACGATTAGAGCTAAATAGATTAATCGAAACCTAAGTCTAAGAAAAAGGATATAGATAATAATAATTTAAAAAACTAAGTTACTTAGACGAGATAGATATACTTATCCGATATATAATATTAGTATTAGAGAGCTAGGACTAGTCTAATAATAACCTCTTAGATCTCTTATAGACTAAGTAGGCTACTATTATAATAGTACTCTTATTATTCTAGAAGATAGTCTATTAATATACTAGACTTATATTAGTCCTCTAGTATAGAATATTAATATATAGGCCCTACTAGATAGTAGTATCTTATATATATTTATATCGAAATTAGTTTTAAAGAAGTATAGGAGCTAGCTTCTTATAATATATAATAAATATATCTTATAAGTTAAGCTTCCTAATAGATAGAATATATAGTCCGATACTTCTTACTAACTACCGATATATATTAGTAGTTAGCGGGGGTATATATAAGTATAAGCCTTAGATCTATCCGGATTCGATCTAATCCTTAGTAGAAATTTCCTTATAGCTAAGAACCCCTATATTAATTAGGTTATCTTAGTAATAACTATCTATAATTATATTAGTTTATACTAGATTAAAGCTATCGATCCTTCTTATAATAAAGAGCTCGAAGAAGCTAAGCTTAACCTAATTAGCTACTACTAAGCTTAATAATATATAAGGAAGAAAGATTCTAAGAGCTTCTTATTAGCTCTCCGGCCTATCCGAGAGAAGCTAAATATAGTCTCTAAGTTTATATACCTAGATCCTAAGATATATAAAATTATCCGATAATTCCTAGATATTATATAAGATAAGCTTCCTAATATCCTTTCTTCTATATAAGCTATAAACTATATAATTAATACTAGAAATATAAAGCTAGTTAATATTAATATCTATACTCTTTCTTATAAGAAGCTATAGGAGTAGATAGCCTAAGTTAATCTACTTCTAAAGAAGGGGCTTATATATCTATTCTTAAGCCTATAGAGATTCCCTATCCTATTTATTAAGAAAGTAAATAGGAAGTAGTAGATATATATCGACTATTATACTTTAAATAATATTATAATAAAGAATAGATACCCCCTATCTCGGATTTAAGAGCTATTTAACTAGGTCGGAGCTATACTATTTCTCTCGAAGATAGACCTAGTATCCGGATTCTAGTAAGTATATATATATAAAGATTCGGTAGCTAAAATAGCCTTTAATACTATCTAGGATAAGTATAAATAGCTTACGATACTATTCGGTGTCTATAATACTCTAGCTATATTCTAAATAGTTATAAATAAAGTCTTATATCCCTTCTTAGATAAGTTTATTATTATATACCTCGATAATATACTTATCTTCTTAAAAATATAAGAGGAGTATTATAAGTATGTATAATTAGTACTAGAGATACTATAGAAATATAAATTAGTAGCTTAACTAGATAAATATAAGCTTTCGGTTAAGAAGCTAGAATTCTATAGATATATTATTAGTTATAGATATATATAATCCCTATTAGCTAAGATAGAGGTTATTTAGAACTAGCTAAAGCTATATAATATCTATAAGATCTAATAGTTTATAGATTTAGCTACTTACTACTAATACTTTCTCTAAGACTTCTCGGAAGTCTATATATCCTTATATAAGTATATAATATACTACTACTTAGGCTAAGTTCCGAGAATAGATTAAATACGAATTCTTAGAGTATATTAGCGCCGAACGTAGACTCGATTAACTTATAACCTATAAGTAAGATAGCCGGTAGAGATTTACTAAGTATATCTATAACTTATAGTAGCTCGCGGCTAATTATAAATATAAATTCCCCAAAGATCTCGTTATTTAATTCCTTCGCTAAGATATCTATACCGAACTCTAGAAGAAGTAGGCTAAGGATCCTAATAAGCCTATAACCTTATATAGTATTATCGATTAGTTTATCTAATATAAGTAAGATACTATAATTATAAATTATATTAGCCGAAGGAACTAGGATACCGATAGTAATATCTATATAGGTAGTCTTAATACTATAAATAGTCATATATATATCTACTATAACTACGGCTAAGTAGGCTATCTTAGACTTACCTATAAGTAAAAGCGTAACCCCGGAAGCTTCTATAGCCGTAGAGGCGGATATAGATACAGAGAATAAGAAGATTATAGTAATAATAGTAGCCGTAATCGGAGCTAAGCGGATTAATTAAAGCCTGAGTCTAAGAAAAAGAATACGGATAATAATAATTTAAAAAACTAAGTTACTCGGATAAGATAGATACGCTTATCTAATATATAATAATAGTATTAGAGAGCTAGGACTAGCCCGACGATAATCTCTTAGATCCCTTATAGACTAAGTAGGCTACCGATTATAATAGTACTCTTACTATCCTAGGAGATAGCCTATTAATATACTAGGCTTATATCGGTCCTCTAGTATAAAACGTTAATATATAGGCCCTACTAGATAGTAGTATTTTATATATATTTATATTAAAATTAGTTTTAAAGAAGTATAGGAGCTAGCTTCTTATAATATATAATAAATATATCTTATAAGTTAAGCTTCCTAATAGATAGAGTATATAGTCCGATACTTCTTACTAACTACCGATATATATTAGTAGTTAGTAGAAGTATATATAAGTATAGGCCTTAGATCTATCCGGATTCGATCTAATCCTTAGTAGAAATTTCCTTATAGCTAAGAACTCTTATATTAATTAGATTATCTTAGTAATAACTATCCGTAATTATACTAGCTTATATCGGATCGAAGCTATTAATCCTTCTTATAATAAAGAGCTCGAAGAAGCTAAGCTTAATCTAATTAGCTACTACTAAGCTCGATAATATATAAGAAAAAAAGATTCCGAGAGCTTCCTATTAGCTCTCTAGTCTATCCGAGAGAAGCTAAATATAGCCTCTAAGTTTATATACCCGGATCCTAAGATATACGAAATTATCCGATAATTCCTAGATATTATATAAGATAAGCTCCCTAATATCCTTTCTCCTATATAAGCTATAAACTATATAATCGATACTAGAAATATAAAGCTAGTTAATATTAATACCTATACTCTTTCTTATAAGAAGCTATAGGAGTAGATAGCCTAAGTTAATCTACTTCTAAAGAAGGGGCTTATATACCTATTCTTAAGCCTATAGGAATTCCCTATCCTATTTATTAAGAAAGTAAATAGAAAGTAGCGGATATATATTAACTATTATATCTTAAATTATATTATAATAAAGAATAGATATCTCCTATCTCGGATTTAAGAGCTATTTAACTAGATTAGAGCTATACTATTCCTCTCGAAGATAGACTTAGTATCCGGATTCTAGTAAGTATATATATATAAAGACTCGGTAGCTAAGATAGCCTTTAATACTATCTAGAATAAGTATAAATAGCTTATAATACTATTTAGCCTTTATAACGCTCTAGCTACGTTCTAAATAGTTATAAATAAAGTCTTATATCCCTTCTTAGATAAGTTTATTATTATATATCTTAATAATATACTTATCTTCTTAAAAATATAAGAGGAGTACTATAAGTATCTACGCTTAGTACTAGAGATACTATAGAAATATAAATTAATAGCCTAGCTAGATAAATATAAGCTTTCGGTTAAGAAGCTAGAATTCTACGGATATATTATCGGTTATAGATATATATAATCCCTACTAGCTAAGATAGAGATTATTTAGAACTAGCTAAAGCTATATGATATCTATAAGATCCGATAGTTTATAGGCTTAGCTACTTACTACTAATATTTCTTCTAAGACTTCTCGGAATTCTATATATTCTTATATAAGTTAATAAAGGAAAAGAATAAAGTCTTATAGAAGCAGAAATTCTAGCTAATTCGGTAGACTATTATATACGAGTTTATATTTATAAGAATTAAGGAGATATTAATAGAAGCTCCTATACTAATATAACCTAATCCTTCTAAGCCTTTTACTATTAAAACTAATACCTCGGAGTAGATTATCGGTATAGTCTTATACTAGGAAGGCTTAGATAGGAAGCTTTATCTAGTTATATTTAATAGTCGGAAGCTAAGTACTACTAAACTAAATTATCCGGTCTACGAGAAGAAGCTCTTAGCTATTAAGAAGGCCTTACGCTAGTAGTTATAGTATATCGAAAATAGTACTTAAACTACTATCGTAACTAATTATATAAGCCTATAATATTTAACTATAATAGTTATATATAGTAAGTAATTAGTCTACTAGATAGAAGAGTTCTAAGAATATAATCTAAAGATCTAATATTAGAAAGGATCAGAAGCTATTATACCTAATACCCTTAGCTATAGGCCCGACTTCATCGGGAATAGTCCTATAAATATATCCGAGTCTAAACTAATCTAGGATACTACTCTTAATATTATAGAAGTAGACCTAATAATAGTCGGAGGTATATTAGAGAGTAAGTAGCTAGAAGTAACTATATAATTCCTAGAATTATAGGAGAAGCCGAGTAACTAGATACTCGTAAAAATCGTCGAGAAATATATACCGAACTTAAGTCTTTAGATATATCCTAATAATATAAATAAGTAATTACTTATATTTATATATAAAAATAGTCTAGTAGCTTTATATCTAGAGCCTATCTTTTATATAGATCTTATTAACTAGATATATATATAGTATAGCTACTTAGATTAGCTAGGGTTAAACGGAGTTATCTATCTAAGGATATAGTAGCTATAGATATAAAAGGATATCAAGAAAGTAGTATATATATATCCTAATTATTAGATTTTGTAAGATTCGAAGAAGAGTCTAGAGAGAGAGTTACTATAGTATATAATAATACGCGATATCTAGCTATTCTAATATTAGAGTATCGATCTAATTAGTATCTTATTTACTATACCTAATAGGAATTAGTAGATTATTACTATAATTAATTATATAACTAGCTAGCTAGTTATATAAGTAGTACTAGAAGTAATAGAAGAATCCTTAGATTAGTTCTTATATAAATAAATCTTTATAAACTATAGTACCCTCTTAGAATTATTATCGGATAATAGTTAGAATCTACTTTCGGGAGTAGTTAACTACTATCTAAAGCCTCTAAAGACTAGATATCGAACTATAATCTCTTATTATCCGTAGATAAATAAGAAAGTTAAGAATCTAAATAGTTTAATTAGATATATATTAATAAAATATCTTATAGGTAAGCCTACGAAAGCTTAGGACTTATATCTAGTATAAGCGGTATTAGCTATAAGAATATAAGAATATATAGTTACCGGTCTTAGTCTATTCTTCTTAGTATATAGTATATATCTATAATTACTAGGTAACGATCCTATATAGAGCGTTTTAACGGATAGAGACTATCTTAGTAAGCTATAGGATCTAGATAACGCGAGGATAAAAGCTAATAAGCTCCTTCTCGTACGAGCGATTAAGACTAACTAGATCTATAATAGTAAGATTACGAAGATAGGCTTTAAGAAAGGAACCTAGATCTTAGTATATAATAAATCGCTAAAGAAGTATAAAAGTAAGTAGTTTAGCCTATTCGAGATACTTAGCCGGTATCTACTTAGTATATATATACTAGCGGAGCTAAGTAGTCGCGTACTCTACTACTTAATTAATAGATCTTAGCTTATCGAGGTAAAAGTCTAGGATCCTAAATAGCTATAGGCGTCCTAGGTAGCGTAGAGCGTCTTATATATAAAAGGCCTATATCTATAGTAGTCTAAGGAGATCCTATATATCCTTAAAGAGAATAAGAACCCCCTATCTTACTTAGAATTATCCTTATTTATATATAAGGAATAGGATAAGTTCCGCGAGGATATTACTTACTAGGAACTAGTAGGGGAGGGAATAAGTATAGTAACGAGAGCCCGGGAGAAATAATATATTATCTATACTATACTCGACTACTATCGAAAGAGACTCGAATAGATATAAAAGAAAGTACGTAAATCTATTCGAGATTAGAAGAAGCTATAGTCCTCCGGATCGGAAAGTATAGACCTAGAAATAGATAGTAAAGATATATAATAGAAGGATAGTAATTAAGAGACCTATAACGGTCTAAAGGTATAGGAAGTAGTACGAGATCTGAATATATTAGGGAGAGGAAGAAGGGAAAACCTACCTACGTAGGGGAAAACCTCTAAACCTCTTAATACTAGGTAATAGCTAGTCCTAGCTATATATACTACGTAGCACCGAGAGAGGAAACTCTATTATACCCCCCTTAGGACTAGCTATATAATAAACTAATTTTAAGTATATATCCTCGTAAGTAACATAAAAATTTAGGAACGCCTAAATTAAAAGAATTAAATTAAACTATTTAACTATTTTTCTTTTTCTTCAAAATCCCTTTAATCGAATTTAAACTTCGTTATATAACTTAGCTTAGTAAACGGCGTAGTCGAGGATTTATTTTCTCAGACGAAGTTAAAGTATTATATTCAGAATTACTAATATTCGAAGTTTGTAAAGTTATTTCTTTATATTTTTTAATTATATTAATTAAAATTATTAATTTATTAGAACGTCTTTTATATAGAATTTTAGTAAGTTTAGGATATTTAAGTTAAATTTATTATAGGTATAGATTTATTTCGGTATTATTACTAAATATATTAAATTACCGATTTATAGTATTTAGTAACTTTGAATTATTTATTTTCCCTTAAATTCACTTTTTCCTTATTTTAAAAATATCTATATTATAGAGTCTTAGGATCTCTTTTATTAAGTTATATCGAAATAATTTTATTATATTATATTAGTAATAAATTTAGTATAATTTGTAAAATTTAGTATTTAACGTATTAGGTTTATTAATTTAGAGATTTTACGATCGGTAGGATTTAGCGGGTAGGTTATATAACCGGCCGAATAGAAAAATCATACTCTATATCTTCGACGGGTTTAATTATAAGAGTACTATAATAATATTCCGAAGAATTAATAGTAGTAGTTATTATAGTATTTAAAGTTATATCAGAAATAATAGAAGTCTTTAGTATTAATATTAAATAGTTATTCTTACGAATTTTATTATTATAGATATACTAAAAATTGTTAGGTTATATAGTATTAGGATTATCTCTGTTTCTCTATAGGAAATTAATCTAAATACTATTTATAGGTTCCTAATTTATAGATCTTTCAGAAATAACTAGATATAGGTATTTTTTTATAAAGTAGCTATAGATTCCGTAAAATAGATAATATCTATTTAGTGAAATTTAGGTTAGACTATTAATCTATTCTTATACCTATTCCTAAGGTAATTTCCTTTTTAGTAGAGCGTTTTTAAGAGGAAGGAAATTAGACTCCCTATTTTTCTTATCCTTCTTTAAAATAGCCGAATTAATAATACCTATAGTAGATAAGTTCTTTAAATTACTAATTATATTATTAAAAATATTTAATAAATCCGTATTTATAACTTTAATAGAATTAGAATATTTTCTAGTAAGATTATTATTTTTATTCGTAATAAGAATTAGTATATCCGTTATAATACCCTTTAATAATATAGCTAGAATAATTCTAGGTAGGATAGGATATTTATAAGTTAATCTAGTATAAGATCGTCGTAACTCCTTAGTAAAGTTAAGTCTAGTTAAGAATTAAGAACGGTCTATTTAAATAACTTTAAGAATCTTTTTATTATAAGTTATAAAGTCTATAGTACGAAGGATTATTTTTAAAATAATAATAAACTTATCGGTAAATTCGTACTTTATACCGGTTATAGCTACTTAGTATTAGATATCTTATAAGAGATTCTACTATAGCTATCCTTAAATTTTATATAAATAATCGACCTATTTCTTTATATAGGAATCGGTAATTTCTAGTCTTAGAATTACTATATTAAGGAATCTATATAATCGTATTTAGCGGAGGATAGTAGTTATAGTTATAATCTATTCGTTAAACTCTTCGCTATTTATTAAGAGATTTAAGTTATTAAGTATAAATTCTCTTAGTATATCGGTTACTTAGGTTATAATACTATTTTAAGAGATACTAGTAGGATTAATAAAGTTACTATAGTTAATCCTTATAGCTATAGTTTTTAGAAATTTAGGATATTAAAATAATATTTTAGTATTTAGTATTAGTATTTTTAGTATTTTTAGTATTTTTAGTATTTTTAGTATTTTTAGTATTTTTAGTATTTTTAGTATATTAGTATCTTAGTATCTTAGTATTTTTAGTATCTTAGTATTTTAGTATATTTTAGTATATTAGTATCTTAGTATATTAGTATTTTAGTATCTTTTATATTTTATATATTAGTATCTTAAGCCCTTATTAATAAGGGTTTATATAGTATAGTAAAGTAAATAATTTAGATCGTATATAACTACGTAATTATATAACTATTTATATAATTCTACTAGGTATCTAAGTAGGTACTTTTGCCTTAAGAATATTAAGTCTTAAGTAGAACTAGTAACTTCAGAGCGTTATAAGCTATAATATTCCTACTCGAAGGAATAAAGGGTATTAAATTAAGTTAAGTTAAATTAAGAAATAAGTAATCTCTAGTACTAAGACGAACGGGCTTATAACCTAAGAGACCTATAATAGTCTAAAGGTATAGGAAGTAGTACAAGATCTGAACGGGTTAGGGAGAGAAAGAAGGGAAAACCTACCTACGTAGGGGAAAACCTCTAAACCTCTTAACACTAGGTAATAGCTAGTCCTAGCTATATATACTATATAGTACCGAGGGAGGAAACTCTATTAGTAATATATAAAGCTATCCGGTCTATAAAAGTAAGCCTAGAGATACTAACGCTTAAGAAAAGACCCTATTTAAAGGCCCTATAGCTATTATAATTCTTATAAAATAGTCCTAGTAACTATAAAGAAATATATATATACTAGTATTCTTATAAGAATTCCTTTAATAGATCCTTCTTACTCTTATCTATCTTCTTACTACTATTATTATTATTATTCTTATCGAATTTATCCTTAGTCTTAAGTATCTATATAAGGATATTATAGTTATTTTATATATAGGCGATAATATCCTTAAGAATAGTATAAGCTTTCTTAGCGTATAAGAAATTACTATTAGTAGTATATAATTTCTTATTATTAAGAGACGAACTAAACTAAGTATTCTTAAAAGGCTATAAGATAGACTTTTTCGAGATCTTACTTAAGCTATTAGCTATCTTTATATACTTAGAAGGTTCTTCTATATATAAATACTAGCTATCTATATCCTTACGCTTAGGCTTAGTTATAGTCTCCGCCGCCCGAATAGCTAGATAGTTCGGATTCTTCTTTTTTAGGAGTATAGTAATCTAAGTAGGAAGAGTTTTATCCCTTCTACGGAATAAATACTTAGCTCCGTCTCTGTCCTAAGTATAATTCGCGTAGGACCTATTAAACTAAGGCTTCCTATTAAAGATTAGGATCTAGTAGGACTTAAACGGATCCTTCTTCTCGCCGTAAGAGAGATAGGACTTACTAGGTAGTATCTTAATACTAACTTATTAAATAAGTATATATCGAAGATACGATTAATCCTTATAATCTTTTAGGCTATAGGCCTAGTCGATATTATATATATACTTAAGCTAGCGTATAGCGAGATTGTTATTCTTCTTAAAAGAAAGTAAAAGGAGATTAAACTATAAGTTAAGACCTATATCTATATACTAGAGTTAGTAGATATATAATACTATAAGAGAGTAAAAGGGACCTATATATTATAGATAGAGGAATCTTATTATTATCTACTTCCTCTTCGGAATCCTTAGCTATCTTACCCTCGCTATCGCTATTATTATTATTATTATTACTATTATTACTATTATTATTATTATTACTATTATTACTACTATCGCTATCGCTATTACTACCGTTATCCCTATTACTATTACTACCGCTATAGAGATAATAAATAGTCTACTCGATATTAGATAGATATATAGGAATATCGGAGTCGATAGGAATAGCGCTACTCGGAGTATTACTAGCCGGAATACTAGATTATAGCTAGCCCTACTTAAGAGGTTAAGTTAGCGTAGATATACCGTCGGAAGATATACTATAAGTTATTAAAGCGTATATTAATACTAAAGAGAGGTTATTATCGGTATCGAACAGATATAAATAGCGAAGGACTTATCTATATTAAAGCTAGGAGAAGATTTCGAGTACTAGAAGGAGAAGAGTATTATAAATTATAGGAAGGAAGAGAAGTTAAGGATAAGTATTTAAGCGAGAGACTTATCTTATTCTAGGAGTTATTATATCGAGGGAGATTTCTTTAATACGGATATAAATTACCGGATTTAGTAAACGCTAAGAAGTCCTATAAAGCTATAAGGGCCTAATCCTATCCGTTTTTTATATAGGTTAACGCTATCGCCTAATTTTTATAATAGTCGGCTTCGCCGATCGATTTCCTTTATCTAAGTTCTATCGTTCTTATAAGTATAGCGCCGATTAGCGGGGATTCGGGTTAGAAATTATAGGAATTATAGGAATTCTAACTCGGACGTGGCTCTTTCGATAGAGAAGCGCGAGTACAAGGATTTTTATAGCGCGTTTCTTTATAAGAGATTCCCGACCGTAAGGGCGCGGTCGAATCTAGTAGGGGAGGATATGATTACGGGCCCGTAGCTATCTTAGGTATCCTAACCCTTCCTTTTCGCGATAACCAGAGCTAGATAAGCTATAACCTTACCGTATAGCTCCGTTCGGTTACGTAAGGACCCTTAGTCCTCTATATATATATAGTTACGTCCGTAGCTATACTTAGAAGAACTATATCCTATCTACCCTCTAGATCTTAATCCTATATTCCTAAGCTATAGCTAAGGAAGATAACTTATATAGAACTTCTCTAAAACCTTATTCGAAGTATTATTAGGAGGATATAGCTTCCTAATAGTTATCTAATAATAGGCCTCTATATACTTATAATAGTCTCTAGCAGGCTCTATAACTAACTTCTTATCCTATATATCTATAGACTAGAATAGCTATTAATACTTAATTTCTATCCGCTTAAAAATACTAGCTAGATCGGTAGCTATATTATATATTATCTATAGTAAGATATCTAGCTAATAAGTATAATTAGCTATCTAGTTAGTATCTATATTTAGCTCCTAGAGATAAGCTATCTAATATAGGAGTATCCCGAGATTATATATATTCCTAGCTATTACTATAGATACCTAGAAGATCTCTATTAGTAGGACTCTATAAGAATAATATAAGGAATAAACTTATAGGAGAATAGCTACTACTATATCTATAGTATTACTAGTAGGAAACCGAGGCCTTTATATTAAATATATAATTAATCTTAAATAAAGTAGTAGGGATTATAGATACTATAGGAGCTAGAGTATTAGTATACTCCTTTACGGTAGTTCTTAGATATAGAATATACTAGAAGAGCTAAATCGATAATAGTATCTATATAGCTAATAGTCTTAGCCGCGCTATAGAGATAGTCTTCCGAATCCTACTAGTAGCTATCTTCCTTACTATCTTTTTTATACTACTAGTAGTAACTTTTCTTAGTACTATCTTCTTTATAGCTACTTTCTTTAGCGCTATCTTTTACGCTTTACTATCTATTAGAGAAGGAATAGCTATCTATATAGTTATATACTTTAATCGAGTTATAGTAGTAGTCCTAGCTAGTACTCTCGGAGCTATAGGAAATAGTAATAAGGAGGAGTAAGAAAGAAGAGAAAGGAGGACTTAAGGGAGTATATAGGAGAAAATATCTCCCTTATAATAGTCTCTATAGACTATCTATTAGATAAGAATAAAGAAAACCTAGTCTTTATAGACCTAGCCTATCTACTAGGATCTAGTATCCCTAGAGGGAAGGATAGTTATAAGAGGACTTCCTTTATTAAAGTACCCTATTAGGTAATCCGTAACCTAAGTATAATCCCGGTCTAGCTATATAATAGTTAGGTATTAGGCCCTCCTATAGCTTCTAGGGAGCTAGGCTCCTAGGCCCCCTCTGCCTAGCCTCGGACCCCCCTATTATCCTATATATTCTAACCCGAAGGATCGTAACCTCTATAGTAGCTCCGTTCTACCTCTTTAGGTAGCTAATCGATCGATCGATCGATAGAAGAGGGAGTTAAGAGCGATCCTCTCGAGAGTATAGAGAGGGAGGACTATAAGATAGATACTAGAGAAGGGACCGGAAGGGATCCCTAAGAATTAGTCTTTATACTAATCTGACTACTACGAGCTATCTCTTCCCTAACGATCAAGTCCAGCTACCTTACTAAAGTAGCTACCTTAACAAAACATTCTAAGACCTAATACTAAGGATCTATATATAAAGAAATAGTTTAACTATTCCTATAGAATTATAGAATTATTTTAGAATACTATTTCTAAGGATATTTAAGACTAAGTTATAGTATCTAGGAAGTCCTATAAATTTATAGATAAATTTATTCGTATACTAAAAGATATTCTATATATAGCTAACTTTACTATATATAATAAGAAAATTATTAAATTTATCTAGATAGACTACTTCTAGTTTATAACTAGATTAGAGTTTACTAAGAAATTATAATAATCTTATACTAAGCTTACCCGGAAATACCTAATCCTACCTAGAATTATATTAGCTATTTTTTTAAAGGATATATTAACTAATATATCTATTCTTATAGCTAATAAAAGTAATAAACTAGCTAAAAAACACTTAAATCTAGTTAATATTTTAAATTCCGACTTACTTAGTATTTTTAATAAAGTTATTAATAATTTAAAATTTTTACCTATATTAGATATTATTACTTCGGCTATCTCGAAGAAAAATAATAAGAATAATAAGAAGAGTAAATTCCTATCTCTTAAAAATATACTACTTTATTAAAAGCTAATTTAGATTTAGATAAAGGAATAAATAGATAGCTCTACTTAACTAACTCTTAATAGGACTTATATATTCTATAGGACTTATAGTTACCTAGTTAAGAAATACCTATATCTTATTATTATTAAATAATCTATAAATTAGAAACTAGTTAAGGGTATTTAGATTACTTATCCTTAGAGAAATAAAGATAACCCGGATACTCTAAGACCCGAAAACGCTATAATTATCTATAATAATAGAATTCGAAAGGATAGAATT
Source organism: Penicillium diatomitis (assembly GCF_028827545.1). Taxonomy (NCBI): domain Eukaryota; kingdom Fungi; phylum Ascomycota; class Eurotiomycetes; order Eurotiales; family Aspergillaceae; genus Penicillium; species Penicillium diatomitis. Next base: position 2,369,407 of record NW_026623177.1, on the reverse strand, counting down.
ATAATAGTCGAAACTATATTAATAAATAAACTAATAAATATAATAAATACTATAGTTAATACCCTTTTAAATAAGAATAAAAAGATATTAATATAAATACTACCATCGACTCTTTAAGGTATTATTATAGCACTCTAGTAGTAGCTAATCCTAATCCTTTTCGAATTAATTTTACTTAATCTAATTAAAATATAGAATATAATTTTTCAACTTATTTAGACTTATACTATTATAATTCTTATAATATACTCTCTTACTTAGTATTAGTAACTAGAGATCTACTAAAGAATAAATAGATTATAGATTCTAGTATTTCTTATTCTATTTATATTAATATAAAAATAATTATTTACTTTTAAAAGTATAAAAGTACATCTTACTTAAGAGACCTATAAAGGTCTAAAGGTATAGGAAGTAGTATAATATCGAAGGAGGAATAGGTTAGGAAGACGAAGTAGGGAAAACCTACCTATATAGGATAAAACCTCTCAACTTCTTAATACTAAGTAATAGCTAGTCCTAGCTATATATACTATATAGTACTAAGGAAGAAAACTCTATTATACCCCTCCTAGGACTAGCTATATAACTTACTAATTTTTAATATATATATTTATATATAGTATAAAGTAAAAACGCCTAAAATAAAAAATTATCTTAGTAGGTATATTCTAAGTAATCTTCTACAGTCGTCTTAGAATATACTATTCGGTTTAATTTTCGTGAAGATATTAGTAGTATTATCCTTACTTAGAATATTTACTAATTAAATAAGATTCTTTTTTATAAGGTCCTTAATTAAATAGTATCTTATAGAGATCTATATTAATTTTAGACTAATTTTAGGATATTTTATATTTTTAATTATATTATCGGAGTTATAAAATAATATAATTAGCGTATTATTTTCGAAATTCCCTTCTTAATTTAATGATTTTATTAATTCTAGTTTAGTAGTAATTTTAGCTAGATATAAGCCTTCTTTTATAGCGATTAGTAATATATAATATTTAGCTATACTTAAAGATTATATAATAATTTCTTATCTTTTTAAGCTCTATAATATTAGACTCCTAGTAAAAAACTACATATATATCTCTATTAATTTATCCTTTTCTATATTAGTAAAAGAGAAATTAATAAAATCTTTAAGGCCTTTATCCGGTTTATAAGTAAACAGAATTCTAAAGTTAATTATCCCTATAAAATATCTTAATAATATTCTATAGGCTATTATATTTATATATCTCGGGGAGTTATTTCGTTATTTTATTTTAGATATAGTAGCTACTATATTAAATTATATCTTAATTAATAACCAACCTACTCTCCCTATTATTTTTATATAAATCCCTTTATTAAATTTCTTATTATTTAGATTATTAGGATTATTATCGGATTTAGGGATTTTCTAAGATAGGAATATAGGAATTAGTAATAGATTATAATTTTTAAGACCTTTATTATAAAGTAATTTAGTTAAATATATCTATTAGTTTATAAAGACTATATAAGGATCTTTTTCTTCGATAATATCGTATCTAAGAAACCTTTTAAATAGAAGGATTTTTAATTTACGTCTTTTAATCCTAACCGAATTATTATAACCTTTTTATTTAATTCTATAGCTAGGATATTATCTATATAAATTATAGTAAAGGCTATTATATCAGAATTTTTGAAAATATGAGATTCTAAGACTAAGGGGGTTAAACTAAGTTAAGCTAGATTATTTTTAAATGGTTTAAACTATAAATAACTAGCTTATTATAAACTATATAAGACGTAGTTTAAAATATATAAATATTTCTTACTATTTAGACTATAACTCTTATATCTAGTTAGTTATTTTAAAAAAAATAACCCGATTATTAATTATAGTATTAAGATATACACTAATAATATCCTATTATTCTACCTCCTATTTACTAATAGTTACTAAGATTATAAATAACTTTATAGATATATCTTTTATAACCAGAGCGTATCTTTTATTAGGTTAGAAATCGATACTAGGAATTTGATAGTTCCTATAGATAATCTATCTCGCTCGAAATTCTAAGATAAAGCTATTAGAGTTATATTTAATATTATAGATCTATTTCCCTAGTAAGATTTTAGTATCTTTTAGTAGTTTATTAATAAAGATTATTATATTTAAGGCTTAAAACTTTTTTAGCTAGATCTTTTTAGCTTCGAACTATTACGTAGTAAATTCTATTTTTATAGCTTCTCTATAAGTTAAGGATATTTTTACTATTATAGATTAAATATTTTTAGATATAGTATATAGAATACTAGGCCTAATAAAATTATCTAGGATAGAGATAGTATAAAGAATATCTTCTCTAATTTAAATTATAAAATATACTAATCCTTTATTTTTATTTTCTTTAATCGGATATATTTTTCCTTTTTAAACTTTTTATATATATAATAACCTATTCCTTTATATAGGATTCTTAGGATAGATTATCTTAAAGAATAGTATATAGATAAAGTAGATCTTTAATCCTAATCTAGTCGGTATAAAAAGTTAGTTAATTTATTAATATATTAATTAGATTAATTAAAGAATAATAGGAATTCTGTATATCTCGAATTCGATTTTTTGAAATTTATAGTAGTTCTATATCTTAATAAACTAGTTAAGATAGTATATTTTTATAGGCCTTTTCTATTTTATTTATATTAGTAGACTTAGGGATTAGTAGAAATATACTACGAATTATTTTAATATTTTAGATTAGAATATTATATTATAAATAACTAATTTCTAAAGTTTATAAAGTTATTTATCGAGGTCTCTTAAATATATTAATCGATATTATTAAGTTAGTTAAACCCCTCTTATATAGGATTTTTAGTAATTTATAGCGCTTATTTTAGGTTAACCAAGGGTAAAAGTTAATTTAAGAGATATTACTAAAATTATTAAATCATTAACTTATAATATTTTAGCTATTTCGATTATCCTGATTTATAAAATAATTTATTTCTTAGTTATATTTATATTTTCTATATTTAAAAGTTATTTATATTATAGAGTATCTAAATTTCTCTTTCTTAGTTAGATTAGAATAATTTTATTACTTTAGCTTAGTAGTAAAATTAGTATATTTTATAAAATGTTGTATTATATTAGTTAGACTTATAGATTTAGGAGGTTTTAAATATTTATAACTAGAGATATTTAGTATCTATAGATAGACTAAGTAGTTTAGGTTAGTCTATCCTAAAATATTCCTATATTATAAGGTTATAAGCTTTAATTTATAATCTATAAGTTATTAATTTCTTTTTATAAAATATTTAATCTAATGTTTTAGTTAATATTAATATTTTATTCTAGAAAATAACGATTTATTAATAGCTCTTCCTAAAATATAATATCTTGATAAATAGAAACTTAGTATATTTTCGGATTATAGATTCTAAATTAATAGCTATTTTCCCCTTTATAACTAATAAGAAAACTAACCTATACTCTTAGTCTATTTTCTCGCTTTAGGCTCTTTTTTCTTTTAGAATATAAATATAGGCTTTAGAATAGTAAACCCTAAGAAAGCCTAAATTAACCGGTTTAATTTATCTTATTCTATTCTTTTTATACTAAAATTATTCTACTTTTCTAAAGGTAATTTTAATTTATTTAGTCTTTGAATCCTATTTAAAATATAACTAGTTATTAGAACTATTTCGGGCTATAAGAATATAGAAGTATTTAGTATTATAACTATTAAAGTCCATATATCTTATATTATAATATAACTAGAGTTTTTAGAGACCCTATTTTATTTATGTATAGGATACGCTAACTAAAAATATTATTCCTTTTTATTTAGCCTAGGATTAAAATTTATAGAAGCTCCGGTTACTATCTATTTAGACTTCTAATAGCTAAATACTGTATTTATTAAAAATAGTCGTATAGAATTTAATTAATTAATTAGATACTTATCCTGTTATTTTTAATAGTAAGCTCTATCTAAATCTAGTAGTATTATCTACTATAATTAAGATATTTATTAAGTTTCTAATACTAATAGGGAAATAGGGTTATATATCGATATATAAAAATTCTTAAGGGATTTCTAATTTAATCTAGGTAATATAGGATATAATTTATTTAGATTTTACTAATCTATATAGTTTATAATCGAAGGTTTTATTACTATAGATATTATTACTAATACGAGTCTAATTAATTTTCATAGTTAGCTATCTAATATATCTAAGTCGGGAATAAGTAATTTAAGGTATAATAGTAGCTATCGAATAAGCCTATTAGACCTAAGTTATCTTTAGGATCTAGTCGGTAGATTAGAGTATTTTTACGTATAAGAACGGGATTCTATATTTTCGATAGATAAAGGCTAAAGTTATATTAGATTCTAGGTTAATAAATTTATTTTCCTAGTCTTCCTAACCTATCGTATATTCTTAGAATATTTCAGTCGTTAATAGTAGATTATATATACTATCTAGTATAAATTTATAGTTAATATCTAATAATTTTAAACTATTTAGGAGAATTAATTCGATTCTCATAATTACTTTTCCTATAAACTTAATAGTTTATCCTTCGGTAGTTTAATATTAGTAGGATAGACTATTATACTATTAAAATTTCACGATAGTATTTATATTAATATAAATAGAATAAGAAGTACCGGAGTCTATAATCTATTTATTTTTTAGTAGATCTCCTATTACTAATACTAATTCCGGGAAAGTATTCTTATAAGAGTCATTATAGTATAATTCTAGGCGAATAGAAAAACTATACTCTATATTTTAATTAGATTAAATATAGTTAGATTAGGTAGAATTAGCTACTACTAGAATACTATAGTAATACTCTAAAGAGTTAATAATAGTATTTATATGAATATCCTTTTTACTTTTATTTAAAAAGATATTTATCGAAGGCGTATTAGTCGCTATATTTATGAGTTTATTTGTTAATATAGTCTTAACCGTAGTAATTGTATCTTTCCGGATTTTATTATTATAAATAGCCGATACGTTTTCGGGTCTTTAAGTATCTAGGTTATCTTTATTTTTCTAAGGAGAATTAATCTAAATACCTTTAACTAGTTTCTAGGTTATAGATTATTTAGTAATAATAAGATATAGGTATTTCTTAACCGGATAACTATAAACTCTATAGAAGGCGTAATTTCTATTTAGTATTAGTTAAGTAGGACTATAATAGAGTTTCCTTCCTTAGTACTATATAGTATATATAGCTAGGACTAGCTATTACCTAGTATTAAGAGGTTTAGAGTTTTCCTCTATATAGATAGGTTTTCCCTTCTTCCTCTCCCTAACCTATTCCGATCTTATACTACTTCCTATACCTTTAGATCTTTCTAGGTCTCTTAGGTTATAAGCCCGACTATCTTATTATTTAAGATCGTTTTCTCAATTTATTTTAATACCCTTTATTCCTTCGAGCGGGAATATTATAGCTTATAACGCTCTAGTTATATTAGTTCTATTTAAGATTTAATATCTTCGAATATTGAGGTAGGACTATTGAATTTAAAAATTTATTTATATAATTATACTAGGGGGCTACGTAAATTATATTTATATATAGTCCTATAAAAATTATATTATAGGATTATAAGCTAAATTATTTATATTTATACTATTATTATTATAATAAAAAAACCCCTTATTAATAAGGGCTTAATTTAAATATCCCTACTAAAGGATTATCTACGATTAAATCCTCTATAATAAAAACTTTCCTTCCTTAAATATTAAATCCTTATTATAAAAATAGTAGTTTACTTAGTAGAATATAGTAACTTCGTTAATCCGGCTACTATACTATAAAATAGTATTATTACCTAAGTTACTAATACTCCGAAAGAGTTTACGCTAAATAACTTAAAGGTTTTAATAAATACTAAATAATTCGACGAATAGCTAACGACTATAACTATTATCTTATAATAAATACGACTTTATAGATTCCTCGACGTAAATATCCTAAGACCCGAAATTAAGGACCTATACGCGAAGAAATAGTTTAATTATTCTTATAGAATCTAAGGATAGCTATAGAATACTATTTCTACGGATATTTAAGATTAAGTTATAGTTTCTAGAAAATCCTACGAATTTATAGATAAGTTTATTTATATCCTAAAGGATATCCTATATATAGCTAACTTTATGACTTATAATAAGAAAATTATTAAGCTTATTTAAATAGATTAGTCCTAGTTCTTAAGTAGCTTAGAATTTACTAAGGAATTACGACGCTCTTATACTAAACTTACTCGAAAATACCTAGTCTAACCTAGAATTATCTTAGCTATTTTTTCAAAAGGTATATTAAATAATATACCTATCCTTACTACTAATAAAAGTAACGAACTAGCTAAAAAGTATTTAAATCTAAGTAAGATTATAAATTCCGATCTACTAAGTATTTTTAATAAAGTTATTAATAATTTAAAAAATTTATCTATATTAGATATTATTAATTTAGCAATTTAAAAGAAAAATAATAAGAATAAAAAGGAGACTAAATTCTTACCTCTTAAAAATTATGTCTCTATATAGAAAGTATATTTAGATCTAGATAAAAGAGTAGGCAGATAGTCCTACTTAACTAATACTCAATAGAAATTATATCTTCTATAGAGTTTATAGTTATCCGGTTGAGAAATACCTATATCTTATTATTACCGAACGAGCTATAACCTAGAAACTTAAAGACCCGAAAATATATCGACTATTTATAATAATAAAATCCGGAAAGATAGAATTACTAGAGTTATAACTAAATTCATAAATAGACGAATAAATATAGTAACTAATACGTCTTCGATAAATACCTTTTTAAATAAAAGTAAAAAGGATATTAATATAAATACTATTATTAACTCTTTAGAGTATTACTATAGTATTCTAGTAGTAGCTAATTCTACCTAATCTAACTATATTTAATCTAATTAAAATATAGAGTATAGTTTTTCTATTCGCCTAGAATTATACTATAATAACTCTTAGAAGGATACTTTCCCGGAATTAGTATTAGTAATAGGAGATCTACTAAGAAACGGATAGATTATAGACTCCGGTACTTCTCGTTCTATTTATATTTAAGAGACCTATAACAGTCTAAAGGCATAGGAAGTAGTACGAGATCTGAACGGGTTAGGGAGAGGAAGAAGGGAAAACCTGCCTACGCAGGGGAAAACCTCTAAACCTCTTAACACTAGGTAATAGCTAATCCTAGCTACGTACACTACGTAGCACTAAGGGAGGAAACTCTATTATACCCCCCCTAGGACTAGCTAAATAATAAACTAATTCTAAGTATATATTCTCGTAAGTAATATAAAAATTAACAAAACGCCTAAATCAAAAGAATTAAATTAAATTATTTAACTATCTTTCTTTTTCTTTTTCTTTAAAATCCCTTTAATTAAATTCAAGCTTCGTTATATAACTTAGCTTAGTAAATAGCGTAGTCGAGGATTTATTTTCTTAGACGAAGTTAGAGTATTATATTCAAAATAACTAATATTCGAAGTTTACAAAGTTATTTCTTTATATTTTTTAATTATATTAATTAAAATTAATAACTTATTAGAACGTCTTTTATATAGAATTTTAGTAAGTTTAGGGTATTTAAGTTAAATTTGTTATAGGTATAGATTTATTTCGGGACTATTACTAAATATATTAAATTACTGATTTATAGTATTTAGTGATTTTAAATTATTTTTATTCGTAAAATAATTTATATTTTCCCTCGAATTTACTTTTTCCTTATTTTAGAAATATCTATATTATAGAATCTCAGAATCTCTTTCCTTTAGTTATATCGAAATAATTTTATTACTTTATATTAGTAATAAACTTAGTATAATTTATAAAACTTAATTTAGAGTATTTACGACCGGTAGAATTTAGCGGATAGGTTATATAACCGGCCGAACAGAAAATCATACTCTATATCTTCGACGGGTTTAATTATAAGAGTACTATAATAATATTCCGAAGAATTAACCGTAGTAGTTATTATAGTATTTAAGGTTATATCGGAAATAATAAGAGTCTTTAGTATTAATTATTTATTCTTACGAATTTTGTTATTATAGGTATACTAAAAATTATTAGATTATATAGTATTAGGATTATCTCTGTTTCTCTATAGGAAGTTAACCTAAATACCCTTTATAGATTCCTAATTTATAGGTCTTTCAGAAATAACTAGATATAGGTATTTTTTTATAAAGTGATAGAGTTTCCTCCCTCGGTGCTACGTGGTGTGCGTGGCCAGGACCAGCTATTACCTAGTGTTAAGAGGTTTAGAGGTTTTCCCCTACGTAGGCAGGTTTTCCCTTCTTCCTCTCCCTAACCCGTTCAGATCTCGTGCTGCTTCCTATGTCTTTAGACCGTTATAGGTCTCTTATAAAGTAACTATAGGTTCTGTAAAATAGATAATATCTATTTAGTGAAATTTAGATTAGACTATTAATCTAATCTTATACCTATTCCTAAGGTAATTTCCCTTTTAGTAGAGCGTTTTTGAGAGGAAGGAAATTAGATTCCCTATTTTTCTTATCCTTCTTTAAAACAGCCGAATTAATAATATCTATAGTAGATAAGTTCTTTAAATCACTAATTATATTATTAAAAATATTTAATAAATCTATATTTATAACTTTAATAGGATTAGAATATTTTCTGGTAAGATTATTATTTTTGTTCGTAATAAGGATAGGTATATCCGCTATAATACCCTTTAATAATATAGCTAGAATAATTCTAGGTATGATAGGGTATTTACGAGTTAGTCTAGTATAAGAACGTCGTAACTCCTTAGTAAATTTAAGTCTAGTTAAAAATTAAGAACGGTCTATTTAAATAACCTTAAGAATCTTTTTATTATAAGTTATAAAGTCTATAGTACGAAGGATCGTTTTTAAAATAATAATAAACTTATCGGCGAATTCGTACTTTATACCGGTTATAGCTACTTAGTATTAGATATCTTATAAGAGATCCTACTATAGCTATTCTTGGATTTTATATAAATAGTCGACCTATTTCTTTATATAGGAATCGGTGATTTCTAGTCTTAGAATCGTTATATTAAGGAATCTATATAATCGTATTTAACAGAGTATAGTACTTATAGTTATAATCTATTCGTTAAACTCTTCGCTATTTATTAAGAGATTTAAGTTATTAAGTATAAACTCCCTTAGTATATCGGTTACTTAGGTTATAATACTATTTTAAGGGATACTAGTAGGATTAACGAAGTTACTATAGTTAACCCTTATAGCTATAGTTTTTAGAAATTTAGGATATTAAAACAGTATTTTGGTATTTTATATTAATATATTAATATATTAATATATTAGTATATTAATATATTAGTATATTATATTTTAGTATCTTTAGTATCTTTAGTATCTTTAGTATCTTTAGTATCTTTAGTATCTTTAGTATCTTAGGTATTTTTAGTATCTTTATATTTTATATATCTTAGTATCTTAAGCCCTTATTAATAAGGATTAGTATAGTATAGTATAGTAAAGTAAATAATTTAGATCGTATATAACTACGTAATTATATAATCGTTTATATAATTCTACTAGGTATCTAAGTAGGCACTTTTTACCTTAAGAACGTTAAGTCTTAAGTAGAACTAATAACTTCAGAGTATTATAAGCCATAATATTCCCGCTCGAAGGAATAAAGGGTATTAAATTAAGTTAAATCAAATCAAATCAAGAAATAAATAACCTCTAGTACTAAGACAAACGGGCTTATAACCTAAGAGACCTATAACGGTCTAAAGGTATAGGAAGTAGCACGAGATCTGAACGGGTTAGGGAGAGGAAGAAGGGAAAACCTACCTACGCAGGGGAAAACCTCTAAACCTCTTAATACTAGGCCATAGCTAGTCCTAGCCACGCACACCACGTAGTACCGAGGGAGGAAACTCTATTAATATTAATATAAATACTATTATACTATTTAAATATTATAATAGTCTATCCTACTAATATTAAACTACCGAAGGATAAACTATTAAGTTTATAGGAAAAGTAATTATGAGAATCGGATTAATTCTCCTAAATAGTTTAAAATTATTAGATATTAACTATAAATTTATACTAGATAGTATATATAATTTACTATCAACGACTTAAATATTCTAAGAATATAAGATAGGTTAGGAAGACTAGGAAAATAAATTCATTAACCTAGGATCTAATATAACTTTAGCCTATATCTATCGAAAATATAGTATCCCGTTCTTATACGTAAAAATACTCTAATCTACCAACTAGATCCTAAAGATAACTTAAGTCTAATAGACTTATTTAATAGCTACTATTATATATTAAATTACTTATTCCCGACTTAGATATATTAGATAACTAACTATAAAAATTAACTAGACTTATATTAGTAATAATATCTATAGTAATAAAACCTTCGATTATAAACTATATAGATTAGTAAAATCTAAGAGAATTGTGTCCTATATAACCTAGGTTAAATCAGAAATCCCTTAGGAATTTTTATATATCGATATCTAGCCCTACTCTTCTACGGGTATTAGAAACTTAATAAATATCTTAATTATAGTTAATAATACTACTAGATTTAGATAGAGCTTACTATTAAAAATAAAAGGATAAGTATCTAAGAGACCTAGAAAAGTCTAAAGGTATAGGAAGTAGCACGAGATCGGAACGGGTTAGGGAGAGGAAGAAGGGAAAACCTACCTATATAGGGGAAAGCCTCTAAACCTCTTAATACTAGGTATTAGCTAGTCCTAGCCACGTATACTATATAGTACTAAGAGAGGAAACTCTATTATACCCCCCCTAGGACTAGCTATATAACTAACTAAATTTTAAAGTATATCCTTATAAGGAACATAAAAATAATAATACGGACGCCGAAAAAGAATATATCTAAGTTATTTTAGCGGACGTATTTTAAGTAATCTTTTATAGTCTTCTTAAAAAATACTATTTAGCTTAATTTTCGTAAATATATTAGCGGCGTTATCTTTGCTTAGGATATTTACTAATTAGATAAGGTTTTTCTTTACGAGTTCCTTAATTAAATAGTATCTTATAGAGATCTATTATAGCTTTAGACTTATTTTAGGATAGTTAATATTCTTAATTACGTTATCAGAGTTATAAAATAAGGTAATTAGCGTATTACTTTTAAAGTCCTTATCCTAATTTAAAGGCTTTATTAAATATAAGTCTATAGTAATTCTAGTAAGGTATAATCCTTCTTTTACCGCGGTCGCTAAAGTATAATATTTAGCTATACTAGAGGATTATATAATAATATCTTATCTTTTTAAGCTCTATAATATAGGACTCCTAGCGAAAAACTAGATATATACTTCTATTAATTTACCTCTTTCTGTTTTAGTAAAAGAAGAGTCGATAAAATCTTTAAGACCTTTTTCCGGTTTATAAGTAAATAGAATTCTAAAGTCGATTATATCTATAAAATACCTTAATAATATTTTATAGGCTATTATATTTATATACCGCAGAGAGTCGTTTTATCTTTATAATTTAGAAATAGTAGTAGATATATCGGGTCTTATCTTAATTAATAGCTAATCTACTTTTCCTTTTATCTTTATATAAATCCCTTTATTAAAGCTTTTATTATTTAGGTTATCCGGGTTATTATCGGGTTAAGGGATTCTCTAGGATAGAGATATAGAGATTAGTAATAGGTTATAGTTTACTAGATCCTTATTATAAAGTAATTTAGTTAGATAGGCTTATTTATTTATAAAAATTAAATATAGCCTCTTTTCTTTAATAATATAATATCCGAGGAATCTCTTAAAAGGAAGGATTTTTAACTTATATTTCTTAATTAAGCCTAACCGGATAGTAACTATTTTCTTATTTAATCTTATAGCTAAAATATTATCTACGTAAATAGTAATAAAGGCTATAGTATTAGAATTTTTAAAAATATAGGGTTCTGAAACTAAGGGTATTAAACGAAGTTAGGTAAGGTTACTTTTAAATAATTTATACTAGAAATACCTAGTCTACTATAAGCTATATAAGGCCTAGTTTAAAATATATAAGTATTCTTTACTATTTAGACTATAAACTTTATATCTAGTAAGTTATTTTATAAATATAACCCGATTATTAATTATAGTATTAAGATATACGCCGACAATATCCTATTATTCTATTTCCTATTTTCTAATAGTTACTAATATTATAAATAATTTTATAGATATATCTTTTATAATAGGAGTATATCTCTTATTAGATTAAAAATTAATACTAGGAGTTTAATAATTTCTATAGATAATCTATCTAGCTCGGAATTATAATATAAAACTATTAGAGTCTTATTTTATATTATAGACCTATTTTCCTAGTAAAATTTTAGTATCTTCTAGTAGTTTATTAATTAGGATTATAGTATTTAGTACTTAAAACTTTCTTAATTAAGTCTTCTTAGCCTCGAATTATTACTTAGCGAAATCTATTTTTATAGCCTTTCTATAAGTTAATATTATTATTACTATTACTAACCGAATATTTTTAGACGCTATATATAAAATACTAGGCCCGATATAATTATATAGAGTGGCTATAGTATAAAAACTATCTCCTTTAATATCTTTAATTATAGTATATATTAGGCCTTCCTTCTTAGTTTTATTAATTAATATATTTTCCCTTTTTTTATATAGTAGACTATTCTCTTATCTAATTTTCTTAAGATAGATTATCTTAAAGAATAGTATACTAGTAAAGTAGATTTCCGAACTATTCTAGTTTAATCGGTTTAAAAATTTAGTTAATTAGTTACTATATTAATTAGGTTAATTAAAGACTAGTAGGAATTTTAGATATCTCGAGTTCGACTTCTTAAGATTTTTAGAGGTTCCTAGTCTTAATAAAGTAGTTAAGATAGTATATTTTTATAGCCTTTTATTATTTTATTTATACTAGCGGTCTTAGGGGTTAGTAGAAACGTACTAGGGATTTTTTTAATACTTTAGATTAGAACGTTATATTAAAAATAACTAATTTCCGAAATTTATAAAGTAACCTAACGAGTTCTTTTAAATATGATAATTAATATTATTAAGTTACTTAAAACCCTTTTATATAGAATTTTAAGGGGTCTATAGCGTTTATTTTAAGTTAATTAAGGGTAAAAAGTAATTTAGGAGATATTACTAAAATTATTAAATCGTTAACTTATAGGCCTTTAGTTATTTTAGTTATCTTAATTTATAAAGTAATTTGTCTTTTATATTATATCTATAGTATCTATATCCTAAAGTTATTTATATTATAGAATATCTAGATCTCTTTTCCTTAGTTAGATTAGGATAATTTTATTACTCTAGGTTAGTAGTAGAATTAGTATATTTTATAAAATTTAGTATTATAGTAGTTAAACTTATAGAATTAGGAGGTTTCGAATATTTCTAACTAGAGATATTAAGCGTCTATAGATAGACCGGATAGTCTAGATAAGCTTATCTTAAAAGTTATTATCTATATTATAAGATTATAAGCTCCGATTAATGATTTATAAATTATTAAGTTTATTTTATAAAACCTATAAGCCGATATTCTAGCTAATATTAATTCCTTATTTTAAAAGATAATAGTCTAGTAATAGTTCTTCCTAAAATATAATATCTCGGTAAGTAGATAGTTAATATATTAACAGGTTATAGATTCTGAATTAATAGCTATTTTCCCCTTTATAACTAATAAGAAAACTAATCTAGGCTCTTAGGGCTATTTTCTGGCTTTAGGTTCGTTTTTCTTTCGGAATATAAATATAGGCTTTAGAATACTAAATTTTAAGAAAGCCTAAATTAATCGGTTTAGTCTATCTAGTTTTATACTTCTTATACTAGGAATTATTCTACTTTTCTAAAGGTAATTTTAGCTTATTCGGCCTTCTAATTCTGTTTAAAATATAGCTAGTTATAAGAACGGCTTTAGGCTATAAAAATATAAGAGTATTTAGTATTATAACTATTAAAGTTCGAGTATCTTATATAATAATATAACTAGAATTTTTAGATATACTAATTTATTTATATATATAGGGAGTACTAACGGAGAATATTATTCCCTTCTGTTTAGCCTAAGATTAGAACTTATAGAAGCTTTAATTACTATCTATTCGAACTTCTAATAGCTAAATACTATATTTATTAAAAGTTATTATATAAAACTTAATAAACTTATTAGATACTTATCCTTTTATTTTTAATAATAAATACTATCTAAATCTAATAATATTATTATCTATAATTAAAATATTTATTAAGTTTCTGATACTAATAGGTAAATAGGGTTATATATTAATATATAAAAACTCCTAAGGAATCTCTAATTTAACTTAGGTTATATAAGATATAATCCTTTTCGACTTTACTAATCTATATAGTTTATAGTTAAAGTTTTTATTACTATAGATATTATTACTAATACGAGTTTAGTTAATTTTTATAGTTAGCTATCTAATATATCTAAGTCGGGAGTAAGTAATTTAAGATATAATAGTTACTAATAAATAAGCTATTTAGATTTAGGTTATCTTTAGAATTTAATTAGTAGATTAAAGTATTTTTATATATAAAAATAGGACGCTTCGCTTTCGGTAGGTATAAGCTAAAGTTATATTAGATTTTAGGTTAATAAACTTATTTTTCTAATCTTTCTAATCTATCTTATACTCTCGGAATATTTAAGTTATTAAAAGTAAATTATATATACTATCTAGTATAAACTCGTAGTTAATATCTAAAGTATTCAAACGATTTAGGAGAATTAACTTAGTTCTTATAATAGCTTTTCCTATCAATTTAACTATTTATTCTTTAGTAGCTTAGTATTAGTAAGATACTCTATTATACTTCTTAAATTAGATAATTATATTTATATCGATATAAATAGAGTAAGAAGTACTAGAGTCTATAATCTATTTATTTTTTAGTAGATCTCTAGAGAGTCGCTAAAGCTAAGTAAGGGAGTATATTATTATAAAGGTTATTAGAGTATAAAGTTAGGCGAATAGAGAAATTATACTTAGTATATTAGATAGATTAAATAGAGTTAAGTCGAATATAACTAGGAATAGCTAATACTAGAGTACTATAATAATACTCTAAAGAGTTAATAGTAGTATTTATATTAATATCTTCCTTATTTTTATTTAAAAAGGTATTAACTAAAGTATTTATTATATTTATTAGTTTATTTATTAATAGAGTTTCCTCCCTCGGTGCTATGTAGTATATATGGCTAGGACTAGCTATTGCCTAGTGTTAAGAGGTTTAGAGGTTTTCCCCTACGTAGATAGGTTTTCCCTTCTTCCTCTCCCTAACCCGTTTAGATCTCGTGCTACTTCCTGTGCCTTTAGACCGTTATAGGTCTCTTAGGTTATAAGCCCGTTCGTCTTAGTACTAGAGGTTATTTGTTTCTTAATTTAATTTAATTTAACTTAATTTAATACCCTTTATTCCTTCGAGCGGGAATATTATAGCTTATAACGCTCTGAAGTTGTTAGTTCTGCTTAAGACTTAACGTTCTTAAGGCAAAAAGTGCCTGCTTAGATACCTAGTAGAATCATATAAACGATTATATAATCATATAGTTATATACGATCTAAATTATTTACTTTACTATACTATACTATACTAATCCTTATTAATAAGGGCTTAAGATACTAAGATATATAAAATATAAAGATACCAAAAATACCTAAGATATTAAAGATACTAAAGAAACTAAAGATACTAAAGATACTAGAGATACTAAAATATAATATACTAATATATTAATATATTAATATATTAATATATTAATATAAAATACTAAAATATCGTTTTAATATCCTAAATTTCTAAAAACTATAGCTATAAGGGTTAACTATAGTAACTTTGTTAATCCTACTAGTATCCCTTAAAACGGTATTATAACCTAAGTAACCGATATACTAAGGGAGTTTATACTTAATAACTTAAATCTCTTAATAAATAGTAAAGAGTTTAATAAATAGATTATAACTATAACTACTATACTCTGTTAAATACGATTATATAGATTCCTTAATATAACAATTCTAAGACTAGAAATCACCGATTCCTATATAAAGAAATAGGTCGACTATTTATATAAAATCTAAGGATAGCTATAGTAGGGTCTCTTATAAGATATCTAATACTAAGTAGCTATAACCGGTGTAAAGTACGAATTCGCCGATGAGTTTGTTATTATTTTGAAAACGATCCTTCGTACTATAGACTTTATAACTTATAATAAAAAGATTCTTAAGGTTATTTAAATAGACCGTTCTTAATTTTTAACTAGACTTAAATTTGCTAAGGAGTTACGACGTTCTTATACTAGACTAACTTATAAATACCCTATCCTACTAAGAATTATCCTAGCTATATTATTGAAGGGTATTATAGCGGATATATCTATCCTTATTACGAGTAAAAATAATAATCTTACTAGAAAATATTCTAATCCTATTAAAGTTATAAATACGGATTTATTGAATATTTTTAATAATATAATTAGTAATTTAAAGAACTTACCTACTATAGGTATTATTAATTCGGCTGTTTTAAAGAAGGATAAGAAAAATAGGGAATCTGATTTCCTTCCTCTTAAAAATACTCTACTAAAAGGGAAATTACCTTAGGAATAGGTATAAGAATAGATTAATAGTCTAACCTAAATTTTACTAAATAGATATTACCTATTTTACGGAACCTATAGTTACTTTATAAAAAAATACCTATATCTAGTTATTTCTGAAAGACCTATAAATTAGGAACCTATAAAGGGTATTTAGGTTAACTTCCTATAGAGAAACAGAGATAATCCTAATACTATATAATCTAACGATTTTTGGTATACCTATAATAACAAAATTCGTAAGGATAAATAATTAATACTAAAGACTCTTATTATTCCCGATATAACCTTAAATACTATAATAACTACTACGGTTAATTCTTCGGAATATTATTATAGTACTCTTATAATTAAACCTATCGAAGATATAGAGTATAATTTTTCTGTTCGGCTGGTTATATAATCTACCCGCTAAATTCTACCGGTCGTAAATACTCTAAATTAAGTTTTATAAATTATACTAAGTTTATTACTAATATAAAGTAATAAAATTATTTCGATATAACTAAAGGAAAGAGATTCTGAGATTCTATAATATAGATATTTCTAAAATAAGGAAAAGGTGAATTTAAGGGAAAACATAAATTATTTTACGAATAAAAATAATTTAAAATCACTAAATACCATAATCGGTAATTTAATATATTTAGTAATAGTCCCGAAATGAATCTATACCTATAATAAATTTAACTTAAATACCCTAAACTTACTAAAATTCTATATAAAAGATATTCTAATAAGTTATTAATTTTAATTAATATAATTAAAAAATATAAAGAAATAACTTTGTATACTTCGAATATTAGTTATTTTGAATATAATACTCTAACTTCGTCTGAGAAAATAAATCCTCGACTACGCTATTTACTAAGCTAAGTTATATAACGAAGCTTAAATTTAATTAAAGGGATTTTGAAGAAAAAGAAAAAGAAAGACAGTTAAATAATTTAATTTAATTCTTTTGATTTAGGCGTTTTCTTAATTTTTATGTTACTTACGAGAATATATACTTAGAATTAGTTTATTATATAGCTAGTCCTAGGGGGGGGTATAATAGAGTTTCCTTCCTCGGTACTATATAGTATACATAGCTAGGACTAGCTGTTACCTAGTATTAAGAGGTTTAGAGGTTTTCCCCTACGTAGGTAGGTTTTCCCTTCTTCCTCTCCCTAACCCGTTCAGATCTCGTACTACTTCCTGTGCCTTTAGACCGTTATAGGTCTCTTATTTATTAATATAGTTTTAACTATAGTAATTCTATCTTTTCGAATCTTATTATTATAAATAATAAAAGTATTTTTAGGTCTTAGTATATCCGGGTTATCTTTATTTTTCTAAGGATAATTAATCTTACTACCCTTAACTAGTTTCTAATTTATAGGTTATTCGGTAATAATAAGATATAGGTATTTCTTAACTAGATAACTATAAGTTCTATAGAAAGTATGATTTCTATTTAGTATTAGTAAAGTAGAATCCTCTATCTATTCTTTTATCTAAATCTAAATTAGGTTTCTAAAAGATAGCCTATTTTTAAGAGGTAAGAAATTACTCTTCTTATTATTCTTATTATTTTTCTTCGAGATAGCTAAGTTAATAATATCTAAAATAGATAAGTTTTTTAAATTATTTATAACTTTATTAAAAATACTTAGTAAGTTAGAATTTATAATCTTAACCGGATTTAACTACTTTTTAGCTAGTTTATTACTCTTATTAGCCGCTAGAATAGATATATTAGTTAATATATCCTTTAAAAAGATAGCTAATATAATTCTAGATAGAATAGGATATTTTTAGGTAAGTTTAGTATAAAAGTATCTTAATTCTTTAGTAAATTCTAATCTAGTTAAAAACTAGAAGTAGTCTTTTTAAATAAGTTTAATAATTTTCTTATTATATATAGTAAGATTAGCTATATATAGAATATTCTTTAGAGTATATATAAATTTATCTATAAACTTATAGGATTTTCTAGATACCGTAACTTAATCCTGAATATCTTTAGAAATAGTATTCTATAGCTATTCTTAGATTCTAGAGGAATAGTAAACTATTTTTTTATTTATAGGTCCGTAGTATTAGGTATTAGGATATTTATATCGAGAAATCGGTAAAGTTATATTTATCGTAAGGTAAAAGTCGTGGTCGTTAGCTATTTATTTAATTATTTAGTATTTATGAAGATCTTTAAGTTATTTAGCATAAACTCTTTCGGAGTACTAGTAACTTAAGTTATAATACTATTCTAAGATATAGTAGCTAGATTAACGAAGTTACTATAGTCTACTAGATAAACTACTATTTTCGTAATAGGGATTTAGTATTTAAGAAGAGAAAGTTTCTATTTTAGAAGATTTAGTCGTATATTATCCTTTAGTAGATATTCTTAAATAAAGCCCTTATTAATAAGGGTTATTATAATAGTAATATTAAAGTAAATAATTTAGCTTATAATCCTATAAATAGTTACTTATACGTATAATCCTATAAACTTTAGTGTAAGTTTATAGGACTATATAAGTATACTTCGCGTGATCTTCTAGTTTAGCTATATAAATAATTTTTTGAAATAAAATAATTCTGCCTAAACGTTCGTAGATATTAAATCTTAAGTAGAATTAACTAAATTAGAGCGTTATTAACTATAAGATTCCCGCTCGAGGAAATAAAGGGTATTAGAGTTAAATTAATAAACGACCTTAAATACTAAGATAGTTAGGCTTATAACCTAAGAGACCTAGAAAAGTCTAAAGATATAGGAAGTAGTACGAGATCGGAACGGGTTAGGAAGAGGAAGAAGGGAAAACCTCTAAACCTTTTAATACTAGGTAATAGCTTGTCCTAGCTATATAACTATATAGTACCGAGGAAGGAAACTCTATTAATTAGTACTAGGAGATATCTCTTATACTATCATTGAGAGACTAAAGATAGTAGACTCTTTATAATATTAGAAGGATATATAGTAATAAGATTAATATTTCGAGGAATAAGAAGCTAAGATTAAAGGAGCTTTAAATAGGAAGCTATAAGCTAACGAGCGTAAGAAAGTTAAAGGAATAGAACTAACTACTCCGAATTTTAATCTTAATATCGCTATAATTAGCGGACTTAGATTCTACCGCTATATATAATTAATAGGAATATAAATCCTTATTATATCGTTAGCTTAAATTAATAAAATCATCAAATCTAAAGTAATAGAAGTAATTATATCTCAAGTATTAGATATCAAGAAAATTATACCGAAGAAATATTATAAATTTATAGATATATTGTCTAAGATTACTTTGGATATACTACTACCATTAAGAGGAATAGCGGACTATAGGATCGAGCTTAAAAATACTTCCTTTCAGTAGCTTAACTATCTATTTTATAAAATAACAGAAGAAGAGCTACGCTTTATGTAGTAGTATATACTATAGAATCTAGTAAAAGGTTTTATCGTATCCTCTTTAGTACTATATATTACTAATCTTAATAGTAGTTAAGCTAGGTAGTAGACTAAGATTCTATATTAACTATCGTAAGCTCAATACTTTAATAAAAAAAGACTAATATCCCTTATCTTTGAGAGACCTAGAAAGTCTATAGGCACAGGAAGCAGCACGAGATCTAAACGGGTTAGGGAGAGGAAGAAGGGAAAACCTACCTACGTAGGGGAAAACCTCTAAACCTCTTAACACTAGGCGATAGCTAGTCCTAATTATACACTACTTTAGCACCGAGGGAGGAAACTCTATTATACCCCCCCTAGGACCAGCCACATAACTAACTAATTTTTTTTTTAATATACATCTTTATACGTAGTATAAACAAGAACGCCTAAGTATAATATCTAAGTTATTTTAGTAGACGTATTCTGAGTAATCTTTTACGATCGGCTTAGAATACGCCGTTCGGTTTGATTTTCGTAAAGATATTAGTAGCGTTATCTTTACTCGGAATATTTACTAATTAAATAAGGTTCTTCTTTATAAGATCCTTAATTAAATAGTATCTTATAGAGATCTATATTAATTTCGGACTAATCTTAGGATAGTTTATATTCTTAATTATATTATCGGAATCATAAAATAATATAATTAGTATATTATTTTCGAAGTCTCCTTCTTAATTTAAAGGTTCTATTAAGTATAATTTAGCAGTAATTTTAGCTAGATATAAGCCTTCCTTCGTAGCGGTCGCTAATATATAATATTTAGCTATACTTAAGGATTATATAATAACTTCCTATCTTTTTAAGCTCTATAATATTAGACTTCTAGCGAAAAACTATATATATATCTCTATTAATTTACCCTTCTTAGTATTAGCGAAAGAGGAATTAATAAAACCTTTAAGGCCTTTATTCGGTTCGTAAGTAAAGGGGATTCTAAAGTCGATTATTCCTACGAAATACCTTAGTAGTATTTTATAGGCTATTATATCTATATATCTCGGAGAGTTATTTCGTCGTTATAATTTAGATATAGTAGCTACTATATTAGGTCTTATTTTAATCGATAACTAACCTACTCTCTCTATTATTATTATATAAATCCCTTTATCGAATCCCTTATTATTTAGATTATTAGGATTATTATTAGGTTAAGGGATTTTCTAAGATAGGGATATTAGAATTAGTAATAGATTATAATTTTCGAGATCCTTATTATAAAGTAATTTAGTTAAATAGACCTATTAATTTATAAAAATTATATAAGAACCTTTTTCTTTAATAATATTATATCTAAGAAACCGTTTAAATAGAAGGATTTTTAACTTATATCTCTTAATTAATCCCGAACAAATTATTATAATATTTTTACTTAATCCCGTCGCTAGAATATTATTTATATAAATTATAATAAAGGCTATCGTATTAGAATTTTAGAAAATATAAGGTTCTAAGATTAAGGGAGTTAAGCTAAGTTAAGCCAGATTATTTTTAAAAAGTTTATACTATAAATAACTAGCTTATCGTAGACTATATAAGACTTAGTTTAAAATATATAAGTATTCCTCGCTATTTAGACTATAACTTTTATACCCTATTAGTTATTTTATAAAAATAACCTAGTTATTAATTATAGTATTAAGATATATACCGATAATATCCTATTATTCTGTTTCCTATTTTCTAATAGTTACTAAGATTATAAATAATTTTATAGAAATATCTTTCGTAATAGGAGTATATCTTTTATTAGGTTAGAAATTAATACTAGGAGTTTAGTAGTTCCTATAGATAACCTATCTCGCTCAAAATTCTAAGATAAAGCTATTAGAGTTATATTTAATATTATAGACCTATTTCCCTAGTAAGATTTTAGTATCTTTTAGTAGTTTATTAATTAGGGTTATTATATTCGAGGCTTAAAACTTTTTTAACTAGGTCTTCTTAGCTTCGAACTATTACGTAGTAAATTCTGTTTTTATAGCTTCCCTATAGGTCGAGGGTATTTTTACTATTACGGATCGAATATTCTTAGATATAGTATATAAAATACTAGGCCTAATAAAGTTATCCGGTATCGAGGTAGTATAAAGAATACTTCCTTTAGTTTAAATTATAAGATATACTAAATCCTTATCCTTAGTCTTCTCGACTAGATATATTCTTCCTTTTTATATATAACAGACTATACTCTTATCTAGGGTTCTTAGGATAGATTATCTTAAAGAACGGCGTATAGGTAAAGTAGATCTTCGAACTATTCTGACCTAGTCGGTATAAAAAGTTAGTTAATTTATTAATATATTAATTAGATTAATCGAGGAATAATAGGAATTTTATATATCTCGAATCCGATTTTTTAAGATTTATAGTAGTTCTATATCTTAATAAGCCGGTTAAGATAGTATATTTTTATAGGCCTTTTTTACTTTATTTATATTAATAGTCTTAGGGGTTAGTAGAAATATACTAGGAATTTTTTTAATACTTTAGATTAGAATATTATATTATAAATAACTAATTTCCGAAGTTTATAAAGTTATTTATCGAGGTCTTTCGATTATATTAATTAATATTATTAAGTTAGTCGAACCCCTTTTATATAGAATTTTTAGTAATTTATAGCGGGTATTTTAAGTTAACTAAGGATAAAAGTTAATCTAAGAGATATTACTAAAATTATTAAACCGTTAACTTATAATATTTTAGTTATCCTATTTTATAAAAGAATTTATTTCCTAGGTTATATTTATATTTTCTATATTTTAGGGTTATTTATATTATAGAGTATCTTAGCCTCTTTTCCTTAGTTAGATTAGAATAATTTTATTACTTTAGCTTAGTAGTAAAATTAGTATATTTTATAAAATTTAGTATTATATCGATTAGACTTATAGAATTAGGAGATTTTAGACCTTTATAACCGGGGATATTTAGCGTCTATAGGTAGACCGAGTAGTTTAGGTAGGTTCGTCCCGAAATATTCCTATATTATATAGTTATAAGCTTCGGTTAATAATTTATAAGTTATTAAGTTCTTTTTATAAAATATTTAACCTAATATTCTAGTTAATATTAATATTTTATTTTAGAAAATAGTAATTTATCGATAGTTCTTCCTAAAATATAATATCTCGATAGGTAGAAACTTAGCGTATTTTCGGGTTATAGATTCTGAATTAATAGCCGTTCTCCCCTTTATAACTAATAAGAAAACTAATCTAGGCTCTCGGGGCTATTTTCTAGCTTTAGATCCTTTTTTCTTTTAGGATATAGATATAGGCTTTAGAGTACTAAATCCTAAGAAAGCCTAAGTTAATCGGTTTAATCTATCTTATTCTATTCTTTTTATACTAAAAGTTATTCTATTTTTCTAAAGGTAATTTTAATTTATTTAGCCTTTTAATTCTATTTAAAATATAATTAGTTATAAGAACGGCTTCGGGCTATAAGAATATAGGAGTATTTAGTATCGTAACTATTAGAGTTCTTATATCCTATATAATAATATAACTAGAGTTTTCAGAGACCCTATTTTATTTATATATATAAGATACGCTAACTAAAAATATTATTCCTTTCTGTTCGGCCTAAGATTAAAATTTATAAAAGCTCCGGTTACTATCTATTCGAATTTCTATTAGCTAAATACTATATTTATTAAAAATAGTTATATAGAATTTAATTAACTTATTAGATATTTATCCTTTTATTTTTAATAGTAAGCTCTATCTAAATCTAGTAGTATTATTAACTATAATTAAGATATTTATTAAGTTTCTAATACCTATAGGAGAGTAGGGCTAGATATCGATATATAAAAATTCCTAAGGGATTTCTGATTTAACCTAGGTTATATAGGATATAATTCTCTTAGATTTTACTAATCTATATAGTTTATAATCGAAGGTTTTATTACTATAGATATTATTACTAATACGAGTCTAGTTAATTTTCGTAGTTAGTTACCTAATATAACTAAGTCGGGAATAAGTAATTTAAGGTATAATAGTAGCTATTATATAGGCCTATTAAACTTAAGTTATTTTTAGGATCTAGTTAGTAGGTTAGAGTATTCTTACGTATAAGAATAGGATACCGCGTTTCCGATAGGTATAAGCTAAAGTAGTATTAGATTCTAGGTTAATAAATTTATTTTCCTAGTCTTTCTAATCTATTTTATATTCCTAGAATATTTAAGTTATTAATAATAGGTTATATACGCTATCTAGTATAAATTTATAGTTAATATCTAATAATTTTAAACTATTTAGGAAAAGTAATTTAATTCTTATAATTACTTTTCCTATAGACTTAATAGTTCGTCCTTCGGTAGTTTAGTATTAGTAAGATATACTATTATACTATTAAAATTTTATAATAGTATTTATATTAATATAAATAGATCGAGAAGTACCGGAATCTATAATCTATTCGTTTTTTAGTAGATCTCCTATTACTAATACTAATTTCGGAAAGGTATCCTTATAAGATTTATTATAATATAATTTTAGGCGAGCTAAAAAATTATACTCTACGTTCTAAATAGAATAAATAGGATTAATTTAGGTAGTATTAGCTAAGGCTAGGGTACTATAGTAATATTCTAAAGAGTTAATAAAATATTCGGAGGAGTTAATAGTAGTATTTATATTAATATCCTTTTTACTTTTATTTAAAAAGGTATTAGTCGAAAGCGTATTAGTTATTATATTTATTATTTTATTCGTTAATATAGTTTTAACTATAGTAATTCTATCTTTCCGAATTTTATTATTATAAATAGTCGATATATTCTTAGGTCTTAGAGTATCTAGGTTATCTTTGTTTTTCTAGGAATAATTAACCTAAATATCTTTAACTAGTTTCTAGGTTATAGATCGTTCGGTAATAATAAGATATAGATATATCTTTACCGGATAACCGTAGATTCTATAAAATATATAATTTCTATTTAGTATTAGTTAAGTAGGACTATCTATCTACTCTTTTATCTAAATCTAAATTAGTTTTCTATATAGTAGTACGTTTTTAAGAGGTAGGTATTTACTCTCCTTATTATTCTTATTATTCTTTTTCGAAATAGCTAAATTAATAATATCTAATATAGGTAGATTTTTTAAATTATTAATAATCTTATTAAAAATACTTAGTAGATTAGAGTTTATAACCTTACTCGGATTTAAGTACTTTTTAGCTAGTTTATTACTTTTATTAGTAGTAAGGATAGGTATATTAGTTAATATACCTTTCAAAAAGATAGCTAAAATAACTCTAGGTTAGACTAGGTATTTTCGAGAGAGTTTAGTATAAGATCGTCGTAATTCTTTAGCGAATTCTAAGCTAGATAAGAACTAGGACCGGTCTATTTAAATAAGCTTAATAATTTTCTTATTATAAGTTATAAAATCAGCTATATATAGGATATCCTTTAAAGTACTAATAAATTTATCCGTAAATTCGTATAATTTTCTAGAAACCGTAACTT
This sequence comes from Penicillium diatomitis, assembly GCF_028827545.1. Lineage (NCBI taxonomy): Eukaryota > Fungi > Ascomycota > Eurotiomycetes > Eurotiales > Aspergillaceae > Penicillium > Penicillium diatomitis. Next base: position 2,343,732 of record NW_026623177.1, on the reverse strand, counting down.
AATCTTAAATATCCTTAGAAATAGTACTCTATAGCTATCCTTAGATTCTATAGGAGTAATCGAACTATTTCTTTGTATATAGGTCTTTAGTATTAGGTCTTAGGATATTTACGTCTAGGAATCTATAAAGTTATATTTATTGTAATATAATAGTCGTAGTTAAAAGCTACTCGTTAAATTATTTAGTATTTATTAAAACCTTTAAGTTATTTAGCGTAAACTCTTTCGGAGTATTAGTAACTTAGGTTATAATACTATTTTATAGTATAGTAGCCGGGTTAATAAAGTTACTATAGTCTACTAAATAAACTATTATTTTTACGATAAGGATTTAAGGATTCGATAATTTAAGAAAAGGAAGTTTTTATTATAAAGGATTTAGTTATAAGTAAGACTTTAGTAGGTATTATTAAATTAAGCTCTTATTAATAAGGGTTCTTAAGTATAAAGATAAATAATTTAGCTTATAATCCTATAATATAGTTTTTATAGGACTATATATAAATATAATAAGCGTAATCCTATAATATAGTTTTTGTAGGACTACGTAAATATAATTTACGTAACCCCTTAGCGTATCTATATAAATAAATTTCTAAATAATTCCGCCTAAACGTTCGAAGACGTTAAATCTTAAGCAGAACTAATATAATCAGAGCGTTATAAGCTATAATATTCCCGCTCGAAGGAATATAGGGTATTAAAATAAATTAAGAAAACGATCTTAAATACTAAGATAGTCGGGCTTATAACCTAAGAGACCTAGAAAGTCTATAGGTATAGGAAGTAGCACGAGATCTAAATGGGTTAGGGAGAGGAAGAAGGGAAAACCTACCTACGTAGGAGAAAACCTCTAAACCTCTTAATACTAGACGACAGCTAGTCCTAATCACACACTACTTTAGCACCGAGGGAGGAAACTCTATTAATCTTTAATCGATAAAATACTTTAATAGATTAGTAAGACTAAGTAGTTTACTAAACTTAATATTTAATAAGGATTCTATCGGATTTATATATAAGAGACTAAATTCCTTAGCTTTATTATTAGTATATAAGGAATCAGAGTTAATCTAGTAAAAGTAGATAAGATATAATTAAGATATAGATATCTCCCGAGACTATTAGAGGAGTACAATCCTTCTTAGATATATATAATTTCTATCGGAGATTTATTAGAAATTATAGTTATATTATAAAACTACTCTAGTATCTTATAATAAAGGAAATATCTTTTATATAGAGTTAGGACTACTAATCTACTTTAAAAGTATTAAAGGCGAACCTAAGTTCTATACTAGTATTATATTACTTTAATCTGAATATACTAATATACTTAGAGATAGATACCTTCGATCAGTACTTAGGTATAGTACTATTATAGAAAGCTAATAGGATATAGTATCTAGTAGCTTTCTTTTTAAAAACTATAGAGTAAGATTAGCGAAAATATAATATATATAATAAGAGAATATTAGCTATTATTAAAGTACTCGAAGAATAGAGAGTCGAACTAGAAGATCTATAATAAATCTAATCTTTTAAGATCTAGAGAGATTATTACTTTTTATAATATTTTATAACTAGTAAAAAGCTTAATACTTACTAAGCCTATTAGTCTAAGATATTATTATAGTATTATTTTATTATTAAATATTATAATAGTAGAAGTGATATAATTACTAATATACTTTCGAGGAATGAAAGAATACTAAGAATAAAGGACTAGCCTAAATAGATTATAATTCCGAAAGAGAAACTCGAGAAAGGGATCTATTCTATAATCTCTTTAATTAATATATCTTAAAGCGATATTATTAATCGAACTCTTTAAGTGAATAAAGCCTATAGTAGTCTCGAATAATATCAAAAAGAGGCGGAAGATAACTTAAGTAACTAGTCATTAAGATAGGGTCTTCGCCTCAAGAAAGGAACTTAACTTATAGTTCCCGATAATAGTAATTTATAAGTAAGACTCCTCGATAAGATTTATTATTAGCTATTAACTATATATCCTAGCTAAGATAAAATCTATTAGATAATCACCTTATAATATAATTAGCTAGAGATCTATTAGAATATAAGAAGATATATTAATAATTATTAACTATATAAGTATACTAAAGTATAGAGGAATAAGATATCTAGAGAGTTAAAACTACTTCCGATCTCTAGATAGCTATAGTAATATAGTACTATAGATTATTACTTTTTTCTAAAGGATAGATATAGTTATAATACTATTATAGTCTTTATTAATCGACTAACTAAATAACTAATCTTAATTCCTTACTATAAGGATATTAGTACAAAGAAAACTATATAAATCTTTAATAATTACATTTCTTATTAGACTAGAATACTAGATTTTATTATCTCCGACCGTAGAGGATAGTTTATATCCGAATTTCAGATAGAATTCTATAGAATCCTTAATAACGTAATTCACGGCTAACCCGTTAACACGGTTAACCCGTTAGCCCCGCCAGAAATCGCGTATCCCATCCTACCCACTATCTTCAACTACCTACCATGCCACCAAATCGCTCTGAATCCTGGCAAAAATCTGCCAATCAGGAGGGCAGGATCTTATTAGCCCTCCAGGTAGTTCAAAAAGGTCAAGTCAAATCTCTATTCGCCGTAGCGAAGCTATACGATATACCCTACACTACACTCCATAACCGCTCTACCGGAATATCTCCACGCGTTAATAAGCGCTAGCATCGCCATAAAATGACATAATTAGAAGAGGATTCGCTTACTCAGTAGATACTCTCGATAGATTCGCGTGGTGCAGCACCTAGGCCTTCTACTATTCGAGAGATAGCTAATATTCTACTCGCTACGCGTAGCGAATCGCCTCCGCCTACAGTAGGCGTGAATTAGGTATCAACCTTTGTGAAACGCCGCGATAAGCTCCAATCACGCTATTCGAGACGCTACGATTACTAATATACCTAAAACGAAGATCCTCGGTCGCTTCGCCTATAGTTTAAGAGCGTAAGACGCGTGGTAGAGGAGAATGGTATCCTCGCGGAGGATATCTATAACTTTGATAAGACTAGCTTCGTAATAGGCTTAATATCGGTATAGAAGGTAGTTACGCGCGCTGAATACTACGGTCGCCGCTCTATCTTATAATCTAGAAACCGCGAATAGGTAACTACTATCGAGGCTATATACGCTAATAGTTACGTACTACCGCTATACGTAATATTTTAAGGTAAAGTTTATATTACTAGCTAGTTTGAATTAAATCTACCTAGCGATTAGCGAATTAAGGTCTTAAACAACGGTTAGACTACTAATAAGATAGGCCTTCGCTAGCTAGAGAAGTACTTTATTCTATATACAAATTCGCGTGTACGAGATCGATATCGGCTATTAATTCTTAATAGCCACGGTAGCTACCTTATACCTTAATTCGACCGAATCTACGCAGAAAATAATATTATACCGCTATATATACTATCGTATTCTTCGTATCTACTATAGCCGCTTAACGTTAGGTATTTCGCGCCGCTTAAGCGTACGTATAGTCGCTTTGTGAGCGATCTCGCCCGCGCTAGCTATAACTATATCGATAAGCTCGACTTCCTCGCAGAATACCCCTAGGCGCGAATCGAGGCCTTTAAGCCGCAGACTATCTAGACTAGCTTTACTACTACTAGTATTACACCGTTTAACCCGGAGCGTATGCTATCGAAGCTAAATATCTCGCTCCGAACGCCTACACCACCGGCTAGCTAACTAAGTAGCAGATCTAGCTATTTCACACCAAAAACGCCTAGGACCGTGATTTAGCTACAAAAGTAAGCTTTAATACTTAAAGATCTACTAAAGTAGCGGTCATATAGTCCTCCGAGCCCGTCAAAAACGATACTAGATCAGATTATTAAGGGCTATTATATAGCGCTATACAATACTATACTACTAGCCCAGGAAAATACTAGCCTACACCGCGCGAATAAGAAGAAACACTAGAAACGTACACGATCGAATCGGTAGATACCCCACGAAGGAGGCCTAACTACTAGAGAAGGCCTATAGCTAGCTCAGCAGTCAGAGCAGCCAGTAGAAGAGAACCAGGTAGTATCGCATAAAGTAGGCGCATCGGGTAGTCAGGCAGATTTGCCACGCACGAGGGCTCCGCCAAGGTATAGTGGGTATAGAGAGTTAGGACATAAGATTAATCGATGTAATAAGCGCTAATTTGAGATGAATTAATATCTTTTTGCTAGAGTTATCTTAATGAAAAAATTAGTAGTAGGAGTAGACTAACGGGTTAACCGTGTTAACGGGTTAGCCGTGAATTACGTTATTAAGATGAAATTATTAATAGTATATTATCTATAAACTAATAGTAAGAGCGAGATTAGGAACTAATATATAGCTTAATACCTATAGTCTTTTATGAATTATTATTAAGATAACTAGTCTGAATATCTCTTAATAGTAGACTTCGTAGCTATAGTATTACTATAAGAGACTACTAGAGTTTTACTATTCTACGTAGAAAGGGGCTATAAACCTAGAGTATTATTCGACTAGGAAACGCTAAAAAAGCTTAATTAGTAGTAATATATACGACCTCGATGCTATAAAGGAGACCCTTTAGAAGAAGTATAAGCAGTATAAGGCTATACTAGTTATCTAAAGAAGATCTAGGAGTAAGTTTAGTAGTAAGTAACTATAGTATAAGAGCGCTATAAAGAGTATACTAATCGGTACTATAGACCTAAAGATTTCGGTATTAGAGATATAGTCTACGTAACTTCAAAAAATTAGAAAACTCCTTAATCTAGCCGTAAATTAGCTTACTAGGCTTACGAACTATTTAAGATCCTCGAAAAGGTAGGGAATATATATAAAGTCGAGCTACCGAATTCGATAAGAGTATATCTAATATTTAATAGATTCCTCCCTCGGGGCTATATATAGCTAGGACTAGCTATTGCCTAGTATTAAGAGGTTTAGAGGTTTTCCCTTACGTAGGTAGGTTTTCCCTTCTTCCCCTCTCTAACCTATTTAGATCTCGTACTACTTCCTATACCTTTAAGCTATTATAGGTCTCTTAGGTTATAAGCCTATTCGCCGTAGTACTAGAGGTTATTTATTTCCTACTTTAACTTTAATTTAATACCCTTTATTCCTTCGAGTAGGAATATTATAGCTTATAACGCTTTGAAATTGTTAGTGCTACTTAGGACTTAACATTCTTGAGGTAAAAAGTACCTACTTAGATACCTAGCAGAATTATATAAATAATTTTATAATCACGTATTTATATACGATCTAAATTGTTTACTTTACTATAATATACTATATAAACCCTTATTAATAAGAGCTTAATTTAAATAATATACAAAATACTAATATACCCTCTATTCCTTCGAGCCGGAATATTATGGCTTATAACGCTCTAAAATATAAAGATATCATGTATAATATATAAAATACCCTAAGATACAAAAATATACTAAAGATAACTAATATATAAAACACTATAATATAATATACTAATAACTAATATATTAAAGATACTAAAGAAAATATAAAAATACCGATAATAAATTTATAAAGCCTTTAAAATATTATTCTAATATCCTAAATTTCTGAAAACTACATCTATAAGGGTTAACTATAGTAACTTCGTTAATCCTACAAGTATCTCTTAAAATAGTATTATAACCTAAGTAACCGATATACTAAGGGAATTTATACTTAATAACTTAAATATTTTAATAAATAGCAAAGAGTTTAACGAGTAGATTATAACTTAACTACTATTCTCTGTTAAATACGACTATATAGATTTCTTAATATAATAATCCTAAGACTAGAAATTACCGATTCCTATACGAAGAAATAGGTTAACTACTTATATAAAATCTAAGGATAGTTATAGTAGGCTCTTTTATAAGATATCTAATATTAAGTAGCTCTAACCGGTATAAAGTACGAATTCGCTAATAAGTGTATCGTTATTTTGAAAACGATCCTCCGGACTATAGACTTTATAACTTATAATAAACAGATTCTTGAAATTATTTAGACGGACTGTTTCTAATTTTCAACTAGACTTGAATTTGCTAAGGAATTACGACGATCTTAAACTAGGTTAACTCGTAAATATCCTATTCTACCTAGAATTGCTTTAGCTATTTTACTAAAAGGTATTATAACGGATATACCCATTCTTATTACTAATAAAAATAATAATCTTACTAGAAAATATTCTAATCCTGTTAAAGTTATAAATACGGATTTATTAAATATTTTAATGATATAATTAGTGATAAGTTTGAATTCGATTAAGGGTATTCTAAAGAAAAAGAAAAATAGTTAAATTAATTTTATGCTTTTGATTTGGGCGTTTTCTTTATTTCACTTTATTTTATATTACTTACGACGATGTACTCTTAGAATTAGTTTACTATACGGCTCATCCTGGGGGGGTATGATAGATTCGTCCCTCGGGGCTATATATAGCTAGGACTAGCTGTTGCCTAGTGTTAAGAGGTTTGGAGGTTTTCGCTTCTTCCTCTCTCTAACCCGTTTAGATCTCGTGCTACTTCCTATGCCTTTAAGCCGTTATAGGTCTCTTAATATTCTTACTAGATAAGCTATAGAAAGCTTCTAAGTCTAAACTATTATAAGGTTAACTACAGGATCCAGAACTACCGGTTAAGATCGTTAAAGGAGAACAGGAGTAGGAAGTTGAAAAGATTCTTACGGTATAGCTATAGTACCGAAAATTAAAGTATTAAGTTAAGTAGAAAGGCTATAAATATAACGATAACTAGTATCCTGTAAGGAACTTCAAAAACACGCTAGAGAAAATTATAGAATTCCATAGAGAGTACCCTAAGTAGCCGGGGCTACTAAGAAGACTATAGAATTAGGCCGAAGCTATACTAAAGGACGAAGTTAACGAGGATTACGAGGACGACGATAACCTGATTAATTAAACGACTGATTACTAACGCTACGGGCACTAGAGTTTAGAGGGCTAGGTCCTTTCAAGAAGGGGGTAATATTAAAGACTTAGGTATTACGGACTTAGATTTCTTCTGCAGAAGAAATCAGTATCAGAAGGGAGACGTCGGTAACTACGCGGTCTACGTAGTACTATATATTCTACCTCAAAACTTAGGATACTACTATAGCTTCCTCTTCTTCTTTTTCCCCTCTAGCTCTTAAGATTCTCGATACTATATAGTCAAGTTAAATAAATAGTTTATATATAAGTCCTTCTAAAACTTTTCTTAAACTAGCGTATGATATTATCATTAGATAATTTAAGCTTTTAATAGTATTATCTGAGTTACAAAATATTTTCAGAGATTTACTTTTCTTATAATTACAATTATAATTCAAGGGTTTTAATAATATGAGCTCGGAAGTAATATCTATAAGACAAAATCCTTCTTTTACTACTATTTAGATTATATAGTACTCTACTATATGATGGAGTTTCCTCCCTCGGTGCTACGTGGTGTGCGTGGCTAGGACCAGCTGTTGCCTAGTGTTAAGAGGTTTGGAGGTTTTCCCCTACGTGGGCAGGTTTTCCCTTCTTTCTCTCCCCAACCCGTTCAGATCTCGTGCTGCTTCCTATGCCTTTAGACCGTTATAGGTCTCTTAGGTTATAAGCCCGTTCGTCTTAGTACTAGAGGTCACTTATTTCTTGATTTAACTTGACTTAATTTAATACCCTTTATTCCTTCGAGCGGGAATATTGTGGCTTATAACGCTCTGAAGTTATTAGTTCTGCTTGAGACTTAACGTTCTTGAGGCAAAAAAGTGCCTACTTAGATACCTAGCAGAATTATATGAACGATTGTGTGATTACGTAGTTATATACGATCTAAATTGTTTACTTTACTATACTATACTACACTAACCCTTATTGATAAGGGCTTAAGACACTAAGATACATAAAATACTAAGACACTAAAAACACCTAAGATACTAAAGACACTAAAGATACTAAAGACACTAAAGACACTAAAGATACTAAAATATAATATACTAATATATTAATATATTAACACAAAACACTAAAATATTGTTTTAATATCCTAAATTTCTGAAAACTATAGCTATAAGGGTTAACTATAGTAACTTTATTAATCCTACTAGTATCCCTTAAAACGGTATTATAACCTAAGTAACCGATATACTAAGGGAGTTTATACTTAATAACTTAAATCTCTTAATAAATAGCGAAGAGTTTAACGAATAGATTATAACTATAACTACTATACTCTGTTAAATACGATTACACAGATTCCTTAATATAACGATTCTAAGACCAGAAATCACCGATTCCTATATAAAGAAATAGGTCGACTATTTATATAAAATCTAAGGATAGCTATAGTAGGGTCTCTTATAAGATATCTAACACTAAGTAGCTATAACTAGTACAAAGTACGAATTCGCTAATGAGTTTATCGTTATTTTGAAAACGATCCTTCGTACTATAGACTTTATAACTTATAATAAAAAGATTCTTGAGGTTATTCAAATAGACTATTCTTAATTTTTAACTAGACTTAAATTTACTAAGGAGTTACGACGTTCTTATACTAGACTAACTCGTAAATACCCTATCCTACCTAGAATTATCCTAGCTATATTATTAAAGGGTGTTATAGCGGATATACCTATCCTTATTACGAATAAAAATAATAATCTTACTAGAAAATATTCTAATCCTATTAAAGTTATAAATACGGATTTATTAAATATTTTTAATAATATAATTAGTGATTTAAAGAACTTACCTACTATAGGTATTATTAATTCGGCTATTTTAAAGAAGGATAAGAAAAATAGGGAATCTGATTTCCTTCCTCTCAAAAACGCTCTACTAAAAGGGAAATCACCTTAGGAATAGGTACAAGAATAGATTAATAGTCTAACCTAAATTTCACTAAATAGATATTATCTATTTTACGGAATCTATAGCTACTTTATAAAAAAATACCTATATCTAGTTATTTCTAAAAGACCTATAAATTAGGAACCTATAAAGGGTATTTAGATTAATTTCCTATAGAGAAACAGAGATAATCCTAATACTATACGACCTAACGATTTTTAGTATACCTATAATAACAAAATTCGTAAGGATAACTATTTAATATTAATACCAAAGACTCCTATTATTTCTAATATAACTTTAAATACTATAATTAATAGAGTTTCCTCCCTCGGTACTAAGTAGTGTATAATTAGGACTAGCTATCGCCTAGTATTAAGAGGTTTAGAGGTTTTCCCCCTACGTAGATAGGTTTTCCCTTCTTCCTCTCCCTAACCCGTTCAGATCTCGTACTACTTCCTATACCTATAGACTTTCTAGGTCTCTCAGGTTATAAGCCCGACTATCTTAGTACTAGAGATCGTTTTCTTGATTTATTCTGATACCCTTTATTCCTTCGAGCGGGAATATTATAGCTTATAACGCTCTTATTATATTAGTTCTGCTTAAGATTTAACGTCTTCGAACGTTTAGGCAGAATTATTTAATTTAAAAATTTATTTATATAGCCACGCTAAGGGGTCACGTAAATTATATTTACGTAATCCTATAAAAATTATGTTATAGGATCACGCTTCTTATATTAGTATATAGTTCTATAAAAATTATATTATAGGATTATAAGCTAAATTATTTACCTTTATACTATTACTATTATAATAATAAAAACCCTTATTAATAAGGGCTTTATTTAAATATACCTACTAAAGGGTTACCCACGATTAAATTATCTATAATAAAAACTTCCCTTCCTTAAATCCTTAAATCCTTATCGTAAAAATAGTAGTTTACTTAGTAGACTATAGTAACTTTATTAACCCGGCTACTATACCGTAAAATAGTATTATAACCTAAGTTACTAATACTCCGAAAGAGTTTACGCTAAATAACTTAAAGGTTTTAATAAATACTAAATAATTTAACGAGTAGCTTTTAACTACGACTATTACCTTACGATAAATACGACTTTATAGATTCCTAGACGTAAATATCCTAAGACCCGATACTAAGGACCTATATACGAAGAAATAGTTCGATTACTCCTATAGAATCTAAGGATAGCTATAGAGTGCTATTTCTGAGGATATTTAAGATTAAGTTACGGTTTCTGGAAAATTATACGAATTTACGGATAAATTTATTAGTACTTTAAAGGATATCCTATATATAGCTAATTTTATAACTTATAATAAGAAAATTATTAAGCTTATTTAAATAGACCGGTCCTAGTTCTTATCTAGCTTAGAATTCGCTAAAGAATTACGACGATCTTATACTAAACTCTCTCGAAAATACCTAGTCTAACCTAGAGTAGTTTTAGCTATCTTTTTAAAAGGCGTGTTAACTAATATATCTATCCTTACTACTAACAAAAGTAATAAACTAGCCAAAAAGTACTTAAATCCGAGTAAGGTTATAAACTCTAATCTACTAAGTATTTTTAATAAGGTTATTAACGATTTAAAAAATCTACCTATATTAGATATTATTAATTTAGCCGTTTCGAAAAAGAATAATAAGAATAATAAGGAGAGTAAATATCTATCTCTTAAAAACGCGCTACTATATAGAAAACTAATTTAGATTTAGATAAAAGAGTGGATAGATAGTCCTACTTAACTAATACTAAATAGAAATTATATATTTTATAGAACCTATAGTTATCCGGTAAAGAAATATCTATATCTTATTATTACCGAACGACCTATAACCTAGAAACTAGTTAAAGGTATTTAGGTTAATTATCCCTAGAAAAATAAAGATAACCTAGATACTCTAAGACCTAAGAATATATCGACTATTTATAATAATAAAATTCGGAAAGATAGAATTACTATAGTTAAAACTATATTAACGAATAAAATAATAAACGTAACGACTAATACGCTTTCGACTAATACCTTTTTAAATAAAAGTAAAAAGGATATTAATATAAATACTACTATTAACTCCTCCGAATATTTCGTTAACTCTTTAGAATATTACTATAGTACCCTAGCCTTAGCTAATACTACCTAAATTAACCCTATTTATTCTATTTAAAATATAGAGTATAATTTTTTAGCTCGCCTAAAATTATACTATAATAAACCTCGTAAGGATACCTTTCCGAAATTAGTATTAGTAACAGGAGATCTACCAAAAAACGAATAGATTATAGATTCCGGTACTTCTCGATCTATTTATATTAATATAAACGCTATTATAAAATTTTAGTAGTATAATAGTATATCTTACTAATACTAAACTACCGAAGAACGAACCGTTAAGTCTATAGGAAAAGTAATTATAAGAATTAAATTACTTTTCCTAAATAGTTTAAAATTATTAGACATCAACTATAAATTTATACTAGATAGCGTATATAACCTATTATTAATAACTTAAATATTCTAGGAATATAAAATAGGTTGGAAAGACTAGGAAAATAAATTTATTAACCTAGAATCTAATACTACTTTAGCTTATACCTATCGGAAACGCGGTATCCTATTCTTATACGTAAGAATACTCTAACCTACCGACTAGATCCTAAAAATAACTTAAGTTCAATAGGCCTACGCGATAGCTACTATTATACCTTAAATTACTTATTCCCGACTTAGTTATATTAGGTAACTAACTACGAAAATTAACTAGACTCGTATTAGTAATAATATCTATAGTAATAAAACCTTCGATTATAAACTATATAGATTAGCAAAATCTAAGAGAATCGTATCCTATATAACCTAGGTTAAATCAGAAATCCTTTAGGAATTTTTATATATCGATATCTAGCCCTACTCTCCTATAGGTATCAGAAACTTAATAAATATCTTAATTATAGTTAATAATATTACTAGATTCAGATAGAGCTTACTATTAAAAACAAAAGGATAAGTATCTGATAAGTTAATTAAATTCTACACGACTATTTTTAATAAATATAGTATTTAGCTGATAGAAATTCGAATAGATAGTAACCGGAGCTTCTATAAATTTTAATCTTAGGCCGAACAGAAAGGAATAATATTTTTAGTTAGCGTACCTTATATATATAAACAAAATAGGGTCTCTGAAAACTCTAGTTATATTATTATATAGGGTATAAGAACTCTAATAGTTACGACACTAAATACTCCTATATTCTTATAGCCCGAAGCCGTTCTTATAACTAGTTATATTTTAAATAGAATTAAAAGGCTAAATAAATCAAAATTACCTTTAGAAAAATAGAATAACTTTTAGTATAAAAAGAATAGAATAAGATAGATTAAACCGATTAACTTAGGCTTTCTTAGGGTTTAGTACTCTAAAGCCTATATCTATATCCTAAAAGAAAAAAGGACCTAAAGCTAGAAAATAGCCCCGAGAGCCTAGATTAGTTTTCTTATTAGTTATAAAGGGGAGAACGGCTATTAATTCAGAATCTATAACCCGAAAACACGCTAAGTTTCTACCTATCGAGATATTATATTTTAGGAAGAACTATCGATAAATTACTATTTTCTAAAACAAAATATTAATATTAACCAGAATATTAGATTAAATATTTTACAAAAAGAACTTAATAACTTACGAATTATTAACCGAAGCTTATAACTATATAATACGGGAATATTTCAGGATAAATCTACCTAAACTACTTAGCCTACCCGTAGATACTAAATATCCCCGGTCGTAAAGATCCAAAATCTCCTAATTCTATAAGTCTAACTAATATAACGCTAAATTTTATAAAATATACTAATTTTACTACTAAGCTAAAGTAATAAAATTATTCTAATCTAACTAAGGAAAAGAGGCTAAGATACTCTATAATATAAATAACCCTAAAATATAGAAAATATAAATACGATCTAGGAAATAAATTCTTTTGTAAAATAGGATAACTAAAATATTATAAGTTAATAGTTTAATAATTTTAGTAATATCTCTTAGATTAACTTTTACCCTTAGTTAACTCAAAATAACCGCTATAAATTACTAAAAATTCTATATAAAAGGGGTTCGACTAACTTAATAATATTAATTAATACGATCGAAAGACCTCGATAAATAACTTTATAAACTTCGGAAATTAGTTATTTGTAATACGATATTCTAATCTAAAGTATTAAAAAAATTCCTGATATATTTCTACTAACCCCTAAGACCGTTAATATAAATAAAGTAAAAAAGGCCTATGAAAATATACTATCTTAACCGGCTTATTAAGATACAGAACTACTATAAATCTCAAAAAATCGGATTCGAGATATACAAAATTCCCGTTATTCCTCGATTAACCTAATTAATATATTAATAAATTAACTAACTTTTTATACCGACTAGGTCAGAACAGTTCGAAGATCCACTTTACCTATACGCCGTTCTTTAAGATAATCTATCCTAAGAACCCTAGATAAGGGTATAGTCTGTTATATATAAAAAGGAAGAATACGTCTAGTCGACGAGACTAAGGATAAGGGTTTAGTATATCTTATAATTTAAACTAGGGGAGGTATTCTTTATACTACCTCGATACCGGATAACTTTATTAGGCCTAGTATTTTATATACTATATCTAAGAATATTCGATCCGTAATAGTAAAAATACCCTCGATCTATAGGGAAGCTATAAAAATAGAATTTACTACGTAATAGTTCGAAGCTAAGAAGACCTAGTTAAAAAAGTTTTAAGCCTCGAATATATTAACCCTAATTAATAAACTACTAAAAGATACTAAAATCTTACTAGGGAAATAGATCTATAATATTAAATATAACTCTAATAGCTTTATCTTAGAATTTCGAGCGAGATAGGTTATCTATAGGAACTACTAAACTCCTAGTATCGATTTCTAACCTAATAAAAGATACACTCCTATTACGAAAGATACTTCTATAAAATTATTTATAACCTTAGTAACTATTAGAAAATAGGAAACAGAATAATAGGATATCGTCGGCGTATATCTTAATACTATAATTAATAACCGGGTTATTTTTATAAAATAACTAATAGGGTATAAAAGTTATAGTCTAAATAGCGAGGAATACTTATATATTTTAAACTAAGCCTTATATAGTCTACAATAAGCTAGTTATTTATAGTATAAACTTTTCAAAAATAATCTAGCTTAACTTAGCTTAACTCCCTTAATCTCAGAACCTTATATTTTCTAAAATTCTGATACGATAGCCTTTATTATAATTTATATAGATAATATTCTAGCGACGGGATTAAGTGAAAATATTATAATAATTTATTCGGGATTAATTAAGAGACGTAAGTTAAAAATCCTTCTATTTAAATAGTTTCTTAGATATAATATTATTAAAGAAAAAGGTTCTTATATAATTTTTATAAATTAATAGGCCTATTTAACTAAATTACTTTATAATAAGGGTCTCGAAGATTATAACCTATTACTAATTCTAATATCCCTATCTTAGAAAATCCCTTAACCTAATAATAATCCTAATAATCTAAATAATAAGGGATTCGATAAAGGGATTTATATAAAGATAATAGGGAGAGTAGGTTAGTTATCGATTAAAATAAGACCTAATATAGTAGCCGCCGTATCTAAATTATAACGATAAAATAACTCTCTAAGATATATAGATATAATAGCCTATAAAACGCTACTAAGGTATTTCGTAGGAATAATCGACTTTAGAATCCTCTTTACTTACGAACCGAATAAAGGCCTTAAAGGTTTTATTAATTCCTCTTTTGCTAATACTAAAAAGGGTAAATTAATAGAGGTATATATATTGTTTTTCGCTAGAAGTCTAATATTATAGAGCTCAAAAAGATAGGAAGTTATTATATAATCCTTAAGTATAGCTAAATATTATATATTAGCGACCGCTACGAAGGAAGGCTTATACCTAGCTAAAATTACTACTAAATTATACTTAATAGAACCTTTAAATTAAGAAGGGGACTTCGAAAACAATACACTAATTACGTTATTTTATAATTCCGATAATATAATTAAGAATATAAACTATCCTAAGATCAGTCCGAAATTAATATAGATCTCTATAAGATACTATTTAATTAAGGATCTTATAAAGAAGAACCTTATTTAATTAGTAAATATTCCGAGCAAAGATAACGCTACTAATATCTTCACGAAAATTAAACCGAACGGCGTATTCTAAGCCGATCGTAAAAGATTACTTAGAATACGTCTACTAAAATAACTTAGATATTATACTTAGGCGTTCTTATTTATACTACGTATAAAGATATATATTAAAAATTAGTTAGTTATATAGCTAGTCCTAGGGGGGTATAATAGAGTTTCCTTCCTCGGTACTAAGTAGTATATAATTAGGACTAGCTATCGCCTAGTATTAAGAGGTTTAGAGGTTTTCCCCTACGTAGGTAGGTTTTCCCTTCTTCCTCTCCCTAACCTATTTAGATCTCGTACTACTTCCTATACCTATAGACTTTCTAGGTCTCTTAATAATAACTACTACTAATAGAGTTTCCTCCCTCGGTACTAAGTAGTATATAATTAGGACTAGCTATCGCCTAGTATTAAGAGGTTTAGAGGTTTTCCCTTACGTAGATAGGTTTCCTCTTCTTCCTCTCCTTCTCTCCCTAACCCGTTTAGATCTCGTACTACTTCCTATACCTTTAGACCGTTATAGGTCTCTTAGGTTATAAGCCCGACTATCTTAGTACTAGAGATCGTTTTCTTAATTTATTCTAATACCCTTTATTCCTTCGAGCGGGAATATTATAGCTTATAACGCTCTTATTATATTAGTTCTACTTAAGATTTAACGTCTTCGAACGTTCAGGCAGAATCATTTAATTTAAAAATTTATTTATATAGCTACACTAAGGGGTTATATAAATTATATTTACGTGATCCTACAAAAATTATATTATAGAATCACGCTTCTTATATTAGTATATAGTTCTACAAAAATTATATTATAGGATTATAAGCTAAATTATTTACCTTTATACTATCACTATCATAACAACAAAAACCCTTATTAATAAGGGCTTTATTTAAATATACCCACTAAAGGGTTACCCATAATTAAATTATCTATAACAAAAAACTTCCTTTTCTTAAATCATCGAATCCTCAAACCCTTATCGTAAAAATAGTAGTTTACTTAGTAGACTATAGTAACTTTATTAACCCGGCTATTATACCGCAAAATAGTATTATAACCTAAGTTACTAATACTCCGAAAGAGTTTACGCTAAATAACTTAAAGGTTTTAATAAATACTAAATAATTTAACGAGTAGCTTTTAACTACGACTATTACCTTATAATAAATATAACTTTATAGATTCCTAGACGTAAATATCCTAAGACCTAATACTAAGGACCTATATACGAAGAAATAGTTCGATTACTCCTATAGAATCTAAGGATAGCTATAGAGTACTATTTCTAAGGATATTCAAGATTAAGTTACGGTTTCTGGAAAATTATACAAATTTACGGATAAATTCATTAGTACTTTAAAGGATATCCTATATATAGCTAATTTTATAACTTATAATAAGAAAATTATTAAGCTTATTTAAATAGACCGGTCCTAGTTCTTATCTAGCTTAGAATTCGCTAAAGAATTACGATAATCTTACACTAAACTCTCTCGAAAATACCTAGTCTAACCTAGAGTTATTTTAGCTATCTTTTTAAAAGATATATTAACTAATATACCTATCCTTACTACTAATAAAGGTAATAAACTAGCCAAAAAGTACTCAAATCCGAGTAAGGTTATAAACTCTAATCTACTAAGTATTTTTAATAAGGTTATTAACGATTTAAAAAATCTGCCCGTATTAGATATTATTAATTTAGCCGTTTCGAAAAAGAATAATAAGAATAATAAGGAGAGTAAATACCTACCTCTCAAAAACGCGTTACTATATAGAAAACTAATTTAGATTTAGACAAAAGAGTAGATAGATAGTCCTACTTAACTAATACTAAATAGAAATTACGTATTTTATAGAATCTATAGTTATCCGGTAAAGAAATATCTATATCTTATTATTACCGAACGACCTATAACCTAGAAACTAGTTAAAGGTATTTAGGTTAATTATCCCTAGAAAAATAAAGATAACCTAGATACTCTAAGACCCGAGAACGTATCGACTATTTATAATAACAAAATTCGGAAAGATAGAATTACTATAGTTAAAACTATATTAATAAATAAAATAATAAACGTAATAACTAATGCCTTTCGACTAACACCTTTTTAAATAAAAGTGAAAAGGATATTAATATAAATACTACTATTAACTCCTCCGAATATTTCGTTAACTCTTTAGAATATTACTATAGTACCCTAGCCTTAACTAATACTACCTAAATTAACCCTATTCAGTCTGTTTAAAATATAGAGTATAATTTTTTAGCTCGCCTAAAATCATACTATAATAAACCTCGTAAGAATACCTTTCCGAAATTAGTATTAGTAACGGGAGATCTACTAAAAAACGAATAGATTATAGATTCCGGTACTTCTCGATCTATTTATATTAATACAAACGCTATTATAAAATTTTAATAGTATAATAGTATATCTTACTAATACTAAACTACTAAAGAACGAACCGTTAAGTCTATAGGAAAAGTAATTATAAGAATTAAATTACTTTTCCTAAATAGTTCAAAATTATTAGATATTAACTATAAATTTATACTAGATAGCGTATATAACCTATTATTAATAACTTAAATATTCTAGGAACATAAAATAGGTTAGAAAGACTAGGAAAACAAATTTATTAACCTAGAATCTAATACTACTTTAGCTTATATCTATCGGAAACGCGATATCCTATTCTTATACGCAAGAACACTCTAACCTACCGACTAGATCCCAAAAATAACTTAAGTTTAATAGGTCTACGCGATAGCTACTATTATACCTTAAATTACTTATTCCCGACTTAGTTATATTAGATAATTAACTACGAAAATTAACTAGACTCGTATTAGTGATAATATCTATAGTAATAAAACCTTCGATTATGAACTATATAGATTAGTAAAATCTAAGAGAATCGTATCCTATATAACCTAGGTTAAATTAGAAATCCCTTAGGAATTTTTGTATATTAATATCTAGCCCTACTCTCCTATAGGTATTAGAAACTTAATAAATATCTTAATTATAGTTAATAATACTACTAGATTTAGATAGAGCTTACTATTAAAAACAAAAGGATAAGTATCTAATAAGTTAATTAAATTCTATACGACTATTTTTAATAAATATAGTATTTAGCCGACAGAAATTCGAATAGATAGTAACCGGAGCTTCTACAAATTTCAATCTTAGGCCGAACAGAAAGGAATAATATTTTTAGTTAGCGTACCTTATATATATAAACAAAATAGGGTCTCTAAAAACTCTAGTTATATTATTATATAGGGTATAAGAACTCTAATAGTTACAATACTAAATACTCCTATATTCTTATAGCCCGAAGCCGTTCTTATAACTAGTTATATTTTGAATAGAATCAAAAGGCTAAATAAATCAAAATTATCTTTAGAAAAATAGAATAACTTTTAGTACAAAAAGAACAGAATAAGACAGATTAAACCGATTAACTTAGGCTTTCTTAGGGTTTAGTACTCTAAAGCCTATATCTATATCCTAAAAGAAAAAAGGATCTAAAGCTAGAAAATAGCCCCGAGAGCCTAGATTAGTTTTCTTATTAGTTATAAAGGAGAGAACGGCTATTAATTTAGAATCTATAACCCGAAAACACGCTAAGTTTCTACCTATCGAGATATTATATTTTAGGAAGAACTATCGATAAATTACTATTTTCTAAAATAAAATATTAATATTAATTAGAATATTAGATTAAATATTTTATAAAAAGAACTTAATAACTTAAGAATTATTAACCGAAGCTTATAACTATATAATATAGGAATATTTCAGGACGAGCCTACCTAAACTACTCGGCCTACCCGTAGACGCTAAATATCCCCGGTCGTAAAGATCCAAAATCTCCTAATTCTATAAGTCTAACCGATATAATACTAAATTTTATAAAATATACTAATTTTACTACTAAGCTAAAGTAATAAAATTATTCTAATCTAACTAAGGAAAAGAGGCTAAGATACTCTATAATATAAATAACCCTAAAATATAGAAAATATAAATACGACCTAGGAAATTAATTCTTTTACAAAACAGGATAACTAAAATATTATAAGTTAACGGTTTAATAATTTTAGTAATATCTCTTAGATTAACTTTCACCCTTAGTTAACTTAAAATAACCGCTATAAATCACTAAAAATTCTATATAAAAGGGGTTCGACTAACTTAATAATATTAATTAACACAATCGAAAGACCTCGATAAATAACTTCACAAACTTCGGAAATTAGTTATTTATAATATAATATTCTAATCCAAAGTATTAAAAAAATTCCTAGTATATTTCTACTAACCCCTAAGACCGTTAATATAAATAAAGTAAAAAAGGCCTATAAAAATATACTATCTTAACCGGCTTATTAAGATACAGAACTACTATAAATCTCAAAAAATCGGATTCGAGATATACAAAATTCCCGTTATTCCTCGATTAACCTAATTAATATATTAATAAATCAACTAACTTTTTATACCGACTAGGTCAGAATAGTTCGAAGATCTACTTTACCTATACGCTATTATTTAAGATAATCTATCCTAAGAACCCTAGATAAGGGTATAGTCCGTTATATACAAAAAGGAAGAATACGCCTAGTCGAGGAGACTAAGGATAAGGATTTAGTATATCTTATAATTTAAACTAGGGGAGGTATTCTTTATACTATCTCGATACCGGATAACTTTATTAGGCCTAGTATTTTATATACTATATCTAAGAATATTCGATCCGTAATAGTAAAAATACCCTTAACCTATAGAGAAGCTATAAAAACAGAATTTACTACGTAATAGTTCGAAGCTAAGAAGACTTAGTTAAAAAAGTTTTAAGCCTCGAATATATTAATCCTAATTAATAAACTACTAAAAGGTACTAAAATCTTACTAGGGAAATAGGTCTATAATATTAAATATAACTCTGATAGCTTTATCTTAGAATTTCGAGCGAGATAGGTTATCTATAGGAACTACTAAACTCCTAGTATCGATTTCTAATCTAATAAAAGATACGCTCCTATTACGAAAGATACTTCTGTAAAATTATTTATAATCTTAGTAACTATTAGAAAATAGGAAATAGAATAATAGGATATCGTCGGCGTATATCTTAACGCTATAATTAATAACCGGGTTATTTTTATAAAATAACTAATAGAGTATAAAAGTTATAGTCTAAATAGCGAGGAATACTTATATATTTTAAACTAAGCCTTATATAGTCTACGATAAGCTAGTTACTTATAGTATAAACTTTTCAAAAATAATCTAGCTTAACTTAGCTTAACTCCCTTAATCTTAGAACCTTATATTTTCTAAAATTCTAATATAATAGCCTTTATTATAATTTATATAGATAATATTCTAGCGACGGGATTAAGTAAAAATATTATAATAATTCGTTCGGGATTAATTAAGAGACGTAAGTTAAAAATCCTTCTATTTAAACGGTTTCTTAGATATAATATTATTAAAGAAAAAGGTCCTTATATAATTTTCATAAATTAATAGGCCTATTTAACTAAATTACTTTATAATAAGGGTCTCGAAAATTATAATCTATTACTAATTCTAATATCCCTATCTTAGAAAATCCCTTAACCTAATAATAATCCTAATAATCTAAATAATAAGGGATTCGATAAAGGGATTTATATAAAGATAATAGGGAGAGTAGGTTAGTTATCGATTAAAATAAGACCTAATATAGTAGCCGCTATATCTAAATTATAATAACGAAATAACTCTCCGAGATATATAGATATAATAGCCTATAAAACGCTACTAAGATATTTCGTAGGAATAATCGACTTTAGAATCCCTTTTACTTACGAACCGAATAAAGGCCCTAAAGGTTTTATCAATTCCTCTTTTGCTAATACTAAGAAGAATAAATTAATAGAGATATATATATGGTTTTTCGCTAGAAGTCTAATATTATAGAGCTCAAAAAGACAGGAAGTTATTATATAATCCTTAAGTATAGCTAAATATTATATATTAGCGACCGCTACGAAGGAAGGCTTATACCTAGCCAAAATTACTACTAAATTATACTTAATAGAACCTTTAAATCAAGAAGGGGACTTCGAAAATAATACACTAATCACGTTATTTTATAATTCCGACAATATAATTAAGAATATAAACTATCCCAAGATCAGTCCGAAATTAATATAGATCTCTATAAGATACTATTTAATTAAGGATCTTATAAAGAAGAACCTTATTTAATTAGTGAATATTCCGAGCAAAGATAACGCTACTAATATCTTTACGAAAATTAAACCGAACGGCGTATTCTAAGCCGATCGTAAAAGATTACTCAGAATATATCTACTAAAATAACTTAGATATTATACTTAGGCGTTCTTGTTTATACTACGTATAAAGATATATATTAAAAATTAGTTAGTTATATAGCTAGTCCTAGGGGGGTATAATAGAGTTTCCTCCCTCGGTACTAAGTAGTATATAATTAGGACTAACTATCGCCTAGTATTAAGAGGTTTAGAGGTTTTCCCCTACGTAGGCAGGTTTTCCCTTCTTCCTCTCCCTAACCCGTTCAGATCTCGTACTACTTCCTATACCTATAGACTTTCTAGGTCTCTCAGAAATGACTTTGTAAACTTCGAATATTAGTAATTCTGAATACGATACTTTAACTTTGTCTGAGAAAATAAATCCTCGACTACGCCGTTTACTAAGCTAAGTTATATAACGAAGTTTGAATTCGATTAAAGGGATTTTGAAGAAAAAGAAAAATAGTTAATTAGTTTGATTTGATTCTTTTGATTTAGGCGTTCCTGAATTTTTATATTACTTACGAGGATATATACTCAAAATTAGTTTATTATATGGCTAGTCCTAGGGGGGTATAATAGAGTTTCCTCCCTCGGTGCTACGTGGTGTGCGTGGCTAGGACTAGCTATTGCCTAGTGTTAAGAGGTTTGGAGGTTTTCCCCTACGTAGGTAGGTTTTCCCTTCTTCCTCTCCCTAACCCGTTCAGATCTCGTGCTGCTTCCTATACCTTTGGACCGCTGTAGGTCTCTTAGTTTTTATTATATATATCGTAGAATTAGTACTTAAGATAGTTTAGGTGAATTTAGTATATTTAGTAGGAAATTATTATATTATAGTCTAGGAATCCTTCCGACCGCAGAATCTTTAATAGTTTAGGTAAGATAGGTATATCTTAGAATATTTACTATAATTATAGTATTTCTTTTATTAGGAATAGTTTAAACTATCTTATTAATATTTTAAGAATTATTAAATATTTCTATATATACTATTCTATAGTTTTATTAATAATTTTTAAATTATTGATTTCTTTTTCTCATATAATCCTATTAATAGTTCTTCCTAAAATATAATATCTCGGTAGATAGTATAGAGCAGAATACTTAAGGTAGTCTAATCTATTATAGCGCGACCTACTAAGGCGTAGCTATAGGAGAATTACGTACGGAATACTAATAAATCTATCCGGGTTATAGCCCTAAGGATATAGGCCTAGTATATAGGAGATATATATATAATAATCGTAGAAGGGAGGAAGAAGTCCGACCTTCGAGATTTAGTCTTTAAATTTAAGCCTCTTAAGACTTTAATCCTTTATCTAGTTAATAGTCCTAGTTATCCTACGATCCTAATCCTAATAATTACTAAATCTTCTTTTTAACTACCTAAAGAAAAGATATCTAACCTACTAACTTACTAGTATTCTATCTATCTTATAGCTACCGAGTATTCTAAATACTATACTAAGATATAGAATCTATAAGCTAGTAAGAGTCCGACTTCGCGGATTTCTACTAGTACTCTCCTTAGCTCTACTAGCGAGACTACTTCTCCTATATCTAGTCCTAGATCTTCCCTACTAGGAGATTTTAGTATACTAGAATTACTCTAAGCTAGGATCTATACCTAGAATAAGAGGTAATATTTCCGCGATAAAATATAACCGAACCGGAATCTCTAGTTATATCTTAATCTTAATATAGTATAGAGATTAAGCTTAATTATATCTTCTATCGGCTAAGCTCCTCTTTCTCCCTTAAATAGTATAACTAGTAGCTTAACAAAGTTAAGTATATCTTTAATATAAGTCCTAACTATTTCGCTAATAATTTATACCGAGTCCCTATCGGATTCTTTATACTTAAATCTATCTAATAGACCTTATAGACTAACTATTAGAAGACCGAATTCCTTTATATCTAGTTTATCTAGTCTAACTTTATTAATTAGACTCTAGAATTTATTCGAGAAGGCTAATTTACTAATACAAATATTATAGAAAAATACTATAGTATCCGGTAGCTTCCTAACTAAGATCCCTAAGTATTTTATAACTATCTCTAATTAATCGAAAACTATATATATCTTTAAGAAAAGGAGTAAGCTCTTAGATACTATACTAAGCTCTATCCTTTCTTTAAAAATAAACTTAAGATATTATACTAGAATAATCTACCCGATAACCGAACTAATATAGTTTCGGTAGCGATCTATATCTAGGATAGCTATAGTTTCGGTAGAATAAGAGGCGATTATATAGCTAAATATAACTCTAAGAAGTATTATAGAGATCCTATAACCTCGATCTCCTAATTAGATCTACTCAAGAAATAGAAGTTCTTAAATACTTCTAATAAGGTAATATATCCTAACCGGACTACTCTTAGGATATTATTATAATATAATTATTCCGACTAGAAAGATTACTTATATATTACTTATTTTTAATATAATAAGAAAGGGTACTATATCTCTAACTATCCTTAAGAATAAGAATCTAGCTAGAATACCTAAATTAATAAAATTATAAAGGAGCTAATCTATCCTTTAGGAAATAATAGTAAGTCGGAGTAGACTCTATATCTCCGACTCTATATCTCTAACTGAGAGACCTATAACGGTCTAAAGGTATAGGAAGCAGCACGAGATCTGAACGGGTTAGGGAGAGGAAGAAGGGAAAACCTACCTACGTAGGGGAAAACCTCTAAACCTCTTAATACTAGGTAACAGCTAGTCCTGGCCACGTACCCTACGTAGTACCGAGGGAGAAAACTCTATTATACCCCCCCTAGGACTAGCTATATAACTAACTAATTTTTAACGTATATATTTGTACGTAGTATAAAATAAAACGCCTAAATAAAATATCTAAATTATCTCGGTGGATATATTCTGAGTAATCTTCTACGGTCGTCTTAGAATATACCGTTCGGTTTGATTTTTGTGAAGATATTAGTAGTGTTATCCTTACTTAAAATATTTACTAATTAAATAAGGTTCTTTTTTATAAGATCCTTAATTAAATAGTACCTCGTAGAGATCTATATTAATTTTAGACTAATTTTAGGATAGTTTATATTTTTGATTATATTATCGGAGTTATAAAATAATATAATTAGCGTATTATTTTTAAAATCCCCTTCTTAATTTAAGGGTTTTATTAATTCTAGTTTAGTAGTAATTTTAGCTAGGTATAAGCCTTCTTTTATAGCGGTCGCTAACGTATAATATTTAGCTATACTTAAGGATTATATAATAATTTCTTATCTTTTTAAGCTCTATAATATTAGACTCCTAGCGAAAAACTATATATATACCTCTATTGATTTACCCTTTTCCGTATTAGCAAAGGAGGAATTAATAAAACCTTTAAGGTCTTTATCCGGTTCGCGAGTAAATAGAATTCTAAAGTCGATTATTCCTATAAAATATCTTAATAATATTTTATAGGCTATTATATCTATATATCTCGGAGAGTTATTTCGTCGTTATAATTTAGATACGGCGGCTACTATATTAGGTCTTATTTTAATTAATAACTAACCTACTCTCCCTATTATTTTCGCGTAAGTCCCTTTATTAAATTCCTTATTATTTAGATTATTAGGATTATTATTAGGTTAAGGGATTTTCTAAGATAGGGATATAGGGATTAGTAATAGATTATAATTTTCGAGACCCTTATCGTGAAGTAATTTAGTTAAGTAGGCCTGTTAGTTTATGAAAATTATATAGGGACCTATTTCCTTAATAATATTATATCTAAGAAACCTTTTAAATAGGAGGATTTTTAACTTATATCTTTTAATTAATCCTAATCGAATTATTATAATATTTTTATTTAATCCTATAGCCAGAATATTATCTATATAAATTATAATAAAGGCTGTTATATCAGAATTTTTGAAAATATAAGGTTCTAAGGTTAAGGGGGTTAAACTAAGTTAAGCTAGATTATTTTTGAATAATTTATACTATAAGTAACTAGCTTATTATAAGCTATACAAAGCTTAGTTTAAAATATATAAATATTCGTCGCTATTTAGACTATAACTCTTATATCTAGTTAGTTATTTTATAAAAATAACCCGATTATTAATTATAGTATTTAGATATACGCTAACGATATCCTATTATTCTGTTTCCTATTTTCTAATAGTTACTAAGGTTATAAATAATTTTACAGAAGTATCTTTTATAATAGGAGCGTATCTTTTATCGGGTTAGAAATTAATACTAGGAGTTTAATAGTTCCTATAGATAACCTATCTCGCTCGAAATTCTAAGATAAAGCTATCAGAGTTATATTTAATATTATAGATCCATTTACCTAGTAAGATTTTGGTGTCTTTTGGTGGTTTATTAATTAGGGTTATTGTATTCGAGGCTTAAAACTTTTTTAACTAGGTCTTTTTAGCTTTAAACTATTATGTAGTAAATTCTGTTTTTATAGCTTCCCTATAAGTCGAGGGTATTTTTACTATTACGGATCGAATATTTTCGGATATAGTACACGAAATACTAGGCCTAATAAAATTATCTAGAACAGAGGTAGTATAAAGAATATCTCCTCTAGTTTAAATTCTAAGATATACTAATCCTTCGTCTTTAAGTTCTTTAATCGGGCGTATTTTCCCTTTTTATGTATAACGAACTATTCCCTTATCTAGGGT
This sequence comes from Penicillium diatomitis, assembly GCF_028827545.1. Taxonomy (NCBI): domain Eukaryota; kingdom Fungi; phylum Ascomycota; class Eurotiomycetes; order Eurotiales; family Aspergillaceae; genus Penicillium; species Penicillium diatomitis. The sequence goes on along the minus strand of NW_026623177.1, from coordinate 2,317,558 downwards.
TCTTAGGGTAGATTATCTTAAAGAACGATATACCGGTGAAGTAGATCTTCGAACTATCCTAACCTAGTCGGTATAAAAAGTTAGTTACTTTATTAATATATTAATTAGGTTAATTAAAGAATAACGGGAATTCTGTATATCTCGAACTCGATTTCTTAAAATTTATAGTAGTTCTATATCTTAATAAGCCGATTAAGATAGCGTATTTTTAGCCGATTAAGATGGTATATTTTTATAGGCCTTTTCTATTTTATTTATATTAGCAGTCTTAGGGATTAGTAGAAATATACTAGGAATTTTTTTAACGCTTTATATTAGGATATTATATTATAAATAACTAATTTCTGAAGTTTACGAAGTTATTTATCAAGGTCTCTTAAATATATTAATTAATATTATTAAGTTAGTCGAGCCCCTCTTATATAGAATTTTTAGTGATTTATAGCGCTTATTTTAGGTTAACTAAGGGTGAAAGTTAAGTTAAGAGATATCCCTAAAATTATTAAATCGTTAACTTATAATATTTTAGTTATTTCGATTATTCCGATTTATAAAAGAAATCGTTTTCTTAGGTATATTTATATTTTTAATAGAGTTTCCTCCCTCGGTGCTACGTGGTATGCGTGGCCAGGACCAGCTGTTGCCTAGTGTTAAGAGGTTTAGAGGTTTTCCCCTGCGTGGGCAGGTTTTCCCTTCTTCCTCTCCCTAACCCGTTTAGATCTCGTGCTGCTTCCTATGCCTTTAGACCGTCGTAGGTCTCTTAGGTTATAAGCCCGTTCGTCTTAGCACTAGAGCTCACTTATTTCTTGATTTAACTTAACTTAATTTAATACCCTTTACTCCTTCGAGCGGGAATATTATGGCTTATAACGCTCTGAAGTTATTAGTTCTGCTTAAGACTTAACGTTCTTAAGGCAAAAAAGTGCCTACTTAGATACCTAACAGAATCATATGAACGATTGTGTGATCACGTAGTTATATAGGATCTAAATTATTTGCTTTACCACACCACACTACACTAATCCTTATTAATAAGGGCTTAAGACACTAAGATATACAAAATACTAAGACACCAAAAATACCTAAGACACTAAAGATACTAAAGATACTAAAGACACTAAAGATACTAAAGACACCAAAATATAATATACTAATATATTAATATATTAATATAAAACACTAAAATATCGTTTTAATATCCTAAATTTCTGAAAACTATAGCTACAAGGGTTAACTATAGTAACTTCGTTAATCCTACTAGTATCCCTTAAAATAGTATTATAACCTAAGTAACCGATATACTAAGGGAGTTTATACTTAATAACTTAAATCTCTTGATAAATAGCGAAGAGTTTAACGAATAGATTATAACTATAACTACTATACTCCGTTAAATATAATTATACAGATTCCTTAATATAACGATTCTAAGACCAGAAATCACCGATTCCTATATAAAGAAATAGGTCGACTATTCACACAAAATCTAAGGATAGCTATAGTAGGGTCTCTCACAAGATATCCAACACTAAGTAGCTATAACCGGTATAAAGTACGAATTCGCCGATAAGTTTATCGTTATTTTGAAAACGATCCTTCGTACTACAGACTTTATAACTTATAACAAAAAGATTCTTAAGGTTATTTAAACAGACCGTTCTCAATTTTTAACTAGACTTAAATTTACTAAGGAGTTACGACGTTCTTACACCAGACTAACTCGTAAATACCCTATCCTACCTAGAATCATCCTAGCTATATTATTAAAGGGTATTATAGCGGATATACCTATCCTTATTACGAACAAAAATAATAATCTTACCAGAAAATATTCTAATCCTATTAAAGTTATAAATACGGATTTATTAAATATTTTTAATAATATAATTAGTGATTTAAAGAACTTACCTACTATAGGTATTATTAATTCGGCTATTTTAAAGAAGGACAAGAAAAATAGGGAATCTGATTTCCTTCCTCTCAAAAACGCTCTACTAAAAGGGAAATCACCTTAGGAATAGGTATAAGAATAGATTAATAGTCTAACCCAAATTTCACTAAATAGATATTATCTATTTTACGGAACCTATAGCTACTTTATAAAAAAATACCTATATCTAGTTATTTCTGAAAGACCTATAAATTAGGAACCTATAAATGGTATTTAGATTAATTTCCTATAGAGAAACAGAGATAATCCTAATACTACACGACCTAACAATTTTTAGTATACCTATAATAACAAAATTCGTAAGGATAACTATTTAATATTAACACCAAAGACTCCTATTATTTCTGATATAACTTCAAATACTATAATAACTACTACTATTAATTCTTCGGAATATTATTATAGCACTCTTATAATTAAACCCGTCGAAGATATAAAGTATGATTTTTCTGTTCAGCCGGTTATATAACCTACCCGCTAAATCCTACCGGTCGCAAAAACTCCAAATCAATAAACCTAATACGTTAAATACTAAATTTCATAAATTATACCAAATTTATTACTAATATAATATGATAAAATTATTTCGATATAACTTAATAAAAGAGATCCTAAGACTCTACAACATAGATATTTTCAAAATAAGGAAAAAGTGAATTTAAGGGAAAATATGAATTATTTTACAGATAAAAATAATTTAAAGTCACTAAACACTATAAATCGGCAATTTAATATATTTAGTAATAATACCGAAATAAATCTATACCCATAACAAATTTAACTTAAATACCCTAAACTTACCAAAATTCTATATAAAAGACGTTCTAATAAATCAATAATTTTAATCAATATAATTGAAAAATATAAAGAAATGACTTTGCAAACTTCGAATATTAGTAATTCTTAAGAGACCTAGAAAGTCTATAGGCACAGGAAGTAGCACGAGATCTGAACGGGTTAGGGAGAGGAAGAAGGGAAAACCTACCTACGCAGGGGAAAACCTCTAAACCTCTCAACACTAGGCGATAGCTAGTCCTAATTATACACCACTCAGTACCGAGGAAGGAAACTCTATTATACCCCCCCCAGGACCAGCTATATAACTAACTAATTTTTAATATACATCTTTGCACGTAGCATAAACAAGAACGCCTAAGTACAATATCTAAGTTATTTTAGTAGACGTATTCTAAGTAATCTTTCACGATCGGCTTAGAATACGCCGTTCGGTTTAATTTTCGTGAAGATATTAGTAGCGTTATCTTTACTCGGAATATTTACTAATTAAATAAGGTTCTTCTTTATAAGATCCTTAATTAAATAGTATCTTATAGAGATCTATATTAATTTCGGACTAATCTTAGGATAGTTTATATTCTTAATTATATTATCGGAATTATAAAATAATATAATTAGTATATTATTTTCGAAGTCCCCTTCTTAATTCAAAGGTTCTATTAAGTATAATTCAGTAGTAATTTTAGCTAGGTATAAGCCTTCCTTCGCAGCGGTCGCTAATACACAATATTCAGCTATACTTAAGGATTATATAATAACTTCCTATCTTTTTAAGCTCTATAATATTAGACTTCTAGCGAAAAACTATATATATATCTCTGTTAATTTACCCTTCTTAGTATTAGTAAAAGAGGAATCAATAAAACCTTTAAGGCCTTTATTCGGTTCGTAAGCAAAGAGGATTCTAAAGTCGATTATTCCTACGAAATACCTTAGTAGCGTTTTATAGGCTATTATATCTATATATCTCGGAGAGTTATTTCGTTGTTATAATTTAGATATAGCGGCTACTATATTAGGTCTTATTTTAATCGATAACTAACCTACTCTCCCTATTATCTTTATATAAATCCCTTTATCGAATCCCTTATTATTTAGATTATTAGGATTATTATTAGGTTAAGGGATTTTCTAAGATAGGGATATAGGGATTAGTAATAGATTATAATTTTCGAGACCCTTATCATAAAGTAATTTAGTTAAATAGGCCTATTAATTTATAAAAATTATATAAGAACCTTTTTCTTTAATAATATCATATCCAAGAAACCGTTTAAATAGAAGGATTTTTAACTTATATCTCTTAATTAATCCCGAACGAATTATTATAATATTTTCACTTAATCCCATCGCTAGAATATCATCTATATAAATTATAACAAAGGCTATCGTATTAGAATTTTAGAAAATACAAGATTCTAAGATTAAGGGAGTTAAGCTAAGTTAAGCCAGATTATTTTTAAAAAGTTTATACCATAAATAACCAGCTTATCGTAGACTATATAAGACTTAGTTTAAAATATATAAGTATTCCTCGCTATTTAGACTATAACTTTTGAGAGACCTACAACGGTCCAAAGGCATAGGAAGCAGCACGAGATCTGAACGGGTTGGGGAGAGGAAGAAGGGAAAACCTACCCACGCAGGGGAAAACCTCTAAACCTCTCAACACTAGGCAACAGCTAGTCCTAGCCACGCACACCACGCAGCATCGAGGGAGGGAACTCCATCACACCCCCCCCAGGACTAGCCACATAATAAACTAATTTTAAGTGTACATCCTCGTAAGTAACATGAAAATTCAGAAACGCCTAAATCAAAAGAATCAAATCAAACCATTTAACTGTTTTTCTTTTTCTTCAAAATCCCTTTAATCGAATTCAAACTTCGTTGCAGGACTTAACTTAGTAAACAGCGTAGTCGAGGATTTGTTTTCTTAGTCGAAGTTAAAATCTCGCATTCAAAAGCACCAATATTCGAGGTTTACAAAGTCATATCTTGACAAATTTCAAATACGTTAAATAAAGTTAAGGACTTATCAGAATACCTTTCACTTAGAATTTTCATAGGCTCAGAGTGTTTAAGTTGAATTTATTATAGGTGCAGATTCATTTTGGGACTGTCACTAAATATATTAAATTACCGATTTATATTATTTAGTGATTTTGAATTATTTTTATCCGCAAAATAATTCATATTTTCCCTCAAATTCACTTTTTCCTTATTTTGAAAATATCTATATTATAGAGTCTCAGAATCTTTTTCTTTGAGTTATATTAAAATAATTTTATCACTTTATATTAGTAATAAACTTAGTATAATTTATGAAACTTAGTATTTAACTTATTGGTTTTGTTGGTTTGAAGTTTTTGCGACCGGTAGAATTTAGCGGGTAGGTTATATAACCGGCCGAACAGAGAAATCATACTCTATATCTTCGACGGGTTCAATTACAAGAGTACTATAATAATATTCCGAAGAATCAACCGTAGTAGTTATTATAGTATTTAAGGTTATATCGGAAATAATAGGAGTCTTTAGTATTAATTATTTATCCTTACGAATTTTGTTATTATAGGTATACCAAAAATCGTTAGGTCGTATAGTATCAGGATTATCTCTATTTCTCTATAGGAAGTTAATCTAAATACCCTTCACAGGTTCCCAATTTATAGGTCTTTCAGAAACAACCAGATATAGGTATTTTTTCACAAAGTAGCTATAGGTTCCGCAAAATAGACAATATCTATTTAGTAAAATTTAGATTAGACCATCAATCCATTCTTATACCTATTCCTAAGGTGATTTCCCTTTTAGTAGAGCGTTTTTGAGAGGAAGGAAATCAGATTCCCTATTTTTCTTATCCTTCTTTAAAATAGCCGAATTAATAATACCTATAGTAGGCAAGTTCTTCAAATCACTAATTATATTATTAAAAATATTCAACAAATCCGCATTTATAACTTCAATAGGATTAGAATATTTTCTAGTAAGATCATTATTTTTATTCGCAATAAGGATAGGCATATCCGCTATAACACCCTTTAATAACATAGCTAGGATAATTCTAGGTAGGATAGGATATTTACGAGTTAATCTAGTATAAGATCGTCGTAACTCCTCGGCAAAGTCAAGTCTAGTTAAGAATTAAGAACGGTCTATTTAAATAACTTCAAGAATCTTTTTGTTATAAGTTATAAAGTCTACAGTACGAAGGATTATTTTCAAAATAACGACAAACTCATCGGCAAATTCGTACTTTACACCGGTTATAGCTACTTAGTGTTAGATATCTTATAAGAGACCCTACTATAGCCATCCTTGAATTTTGTGTAAATGATCGACCTATTTCTTTGTATAGGAATCGGTGATTTCTGGTCTTAGAATTATTATATTAAGGAATCTGTGTAATCGCATTTATCGGAGGATAGTAGTTATAATCATAATCTATTCGTCAAACTCTTCGCTATTTATCAAGAGATTTAAGTTATTAAGTATAAATTCTCTTGGTATATCGGTCACTTAGGTTATAATACCGTTTTAAGGGATACTAGTAGGATTAACGAAGTTACTATAGTCAACCCTTATAGCCACAGTTTTTAGAAATTCAGGATATTAAAACGATATTTTGGTATTTAGTGTTGATATTTTTAGTATTTTTAGTGTTTTTAGTATTTTTAGTATATTAGTATCTTAGTATCTTAGTGTTTTTGGTGTCTTAGTGTTTTAGTATGTTTTGGTATATTAGTATTTTAGTATCTTTTGTATTTTGTGTGTTAGTATCTCAAGCCCTTATCAATAAGGGTTCATATAGTATAGTGAAGCAAACAATTTAGATCGTACACAACTACGTGATTATACAACTATTTATATGATTCTGCTAGGTATCCAAGCAGGCACTTTTGCCTCAAGAACGTTAAGTCTTAAGCAGAACCAGCAACTTCAGAGCGTTATAAGCCACAATATTCCCGCTCGAAGGAATAAAGGGTATTAAATCAAGTCAAGTTAAATCAAGAAATAAGTAACCTCTAGTACTAAGACGAACGGGCTTATAACCTAAGAGACCTATAACGGTCTAAAGGCACAGGAAGCAGTACGAGATCTGAACGGGTTAGGGAGAGGAAGAAGGGAAAACCTACCTACGTAGGGGAAAACCTCCAAACCTCTCAACACTAGGCAATAGCTAGTCCTAGCCACGCACACCACGCAGCATCGAGGGAGGGAACTCCATCAACTTTTATACCCTATTAGTTATTTTATAAAAATAACCCGGTTATTAATTATAGTATTAAGATATACGCCGACGATATCCTATTATTCTGTTTCCTATTTTCTAATAGTTACTAAGGTCATAAATAATTTCACAGAAGTATCTTTCGTAATAGGAGCGTATCTTTTATTAGGTTAGAAATCGATACTAGAAGTTTAGTAGTTCCTACAGATAACCTATCTCGCTCGAAATTCTAAGATAAAGCTATCAGAGTCATATTTAATATTATAGACCTATTTCCCTAGTAAGATTTTAGTACCTTTTAGTAGTTTATTAATTAGGATTAATATATTCGAGGCTTAAAACTTTTTTAACTAGGTCTTCTTAGCTTCGAACTATTACGTAGTAAATTCTATTTTTATAGCTTCCCTATAGGTCGAGGGTATTTTTACTATTACGGATCGAATATTCTTAGATATAGTATATAAAATACTAGGCCTAATAAAGTTATCCGGTATCGAGGTAGTATAAAGAATATCTCCCCTAGTTTAAATTATAAGATATACTAAACCCTTATCCTTAGTCTCCTTGACTAGGCGTATTCTTCCTTTTTATATATAACAGACTATACCCTTATCTAGGATTCTTAGAATAGATTATCTTAAAGAACGGCGTATAGGTAAAGTAGATCTTCGAACTATTCTAACCTAGTCGGTATAAAAAGTTAGTTAATTTATTAATATATTAATTAGGTTAATCGAGGAATAACGGGAATTTTATATATCTCGAATCCGATTTTTTAAGATTTATAGTAGTTCTATGTCTTAATAAGCCGGTTAAGATAGTATATTTTCATAGGCCTTTTTCACTTTATTTATATTAACGGTCTTAGGGGTTAGTAGAAATATACTAGGAATTTTTTTAATACTTTAGATTAGAATATCGTATTATAAATAACTAATTTCCGAAGTTTATAAAGTTATTTATCGAGGTCTTTCGATTGTGTTAATTAATATTATTAAGTCAGTCGAACCCCTTTTATATAGAATTTTTAGTGATTTATAGCGGTTATTTTAAGTTAACTAAGGATAAAAGTTAATTTAAGAGATATTACCAAAATTATTAAACCGTTAATTTATAATATTTTAGTTATCCTATTTTACAAAAGAATTTATTTCCTAGGTCGTATTTATATTTTCTATATTTTAGGGTTATTTATATTATAGAGTATCTTAGCCTCTTTTCCTTAGTTAGATTAGAATAATTTTATTACTTTAGCTTAGTAGTAAAATTAATATATTTTATAAAATTTAGCGTTATATCGGTTAGACTTATAGAATTAGGAGATTTTAGACCTTTACGACCGGAGATATTTAGCGTCTACGGGTAGACCGAGTAGTTTAGGTAGATTTATCCTGAAATATTCCCGTATTATATAGTTATAAGCTTCGGTTAATAATTCGTAAGTTATTAAGTTCTTTTTGTAAAATATTTAACCTAATATTCTGGTTAATATTAATATTTTATTTTAGAAAATAGTAATTTATCGATAGTTCTTCCTAAAATATAATATCTCGATAGGTAGAAACTTAGTGTGTTTTCGGGTTATAGATTCTGAATTAATAGCCGTTCTCCTCTTTATAACTAACAAGAAAACTAATCTAGGCTCTCGGGGCTATTTTCTGGCTTTAGATCCTTTTTTCTTTTAGGATATAGATATAGGCTTCAGAGTACTAAACCCTAAGAAAGCCTAAGTTAATCGGTTTAATCTATCTTATTCTATTCTTTTTATACTAAAAGTTATTCTATTTTTCTAAAGGTAATTTTAATTTATTTAGCCTTTTAATTCTATTTAAAATATAACTAGTTATAAGAACGGCTTCGGGCCATAAGAATACAGGAGTATTTAGTGTCGTAACTATTAGAGTTCTTATACCCTATATAATAATATAACCAGAGTTTTTAGAGACCCTATTTTATTTATATATATAAGGTACGCTAACTAAAAATATTGTTCCTTTCTATTCGGCCTAAGATTAAAATTTATAGAAGCTCCGGTTACTATCTATTCGAATTTCTATCGGCTAAATACTATATTTATTAAAAATAGTTCTACAGAATTTAATTAACTTATTAGATACTTATCCTTTTATTTTTAATAGTAAGCTCTATCTGAATCTAGTAGTATTATTAACCATAATTAAGATATTTATCAAGTTTCTAATACCTATAGGAGAGCAGGGCTAGATATCGATATATAAAAATTCCTAAGGGATTTCTGATTTAACCTAGGTTATATAGGACACGATTCTCTTAGATTTTACTAATCTATATAGTTTATAATCGAAGGTTTTATTACTATAGATATTATTACTAATACGAGTCTAGTTAATTTTCGTAGTTAGTTACCTAATATAACTAAGTCGGGAATAAGTAATTTAAGGTATAATAGTAGCTATCGCGTAGCCTTATTAAACTTAAGTTATTTTTAGGATCTAGTCGGTAGGTTAGAGTATTCTTGCGTATAAGAATAGGACACCGCGTATCTGATAGGTATAAGCTAAAGTAGTATTAGATTCTAGGTTAATAAATTTATTTTCCTAGTCTTTCTAATCTATTTTGTGTTCCTAGAATATTTAAGTTATTAATAATAGGTTATATACGCTATCTAGTATAAATCTATAGTTAATATCTAATAATTTTAAACTATTTAGGAAAAGTAATTTAATTCTCGTAATTATTTTTCCTATAGACTTAATAGTTCGTCCTTCGGTAGTTTAGTATTAGTAAGATATACTATCATACTATTAAAATTTTATAATAGCGTTTATATTAATATAAATAGATCGAGAAGTACCGGAATCTATAATCTATTCGTTTTTTAGTAGATCTCCTATTACTAATACTAATTTCGGAAAGGTATCCTCACGAGGTTTATTATAGTATAATTTTAGGCGAGCTAAAAAATCATACTCTACGTTTTAAACAGAATAAATAGGGTTAATTTAGATAGTATTAGCTAAGGCTAGGGTACTATAGTAATATTCTAAAGAGTTAACGAAATATTCGGAGGAGTTAATAGTAGTATTTATATTAATATCCTTTTTACTTTTATTCAAAAAGGTATTAGTCGAAAGCGTGTTAGTCGTTGCGTTTATTATTTTATTCGTTAATATAGTTTTAACTATAGTAATTCTATCTTTCCGAATTTTGTTATTATAAATAGTCGATACGTTCTCGGGTCTTAGAGTATCTAGGTTATCTTTATTTTTCTAGGGATAATTAACCTAAATACCTTTAACTAGTTTCTAGGTTATAGGTCGTTCGGTAATAATAAGATATAGATATTTCTTTACCGGATAACCGTAGATTCCACAAAATACGTAATTTCTATTTAGTATTAGTTAACTAGGACTATCTATCTACTCTTTTATCTAAATCTAAATTAGTTTTCTATATAGTAGCGCGTTTTTAAGAGGTAGGTATTTACTCTCCTTATTATTCTTATTATTCTTTTTCGAAACGGCTAAATTAATAATATCTAATATAGGTAGATTTTTTAAATCGTTAATAACCTTATTAAAAATACTTAGCAGATTAGAGTTTATAACCTTACTCGGATTTAAGTACTTTTTAGCTAGTTTATTACTTTTATTAGTAGTAAGGACAGGTATATTAGTTAACACGCCTTTTAAAAAGATAGCTAAAATAACTCTAGGTTAGACTAGGTATTTTCGAGAGAGTTTAGTATAAGATCGTCGTAATTCTTTAGCGAATTCTAAGCTAGATAAGAACTAGGACCGGTCTATTTAAATAAGCTTAATAATTTTCTTATTATAAGTTATAAAATTAGCTATATATAGGATATCCTTCAAAGTACTAATAAATTTATCTATAAATTCGTATAATTTTCTAGAAACCGTAACTTAATCTTAAATATCCTTAGAAATAGTACTCTATAGCCATCCTTAGATTCTATAGGAGTAATCGAACTATTTCTTCGTATATAGGTCCTTAGTATCGGGTCTTAGGATATTTACGTCTAGGAATCTATGAAGTTATATTTATCGTAAGGTAATAGTCGTAGTTAAAAGCTACTCGTTAAATTATTTAGTATTTATTAATACCTTTAAGTTATTTAGCGTAAACTCTTTCGGAGTATTAGTAACTTAGGTTATAATACCATTTTACGGTATAGTAGCCGGGTTAACAAAGTTGAGAGACCTAGAAAGTCTATAGGTACAGGAAGCAGTACGAGATCTGAACGGGTTAGGGAGAGGAAGAAGGGAAAACCTGCCTACGCAGGGGAAAACCTCTAAACCTCTCAACACTAGGTAACAGCTGGTCCTAATTATACACCACTTAGCACCGAGGGAGGAAACTCTATTATACCCCCCCTAGGACTAGCTATATAACTAACTAATTTTTAATATATATCTTTATACGTAGCATAAACAAGAACGCCTAAGTATAATATCTAAGTTATTTTGGTAGACGTATTCTGAGTAATCTTTCACGATCGGCTTAGAATACGCTGTTCGGTTTGATTTTCGTGAAGATATTAGTAGCGTTATCTTTGCTCGGAATATTCACTAATTAAATAAGGTTCTTCTTTATAAGATCCTTAATTAAATAGTATCTTATAGAGATCTATATTAATTTCGGACTGATCTTAGGATAGTTTATATTCTTGATTGTATTATCGGAATTATAAAATAACGTGATTAGTGTATTATTTTCGAAGTCCCCTTCTTGATTCAAAGGTTCTATTAAGTATAATTTAGCAGTAATTTTAGCTAGGTATAAGCCTTCCTTCGTAGCGGTCGCTAATATATAATATTTAGCTATACTTGAGGATTATGTAATAACTTCCTGTCTTTTTGAGCTCTATAATATTAGACTTCTAGCGAAAAACTATATATATACCTCTGTTAATTTACCCTTCTTAGTATTAGTAAAAGAGGAATTAATAAAATCTTTAAGGCCTTTATTCGGTTCGTAAGTAAAAGGGATTCTAAAGTCGATTATTCCTACGAAATACCTTAGTAGCGTTTTGTAGGCTATTATATCTATATATCTCGGAGAGTTATTTCATCGTTGTAATTTAGATACGGCGGCTACTATATTAGGTCTTATTTTAATCGATAACTAACCTACTCTCCCTATTATCTTTATATAAATCCCTTTATCGAATCCCTTGTTATTTAGATTATTAGGATTATTATTAGGTTAAGGGATTTTCTAAGATAGGGATATTAGAATTAGTAATAGATTATAATTTTCGAGATCCTTATTATAAAGTAATTTGGTTAAGTAGGCCTATTAATTTATAAAAATTGTATAAGGACCTTTTTCTTTAATAATATTATATCTAAGAAACCGTTTGAATAGAAGGATTTTTAACTTACGTCTCTTAATTAATCCCGAACGAATTATTATAATATTTTTACTTAATCCCGTCGCTAGAATATTATCTATATAAATTGTAATAAAGGCTATCGTATCAGAATTTTGGAAAATATAAGGTTCTAAGATTAAGGGAGTTAAGCTAAGTTAAGCTAGATTATTTTTGAAAAGTTTATGCTATAAATAACTAGCTTGTCGTAGACTATATAAGGCTTGGTTCAAAATATATAAGTATTCCTCGCTATTTAGACTATAACTTTTATGCCCTATTAGTTGTTTTATAAAAATAACCCGGTTATTAATTATAGCGTTAAGATATACGCCGACGATATCTTATTATTCTGTTTCCTATTTTCTAATAGTTACTAAGGTTATAAATAATTTTATAGAAGTATCTTTCGTAATAGGAGCGTATCTTTTATTAGGTTAGAAATCGATACTAGGAGTTTAGTAGTTCCTATAGATAACCTATCTCGCTCGAAATTCTAAGATAAAGCTATTAGAATTATATTTAATATTATAGACCTATTTCCCTAGTAAGATTTTAGTACCTTTTAGTGGTTTATTAATTAGGGTTATTATATTCGAGGCTTAAAACTTTTTTAACTAGGTCTTCTTAGCTTCGAACTATTACGTAGTAAATTCTGTTTTTATAGCTTCCCTATAGGTCGAGGGTATTTTTACTATTACGGATCGAATATTCTTAGATATAGTATATAAAATACTAGGCCTAATAAATTTATCCGGTATCGAGGTAGTATAAAGAATATCTCCCCTGGTTTGAATTATAAGATATACTAAACCCTTATCCTTAGTTTCCTCGACTAGGCGTATTCTTCCTTTTTGTATATAACGGACTATACCCTTATCTAGGGTTCTTAGGATAGATTATCTTAAAGAACGGCGTATAGGTAAAGTAGATCTTCGAACTATTCTAACCTAGTCGGTATGAAAAGTTGGTTAATTTATTAATATATTAATTAGGTTAATCGAGGAATAACGGGAATTTTGTATATCTCGAATCCGATTTTTTGAGATTTGTGGTGGTTCTGTGTCTTAATAAGCCGGTTAAGATAGTATATTTTTATAGGCCTTTTTCACTTTATTTATATTAATAGTCTTAGGGGTTAGTAGAAATATACTAGGAATTTTTTTAATACTTTAGATTAGAATATCGTATTATAAATAACTAATTTCCGAAGTTTATAAAGTTATTTATTAAGGTCTTTCGATCGTATTAATTAATATTATTAAGTCAGTCGAATCCCTTTCATATGGAATTTTTAGTAATTTATAGCGGTTATTTTAAGTTAACTAAGGGTAAAAGGTGATCTGAGAGATATCACCAAAATTATTAAACCGTTAACTTATAATATTTTGGTTATCCTGTTTTGCAAAAGAATTTATTTCCTAGGTCGTATTTATATTTTCTATATTTTAGGGTTATTTATATTATAGAGTATCTTAGCCTCTTTTCCTTAGTTAGATTAGAATAATTTTATCACTTTAGCTTAGTAGTAAAATTAGTATATTTTATGAAATTTAGCGTTATATCGGTTAGACTTATAGAATTAGGAGATTTTAGACCTTTGCGACCGGGGATATTTAGCGTCTACGGATAGGCCGAGTAGTTTAGGTAGGTTCGTCCTAAAATATTCCCGTATTATATAGTTATAAGCTTTAGTCAATAATTTGTAAGTTATTAAGTTCTTTTTGTAAAATATTTAACCTAATATTCTAGTTAATATTAATATTTTGTTTTAGAAAATAGTAATTTATCGATAGTTCTTCCTAAAATATAATATCTCGATAGGTAGAAACTTAGCGTATTTTCGGGTTATAGATTCTGAATTAATAGCCGTTCTCCCCTTTATAACTAACAAGAAAACTAATCTAGGCTCTTGGGGCTATTTTCTAGCTTTAGGTCCTTTTTTCTTTTAGGATATAGATATAGGCTTTAGAGTACTAAACCCTAAGAAAGCCTAAGTTAATCGGTTTAATCTATCTTGTTCTATTCTTTTTATACCAAAAGTCATTCTATTTTTCCAAAGGTGATTTTAATTTATTTAGCCTTTTAATTCTGTTTAAAATATAACTAGTTATAAGAACGGCTTCGGGCTATAAGAATATAGGAGTATTTAGTATCGTAACTATTAGAGTTCTTACACCCTATATAATAATATAACTAGAGTTTTCTGAGACCCTATTTTGTTTATATATGTAAGGTGCGCTAACTAAAAATATTATTCCTTTCTATTCGGCCTAAGATTAAAATTTGTAGAAGCTCCGGTTACTATCTATTCGAATTTCTATCGGCTAAATACTATATTTATTAAAAATAGTCGTACAGAATTTAATCAACTCATCAGATACTTATCCTTTTGTTTTTAATAGTAAGCTCTATCTAAATCTAGTAGTATTATTAACTATAATCAAGATATTTATTAAGTTTCTAATACCCACAGGAGAGCAGGGCTAGATATCGATATACAAAAATTCCTAAGGGATTTCTGATTTAACCTAGGTTATATAGGACACAATTCTCTTAGATTTTACTAATCTGTATAGTTCATAATCGAAGGTTTCATCACTATAGATATTATCACTAATATAAGTCTAGTTAATTTTCGTAGTTAGTTACCTAATATAACTAAGTCGGGAATAAGCAATTTAAGGTATAATAGTAGCTATCGCGTAGGCCTATTAAACTTAAGTTATTTTTGGGATCCAGTCGGTAGGTTAGAGTATTCTTACGTATAAGAATAGGACACCGCGTTTCCGATAGGCATAAGCCAAAGTAGTATTAGATTCTAGGTCAATAAATTTATTTTCCTAGTCTTTCTAACCTATTTTATATTCCTAGAACATTTAAGTTATTAACAATAGGTTATATACGCTATCTAGTATAAATTCATAGTTAATATCTAATGATTTTAAACTATTTAGGAAAAGTAATTTAATTCTTATAATTACTTTTCCTATAGACTTAACGGTTCGTCCTTCGGTAGTTTAGTATTAGTAAGATACACTATTATACTATTAAAATTTTATAATAGCGTTTATATCAACACAAATAGATCGAGAAGCACCGGAATCTATAATCTATTCGTTCTTTAGTAGATCTCCCGTTACTAATACTAATTTCGGAAAGGCATCCTCACGAGGTTTATTATAGTATGATTTTAGGCGAGCTAAAAAATTATACTCTACGTTTTAAACAGAATAAATAGGGTCAATCTAGGTAGTATTAGCTAAGGCTAGGGTACTATAGTAATATTCTGAAGAGTTAACGAAATATTCGGAGGAGTTAATAGCAGTATTTATATTAATATCCTTTTCACTTTCATTCAAAAAGGTATTAGTCGAAAGCGTATTAGTCGTTGCGTTTATTGTTTTATTCGTTAATATAGTTTTAACAGTAGTGATTCTATCTTTCCGAATTTTGTTATTATAAATAGTCGATACGTTCTCGGGTCTTAGAGTATCTGGGTTATCTTTATTTTTCTAGGGATAATTAACCTAAATACCTTTAACTAGTTTCTAGGTTATAGGTCGTTCGGTAATAATAAGATATAGATATTTCTTTACCGGATAACCGTGGATTCTATAAAATACGTAATTTCTATTTAGTATTAGTTAAGTAGGACTATCTATCTACTCTTTTATCTAAATCTAAATTAGTTTTCTATATAGTAGCGCGTTTTTAAGAGATAGGTATTTACTCTCCTTATTATTCTTATTATTCTTTTTCGAAACAGCTAAATTAATAATATCTAATATAGGTAGATTTTTTAAATCGTTAATAACCTTATTAAAAATACTTAGCAGATTAGAGTTTGTGACCTTACTCGGATTTGAGTACTTTTTAGCTAGTTTATTACTTTTATTAGCAGTAAGAATAGGTATATTAGTTAATACGCCTTTCAAAAAGATAGCTAAAATAACTCTAGGTTAGACTAGGTATTTTCGAGAGAGTTTAGTATAAGATCGTCGTAATTCTTTAGCGAATTCTAAGCTAGATAAGAACTAGGACCGGTCTATTTAAATAAGCTTAATAATTTTCTTGTTATAAGTTATAAAATTAGCTATATATAGGATATCCTTTAAAGTACTAATAAATTTATCCGCAAATTCGTATAATTTTCCAGAAACCGTAACTTAATCTTGAATATCCTCAGAAATAGTACTCTATAGCTATCCTTAGATTCTATAGGAGTAATCGAACTATTTCTTCGTATATAGGTCCTTAGTATCGGGTCTTAGGATATTTACGTCTAGGAATCTGTGAAGTTGTATTTATTATAAGGTAATAGTCGTAGTTAAAAGCTACTCGTTAAATTATTTAGTATTTGTTAAAACCTTTAAGTTATTTAGCGTAAACTCTTTCGGAGTATCAGTAACTTAGGTTATAATACTATCTTACGGTATAGTAGCCGGGTTAATAAAGTTACTATAGTCTACTAAGTAAACTACTATTTTTGCGATAAGGATTTAAGGATTCGATGATTTAAGAAAAGGAAGTTTTTGTTATAAAGGATTTAGTCGTGAGTAAGACTTTAGTGGGTATTATTAAATTAAGCCCTTATTAATAAGGGTTCTTAAGTATGAAGGTAAACAATTTGGCTTATGATCCTATAATATAGTTTTTGTAGGACTATACATAAATATAATAAGCGTGATCCTATAATGTAGTTTTTGTAGGACCACGTAAATACAATTTACGTGACCCCTTAGCGTGTCTATACAAATAAATTTCTAAATAACTCCGCCTGAACGTTCGAAGACGTTAAATCTTAAGTAGAATTAATATAATCAGAGCGTTATAAGCTATAATATTCCCGCTCGAAGGAATATAGGGTATTAAAATAAATCAAGAAAACGATCTTAAATGCTAAGATAGTCGGGCTTATAACCTAAGAGACCTAGAAAGTCTATAGGTATAGGAAGTAGCACGAGATCTGAACGGGTTAGGGAGAGGAAGAAGGGAAAACCTGCCTACGTAGGGGAAAACCTCTAAACCTCTTAACACTAGGCGATAGCTGGTCCTGATTATATACTACTTAGCACCGAGGAAGGAAACTCTATTAATATCCTTTTTACTTTTATTTAAAAAGGTATTAGTCGAAAGCGTATTAGTCGTTACATTTATTATTTTATTCGTTAATATAGTTTTAATAGTAGTGATTCCATCTTTCCGAATTTTGTTATTATAAATAGTCGATACGTTCTCGGGTCTTAGAGTATCTAGGTTATCTTTATTTTTCTAGGGATAATTAACCTAAATACCTTTAACTAGTTTCTAGGTTATAGGTCGTTCGGTAATAATAAGATATAGATATTTCTTCACCGGATAACCGTAGATTCTATAAAATATGTAATTTCTATTTAGTATTAGTTAAGTAGGACTATCTATCTACTCTTTTGTCTAAATCTAAATTAGTTTTCTATATAGTAGCGCGTTTTTGAGAGGTAGGTATTTACTCTCCTTATTATTCTTATTATTCTTTTTCGAAACGGCTAAATTAATAATATCTAATATAGGCAGATTTTTCAAATTATTAATAACCTTATTAAAAATACTCAGCAGATTAGAGTTTGTAATCTTACTCGGATTTAAGTACTTTTTAGCTAGTTTATTACTTTTGTTAGTAGCAAGGATAGGTATTTTAGTTAATACGCCTTTCAAAAAGATAGCCAAAATAACTCTAGGTTAGACTAGGTATTTTCGAGAGAGTTTAGTATAAGATCGTCGTAATTCTTTAGCGAATTCTAAGCTAGATAAGAACTAGGACCGGTCTATTTAAATAAGCTTAATAATTTTCTTATTATAAGTTATAAAATTAGCTATATATAGGATATCCTTTAAAGTACTAATAAATTTATCCGTAAATTCGTATAATTTTCTAGAAACCGTAACTTAATCTTAAATATCCTTAGAAATAGTACTCTATAGCTATCCTTAGATTCTATAGGAGTAATCGAACTATTTCTTTATATATAGGTCCTTAGTATCGGGTCTTAGGATATTTACGTCTAGGAATCTATAAAGTCGTATTTATCGTAAGATAATAGTTATAGTTAAAAGCTACTCGTTAAATTATTTAGTATTTATTAAAACCTTTAAGTTATTTAGCGTAAACTCTTTCGGAGTATTAGTAACTTAGGTTATAATACTATTTTACGGTATAGTAGCTAGGTTAATAAAGTTACTATAGTCTACTAAGTAAACTACTATTTTTGCGATAAGGATTTAAGGATTCGATAATTTAAGAAAAGGAAGTTTTTATTATAAAGGATTCAGTTATAGGTAAGATTTTAGTAGGTATTATCAAATTAAGCCCTTATTAATAAGGATTCTTAAGTATAAAGGCAAATAATTTAGCTTATAATCCCACAACACAGTTTTTATAGGACTATATATAAATATAATAAGTATAATCCTATAATACAGTTTTTATAGGACTACGTAAATATAATTTACGTAACCCCTTAGCGTATCTACACAAATAAATTTCTAAATAATTCCGCCTAAACGTTCGAAGACGTTAAATCTCAAGTAGAACTAATACAATCAGAGCGTTATAAGCTATAATATTCCCGCTCGAAGGAATATAGGGTATCAAAATAAATTAAGAAAACGATCT
Source organism: Penicillium diatomitis (assembly GCF_028827545.1). Classification (NCBI taxonomy): domain Eukaryota; kingdom Fungi; phylum Ascomycota; class Eurotiomycetes; order Eurotiales; family Aspergillaceae; genus Penicillium; species Penicillium diatomitis. Next base: position 2,298,549 of record NW_026623177.1, on the reverse strand, counting down.
TAAATACTAAGATAGTCGGGCTTATAACCTAAGAGACCTATAACGGTCTAAAGGTATAGGAAGTAGCACGAGATCTGAACGGGTTAGGGAGAGGAAGAAGGGAAAACCTACCTACGTAGGGGAAAACCTCCAAACCTCTCAACACTAGGCAATAGCTAGTCCTAGCCACGTACCCTACGTAGTACCGAGGGAGGAAACTCTATCACTAACTCCCTAGTCTATTATAGAGATCCTTCCTATAATCTAGATAGCTATATAGATCTAATAAGATATAGTTATAGTTAGCTTTAATACTAGAGCTAGTATTAATATAATTAATCTTAATTTTATAAGGATATATAAGCTCGACTAGATATCTCTTTATACCCTAGGACTTTATAAATTTCAGAATTATTTTAGTAATACTAAAGATATATATCGACTCCTAATTACTACTATAGATAGCTAGAGTACTACCTAGAAATAGACTATTAACTATTATATAGTTATATAGAAATATAGATTCCCTATACTTCTCGGAATACCTAGATTAAGTACCTAAGGAATTATTCTTAATATAGATATTATAGAGGGGAATACTTAAGATAGTCTAATCTTACTAGATAGATTAAGTTAAAGAGGAACTAAACTATAACTACTAGTATATATATCTAGAGATCTCCTAGCCCGACTATATAATACCTATCCGTAGGATATTAAGAGGTAAAGAGGAAGATTAAAAAGAGTATATTATTATATTATTATAATTATAAAGGACTTAGACTATAAAGACTATACTAAACTCCTATAAAGCTATTTAATCCGATAGTTACTTATTCTCCTTTATTATTATAGTTATTAAGTTAATTAACTCCCTCTCGTTATATCTAAATAGCCTCTCCTAACTATAAGGCTACTATTAGGTATATATACCTTAATAGACTATCTACTCTATATATATATATATAACCGGATTCCTTACTATATACTACCCTCTCTAGAAATTTACTATCTCTTAGTTAATTTTCTATATCCTTCGAGGATCGTATAAGCTTTCCGAAGAGTCTTATAAAGATTTATTAGTCTATATAAACTACGGCGTTACTAATAGTCCTTTCTCTTTACGTAGAAAATAGGAATATATACTAAACTACGCTCATTCTTCTTATACTATTATCTAGAAATACCGAAGATAGGCCTATCTTATCCGATCGCGTTACTCTTAAATTAATTAGTAGATATATTACTAGTCCCGACTAAATAGAATATCTAGCTTATTAATAATAGTAGACGAGTCCTATCTTTCGCGACTAATAAGAGTATCTTCGATCGGACTTAAATCTTATAGCCGAATTAATATAGAGAAGGGATATATAAGCCGATCTCTATACTTTTAACTCGACTATCCTAAAGAAGTCTTCTCTAGTAATAAAAAATCGCGATAATATACTAAAAGTTTAGACTAAGTACTAGATTTAGGGCTATCTAAGATCTTATAATTATCTCTAATATTAATAAACTAAGGTAAAATTATTCGCTAAAGATTAGTAGCCGGTCCTATTAATCTATAAGGTAGATATAGTTTCGAAATATATATATCTCTCTACTCGTAGATAACTTTTTTCTAAGAAAGACCGAATTTCTTCTTATTAGTAGGCGTCTATATCGTAGTAGAAACTTTATAAATTAAACTATCCTTTTAGTAGCTATATTCGCGTAGGTCTTACTACTATTCGGCGAGATAATTTTATATTCTAAGTAGTATTTCTATATAATTTCGTAAGTCTTTATTAGTTAGAGAGATTATCTCTTAAATTATATTCGCTATCTATTAGGATATAAGTAGATCTATTATATTTATATTAAGATAATAAAAAGTAGTCTATTTATTAGGGTATATACTCTTTATATAATAAGAGAATAAAATTAGTCGATACTAGTAATTAGATCTAAGTGGTATATAGAATAAATAGTAGGTATAGTCACACTATACTAGCTACTAGATACTACTATACTATATATCCTTAGTCTATCTAATTCTTAGAGTATATTTATATAACCGGTAATACTAGTTATATATATTAAATTCTTCCTCTACTATATCTATAATACCGCGAGGATAGTAGCTATCCTAGTTATCTTATAGCTATAAAAAGATTAGGATAAGAATACTCTATTCGGTATCCTAATCTCTTTCTAGCTTCCTCCTAAAGATATCTAGGATTCTTCCGAAATAGTAAAGACTTATATCCTAAAGAGATAGATATAATAATTTCCTAAAATCTAATACTAGTAGCTTTCGTAACTTAGGAGGTAATCGAAAATAGTCCCTAGGCTCCTTTCTAGATAATAGCTTAAACTATACTTCGAACTCTCTTTTAGCTCTATCCTAGTTACTATGACGTATAGGCAATAAGTCAATAGTTAACTAGCTAGACGGTTAACTAGTTCGTGAACAGACTTAGAGTATAGAGTTAGTTAGATAAGTTAACTAGTTAGTCACCGTAAACTAGTAAGTTTACTAACTAGTTAGTTAGCCGACTAGCGAGTTAGTATTAACTAGTAGGTTAGTTAGCTAGTTAATAGATATAGACTTAGGGAGTTAAGGAGGAGATTATATAATCGATATTTACGTTTATAAGATTAGATATTTACCTACGCGTTATTAATAGAAGCCTTACGCGTATATATACGCTAGAGCCTAAGGATTATTTACCTTTCGGTTTACTTCTATAGAGGAACCTTCTATCCGGGACTTTTAATAAGGATTCTACCGCCTTACTATAGCCCCGCCTACGATAGGTATTTAAGGTAGTACTTTACCTTCCTTATTTCTTCCTTTCCTTTTTCCCCTTCGTCTTAGTTTTCTTCGTTATATAGGATATAGTTACTTTATCTTCCTTCTTCTATACGTAGGTTATCGTAGCTATACTACCTAGGAGTTATATAAAAACTAAGACCTTTAATATTCTTTTTATCTTTATACGATAGACTAGCGCTTACTACGAGTTATTAAGTCTTTATATATTATCTTCCCTTATTTTTCTCTTTTCCCTTTAAACGATCGATATAGTAGTATCTATTAATATAGTACGTCTAGGTATTAATAAAGAACCTAGTTAGGAAGAGTTATATAGTATATATTAATAGAGCTTCTTAGCTAGATCTAACGATCTTCCCCGTAAAAACTACGATATATATTTTATTTAGGTTACGCCTTAGCTAGATAATCTACTCGAGTATTTACGCGATAGAAAACTTAGCTATAAGAATTTTATCGACTTAGTACGCGACGAACCTAGATTTATATTCGACTTAATATAGGATATATAGTAAGCGACGGTCGACTACTTATATTATCTCGATAACGAAGTAGAGGAATAACGTAGATAGCTCGCTATAGCTACTACTAAGATAGTTAAACTAATAAACTAGAAGATAATAAACGATAAGCTTCTCTATAAGTCCGAGGAACGTACCGATCTTAATACTACTACTATTAAGCTTTTATAGATAACCCTCTAGTAGATCTATATCTCCGCTAATCGAATCGAAACGAGCTATCCTATATCTCCTATTAACTAATATAAGTAGCGTAAAGCTACTATAGATACTACTATAATAGGCCGTTCCGATTCTATATACGCTATACGTAAATTTAAGATCCCTAATCTATCCCTACTTACCGATAGAAAGGAAATAACTTAGGAAAACTAGAAGATCGCGATAGAGCGTAAGCTACGTAATATAAGACTAGATCTTACCGATCTCTTAGCTTTAGACTACGCTTACTCTCGATATAGAGATATAGCTAAATAGAATATTAATTAATATATAATAGATATAGCCTCCGAGTAATACTAGAACTATAATAACCTCTTTAAGTACCTTAGATCTATCTTCGGCGACTATAATAAAGCTATACGCTCTAAATAGGATTTCTAGAACTTAGAGATATAGGATAGCTAGTTATTTAGCGACTTCCTATCTTAGTTCTCTTACCTCTTCGATACCGGCGAACTTATTATAGGTAAGCGCTAGAAGAAGTACGCCCTCTAGAACTACTTAACTCCCCGACTTCGGGAGATTATCGATATCGACTTAATCGATAAGCCCCTTATATCCTTTACCGAGTTTAGCTATAAGGTTAGAAAGAAGTATAACGCTCTTTACCTAAGTAGCTAGATCTCCGCTTAGCGACGCGGCTAGACTACTAATAATAAAAGTACCGATCCGTCTAGAGCGTCGAAGGTACGTTTCTCTAAGAAGTCTAATAATAAGACTACTACTATAACTCTAGCGTTATCTAGTACTATACCTCGCGAGATAAAGATAATCCTAGTATCTAACGCTAAGAGTCTAGATAGGGAGACCTATATCCGCTATATAAAGAAAGGATAATACTTTAGATACGGATAGACCGGATATATATCTTCTAAGTATCCTAGTAAGGAACGCGCTACTCTAGTAGCTAAGATATTAGTATCTAATCCTAGTTATATAGAAAAGATCTCTGAACCCTCCGAGGCGGGAAAAGCCTAAGCCTAGAATAAGTCTCCCTTCTAGATATAAGTATTATAAAAGTAGTTATACCTTTAGATTTATATATAGTATTAGGAAATAACGAATAATTTACTTTTCTAATTATACTTATATCTAATAGTTAGTTAATCTATATAACTACTTTACTTAATACTAGAGTAATACCCTATATAGCTATCGATAAAGGATTAGCCCGTACTATCCGAGATATTTAGAATATCCTATAGATACCTTTACCCTAGTTAGTAAAGGTAGAGGGATATAATAGGAAAGGTAGAAACGCTATTACCTATATAATTATTCTAACTCTCTAGATCGACGGATAATAGTTTTATTAGATACCGTTCCTTATTACCGGTTTAGGTTATTACTACGTAATTATCGGACGAGCCTAGTTTATATATTATTAAGTATTATTAGATTATATAAATTACCGAATCTAGTAGCCTACTAAAGTTATCCTAGTAGATAAGATAGCTAGGAAACTAACTCTAGAGATCCTCCTACCGGTATTAACGTGTTCGCGGGTTATAAATTAGAAATATTAGGTATATACCGAAGCCTATAACCGGGAAATAGAGCGACTAATCGAGTAGGAGCGGATCGATAGATCTCGGGTTACTTTAACTACGTATAATACCGAATATCGACTTCCTAAAGAGTTCTTAAGTAATTATATATAAGCCTACGAGGTATTTAGCTATATAATAGCTAGAGATAGAGAACCGGTAGTCCTAGCTTCTTAACTATCTCGCGCGGAATTAAATACTATATTTCTAAGTCCCGCTCGAGCTTTTATTAGTCGAGTAGGGTTTAAACGCTATATATAGGCTAAGGATACTAAAGTATTTATTACTACTCTTAATAAGATCGACGCGGTAATTACGGAACTAGCTTCTAGAAATAAAGTAGTTACGGAGAAGAAGTCTATTTAATAGTAAATTCCTAAGATATACTATAATCTATAGGAGTTCTTCTCGTAATATAAGTCCGATATTCTACTACTATATCGGGGTCTATTCGACTATAAGATCCTTCTTAATAGAGAGTAGAGACTAGGCCGTTACCTCCTCTATAAGATAAACTAGGAGGAGCTTAAAGTAGTTCGAAAATACCTTTTCGAGAACTTATAAAAGGACTTTATTATTCTATCGAGATACTCCTTCGCTTCTCTAATCCTAATAGCGAAGAAGGTAGATAGTAGACTACGCTTCTATATAGACTACTAATAACTAAATATAGTTACGGAAAAAGATATCTATCTATTACTACTTATTAACGAGATAATAGACTAGTTAGCCTACGTAAGATACTTTACTAAACTCGATATATAGTAGGGATTCTATCGACTTAGAATAGCGGCGGACTTAGAGGATCTAATAATATTTATAACTTAATATAGGATCTTTAAGTATAAGATTATACTATTTAGGTTATATAGTAGATCTATCTTCTTCTAATAGTATATTAACTAGATACTAGGGGATCTCTTAGATATAGTTACTATTATATTCGTAGATAATATCCTAATCTTTAGCGAGGATCCCGAGAAGTATATTAAATATATTCGGGCTATAATCTAATAATTATAAGCTATAGGACTTTAGGTAGTAATCTATAAGTATAAGTTCGACCGAACCGAGACTAAGTTCTTAGGTTTTATTATAGGAGTAGATAGAGTAAGGACTAACCCTAAGAAGATTAAGGCTATTTATAAGTAGTAAACTCCTATAATAGTTAAAGGAGTTTAGTTCTTTCTTAGGTTCTATAACTTCTATCGTCGTTTTATTACCGCCTATAGTTATATCGCGAAACTACTCTACTAACTTATAAAAAAGGACTATATATTTATATAGAGTAAGGACTATATAAATATCTTCTAGTAACTAAAAACTACTCTTTCTTTAGCGCCTATCTTAGCGTACTACTATCTAGAGAGGGAGATAAGACTAGAAATAGACGCCTCGAAGGATATTATCGTAGGAGTATTATCCTAGAAATAGGATAGATTATAGTATCCTATTAGGTTCTTCTCTAAGACTATATTACCTAGAGAGCGGAAGTAGGATATCTATAACCGGGAGATACTAGCGATTATAGAGAGTATAGATAATTAGCGGGCTAAGCTATTAGGACTATAACGTAAAGAAAGATTCGAGATCCTAACGGATTACCGGGCGTTAGAGTACTTTATATTATTAAAACTTCTAAATACTTATTAAGCTTACTAGGATTTAAAACTTTCCTAGTACTATTTTATTATCCGCTACTGACTAGGATAATAAAATACTCTTACGGATATATTATCCCGCTTCTAGGTTAAATAATAAAGGGAACCGGAGAGCTAGACGTTACTACCGGAATCCTACTTAGACCCCTAGATCGTAAATAAGTATAAGACCGTTCGAATTAACCGACTCTATATTAGTAGCGACTTAATTAAATAGTTACTCTTAGTAAACCGGGATAATCTAGAGCTAGAAGTATAGTGTTAGGAAGCTAAATAGGAGAATTCCTTAAGTAGATTCGACTTACGAGAAGGGGTACTAATCCGTAATAAGAAGCTTATAGTCCTAGTATATAGGTAGCTACGAACCTAGTTAATCTCCGAAGCCTATAATTAACTATCTTTAGCCTACCTAAGCGCTAAGAAGCTTTAGAAGTTCCTAGTAAGCTATTTTTAGTAGAAGACTCTCTACTAGGATATTATTCGGTTTTCGGATAACTATATAATATATAAGCGTACTAAAACCTAGCGAATAAAGACTCCGGGACTCCTAAACCTATTACCGGTACTATATAGACCCTAGTAGTATATCTCTATAGACTTTATATACCTACTAAAAGACCGATACGGATATAATAACGTCTTAATAGTAGTCTATAGATTAACAAAGCAGATAGTTTATATATCCTTATTTAAGGATACTATAGCTAGGGATCTAGTAAAGTTATAATTAATATACTATTATAGGTAGATAGGACTTCCGGACTTAATTATATCGGATAGAGGACTATAGTTTATTATATTATTCTAGAAGACCCTATATAAGTTAATAGGGATTAAGCGGAAGTTATCTACTCTATATTATCCTTAAACGGATAGATAGTCGGAAAATACGATCTAGTTACTATCTTAACGACTACGTACCTTCGTAGATAAGTTCGCCGATAACTAGTCTAGCCTACTACTAATAATAGACTTTACTTAGGCGATTTTGCCTTATAAGTCGACTAGGATCTTACTATACTACGCCGAATATAGGTATAAGCTAAGAATAATAATTAATTAGTAACTTAGTAGTAGCGGATAGGATCTCTATAGGCTAGACTAGGAGATAGCTCGAGACTAGGTAGACAAAATTCGCTAAGTTTATAAGTTCGTACGGGATAATATAGCTAAAGCGTAGGAACGTTAGCGTATCTAGGCGAATCGATATCGTAGGAAGCTAAACTTCGATATTAGGGACCTTATTATAATTATAATAAAGGATAATCGGTAGATTATAGAAGGGCTATTAGGTAAACTCTATCCGAAAGTAGAGGGGCCTTTCCGGATTATCGAGAAGGTAGGATATACTTTTCGACTATAACTACTAGAAGGGTTATTATAATATAATATCTTTAACCTAGAGAAATTACGCTATACGATAAGTATAGATCTACTTCTAGGATAGCCTATCCCTAAACTAGCGATATAGGTTATACTAGAGCCGGAGTACGATATAGAGATAATCCTTACTTCGCGAATTAACCGGTCGAAGCTTTAGTATCGAGTAAAGTAGATAGGATTCGAGAATAATATAATATAGTATAATACTAGTAATTTCCGGACTACGGCTTCGAAACTCCGGGAATATTATAAAATCTATCTATCTCGCCCTAGACCTCTGGTAAACCTTAACCGTTAGTTAGAGTACGAGGCTCTTAATAAGGAGCTACTAGTACACCCGGACGATAATATACCGTAACGTTACTACGCCTAAGGATAGTCGCGAGTCTAAATAGGGGGTAATATAATATATAGGTAATAAGTTAATAGTTAACTAGCTAGACGGTTAACTAGTTCGTAAATAGACTTAGAGTATAGAGTTAGTTAGATAAGTTAACTAGTTAGTTACCGTAAACTAGTAAGTTTACTAACTAGTTAGTTAGCCGACTAGCGAGTTAGTATTAACTAGTAGATTAGTTAGCTAGTTAATAGATATAGACTTAGGAAGTTAAGGAGGAGATTATATAATCGATATTTACATTTATAAGATCAGATATTTACCTACGCGTTATTAATAGAAGCCTTACGCGTATATATACGCTAGAGTCTAAGGATTATTTATCTTTCGGTTTAGTTCTGTGAAGGAACCTTCTATCCGGGACTTTTAATAAGGATTCTGCCGCCTTACTATAGCCCCGCCCACGATAGGTATTTAAGGTAGTACTTTACCTTCCTTATTTCTTCCTTTCCTTTTTCCCCTTCGTCTTAGTTTTCTTCGTTATATAGGATACAGTTACTTTACCTTCCTTCTTCTATACGTAGGTTATCGTAGCTATACTACCTAGGAGTCACAGTTACCTAGTTATATATAAAGATAGTATAGATAATATACTAGTATTATATAGTTTATATTATTAGTATAAATATATAATAGATATATAAGTTAAGTTATATATTTCTTATAGATCGAATTAGGACCGATCGAATTAGAACTAATTATAGTCGTACCTTCGCGAATTAATCTTCTAATAATCCGGAAAATTAATAAAGCTTTATATTTACTTTTAGTATTTAGTTTTATCTTCGGAATTACCTTTTCTAGCTAAGAGAAATCTATCTTATACCTATAAGACGTAGATTTAGATAAATTCTATAAAGTCTATAATTTCCTAGTTATAGTCGGGGCTAATAGTTCCGGAGTCCTTTTTTACGGCCGAATTTCTTCTTTAGAAGAAATTAGATTCCTATATAAGTCCTAGGAAGATAGTCGGCTTTACGGCTAATTTTCTTCTATAGAAGAAATCTATATTTCTTCGCTATCTAAGACTATATCCTAATTTTTAGCTTCTTTATCTATAAGCTATAGTATTAGATAATATTTATATATAAATCTATTCTTATTAATTAAAAGATAAGATTTTAATAGTCGTTCTAGTATTAATTCTATTAAATCCGGTATCTTATATATATTATCTAGATTATCTTATATTACCCCTTTAGCTCTGTAGATTCCTCGTCTATATATTACTTTCTCTAGACGTTAAAGAATAGCGTTATTAACTCTAAGCTATATTTCTTTAAAGCTAATTCCGCTCTATATTAACTTACTAATTCTTTTAGTAAAGATTTTTATTCTAGCTCTAATTATAATCTTTTTAGTATTACTATTCTAAGCTTAGAGTACTATATATATTACTTATTAGATATAATTCTTATTATACTCGTAGTAATTAACTATCTCTCTTACTACTATCTAGCTATCTTTAAAGTCTTCCTAGGTCTTATATCCTCTCCAAAATTCGCTATTCTTAATAAAAGTATAGAGATTAATTATAACCGAGTCTAGGAATTCCTATCCTTTCTTATAGATCTTATATAGATAGAGCTTAGTAGTCTAATATATCTAGTCTTTAGGTAATACTTATAACTCTTCGATAATCTAACCTAGGGAAATAACCGCTATTAGTTAGTTACTTAGTATTAAAGATATAAGATTAAGATACTATTCTATAGCGGATATTATAGTAACTTTTATAGAAGGAAACTAAAATCTTAAGTCTAGAAAAGTAGATAATATTATAGGTTTTTAGAGTAGTATTATAGATCGATATCTTCTATAGAAGAAATCTATAGAATTTAGCGTAAATTTATCTATACTTAATATTTTTCTCTAGAGAGTCCCTCCTAATCCTAAAAATCTTACTATCCCTAGTAATCCTCTATTTTCTAGCTAGTTTCTAGTCGTTTTTAAAGAAAGTTCTTAAAATTTAAATAATAATAAAGCCGAAATTTAATAAATTTAGTCCTTCTAAAGAAGAAAGCTTTTAAAACATAAAATCCGATATATTTATATAATATAATCTAATTTGTATTTAAAATTTAATAAAAGAAATCTAAATTAAATATAACTTAATCTTATCTCTATTATAATAGCTATCTTCTTCTACGTCTCTATATAGTAGATAGGAATATATTCTTAGTCTTAATTCTTTTAGCTTTATCTATATTACTTTTATCCTAAAGAGCCTAGTAATAAAATCTTTTTGGTCTACTTCTATTAATACTAGCGCTTATTTTATTTATTTACTAGTAAAGAGTACTATCTAATTCCTTAATTTCGTACGCGCTGTTTTTTAGATCCCTTCTAACTTAATATAGTCTAGTCTATCTAAATCGTAACTTATTTTTAGACGTTATATTATCTTTAAGCCTAGTATTATATAGAAGGATAAGATCTTTTTCTTTTAGAGGAATAAGCTATAGATTCCGATATAAGTTATAGTATTCTTTATTCTAGACCTTTAGCTACTATAGCTATAGTATTATATCTATAATATCCTAGTCGCGTTTTTTAATCCATTTATATATATTATAATTAAATCCGCGCGTATCTTAACTTTATCCTAAGATAAAGTAGTCTAAAAGGAATATCTAATTCTATTAGTAGAACTATATCCTATCTATAAATAAACCTAAAAGGAGAGATTCTAGTATATATATATAAAGTAGTCCTATCCGTAAGAATCGCGATTAGTAGCTTTTAAGACTAACTTAGCTTAATTCCTTTAGCTAGTTTATATCTATTTATTAGCTTAGATAAAGTATCCTTTAAATTTTATATCGCTCTTTTAATTATTTAATTTATCTATAGATTATATATAGAGATTAAAATTATATTAATATAATAGGATTTTAAGAAATTCTGTAGCTCTAAATATATCTTAGGTCCGAAATCGATTACTATCTCTTATAGGACTCTATATCTATAAATAATATTCTCCTAAATAAATCTTGTAGCGTTTTTTCTATCTACTTTCTAGAGAATTCTCGCTTCTAGCTATCTACTTATAGAATCTCTTATCTAGATAACTTCTTTCTAGTCTTTCTTATTTAGTAGTAGAGTTATATTAATATACTATTTTTCCTAGATTCGTATTAGTCTTATACTTCTAGTAGATTTATATAGTCTAGTAGGATCTCGTATCTAATATTTAAAGTATATATATATAAATTTTATAGTCTTATTATATATTCCTAGCTAGTAGTATTATATAGCTAGTAGATTATATATAGCTTCGCGTCCTTTATAGCCTAACTCTTTATATAGTATTTTTAATATTTCCTTTTATAGTCTAATATCGTCTAGAACTCTCTATATAATTAGATCTCTACTATATCCTTTATAAAAGAAATACTAATCTTAGACTATAAATTTTAAGGCCTTTTTCTTAAAGATACTAAATTCGCTATAAGATATTTCTAGAGATCTATAGAATATCGTTAAAAACTTTATAATTTACTAAGATTCGGCTAAATAAGATCTATCTAGAATTTTAGTATTAGGATTAATTTCTTCTATAGAAGAAATCGGGTTCTAGTCTAGCTAGTTCTTATATAAGTTTTCTTTTATAGAAGAAATATCTCGAAAAGCTAGAATCTTAATAGAAGTTATTATTTCTATAGAAGAAATAATAATATATAAATAGGAAATTTCTACTATAATAAACTTATTACTATTTCTTTCTATTTCTTATTCTTTAATATCTTTAGATATAGCTAGTCTTCGAGATAGTCTATAGCTATATTATTCTTTTTACTAAGAATATATTTTATATCGAAATTAAAAAGCTAAATCTAAGTTAGCTATCGTATTACTAAGATACTAGGAAGGTCCGAAGTCGGTCGGTTTAACTATATAACTAGTATATTAGTATTAGTCTCTAATATAAACCGAATACTATATAGCTAGTATTATAGCTTCTTAAATACTTTTAATACTCTATAGTATTCTAATTTTCTAGTATTCTAGATCTACTTAGCTTTAGACTATACTCTAGACTTATATTATATAACTTATTATACTCTATCTCTTTTCTATATTAAAATAGCTTTCTATCTAATTTTAGATATATTTACTATAATAATTAGATCTAATAGGTCCTAGCTATAGTCGACTAGTATAACTATAGGAAAGCTATATAGTATCTTCTTAATTTTATTAAAGATAATCTACTTAGTATCTCCTTATTTAAATACTAAATCTTTCTATAGGATTATATATAATAGTACTATTATATACTAGAAATCTCTTACTAGGATCCGAAAATAGACTATAAATCTAATAAAAGAGTATATCTTATTAGAATTTATAGGAACTAGCTAGTTAGTAAGCTTAGAAATTTTCTGCTTATTAGGCTTATAACTATTTATATAATATACCTAGCTAATAATCTCTAAGTCTAATATTACTAGCTAAGATTTCTCTATAGATACCCTAGCTCCTATAAGTTCTAAAAGATATAAAGTCTTATCTAGATTTTATATATATCCTAGGATAAATTTATATATTCCTAGTCTTTTAAACTTATTCCTATTAAGAGATCTATAGCGGTCTAAAGGTATAGGAAGTAGCACGAGATCTGAACGGTTTAGGGAGAGGAAGAAGGGAAAACCTACCTACGCAGGGGAAAACCTCTAAACCTCTTAATACTAGGCAATAGCTGGTCCTAGCTACGTATACCACGTAGTACCGAGGGAGGAAACTCTATTATACTCCCCCTAGGACTAGCTATATAATAAACTAATTTTAAGTGTATATCCTCGTAAGTAATATAAAAATTTAGGAACGCCTAAATCAAAAGAATTAAATTAAACTATTTAACTATTTTTCTTTTTCTTTAAAATCCCTTTAATCGAATTCAAACTTCGTTATATAACTTAGCTTAGTAAACGGCGTAGTCGAGGATTTATTTTCTTAGACGAAGTTAAAGTGTTATATTCAGAATTACTAATATTCGAAGTTTACAAAGTTATTTCTTTATATTTTTTAATTATATTAATTAAAATTATTGATTTATTAGAACGTCTTTTATATAGAATTTTGGTAAGATTAGGGTATTTAAGTTAAATTTATTATAGGTATAGATTTATTTCGGTATTATTACTAAATATATTAAATTACCGATTTATAGTATTTAGTAACTTTGAATTATTTTTATCCGTAAAATAATTTATCTTTTCCCTTAAATTTACTTTTTCCTTATTTTGAAAATATCTATATTATAGAGTCTTAGGATCTCTTTTATTAAGTTATATCGAAATAATTTTATTATATTATATTAGTAATAAATTTAGTATAATTTATGAAATTTGGTATTTAACGTATTAGGTTTATTAATTTAGAGATTTTACGACCGGTAGGATTTAGCGGATAGGTTATATAACCGGCCGAATAGAAAAATTATACTCTATATCTTCGACGGGTTTAATTATAAGAGTACTATAATAATATTCCGAAGAATTAATAGTAGTAGTTATTATAGTATTTAAAGTTATATTAGAAATAATAGGAGTCTTTAGTATTAATATTAAATAGTTATCCTTACGAATTTTGTTATTATAGGTATACTAAAAATTATTAGGTTATATAGTATTAGGATTATCTCTATTTCTCTATAGGAAATTAATCTAAATACCCTTTATAGGTTCCTAATTTATAGGTCTTTTAGAAATAACTAGATATAGGTATTTTTTTATAAAGTAGCTATAGGTTCTATAAAATAGATAATATCTATTTAGTAAAATTTAGGTTAGACTATTAATCTATTCTTATACCTATTCCTAAGGTGATTTCCCTTTTAGTAGAGCGTTTTTAAGAGGAAGGAAATTAGACTCCCTATTTTTCTTATCCTTCTTTAAAATAGCCGAATTAATAATACCTATAATAGGTAAGTTCTTTAAATTACTAATTATATTATTAAAAATATTTAATAAATCTGTATTTATAACTTTAATAGGATTAGAATATTTTCTAGTAAGATTATTATTTTTATTTATAATAAGAATTAGTATATCCGTTATAATACCCTTTAATAATATAGCTAGAATAATTCTAGGTAGGATAGGATATTTACGAGTTAATCTAGTATAAGATCGTCGTAACTCCTCGGTAAAGTTAAGTCTAGTTAAGAATTAAGAACGGTCTATTTAAATAACTTTAAGAATCTTTTTATTATAAGTTATAAAGTCTATAGTACGAAAGATCGTTTTTAAAATAACAATAAACTTATCGGTAAATTCGTAGTTTATACCGGTTATAGCTACTTAGTATTAGATATCTTATAAGAGACCCTACTATAGCTATCCTTAAATTTTATATAAATACTCGATCTATTTCTTTATATAGGAATTAGTAATTTCTAGTCTTAGAATTATTATATTAAGGAATCTATATAATCGTATTTAGCGGAGGATAGTAGTTATAGTTATAATCTATTTATTAAACTCTTCGCTATTTATTAAGAGATTTAAGTTATTAAGTATAAATTCTCTTAGTATATCGGTTACTTAGGTTATAATACCGTTTTAAGGGATACTAGTAAGATTAACGAAGTTACTATAGTTAACTCTTATAGCTATAGTTTTTAGAAATTTAGGATATTAAAACGATATTTTAGTATTTAGTATTAGTATTTTTAGTATTTTTAGTATTTTTAGTATTTTTAGTATATTAGTATCTTAGTATCTTAGTATTTTTAGTATCTTAGTATTTTAGTATATTTTAGTATATTAGTATCTTAGTATATTAGTATTTTAGTATCTTTTATATTTTATATATTAGTATCTTAAGCCCTTATTAATAAGGGTTTATATAGTATAGTAAAGTAAATAATTTAGATCGTATATAACTATATGATTATATAACCGTTTATATAATTCTACTAGGTATCTAAGTAGGTACTTTTGCCTTAAGAACGTTAAGTCTTAAGTAGAACCAGTAACTTTAGAGTATTATAAGCTATAATATTCCCGCTCGAAGGAATAAAGGGTATTAAATTAAGTTAAGTTAAATTAAGAAATAAGTAATCTCTAGTGCTAAGACGAATAGGCTTATAATCTAAGAGACCTATAGCGGTCTAAAGGTATAGGAAGTAGTACGAGATCTGAACGGGTTGGGGAGAGGAAGAAGGGAAAACCTATCTACGTAGGGGAAAACCTCTAAACCTCTTAATACTAGGTAATAGCTAGTCCTAGCCACGTACACTACGTAGCACCGAGGGAGGAAACTCTATTACCTATATTATAATTTAGGACCTTTAACCGATATATTATCTATAAATAGTTTTATAATATATAAAATATTAGCTAGAATCTATAAGACTATCCTTTAGAATTAGGATACCGAATTCGAAGCTCCTTATAGTAAGATAGTCTATCTTAGTAGACTAATTAGCGTCTAGATTATAGTTATATTTCGGTCGCGACTATCTAAGATTATCTAATTATAACTAGAAAATAAATTAATAGCCGAAGATATTACTATTCCTATAAATTCTTTAATAAATTTATCTATATCTAGTAGTATATTTATATTATATATTATTACTTTATTAATATATATTATAGTATTAACTAATCTATACTTTCTATTTTTCTTATATACTAGGAACTAATGATTCTAGTAGGGACTATTATAATATTTAAGGACTTCTTTTTAAAGTCTCTTTTATAGTATCTCGTTAACCGTCTCTTTTAGCATAAATAGAATATAAAATCTAGGATATTACTATACTTTATATAGAATCGTCTTAATATATTAAGACGGTATTACTTCTAGGAAGATAAGAGATATATATAACTAATCGTATATAAAATATCCTTTCTTTTTAAATAATATTTTATATAGTAACTCTTATTCTTTTAGTAGAAGATCTTTACTAATTAATATCTTTTTCTCTCTCTCTAGTATTAAATATACTCCTCTTATAATTATAGAGATCCGCGGAATTAGTAGGTTATTAAACTCGATTTTAATATTAGGAGCGTAATACTTAGTAAAATATCTCTTTTCGTAGATTTCTTTCTATAATTTATATATCCTATAGATACTAAGCTATTATTTTTAGTTTTATTAACTAGCTTAATTTAATCCGTAACTCTTTTAAATAGAGTATAGACTAGTATACTTCTTATAGAGGAACTAAATCGCGGATTTATAGCTAAGAGATATCTTAGTTATAGATATTCCTTCGGAGTATCTTAAGACTATAGATAAGGAATTTTATAATAATAACTAAAACGATACTCTTTAATAATTAGAGATGTTTTATAAGTTTATTATTTTCGAATATTTTTAGTAATTTTAACAGATATTTTAGAAATATAGTTAAAATATATAGTAAGTTATAGGGAAATTTTAGTATTTTAACTCTAGAAATATTACTAATTATACTTCCTAACATCCTAAAAAATTTATCTCTATATCTATAGACTCTATAAAATCTTTAGACTATAGGTAATACTCCTAGACTAAGGTCTTCTCGCTTAGAGAGTAGGTCTTAAATATTAGTTTTTATATTCGATCTTCTAAAAAGAAAGCTATCTTGATAGATCTATTAGCTTTCTCTATAGTAGAGGCTATTATATTATATAACTAGATTCGTCTAAAAAGAAGTTTAGCTATATAGTCTTTTATAATTATATAGTAAGAATATATAGTAATATTACTAATCGAGATAGATAGATCCTCTATTACTATAAAATAGATATATTCGGCTATTAATAGATACTATATAAAGCTTTAGATCTTTTCGAATACTAAGGTCTAGTATTTGAGTAGTTTCTAAGGAAATAAGATTAACTAATAATCCCTGGTTAATTATAGCTTCTAATTTATAGCCTTATATATATATCTTCGTACGTAGTAGTCCTCTAGCTATACCTAAATTCCGTAGCGCTATAACTTATACTAATTTTCTAAGATCTAGTACTCGCGCGTTTACTTTATCTACCTTCGTAATCTACTAAGTACTAGCGAAGTATATAGCTATAGTAGAATTTATAATAGTAGAGTTTATAGTAATTATAGGTACCGAAGGTTTAAAAGAATTTGTAAAATTCCTAACTTAATTATATGATTATAGTAATATAAATATTAGATCTCCTATAGTAATCGTAGATAGTATAGGAATAGCTAGTAATTTTCTAGTAATTTCTTTCTTATATTAAGTAGTAGTATCTATAGAAGGTTTAGGATATTTCTAGATTATTACCGAATTTCTAGGACTAGACTAGTAGGTAGATATCGAAGACCTTATATCTTAACTATTCTTCTAGGTCTAACTATCCTAGCTACGGATTTCTTCTATAGAAGAAATTTAGGAAGAGATCGCTCTCGCGTCTACTATTATATTATTATTATTAACTATTACTAGATAATATCTACTATATCATATACTATATACTTTTATATAATTTCTAGTCGGATTTAGGTATTTATAACTAGCTAGTTAACTATTAATAGTAGAAACTTCTTCCCTATAGACTTTATCTTTACTTCCTTCTAATTCTTTAAAATCTATATCTTTTCCTAGTAAAATACCTATAAAATCTACTAATATAGTATAGATTTATAGTATATAGTAGAAATAGGTATTAGAAAGGATTTAAGATAGAATAATAGCCGAGACTATATTAATATTTATATATTAGTTCTTCTACTATTAGTATTAGTCTAGAACTATTTCTTTCTAAAATTAGTTACTTCTTTTATTTATATCTAGACTATTTTTACCGGTCCTACTAATTTTTACTTAATTTATCTTATTTCTATAATATAAACCTTTATTTTATATATTTAGGAAGATAGAGTACTCCTAGACCTAGTAGCCTCTATTCCTATACTAGAAGTCTCTATTCCTATACTAGAAGTATCTATCTTATAACTATCTGGTAGATATATAAGTAGGATTATTCTAGCTATTATTTTTTATAAGAAGATACTAAACTAGAGCTTACTATTTATTAGTAGTCTTCCGCTAGTCCTCTATAACTTTTAGTATATTTACTAAAAGACTATTAAAATTATTTATTAAACTTTCTAAATCCTACCCTCCTCGGAAACTTATATTTCTAACTAGAGGATTACTAATTTATAGAGTATCTACTATTACTAGCTTTTTAGAAGATCTTTCTCTAGAATCCGAATTTATATTAGTATTAGTATAGATCTAAATTCCTTTATTAGATATAATATAGCCTATTATAAGATTATAATCCTTCTAATCTTAGTTAAGATCTCTAGCTACTTTTTTAATCTAGCTAAAAGAGATCTATCTCTTACTTTCCGAAGGATAATTAATATTAATCTTCTCTTTCTTAAGTAATTTCGATTATAGCTTCTCCGGTAGTCCTTTAATAAACTAAGTATACTACTCTAGTTCGCTAATATCTCCTCTTTTTACTAGATATAATAATATAGATAAAAAAGTAGTTAAGTATATATAGAAATTATCCTACTTAATATAGTTCCTATAGAATCTCTATAGCTAAGTCTAGATATAAGTAGCCTAGAGGCTATCTATATCTTAATACTAGTCTTTAAAATCCTTAAAGAATACTTTCTTATCCTTTATCTACTAGTTAAGATTTTCCTCTATCTAGATATATTAAAGCTATCTATAGTAATCTAGAAGAATATCTAGAATTCTTATATTATTTCTTATATTATAGTACTTATATATCTATTTAAAACTATCTAAAAATTTAGAAATATTTCTCCTTTTAAACTATAGTACTCTAGGAGTTCTAGGTTTAAGTATAATCCTAATAATATATCTTAGTATTTATATCTCCGAACCTAGGCTAAAGACTTAGATTAGTATTAGCGAAGGAGCTAGTCTAGGAGATAGTAGTAGTAGTAGTAGTAGTAGTAGTAGTAGTATAACTCTTTTACTAAATACTTTAGTCGAGCCTTCTATAGACTTTAAAAGAGCTTAATTACCGGGATTATAATAGGCTTTGAATAAAGTTATATTTATAGGTATTATATTCGTAGATATATCTATAGATATTTCAGATTCTTTCGGTAATTTAGATTTAGATTTAGATTTAGATTTCGATTTCGATTTCGATTATTACTTTAGCTTCGTAGATTCTATTAAATTCGGATATTAATATTTTTAAGGTTTTTCGGTTATAATAGGATGTGGGAGATATACTATAGGATTTATTATATTCGTAATATTTATAAGGTAATTAATTCTTTAAGTTTAAAGAGGTTATAAAATTAGTAGTTAATATAGATAGTAGCGTAACTTTTAATTCTTATCGATTCTTCTTCTCTCTTTGATTTTAATTTTCTTTTAACTTATCGGAAAGAGATTTCTTCTATGAAAGAAATCTATAGCTAATATCTTAAAGTAGTATTCTTATCTAGTAGTATCTTCGTAGTTATAGTCTATAGTAGTCGTTCTAAAGTAATATACTAATTCTATATAAAGTTTGGGTATACTAAGGATATTATCTTATATAATTAGTCCGGAGTTATTTTTAGTAGTTAAATTAGTATCTTCCGGTCCTATTAGTATCGATTAGCTAATAACCTACGAACTAGATAGATATGTCGGTCGGATAAAGATATTATCTTAGCGGTAGAAGCGATAGGATCCTCTGTAGGTATAGTCCCTTATATATAGCTAAAAGTTATATATTTAGCTATTTTTCTAAATTCTATTAGGGTTAAATATATCGTCTACTCTTTTATAGTAAAGTTATGTAATTTTAGTTATAGTAGTAGTAGTAGTAGTAGTAGTAGTAGTAGTAGTTATAGTTATAGTTACAGTTATAGTCTTAGTTATAGTCGTTATAGTAGTATTAATCTTATTATTAGATCCTCTTATAATTATACTATAGGAATAATATAGTCCTCTATCTTAGCTATCTTTTTATAAAGCCCCTATATCGGTTACTTATATAGAGAGGAATACTTAAGGTAGTCTAATCTTACTAGATAGATCGAGTTATAGAGGAACTAAACTATAACTACTAGTATATATATCTAGAGATATCCTAGCCCGACTATATAATACCTATCTATAAGATATAAAGAGGTAAAGAGGAAGATTAAAAAGAGTATATTATTATAATTATAAAGGACTTAGACTATAAAGACTATACTAAACTCTTATAAAGATATTTAATCTGATAGTTACTTATTCTCCTTTATAGTTATTAAGTTAATTAACTCTCTCTTATTATATCTAAATAGCCTCTCCCGACTATAAGACTACTATTAGGTGTATATATCTTAATAGACTATCTACTCTAAGTATATATAACTAGATTCCTTACTATACTAGCTAAAATAAAACTTTATTTCTTAATAGTATTTTATCCCTAAACTAATAGCTAAATAGAATAGATAAACTAAATCTTAGAATATTATCTATAGTACTTTATTAGTAAGAAGTAGATAGTCTAGCTAAAGCTACTATAGTTAGTAGAATTTTGCTCTAATATATATATTAATATAATAACTAAATTTAGTTCTTATAAAGTCCTATATAGATTTAATCTCTTATTCTATCTTTATAATAAGACTATCGCTTAAGAGAGAGAAATACTAAAAGTAAATATAAGACTTAAGAAACTTATAATACTCCGAGAAA
Organism: Penicillium diatomitis; assembly: GCF_028827545.1. Taxonomy (NCBI): domain Eukaryota; kingdom Fungi; phylum Ascomycota; class Eurotiomycetes; order Eurotiales; family Aspergillaceae; genus Penicillium; species Penicillium diatomitis. The sequence goes on along the minus strand of NW_026623177.1, from coordinate 2,277,369 downwards.
GGCTAATAGAATACTAGTAAAATATAAATAAAATTATAGAAAAGTATTATAATATAAAAAGAACTCTTATATTCTTTAAGGAGGATAATCTAGTTATACTATTAATATAAAATCTATAGATTAAGAAGTTAAGAAAGCTATTACTAAAAAGGATTAGTTTCTTTAAGATCCTCTAACTATTTAGATCCTAAGTCTACTATCTTATATTCTTAGAAAAATATAGCTATCTATATAATATCTTCTATATCTCTCTCCTCGAAAAATAGAATAATAATCTAGTATAAAATAGTATTAAAAAGATACTAATATCTAATAGAGTTTCCTCCCTCGGTACTAAGTAGTATATAATTAGGACTAACTATCGCCTAGTATTAAGAGGTTTAGAGGTTTTCCCCTGCGTAGGTAGGTTTTCCCTTCTTCCTCTCCCTAACCCATTTAGATCTCGTGCTACTTCCTATACCTATAGACTTTCTAGGTCTCTTAGGTTATAAGCCCGACTATCTTAGTATTTAAGATCGTTTTCTTAATTTATTTTAATACCCTATATTCCTTCGAGCGGGAATATTATAGCTTATAACGCTCTGATTGTATTAGTTCTGCTTAAGATTTAACGTCTTCGAACGTTTAGGCGGAATTATTTAGAAATTTATTTATATAGATACGCTAAGGGATCACGTAAATTATATTTATATAGTCCTATAAAAACTATATTATAGGATCACGCTTATTATATTTATATATAGTCCTATAAAAACTATATTATAGGATTATAAGCTAAATTATTTGCCTTTATACTTAAGAACCCTTATTAATAAGGGCTTAATTTAATAATACCTACTAAAGTCTTACTTACGACTAAATCCTTTATAATAAAAACTTCCTTTTCTTAAATTATTAAATCCTTAAATCCTTATCGCAAAAATAGTAGTTTACTTAGTAGACTATAGTAACTTTATTAACCCGGCTATTATACCGTAAAATAGTATTATAACCTAAGTTACTAATACTCCGAAAGAGTTTACGCTAAATAACTTAAAGGTTTTAATAAATACTAAATAATTTAACGAGTAGCTTTTAACTACGACTATTACCTTACGATAAATATAACTTTATAGATTCCTAGACATAAATATCCTAAGACCCGATACTAAGAACCTATATATAAAGAAATAGTTCGATTACTCCTATAGAATCTAAGAATAGCTATAGAGTACTATTTCTAAGGATATTTAAGATTAAGTTACGGTTTCTAGAAAATTATACGAATTTATAGATAAATTTATTAGTACTTTAAAGGATATCCTATATATAGCTAATTTTATAACTTATAATAAGAAAATTATTAAGCTTATTTAAATAGACCGGTCCTAGTTCTTATCTAGCTTAGAATTCGCTAAAGAACTATAACGATCTTATACTAAACTCTCTCGAAAATACCTAGTCTAACCTAGAGTTATTTTAGCTATCTTTTTAAAAGGTATATTAACTAATATACCTATCCTTACTACTAATATACCTATCCTTACTACTAATAAAAGTAATAAACTAGCTAAAAAGTACTTAAATCCGAGTAAGGTTATAAACTCTAATCTACTAAGTATTTTTAATAAGATTATTAACGATTTAAAAAATCTATCTATATTAGATATTATTAATTTAGCTATTTCGAAAAAGAATAATAAGAATAATAAGGAGAGTAAATATCTACCTCTTAAAAATATACTACTATATAGAAAACTAATTTAGATTTAGACAAAAGAGTAGATAGATAGTCCTACTTAACTAATACTAAATAGAAATTACGTATTTTATAGAATCTACGGTTATCCGGTAAAGAAATATCTATATCTTATTATTACCGAACGATCTATAACCTAGAAACTAGTTAAAGGTATTTAGGTTAATTATCCCTAGAAAAATAAAGATAACCTAGATACTCTAAGACCCAAGAACGTATCGACTATTTATAATAATAAAATTCAGAAAGATAGAATTACTATAGTTAAAACTATATTAACGAATAAAATAATAAACGTAATAACTAATACGCTTTCGACTAATACCTTTTTGAATAAAAGTAAAAAGAATATTAATATAAATACTACTATTAACTCCTCCGAATATTTTGTTAACTCTTTAGAATATTACTATAGTACCCTAGTCTTAACTAATACTACCTAAATTAACCCTATTTAGTCTATTTAAAACGTAGAGTATAATTTTTTAGCTCGCCTAAAATTATACTATAATAAACCTCGTAAGGATACCTTTCCGAAATTAGTATTAGTAATAGGAGATCTACTAAAAAATAAATAGATTATAGATTCCGGTACTTCTCGATCTATTTATATTAATACAAATACTATTATAAAATTTTAATAGTATAATAGTATATCTTACTAATACTAAACTACCGAAGGACGAACCGTTAAGTCTATAGGAAAAGTAATTATAAGAATTAAATTACTTTTCCTAAATAGTTTAAAATTATTAGATATTAACTATAAATTTATACTAGATAGCGTATATAACCTATTATTAATAACTTAAATATTCTAGGAATATAAAATAGGTTAGAAAGACTAGAAAAATAAATTTATTAATCTAGAATCTAATACTACTTTAGCTTATACCTATCGGAAACGCGGTATCCTATTCTTATACGTAAGAATACTCTAACCTACCGACTAGATCCTAAAAATAACTTAAGTTTAATAGGCCTACGCGATAGCTACTATTATATCTTAAATTACTTATTCCCGACTTAGTTATATTAGGTAACTAACTACGAAAATTAACTAGACTCGTATTAGTAATAATATCTATAGTAATAAAACCTTCGATTATAAACTATATAGATTAGTAAAATCTAAGAGAATTATATCCTATATAATCTAGGTTAAATCAGAAATCCCTTAGGAATTTTTGTATATCGATATCTAGCCCTACTCTCTTATAGGTATTAGAAACTTAATAAATATCTTAATTATAGTTAATAATACTACTAGATTTAGATAGAGCTTACTATTAAAAATAAAAGGATAAGTATCTAATAAGTTAATTAAATTCTATACGACTATTTTTAATAAATATAGTATTTAGCTAATAGAAATTCGAATAGATAGTAACTAGAGCTTCTATAAATTTTAATCTTAGGCCGAATAGAAAAGAATAATATTTTTAGTTAGCGTATCTTATATATATAAATAAAATAGGATCTCTAAAAACTCTAGTTATATTATTATATAGGGTATAAGAACTCTAATAGTTATAATACTAAATACTCCTATATTCTTATAGCCCGAAGCTATTCTTATAACTAGTTATATTTTAAACAGAATTAAAAGGCTAAATAAATTAAAATTATCTTTAGAAAAATAGAATAACTTTTAGTATAAAAAGAATAGAATAAGATAGATTAAACCGATTAACTTAGGCTTTCTTAGGGTTTAGTACTCTAAAGCCTATATCTATATCCTAAAAAAAAAAAGGACCTAAAGCTAGAAAATAGCCCCGAGAGCCTAGATTAGTTTTCTTATTAGTTATAAAGGAGAGAACGGCTATTAATTTAGAATCTATAACCCGAAAATACGCTAAGTTTCTACCTATTAAGATATTATATTTTAGGAAGAACTATCGATAAATTACTATTTTCTAAAATAAAATATTAATATTAACTAGAATATTAGGTTAAATATTTTACAAAAAGAACTTAATAACTTATAAATTATTAACCGAAGCTTATAACTATATAATATAGGAATATTTTAGGATAAGCCTACCTAAACTACTCGGTCTACCTATAGACGCTAAATATCCCCGGTTATAAAGATCTAAAATCTCCTAATTCTATAAGTCTAACCGATATAACGCTAAATTTTATAAAATATACTAATTTTACTACTAAGCTAAAGTAATAAAATTATTCTAATCTAACTAAGGAAAAGAGGCTAAGATACTCTATAATATAAATAACCCTAAAATATAGAAAATATAAATACGACCTAGAAAATAAATTCTTTTATAAAATAGGATAACTAAAATATTATAAGTTAATAGTTTAATAATTTTAGTAATATCTCTTAGATTAACTTTTACCCTTAGTTAACTCAAAATAACCGCTATAAATTACTAAAAATTCTATATAAAAGGGGTTCGACTAACTTAATAATATTAATTAATATAATCGAAAGACCTCGATAAATAACTTTATAAACTTCGGAAATTAGTTATTTATAATACGATATTCTAATCTAAAGTATTAAAAAAATTCCTAGTATATTTCTACTAATCCCTAAGACTATTAATATAAATAAAGTAAAAAAGGCCTATAAAAATATACTATCTTAACCGGCTTATTAAGATACAGAACTACTATAAATCTTAAAAAATCGGATTCGAGATATACAAAATTCCTATTATTCCTTAATTAACCTAATTAATATATTAATAAATTAACTAACTTTTTATACCGACTAGGTTAGAATAGTTCGAAGATCTACTTTACCTATATACTATTCTTTAAGATAATCTATCCTAAGAACCCTAGATAAGGGTATAGTTTATTATATATAAAAAGGAAGAATATATCTAGTTAAGGAGACTAAGGATAAGGGTTTAGTATATCTTATAATTTAAACTAGGAGAGATATTCTTTATACTACCTCGATACCGGATAACTTTATTAGGCCTAGTATTTTATATACTATATCTAAGAATATTCGATCTGTAATAATAAAAATACCCTCGATCTATAGGAAAGCTATAAAAACAGAATTTACTACGTAATAGTTCGAAGCTAAGAAGATCTAGTTAAAAAAGTTTTAAGCCTCGAATATATTAACCCTAATTAATAAACTACTAAAAGGTACTAAAATCTTACTAGGGAAATAGGTCTATAATATTAAATATAACTCTAATAGCTTTATCTTAGAATTTCGAGCGAGATAGGTTATCTATAGGAACCACTAAACTCCTAGTATCGATTTCTAACCTAATAAAAGATACGCTCCTATTATAAAAGATACTTCTATAAAATTATTTATAATCTTAGTAACTATTAGAAAATAGGAAATAGAATAATAGGATATCGTCGGCGTATATCTTAATATTATAATTAATAACCGGGTTATTTTTATAAAATAACTAATAGGGTATAAAAGTTATAGTCTAAATAGTAAAGAATACTTATATATTTTAAACTAAGCCTTATATAGTCTACGATAAGCTAGTTATTTATAGTATAAACTTTTTAAAAATAATCTAGCTTAACTTAGCTTAACTCCCTTAATCTTAGAATCTTATATTTTCCAAAATTCTAATACGATAGCCTTTATTATAATTTATATAGATAATATTCTAGCGATAGGATTAAGTAAAAATATTATAATAATTCGTTCGGGATTAATTAAGAGATATAAGTTAAAAATCCTTCTATTTAAACGGTTTCTTAGATATAATATTATTAAAGAAAAAGGTCCTTATATAATTTTTATAAATTAATAGGCCTATTTAACTAAATTACTTTATAATAAAGATCTCGAAAATTATAATCTATTATTAATTCTAATATCCCTATCTTAGAAAATCCCTTAATCTAATAATAATCCTAATAATCTAAATAATAAGGGATTCGATAAAGGGATTTATATAAAGATAATAGGGAGAGTAGGTTAGTTATCGATTAAAATAAGACCTAATATAGTAGCCGCCGTATCTTAATTATAACGACGAAATAACTCTCCGAGATATATAGATATAATAGCCTATAAAACGCTACTAAGGTATTTCGTAGGAATAATCGACTTTAGAATCCTCTTTATTTACGAACCGAATAAAGATCTTAAAGATTTTATTAATTCCTCTTTTACTAATACTAAGAAGGATAAATTAACAGAGGTATATATATAGTTTTTCGCTAGAAGTCTAATATTATAGAGCTTAAAAAGATAGGAAGTTATTATATAATCCTTAAGTATAGCTAAATATTATATATTAGCGACCGCTACGAAGGAAGGCTTATATCTAGCTAAAATTACTACTAAATTATACTTAATAGAACCTTTAAATTAAGAAGGGGACTTCGAAAATAATATACTAATTACGTTATTTTATAATTCCGATAATATAATTAAGAATATAAACTATCCTAAGATTAGTCCGAAATTAATATAGATCTCTATAAGATACTATTTAATTAAGGATCTTATAAAGAAGAACCTTATTTAATTAGTAAATATTCCGAGTAAAGATAATACTACTAATATCTTTACGAAAATCAAACCGAATAGTATATTCTAAGCCGATCGTAAAAGATTACTTAGAATACGTCTACTAAAATAACTTAGATATTATACTTAGGTATTCTTATTTATACTACGTATAAAGATATATATTAAAAATTAGTTAGTTATATAGCTAGTCCTAGGGGGGATATAATAGAGTTTCCTCCCTCGGTACTAAGTAGTATATAATTAGGACTAACTATCGCCTAGTATTAAGAGATTTAGAGGTTTTCCCCTACGTAGGTAGGTTTTCCCTTCTTCCTCTCCCTAACCCGTTCAGATCTCGTGCTACTTCCTATACCTATAGACTTTCTAGGTCTCTTAATATCTAACTTAGTTAAAGAAGAGGATAAATATAAAGTAGAGGAAGTTAAGAATAAAGCTAAGATTAATTAATAGCTTTATTTTCTAGTTAAATAGAAGAACTAGTCTTCTAAATATAATAAATAAATTCCTAACTATAATATAGAAAATATAGTAAAAACTATTATATAATTTTAAAAATATAAGAAAACTAAGATAGTAAAAACTAAATAATAAATATAAGACTTAAGACTAAAATATCCCCGAACTACTCTTAGAACTTCTCTATAAGCTCTAATATCTAATTTTATATAGCTATAGCCTTAGCTACTAATATTCTGTAATTATTTATTATATCTCTTAAATAAGTTACGAAATTTACTAGACTAATTTACTATAGTATATATCTAGTATCTTCTTTCTCTAGATCTAATAATAAGTTAATCTACTTAGTCGGAGCTCCTATAATTAATATCTAATTCTAGTACTAATTATTTATTTTTATATAGTAGAAATAGCGATAATACTACTAAAGTTAGCTTATATTTATGCTATTAAAATACTAGGTTTTTCTTACTAACTATATACATTTTAGACCTTCGAAAAAATACTCCTTCCGATAAGCTATAACTATATCTATAAAGATAACTACTAGATCTTTACTTATAAAGAAAAGATTAGTATATATCGCGACTAGCTAGATAGGAATATATATAGATCCTCTAGCGATACTTAACTCCTAGATATCTTTAATAGATTTATAAGTACTACTAGAATACTTATATATCCTATATTATATCTATAAGAACCTAGGATAGATTAATATCGAATTACTACTATTTTTATAAAGATCTAGAGTCTCTTGCCGGTTTATATAAGTTATACTAACTATTATATAACTTATATAATACTAAACTAATTTAATCGAAAGTATAAACTACCTAGAATAGCTCTAAAGTAGTAAAGTAGTTATATAAGCTTTTAGTATTCCTAAAGTACTATATATACTAAAGATATTTATAAGTTAAATAAATATAGTTTAGTGCTAGAGAAGCGTATCTAGTACTATCTTTCTTAATATAGCGGTAATAATTACGAGAAGTAGGAGATATTAAATTTAAAAAAGAAAAAACTAGAAGCTTATACTAGATAACTATTAAAAGATAGAAATCTTATTTCTATTTATAGTAAAGATAATAATATCTCTAAGAGCTTTGTAAAATATCCTTCTTTTCTACTTATTTATACTTAATCCCATAATTATTAGTTCCTTTAAGTATACTCGGGGAAAAGGAAATTAAACTTATAAATATTCCTCTATTTATAAAAGAATTTAACCTCTAAAAGTATTAGGAGTAGCTACTTAATCGCTATAAGTAATTTAAGAGAGTCCTAAAGAAATACTATATAGAGAAGTATAAGATTATTAGGGCCCTTAGTTATATAGATACTATCTACTATTAGTAATAGTACTAATACTATAAAGAGAAAGAAGCTACTTATTCCTAGCTAATTAAAGAAGATTAGGAATACTTTAAGTAGTAGATCCTTATACTTATTAAAAATACTATTAGCCTAGAATCTAAGATTATAGCTTAGCTTAAAAGAATATACTAATATTATAATAAGAATCTAAGAGAGTTCTATATATAATTAGATATCCTAGAGTAATATTTCCTATAAGTTCTTAAGAAGAAGTAATCCCTTTTATACTTTACGAAGCTATAATATAATCTATTATATATTATTTAACTATACTAGATTAAGCTCCTAGAGATCTAGGATAAGATAATCGATATAGTCTATTACTACTAGGAAATTTAGTCCCTAGGTCCTAAGAAATAAAAGGATACTAATAACTAGCTAGTTATCTCCCGAGATAATAAGAGGACTAGAGACTAATATAACTCCTATAACTCTTATAATCCTATAAAAGAGTCTAAGGATCGGAAGCCCTATAATAGCCCTAAGTATAAGGACTAATATAATAGTAAAAAGAATTATATTAGTAGTAATAGGAAAAGAAATACCTATTTTACTTACGGAAGTAAGAAATACTATATATATAACTATCTTAAGAAAGAAAAGACTATCTAATTAGCTATCTAGAAAAAAGTTACCGAGATAGAGTAGATCCCCTATCTCTATCTCTAAATCTTATAGGGATATAAATATACTTTAATATCGATATTATAGTCTAGGATATCCTCTATATCTATATAGATCTCGATAGCGGAACTAAGATAGATCTTATTAGCTAGAGCTTTATCTAATAGTATAAATTCTAAAATATAAAGCTTATAGCTCTCTTAATTAATATTATTAACTAATAGAAGATCCCTATCTATAGAGTCTAGTCTATCTCTATTTAGACTATAGACTTTCGAGATATAATCTATTAGTTTATCTACTCCTATATTATAATTAACTATAATCTATAACTTAGTAATAGCCCTATACTACTCTCTATAACTATCCTCTATAACCTTAATATCTATCTCTTAGATAGGAACTAGTAGTAGTAGTTTAGTATCCTAACCTTCGAAGTTCTTAGTCCTAAGAGATTTACTAAGATCTCTAGAAATAAAGTCTATATCTTTATAGTAGTCTATCTATCTAAGACTAAGAAGATCTAGCTTCCTATCGATAAAGAATCTAAAGCTACGCCTAAGTCTCTTAAACTCCTTTCTAAATTAGAGGACTATTAAGGATTCTTCTTCTCTACTAGTTTAAAGATCCTATCTTCCTCTAACTAATATAAGTATTCTATTAATCTACTCCTAGATATAAAGATACTATTCGGTCCTATCTATCCTCTCTCTTAAAAAGAACTAGATAAATTAAAATACTATATTAATAAAAACCTAGTAAATAGCTAGATTCGATCCTCTAAGAGTCCTATAAAGATATCTATCCTATTTATCCCTAAAGTAGATAGATTCTTATAACTCTATATTAATTACTAGGAATTTAATAAGATATTAGTAAAGAACCGATATCTCCTTTCTCTTATATTAGAGATCCTAGACTATCTAGCTAATATAAAGTACTATAGTAAGATTAATATCTAAGATATATACTATTAGATCTAGATTAAAGAAGGAGATAAGTAGAAGATAGCCTTCCGGACCTAATATAGATACTTTAAGTATACTATTATATTATTTAGGCTTACTAATATACTAGCTATCTTCTAAAACTATATCTATACTATACTATATAATATCCTTAATATATATATAGTAGTATATCTAGATAATATCTTAATCTTCTTAAAATCTAAGAAGGAATATATAATATATCTCTATAATATTATCTCTTATCTCTAGGAAGCTAGCCTATATACTAAGACTTCTAAGTATATATTCTATTTAAAAAAGATCGACTTCCTCGGATTTATAATCTTTACTAAAGAGATCTCTATAGATTCCTAATAAGTCTAAGATATTATAAGCTAGGAGCTACTAAAGTCCTACCGGGATATCTAAGTCTTTCTCGGCTTTATAAACTACTATCGATATTTTATCCGAAACTATTTAAGGATCGCTCTCCCTCTTATATTCTTACTAAAAAGGAGCAAAAATAGTAAGAAACTAGGAAAAGTAGTACTAATACTTAAAGAATAACTTATATTTAGATAACTTATTATAGTATTCTAGTCGGTATCTCTACTATATTACTTCGATCTAGAAAAGCTAATCTATCTAGAGACTAATACTTTAAATAGTACTATAGCTAGGATTATATTATAAGCTAATAGCTAGGAAGTCTAGTATCTAGTAGCTATATAGTCTAAGAAGTTTTTAGGTATAGAAACCCGCTAGAGGACTTCTAACTAAGAGCTCTTTATAATTATATATTTCTTTAAGTACTAGTATTACTATCTAGAAGGAAGTATCTATCTAATCGAAGTCTATTTAGATTATACTAATCTATAGGCTTTTATAAAATAAACTAAGTTAAATAGTAGATAAGCTTAATAGTATCTATCTCTAATATCTTTTAATTTTATAATTAAATACTAGATAGAAAAGCTAAATCCTACCGATAGACTATCCTATTAATAGCTTCTAGAAGATTATAAGATTAACTTAATCTTACTACTTAAGAAGTAGATATTAGCTAAGATACCTAAAGCTAATTACTAGATAGTAAAAGTCTAGACTATATATAATACTATAGATAGCCGGATCCTAATAGTAAAAGACTTAATCTTAAGTATTCTTATCTTTAAAGAAAATAAAGGATAAGATAAGTTAGTTAAAAGAACTAACTAGAAGAAACTAGGCTATATAAGACTAGTCTCTTATATATAAGTCTAGATAGCTTATACTCCTAAGATAGTCTACTAGGATACTAGTAAGGACCTAAAGAAACTACTTTAAAGACTCTAAAATAAGGATCTAGAGATCTAGTACTATAAAGCTATAATTAGAGATTATATCTCGAAGTAGAAGGGCTAGAATATCGATCTTAAGAGATTAGTATAATTTAAGAACCGGATTTATATCCTAAATAGGAGTAATCTAAGGATAAAACTACTAAGTATCTATTATAATAACCCTCTTATAGGATATTTTAGAAGAATAAAAATATTAAACCTAATCTAAAGGAAGTTCTACTAATCTAATATTAATAAAGATATTACTAACTATATAGGATACTATTAAATCTACTAAAATATTATTCCCTATTAGTATAAATCCTATAGTAAACTATAACTTCTACTAGTATCTACTAGATTATTTATAGAAATCTTAATAGACTTTATAACTAGCTTATCTTCTATAGTATAGAAGAGATAGTTAGTTAACTCTATTCTTATAATTATAGATAGATTTATAAAGCTAAGCTTATTTATTATAGTATCTATAATAATTATAATAGCTAAGCTAGCTAAGATTATCTACTCCGAAGTTAAGCTAAAATATAGCTAGCTAGAAGAAATTATTAGTAACTATAGACTAGTATTTACTAGTAAATTCTAGATAAAGCTTTATTATATCTCTAAAGTAAGATTATAGTTATTAATAGCCTTCTATCTATAGATAGATAGTTAAATAGAAAGGATAAACTAGATCCTAGAGTACTACTTATAGTACTTTATAGGAGAGGAGTAGATAATATAGCTAATCCTACTATAGTCTACAGAATTTATATATAATAATATAAGAAATATATCTATAGATATCTTACTATTTAAAGTATTTATAGACTATTTACTAGATTTTAGATAGATCTTCGAGGATAAAGCTATAGAGAAGAAAATACTAACTTCTACTAGCTATATAGAAGTATAAGTAAAACTAAAGAAATTTAAAGTCCTTACTATTATAGCTAGGCTTAAGAAACTCGAATATTTTAGAGAGAAGCTAAAGAAATACTAGTACTTAGTAACTAAAAGTATAGTAAAGGACTATAATAAGGCCTATAAGTCCCTAAGCTTAAAAAAGAGTATTCTTATTAGACTATCTATAAAAAATCTATAACTAAAAACTAGTAGAAAGCTCTTTCTATACTTTATTAGCTCTTTTAGAATTATTAAAGTTATTAGAAAATAAGTATATAGACTAGTACTATCCGATTAGTATAATTATCTCTATAATATCTTTTATATCTCCCTTCTTAAATCTTAGAAAAGGAAGGACTATTTAGAAAAAGATATACTACTAATACCTAAGCTAGAGGATAATAATAAGTATAAAATTAAGAAAATTAAAGATAAACGATAAATCGACGGTAAAATATACTTTCTAGTTAAATAGAAGAGATAGCTATCTAAATATAACTAATAGATCCCTAAATTAGATATAGCTAATATAAAATAAAGTATTAATAAATTTAGGAAATAAAAGAAAGGAACTAGAGTCTATTAGATTAACTATAGATAGACTAATAGAAGTATCTCCTATATCTTCTCGGTATAGTAATCGAGGAGTATTATTCTATTTCTAAGAATAACTACTATACTAGTAGTATTTCTTACTATAGAAGATCCTAGAGACTAGATCTATACTATTATCTCTAATATAAACCGGTAGAAGAAAGCTATCTTCGCGATACTCTATATACTATATCCTATATCCCTAAGCTATAGCTAAGAAAGATAACTTATATAGAACTTCTCTAAAATATTATTCGAAATATTACTAGAAGGATATAGCTTCCTAATCGTTATCTAGCGATAGGCCTCTATAAACTTATAATAGTCCCTAGCGGCCTCCGTAACCGACTTCTAAACCTATATATCTATAGGCTAGAATAGCTATTAATACTTAATTTCTATCTATTTAAAAATACTAGCTAGATTAGTAGCTATATTATATATTATCTATAGTAAGATATCTAGCTAACGAGTATAATTAGCTATCTAGTTAGTATCTATATTTAGCTCCTAGAGATAAGCTATCTAATATAGGAATATCCCGAGATTATATATATTCCTAGCTATTACTATAGATATCTAGAAGATCTCTATTAGCGGGACTCTATAAAAAGGATATAAGAAATAAACTTATAGGAGAATAGCTACTACTATACCTATAGTACTACTAGTAGAAAACTAAGGCCTTTATATTAAATATATAATTAATCTTAAATAGAGTAATAGGAATTATAGATACTAGGAGAGCTAGAGTACTAGTATACTTCTTTATAGTAGTTCTTAGATATAGAATATACTAGAAGAGCTAAATTAATAATAGTATCTATATAGCTAATAGTCTTAGCTATACTATAGAAGTAGTCTTCTAAACTCTACTAGTAGCTATCTTTCTTACTATTTCTTTTATACTACTAATAGTAATCTTCCTTAATACTATCTTCTTTATAGCTACTTTTCTTAGCGCTATCTTTCGCGCTATACTATCTATTAGAGAAGGAATAGCTACCTATATAGTTATATACTTAGATCGAGTTATAATAGTAGTCCTAGCTAGTACTCTCGGAGCTATAGGAGATAATAATAAGAAGAAGTAAGAAAGAAGAGAAAGAAAGACTTAAGAGAGTATATAGAAAAGAAATCTCTATCTCTCCTATAGTAGTCTCTATAGACTATCTATTAGATAAGAATAAAGAAAACCTAGTCTTTATAGATCTAGCCTATCTACTAGGATCTAGTATTCCTAGAAGGAAGGATAATTATAAAAAGGCTTCCTTTATTAAAATACCCTATTAGATAATCTATAGCCTAGTAATTATTAGGTAACTTATAACCTATAATCCCGGCCTAGCTATATAATAGTTAGGTATTAGGCCCTTCTATAGCTTCTAGGAAGCTAGACTCCTAGGCTCTCTCTATCTAGCCTCGGATCTCTATTATCCTATATATTCTAACCCGAAGGATTATAACCTCTATAGTAGCTCTATCCTATCTCTTCGGGTAGCTAATCGATCGATCGATCGATAGAAGAGGGAGTTAAGAGTAATCCTCTCGAGAGTATAGAGAGAGAGAACTATAAGATAGATACTAGAGAAGGGACTAGTAGGGATCCCTAAGAATTAGTCTTTATACTAATCTAACTACTATAAGCTATCTCTTTTCTAATAATTAAGTCTAGCTACCTTACTAAAGTAGCTATCTTAATACTTATTAATAGTTTCCTAGGTTATAGTAAGATAGATATAAATAGAGGATCTTAAGCTTCCGAACCGATAGAAGAGGTCTAAGTCTCCTAGGAGATATTTAAGATCCTCTTAGTTAGGATTAGAGAGGCTAGTAGAGGATCTTTAATATTCTTAGGTTCTAAGTTAAATACTTCCTAGACTTATAGTTCCTAGGATTTATCGATATAACTATAGATTTATAGCGCTATCTCTTATAGTAATAATAAAGAGAAGAATTAGAATTATTAAGATAGCTACTTTAGTAAGATAGCTAGACTTAATTATTAGGAAAGAGATAGCTTATAATAGTTAGATTAGTATAAAGACTAATTCGTAGAGATCCCTACCGGTCTCTTCTCTAGTATCTATCTTATAGTCCCTTCTCTTTATACTCTTAAGAGAATTACTCTTAACTTCCTCTTCTATTAATTAATTAATTAATTAGCTACCCGAAGAGATAGGATAGAGCTACTATAGAGATTATAATCCTTCGGATTAGAATATATAGGATAATAGGGATCCGAGGCTAGGTAGAGAAGGCCTAGGAGCCTAGCTTCCTAGAAGCTATAGGAGGGCCTTACGCCTAACTATTATATAGCTAGACTAGGATATAGGTTATAGATTACCTAATAATTACTAGGCTATAGATTACCTAATAGGATACTTTAATAAAGGAAGTCCCCTTATAGATACTTATAGTACTCCTCTTATATTTTTAAGAAGATAAGTATATTATCGAGGTATATAATAATAAACTTACCTAAGAAGGGATATAAGGCTTTATTTATAACTATTTAGAAGATAGCTAGGGTATTATAGAGACTAAATAGTATCGCGAGCTATTTATACTTATCCTAGATAGTATTAAGGACTATCTTAGCTACTAAATCTTTATATATATATACTTACTAGAATCCGGATACTAAGTCTATCTTTAAGAGGAATAGTATAGCTCCGATCTAGCTAAATAGTTCTTAAATCCGAGGTAGAGGATATCTATTCTTTATTATAATATTATTTAAGATATAATAGTCGATATATATCCGCTACTTTCTATTCGCTTTCTTAATAAATAGGATAGGGAATCCCTATAGGCTCGAGGATAGATATATAAGTCTCTTCTTTAGAAGTAGATTAACTTAGGCTATCTACTCCTATAGCTTCTTATAAGAAAGAGTATAGGTATTAATATTAACTAGCTTTATATTTCTAGTATTAATTATATAGTTTATAGCTTATATAGGAGAAAGGATATTAGAAAGCTTATCTTATATAATATCTAGGAATTATTAGATAATTTTATATATCTTAGGATCTAGATATATAAACTTAGAGACTATATTTAGCTTCTCTTAGATAGGCTAGAGAGCTAATAGAAAGCTCTCGGAGTCCTTCTTCCTAGTATATTATTAAGCTTAGTAGTAGCTAATTAGATTAAGCTTAGCTTTTTTAAGCTCTTTATTATAAGAGGAATCGATAGCTTTAATCTAGTATAAACTAGTATAATTATAGATAATTATTACTAAGATAATCTAATTAATATAAGGATTCTTAGCTATAAGGAAATTTCTACTAAGGATTAGATTAAATCTAGATAGATCTAGGACCTATACTTATATATACTCTTACTAACTACTAATATATATTAGTAGTCGGTAAGAAGTATTAGACTATATACTCTATCTATCAGGAAGCTTAACTTCTAAGATATATTTATTATATATTATAAGAAGCTAGCTCCTATACTTCTTTAAAACCGATTTCGATATAAATATATATAAGATACTACTATCTAGTAGAGCTTATATATTAATATTCTATATCAGAGGACTAATATAAGCCTAATAGATTAATAGGCTATCTCCTAGGATAGTAAGAGTACTATTATAATTAGTAGCCTACTTAGCCTATAAGAGATCTAAGAAGTTATTATTAGGCTAATCCTAGCTCTCTAATACTACTATTATATATTAGATAAGTATATCTATCTTATCCGAGTAACTTAGTTTTTTAAATTATTATTATCTATATCCTTTTCTTTAGGCTTAGGCTTCGATTAATCTACTTAGCTCCGGTCGTAGCTACTATTATTACTATAATCTCCTTATCTCCTATATCTATATCTATCTCTATAGCTATAGAAGCTTCTAGGATTACGCTTTTATTTATAGACGAATTAAAGATAGCGTACTTAGCTATAGTTATAGTAGGTATATATATCGGTATTCGTAGTATTAAGACTATCTATATAGATATTACTATTAGTATTCTAGTTTCTTCGGCTAATATAATTTATAATTATAGTATCTTACTTATATTAGATAAACCGATCGATAATACTATATAAGATTATAGGCTTATTAGGATTCTCGGTCTCCTTCTTCTAGAGTTCGGTATAGATATCTTAGTAAAGGAATTAAATAATAAGATCTTTAGGGAACTTATATTTATAATTAGATATAAACTACTATAGATTATAGATATACTTAGCGAATTCCTACTAGCTATCTTACTTATAGATTATAAGTTAGTTAAGCCTATATTTAGCGCTAATATACTCCGAGAATTTACTTTTAATCTATTCTCGGAACTTAGTCTATATAGCGGTATATTATATATTATATATTAGATTAATATATTTAGACTAGATATAATAGGCTTTCTATATATTATCTACTAGAGCTCTAGATATATATATAATCTTAGTTAAGTCCTAGAGGATTAAGTCGGAGAGTTAGCTTACTTCTATAAAGAAGCGTTTATAGTTATATTAATACTCTCTAGCTCTATTATTCCTAATTATAACTATATAATCCTTAATTTTTAGGACTACTTTAACTAGTTATTTTCGGATAGTAGTATCTAAACTAGATTCTTAGGATATATTAGTACTATCTTAATTAGCTAGTAGTAGATATACTTATAGTATCTATTCTAGGAGATATTAAGTAGTTATAATTTAGTCGAAAGTAGCTTAATAGATAATCTTCTTCTAAGAAGTAAGATTAAGGATACTTTAGTATAAGCCTTAAAGGAGTTTAGCTATATTAGCTAGTAAGATTATTAGAGTATTACTAGTTAATAGTAATACTAGTTATAGTATACTAGATAGTAACTAGTAAGGGGGCTCTAGGAGTAGTATAAGAAGTTTAGAGTATAGGATATAAGTCCTATATAGATTTTCCTATATATTAAATTCTATTAGGAGAGATTTATATACTTCGATATTCTATAAGTTAATAAGGATTATAGTTTATATAAATAAGGAAGCTTTTATTTCTAATTAGATATCTTTCTTCTAGTTTTATTTCTAGTTACTTAACTACTAGTAGATTAGATCTCTTCTAGAAGGATATCCTATATACTAACTATAGTAGAATAGAGTTTTTTAGGATTCGGGCCCTCTCTTATACTATTATATAATTTTTAAAAATTTTAGTATAGTAAGAAGAGGATTACTCGGTACTATAAATAGTTAGTAATTTAAGCTAGATCTTTAGGGATCGTTTAGTCTCGAGAGCTTAGTAAGTATAGTTCTCAGTAAGCTTTCGCTCTTAAGTAGTTAAATATAGAGGCTTAGCTAATATAAGGGTTTACTATTAGATAAGATCTAAAAGATAGATAGGATATAGTTCTTCTAAGTATAGCTATAGATATAACTATATATATATAGAGGACTAAGGATCCTTATATAACTAACCGGAGCTACATAGTAAGATTATAGCTTATCTAGCTCTAGTTATTACAGAAAGGAAGGGTTAGGATACCTAAGATAGCTATAGGCCTATAATTATAGATAGTATAGTAGGGAATCCGGTTGCATGTATATAGAGCAGATAGTCTGTTAAGGTGTATGTGCCTGATGGTGGCCTTACGGTCGGGAGAGGCTGTTTAGACATAAGGAGAGGGAGTCAATCAACTTGACAATAATGATAAGGCGGACAACCATACGGATGCGAAGGACATGATGCAACCATCGGATTGAACGGCTTCAAGGGAGTTCAGTACAGTCTTTACAGTCGGATTCCTTTGTATTACAATAACACACTCTTTTTGATCTTCCTCTTTACCTTCGGACATCCTTCGGATAGGTGTTGTACGGTCGGGCTGGGAGATCTCTGGACGTACGTGCTGGTGGTTGTGGTTTGGTTCCTCTATGACTCGACCTGTCTGGTGAGATCAGACTGCCTTGAGCATTCCCCTCTATAATAGATATATCTATAGGACTTTTAGATAGTTAGATCCTCCTATTCTTAAGATTAACTCGAATATACTCTCGTAATTCTTTTAACTCGGTTCTTAATAATAAATAGATTAGTCTATAGGATAGAGACTTACTAGGAAGTAAGTTAATTATATAGTTAGTTTCTTTATAATATAATAGAGTCTTAGTCTTCTAGGCCGAATAAAGATCCGTAAAGTCTTAGAACTCGGGAAGCTAGACTTTAATTCCTTCCGAATCTAGTAGTATTTTAGATAAATCCTTAATAATATAAAAGGATAGTATACTTAGTTAATTATCTTCGTTAAAGTCGGGCGCTATCTAGTAGGAAATAATAGCGAAGATATATACTTTATTATAAAGATATTTTATAAACTAGTAGAGAGAGAGTATATTATAACGCGATCTACTAAGGCGCGGTCGCGGGAGAATTATATATAGAACGCTAACGAATCTATCTAGGTTATAGTCCTAAGTATATAGGCCCGGTATATAGGAACTATATATATAATAATTATAGAAGAGAGAAAGAACTCCGATCTTTAAGATTTAGTCTTTAAATTTAAGCCCTCCTAGACTTTAATCCTTTATCTAGTTAATAGTCCTAGTTATCCTATAATCCTAACCCTAATAATTACTAAATCTTCTTTTTAACTACCTAAAGAAAAAATATCTAATCTACTAACTTACTAGTATTCTATCTATCTTATAGCCGCTAAATATTCTTAACGCTATACTAAGATATAGAATCTATAAGCTAGTAAAAGTCTAACTTTATAGATCCTTACTAATACCTCTCTTAGCTCTACTAGTAAGACTACTCTTTCTATATCTAGTTCTAGATCTTCTATATTAGGAGATTCTAGTATACTAGAGTTACTCTAAGCTAGAATCTACTAACTAGAATAAGAGATAATATTTCTATAGTAGAATATAACTAAACCGGAATCCCTAGTTATATCTTAATCTCGATATAGTATAGAGATTAAGCTTAATTATATCTTCTATTAGTTAAGCTCCTTCTTCTCTCTCGAATAGTATAACTAATAGCTTAATAAAATTAAGTATATCTTTAATATAAGTCCTAACTATTTCGCTAATAATTCCTACCGAATTCCTATTAGATTTTTTATACTTAAATCTACCTAATAAATCTAATAGACTAATTATAAGAAGACCGAATTCCTCTTTATCTATCCTATCTAGTCCGACTTTATTAATTAGACTCTAGAGTTTATCTAAGAAGACTAATTTACTAATATTAATATTATAGAAAAATATTATAGTATCTAGTAGCTTTCTAACTAAGATCCCTAAGTATTTTATAACTATCTCTAATCAATTAAAAACTATATATATCTTTAAAAAAAGGAGCGAGCTCTCGGATACTATACGAAGCTCTATCCTTTTCTTAAAAATAAACTTAAGATATTATATTAGAATAATCTATCTAATAACTAAACCGATATAGTTTCGGTAGTAATCTATATCTAGGATAGCTATAGTTTTAGTAGAATAGGAAATAATTATATAGCTAAATATAATTCTAAGAAGTATTATAGGAATCCTTTAACTTCGATCTCCTAATTAGATCTACTAAAGAAAGAGAAATCCTTAAATACTTCTAATTAGGTAATATATCCTAACTAGACTACTCTTAGAATATTATTACGATATAATTAGTCCTCTAACCGGAAGAACTACTTATATATTACTTATTTCTAATATAATAAGAAAGGATACTATATCTCTAGCTATTCTTAAGGATAGAAATCTAGCTAGAACGCCCGGATTAATAAAATTATAGAAAAGCTAATCTATTCTCTAGGAAATAATAGTAAATTAGAGGAGACTCTATACCTCCGACTTCCTAGTCTATTATAGAGATCCTCCCTATAATCTAGATAGCTATATAGATCTAATAAGATATAGTTATAGTTAGCTTTAATACTAGAGCTAATATTAATATAATTAATCTTAATTTTATAAGAATATATAAGCTTAACTAGATACTTCTTTATATCCTAGGACTTTATAACTTTTAGGACTATTTTAGTAATACTAAAGATATATATTAACTCCCGATTACTACTATAGATAGCTAGGATACTATCTAGATATAGATCGTTAACTATTATATAGTTATATAGAAATATAGATCTCTTATACTTCTCGGAATACCTAGATTAAGTATCTAAGGAATTATTCTTAATATAAGTATTATAGAGGGGAATACTTAAGGTAGTCTAATCTTACTAGATAGATCGAGTTATAGAGGAACTAAACTATAACTACTAGTATATACGTCTAGAGATCTCCTAGCCCGACTATATAATACCTATCCGAAGGATATCCGAAGGTAAAGAGAAAGATTAAAAAGAGTATATTATTATAATATAAAAGAATCCGACTATAAAGACTATACTAAACTCCCTTAAAGCCGTTTAATCCGATAATTATATTATATCCTTTATATCTATAGGGTTATCTATATAGTTATCTATATAGTTATTAAGTTAATTAACTCCCTCTCCTTATATCTAAATAGCCTCTCCCGACCGTAAGGCTACTATTAGGTATATATACTATAATAGACTATCTACTCTATATATATATAACCGGATTCCCTACTATATACTATCCCTCCTAGAAATTTACTATCCCTTAGTAAACTTTCTATATCCTTCGAGGATTTTACTAGCTATTCTAAGAGTCTTATAAAGGTTTATTAGTCTATATAAACTATAGTATTACTAATAGTCCTTTCTCTTTCTATAGAAAATAGGAATATATACTAAACTATACTTATTCTTCTTATACTATTATCTAGAAATACCGAAGATAGGCCTATCTTATCCGATTACGCTACTCTTAAATTAATTAGTATATATACTACTAGTCCTAACCGAATAGAATATCTAGCTTATTAATAATAGTAGATAAGTCCTATCTTTCGTGACCGATAAGAGTATCTCCGATTAGACTTAAATCTTATAGCTAAATTAATATAGAGAAGGGATATATAAGCTAACTACTATACTTCTAACTTAACTATCCTAAAGGAGTCTTCTCTAGTAATAAAAAATTATAATAATATACCGAAAGTTTAGACTAAGTACTAGATTTAGGACTATCTAAAGTCTTATAATTATCTCTAATACTAATAAACTATAGTAAAATTATTCGCTAAAGAATAATAGCTAGTCCTATTAATCTATAAGATAGATATAGTTTCGAAATATATATCTCTTCTTACTTATAGATAACTTTCTTCTAAGAGAGACTAAATTTCTCCTTATTAGTAGATATCTATATTATAGTAGAAACTTTATAAATTAAACTATTCTTTTAGTAGCTATATTTATATAGATCTTAGTACTATTCGGTAAGATAATTTTATATTCTAAGTAGTATATCTATATAGTTATATAAGTTCTTATTAGTTAGAGAGACTATCCCTTAAATTATATTCGCTATCTATTAGGATATAAGTAGATCTATTATATTTATATTAAGATAATAAAAGATAGTCTATTCGCTAGGATATATACTCTTTATATAATATAAGAATAAAATTAGGTAATACTAGTAATTAGGTCGAAGTAGTATATAGAATAGGTAGTAGATATAGTCGCGCTATATTAGCTACTAGATATTACTAACGTAATCTATAGTTACCCTAGATATACAGTCACCCTAGACACCCTACTAGAAAACGTGTTAATCTAGTAACCTACTAAATTTAACTAACTACTATACTACTAATTCGTGCTAAATCCTCGTATAAATTAGCTAGTTAAGAAGGTAAGATCCTATTAGCCCTCTCCGATATTAAAGATAGCCGCGTTAAGTCTATTCGTGTAGTAGCGAAGCTATACGAAATTCCGTATAGTACCCTATATACGCGTGTATATAGTATAGTCTCTATTAATAAGAGACGTAATCCTAACTAGAAATTAACCTAGTTAGAAGAGGATTCGCTTACTATATAGATACTCTCTATAGATTCGCGGGGGGTAGCGCCTAGGCCCTCTACTATTCGAGAGATAGCTAATATCCTTCTTATAGTACGTAGAACTATCCCTCCCTTAACTATTAGCGTTAATTAGGTATTAATATTTATTAAATAGCGCGATAAGCTTTAATCGTACTACTCTAAGCGATATAACTACTAATATATATTAAATAAAGACCCGAAAGCCCTACGAGCCTAGTTTACGACTATATAAAGAGTAATTAAGGAGAACAGGATATAACTAGAGGATATCTATAACTTTAATAAGATAGACTTTATAATAGGCCTTATATTATTATAGAAAGTTATTACGTAAGCAGAATACTATAGCCGGCGATTAATCTTATAGCCTAGTAATCGCGAATAGGTTACTACGATCGAAGTAATATATACTAATAGCTTCTCGCTACTACCCTATATTATATTTAAAGCCTAGGTTTATATCGCTAGTTAGTTTAAATTAAATCTTCCTAGGGATTAGCGAATTAAAGTATCGAATAACGGCTAGACTACCGATAAGATCGGCCTTCGCTAGCTTTAAAAGCTCTTTATTCTATATACTACTTCGCGTATATAAGGGCGATTTCGGCTATTAATCCTTAACGGCTACAGTAGCTATCTTATACCTTAATTCGATTAAATATATACCGAAAATAATATTATACTACTTTATATATCTTTATATTCGTCTTACTTATTATAGCCGCTTAATATTAGGTACTTTATAGTACTAAAGCGTACGTATAGTCGCTTTATAAGTAACTTAGCCCGAATAGGCTATAATTATATCGATAAGCTTAATTTTCTTACTAATTATCCTCGCGCGAGGATAGAAGCTTTTTAACCGAATACTATTTAAATTAGCTTTACGGCTACTAGTATCGTACTAGTAGCTACCGACAGAGTACTTTCGAAACTTAATATATCGCTTTATACGTCTATACTACTATTAAGCCGACTAAGTAGTAGATCTAGCTAATTTACCCTAAAAACGCCTAGGATAGTAATATAGCTAGAGAAGTAAGCTTCTATACTTAAAGAGCTTCTTAAATAGCGATCGAATAGCCTATCTACGCCGTCAAAACTTATACTTAATTAGATTATTAAGGGCGTCTATCTCTTATTATATAGCGATATATTACTAGCGTAGGATAACGCTAATCTACGCGTAGCGAATAAAAAGAAATATTAAAAGCGTACTCGATTAACTAGGTAGATTATATATAAGAGAGACCTAATAATCGAAGAGGGCCTATAGCTAGTCTAGTAGCTAATTTAGCTAGTAGAAGCTAATAAGGTAGTATCGTATAAAGGGCCCGATTTACCTAATTAGCTAATATAACCGGTTAGGAGGGCTCCGCCTACCTATAGTAGATATAGCTAAGTTGGCTATAGGATTACTTTATGTAAAAATCGTGTTATTTAGTTAAATTAATAGGTGTTGGTTAAGATAATCGATTTTGAAATTTTCTAATAGGGGTAGGTATCTAGGATAACTATATATCTAGGGTGACCGTGGATTATATTATATTATATATTCTTAGCCTATCTAATTCTTAGAGTATACTTACGTAATCGGTAATACTAGTTATATATATTAAATTCCTTCTTAACTATATCTATAATACTATAAGGATAGTAGCTATCCTAGTTATCTTATAGCTATAAAAAGATTAGGATAATAATACTCCTATCTATATCCTAATCTCTTTCTAGCTTCCTCCTAAAAATATCTAGAATTCTTCTAAAATAGTAAGGACTTATATCTTAAAGAGATAGATATAATAATTTCCTAAAATCTAATACTAGTAGCTTCTATAACTTAGGAAGGAATTAAAAATAGTTCCTAAGCTTCTTTCTAGATAATAGCTTAAACTAGGCTTCGAACTCTCTTTTAGCTCCGTTCTAGTTATCTAATTATATATAAAGATAGTATAGGTAATATACTAATATTATATAGGTTATACTATTAGTATAAATATATAATAGATATATAAGTTAAGTTATATATTCCTTATAGATCGAATTAGAATTAATCGTAGTTATATTTTCACGAATTAATCTTCTAATAATCCGGAAAATTATTAGAGCTTTATATTTACTTTTAGTATTTAGTTTTATCTTCGGAATTACCTTTTCTAGCCGAGATAAATCTATCTTATATCTATAAGATATAGATTTAGATAATTTCTATAAAGTCTACGATTTCTTAGTTATAGTCGGGACTAATAGTTCCGGAGTCCTCTTTCGCGGCCGAATTTCTTCTGAAGAAGAAATTAGATTCCTTTATTAGTCCTAGGAAGACTATCGGCTTTACGGCTAATTTTCTTCTATAGAAGAAATCTATATCTCTTTACTATCCGAGACTATATCCTAATTTTTAGCGTTTTTATCTATAAGCTATAGTATTAGATAATATTTATATATAAACCTATCCTTATTAATTAAAAGATAATAATTTAATAGTTATTCTAGTATTAATTCTATTAAATCTAGTAACTTATATATATTATCTAGATTATCTTATATAACCTCTTTAGCTCTATAGATTCCTTATCTATATATTACTTTCTCTAAATATTAAAGAATAGTATTATTAACTCTAAGCTATATTTCTTCGAAACTAATTCTACTCTATATTAACTTACTAACTTTTTCGGTAAAGATTTTTGTTCTAGATCTAATTATAATCTTTTTAGTATTACTATTCTAAGCTTAGAGTACCGCGTATATTACTTACTAGATATAATTCTTATTATACTCGTAGTAATTAACTATCTTCCTCGCTACTATCTAGCTATCTTTAAAGTCCTTCTAGGTCTTATATCCTCTCTAAAATTCGCTATTCTTAATAAAAGTATAGAGATTAATTATAACCGAGTCTAGGAATTCCTATCTTTTCTTATAGATCTTATATATATAGAGCTTAGTAGTCTAATATACCTAGTCTTTAGGTAATACTTATAACTCTTCGATAATCTAACCTAGGGAGACTACTATTAGTTAGTTACTTAGTATTAAAGATATAAGATTAAGATACTATTCTATAGTAGATATTATAGTATCTTTTATAAAAGGAAACTAAAATCTTAAGTCTAGAAAAGTAGATAATATTATAGGTTTTTAGAGTAATATTATTAATTAATATCTTCTATAGAAGAAATCTATAGAATCTAGCGTAAATTTACCTATACTTAATATTTTCTTCTAGAGAGTCCCTTCCTATCCTAAAATTCTTACTATCCCTAGTAATCCTCTATTTTCTAACTATCTTCTAGTTATCTTTAAAGAAAGTTCCTAAAATTTAAATAATAATAAAGCCGAAATTTAATAAATTTAGTCCTTTTAAAGGAGAAAGCTTTAAAATATAAAAACTAAAATATTTATATAATATAATCTAATTAGTATTTAAAATTTAATAAAGGAAATCTAATTTAAATATAACTTAACCTTATCCCTATCGTAGCGGCTATCCTCTTCTATACCTCTACGTAGTAGGTAGGAATATATTCTTAGCCTTAATTCTTTTAGCTTTATCTACCTTTATAACCTACTAAGTACTAGCGAAGTATATAGCTATAGTAGAATTTATTATAGTTATAGGTACCGAAGGTTTAAAGGAATTCGTAAAATTTCTAACTTAACTATATAATTATAGTAATATAAATATTAAATCTCCTATAGTAATCGTAGGCGG
Source organism: Penicillium diatomitis (assembly GCF_028827545.1). Classification (NCBI taxonomy): domain Eukaryota; kingdom Fungi; phylum Ascomycota; class Eurotiomycetes; order Eurotiales; family Aspergillaceae; genus Penicillium; species Penicillium diatomitis. The sequence goes on along the minus strand of NW_026623177.1, from coordinate 2,251,243 downwards.
TATAGGAATAGTTAGTAATCTTCTAGTAATTTCTTTTATATATTAAGTAGTAGTATCTATAGAAGGTTTAGGATATTTCTAGATTATTACTATATTTCTAGGACTAGGCTAGTAGATAGATATCGAAGATCTTATATCTTAACTATTCTTCTAGGTCTAGCTATCCTAGCTACGGATTTCTTCTATAGAAGAAACTAGCTAATTAACTAGTTAGTATTCCCGTTCGCGATCGCGGATTTCTTCTATAGAAGAAATTTAGGAAGAGCTCGTTCCCGTATCCGCTATTATATCGTTATTATTAACTATTACTAGATAATATCTACTAGATTATATACTATATACTTTTATATAATTTCTAGTTAGATTTAGGTATTTACGACTAGCTAGTTAACTATTAATAGTAAAAACTTCTCCTCGGTAGGCTTTATCTTTACTTCCTTCTAATTCTTTAAAATCTATATCTTTTTCTAGTAAGATACCTATAAAGTCTACTAGTATATTATAGATTTATAGCGTATAGTAGGAATAGATATTAGAAGGGATTTAAGATAGGATAATAGCTAAGACTATATTAATATTAGTATATTAATTCTTCTATTATTAGTATTAGTCTAGAACTATATCTTTCTAAAATTAGTTATCTCTTTTACGCGTATCTAGACTATTTTTACTAGTCCTACTAATTTTTACTTAATTTATCTTATTTCGATAATATAAATCTTTACTTTATATACTTAGGAAGATAGGATATCCTTAGACTTAGTAACCTCTATTCCTATACTAAAAATATCTATTTTATAACTATTTAGTAGATATATAAATAGGATTATTCTAGCTATTATTATTTATAAGAAGATACTAAACTAGAGCTCACTATTTATTAGTAGCCTTTCGCTAATCCTCTATAACTTTTAGTATATTTACTAAAAGACTATTAAAAGCGTTCGTTAAACTTTCTAAATCCTACCCTCCTCGAAGACTTATATTTCTAATCAGAGGATTACTAATTCGCGGACTATCTACTATTACTAGCTTTTTAGAAGATCTTTTACTAGATTTCGAATTTACGTTAGCGTTAGTATAGATTTAAATTCCTTTATTAGATATAATATAGCCTATTATAAGATTATAATCCTTCTAATCTTAGTTAAGATCTCTAGCTACTTTTTCGATCTAGCTAAAAGAGATCTATCTCTTACTTTTCGAAGGATAATTAACGTTAATCTTCTTTTTCTTAATTAATTTCGATTATAGCTTCTCCGGTAGTCCTTTAATAAACTAAGTATACTACTCTAGTTTACTAATATCTCCTCTTTTTACTAGATATAATAATATAGATAAAAAAGTAGTTAAGTATATATAGAAATTATCCTACTTAATATACTTTCTATAGAATCTTTATAGCTAAAACCTAGTATAGATAGTCTATAGGCTATTTATATCTTAGTACTATTCTTTAAAATCCTTAAAGAATACTTTCTTATCCTTTATCTACTAGTTAAGATTTTCTTCTATCTAAATATATTAAAGCTATCTATAGTAATCTAGAAGGATATCTAGAATCCTTATATTATCTCTTATATTATAGCGCTTATATATCTATTTAAAACTATCTAAAAATTTAGAGATATTTCTTCCTTTAAACTATAGTACTCTAGGAGTTCTAGGCTTAGATATAGTTCTAACAATATATCTTAGTATTTATATCTCTAATCCTAGGCTATAGACTTAGATTACTATTAGTATTAGCGAAGGTACTAATCTAGGAGGAGATAGTAGTAGTAGTAGTATAATTCTCTTACTAAATACTTTAGGCGAATATTCTATAGACTCTAAAGAAGCTTAATTACCGGGATTATAATAGGCTTCGAATAAAGTTATATTTATAGATATTATATTTATAGATATATCTATAGATATTTTAGATTCTTTTAGCGGTTTAGGTTTAGATTTCGATTTCGATTATTAATTTAGCTTTATAGGTTCTATTAAATTCGGATATTAATATTTTTAGGGTTTTTCGGTTATAATAGGATCTAGAGATATACTATAGGATTTATAATATTTCTAAGGTAATTAATTCTTTAAGCTTAAAGGGGTCGTAAAATTAGTAGTTAATCTAGATAGTAGTGTAACTCTTAATTCTTACTAATTCTTCTTCTCTCTTTCTTCGATTTCCGTTTTTCTTTTAACTTTTACTTCTCGGGTAGAGATTTCTTCTATAGAAGAAATCTATAGCTAATATCTTAAAATAGTATTCTTATCTTATAGTATCTTCGTAGTCGTAGCCTATAGTAGTTATTCTAAAGTAATATACTAATTCTATATAAAGTTTAGGTATACTAAGGATATTATCTTATATAATTAGTCTAGAGTTATTTTTAGTAGTTAAATTAGTATCTTCCGATCCTCTTAGTATCGATTAGCTAATAACCCGCGAACTAGATAGGTATATTAGTCGAATAAAGATATTCTCTTAGCGATAGGATCCTCTAAGGGCGTAGCCTCTTATATATAGCTAAAAGTTATATATTTAGCTATTTTTCTAAATTCCGTTAGGGTTAAATATATCGCCTACTTTTTATAGTAAATCCGTAAAATTTTAGTTATAGTAGTAGTCGTAGTTATAGTCTTAATCGTAGTTATTATAGTAGTAGGAATATTAGTAGTATTAATCTTATTATTAGATCCTTTTATAATTATACTATAGGAATAATATAGTCCTCTATCTTAGCTACCTTTTTATAAAGTCCCTACGTCGGTTACTAATATAGAGGGGAATACTTAAGGTAGTCTAATCTTACTAGATAGGTCGAGTTATAGAGGAACTAAACTATAACTACTAGTACGTACGTCCAGAGATCTCCTAGCCCGACCGTATAATATCTATCCGAAGGATATCCGAAGGTAAAGAGGAAGATTAAAAAGAGTATATTATTATAATACAAAAGAATCCGACTATAAAGACTATACTAAACTCCCTTGAAGCCGTTCAATCCGATGGTTATATTATATCCTTCGTATCCGCAGGGTTGTCCGTATAGTTATCCGTATGGTTATTAAGTTGATTGACTCCCTCTCCTTATGTCCAAACAGCCTCTCCCGACCGTAAGGCCACCATCAGGCATATGCACCTCAACAGACTATCTGCTCTATGTATATGCAACCGGATTCCCTACTATAGTATATATTAATAGTACTTTAGGATAAACCAGAAAAACCTTAAGTTACTCTCTTTCTACTAATTTATTAAATATCTTTATAATAAAGTATATATCTTCGCTATTATCTCCTACTAGATAGCGCCTAACTTCGATAAAGATAATTAACTAAGTATTCTATATAATAATAAGCGGGGGGCCGAAAACCGCGCTTATCTACTCCCTATTCTATATACCCCGACCGCTTATCTAGCTATAGTCTCCCCCTATCTAATCCGGTATTATAGCCTACTAAGGGGCCCTGATTAGGCCTAGTACCATAGCGGCTACTTTTATTATCTAGCGCTCCGCTATTACTATCTATAAAATACCGCTCGTCCTCCTTCGTCTCGTTAATATACTTTCTTATCTACTTCTAACTCTCTCGGCTCCCCCTTTTCTTTTCGCCCCTACCGATCTATATATACTAATACTTACGCTATCCCTTTTTTACGCCTAGAAATAACCTTATATATCGGATTTCGTCGGATATATCGCTCGACCCGCCGATACTTAGCCCTATTCCTAGCCGCGTAAAATACGATACTATCTAGTTAGTTAGTAGAAAAAGCGTAGATAGGATCCTATTTACGGCTATCCTCTATAAGCCTTCGTCTAGTATCTATTTTTTAAGTAATTAGTATTATTAATTATAGTATAGAGCGACTAAGAATATCTTCTGTTTTCTAAGCCTTTATAGTTATATATTCCTATACTTCGTTAGCGTCCCTCGCGCTTATAGGAGTATCTCGGATAGTCTCGCTACTAGACCTATTATTCCGTATAGTTACTACCGAAGTTATATCGTAGTATCGTAGATTTACTTACTCCTACTTATTCGTAAGTCTAGTAGTAGCTTATCGTCGCTATAATCAGCCTTATAAGTCCTACTATAATATATCTAGTTATCTTCGATAGCTTAGCTCGGTACCGTAAGCTAATAGCGAAAACCCCTTATCTAAATTAAATCTAGTTCTAAAATATAGCCCGGACGGTAGATAAGTAGTTCTATCCGCGAAGAGAGTATAATATTATATTCTCTAGGCTATATACTTAGTAGTAAGACTAGGAGTAGTATATATACGTATTTTAGATACTTTATATCGGATTATAGGAGAGGAAGGGGATATCTTATATAGTAGAAGAGTTATATCCTCTTATAAGACTAATCTTATAGAATCACCCGTGCCGTTGCTCACATGGTATACTATTAGACCAAAAGGTCTATGCCAAACCATTCGATAGAATGGTTCGTCATGCAACGGTATATATAGTCAGATAGTGATCCCGTATCCGCATTTCGATGCGACCATGCCTCTGGGATTATACTTATAGGTATAAAGGATACTAGAAGTTCTATCCTAATCGTACTTCGGTACTCTAAATCTATTCTATATTCTTTCCTCCCCTTTCCTCCTATCTCCCCTAATTCTATATCGATCCTAGCTCTATTTTCCCTTCTAGTATTCTCTTTTCTAAATTCTCCGTATCCTTAGACCCGAATATCTTTAAAGTTACCTATATATATATATTATACTAAGTACTAGTTATCGCTTAGAATTCTTCTATTCTTAGAAACCTTCCTAAGAGAAAGAGTAGCCTTTATAGGATTATCTTAGTATTCGTCGGTACCTAAGCCCGGTCTCTATATCTATAATACTATCTCCCTCTAATCTTCGTAACCCTATTTTAGAGAGCTAGGAGATCTATACTCTAAGACCTAAGTAGTATCCTCTACCTACTTATCTATCGGTAGAGGTTTATTTAAATAGTAGTCTATAATCGAATATTTAATATAAATCGGAGGGTTTAGCCCTAATATCGCTAATTAATCCTAGTCCTAAGACCTTTAATATTAATAACTTCCTATTTCCTAACGATCCTCCTAACTCTAGAGACGTTAATCGTACTATAACCTTCGAATAAATCGCCCTAGATTCTAAGCTTTAATTCCTTAGCTTCGACTTAAATAGCTAGTAACTCGCTTTCCCTCCTAGTTAGTAAGCTTAACTTAGATTTCTTAAAAGCCCTATCTCTTTAGAAAATCTAATAATTAACCCGGTAATCCTAGATAATAATTATACCCGAGATTTTAAGTAGACCTAATAAACGGTAACTACTCTTATTACCCTAATAATTTTATACTAAATTCTAGTTAAATATTCTCGCTTCCCGGCTCGGGGTACTTATTACTATAGTAAGTAATAGGATTCTGTTAGGCCTATAAAAACTAGTTAGCAGTCTACTAAAATTAGTAAAGTTTTAGTTATTATTAATAATCGCCTAAAAAATAGGGCTAGCCGGTCTAGTCTAGGACTCGGGCGTAAGAATATATCGCTTCCTACTCTCTATACTTAATTCTCTACCCTTCTAGTCGAGGAAAGAGTATAGTTCTTATCCTAGCTATTCGAGAGTACCTTATACTATTATATCTACCTACCTTACAGAAGTAATAGATCCTAGTAAGTAAATAGAGATACCGAATTAGTTAATAGGCTATATACTCCTTATTTAAGAAAAGGGTTATTATAGTCCGACGAAGAGGCTAACTTACTAGTAAAGCTTAGAGAGGAAGAATATCTTACTTAGTCGGAGATAACCGAGTAGTTCGGTTAGAAGTTCCCTAGAAGGTCTTAAGACTCTCTATAAGTATACTAGAGTATAAGACTTAGAAAACGACGGTTATTCTTAGTAGAAACTATATAGAGATAGTAACTTCGATTTTCAAATATAACTTAGGAATTATGTATTATATATCTCTATTTCTCCGATTATAGAAGTTAAAAGGAATTAAGAGTATTTAGTAAAACGTTCTTAATAAGGTATCTCTAAGATTATCCTAATAGACTACTCCTAGCGTTTATTTCGCCTAAATAATTTAAATGTAAGTAAAACTATATCCTTTTTAGCCCGAAGTATAGTAAATAGTCCTTACTATAGAATAGCCTCTTTAGATACAGTAGTACTCCGGACTTCCTCCTTAGTAAACTAATAATAATCGAGATACTTCTTACTAATCTAGATAGAACTTTAACTAATTAGCTACTATATCTTATAGGACTAGATTCTCTACGCTATTATCTCTTCGTTATAGTTAATAATAAATCCGAGTATTTATATAATAACTAGGTTACTAGTCTTTCTATCTATATAGTAGAAAGTATATATAAGAGCTATCCCGGCGAATCTCGATAGCTAGATATTAGTCTCCTCTTCGCTTTTATAGGCCGCTAAATCTAGTATAGTCCGGTCGTTATCGCGCAGACTATCTCCCGCCGACTCCCAGGTATTATCTTATAAGCTATTTTTACTATTTTATTTAATTAATAAGACTCTAAGCTCGGTTAGGCTATCCGGATAGTAGATAGGGATAATAGCTATAGTAGTAAAGCGCTAGATATCGGGAAATAGCTCTCTTAAGTAATAGAGAGGGATTTTAATAAAGCTAGTATTAATCGACTTAGGGAAGGAGCGGTATCCCGAGAAGGGATAGTATTAGTTATTTCTATTAATATAATTAAGTATAGGCTAAGAAAGATTTTTAAACGGAAATCTAATATACTTATATTCGAAATTAGCTTCTATATCTTATATAGAGAAACTATCCGAAACTTAAATACCGAGGCTATAATAAAGCCTACCTAGGCGAGGTATACCTAGCCTATATATAATCCCTATCCGTAAGAATAGAAATATAAAATATATAATAAAGTAAATACTATTCAGATATTTAAATTATATAGGTAGTAAATATACTTCTTCTTACTTACTACCGCCTACTACTCTAAGTTTTATAACTAATACTACCTTCGATATTAATCGGCGGACGAGTACCTACGATACAGAATAGGCCTAAATCTACCCTACCCTCTATAACTCGAGAATTTATTCGCGATATAGCCTTAAGTAGATTACTAATAATATCCTAGATCGCTAATACCGTTAGTTATAGCCCGCGTTCCGTCGCTACTATACTATTACCTATATATTAACTATATAGCCTCCTACTACTAGTAAAATATTACTACTAGGCTTACTATACTCGTTATTATATTAGGATAGGTCCTTACTAAGCTTAGTCTTACGAATCTCTATTATATATATATTAAGCCTCTTAGCCTCCTCTAACCGGCCCTACTTCCTATACGTTAATACTAACTTTATTATACTCGCTATAGTATCTAGGTTATCCTCGCGGAGCTTTATCTTACTTATTTCTAATATTTATATCTATAGCTACTAGGCCTACTCCTACTAACCTTTATCGTTATATATCGTCGCGAGGTTTCCTATACTTATTAATATATTAGGATAGCCCTCGCTAAGCTTAGCCTTACTTATCTCTACTACCTATAACTATAGCTACTCTATAGAATAACCTAGGTCGGAACCTTATTAAAGCGAAGCTACGGGTAACTCTGATCTAGATATCCTATAGCCTCTTCTAAGCGGGATATATAGTCTAGCGATAACCCTCGACGAACTCGTTAAGGTATAGCTATAGATACTCGAGAGGACTATAAAGCTAGGGATATAAGCTTAGTTAATAAAGGATAGCGAGGGTATCCTATAAGGCTAATAGGGATACTTCTAGTAGCCTTTATAAGATACGGTCGGCCGGCAGAAAGAGATCTCGGCTAGTAACGCGAAGTAGACAGACTTCTCCCTATAGGGCGTAATATATAATAGTAGTAACAGACGAGTCGAGAGGACCCGACGAGACTATCTATATAGCCCGAGAGGACAGACACATATATCGGTATATAAATAGACAGAAACAGCTATCTCACTCGCACTAAGGACCTAAAATTAACTAGCTAAAGTAGTGTCGTCCTAGTAGGGTAGGTCCGACCTATCTTACTATCTGACTCGCACTAAGAACCTACGGCTAGGCGATAGATATAATATCGTTCTAGCTGAAATACTGATGATGCATACTTAAGGAGCAAACCTAGAGATACCTAGGGTAAGAGGTTTTTGGCGGGGCCTCAATATCTGGAGGGCGTCCATCGAAGGATACGCGTGCCGAAAACCAGGGCAGTGGCCTGAACAAGCGGGCCTAGTGAAGCTGCTTTACATCAGTTCCAAGAACTCGTTAAGGCTTAGCCACGGGCAGTCTTGGCTGTGTAGTTATGTCTCTTGGCCCAGAGCTTCCTGCCAGAGAGCGTTGGAAGACACTCCAAACGAGTTGACGCAGCGCTCCCAGGAAAACATACCCGGCAGTTGTATGATCGATTAGCATGGAAAGAAGCGAGCGTGCTGGCTCAACTCCGAACTGGCATGGGTAGATTGAATTGATACCTCCATCGGATCAACGTCGCAGAATCAGATCGGTGCGCATGTGGGCAAGCCAGAGAGACCGTGAAGCACTTCTTCTTTCGGTGTCGGCGGTGGACGGAGATGCTGCAATGTACCCACACTCACCGCGGTAATATATCATTTTTCCTGGGCGGAAAATCGCCTCTGGATGACGCGAATTGGACGCCGAATTTGGACGCAGTACGAGCCTCGATACGATTCGCAATCGCCACGGGCCGACTCGATGTCGCCTAACCCCACCGACCAACACAACGACACCCACTAACCCCCACCAACTACCTTGTGCCAGAGATAGTAGACGCGCTTCAACTGCCGAGGATAGGATGTTGAACACTTGGAGAAGCGTCTTCAAGCCAGTCCACTAATAAACACTAACCCACAAGGACCCGCTAAGATATTGACATCTGAGATGACATACACTAAAAAGAAGCTTGTATGGGCTCCAAGGAGGCACAGCATTAGCTACGGCATGTATATTTAGATCAGTGATAGTTGCCCTTTCGGTTCAGCCGCCGGGCGTTAATAAATTGTGTGTGTGTACTTATATATATCCTCCCTTTTCTTCCACGCTGCGATCTGATCTCGATGTGAGCATGAGTACATACTACATGCTAACTATGCGATTTAACCAAACCATCAGACAATGACATCCACCACTCACCATTACACACCGCTCCTTGTCGTGGCCGTCTGCTGAGTTTCTATTATATCGCATCAATCTAGACCCATGGTACTCTGTCAACAAGAGAGACTAGCCATGAAGGCTTCCCGGTGGGCGACCGAGGAAGCGGGAGTTACACGATAAGGTTTGGCTGTATAAGCCCTGAAAACAACGCTGATTGGCTGAATTTTCTAGTATCTAACTCTATGCAGTTCCAAATTCCTTGATTCCACAATAGCTGGGCCCGCAGTTAGAAACTTCATCTAAGTTCCATGCCCGGGTTCTCAATGAACCCGTTTCTCAAACCGGGCGTGACAGTCTTCCTTTTCTAATTAGTTGACGATGAAAGCGATGATATTGCGGTATCTTTGTGGTACTGGAAACTTGAATATCTATACTTCCAGCATCATTTCTGCGGCCTGCAGAGCGATAAGGGATTCTATCTAGGATTTAACTGACTTTTGGACTTAGCTGCTTATTAGGTGAGTAAGGAAGTTAAGAATATATACTCGTGTTTTCTGGTTAGAAATAGTGTCTGTTACGTGCTAAGAGGACAGTTCGGTATATTCAACGAGGGTGTTAAGACTAGAGAACAGAAAGAGGAATACTAGGCTACTCGTTATAGTCTGCTTAAGATAGAGTAAGATTGGCTAGATTAATTTATCTAGTATATACCGGAAGGGGAAGCAGATGCTTCTATATTTGAAATTTAGTTTCGATACTCTTGTGTCCCCCCAGATACCTAGCTATAGATAACTATCTTTGTACCAAGATCCCTACCACTATAATACAGTACTACTATAGTTACTTAAACGAAAGATATAGTCGATAAATACTAGGCCTCGATTTCTGCGATAATACTAGGAATATCCTCCTAACCTCGTGCGATCGTCGTTACTATACGGCTATACGACTGTGAAATAGTAATCCTGATTAAGAATACCCTATAGGCTTAGTTAAGTTCGAAATTAGAGGGAGGACAAGGTACCTATATATAAGAGAGAGTAGGTACGGATTGACCTAGTTATAGTAGGCTTTTATATGATTCTCTATTAGTTATGAGATATATATAAACCTTAGAAAATATACTTATATACGACGATAAGCTTTAGGTTACCTATTCTTAGGTCCGTTCGAATCTCTTAGGCTACCTAGTATTATTATAGTATCGGCCCCTCTAGAGAAATAAGGGACCCTCCCCGGAGTATATAACGGGTTATTACTGTAATATACCTAGGCTAATATTAGGTAATTTCGTGTTAGCTATATTAATAACTTATAGCGGCTCTCTCTGCGGTAAAGATAATAGCTATTTAATATAAAAATCGGAAGTTAAGTCCGCTAAATCCTTAAGCGAACTCGGGGTTACTTCTATAATTTACCTAATTATTATTGCTAATAAAATCGGGCGTGAGTAAGCTATTCCGAACACGATAAAAATAAAGATGATACTAGGCTATAGTATATTCTTTAAGGCTTTATAATAGGACCGGAGACTTTTACCTTTCTCGCGACTCTTAAAGGTCTTATCCAGAGGTATATTTCGGCCCGTCTATTAATCCTAGAAAGCGTCAAGGATCTTAGTAAGTATCTTCTGATAAACTAGTGAATTCCGAAGATAATTAATATTCCGTACCTCGATCTCTAAGCTAACTCTCGTGTAATTTTTAAGTAACTTTCTACGTAGTAAATAGCTAAGAAGTATAACCTTGTCTTCGTCTGGTTAGCCTTTAGGATCTAGTTAGTAATAACCGTTATACCCTTTTTTAATAAGCACCGAGGATTCATTAATTTTACACCTCCTAGCCACTATACTAGCCTTAGGCCAGAGTAGTTTAATTCTAGCTTAAATAATCCAATCTAGCTATATACCAAATCTCCGTAGATATCGTAAGTGAAATGGCTAAGCTAATCTTCGTAGGATTCGGCTCGAGAGGGTTGATTATATTAAAACGAAGGATAGCTTATCTCGGATATACTAAGTAACGTTTCCAAAGTTGCGAACTAAAAATTAATAAGCCTTTCGTTTAAGCACCGGTACTTATATAGCTCTTTATTTATATTACTATTACTTATTTCAATTACTATATAGGCGTGTAACGGAGTACTTTAATCGACTATCCCTTAATAGTACTTATTGCTTCGCTAGTAGTAATATTCGGCCTCCTATTATCCTTAATTAACTTAAGCTAACTACTAACCTTTGTATATAAAGTAGAATAAACAAGGTCGTCTTTATAAGAGGTACCGCGGTTAACATCGTCAGTATATCGATACTAACGGCGTAGGTATTCTCGTAAGTTTTCCTACCGCGTAAATCCGTTCCTAGAACTACGATTACAGTCCGTGTAGGGACAAATAATCGGAGTTATCGCGTTGGTATATTTTTTGTGTACCTTACGCTAATAGCGTAAGAGACCACCGGAATACGTAAAGCCTTGTCCTCTGTTATAGCCTAGCTTATAATATCTATAGGGACGGTCGTACTTATCTATATATTTACTAGGGGAGAGAATAGTTAGCGTTAGAATATAATACAGGAGGATAATAATATAGAGCTACTCATTTCTATTCACAAGGACGCCTAAACGTTAGCGGTATAGGCTAGTAGTCTTGATAGTCGTAGTAAATCTAGTTATCGGCGTTCCTAGGAACGGCCTAGGTATACACACGCTAACGCCTACTGTCTATATTGTTGATGGTTAATTGCTTATTAATTCGGAAGTATTGTGGAAACTACCCCGTTAAAGACAGAATATAGTTATCTAGAGCAGCTTTACTTAAACTTAGAAATCAGGATTAGGATATTTAGGTTATAGGTATACTCAACTTAACTTACGATAGTATAACCGGCCAGACCGGCGAGACGTAAATAGTTAGGATACTTAGATACTTAAGGAGATATAATTAGGACTGATAGTGGTTCTAGACGACGCGGGTAGGTTAAATATATTTATATTTTAGCGACCTCGTACAATATTTATTTAAAGTGAGCTTGACTAGTCTCCTAGTGGTTAATAGGCCTATTTAAAAACGTGAGTTTTGTATTTATCTAAGATAATTCGCGTTTCTCTTACAACTGCATTTGATTAAAGGGATTTAAGCCAAAAGACATATTAGTACAGTAATGCGAAGTATTCCCTCCTTCCTGATTCGCTTTGATAACAGAGCTTCCTAAGGCACGAGTTCTTTGGCCGCACAAATCTTTACATGTAAAGAGAAGAGGTCACTGATAGACTGAGGCTCCCCACGAATCCACGATCCACCACGCACAGTATCTCTGCTGCCATCATGGTACACCACCGAGAACACAATATCAGGTGTGTTAACTGTATTGTGATTGTACAGTATGCCGCAAAAGCATTCGAAATGCCTCACCCTATCCAACAAGGCAATGTCTATTATTTTGGGCTAACAAGTGGTTATTACATACCAAAGGCGTGGGGAGGTGGGAAATAGATAGATTGCACAAACCTACCCTCTGAATGTTGCGCCTGCTACCGGATAGCATCTCGACAAACTTCACAAATAGCGGCCGGTCTTCAAATAATATATCCTAACTGGCGTTATAGCGGGAAGCTTAAGGATATCACTATCCATGCTATTGCTTGGCTGTGAAGACTCTCCGCGAGATCTGCCTTGCGAGGCCGTTGGCTCTGTGGCCCTCCATGGTGAGAGACGAGACTAAACAATCAGATCTGAGAGTAGCTCACCTGAGATAGGTTTAATTTGATAAGTAGCTGAGTCTGCTCTAACTCTCGTTTGGATTGGATTTTTTGTACCGTAGACAGGATCGGGTTCATATACCATGCCCTCAGATCGCGTATGCGAAGTTGTGGTGCTAGGGATCTCTCGATCCAAGTCCTTATTACGGCCTTAGCTCTCGTCTCCACCCCAAAAGGAATCATTATCATCGTGATAGAAACCTAGGGACTGAACGCAGTTAGCAAGGAAGGCCGGAAGAGAGAAAGTAGGTAGATAATCCATAATAGAGGTGTGTCTCTGACGTTAAGAAGGTATTATCAAAGATAGAGGTACCCAGAAGTACGTTAGGATTATTGATATATAGATCTATATAATTCGTAAGTTCAGTATTATTCGTTTCTACAATCTATTAGTCTTATTGAAAAGGATCTGCACAGTCATGGTTAGTCCCTACACTCCACGAGAGAGCTATAGTACTAACTACCAAAGCCCTCTCCGATTCCTGAGGTTATCTTAGTTCCTCCCGCAAAACTGGCCTTAGAGGTCCTGGTTTATTCGAGAATTAGTTCTCTATACTTCTGGACTTAGGTACCCCCAGAGGACCTTAGCCAGGATACTAGATTGTTGCTAGATAAGTATAAGGCTTTGAAATACTTGAAACCGCCTGAACCTATCAACGAAAATATTATCGCCTTAGTGGAGGAGGTGTTGGTCCGTTGGAGCTATAACACTGTTCTCAAGTTAACCCTGACAACTTGGCATTTTGATCCCTGGCATATTAAGAGACCGCCTTCTTCAGCATCGAAGGATTTAATCTCCTTCTTGAGTCAGCCCAATAAAGCCGTGATTGAGATACTACAAGACCGATATAGAAGCATGATGGGCCGGGGCGCTAAGTTGAACGATTCCTTCGATTTTTTGCTGGTCTTGAACTGAGTACGGAATAAGGAGTTTGGCCTGAGCTATGTTTGGGTAACTTATGCTTTCATTATGCAGACTACGTCTCACGTTAATACAAATTTTGTGGGCTTGAAAGGACAACTTGCCTGACCGGTTGCGTTCAAAATTACCACCGATGTGTTGTCATCAATGCGCGCATTTATACCGATTGGTACAAGGCGTAAGCTTCTCGTAGCAACCAAGTACAACGAAGCCGAGAAGGGAGTGCCCTCTTCATTGAAAACCAATTTGTGTAGTACTGTAGACTAGCAGAAAATCCACTTGATATTATGGCTGAATAAATCCGTATTGTTGTAGCGTAGCCTGGCAGTCCGGTTCGTGGTAGTGAACCTAGTTCTTAGTATCCTTGATACTATGGTACGTAAGACATAAGTCGTCCCGCCCTTCACTTTGATTTGGGTGCCTAATGGTGGTCGCCGATCACGTGCTTATTCCCTGATATTAAGATGCTGTTTTCTGGTTTTAGTTTTTTTTTGACGTGTTTTGCCATAAGAATGGTTATATATACTAGGCGGTGGGAGTGGGGCTATAGGCCAGGCTCTAGGCTATATCTCTTATTCCTCTTCTCTTTTTAGTTCCTAATACAAAATTTTCGTGCGATTCTATTACGACCCTGATTTATCGAAGTCAGATCTACCTATCTCGTTCTTTTATCTCTTGTTTCGTTAAGGCTTATAGACCTAATTAAGGCTAGTCGAAAAGTACGTAAGTAGACTTTTTCTCCCGTTAGTAGTAACTAACGTAGGAGCTATCCGAGTCGTGAGTAGGCCTACTATTCTTCTATAAGTAGATAAGGAGTACTCCTTAACCTATAGTAGATATATAGAGTAACTATCTTAGATATACTTTATAGGAAGAAGAAGATAGGGGTTAAGAAAGATTCGGGGTCTATTACGGAACTAGTAAAAGGTATTCTAGACGAAAGAAGATAACGATTTTTATTAAATACTACGATATAGCGTATTATAGAGACGAATATATTCTTAAGCGATATTAAAGAAGCTCTTATAGATAAGAGCCGAATATCTCGAAGTCCTTCCCAGAGAGTATTATTAACCGGTCCCGTAAATAATAGAGGCGAGAGTATAGAAATATAATTTAGACCTAAGTAATCTACTCCCGGATTAGGCTTAGATAGATCTCCTTCTTTCTAACCGATACTATATTTCTCGGAATAATATCCTCTATCTAATTAGAGAATCCTATATAAGCGATAATCTTAATAAGATAGACTAGTAGAAGAGCGATTATAATCTACTAATCCTACTAGGGATAGAATATATCCCTTCGGTTTTATTTAACTAGAATAACCCCTCTTCCTATTTAAAACTAATAAAGACCGCAGAGGAGATTAACTAGGATTCTACTATAATATATTTAGGTCTATAGGCCCGGGTAGGAGAGTTATCTTTTTAGGAGGAGCGAATAAAGATATAGCAGAATATATTTTATACTACTTACTAATATAGTAGGAATATTATAGAATATTAGAGGAGTTATATCTATAAGCCTAGTTAATCGCTTTAAAATATAGACTTTAAGGATTAGCTTGAATATTTATAAATTTAATTAACTATACGAAGAAAAGTAGTTTTAATATCTTAGTAGTAATATTAAAGGAGCGATTTCCTTTTAAGCTATAGTTAGTCTCGCGAAAGGATATATTAAGAAGACTTATAGATCTAAATTAAGGAAAGAGAATATTTAAGGAATATATTAAAGAAGATTGTTAACTAGAATTTCTAGTCTAGGATAAGGATTCTTAGTTACTAGCGGAAAACTAGACTAGAGGATTAAGCGATTAATATATTAGTATAATAATCGTAGGCCTATAGACCTAGTAGGAAAATAATAGAACCTTAACTTTAGATAAGATAATTAGAGTAGCGAAGTTTTATCTAAAAAGGGCTATTATAGTAGACGAAGAGATCCTAAAATCTAAAGACGAGAAGATAATTAAAGTATTAGAGGGATTAAGCTTAGCGGTATTAAATATAAACCGGGCTAGCTCGAATATAATAGCTAATTAGTTATCTAGAGCGGGTACTTCGAAGGCTAATAAGTCTTTATTAGCGGTCGATATAGATACTTATATTACTTACTAGAAGTATAGTTAATAGGGCTACTAAAGCCTAGTATATTATAATAATCCTCTGCTATTAGAAGAGTAGCAGAAAATTCGGATATCTAATATAGTATATAGAGTAGGAAGAGAGGAAATATATAAGCATAAGCTAAAGCTTTCGGAAGTTCTTACTAAGGAATAGGAAGCTAAAAATCGAGAAAATACTAGTAAAAGGAGTAGTAAGATTAACTACCTAGATTTTACTACTAGCGATATTAGTAAATAGAGCCTAAAGAAAGAAGTATTAGCTAATATAATCTTTATAACTAAGGATATATTACGAATTACTAAAGATATATATATAGATAACCGTAGAAAAATCTATATAGCCCCTATCTCCGCTAATACGGTAAATTATATTTATATAGATACTATAACGGAAGCGGGATTATAGACTAAAGTATAAACTAGAACTAAGGTCCTAATAGAGACCGAGCTAAGAGGATATACTAAACCTAAAGAACTAATTCGTGGTTTAGAGGACGACCGGTTTAGTTAGAAACGTTACCTTAATAATATCCGTATAACTTTAACCTTAGCTTAGGCGATAGAAATAGCTCTAACCGCTTATACTAAAGTAGGACGGCTACTCCGTAGACCTATAGTTAAGCGTACTAAAAAGGGTAAGGGAAAATAAGTAATACCTTATACTATAGAAGAGCCGTACGATCCGAATAAGCGACGTCGAGTTAAGATTAAGTACTTAAATACTATTAATTTATACGAAGCCTAAGCGGATAACAATAAAGTAGATAATTTAAATAAGAAAGGTACTAACTTAGATAGGCTAATAGATATTAATAGGAACTAAGTCACCTTATTTATAACTATAGGATACCTTTATAGTATAAATATAGATTATAGGATTAGAGTAATAACTCTAAAGAAGATCTTAATTAATAGCGGATCCGAGGGTTATATTATATCTTCGTATATTACGGACTAACTTAAACTCTAGCGAATTTAGATTTTAGGTAGTACTATCGAGATAGCTACTAGAGTAAGAACCCGACTAAAGGAGATAGTATATATAAATATTATCGTCGAAGGATATTCCAGAGTACTTCTATTTATTATTATTAAAGGTAAGCCCTAGTTCTCCTTATTATTAGGATATATATAGATATAGACCGCGAAAATTAAGGGGAATTATAGGAAGAGGAGATATACTATTAAAAGGGATAATAGATAATAAGTTCCTCTAATTAGGTTAGATAAGATCTAATATAGATAGTACTATAAGAGGGAGCTTTTAGATAAGTAAAATTAGCCTTTATAGGTATATAAATAAATTATATTACTTAGGATAGAAGTAGCTTCGGAAAGTAGTAATAATAAAGCCGATAATAAGGCGTCTAATAATAAGGACTTAGAGCTCCTAGTAGATATAGTTTCAAGTAAGATAATAATAGAGTCTATAGAAGAGGATAATACTTCTTAATAAACTAACTCGGAAAACTAAGTACGTCCGCCTTAAGTACCCTAGACTTAGTAGACGGCTATAAGAAAAGTAAACTAGAGTATCGTAATAATATTTTTATAATATAATATAAGAGTAGAGAAGATACTTCGGAATTATTAGTTATAAAACCTATATCCTTATATATACTTATAAATCACTAAATAATTTAATTAAATACTTCGATAATAGTAAGAAGTTATTATTATTATTATTTAGAAGACTAAGAGAGAATCTTATAAGACGAAATTATAGATTACAGATATCTTAGATATCCGACTAAGGAAAGACCTATTTCCTATAAGCGATAACTATATAAAAATAGAGAAATACTAGAGTAAGTAAGGAGTTAGATTAAATTAGTCCTATAACTTATAGGGGATATAATTAAAAAGGACTTAATAGAGTAGGACCTTATAGCGCTAATTCTCTATACTTAGAGAGACCTCTTTATTAAAGATATTAAGGAAATACTATCTACTAAACTAGTATAATATCGAATCCCTATAATTCTAGGAATTATATCTAAGAAGAGTAAGCTATATCTATATATACCGGCTAAGATTAAATAGTAGGAAAAATATATTCTATCTATAATCGAAGTAGGAATTATTATATAATATATATTAGATTAGGATTTAAAGACTCGATAGATATTTAAACTATAACTATCACGGCGCGACCTACTAAGGCGCGGTCGCGGGAGAATTACGTACAGAACGCTAACGAATCTATCCGGGTTATAGCCCTAAGGATATAGGCCCGGCACGTAGGAACTATATATATAATAATCGTAGAAGGGAGGAAGAACTCCGATCTTTAAGATTTAGTCTTTAAATTAGAGCCCCTCTAGACTTCGATCCTCTACCTAGTTAATAGTCCTAGTTACCCTACGATCCTAATTCTAATAATTACTAAATCTTCTTTTTAACTACCTAAAGGAAAGATATCTAATCTACTGACTTACCGGTATTCTACCCGTCTTATAGCCGCTAAATATTCTAAACGCTATACTAAGATATAGAACCTATAAGCTAGTAAGAGTCCGACTCCGCGGATCCCTAAAAGTAAGACTACTCTTCCTATATTTAGTCCTAGATCTTCTATACTAAGAGATTCTAATATACTAGAGTTACTCTAAGCTAGGATTTACTAACTAGAATAAGAGATAATATTTCCGCGATAGAATATAACCGAACTAGAACTCCTAGTTATATCTCGACCTCGACGTAGTATAGAGATTAAGCTTAATTATATCTTCTATTAGTTAAGCTTCTTCTTCTCTCTTGAATAGCGTAACTAGTAGCTTAATAAAATCGAGTATACTCTAAGAAGCGTTATAGAGGCCTTATAACCTCGATCTCCTAATTAGATCTATCTAAAAAATAGAAATCCTCTAATATTTCTAATTAGGTAATATATCCTAACTAGACTACTCTTAGAATATCGTTACGATATAATTAGTCCTCTAACCGGAAGGATTACTTATATATTACTTATTTCTAATATAATAAGAAAGAATACTATATCTCTAGCTATTCTTAAGAATAAAAATCTAGCTAGAATACCTAGATTAATAAAATTATAGAGAAGCTAATCTATCCTCTAGGAAATAATAGTAAGTCGGAGTAGACTCTATACCTCCGACTCCCTAGCCTATTATAGAGATCCTTCCTATAATCTAGATAGCTATATAGATCTAATAAGATATAGTTATAGTTAGCTTTAATACTAGAGCTAGTATTAATATAATTAATCTTAATTTTATAAGGATATATAAGCTTAACTAGGTATCTCTCTATACCCTAGGACTCCGCGACTTTCGGAACTATTCTAGTAATACTAAAGATATATATCGACTCCCGATTTTTACTATAGATAGCTATAGTACTACCTAGATATAGAGTATTAACTATTATATAATTATATAGAAATATAGATCTCCTATACTTCTCGGAATACCTAGATTAAGTACTTAAGAAATTATCCTCGATATAGATATATATTAATAGTACTTTAGGATAAACCGGAAAAACCTCGAGTCACTCTCTTCCTACTAGTTTATAAAATATCTTTATAATAAAGTATATATCTTCGCTATTATCTCCTACTAGATAGTATCTAACTTCGATAAAGATAATTAACCGAGTATACTATCTTCTTATACTATTAAGGATTCCTCCGAAATACTACTAGATCCGGAAGGAATTAAAGCCTAGTCTCCTAAGTTCTAAGACTTTATAGATCTCTATTTAGCCTAGAAGGCTAAGACTCTATTATATTATAAGAAAACTAACTATATAATCGACTTACTTCTAAATAAGTCTCTATCCTATAGACTAATCTATCTATTATTAAGGACTAAGTTAAAAGAATTATAAGAGTATATTCGAGTTAATCTTAAAAATAGAAGGATCTAATCATCTAAAAGTCCTATAGGCGTATCTATTCTTTTTATTCCTAAGAAGGATAGCGGTCTCTATCTCTATATTAACTACTAAGGACTTAACTATATTTTAGTAAAGAATTATTACTTCTTATCTCTTATCGCGGAAATCCTTAATAGACTTATAAGAGCTATAGTCTTCTCTAAAGTTAATATCTATAAAGCTTACTACTATATTAGTATTAAGGAAGATAATAAGTAGAAAATAGCCTTCTATACCCGATATAGCTATTTTAAATATATAGTAATACTATTTAGACTTACGAATATATCTACTATATTCTAAAATTATATCTATATTATACTATAAGAATACTTAGATATCTTTTATATAGTCTACTTAGATAATATCCTAATCTTTTCTTCCGACCGGGATTCCTATATAAAATATATCTATCTTATCCTAGAAAGACTTTATTAGTATAAACTCTATATCTATCTATTAAAGTATATATTTTACTAAGAATATATAGAATTCCTAGGCTATATAGTAAGTTCTATAGAAGTAACAATAAATAAATCTAGAGTAGAAGCTATCTAAAAATAGTCCTAACTAACTACTATCTATAAGATCTAATCCTTCCTTAGATTTTATAACTTCTATCAATACTTTATCTATAACTACTCTAGTATTATAAAACCCCTTACCGATCTTATAAAGGGGATAATAAATAGCTAATAACTAGGAACTTTCGAACTTAAAGTCTATAAAGTAGCTATATTCCGCTAAATAATTCGAGTCTTTAAAATAGCGCTAGTTCTCCGATATTTCGATCCCGACTAGAAAATTAAACTCGAGATAGATATCTTTTAGTAGAGAATAGCTAGTATCCTATCGTAACTAGATAATAAGAGAATCTAGTATCTAATTATATTTTAGTCTTATAAGTTCTCTAATACTAAAAGCTAATATACTACTAGAGATTAAGAACTTTTCGCTATTATATATTCCTTTAAGATATAGCGATACTACTTAGAGGGATCCTAGTACCGAATTAAGATCTTTTCTAACTATAATAACCTATATTTCTTTATATAGAACCCTAAACTATATAGTCGCTAAACGCGATAGTATATAATCATTTTAATATTTAACTTTATTATTTTATACTATATAGGAAAAAAGAATCCTATAGATATATCTTTAAGGATAATAGAGCCTACTTTAAGAGATACTTTAAATACTATTCTATTAAACCTATTATAAGACCGAATAGGAGCCGGGATAGCGATCTATTAGGAAGAGATAGTAGTATAGATAGTACTAGCTAATCTATATAAATTTAAAACTAAATTAATACCTAATCTAGAGATAGATAGAATCCTAGATAGATCTTTAGATATCTAGAGATAAGAGTTAGATCGTATCTAGAGCTTCTACTATAAAATAGTTAAGAATATATATAAAGGCGAAAGTATCTATATTATAATTATATTAGAAGACCTTTATAGTCTTATCTTAGAATCCTAGAGAGATAATCCTAAAATAGGAAAGATTTATAAAATAATTAACTAGAAAATCCTAGAAGTTAGGACCTAATTAGTCGACCCCGATAGTATAGTATACTATAAGAGATAGCTTTATATCCTAATAGATAAAATATTAAAATAAGAATTAGTATATCTATACTATAATAACCTAGTTACGGGTAGATATTTCGGACGAAATTATACTATTAAACTCTTAAATCGGAAGTACTACTAGAGAAAGATCTATAAGTATATCGATAAATATATTAAGTTCTATCTAGTCTACTAAGGAACTATATCTCCTAAATATTAAAAGTATAGAACCTTAAAGCTACTACTAATTCCTTCCTAACTATAGTAGAAATCCTCTATAGACTTTATTATAGACTTCTCGCTAATAATCTATAAGAGAAGTAAGATTAATATAATCCTAGTTATTATAGACTATTTTACGAAATTCGTAAAATTCTTCCTAGTATATATAACTATTAATATAGCGTAACTTACGGAGCTATACTATAATAAGATCGAGCTAGTCTTCGGACTATAAGAAGGAATTATCTCCGACTATAGTAGTATCTTTACTAGTAAGTTCTAGATTAATTTATTCTATCTAGCTAAGATAAAACTTTATTTTTTAATAGTATTTTACCCCTAAACCGATAGCTAAATAGAATAGATAAACTAAATCTTAGAATATTACTTATAGTACTTTACTAGTAAGAAATAGATAGTCTAGCTAAAGCTACTATAGTTAGTAGAATTCTACTATAATATATATATTAATATAATAACTAAATTTAGTTCTTACGAAGTCCTCTATAGATTTAATCCTTTATTCTATCTCCGCGATAAGACTATTACTAAGGAGAGAGAAGTACTAGAAGTAAATATAAGACTTAAGAAACTTATAATACTCCGTAAAAAGCTAATAGAATATTAGTAAAAAGCGAACGAAACTATAGAGAAGTACTATAATATAAAAAGGATTCCTATATTCTTTAAGCGGAATAACCTAGTTATATTATTAATATAAAATCTATAGATTAAGGAGTCGAGGAAGCTATTACTAAAGAGGATTAGCCTCTTTAAGATCCTCTAACTAGTTAGATCCTAAGTCTACTATCTTATACTACTAGAAAAATATAGCTATCTATATAATATCTTCTATATCTCTCTCCTCGAAAAATAGAATAATAATCTAGTATAAAATAGTATCGAAAAGATACTAATATCTAACTTAGCTAAAAAAGAGGATAAATATAAAATAGAAGAGATTAAGAATAAAGCTAAGATTAATTAGTAGCTTTATTTTCTAGTTAAATAGAAGGACTAGCCTTCCGAATATAATAAAAAGATTTCTAACTATAATATAGAGAATATAGTAAAAGCTATTATATAATTTCGAAAATATAAGAAAACTAAAGTAGTAAAAACTAAACGATAAATATAAGACTTAAGACCGAAATATCCCTAAACTATTCTTAGAACTCCTCTATAAACTCTAATACCTAATTATATATAGCTATAGCCTTAACTACTAATATTCTATAATTATTTATTATATCCCTTAAATAAGTTACGAAATTTACTAGACTAACTTACTATAGTATAAATCTAGTATCCTCTTTCTCTAGATCTAGTAGTATATTAATCCGCTCGGTCGGAGCTTCTATAATTAACGCCTAATTATAGTACTAATTATTTATCTTTATATAGTAGAAATACTAGTAACGCTATCCGAGTTAGCTTATATTTATATAGTCGAAATACTAGGTTTTTCTTATCGACTATATATATTTCGGGCCTTCGAAAAAATACTTCTTCCGATAAGTAGTAGCTATATCTATAAAGGTAGCTACTAGATCCTTATTTATAAAGAAGAGATCGGTATATATCGTAACCGGTTAGATAGGAATATATATTAGTCCTCTAGTGATACTTAACTCTTAGGTATCTTTAAAGATTACCTAATAGATTTATAGATACTACTAGAATACTCGCGTATTCTATATTATATCTATAAGAACCTAGGATAGATTAATATCGAATTATTATCCTTTTATAAAGGTCTAGAGTTTCTTACCGGCTTATATAAGTTATACCGACTATTATATAACTTATATAATACTAAACTAATTCGATCGAAAGTATAAACTACCCGGAATAGCTCCGAAATAGTAAAGTAGTTATATAAACTTTTAGCTTTCCTAAAATACTATATATACTAAAGATATTTATAAGTTATACGAATATAGTTCGGTACCGGAGGAGTACGTCTAGTACTATCTATCTTAGTATAGTAGCGATAATTATAAGAAGTAGGAGATATAGTATCTAAGAAAGAAGAAACTTAGAGTTAATATTAGATAACTACTAGGAGATAGGAATCTTATCTCTATTTATAGCGAAGACTATAATATCTCCGAGAGCTTCCCGAAATATTCTTCTTTTCTACTTATTTATACTAAATCCTATAATCGCTAGTTCCTTTAAGTACGCTAAACGTAAAATTACGACTATATATATACTAATACTATAAGATACTATAAGAAGTCCTAATTAAGATAGATTCCTATAGTTATATATATACTAATCGCGGTTTAGCTATATCTTATCTTTATTTAATCCTACTTATTATCCTACTATTATAATAGCCCCGACTTATATCCGATTCCGCGACGGTATCTTCTTTATTAGTATAGCGGACCCTACTATCCTATCCGTAGTTATAGCTTAGGTAACGCGAAGGAATATTATTATCCGATAGAGATATAAACGTTACTATATATAGTATATAGTATATATATAAACGGCTAAAAACTTAGGAGACTTCTGGCTAGGACGTCTAGTATAAAGAAGGGGATTAATTATTACGGCGCGATCTACTAAGATACAGTCGCGGGAGAATCACGTACGGAACACTAATAAATCTATCCGGGTTATAGCCCTAAGGATATAGGCCCGGTATATAGGAACTATATATATAATAATCGCAGAAGGGAGGAAGAACTCCGACCTTTAAGATTCAGTCTTTAAATTAGAGCCCCCCTAGACTTCGATCCTCTACCTAGTTAATAGTCCTAGTTACCCTACGATCCTAACCCTAATAATAACCGAAATATAAATTAGATTTCCGAATGGTTTATTAATATATCTTTCTTAACTAGGCTACCGTAAAGACGAATTATCCTTAAAAATAGATTGAACCGATTCTATAAATAGTTTTATAATACTAATAGAAGGTATTTTTTAAGGCGGATACTACTAACGGGTATTAGGTAGTTCCCTTAGCTTAGGAGTATATATATAAAATAGTCTTTACTATTATATAAGGATAATTCTGTTATTTACAGATAGGATAGGGACTTACTAGAGCTCCTAGTATATATTCTAGACTTAAGGATATTACTATAGGTCTAATTCTAGCTCTAAATCTAGAACGTATATTAGGAAAAGATAAGATTAGATTTTATTTCTTTATAGACGACGATATCGGGGCTATAAGGAATATACCTAAACTAATAGAATTTATATATAATCGATATTTTCCTTAGTTAAAGTAGGCTAGATTAACGCTTAATCCTCGAAAGATAGTTATTAGATCTATATCTACTAGAATTTTAGGGTATAAGACGACGCTAATAGGATTAAGGCCTTTAGTTGATAAGATTAGTATAATTTTGAAATAGCCTATCCTAGAAAATAAGGCTAAGTTAATAAGATTTATTTATATCCTACTCTTCCTAAGGATATATATCCCCGGTAGAGCTAACTTAATAATAATCCTAAAGGAAGTAATTATAACTATAGGAAAAGGGAAGGAACGTAGAGTAATTGGTTTTAACTAGATAGCTCGTTAATAAAGAGTATTTAGGAGGATTAAGTAGTTTATTAAGAAGACTTAATTATTAGGTAGTAATCTAGCTTTATAGTACTATTTAGCTACTAATACTTCGGATAAAGGACTAGGAAGTATCTTATTCTAGATTAAGAACTACCCTCCGGGTATATAGTTATCTCGATAGATAATACTACGCGAGTCTATAGTTATATATTAGTTATATATATTAATCTAGCCCTAGATAAGATATTATATAACGGAGAAAGAGGTATTAGTAGTATTTTAATTATTAGAAGAGGTAAGATAGCTAATATAAGACTTGTTATACCTAGTTATTATTTATACTAATTATTCCGCGTTAAAAACTACTTTTAGCGGATAAGCAGACCTAACTAGTCGAATAGTAAGGTAGCTTTACCGGTTATAAGAATATAATATCGATATTATTTATATATTTAGTAAATTATAAGTTATAGTAGACAGATTATCTAGGTTATCTTATTAGACTATTAAAATATTCGAAGAATAAGAAGAATATACTCTACCGATTATATAAATCTATTAAGGAGAGTTAGATAACAAGCTAGTTAGTCTAAGTTAGGAACGGTCCCTTTTTAAGAAGTTTTTAGATAATAAATAGTATACTAAGATAATAGAAAGATTATTATTAAGTTAATAGATACCCTAGGATAAGCGATATTATTTAATCTATATCGAAGGATAAGGATATCTAGTATACCTCGAGAAGCGAGGAGAATATACTAAGTATATTACCTTGGAAGAGGTCTCGTAAGTATTATATAATATATATAATCTTTACGGCTACTTTACTTTCCGAATCACTCTAGGAAGGCTAATAGGGAAGTTCTTCTAGCTAA
The DNA here is from genome assembly GCF_028827545.1 of Penicillium diatomitis. Taxonomy (NCBI): domain Eukaryota; kingdom Fungi; phylum Ascomycota; class Eurotiomycetes; order Eurotiales; family Aspergillaceae; genus Penicillium; species Penicillium diatomitis. The sequence goes on along the minus strand of NW_026623177.1, from coordinate 2,225,176 downwards.
CGCGGGTTAAGGATATAAAGAAGTATTATAAATCTTATCCTAGATACTAGCTAGTAGGGCCCCGGTTACTAAAAGATCCTCTATTATTAATTACGGTACTCGAACCTATATCGATATACGTAATAGACTATATCGGTCTAATTTCTCCGGAATCTAATAAGGGCTATAAGTATATTCTAGTTAGGGTAGACTATTTTAGTAGGTTTATTATAGCTAGAGTAGTTACGGAAGTAATAGCGGAGTCGTTATAGACCTTTTTAAGATATAAAGTAGTAATATACTTTAGGTAGCTATCTATAATCTATATAGATAGAGGATCTTATTTTAAATCTAGCTCTTTTATAGGTCGAATAAGTAATTATAGAGTAAGATATATTTTTATAGTATCTAGAGCTCTATAGAGTATAGGAATTACTAAGAGAATAGTTTAATAATTAATTATAGTACTAAGAGCGTAGGCCGTTAAGAATCTTAATATCCTTTTAGACTAGGATAAGTACCTCTCTTAAGTTATTATATCTATTAATACTCGATAGATTAAGTACTATAGTTTTATACTAGTATAGGTCTTCCTAGGATTTTAATCCTACTATACCGGACTAAGAATAATTATTAAAGATATACTAATAGAGATCTTAAAAGCTAACCTAGACTTATCTCTATAACTACTAGAGGGACTAGAAATTTATCTAGATATCCTTAACTATATATAAACTAAAATCCGGGAAGTAAGTTAATAATAAACGGATAAAGTAGCTAAAATTTAGGGACGACGCGAATTTAAAGTTAGCGATCTAGTTCTACTCAGAAAAGCGGTTCTAGATTAAGTTAAAGAATATAAACTCGAAATAAGATAGTCTAGACCTTATAAAGTCGCCTAAGTACTTTTAAAAAGAAGATCTATAATTCTTAATAACTTAACCTCTAGGATAAGAGTTAGTAAGTACCCTTTTAATTACCTAAAATAATTCGTTATATAAATAAATTAACCTAAAGAAGAAGCGTAGCGGTTAGCTTAAAGAGTATAAGCTTAGTAAGATTTATTAAAAGCTATTCGATAGGAATCCGAGGGATTATCTAAAGATTAGTAGTAGTCTATAGATATAGAAGTTAATCTTAGTTCTGTCTTACTTTAACTAGTAGATTTCTTTTATCGTTTCGCTATCCCCCTTTATTAAAATCCTTACCTCTTTTATATAACTTTATAAGTCTTTAATTAACCTATAAATAATAAATATAATTATAGATCCTAGTAGTAGTAAAAACTATTAATAGATAATAGATAATAACTTAGGGCTTTAATTAAAGGTAACGTAAATAAACTCTACTCTATCCTAGGCTAGTATAGTAACTACCGTTAGGAAAAGGAATAATAACTTATTAACGTAGTAGGTAGATCTAAATAGCCTACGAATAAAGTACGCTAGGATAGAGATAAAGGAGGATACTAAACTCCTACTAAAATTCAAGAATATAACCGAGGATAAGCGAAGTTAAGTAATACTAACTAACCGGGAAATTATTACGCTAATCCGATTTAGTCGATAAGTTCGAAAATAATTCCTTATAGTATAGATACAAGAAGGATATCTCCGAGTTAACTACCGATACCTTATTAATTCTAAGGATAATAAAGATAATAATCTATTCGATCTTAATACTAAGATCTCTAATATTAAGAATTACGGATTAATAAAAGTTTAAGAAGAGTTTAATACTATTTTTAACTCTAAAGGAAAGCTCCGATAAAGACGTAAGAAATAAATCCTTAATTAGCGCGATAAACTTAGTATATTCAAGAAACGTAACTCTATAGAAGTAGCTTAAATTAATAAAGTAGTATAATATAAGCTAATCTATAAAGTCTTAGTTATAACTAGAGCTCGACGTAAGTATAAGAATCTAGCTATTACTTATACTAGAAGTAAGGCTCTTTATTACCGTTATATAGAAATATTTAAAGAGGTTTTAGCTAAGAAGGAAAAAGAGATTAAAGCCCTATAAACCTAATTACAGAAGAAGATATCGAAGGAGGACGATAACTAATATAGATTAAATTCCTATATATAGTATTACTAAATTACCGATACTAGACTAAAGATCAAAATTCCTCGATAGAATTTAGGGCTCGGACCCTACTAAGATACTATTTTCTGGTTTTAGTTTTTTTTTAACGTATTTTACTATAAGAATAGTTATATATACTAGACGGTAGGAGTAGGGCTATAGGCTAGGCTCTAGGCTATGTCTCTTATTCCTCTTCTCTTTTTAGTTCCTAATACAAAATTTTCGTACGATTCTATTACGACCCTGATTTATCGAAGTCAGATCTACCTATCTCGTTCTTTTATCTCTTGTTTCGTCAAGGCTTATAGACCTAATTAAGGCTGGTCGAAAAGTACGCAAGTAGACTTTTTCTCCCGTCAACATCTCTCTGATTACCCTACTATACCTCACCCCACCTCTGTTTTTCCCACTGTCCTTACCATTCAAAGCGTCTTTGCCCTGACAAGAGTTGCTCATTCGCTAAGACTGGCGGGAGTTCGAATTTTGACATATCGCAAACAACATCAGACAAGCTACATCTATATGAGGATGACTTATATGAAAGCGCGGATGCGGAGCGCAAGCTATTCGCACAATGGGCCTCCTCTGCAACCTTCAAAAAACAAGCTGATGATTTCGAAATTCACGACTCGGACGAGCTAGGCCGGAAGCTGAGTCCATTTTTGGAAAAGCTGGGTCTGGTTGGCAAGGTATATCGCGCCCTTTTGGTTTAGAACACACGCCTGACAAAAAATAGGGGTATTCTCTGGTACAAATTCCCGGTCCGAAACACGCGCCATTCCACTACAGCAAAGGTGATGTATTTATAATCCCTATGTAAATACTTGATAACAGTCCGAACGCCTCGGGAAAGCCTCTTCGGGAAGGGAAACGACTATATATGAAGGCAAACCATGAAGTGAAGATTGAACCGAAACTACGTTTGCTCTTTGTCCTGCTTTAGCGAGTGAAGACACGGCCCTTCATGCAGGGATAGTGGAAAAAGAAGAGAGCTCATAAGAGGCTATATTTTGTGTTGTTCGTATTTCCGAAACTGAATCTATACCGGCCGCTTATAAGTTTGAAATATTATAGTATTATAGTCTCGCGATATTAGCTATATAGTATTTTGAAAAAGAATAGTAGTTTAATAGTAGTTTAATAGTAGTTTAATAGTAGTTTAATAGTAGTACTATAGTACTTAGTAGTATTATATGAGTATTTTGATGATTTACTGGTAGATTTCTGCAGAGTAGTAAGGTATTTATAAAGTATCTAAGGAGTATTAAGTCTAAAATCCGTATCTTTAGGTATTTTTAAAACGCTACTATATTATCTTAGATACTTTAAGATACTACGTTCGTAAGGTACTACGGATATTAATAAATATAATATAACTACTATAGTAATACTTAGGTAGCTACTTTAAAAATACTTATCGCTTACTTACTATATAGTCCTTACTATAGGACTAGTCCTATAGTATCCGTAGAGGAGTATAACTATTAGGGTATAGTAGTAAGAGTATTAGTATTATACTTACTATACTTAAGATAATATAGGGTTTTAGCGACTACAATCTTACTATATATATCCTACTACTACTATAAGAGTATAGTAATATAGGTTAATATAGTTATTTTTATAAGTATAGTATCTTATAATATACGGTTTATATATAGTAATACTATAGATCTCTAAGTAACTATAGTCTAATAGTATTATAAGAGGGCTATAGTAGCCTTAATATATTCTCGTTATCTAGCTATAGTAAAGCTAAGACTAGTACCTACTACTAGGTAGTACTTTATCTATACTATAGTATACCCTATAAATACTACGGTAGTTATAAGGTAATCTAGAAGTACTAGATAGTATAGCTATCTATCCGGGTAGATATATAGATAGATCGCGAGTTCTAATATAGACCTAATTAAAGTTAAGTCTAGGTTATTATTTAACGACTAGGATATCTTTAGAAGTTAGATATCTATAGCTTTAAAAATTAAGGGCCGATAGCTACTAATCTAATATATAGAATCTATTTAGATTAGTATAGGAAGTATCTATCTAACTAAGAGGAATTCGGAGGAAGGCTATCTTTAGATATAATTATCTCCTCTACTAGAATATTTTTCCTCTTTCTAATAATATATTTTATAGGATAGACTAAGACTTTAAAACTATTCTAAGTAATATATATAAAGCTATTACTCTAGTATATTCTATCCTAGAAGTAGACTATATAGTCCTAGTTACTATCTATATAGGTATTATTATCTAAAGTATAGATATTAATATTTATCTTTATATATATAGTAATATTACTCTAAATATCTATATTATAGATATTCTATTAGTCTATAAAAATTCTATTAGAGGGATTATCTAATAGAAGAGTAAATATTAGGAGAGTAGTATTATAGAAGTATTAACTACTTATACTTAAAGAACTACTATCTAGCTAGAGATAAACTATTAAAATCTAGGAATTAGGCTATCTAAAAGAAATATATAAAGAGCTTATCCTTCAAGAAATATTTAAAGAAGTACTTATAGAGCTCTACTCTATCTATAATATATAATAGATTCCTCTTATTTAGAAAGTCGGTTTTATCCTATTTAATTATCGCTCTAATCTACTTCTAGAATATAAGATTTAGTTAGTCTTTAATATAAAAGATCGATATTAGTAGAGATATATAACTAGATAATTACTATATCTTAAACTTATATAAACTTCTAGACTTCTAGTTCTTCTTTATATTACTAATAATTATTTTCCTATATATAATAATTACTTTATTATTAGTAAAGCTTAGATAGATCTCTATAGTAAGAGCTAAAGTATTATTAATCTAATACTATCGAATATAGTACTAATCTAAATAATCTTTTATAGTATTATAGATTTCTAAAATTATTTCTTCTATAAGTCTAGTTTCTATTACTAATTCTTTCTCTATTTTATGGCGCTTTTATTTATTAAGTCTAGAAGTAATCTCTTCGGGACTATTAGGGAAGACTATAATCTAACTATAGTCCTCTCTTACTTAAAAGTTATAATCTAAGCTATATAATTAATAAACTTAGCTTATCTATAAGTTTCTTTTTTATAATAAGTCTATCTTAGTATATTAGACTAAATCCCTTCTTTTATAAGCCGATAGCTCTATTTATCCCTATAGTAAGAATACTTATTTCTTATATTATAGAGGAATACTCTTCTCTTTTTATAGGAAAGCCTTAAGTAGATAATATAGGATATCTTTTTAGCTTTTTAAGGATAGGGCTATTAGAAAGCTACTATTAATAGAAGACTAGTAGGAGAATATTTATTAAGAAGCTCTAGTTAGAAGATTAGAGAGTATATATAAAGGCTAGAAATAGTATTTTCGATCTTTACTTATATTTTAGGCTAGAGATAGTTAAGTAAATAATAACTAATAGAAGATAGTACCAAGAATTATTACTTAACTTTAAGAAGAAGATACTTATAAGCTTAATTATAAAGGATAAATAATCTTAGTCTCTATCCTAAGAATTTAGTTTTATTCTTTTACTACTCTAAGTATTACTTTTATTTTATAGTTTAGTTTTAAGTATTAGTCTCTTCCGGTATATACTTCGCGATAATACTTAAGATTTAAAACTATAGAGCTCTTCGATATCTTTATCCCTATCTTTATCGATATTCTTATCTAAATCTAGGCTACTATTATCCTAATTATTACTATAGTTACTTTGGTTATTATTATTATATTTATTATTCTATTTCCTCTTATTCTCCTTAATTTCGTTAGTTAGCTTTTATTTTTTTATACTACTTCTACTAGCTAATATAGTAATAGAGATATAATTAGAAGTAGGCTTCTTTCTAGTTATAGATTTTAATTTTAAAACTAGTATATATTTATCTAAATTATTCTTATTATTAACTTAGAATATCTTATTCCTATTACTATCTCCTTTATTATTAGTATACTTATTTATATAATCTATATAAGGCTTATTAGTATCTAATATAGTATAAGATTCTCTAATTAGTATATAATTCTAGTATATAAGAAGTCTAGTATTCGATTTTCTAGGATAATAGTAAGATAGCTTATACTAAGTCTATTAGTCTTTAGTATAGATTATACTATTATCTATTCCTAGATATTAACTTATAGAACTAAAGAATCGCAGAGGGGATATCGATTTAGTTAAGAGATAGTATTTATTTAACTTATTACTATAGAAGTTAATAGAAGGTATAATATACTAATTTTTCGCTAGAAGTCGCTAGCTATTTCTCTTATTTTCCTTATTCTTAGGATCGATATTTTCTATCGGATATAGGCTAGATAACTTAATAGATAGTTAGTAGATAGCTTAATAATAATTATCTAAAGATCTCGAAATATACTTTTACTAGAAAGAAGGTAGTTTTATAGATAGTAAATAGAAGATAATCCGAAGAGGAAGATAAGATTAGTCTAAGAGAATAGGAAGACTAAGTAGACGGATAGGATAAATAGGATCTTATTAGAATAGAGATAAAAAAAGATAAGAGTTAGTATTTCTAGATAGATATCTCTATATTAGTAGAATATCTACTTAGAGTATATCTATACTAGTAGAAGCCGAGACTTAGTATTCCTCTAGCTAGATATCTATCTAGGTAATAAGAATTAATAAGCTTCTACTTTTTAGGCTATCTACCTAGAGATAGATATAGGATTATCTAATAGCCTAGGTAGTAGGACATTAAAGATTATATTATATCTATTATAACTTAAATATAATACTAGAGCTAATACTATAAGCTTAGCTAGACTTAGGTTAATATATATAGCTATAAATAAGCCTTAGATATTTAGGTAATAGAGCTAGCCTAAATACTTATAGTAAAAACTTTATTACTTAACTTATTAGAACTTTATATACTTATAACTTAGATCTATTAGATACTACTAGGGCTTTTATTATCTATAGATAGAGTATCTAATCTATTTAATATATCTATTATTAGTAATAGAGTAAAGTAGATATCTATATGTAGCTAATCTAAATTTAGCTAAGAATTTAATAGTCTTCTCTATATTCTATCTCTTAGAGCCTATTAGCTCTTAGAGTTAATTATTCTTAGATAAACCTATCTATAGATATAAATATAAGTTAATCTAGTTCCGTCGGTCTAAGTCTTCGATCTTATATAGGGCTATTAGATATAGTAGCTATCTAGATAAGAGGGATTTATAGATCTAGGTAGAATAAGATAAAATACCTAATATATCTACCTAGTAGCTAGATAGGAGCTAATTCTAATCTAGTAAATCTATAGAGTATCTATATAAGATATATCTTAAGTAACTAGGTTAGCTTCTAAGAAGTTATTACTAGTATAGATAGCCCGACTAAATAGAAGATCTCCTATCTATATCTAGGTATATCTAGATACTAGATTATTATATCCTAGAATACTTAGAAGATAAGATTAGACTCTTAGAAGTCTATTAGTAGCTATTCTAGCCTATCGGAGCCTAGATAGTTTCTAGACTTAGATAGAGTCGAATTTAGGATTAGGTAGATAGTAATAGATAGCTATAGATTTAAATCTATAGAGTAGTAGTAAGTTCTTTCCGGGTATCTATTCGTAATATCCGGGTAATAATAGGACTATCTTAGCTTCTATCTTTTAATAGTAGACCTATAGATATCTAGGATTAGGTAGTAGCTAGGGATAATAGAGATAGATAGATATCTAAATAGCCTAATAGATACTTACTACTACCTAGAGATTTATCTACCAATATCTAAATATATATTCTTATTAGATAGTAGGGAAGATATACTATCTCTTCTAAGTAAAGTATATCTAAAATCCTTAGAAGTCTTATAGCCTATTAAGAAGATACTTAGATATCTCTTATTAGCTAGTAGAGTAGCTAAGCGCTAAGATATCCTATATATTTATAGGCTCTACTAAAATATTTACTTAGATAGTACTATTCTAGCTAATACTAGAAGTCTAATGGAATCTTCTAAGTACTTACCTAAAATAGTTAGTACTAATATCTTTTATTTAGTACTAATTACTATACTAGCTATAATACCTAGTTATCTATTCGATAGAGTAGTATCTTCTACTAGGTACTAAGCTCCTAGGACTAATATATCTGTCTAATCTAGTACTAAGCCTATAGTATATCTATCTCCTCTATCGATAAAACTTATATATAATTATTAGTATCTCTACTTATATAGATATCTATATATCCTAATTAGTACTAAGTACTAAGTAGAGTACTAAATACTATATATACTACTATATAGTACTCTAACTATTACTATTACTAGTATAGTAGTAAGAGTCCTACTAGGTACTACTTCTAGGTACTAGTATAGTACTAGTACTATAGATATACCTTTATAAACTAGGCCTACTAGATACTAGATAGTACCTAGATAGTAGTCCTATAGGCTCTAGTTATCTAAGATAATTATCTAGGTAGGAGATCGGGTACTAGCTCTTCTACGATTACTATCTATTTAAAATTACTAGTCCTATTTATATTACTTATATATATATATACTTAAAATAACTATAATACTCTTCGATACTAGATAAGCCTATTATTACTATGATTATCTATCTATCTATCTAGATCTATTTATACTTAGTTAATACCTAACTATAATTAAAAAAAAGCGTTTATATAGCTAGAGCTTACTATTATATTAGTAGCCCGAGACTTTATTAACTAGTAAATTTCCTAAGCTAGTAATAAAATTAGCTTTAAAATATAGATAGTCTTTAAGAATATAATCTCTAACTATACTACTAAAGCGCGGAATACTAAGAGACTAATATAGCGTAATATAATATAGATACTCGAATAGTATTTAATCCTAAAATCTATAATCTATCTAGAGTATAAGCTTCCTACTATAATAAATCTATGATTAATATATAGATTAGCGATACTTCTTCTTTATAGAATAATTTAGACTTATATCTAGGCTATATAGAGAGTATCTATAACTATAAAGAGATAGATATTAGATAGTTAGATAATTATATATAGATTAAATTATCCTCTTTATCTACTTATAAGATCTAGTATTTAAAACAAATCTCTTCTATCTACTTATAGATTATAATTTTAGTATCTTTAGTAACTAAGACTAAGACTATTTAGATTAGGAAGAAAGATAATATAGAAGTAAGTAGCTAAAATAATATTTATAAATATAAAGATATTACTAATAATAATAATACTATAGAGGCTACTAAAAGTAATATAAATAATAATAAATCCTATTATAGTAGAGATCGTAAAGAAGTAGGAATTATATAGCTTATTAGTATAATCTATACTAATAAGAATAGCTATATCTTAGAGAAGGAAAGTAAAGTAACTTAGCTCTAGTATCTTTCGGATAAAGAAGCTATTCTTAATCCTAGTATTAATCCTATAATATATAAAGATATTATCTATCTTCTTAATCTATTAACTAAAGTATTAGAGCTATTAGATACTATTATCGAGGAGATAGATAATATTTTTATAAATACTATAGTTAGAGGAAGAGTATTAATTAGTATCTCTAGGAAAACTAGTTAATTCTTCTATATTATAAAGTATTCCTAGTTTTAGTACTTTTATAGAATACTAATAACTTAGTATCTATATATTATAGATATTTATTATCCTAAATAGTCTATTACTATTAATATATTCTATAGTAAGTAAGAAACTATCTCCTACCGATTAAGAGATTAATTAACTATAGATTAGATCTTATATAATCTTTCCTTAGAACTAAATAAGTCTTTAATAGGGGCTAAGATACTAGCTTTATATTTAAATCCTTATAGTATGACCTTTAAAATAATCGATCTTTCTTAGTCTATATAAAGTATATACCCTTTCTATAGAAATCTCGCTATATAGATAATCTTAAGTAGGATATCTTAAGAGGACTATAATAGCCTTCTCGAGGTATTAGGATATCTTAATAATATCGAACTACTTTATATCTTACTACTAAAGCTTAGTATATTAAAGTAAAAATTCTATAGGTAAATTAAGAATCTTTAACTCCTCCGAAGATAAATCCTAGTATAGAGGGGAATACTTAAGGTAGTCTGATCTTACTAGATAGGTCGAGTCATAGAGGAACTAAACCATAACTACTAACACGTATATCCAGAGATCTCCTAGCCCGACCGTATAATACCTATCCGTAGGATGTCCGAAGGTAAAGAGGAAGATTAAAAAGAGTATGTTATTATAATGATAAAGAATCCGACTATAAAGACTATCCTAAACTCCCTTAAAGCCGTTTAATCCGATAGTTGTATCATGTCCTTCGTATCCGTATGGTTATCCGTATTATCATGGTTATTAAGTTAATTAACTCCCTCTCCTTATATCTAAACAGCCTCTCCCGACCGTAAGGCTACTATCAGGTATATATACCTTAATAGACTATCTGCTCTATATATATATAACCGGATTCCCTACTATACTAGTTATTTTATCTAAGCTTCTAACTCTCTTATCCGCTAATTATATACTTATAGAATCTATTATATAATATATCTATATTATAAATCTAATATCTCTAGTAATTAAGCTACTATAGTCGCTAAGATTTTAAGCTAGAGCGTTTTTTAGTCTTATATAGTTTATTAAATACCCCTCTAAACTCTAGTAGTCTTTTTTATAGGATAGTTTAATCCGAGCTAATTCTAGAGGGTTTATAGTATATACTTCTAGAGCCGGAGATATACTAATATTTCCTTTAGATACTATCTACTATACTTATAATAATATATCCTACTAATACTAATTTACTAGCGCTAGAATATATTTTAGTCTAGTTCTTTATATAGATAGATAGTATAGTAATAGTAGTAAGAATATAGGGCTCTATATATAAATTCGAAAATTACTTAGTTCTTCCGAGGCGACTTAAAGTTAATATATAGCTCTTTAAGTTTCTAGATTAGATATTATAAAATATAAACTTATTAAATTCTCTAACTAGACTATAATAGTCTTATTATAGAAACTATAGTTTTTTAAGAAAGTCTATTAGATATATTACTATTATCTTCTCCTAGATCTAAAGTAGATAGACTAGTAATATTAGATTTCTTAGTAGTACTATAATCTTATAATTTACTAAATATTTTATAATAATAGGAGAGTATTTAAACTTAAATATATAAAGCTAATTAGAGAAGAGCTTAAGATTAAGAGATTTAGATATAAGAATCTAGTTTAGAAGATATATAATAAGTAGTATATCTTACTTTTCTATCTCTTATTTTTTAATAGATTTAGTATCTATTACGCGATCTAGTAGAGTCTAATAGAAATCTATCTTATTCCTATATCTTTATTATCTTCTAAGTAGTCTAAGAGATTAAGTATTCTTTCTCTAATACTTAGGCCCTATAGAAGTAATTTCTATAATATAATCGAAAGTCTACCGTAACTTTAATAACTTAAAGAAGGTATTAAAGTTTAATAGGATAATAGTAAATCTATATATATCTATATATTTACTCTTATATTTACCGGTAATATACTATAGTAGTAGCTAAATAGTGGATTCTAGGGTCTAGATATAACGCTAAGTTATTAAAAATATCTTATTTTAGGATCTAAGCGCGGTAATCTAGAATTTAAGATCGTCGCTAAAGGATAGTTTTACTATAAAATTCTTTAGTAATATCGCGAAGATAATGAGATCCGGAGAAAAGGTAATTATAAAAAGTTCTATTAAAACCTTAGAATATTATTATATTAATATTACTACTACTTCTTAAGATCGTATCTACTATTAATATAATAATATTCTTACTATCTAATCTATATTATTTAGAATTTAAAGGGATATCTATCTTAGTATATAAGCTTTTAGTAAATATAATACTATCTAAGAAGAGAAGGGAATCTTTTAGGAAGAAACTTTATTAGTTCTCTTATATCCTAGGTTAGACCTAACTATAATCGCCGATCTACTATCTTAACTCCTATTAAATCTAAGAATATATATAGATATTAGTTATATTCCTATTACTTCTATAGCGCTATATAAAGATAAATTAGATTCCTACTAAGTTCCTCGAAGCTCTAAATTATATCTATTCGCCTAAGAGACTTCTTATTAGATATAGACTTAAGAAGGAGATAATCTAGATATTTATAGCTATTACTTAGAGTAACTCTCTTATAGTATAGCTATCGATAGATAAGGATAACTACGAGATCTAAGATAAAAGTATTAAAAATACTAGATATAAGCTATAAATATTATTTAAAGCTACTATTATATTTTTTAATGAAAAGACAACTAAGAAATAGTATTAAGACTCTAACGAAGTTATTATTATTCCGATATAGTAAATAATAGAGATCGGTAAATTAAGTAAATCTAGCTAATACTAGCTAAGAGTAATCTAAAGACTAAATATATATCTCGGTATTTATATTCTAGAGGAGATATAGGAGTACGCTATTCCCTAGAACTATAATATTCTTATAGGAGAGAATAAGTACTAGTTAGTATAAGTATAAAAGAAAGGGGGATAGATCTCGATATATCTCTCGAACTATCTTAATTATTAAGTATTACTAGCGCTAAAAGTTTTCTTAATATTTATACTAACTAATAAAAATTAGGTTTTTTAAGTAGTAAGTTATAAAGACTAATTATCGTAAGATTAAATAAATATTACTCTTTTAAGAGAACTTCTAATATACTCTCTATCTTTATCTTAAAGAGGTATATAATCTAAGTAACCTAGAAAAGATAAAAATAATTTAATTTTCTATCCTATAATACTCTTATATCTTTATAAAATTATTTATTATATTAAAAGATAAGATACTAAACTATATATAAGAGAGAGTATATAAATTATAAGATAGCTAGACTAATATTATATAAGATACTAAAATATTTTATTAAGGATATAATACTCTAATCTATAAAGATATCTAGATATAGTCCTCTACTAATATCTATTATCTATATATTACTATTCTAAATAATCTATTAAGGCTAAGAGCTATTTATACTTTTATAACTAGTCTATAGTATATATATTAATAGGATTTTAATCTACCTAATATATTAAATTTTAGTAGTATAAAAATAAAATAGTTTAAGAAACTATTATTTAGATATAGATAAGGAATCCTACTAACTTTTTATATTATTTAATTTTTTAGTATTACTAGAATTCCTTTAATAATATCTCGAACCTAAGACTAATAAGTTACTCTATTAGTAGTATTTAATATAGCGATATAAGTTATAATACGACTATATTATTAGGGGATTTTATAAGATATAACTTATCTCGGATCGCGAGAGTCGTAGGCTTCTTTATTTACTAGCTTTATTAAGAGTAACCCCGAGTCTTTGTATATATCTATCCGGTAAAATATACTAGAATAGTTGATATAGACTTAAATCTATCTTATATAGTTATAGTATACTTATAATATAAAATTATCGGTCTTCTATATATCGGAATATAGCGCGAGTATATAATACTATATTATAAGAATCCGAACTATAATTATATTAGCTTAGAAGAGAATATCGCTAATAGAGTAAAATAATTTATTTACTATATCTAGGAGATTAAGTTCTTCTAGGCGAATTAAGCTAGTAGTCTTTAGTAGATATTTCCTATTATACTTCCTATCTTATAAATACTTTCTAACTTTCTATAAATATAATATAGTCTCTTATTCCGAAAAAAAAATATACTAGTATCTAAGAGTTATCTAATAGAATCTCTACTTTAATATATACTACTTATATAGATAGTAGTAGAGAATAAGTTTAGAAGTAATTATAATTACTACTTTTATATTATAAAATAACTTTATATCTATCCAAGTCCTTTCTTAGTAGAATTATTTCTATATCTACCCGACTAGATAGATAGTATTCTATTAAGATATATTTACTATCTACTAGATAGACTAATTCTATAATAAAGAAGATTCCTATATAGGGTATAGTAGAAGAGATAGGATATATTAATCTTTAATTATATATATAGAGAGAAGCGAATTCCTATACTTAGATCTAAGAGACCTAACTAGCCTATATATTAATCCCCTCTAGTCTATTTCTAGGTCCTAATATAGATATACCCGAGATTAGTATCTCTTAGAAGATTTAAAATAGATAATATATTTATTTATCTATTTAATATAGTAGGGGTATAGATAACTTCTATAGGGTAGATTATCTCCTAGGATTAGCCCTAGTAGATATCTCTATCTAGTTCTATCTATATATACTTCTAATCTATCTATCTACTTACTTAGACTAGACTTTATCTTTATCTCTTCTCCTCTCTAAAACTACTAGAGTCTATCTCTAGCTCTATCTTAATAATACCTATATTATATTTTACTAGGTACTAGCTCGGGCTATTTATTAGCTATAGGTATAAATCTACCTAGGTTTTATTAGAGACTTAGGATAATCTAGGCTTACTATCTATCTACCTATAGAATAGACTTTATATTTCCTTCTATTAGTCTTACTTATATATTATAGAAGATAACTAATATCTATACTCCTTAGTTTAGCTATCTACTACCGATTTACCTATATAAGTATATATCTATTCTATTTATATATCGATTAACTTATTCCCGATCCTATTCTTATTCCTAGATAGTTCCCCGAGTTAAGATAGTAGGATATTTAAAATAATAACTATAGTATATTTATTCCTAGTAACTATCTATCCGGTAGTATATATCTACTCTTATTAATTAATATAGCTAATATAGACCTAATAAATCTCTATAATAGGTCTATCTTTAAGAGTAGAGTATATACTACTACTTCTAATAATAGCCTCTAATAGCTTTATCTTATCTATCCGTGAGATCTCTCTAGTATTTATCTATTAAATTTATTTACTTATAGAATAAGACTAACTAACTCTACTCCTATAGGCTATATCTATCTATCCCGCTAGATTTATGTATAGTAGATACCTATATATCTATAAGTAAGTCCTAACTACTACCTATTCTTCACTTTAAGAGAGCTATAAATAACTTATAACTACTCTATATCTATACCGTCTAGACTTATATAGTACTACTAATATCTATAAGTAAGTCCTACCTAACCCGACTATACTATCTATCTCCTAGGACTCTAGTTAAACTCGAGCCTAGTCTACCCGATAACCTAACTAACTCTATTTTATATTTATCTATACCGTCTAGACTTATATATAGTATCTATATATCCGATATCTATAAGTAAATCTTTAATAAGTATCTCTAAGTTCCTATAAGATCTAATAGCGATAGCTAGTCTTTATACTTATATAATCTAGAGATAAGGAAGTAAGCCCTAACTTCTAAATAGTCTATAGAGACTTATTATTTAGCTAACCTAATATAAGCTAATCGCCTATAGCTTAGGTAGGTCCTATCGATCGAGGTCTACGACTACCCGGAGTACTTCTAGAACTTTAGATAGATATACTTTATTTCGCGATATATAATATAAGTATCCTATTAATACTATAAGGATTAATATTCTATATATATTAAGATATAACCTAGTTACTTAAACTTATCTAATTCTACGGTATAATCGTAAATAGTAATAGAGATTAATACTATAATTATATCTATAGTATATAAGTAATTATATCTATAGTTAAGATTCTTAGTATACTATATATTCTTATCTATCTATAATACTAATTATTGTCCCGGAAGAAGCTTAGTATCTATAACCTAGTTAGTAAGTACCTCTAATCTAGGATCTTATCTATATCTAGCTATAGATATAATCTTAGATCTAATTATTCGGTAGTATTACTAATAATATCGGGCTCTACTAAGTATAGCTAGAATACGAGGATATCTAAGATCGGTACCTAGGATATAGGCGGGCGGGTAAGTATTTATATATATTAAGTTACCGACGAGTATCCTAGCTATATAGCTAGATAGTAGTATTAGGACTACTCTAGTATCCTATCTAGGTAGATACCTAGTAGTAGTCCTATCGGGTATACTACCTAGTAATATAATAGTATCTTAATAAATATAAGAGAATTTATAGATATCGACCTTTTATAATAGTATTATAGTAGCGAAGTATTATAAGATATTAGGTATTAAAAGTATATATCCTAATTAGGGGTATCCGCTAGGTATTAAGTAATAAAGAGTATCTAGCTATAATAAGTATTTAATACATAGCCCTAGCGTAGTCGTTATAGAAGGTCTAATATAACATAAATACTATAGTTATATAATAACGGTATTACTATAGTAGTAAGGTTTACGTACCAAACTTAGTATTAATTTTACTACGGTAACGGTGGGAGTATTACCGTGTCTTTTGTACTATAGTAGTTTATCTTTAAGGTATCCGTACGGTAGCAAAGATAACCTAGTTTAAAATTTAGTAGTACATAAGTCACGGTATCCGATTAGATACCATATTATTATAGGATCGATATAGTATTTTAAACCCCCTAGAAAACGGTATAGATTGCGAATATCACCGGGAAATGCAGAGCACGACCGTGGGACGAACAGATGTTGTTGGATTGGGATATTTAACGGGCTGGTGGAGAATAGACTTAGCTCGTGGGACATGCTACATGACTCAGAGTCACTGGCTAAGCTGTAATTAACGTCGGTTATATTTCTAGAGAATTGAGCTAGATCGTGTGATCTTGGGTTTGGCACAATTTCAACCTCTTCCGGGATTTGTTGAAGTTGCATGAATGAAGGATTTGTCTGACTCCTCTGGGGGTTTGATTCAGCACGAGGAAACGTGGAGAACGTCGTGAGCTCATGAGAGTTCATGCTTGGGTAAATAACATCGCTGGGTTGGCAGTTCGACGCTCCATCTGGCTCACCATTTGGCTCAGACTGGGAGTCCGCAGGCCGTGCACGAGTCGGAGCCACAGGCCGATCGCCGGTTTGAGAAGATGTCACATGTGCGAGTGAATGGGTGTCTCTCCTCCTCCGTTTCATTGTTTGTGAGATCATTTCAAAGTCTCTACTCAAGTTCTCAAACCACTGTGAAATATACCGTGCTGATGCAAGAACAACATTTCTCTGGCCGCTTTGGCTGTCAATAATGACTTCAGAACTATCACATTCCTGCAGCAAGGATTTTGCGAGTGTTGGTAACTCCGAAGCTGAAAGAGCTTGAAATAGAGCATACTCGAAAATTGTGACAAGGGCTAGGATTCCTTTAGCGGCATCTTTTTGGTCAGGCGAGGTGGAGTTGTCGTTCAGCAACTTAAGAAAAAGAACTTGGTTCGTTCCTCGCTGAATCCCCTTTCGCATGACATTATGGTCTGATTCAGGGTAGCCGTGTTCTCTGGCAAATCTAGTCATTTTTCCAGCAGTTTTAGGAGGATGGGCCCCGATCCCGTTGTAGAGTACATCAGCTCTCGGCTTCCAGCCTCGCGTAATCTCCCAGTCGGTGAATTGCTGGGCGAGAGATAGTTGACTCAATCCTTTCAGAAGCTTCTGTTCCTCGGTTGGGGTTTTATTGCCGTCAATTTGTTTCAGGTGGTCAATCCTTTTATCTGCAAACTACATCTCCTGCTCGGTCTGCAGTATCTCGGAAAGAGAAGCATAGGACTTGCAGAATTCGAGGATTCGAGGGAGCCTCTTTTTCGCAGCTCCGATTAATGCCGCGGAATGTGGATCCTTGGTCGCTTGTCGCTTTCGTTTGCGTGTAGTGATTTCCAGAGAAGTTTTTGAGGATGACTTGGAGAGCCCACGGCCCGGTAGGCTTGAAGCATTGCTCTCTTGAGAAGGCGTGCTTGAGACTATGAGTTGCGAGAAAGTATCTGATTGTGGACGTTGGGCTTCTGGCTCGGTGGGTCCATAGGGTCCGCCATGGACTCCCACATTGACCCTGTTCGGGGCTTCATCTTCAATCCAATGGGCGTTGATAGCCCGTCCAATCTGTGTTAAGGTCCGAAGTGCCAGGTCACGATGAGTGTTGAGCATATCACTAGGCGTATCACGAAGAAGCTTTAACGCTGATAGAACCTCAGCTTCTTGGGGTGCCATGATGGGTCTCGAAGTAGCTAAGAACTTTGGAAAACTGCGGGATTGATTCCTCAAATATAGTTTGGGCACCGGGGGCGGGGCATCGAGCAGGCTCCAATACTAGCTGAGAGGCACCAATTAAAGTCTTGATCTGCCGCACACGGATCACAAGTATAGACTGCACCCCCTGAAAGCAAAATAGGGGACTAACGGATGGCTAATGCCAAGACGTGGCATCCCACTTGCCTACGGCCACGTCAGCTGTGCATCTGTGTCCCATCAGCGGAAGTTTAACATGTGCCATCGCTGCAGAGTCCATCACACGGAAAATGACTTGGAATCCCAGCTCAAACCGCAACTGGAAATTAACGTGAACAAGTCTCAGGTGGTGCTCCTTTCGACAATACTATAGGATAGCCACATGACCCGCAGCCCCGGATGGCCGCGTTTAGCATCTGCTTTAGGTTGTTCTTTTATTCCTACCATGACACAAGATCGCACGAAATGTTGCCGCAGAAACACGAGCAACAGGAATAGAGGGTGTTCGTCGACCAATAAATAAGGATTTGTTCCCGCCGGTGCTTATTCCACGCGCGCGAAAAGGATTGGCTCTAATCCACTTACAGGTATATGCGGGAGATTCTCTGCATGATATCCAATCTCTGCACCGCCTTTGAAGTGGAGAAAAACAGAGGTCTAGGTCCCTTGTCATGATAGCACTTCCCTTCTCGTACACCACCTACTTACGATATAAATATACCTTCGGGCGACCTTCGATGGGAAAATGACCTAACGTTTACTTCTCTCATTGTTTCTGCCCACTGTTAGCTGAATTGTTTTCAGAATGTTCAAGTCAACAGCCCAGCGCCTTTACAAAATCGTTGGGAAAACCAAACTAAGTGACCTCCCTCCTGAGTGGCAAGCTCCTGTTTCTCAGTTTCTTGATGCGGAAGAAAAGGCTGTGAGTGACCAGCCGATAATGTGAAATTTGGTCTTGCCTAACAAATACAATAGGACCCGAATTTCAAGAACGCTGAGATAAGGTCTTTCTCTGCAACATATGTCAACCTTGAAACTGAACTAATAGAACAATGTAGGGGCTCCAAACCGCATCGCTCGCACGATGATCCAGATGATAAGGAAGATGTAGTATCGATCCGTCTCAAGGATGGGGATGACAAGACCATGCGAAGGGCCCACGTCCACCTAGATGGCTCGTCCAAAAAAATCAACATTGGTTGATTCTTGCCATTGCTGAGGCAGAGGATATCAAAGCGTCTCAGATAGCCTCTATTGTCGTGACTTTATCACCAAATGATCCGAGAGTACAATTAAAAATCAACATACGTTGAACGCAGGTACATTGTATTGTCTAGTACCGGTCCAATTACCTCACGCGTAACAACACAAATGGCCTAAGCCGTCAACTGAAGAAGTTTCCAGCAGGCAAGACATTACGGCGATTTTAACCAGGGGTCCGACAATAAATCCTTTGCTGAGGCTCTCTCTTCTGGTCGCCATTGAAGCATCTTGCGCATGAATTCAAGGAAAAGCTTCTGTTGCGTCCCATGCAAATTCCCTTCGAGCTGCTCCAAAGTTAATGAAGGAATCGGAACTACTCCCTTCCAATTGCCTTTATTCCTTTTAGTCAAGCTCGGGTGATATTAACTGATTGAAGACGTACCTTCACCGTCAAAAAATTCCGCAGCATATTCACTGCTCTGGATCATCTCCTTTGGTGGCGGACCAAGAAGTGCAATCATTTCAGCGATGTGATGAGAATCTGAGTTCTTCTTCCTCGAGTCTCTGGCGTAGAATAGATGCCCTTTGTGAAAAAGATCCCAGGTCTGTGAATTATTCATTGTTAGTCGGAGTAATCTTTCAGTGGACATAATCTAATCAAGCAAAAAGGCAGAAAGATGCCTGCTTACAACGACTCCCACATTCCAAATGTCGACTTTTCGATCCCAAGACATTCGGAGGAGTACCTCTGGAGCTCGATAAATATAAGGTTGAATGTCACCAGAATATTGAGAGGATCCAAATCGAGCTTGACCAAAATCACACAGGACAGGCCGGCCATGTTGCTTCGTTCTTCTGAGGCTCCGAGAAGAATAGATCACCCGATCCCCGGTGATCTTCCGAGGGCTGGGATTGGATTTCTCCTCCTCCTCGAAATCGGACAATATCGAAACATCGTCAATCCCAAGCATGATATTCTTTTCTTGTATATCTGACAAAAATTGAATCAGGCCTGATTTTTTTGGAAGATATTGGAGTCATCATACCAGTGTGAACAATGTCAGCTTCCGTATGCAGAAAATCCAGGGCAAGTAGGATATGGTGCAAAGTCAATTTAAGTATTTTTTCAGGGAGTATTTTTGCTGCAAATTGATTTCGAAGGTCATACAGACTTATGCCTAGAGGTTTGTGGACGAGGCATGGATAGTAAGCATCTGCTGGGCCAATCTGGAAATTATCCAGCGCCGTGCGAACAAACATGGCGCCCGCGTGGGTTGAACTGGCATTATTGAGGCGATCATAGACTTCAATTTCTCTTCTGCTTTCGGTTGACTGGCGCTCAAACACCTTCAATGTGACGTAAACATGTTGCCTATCCCATGATTAATTCTTGGCACATTGATCCGCGTGAAGGTCCAGCGAACGTACTGGAGATCCCTGCCAAGCCAAACCGTCGAGTAACCCCCGAACCCCAACTTTCCAATGACTTGGTATCTGGAGTGAAGAACTTCACCAATTTTTACAGGATAAAAGCGACTCTGTGTATACCACGGAAGCGTTTCTTCCTCAAGCAATGTGCTTGAATCGAGAAGTTGAAAATTTGATTGTGCAAATTGACGCACGGGTGAAGCAGGACGCCGAAACAGGGGGCATTGTCGCAGGCGCCAGATCAGGCGAGACATCCTTGCCACCGCAACAGCTAGTTGAGTGAACTTGATGAAACCAGGGGAGGTGTCGACCCTTATATCGCATAGCTAGACCACATGATCGATGACTCAGCATTTCTGCATGGGCCGCATGTTGCCTCGGTGCCATGAGACCGCAGCCAATGATGAAGCAGAATTGTGCCGATTCTGCCACTCGAACCCGGTTGGGTTGCTTTATGGCCCTAAAGGAACATGCGTCAGCATCGCTGAAAACAGCAGGCGGTGGAATTCACCGCCTTTTTTGGGCAGCCAACTGAGGGAACTGAGGTAAATCACCTTCAATTCTGGATATGCAGTTCTTGCAAGACTGCCTTACAAGACGACGGTTCCAAAACATTATGCCATTACGCAGTGGCCAGTGAAGCTACCACACTCGCTCTTCTGTGTGCCGATGGGGTTCCGTTCTCCAAAGTCCTGACGTATTCTCCAGATAAGACAAACGCCGTTGGAACCAAATATCTTCTTGAAAGACTTAAAAGGGCTGTCTTCCAGAGTATTAAGGATGGTTTGATGGAGCATTCAAGCACTGAGATGGAGAAGACAGCGGTCGTCTACCATTTTCCTTTCGATGATCATGAAGAAAATCCGTGATATATTTTAATAATAAAGCTCTCGATTATAATAAGACATGCCGTTCTTATACACGCCTACGCCAACCCAACGCCAAAGGGAAAGTGCCTTTACATGAAAGGACACAGAGGTTCAAAAGCCGAGCAGGCGATTACCAGGGATACCCACCCATTCTTGAAGGTGGCCTTAGGCTACACCGGACACCGCCTCAGTGCTCAAAGCTCGCCAAACTTGAAGGGGTGCACTCTGTTGAGACGCCGTCACTGCACACTCTTCCCACTTTCGTACAGTCTACCGGGTAAATGCTTGAGGGAATTCGCCGGTTGTCAACAAGTGGACTACCGCCGTATTAAGCGTAGGGTAAGGTTTGACGATATACGGTTGGTCGTTAAGTATATACGCGATCAATATATCCAAAGAAAAGTAGGTATTATTTCTGTATCTCAGTCAGCGCACAGCAATTTTTCCCCTAAAATAATAGCACTAACATTTTCTTTACTGCTTCCCTACTATATCGCAGGAGAAAGCTTAGGCCGAAGAATCGGGTACACCACCACTAATACTCACCAAGCCGCTTATTATTATAGAAGAACTTCTTTAATCTTCTTTTGTTTAGCGCCGACAGGCCACTTATGTTATATAAGTTATTAGTGGTAGTTTGTTTAAGAGCAGTCGCCATAGTACCCCGTCTTCTTTCGCATTCAATTTCTCTTTCATAAAACAGAAAGAGAAGAACCCTTAAAACAAGTAGCCTTAAATAGTGCGTCTCGTCTTTATTCTGTAAAGTTACCAGATAGCGTATAAGCCCGGCGCGATTAGGCGACGAGTTCGTGCGCGAGGTCTAGTTAATCTTCTAAGTCGCCCCGTCCCAGAAGCCAGAAGCGAACTACTACTAGGAATATTATTCCAAAAACCTTAGAAAGTCAGGTATAAGAAGATAGTTACCTATACTACGTACTTAGGATCTCTCCCTTTCGGTGAGTCTTGAAAAGGTTACGTCTAGGAGGCTAGGTTCGTGTATTATACTGTAGTCTGCAGGCTAGGGAAGAGGACTTTTAGAACTCGAACTAAATAAAGATAAGTCATCACTAACGACTAGGTCTCCGTTATCGGCGGGCAAGGAAGATTAGGACGCTAATTATATACCGCTAGTAGGTAAGGTAGAACTATGACTTGCTCTTCTTGCTACTGGATTATTAGTTTCTGGGGTATACTTTCGTTTGCGACTCTTGCTATACCTACCAACCCCTATATCATTATCTATCTTAACTACGTTTTTAAAATATCTACTAAAATTATTAAAAATACTAAAAATATTCGAAAATAATAAACTTATAAAAATATTTCCTATTATTAAAGAGTATTATTTTAGTTATTATTATAAAATTCCTCGTCGGTAATCTTAAGATATTCCGAAGGAATATCTATAACCGAGATACCTCTTAGCTATAAATCCGCGATTTAGTTCCTCTATAAGAAGTATACTAGTCTATACTCTATTTAAAAGAGTTACGGATAAAATTAAGCCGGTAAATAAGACTAAAAATAATAGCTCGGTATCTATAGGGTATATAAATTAGAAAGAAGTCTATAAAAAGAGATACTTTACTAAGTATCGTGCTCCTAATATTAAGACGGAGTTCGATAATCTACTAATTTCGCGGATCTCTATAATTATAAGAGGAGTTTATTTAACGCTAGAAAGAGAAGAAAAGATATTAATTAGTAAGGATCTTCTACTAAAAGAACGAGAGTTACTATATAAAATACTATTTAAAAGGAAAGGATATTTTATATAGGATTAGTCTTATATATCCTTAATCTTCCCGGAGATAATACTACCTTAATATATTAAGACGATTCTATATAAAGTATAGTAATATCC
The DNA here is from genome assembly GCF_028827545.1 of Penicillium diatomitis. Taxonomy (NCBI): domain Eukaryota; kingdom Fungi; phylum Ascomycota; class Eurotiomycetes; order Eurotiales; family Aspergillaceae; genus Penicillium; species Penicillium diatomitis. The sequence continues at coordinate 2,201,639 of NW_026623177.1, read as the reverse complement.
TAGATTTCGTATTCTGCTTATACTAAAAGGAATAGTTAAAGAGATACTATAAGAAAGACTTTAAAAAGAAGTCCTTAAATATTATAATAGTCCCTACTAAAATCCTTAGTTACTAGTATATAAGAAAAATAGAAAGTATAGATTAGTTAATACTATAATATATATTAATAAAGTAATAATATATAATATAAATATACTACTAGATATAGATAAATTATTAAAGAATTCGTAGGAATAGGGATATCTTTAGCTATTAATCTATTTTCTAGTTAGAATTAGATAATCTTAGATAGTCACGACTAAAATATAACTATAATCTAGACTCTAATTAGTCTACTAAGATAGACTATCTTACTATAAGGAGCTTCGAATTTAGTACTATAATTCTAAAGGATAGTCTTATAGATTCTAGCTAATATTTTATATATTATAAAACCTTTTATAGATAATATACTAGTTAAAGGTCCTAAATCGCGATATAAGGATAAATTTATAAGACTAGGAATATATAAATTTATCCTAGAATATATATAAAATCTAGATAAGACTCTATATCTTTTAGAACTTATAGGAGCTAGAGTATCTACGGAGAAATCTTAGTTAGTAATATTAGATTTAGAAATTATTAGCTAGATATATAATATAAATAGTCGTAGGCCTAATAAGTAGAAGATTTCTAAGCTTACTAACTAGCTAGTTCCTATAAATTATAATAAGATATACTCTTTTATTAGACTTACGGTCTACTTTCGGATCCTAGTAAGAGATTTCTTATTATAGCGTAGTTATACGTGGTAACTTAGGACGATTCACGATCGAATCGACCCCGCGTCGCCTTAGGGTAATAACCCTAAAGGCTCTATATAGGGCTATAGGGACTCGGTATACGGAACCCCTATATATATATTATATAAACTAGTGAAGTCTACTATACCCTAAGATTGAGTCTTTAAGAATTATAACTATAGACTTAGACTCTCTGCCTAGCTAATAGGTTCTCTGTCCTACGATATAGACCCTCTAATAATTACTAAATCTTCCTATTTAGCTATATAGAGAAGAAATATCTATACCGATAACCTATTAATAATCCGCCCGTCTTACGGTAGCAGAACGATCCCGATAAGTTAGTAAGGGGCTTAGGTAACCCTTAAGTAAACTTAGCCTAACCTCTCGGGACCTAGAAGATAGATCTAGTTTCGAGGTACGATCTCCTAAATAGGCCGAGTTAAATAAATAAAATACCCTTAATTACCTCCTAGCGCGGATCTAGTAACTCGAATATAAAGCTATAATTCGGTAATAAGATATCCCTAAACCTTAATCCGTATCTTCTCTTCTCTATCGATCCTAAGACGTAGAGATTAAAATTAATAATATCTTATACTACTTAAGCTCTATCTTAATCCTAGAGTAACGTATTTAGTAGCTCGATAAATTAGAATATATCTTTAAAGCTAGTCCCGACCGATACGTAAGTAATTTATATAAGATTCCTATTAGATTCTTTATATTAGAACTAACCTAACGGATCTAGTAGATAAATTATAAAAAGACCGAGTCTATAGCCTAATAGCCTACCTAGGATAATTTCGTTAACTAGATACTCGAATTTATCCGAAAGAATCGATTTACGGAGGCTAATATTACGGAAAAATACTATAGCGCTTACTAGCTCGAGGACTAAGACCTACGCGCGTTTTATAACTACCTCTAATCTATCGAAAACTATATAAATATTTAGGAGAAAGAGTATACTCTTAGCTACTACGTAAAACTACGCCTAGTTCTTAAAAATAAACTTAAAGTACTATACTAGAATAACCTCCTAGAGAATCGTACTAATATAGTTTCGGCCGCGATCTATATATAGGATAGTTAAGATATAGGACGTCGGAATCCTCCTCTACCTAGAATAAATCTAAAGAAGCGATACTAGGAAGACTAGGACTAAAAGGGATAATAGGAAAATACTAAGAAGTACCGATCCTCTTTCTATAGATAAGAGACTATAAATCCTAATCGAAATACTCCTATCTTACCCTATCGTTAGTTCTACGGAAATAGGGACCTATCTTCGGTTACCTATTATATATATAGAAAAAAGGGATATTATACTTCTAACTATTCCCGGGTAAGACCTAGCTAAGGATACCTAAATATATATATTAACGAAATTATTACTAACGATAAAGCCGTAAAAGAATAGGGAAATACTAGCGAGTTAGAGTAAACTCTATAGCCCCGACTTAGTAGCTACTTATAGAGATCCTCCTAATAATTAAAACTATTATATATATTAAGGATACTACTATTAAAATTAGCCTAGATATAGATATAAGTATAAGCGTTATTAACTATAAACTCGTAAGATCTTATAAACTATAATAAGCCGCTCTCTAAATACCTAAGCTCCGTAACTTCTAGGATTAATATAGTAATACTAAGGGCGCTTTCCGCGTTCTAATTATAGTAACCGATTAACGAGGAATTAGAAAGATCTAGATAGTAGAGTACTATACTATTAACCGGAAGATAGGACCTCCTATACTACTAGGAATACCTAGGTTATATATATAAGAAATTATTATCGATATAGATATATATTATTAGTACTTTAGGATTAACTATCGAAATCTTAATCTATTTATCTCCTATTAATTCGCGAAATATATATATAATAAGATATATATCTTTATAGTAGTATCCTATTAGATTAACCTAGAAATAGATCTTAATACTCTCGATAATCTACTCTTTAATAGTTCGCTCCTATCTACTAATATCCGAAGGAATCCCGAAAGCACTACGAATTATACCGGAATCGCTAGTTAGCCTAAAGAACTTTATAACTTCGAAGATTTATACTCGGCGGAGAAGGTAAGGATCTTACCCCGGTATAAGAAGACTAATTATATAATTAATCTTATCCTAGGAGCTACTCTACCCTATAGGCCTATCTATCCTCTCTCTCGCGCCGAGCTTTAGGAACTTAGGAAGTATATTCGTATAAATATAGAGAATAGCCGAATCTATCCGTCGAAGAGTCCTATAGGTATATCTATTCTTTTTATATCTAAAAAGAATAGCGGGTTATAACTCTATATAGACTACTAAGGACTTAATTATATTTCGGTAAAGAATTACTACCCTCTTCTACTTATCTCCGAAATCCTCGATCGCCTCTTACGCGCTAAGAAGTTCTCTAAGATCGATATCCAAGAGGCTTATTACTATATTAGTATTAAGAAGGATAATAAGTAGAAGACTATATTCTAAATATAATATAGCTACTATAAGTATATAGTTATACCTTTTAGTCTTACTAACGCCCTAGCTATATTCTAGAACTATATCTATATTATATTATAAGGATACCTAGATCTTTTCTATATAGCCTATCTAGATAATATTCTAATCTTCTTAGAGAATATCGAATTATATATAAAATATATCCGACTTATCCTTAAAAGACTCTAGTAATATAAACTCTATATTAACCCTAATAAATACTTCTTCTACTAAGACTAGATAGAATTTCTTAGCTATATCGTTACTACTACTAGAATATTAATAGATCCTTTATAGGTTAAGTTAATCCGAGAATAGTTACTACTATCTATAATTAAGGAGGTCTAATCCTTCCTTAGATTTTATAACTTCTACCGCTGCTTTATCTATAACTACTCGACTATTATAAAACCCCTTATAGACTTTATAAAAGGCCTTAAAAAAGGAAAACGACTAGGTAGAATTAAACTTAGTACCTATATAACCTAGACTTTTTATAATTTACTCTATACTTTCGAGTTAGTACCGATTCTACGATATTTCGATCCCGATTATATTATCCGACTAGAAATAGATATCTTATAATAGGAAATAGCTAGGATACTATCCTAACCCGATAACGAAGGAATCTAGTATCTAGTTATATTTTAGTCTTATAAGTTCTCTAATACCGAATCCCGCTATACTACTAGAGATTAAGAGCTATACACGATTATATATAGTTTTAAGATTTAGCGGTATTACCTTAAAGGGTCTCGGTACTAAATCGAAGTCTTTTCGGACTATAATAACTTAAGATCCTTTATATAAAACCCGCGATTATAAGAGTATTAAGTATAATAGTATATAACCCTCTCTATATTTAATTTTATAATTTTATACCGCGTAGGAAAGAAAAACCTAGCGGATATATTCTTAAGAATAATAGAGCTAGCTTCGAGGAATATCTTAAATACTACTCTATTAAATCTATTATAGGCCCGAATAGTAACTAAAGAGATACCGGAATAGAGCTAGATAGTAGTATAGTTAGTACTAACCGATCTATATTAATTTAAAAAGGAATTATTACTGGATTCGGGGGTTTAAGAGCTAGATAGTATCTTAGATACCTAGAGATAAGAGCTAGATCGCGCCTATTACTCCTACTATAAAAAAGTAGTAGCTTATTATCTTAGGTAATATATCTATATCTCGAATATAACTAGTAATCTACGAAGTATAATTCTTAAGACCTAGTAAGACGATCCCGATATAGGGAAGATTCGTTTATTAATTAATTAGAATATCCCGATATTAGGATACTAGTTAGTCGATCCTAATAAATTAGTATAGTTTAAGAAACGACTATATATTCTAACTAATAAGAAACTAAAATAAGAGCTAATAAAGCTATATTATAATAATCTAGTAATAGAGGGCTATTTTAGCCGGTTACGAACGATTAAATCGATTAGTTAAAAATTCTACTAGAAAAATCTCTATAAACGAGTAGATAAATATATAAAGTTCTATCCTATATACTAAAGAGCTATACTACCGAGGTATAAGAAATATAGCTTATTAAAGCCTCTTCTAATTCTAACCCGACTATAGTAAGAAACCTTAATAGACTTTATTATAGGCCTTCTATCTATAATTTATAAGGAAAACGAGGTCGACTCGATCCTAGTTATCGTAGATAGATTTACTAAATTCGTGAAATTTTTCCTAGTATATATAATAATTAACGCTATATAACTAGCTAAGCTATATTATAATAAGATCGAATTAGTCTACGGACTATAAGAAGGAATTATATCTAATTAGGGTCTAGTATTTACTAGTAAATTCTAGCTTTTGCTATTTAATATCTTAAAAATAAAGCTTAGGTTTTTAATTATATTTTACCTATAAACCGATAGCTAAATAGAATAAATAAACTAAACCCTCGAATATTACCTAAGATATTTTATAGGGGAAGAATAAACTATATAGCTAAATTTACTACGAATAGCAGAATTCTATTATAATCTATACTAAAATAATATAATAAAATTTAGTCCCTACGAAGTACTATTCGGATATAATATATCCTTCTATATATATAACGAGGCCGCCGCAGAAAAAGAAAGGCTACTAGGAGTATAAGCTAGGATCGAGAAACTATAGAGTTTACGTAAGAAGTTAATAACTTACTAGCAAAAGGCTAACGAATCGATAATAAAATACTATAATATAAAAAGAATCCCTATTATATTTAAGCGTAATAATCTTATAATACTTTCTATATAAAACTTACGAATTAAAGAGTCTAGGAAGCTCGCTCCTAGGAGAATTAGCCTATTCCGAATCCTATAAGTAATCGGAACTTAGATATATAGACTAGTACTATCCTAAAAGTATATACGTCTCTATAATATTTTCTACGTCTTTCTTCTAGAAAAATAGTATAATAATCTATCGCGAAGCGCTCCTAAAATACTTCTGCTTCCTAATCTTATCGAAGACGACTAAGAATATAAAGTTAAAGAAGTTAAAGAGAAGACGAAGATTAATAGATAACTTTATTTCCTAGTTAAATAGAAGGACTAGCCCTCTAAATATAATAAATAAGTATCTAAAGAGAATATATAAAATATAAAATAATCTATCGCGAAGTTTAAAAATATATAGAAACGTATAAGACGAAACTAGACCGAACCTACTATAATTTATCTTAGAAATACTCTATAAACTCTAATACTATATTCTTTATCGTAGTCGCTTCTATCCTAAATATACTATTTATAGTTATTATAGTCTCTAAGCGCTTAGTAAAGTTAACTAGCCTAGTCTACTATAATATAAATCTAGTATCCCCTTCTTTAAGACCGAGATACTAGTCCGTATATATTAAGGGAGGACCGAAAGCTATAATTAGGTTCTAGTAATATAATACTATCTTTTCTAAATAGAAACGATAGTATCTCTATAAAGAGAATTTATTAGAATAAATCGTTAAGGAATTATAGGCGATCTATATCTTTTATATATACTTCGGACCTTCGAATATATACTCTTTTTTATAGGCCCGTACGACCCCTAAGAAAGTTATAGTAAGGTCCTTACTTATCTAGAATAGATCGGAATAAATACCGACCGGCTAAACCGGAATATATAATAGTCTAGGCGCTATAGTAATCTCCTAGGTACTATTAAAGATTACCTAGTAAATCTTTAAAAGAAAATAGAATATCTATATATCCTAGATTATTAATATAGGAGTCTTATAACCTATTAGTAATTCGGAAGTATTTCGGAAAAGAGTAGAAAACTTATAGTCTTATATATATTATAGTTACTCTTATAGCTATTATAGAGTACCGATCCTAAGCGATTAAACTTATACTCTATAGCGAAAGGGACTATCGTAACTAGATAGTTATACTCTATCTTAGCCCTACCGAAATACTTTAGATACTAGAGAAAATCGGGGCTTACGATTACGAAGTTTAGTATAGGAGGCGTATAGCCTATTCCGCTAGTAGCCTCGTAGCGACGATAATTCCGATAACGACGGGATATTTATTAGGGGGTCTATATCGTAGGATAGAGAACCTATTAGCTAGGTAGAGAGTCTAAGTCTATAGTTATGATTTTCAAAGACTAAATCTTAGGGTATAGTAGACTTTACTAGTTTATATAATATATATATAGGGGTTCCGTGTACCGAGTCCCTATAGCCCTATATAGAGCCTTTAGGGTTATTACCCTAAGGCGACGCGGGGTCGATTTGATCGTGAATTATCTTAAGTCACCACGTATAACTACGCCGTGATAACTATTACCCCCTTTTATACTAGTCGTCCCGACTAGAGATATTCTTATCTAGGGAATACTATAGTCCGGACTTTATCGTAGTACTAAGGGAAGGAATCGTAGGTATATCGTATACGGAATACTACGTCCTTAAATTTAGGAGATATAGGTATAAACAAAGGATTACTATATTACGTAGCTATAACCTCCTACTACTATCGGCGATACCGTTTAAAAGAAATCGCGGTAGGGCGCTTAATCCCTATTTACCTAATTAACGTCGGTCGGGGAGCTAGGAATCTATCCGCGATAGGGTATTTCGTTAACGATTCGTCCCCGAAGATTTATAGAATCGATTTTCCTTATAGATAAGGAGATTTTTAATTTTAACCTACTTCCCTTATTTAAGCTTAGTTCTAGAATACCCCGTTATTATCGGAATCGTCGTCGCTACGAGGCTACTAGCGGAATAGGCCGTATACCTCCTACGCTAAACTTCGTAACCGTAAGCCCCGATTTTCTCTAGTATCTAAAGTATTTCGGTAGGACTAAGATAGAGTATAACTATCTAGTTACGATAGTCCCTTTCGCTATAGAGTATAAGTTTAATCGCTTAGGATCGGTACTCTATAATAGCTATAAGGGTAACTATAATATATATAAGACTATAAGTTTTCTACTCTTTTCCGAAATACTTCCGAATTACTAACGGGTCGTAAGACTCCTATATTAATAATCTAGGATATATAGATATTCTATTTTCTTTTAAAGATTTACTAGGTAATCTTTAATAGTATCTAGGAGATTACTATAGCGCCTAGGCTATCGTATATTCTAGTTTAGCCGGTCGGTATTTATTCCGATCTGTTCTAGATAAATAAGGACCTTACTATAACTTTCTTAGGGGTCGTATAGGCCTATAAGAAAGAGTATATATTCGAAGGTCCGAAGTATATATAAAAGGTACGGATCGCCTATAATTCTTTAACAATTCGTTCTAATAAATTCTCTTTATAGAGATACTATTATTTCTATTCAGAAAAGATAGTATTACGTCGCTAGAACCTAATTACGGCTTTCGGTCCTCCCTTAATATATACAGACTAGTATCTCGGTCTTAAAGAAGGGGACACTAGATTTATATTATAGTAGACTAGGCTAGTTAACTTTACTAAGCGCTTAGAGACTATAATAACTACGAATAGTATACTTAGGGTAGAAGCGACCGCGATAAAGAATATAGTATTAGAGTTTATAGAGTATTTCTAAGGTAAATTATAGCGGGTTCGGTCTAGTTTCGTCTTATATATTTCTATATATTTTTAAACTTCGCGATAGATTATTTTATATTTTATATATTCTCTTTAGGTATCTATTCGTTATATTTAGAGGGCTAGTTCTTCTATTTAACTAGGAAATAAAGTTATCTATTAATCTTTGTCTTCTCTTTAACTTCTTCGACTTCGTATTCTTAGTTATCTTTAATAAGGTTAGGAAGCGGGAGTATTCTAGGAGCGCTTCGCGATAGATTATTATACTATTTTTCTAGAAGGGAGACGTAGAAAACGTTATAGAGGCGTATATACTTTTAGGGTAGTACTAGTCTATACGCCTAAGTTCCGATTACTTATAGGATTCGGAATAGGCTAATTCTCCTAGGAGCGAGCTTCCTAGACTCTTTAATTTATAAGTTTTACGTAGAAAGTATTATAAGATTATTACGCTTAAATATAATAAGGATTCTTTTTATATTATAGTATTTTATTATCGATTCGTTAGCCTTTTACTAGTAAGTTATTAACTTCTTACGTAAACTCTATAGTTTCTCGATCCTAGCTTATACTCCTAGTAGTCTTTCTTTTTCTATAGCGGCCTCGTCGCGTATATAGAAGGATATATTATATCCGAATAGTACTTTATAGGGACTAAATTTTGTTATATTATTTTAGTATAGATTATAACAGAATTCTGCTATTCGTAGTAAATTTAGCTATACGGTTTATTCTTCCCCTATAAAGTATCTTAGGTAATATTCGAGGGTTTAGTTTATTCGTTCTGTTTAGCTATTAGTTTATAGGTAAAACGCGGTTAAAAACCTAAGCTTTATTTTTAAGGTATTAAATAGCGAAAGCTAGAATTTACTAGTAAATACCGGACCCTAGTTAGATACGATTCCTTCTTATAGTCCGTAGACTAATTCGATCTTATTATAATATAGCTTAGCTAGTTATACGGCGTTAATTATTATATATACTAGGAAAAATTTCACGAATTTAGTAAATCTATCTACGACGACTAGGATCGAGTCGATCTCGTTTCTCTTATAAATCGTAGGTAGGAGGCCTATAATAAAGTCTATCGAGGTTTCTTACTACGGTCGGATTAGAATTAGAAGAGGCTTTAATAAGCCGTACTTCTTATACCTCGGTAGTATAGCTCTTTAGTATACGGGATAGAATTTTATATATTTATCTACTCGTTCGTAGAGATTTTTCTAGTAGAATTTTCGACTAATCGATTTAATCGTTCGTAACCGGCTAAAATAGCCCCCTATTACTAGATTATTATAATATAGCTTTATTAGCTCTTACTTTAGTTTCTTATTAGTTAGAATATATAGTTATCCTTTAAACCGTACTAATTTATTAGGATCGACTAACTAGTACCCTAATATCGGGATATTCTGGTTAATTAATAAATAAATCTTCCTCGTATCGGGATCGTCTCGCTAGACCTTAAGGATTATACTTCGTAGATTACTAGTTATATTCGAGATATAGGTATATTACCTAAGATAATAAGCTACTACTTTTTTATAGTAGGAGTAATAGGCGCGATCTAGCTCTTATCTCTAGGTATCTAAGGTACTATCTAGCTCTTAAACCCCCGAATCCAGTAATAATTCCTTTTTAAATTAATATAGATCGGTTAGTACTAAGTATACTACCGCCTAGCTCTATTCCGGTACCTCTTCGGTTACTATTCGGGCCTATAATAGATTTAATAGAGTAGTATTTAAGATATCCCTCGAAGCTAGCTCTATTATTCTTAAGAATATATCCGCCGGGTTTTTCTTCCCTACGCGGTATAAAATTATAAAATTAAATATAGAGAGGGTTATATACTATCGTACTTAACGCTCTTATAATCGCGGGTTTTATATAAAGGATCTTAAGTTATTATAGTCCGAAAAGACTTCGATTCGGTACCGAGACCCTTTAAGATAATACCGCTAAATCTTAAAACTATATATAATCGCGTATAGCTCTTAATCTCTAGTAGTATAGCGGGATTCGGTATTAGAGAACTTACGAGACTAAAATACGACCGGGTACTAGATTCCTTCGTCGTCGGGTTAGGATAGTATCCTAGCTATTCCCTATTATAAGATATCCGTTTCTAGTCGGATAGTACGATCGGGATCGAAATATTATAGAATCGGTACCGACTCGAAAGCGTAGAGTAAATTATAAAAAGCCTAGGTTATATAGGTACTAAGTTTAATCCTACCTAGTCGTTTTCCTTTTTCGAGGCCTTTTATAAGGTCTATAAGAGGTTTTACGATAGTTGAGTAGTTATAGATAAAGCGGTAGTAGAAGTTATAAAATCTAAGGAAGGATTAGACCTCCTTAATTATAGATAGTAGTAGCTATTCTCGGATTAACTTAACCCGTAAAGGATCTATCGATATTCTAGTAGTAGTAACGATATAGCTAAGGAATTCTATTTAGTCTTAGTAGAAGAAGTATTTATCGGGGTTAATATAGAGTTTATATTACCGGAGTCTTTTAAGGATAAGTCGGACGTATTTTATATACGATTCGATATCCTCCGAGAAGATTAGAATATTATCTAGATAGGCTACGTAGAAAAGATCTAGGTATCCTTATAGTATAATATAGATATAGTTCTAGAACGTAGCTAGGGCGTTAGTAAGACTAAAAGGTATAACTATATACTTATAGTAGCTATATCGCGTTCGGAATACGGTCTTCTACTCGTCGTCCTCCTTAATACTAATATAGTAATAAGCCTCTCGGATATCGATCTTAGAGAACTTCTTAGTGCGTAAGAGGCGATTAAGGATTTCGGAGATAAGTAGAAAAGGGTAGCGATTCTTTACCGAAACGCGATTAAGTCCCCGGTAGTCTATATAGAGTCGTAATCCGCCGTCCTTTTTAGGTATAAAAAGAATAGATATACCTATAGGACTCTTCGACGGATAGATTCGGCCGTTCTCTATATTTACGTAAATATACTTCCTAAGTTTCTAAAGCTCGGCGCGAGAGAGAGGGTAGATAGGCCCGTAGGGTAGAGTAGCCCCCGGGATAAGATCGATTATATAATTAGTCTTCTTACGCCGGAGTAAGGTCCTTACCTTCTCCGCCGAGTATAAATCTTCGAAGTTATAAAGTTCTTTAGGCTAACTAGCGATTCCGGTATAATTTATAGTCCTTTCGGGATTCCTTCGGATATTAGTAGGCGGGAGTAAACTATCGAAGAGTAGATTATCGAGAGTATCGAGGTCTATTTCTAGGTTAATCTAATAGGGTACTACTATAAAGATATATACCTTATTACGTATATATTTCGCGAATTAATAGGGGATAAGTAGATCGAGGTTTCGATAGTTAACCCTAAAGTACTAATAATATATACCCGTATCGATAATAATTCCTTATATATATAATCTAGGTATCCCTAGTAGTATAGGGGGTCCCGTCTTCCGGTTAATAGTATAGTACTCTACTATCTAGATCTTTATAATTCCTTATTAATTAGTTACTATAATTAGGACGTAGAAAGCGCCCTTAGCGTTACTATATTAATCCTAGAAGTTACGGAGCTTAGGTATTTAGAGAGCGGCTTATTATAGTTTATAAGATCTTACGAGTTTATAGTTAATAACGCTTATACTTATACCTATATCTAGGCTAATTTTAATAGTAGTATCCTTAATACGTATAACGGTTTTAATTATCGGAAGGATCTCTATAAGTAGCTACTAAGTCGGGGCTATAGAGTTTACTCCGACTCGCTAGCGTTTCCCTATTCTTTTATAGCTTCGTCGTCGGCGATAATTTCGTTAATATATATATTTAGGTATCCTTAGCTAGATCTTATCCGGGAATAGTCAGAAGTATAATACCTCTTTTTTCTATATATATAATAGATAACCGAAGATAGGTCCCTATTTCCGTAGAACTAACGATAGGGTAAGATAGGAGTATTTCGATTAGGATTTATAGTCTCTTATCCGTAGAAAGAGGATCGGTACTTCTTAGTATTTTCCTATTATCCCTTTTAGTCCTAGTCTTCCCGGTATTACTTCTTCGGATTTATTCTAGGTAGAGGGGGATTCCGACGTCCTATATCTTAACTATCCTATATACAGATCGCGGCCGAAACTATATCGGTACGATTCTCCGGGAGATCGTTCTAGTATAGTACTTTAAGTTTATTTTTAAGGACTAGGCGTAGTTTTACGTAGTAGCTAAAAGTACGCTCTTTCTCCTAAATATTTATATAGTTTTCGATAGATTAGAGGTAGTTATAAAACGCGTATAGGTCTTAGTCCTCGAGCTAGTAAGCGCTATAGTATTTTTCCGTAATATTAGTCTCCGTAAATCGATCCCCTCGGATAAATTCGAGTATCTAGTTAACGAAATTATCCTAGATAGGCCGTTAGACTATAAACTCGGTCTTTTTATAATTCGTCTACTAGGCCTATTAGGTCGGTTCTAATATAAAGAATCTAATAGGAATCTTATATAAATTACTTATATATCGGTCGGGACTAGCTTCGAAGATATATTCTAATTTATTAAGCTACTAGATATATTACTCTAGGATTAAGGTAGAGCTTAAGCGGTACGAGATATTATTAATTTTAATCTCTACGCCTCGGGGTCGATAGGGAAGAGGAGATACGGGTTAAGGTTTAGGGGTATCTTATCGCCGAATCGTAGCTTTATATTCGAGTTACTAGATCCGCGCTAGGAGGCGATCGAGGGTATTTTATTCGTTTAACTCGGCCTATTCGGGAGATCGTACCTCGAAACTAGACCTATCTTCTAGGTCCCGAGGGGTTAGGCTAAGTTTACTTAAGGGTTACCTAAGCCCCTTACTTACTTATCGGGATCGTTCCGCTACCGTAAGATAGGCGGATCGTTAATAGGTTATCGGTATAGATATTTCTTCTCTGGGTAGCTAAATAGGAAGATTTAGTAATTATTAGGGGGTCTATATTATAGGATAGAGAACCTATTAGCTAGATAGAGAGTCTAAGTCTATAGTTATAATTTTTAAAGACTAAATCTTAGGGTATAGTAGACTTCACTAGTTTATACAATATATATATAGGGGTTCCGTGTACCGAGTCCCTATAGCCCTATATAGAGCCTTTAGGGTTATTATCCTAAGGCGACGCGGGGTCGATTCGATCGTGAATCGTCTTAAGTCACCACGTATGACTACGCCGTGATAATATTCTAGAACTAAGCTTAAATAAGGGAAGTAGATTAAAATTAAAAATCTCCTTATCTATAGGGAAAATCGATTCTATAAATCTTCGGGGGCGAATCGTTAACGAAATACCCTATCGCGGATAGATTCCTAGCTACCCGACCGATATTAATTAGGTAAATAGGGATTAAGTACCCTACTACGATTTCTTTTAAATAGTATCGCTAATAGTAGTAGAAGGTTACGGCTATATAATATAGTAATCCTTTATTTATACCTATATCTCCTAAATTTAAGGATATAGCGTTCCGTATATAATATACCTACGATTCCTTTCCTTAGTACTACGATAAAGTCCGGACTATAGTATTCCCTAGATAAGAATATCCCTAGTCGGGACGACTAGTATAGAAGGGGGTAATAGTTATTACGGTATAGTTATACGTAGTAACTTAGGATAATTTACGATCGAATCGACCCTATATCGCCTTAGGATAATAACCCTAAAGGCTCTATATAGGGCTATAGGGACTCGGTATACAGAACCCCTATATATATATTATATAAACTAGTAAAGTCTACTATACTCTAAGATTTAGTCTTTAAGAATTATAATTATAGACTTAGACTCTCTACCTAGCTAATAGGTTCTCTATCCTACGATACAGACCCCCTAATATTTCTAGTATAAAATAGTACTATTATATATAATCCTATAGAAAGATTCGGTATTCGAATAGGGAGATACTAAGTAGATTATCTTTAATAAAATTAAGAAGATACTATATAGCTTTCCTATAGTTATAGTAGTCGACTATAGCTAGGATCTATTAAATCTAATTATTATAGTAGATATATCTAAAATTAGATAGAGAGCTATCTGAATATAGAAAAAAGATAGAGTATAGTAAGTTATATATTATAAGTCTAGAGTATAGTCTAAAGCTAAGTAGATCTATAATACTAGAAAATTAGAATACTATAGAGTATTAAAAGTATTTAAGAAGTTATAATACTAGCTATATAGTATTCGGTTTATAGTAGAAACCGATATAAATATACTAGTTATATAGTTAAACCGACCGGCTTCGGATCTTCCTAGTATCTTAGTAAGTCGATAGCTAACTTAGATTTAGCTTTTTAATTTCGATATTAAATATATTTCTAGTATAAAGAATAATATAGCTAATAGACTATCTCGAAAACTAGCTATATCTAAAGATATTAAAGAATAAGAAATAGAAAGAGATATTAATAAGTTTATTATAATAGAAATTTCCTATCTCTGTATTACTATTTCTCCTATAGAGATAATAACTTCTATTAAAATACCGGCTTTTTAGGATATTTCTTCTATAGAAGAAAACTTATATAAGGACTAGCTAGACTAGAACCCGATTTCTTCTATAGAAGAAATTAGGCCTAATACTAAAATTCTAGAAGATTCCTACTTAGCTAAATCTTAGTAAATTATAAGATTTTTAATAATATTCTATAGATCTCTAGAAATATCTTATAGTAAATTTAGTATCTTTAAGAAAAAGATATTAAAATTTATAGTCTAAGATTAGTATCTCTTTTATAAAGGATATAGTAGAGATATAATTATATAAAGAGTTCTTATTAAGGGGTCTATATCGTAGGATAGAGAACCTATTAGTTAGGCAGAGAGTCTAAGTCTATAGTTATAATTTTTAAAGACTAAATCTTAGAGTATAGTAGACTTTACTAGTTTATATAATATATATATAGGGATTCCGTATACCGAGTCCCTATAGCCCTATATAGAGCCTTTAGGGTTATTACCCTAAGGCGATATAGGGTCGATTCGATCGTAAATTATCCTAAGTTACTACGTATAACTATATCGTGATAACTATTACCCCCTTCTATACTAGTTATCCCGACTAGGGATATTCTTATCTAGGGGATACTATAGTCCGGACTTTATCGTAGTACTAAGGGAAGGAATCGTAGGTATATCGTATACGGAATACTACGTCCTTAAATTTAGGAGATATAGGTATAAACAAAGGATTACTATATTACGTAGCTATAACCTCCTACTACTATCGGCGATACCGTTTAAAAGAAATCGCGGTAGGGCGCTTAATCCCTATTTACCTAATTAATATCGGTCGGGGAGCTAGGAATCTATCCGCGATAGGGTATTTCGTTAACGATTTATCCCCGAAGATTTATAGAATCGATTTTCCCTATAGATAAGAAGATTTTTAATTTTAACCTACTTCCCTTATTTAAGCTTAGTTCTAGAATACCCTATCGTTATCGGAATCGTTATCGCTATAAGGCTACTAGCGGAATAGGCTATATACCTCCTACGCTAAACTTCGTAACCGTAAGCCCCGATTTTCTCTAGTATCTAAAGTATTTCGGTAGGACTAAGATAGAGTATAACTATCTAGTTATAATAGTCCCTTTCGCTATAGAGTATAAGTTTAATTACTTAGGATTAGTACTCTATAATAGCTATAAGGATAACTATAATATATATAAGACTATAAGTTTTCTACTCTTTTCCGAAATACTTCCGAATTACTAATAGATTATAAGACTCCTATATTAATAATCTAGGATATATAGATATTCTATTTTCTTTTAAAGATTTACTAGGTAATCTTTAATAGTACCTAGGAGATTACTATAGCGCCTAGGCTATTATATATTCTGGTTTAGCCGGTCGGTATTTATTCCGATCTATTCTAGATAAGTAAGGATCTTACTATAACTTTCTTAGGGGTCGTACGGGCCTATAAAAAAGAGTATATATTCGAAGGTCCGAAGTATATATAAAAGATATAGATCGCCTATAATTCCTTAATAATTTATTCTAATAAATTCTCTTTATAGAGATACTATTATTTCTATTTAGAAAAGATAGTATTATATTACTAGAATCTAATTATAGCTTTCGGTCCTCTCTTAATATATACGGACTAGTATCTCGGTCTTAAAGAAGGGGACGCTAGATTTATATTATAGTAGACTAGGCTAGTTAACTTTACTAAGCGCTTAGAGACTATAATAACTACGAATAGTATACTTAGGGTAGAAGCGACCGCGATAAAGAATATAGTATTAGAGTTTATAGAGTATTTCTAAGGTAAATCGTAGTAGATTCGGTCTAGTTTCGTCTTATATATTTCTATATATTTTTAAACTTCGCGATAGATTATTTTATATTTTATATATTCTCTTTAGGTATCTATTTATTATATTTAGAGGACTAGTTCTTCTATTTAACTAGGAAATAAAGTTATCTATTAATCTTTATCTTTTCTTTAACTTCTTTAACTTTATATTCTTAGTTATCTTTAATAAGATTAGGAAGCGGAAGTATTTTAGGAGCGCTTTATAATAGATCGTTATACTATTTTTCTAGAAGGAAGACGTAGAAAATATTATAGAGATATATATACTTTTAGGATAGTACTAGTCTATATACCTAAGTTCCGATTACTTATAGGATTTAGAATAGGCTAATTCTTCTAGAAGCGAGCTTCCTAGACTCTTTAATTCGTAAGTTTTATATAGAAAGTATTATAAGATTATTATACTTAAATATAATAGGGATTCTTTTTATATTATAGTATTTTATTATCGATTTATTAGCCTTTCGCTAGTAAGTTATTAACTTCTTATATAAACTCTATAGTTTCTCGATCCTAGCTTATACTTCTAGTAGCCTTTCTTTTTCTATAGTAGTCTTATCGCGTATATAAAAGGATATATTATATCCGAATAGTACTTTATAGGGACTAAATTTTGTTATATTATTTTAGTATAGATTATAATAGAATTCTGTTATTCGTAGTAAATTTAGCTATATAGTTTATTCTTCCCCTATAAAGTATCTTAGGTAATATTCGAGAGTTTAGTTTATTCGTTCCGTTTAGCTATTAGTTTATAGGTAAAACGCGGTTAAAAACCTAAGCTTTATTTTTAAGGTATTAAATAGCGAAAGCTAGAATTTACTAGTAAATACCGGATCCTAGTTAGATACGATTCCTTCTTATAGTCTATAGACTAATTTAATCTTATTATAATATAGCTTAGCTAGTTATACGGTATTAATTATTATATATACTAGGAAAAATTTCACGAATTTAGTAAATCTATCTATAATAACTAAGATCGAGTCGATCTCGTTTCTTTTATAAATTATAGATAGGAGGCCTATAATAAAGTCTATCGAGATTTCTTATTATAGTTAGATTAGAATTAGAAGCGGCTTTAATAAGCCGTACTTCTTATACCTCGGTAGTATAGCTCTTTAGTATATAGGATAGAACTTTACGTATTTATCTACTTATTCGTAGAGATTTTTCTAGTAGAATTTTCGACTAATCGATTTAATTATTTATAACCGGCTAAAATAGCCCCCTATTACTAGATTATTATAATATAGCTTTATTAGCTCTTACTTTAGTTTCTTATTAGTTAGAATATATAGTTATTCTTTAAACTATACTAATTTATTAGGATTAACTAACTAGTACTCTAATATCGGGATATTCTAGTTAATTAATAAACGAATCTTCTCTATATCGGGGTCGTCTCGCTAGGTCTTAAGGATTATACTTCGTAGGTTACTAGTTATATTCGAGATATAGATATATTACCTAAGATAATAAGCTACTACTTTTTTATAGTAGGAGTAACAGACGCGATCTAGCTCTTACCTCTAGATATCTAAGATACTATCTAGCTCTTAAACCCCCGAATCCGGTAATAATTCCTTTTTAAATTAATATAGGTTAGTTAGTACTAACTATACTATTACCTAGCTCTATTCCGGTACCTCTTCGGTTATTATTCGGGCCTATAATAGATTTAATAGAGTAGTATTTAAGGTATCCCTTAAAGCTAGCTCTATTATCCTTAAGAGTATATCCGCTAGGTTTTTCTTTCCTATATAGTATAAAATTATAAAATTAAATATAGAGAGGGTTATATACTATTATACTTAATATCCTTATAATCGCGGATTTTATATAAAGGATCTTAAGTTATTATAGTCCGAAAAGACTTCGATTCGGTACCGAGATCCTTTAAGATAATACCGCTAAATCTTAAAACTATATACGATCGTATATAGCTCTTAATCTCTAGTAGTATAATAGGATTTAGTATTAGAGAACTTACGAGACTAAAATATAACCGGATATTAGATTCCTTCGTCGTCGGATTAGGATAGTATCCTAGCTATTCCCTATTATAAGATATCTATTTCTAGTCGGATAGTATAATCGGGATCGAAATATTATAGAATCGGTACCGACTCGAAAGCGTAGAGTAAATTATAAAAAGCCTAGGTTATATAGGTACTAAGTTTAATCCTACCTAGTTATTTTCCTTTTTTAAGTCCTTTCGTAAGATCTATAAGGGGTTTTATAATAGTCGAGTAGTTATAGATAAAGTAGCGGTAGAAGTTATAAAATCTAAGGAAGGATTAGACCTTCTTAATTATAGATAGTAGTAGCTATTCTCGGATTAACTTAATCTATAAAGGATCTATCGATATTCTAGTAGTAGTAATAATATAGCTAAGGAATTCTATCTAGTCTTAGTAGAAGAAGTATTTATTGGGGTTAATATAGAGTTTATATTACTAGAGTCTTTCGAGGATAAGCCGGACGTATTTTATATATAATTCGATATCCTCCGAGAAGATTAGAATATTATCTAGATAGGCTATATAGAAAAGATCTAGGTATTTTTATAGTATAACGTAGATATAGTTCTAGAACGTAACTAGGGTATTAGTAAGACTAAAAGATATAACTATATATTTATAGTAGCTATATTACGTTCGGAATATAGTCTTCTACTTATTACTCTTCTTAATACTAATATAGTAATAAGCCTCTCGGATATTAATCTTAGAGAACTTCTTAGTATATAAGAGGCGATCGAGGATTTCGGAGATAAGTAGAAAAGGATAGTAATTCTTTACCGAAACGCGATTAAGTCCCTAGTAGTCTATATAGAGTCGTAACCCGCTATCCTTTTTAGGTATAAAAAGAATAGATATATCTATAGGACTCTTTAATAGATAGATTTAGCTATTCTCTATATTTACGCGAATATACTTCCTAAATTCCTAAAGCTCGGCGCGAGAGAGAGAATAGATAGGCCTATAGGGTAGAGTAGCTCCTAGAATAAGATTAATTATATAATTAGTCTTCTTACGCTAGGGTAAGGTTCTTATCTTCTCCGCCGAGTATAAATCTTCGAAGTTATAAAGTTCTTTAGGCTAACTAGCGATTCCGGTATAATTCGTAGTCCTTTCGGGGTTCCTTCGGATATTAGTAGGTAGAAGTAAACTATCAAAGAGCGGATTATTAAGAGTATTAAGGTCTATTTCTAGATTAATCTAATAGGATACTACTATAAAGATATATATCTTATTATATATATATTTCGCGAATTAATAGGGGATAAGTAGATTAAGATTTCGATAGTTAACCCCGAAGTACTAATAATATATACCTATATTAATAACGATTCCTTATATATATAACCCGGATATTCTTAGTAGTATAGGAGGTCCTATCTTCTAGTTAATAGTATAGTACTCTACTATCTAGGTCTTTATAATTCCTTATTAATTAGTTACTATAATTAGAACGCGGAAAGCGTTCTTAGCGTTACTATATTAATCCTAGAAGTTATAGAGCTCGGGTATTTAGAGAGCGGCTTATTATAGTTTATAAGACCTTACGAGTTCGTAGTCGATAACGCTTATACTTATATCTATATCTAGGCTAATTTTAATAGTAGTATCCTTAATATATATAATAGTTTTAATTATCGGAAGGATCTCTATAAGTAGCTACTAAGTTAGGACTATAGAGTTTACTCCGACTTACTAGTATTTCCCTATTCTTTTACGGCTTCGTCGTTAGCGATAATTTCGTTAATATATATATTTAGGCGTCCTTAGCTAGGTCTTACCTAGGAATAGTTAGAAGTATAATACCCCTTTTTTCTATATATATAATAGGTAACTAAAGTTAGGTCCCTATTTCCGTAGAACTAATAATAGGATAAGATAGGAGTATTTCGATTAGGGTTTATAGTCTCTTATCTATAGAAAGAGGATCGGTACTTCTTAGTATTTTCCTATTATCCCTTTTAGTCCTAGTCTTCCCGGTATCGCTTCTTCGGATTTATTCTAGATAGAGAAGGATTCCGATATCCTATACCTCGACTATCCTATATATAGATCGCGGCTAAAACTATATCGGTATAATTCTCTAGGAGATTATTCTAGTATAGTACTTTAAGTTTATTTTTAAGGACTAGACGTAGTTTTACGTAGTAGCTAAGAGTATACTCTTTCTCCTAAATATTTATATAGTTTTCGATAGATTAGAGATAGTTATAAAATACGTATAGGTCTTAGTCCTTAAGCTAGTAAGCGCTATAGTATTTTTCTATAATATTAGCCTCTATAAATCGACCCCCTCGGATAAATTCGAGTATCTAGTTAATAAAATTATCCTAGATAGGCTATTAGGCTATAAACTCGGTCTTTTTATAATTTATCTACTAGGTCTATTAGGTCGGTTCTAATATAAAGAATCTAATAGGAATCTTATATAAATTACTTATATATCGGTCGGGACTAGTTTCGAAGATATATTCTAATTTATCGAGCTACTAGATATATTACTCTAGGATTAAGATAGAGCTTAAGCGATATAAGATATTATTAATTTTAATCTCTACGCCTTAGGATCGGTAGGGAAGAGGAGATATAGATTAAGATTTAGGAGTATCTCGTCGCTAAATTATAGCTTTATATTCGAGTTACTAGATCCGTGCTAGGAGGCGATCGAGGGTATTTTATTCGTTTAACTCGGCCTATTCAGGAGATCGTACCTCGAAACTAGACCTATCTTCTAGGTCCCGAAGGGTTAGGCTAAGTTTACTTAAGGGTTACCTAAGCCCCTTACTAATTCGCCGGGATCGTTCCGCTACCGTAAGACGGGCGGATTATTAATAGGTTATCGGTATAGATATTTCTTCTCTAGGTAGCTAAATAGGAAGATTTAGTAATTATTAAGGGGTCTATATCGTAGGATAGAGAACCTATTAGTTAGACAGAGAGTCTAAGTCTATAGTTATAATTCTCAAAGACTAAATCTTAGGGTATAGTAGACTTTACTAGTTTATATAATATATATATAGGGGTTCCGTGTACCGAGTCTCTATAGCCCTATACAGAGCCTTTAGGGTTATTACCCTAAGGCGACGCGGGGTCGATTCGATCGTGAATCGTCCTAAGTTACCACGTATAACTACGCCGTGATAGTTCTAGATAATATTAGACTATAAAAGGAAGTATTAAAAAGACTATATAAAGAGTTAGGCTATAAAGGATATAAAGTTATATATAATCTACTAGCTATATAATACTACTAGCTAGGAATATATAATAAGACTATAAAGTTTATATATATATACTTTAAATATTAGATATAAGATCCTACTAGATTATATAAATCTACCGGAAGTATATAACTAATATAAATCTAGGAAAAATAGTATATTAATATAACTCTACTACTAAATAAGAAAGGCTAGAAAGAAGTTATCTAGGTAAGGAATTCTATAAGTAGATAGCTAGAGGTAAGAATTCTCTAGAAAGTAGATAGGAAGAGTACTATAAGATTTATATAGAAGAATATTATTTATAGATATAGAGTCCTATGAAAGATAGTAATCGATTTCGGACCTAAGATATATTTAGAGCTATAGAATTTCTTAAAATCCTACTATATTAATATAATTTTAATCTCTATATATAATCTATAGGCGAATAGCGTAATTAAAGAGTAATATAAACTCTAAAGGATACTTTATTAAAGCTAATAAATAGATATAAGCTATCTAAAGGAATTAAGCTAAGTTAGTCTTAAAAGCTACTAATTATAATTCTTATAGATAGAGCTACTTTATATATATATATAGGGAATCTCTTCTTTTAGGTTTATTTATAGATAGGATATAGTTCTACTAATAGAATTAGATATCCCTACTTAGACTACTTTATCTTAGGATAAAGTTAAGATATATATAGATTTAATTATAATATATATAAAATAAATCGAAAAACGCGACGAGGATATTACGAATATAATACTAAGGCTATAGTAGCTAAGGATTTAGAATAAAGAATATTATAACTTATATCGGAATCTATAGCTAGTATCTCTAAAAGAAAAAGATCTTATCCTTCTATATAATACTAGGCTTAAAGATAATATAATATCTAAAAATAAGTTACGATTTAGATAGACTAGACTATATCGAGTTAGAAGGGATCTAAAAAACGGAGTATACAAAATTAAGGAATTAGATAGTACTCTTTACTAGTAAATAAATAAAGCGAGTACTAGTATTAATAGGAGTAGGCTAAAAAGATTTTATTACTAAGCTCTTTAGGATAAAAGTAATATAAATAAAGCTAAAAGAATTAAGACTAAGAATATAACCCTATCTACTATATAGAGATATAGAAGAGAATAGCTACTATAATAGAAATAAGATTAAGTTATATTTAAATTTTAAGAATTTTCTTTAAAGATAACTAGAAGATAGCTAGAAAATAGAGGATTACTAGAAATAGTAAGATTTTTAGGATAGGAAGAGACTCTCTAGAGAAAGATATTAAGTATAGAAGATTTACGCTAAATTCTATAGATTTCTTCTATAGAAGATATCGATTAGTAATATTACTCTAAAAACCTACGATATTATCTACTTTTCTAGACTTAAGATTTTAGTTCTCTTCTATATAAGATACTATAATATCTACTATAGAATAGTATCTTAATCTTATATCTTTAATACTAAGTAACTAACTAATAGTAGTCTTTCTAGGTTAGATTATTAAAGAGTTACGAGTATTACCTAAAGACTAGATATATTAGACTACTAAGCTCTATCTATATAAGATCTATAAAAAGGGATAGGAATTCCTAGACTCGGTTATAATTAATCTCTATAATTTTATTGAAGATAGCGAATTTTAGAAGGGATATAAGACCTAGGAGGACTTTAAAGATAGCTAGATAGTAGTAAGGGAGATAGTTAATTACTATAAGTATAATAAGAATTATATCTAGTAAGTAATATATATAGTACTCTAAGCTTAGAATAGTAATACTAAAAAGATTATAATTAGAGCTAGAACGAAAATCTTTACCGAAAAAGTTAGTAAGTTAATATAGAGCAGAATTAGTTTCGAAGAAATATAGCTTAGAGTTAATAACGCTATTCTTTAATAACTAGAGAAAATAATATATAGATAAGGAATCTATAGAACTAAAGAGGTTATATAAGATAATCTAGATAACGTATATAAGTTACTAGATTTAATAGAATTAATACTAGAATAACTATTAAAATATTATCTTTTAATTAATAAGAACGGATTTATATACGAATATTATCTAATATTATAACTTATAGATAAAGAAGCTAAAAATTAGGATATAGTCTTAGATAGTAAAAAGATAAAGATTTCTTCTATGAAAATCTACTATAAAGCCGATTATCTTCCTAGGACTTATAAAGGAATCTAATTTCTTCTATAGAAGAAATTCGGCTATAAAAGAGGACTCAAGAACTATTAGTCCTAACTATAACTAAGAAATTATAGACTTTATAGAATTTATCTAAATCTATATCTTATAGATATAAGATAGATTTATCTTAGCTAGAAAAGATAATTCTAAAGACGAAACTAAATACTAAAAGTAAATATAAAGCTCTAATAATTTTCCGGATTATTAGAAGATTAATTCACGGAAATATAACTATAATTAATTTTAATTCGATCTATAAGGAATATATAACTTAACTTATATATCTATTATATATTTATACTAATAGTATAAACTATATAATACTAGTATATCGTCTATACTATCTTTATATATAATTAGGTAACTAGAATAGAGCTAAAAGAGAGTTTAAAGTATAGTTTAAGCTATTATCTAGAAAGAAGCTTAGGGACTATTTTCGATTCCTTCCTAAGTTATAGAAGCTACTAGTATTAGATTTTAGGAAATTATTATATCTATCTCTTTAAGATATAAGTCTTCGCTATTTTAGAAGAATACTAGATATTTTTAGGAGGAAGCTAGAAAGAGATTAGAATATAGATAGGAGTATTATTATCCTAATCTTTTTATAGCTATAAGATAACTAGGATAGCTACTATCATCGCGGTATTATAGATATAGTTAAGAAGGAATTTAATATATATAACTAGTATTACTAGTCGCGTAAGTATACTCTAAGGATTAGATAGACTAAGAATATATAGTATAGTAGTATCTAGTAGCTAATATAGCGCGACTATATCTACTATCTATTCTATATATTACTTCGACCTAATTACTAGTATTAACTAATTTCGCTCCCTTATTATATAAAGAGCGTATACCCTAGCGAATAGACTATCTTTCGTTATCTTAATATAAATATAATAGATCTACTTATATCCTAGCAGATAGCGAATATAATCTAAGGGATAGTCTCTCTAACTAATAAAGACTTACGTAACTATATAGATATACTACTTAGAATATAAAATTATCTTACCGAATAGTAGTAAGATCTATATAAATATAGCTACTAAAAGGATAGTTTAATTTATAAAGTTTCTACTATAATATAGATATCTACTAATAAGGAGAAATTCGGACTCTCTTAGAAGAAAGTTATCTATAAGTAGGAAGAGATATATATTTTAAAACTATATCTATCTTATAGATTAATAGGACTAGCTACTATCCTTTAGTAAATAATTTTACTATAGTTTATTAGTATTAGAGATAATTATAAGACTTTAGATAGTCCTAAATCCGGTACTTAGTCTAAACTTTCGGTATACTATCGCGATTTTTTATTACTAGAGAAGACTCCTTTAGGATAGTCGAGTTAGAAGTATAGTAGTCGGCTTATATATACCTTCTCTATATTAATTTAGCTATAAGATTTAAGTCTAATTAGAGATACTCTTATTAGTTATTAGGATTAGGATCGTAGGATAACTAGGACTATTAACTAGGTAAAGGATCGAAGTCTAGGGGGACTTAAATTTAAAGACTAAATCTTAAAGATCGGAGTTCTTTCTTCCTTCTATAATTATTATATATATAGTTCCTACGTACTAGGCTTATATCCTTAGGGCTATAACCCGGATAGATTCGTTAGTATTCTATATATAATTCTTCCGCGACTATATCTTAGTAGATCGCGCCATAATAATTAATCCCCTCCTTTATACTAGATATCCCGCCTAGAAGTCTCCTAAGTTTTTAGCTATTTATATATATACTATATACTATATATAGTAATATTTATATCTCTATCGGATAATAATATTCCTTTACGTTACCCGAGCTATAACTATAGATAGGGTAGTAGGATCTACTATACTAATAAAGAAGATACTATCGCGGAATCGGATATAAGTTAGAACTATTATAATAGTAGGATAATAAGTAGGGTTAAATAAAGATAAGATATAGCTAAACTATAATTAGTATATATATAACTATAGGAACTTATCTTAATTAGGACTTCTTATAGTATCTTATAGTATTAGTATATATATAGTTATAATTTTATATTTAGTATACTAAAAAGAACTAATAATTATAGGATTAAGTATAAATAAGTAGGAAAGAAGGATATTTCGAGAAGCTCTTAGAGATATTAAAGTCTCTACTATAAGTAGAAATAAGATTCCTATCTTCTAGTAGTTATCTAATATTAACTTTAAGTTTCTTCTTTCTTAGATATTATATCTCCTACTTCTCGTAATTATTACTACTATACTAAGATAGATAGTATTAGATATACTTCCTCGGTACTAAACTATATTTATATAATTTTAAATATATTTAGTATATATAGTATTTTAGGAAAGCTAAAAGTTTATATAACTACTTTACTACTTTAGAACTATTTTAGGTAGTTTATACTTTTAATCGAATTAGTTTAGTATTATATAAGTTATATAATAGTCGGTATAACTTATATAAGCCGGTAAGAAACTCTAGGCTATTATAAAAGAATAATAATTTAATATTAATCTATTCTAAGTTCTTATAGGTATAATATAAGATATATAAGTATTCTAGTAGTACCTATAAATCTATTAGGTAATCTTTAAAGATATCTAAGAGTTAAGTATTACTAGAAGACTAATATATATTTCTATCTAGCTAGTTATAATATATACCGATCTCTTTTTTATAAGTAAGGATCTAGCGGCTATCTTTATAGATATAGCTACTACTTATCGGAAGAAGTATTTTTTCGAAGACCTTAAATATATATAGTCGGTAAGGAAAATCTAGCGTTTCGATTATATAAATATAAGCTAACTCGGGTAGTATTACTACTATTTCTATTATATAAAGATAAATAATTAGTACTATAATTAGGTATTAATTATAGGAGCTCTAACCGAGTAGATTAATATATTACTAGATCTAGAGAAAGAAGATACTAGATTTATACTATAGTAAGTCGGTCTAGTAAATTTTATAACTTATTTAAGAAATATAATAAATAATTATAGAATATTAATAGCTAAGGCTATAGCTATATATAATTAGATATAAGAGTTTATAGAGAAGTTCTAAGAATAGTTTAGGGATATTTCGGTCTTAAGTCTTATATTTATTATTTAGTTTTTACTACTTTAGTTTTCTTATATTTTCGAAATTATATAATAGCTCTTATTATATTCTCTATATTATAGTTAGAGATCTATTTATTATATTTAGAAGACTAGTCTTTCTATTTAACTAGAAAATAAAGCTACTAATTAATCTTAGCTTTATTCTTAATTTTTTCTACTTTATATTTATTCTTTTTCTTAGCTAAGTTAGATATTAGTATCTTTTTAATACTACTTTATATTAGATTATTATTCTATTTTTTAAGAAAGAAGATATAGAAGATATTATATAGATAGCTATATTTTTCTAATAGTATAAGATAGTAAACTTAGAATCTAACTAGTTAGAGGATCTTAAAGAGGCTAATCCTTTTTAGTAATAGCTTTCTCGACTTCTTAATCTATAGATTTTATATTAATAATATAACTAGATTATCCTACTTAAAGGATATAGAGATCCTTTTTATATTATAGTATTTCTCTATAGTTTTATTTACTTTTTACTAATATTCTATTAGTTTTTTATAGAGTATTATAAGTTTTTTAAGTCTTATATTTACTTCTAGTACTTCTCTCTCTTAAGTAATAGTCTTATTATAAAGATAGAATAAGGAATTAAATCTATAAAGGACTTCGTAAGAACTAAATTTAGTTATTATATTAATATATATATTATAGTAGAATTCTACTAATTATAGTAGCTTTAGCTAGACTATCTATTCCTTACTAATAAAATACTATAAGTAATATTCTAAGATTTAGTTTATCTATTCTATTTAGCTATTAGTTTAGGAATAAAACGCTATTAAAAAATAAAGTTTTATCTTAGCTAAATAGAATAAATTAATCTAGAATTTACTAGTAAAGATACTACTATAGTTAGAGATAATTCCTTCTTATAGTCTAAACACTAGCTCGATCTTATTATAGTATAGCTCTATAAGTTATACTATATCGATAGTTATATATACTAGAAAGAATTTTATAAATTTTATAAAATAGTCTATAATAACTAGGATTATATCGATCTTACTTCTTTTATAGATTATTAGTAGGAAGCCTATAATAAAGTCTATAGAGGATTCTTACTATAATTAGGAAGGGATTAGTAATAGCTTTAAGATTCTATACTTTTAATATTTAGGAGATATAGTTCCTTAGTAGACTAGATAGAACTTAATATATTTATCGATATACTTATAGATCTTTCTCTAGTAGTACTTCTAATTTAAGAGTTTAATAGTATAGTTCTATCCGAAATATCTACCTATAACTAGATTATTATAGTATAGATATACTTATTCTTATTTTAATATTTTATCTATTAGGATATAAAGCTATCTCTTATAGTATACTATACTATTAGGATTAACTAACTAGATCCTAATTTCCGGGGTTTTCTAGTTAATTATTTCACGAATCTTTCCTATTTTAGGATTATCTCTCTAGGATTCTAAGATAAGACTATAAAGATCTTCTTATATAATTATAATATAGATACTTTCGCTTTTATATATATTCTTTACTATTTTATAGTATAAGCTCTAGATATAATCTAACTCTTATCTCTAGATATCTAAAGATCTATCTAGGATTCTATCTATCTCTAGATTAGATAATAATTTAGTTTTAAATTTATATAGATTAGCTAATATTATCTATACCGCTATCTCTTCCTAATAGATCGCTATCCTAGCTCCTATTTAGTCTTATAATAGATATAATAGAGTAGTATTTAAGATATTCCTTAAAATAGACTCTATTACTCTTAAAGGTATATTTATAGGATTCTTTTTTCCTATATAGTATAAAATAATAAAGTTAAATATTAAAAGGATTATATACTATTATACTTAGTAACTATATAGTTTAGGATTCTATATAAAAGAATATAGGTTATTATAGTTAGAAAAGACCTTAATTTAGTACTAGAATCCCTCTAAGTAGTATTACTATATCTTAAAGAAATATATAATAGCGAAAAGTTCTTAATCTCTAGTAGTATATTAGCTTTTAGTATTAGAGAACTTATAAGATTAAAATATAACTAGATACTAGATCCTCTTATTATCTAGTTATAACAGGATACTAGCTATTTTCTACTAAGAGATATCTATCTCGAGTTTAATTTTCTAATTAGGATCGAAATATCGGAGAACTAGCGCTATTTTAAAGGCTTAAATTAATTAGCGGAATATAGCTACTTTATAGACTTTAAGTTTGAAAGTTTCTAGTTATTAGCTATTCGTTATCCCCTTTATAAGATTAGTAAGAGGTTTTATAATACTAGAGTAGTTATAGATAAAGTATTAATAGAAGTTATAAAATCTAAGAAAGGATTAGATCTTATAGATAGTAGTTAGTTAGGACTATTTTCGGATAGCTTTTACTCTAGATTTATCTATTATTACTCCTATAGAACTTACTATATAGCTTAGGAATTCTATATATTCCTAGTAGAATATATACTTTAGTAGATAGATATAGAGTTTATACTAGTAAAGTCTTTCTAGGATAAGATAAATATATTTTATATAGGAATCCCGGTCGGAAGAAAGGATTAGGATATTATCTAAGTAGACTATATAGAAGATATCTAAGTATTCTTTTAATATAATAAAGATATAATTTTAGAATATAGTAGATATATTTATAAGTCTAAATAGTATTACTATATATTCGAAATAGCTATATTAGATATAGAAGACTATCTTCTACTCGTTATCTTTCTTAATACTAATATAGTAGTAAGTCTTATAGATATTAACTTTAGAGAAGGCTATAGCTCTTATAAGTCTATTAAGGATTTCTATAATAAGATATAAGAGATAGTAATTCTTTACCGAGATATAGTTAAGTCTTTAGTAGTTAATATAGAGATAGAGACCGCTATCCTTCTTAGGAATAAAAAGAATAGATATATCTATAGGACTTTTAGATAGTTAGATCCTTCTATTTTTAAGATTAACTTAAATATACTCTTATAATTCTTTTAACTTAGTCCTTAATAATAGATAGATTAGTCTATAGGATAAAGACTTATCTAGGAGTAAGTTAATTATATAGTTAGTTTTCTTACGATATAGTAGAGTCTTAGTCTTCTAGGCTAAATAAAGGTTTATAAAGTCTTAGAACTTAGGAGGCTAGGCTTTAATTCCTTTCGGATCTAGTAGTATTTTAGAGGAATCCTTAATAGCGTAAGAGGATAGTATACTTAGTTAATTATCTTTATCGAAGTTAAGTACTATCTAGTAGGAGATAATAGTAAAGATATATACTTTATTATAAAGATATTTTATAAACTAGTAGAAAGAGAGTAACTTAAGGTTTTTCTGGTTTATCCTAAAGTACTATTAATATATATCTATATTAAGAATAATTTCTTAGGTACTTAACCTAGGTATTCCGAGAAGTATAGGAGATCTATATTTCTATATAATTATATAATAGTTAATAGTCTATATCCGGATAGTACCCCGGCTATTTATAGTAGTAATTAGGAGTTAATATATATCTTTAGTATTACTAAAATAGCCCTAAAAGTTATAGAGTCCTAGGATATAGAGGAATATCTAGTTAATCTTATATATCCTTATAAAATTAAGATTAATTATATTAATACTAGCTCTAGTATTAAAGTTAACTATAACTATATCTTATTAGATCTATATAGCTATCTAGATTATAGGAAGAATCTCTATAATAGGCTAGGAAGTTAAAGATATAGAGTCTACTCTAATTTACTATTATTTCCTAAAGAATAGATTAGCTCCTCTATAATTTCGTTAATCTAGATATTCTAGCTAGATTTTTATTCTTAAAAATAGCTAGATATATAGTATTCTTTCTTATTATATTAGAAATAAGTAATATATAAGTAATCCTTTTAGTTAGAGAACTAATTATATTATAATAATATTCTAAAAGTAATCTAGTTAGGATATATTACCTAATTAGAAGTATTTAAGGATTTCTATTTTTTTAGTAGATCTACTTAGGAGATTAAGATTATAAGACTCCTATAATACTTCTTAGAGTTATATTTAGCTATATAATTATCTCCTATTTAACTAAAACTATAGCTATCCTAGGTATAGATTACTACTAAAACTATATTCGTTCGGTTATCGGATAGATTATTCTAATATAATATCTTAAGTTCGTTTTTAAGAAAAGAGTAGAGCTTAGTATAGTATCCGAGAGCTTACTTCTTTTCTTAAAGATATATATAGTTTTTAATTAATTAGAGATAGTTATAAAATACTTAGGAGTCTTAGTTAGAAAGCTACTAGATACTATAATATTTTTCTATAATATTAGTATTAGTAAATTAGCCTCCCTGAATAAATTCTAGAGTCTAGTTAATAAAGTTAGACTAGGTAGGATAGATATAGAGGAATTCGGTCTTCCGATAGTTAGTCTATTAGGTCTACTAGATAGATTTAAGTATAAAGAACCCGATAGGAATTTAGTATAAATTATTAGTAAAATAGTTAGAACTTATATTAAAGATATACTTAATTTTATCGAGCTACTAGTTATACTATTTAAGAAAGAAGAAGGAGCTTAATTAATAGGAGATATAATTAAGCTTAATCTCTATACTATATTAAAATTAAGATATAACTAGGGATTCCGGTTTAGTTATATTTCGCTATAGAAATATTATCTCTTATTCTAGTTAGCGGATCCTAGCTTAGAGTAACTTTAGTATATTAGAATCTCCTAGTATAGAAGATCTAGGACTAGATAGAGGAGAAATAGTCTTACTAGTAGAGCTAAGAAGAATACTAGTAGAGATCTATAGAGTTAGACTCTTACTAGCTTATAAGTTCTATATCTTAGTATAGTATTTAGAATATTTAGTAACTATAAGATAGGTAGAATACTAGTAAGTTAGTAGATTAGATATCTTTTCTTTAGGTAGTTAAAAAGAAGATTTAGTAATTATTAGGATTAGGATTATAGGATAATTAGGACTACTAACTAGATAAAGGATTAAAGTCTAGGAGACTTAAATTTAAAGACTAAATCTTAAAGATCGGAGTTCTTTCTTCCTTCTATAATTATTATATATATAGTTCCTATATACTAGGCCTATATCCTTAGGGCTATAACCTAGATAGATTTATTAGTATTCTATATATAATTCTCCTATGACTATACCTTAGTAGATTACGCTATAATATAAAAGCTTCCTTATTTAAATAAACTATAATCCTTATTAACTTATAGAATACTAAAGTATATAATCCTCTCCTAATAGAATTTAATATATAGAAAAACCTATATAGGGCTTATACCCTATCTCTAGAACCCCCTTACTAGCTAATACCTAGTATACTATAACTAATATTACTATCGATTAGTAATACTCTAATAATCTTACTAGCTAATATAGCTAAATCCCTTTAAAGCTCTTACTAAAGTACCCTTAATCCTACTCCTTAGAAGGAGATTATCTATCGAGCTATTATAACTCCTAGGTAGTATAGCTATAGGAACCTATATATAGAAGGAAGAAGGTAAAGTAACTATATCCTATATAATAAAGAAACTAAGATAAAGGAGAAAAAGGAAAGGAAGAAATAAGAAAGATAAAGTACTACTCTAAATACTTATTATAGGATAGACTATAGTAAAGCGGTAGAATCTTTATAGAAAGTCCTAGATAGAAGATTCCCCTATAGAAGAAAATAGAAAGGTAAATAATCCTTAGGCTCTAACTATTAATAATATATAGATATATATCTAATCTTATAAATATAAATATCGGTTATATAATCTCCTTCTCGATCCTCTAAGTCTATCTCTATTAACTAGCTAACCGATTTACTAGTTAACTATTAACTTTTATCTATATATTATATTACCCCCTATTTAGACTTATAACTATCCTTAGATATAGTAATATTATAGCTTATTATTATCTATATACGCTAGTAGCTCCTTATTAAGAGCTTTATACTCTAACTAATAATCGAGGTTTACTAAGGATCTAGGATAGGATAGATAGACTATATAATATTCTCGGAGTTTCGATACTATAGACCGGAAGTTACTAGTATTATACTATATTTTATTATTCTCGAATCTAATCTACTTTACTTAGTACTAAAGCTTTAACCGATAGATCTAAAAGGATTATCTTTATATTATATTCTAGTTCCGGTATAACTTATATAGCTAGTTTAGGTACTAGTTATCCCGGAAGTAGCTCTATACTTATCGCGCGATATAACTTCTCTAGGTTAAATATATTATATTATAATAATCCCTTTAGTAGCTAGAGTCGAAAAGTATATCTAACTTTCTCGAGGATCCGGAAGGACTTCTTTACTTTTAGATAGAGCTTACCTAATAGCTCCTCTATAATCTACTAATTATCCTTTATTATAATTATAATAAGATTCCTAATATCGAAGTTTAGCTCTCTATAATATCGATTTAACTAGATATACTAATATTCCTAAGCTTTAGCTATACTATCCTATATAAACTTATAAATCTTACGAATCTTATCTATCTTGTCTCGAGCTACTTCCTAATCTAGCCTATAGAGATCCTATCCGCTACTACTAAGTTACTAATTAACTATTATTCTTAGCTTATATTCTTATTTAGTATAATATAATAAAACTCTAGTTAACTTATAAGATAGAATTACTTTAGTAAAGTCTATTATTAGTAGTAGACTAGACTAGTTATCGGTAAATTTATCTATAAAGACCTATAGTTATTAGGATAATAACTAGATTATATTCTCTAACTATCTATCTTTCTAAGAATAATATAGGATAGATAACTTCCGCTTAATCTCTATTAGTTTATATAGGATTTTCTAGAATACTATAATAAACTATAGTCTCCTATCCGATATAATTAAGTCTAGAAGTCCTATCTACTAATAATAGTATATTAACTAAAGTTTTACTAGATCTCTTATTATAGTATTCTTAAAAGAAGATATATAAACTATCTATTTTATTAATCTATAGACTACTATTAAGATATTATTATATCTATATTAGTCTTTCGGTAGATATATAAAGTCTATAGAGATATACTACTAGAGTCTATCTAGTACTAGTAATAGATTTAGAAGCCCTAGAGTCTTTATTTACTAGATTTTAGTATACTTATAAGTTATATAGTTATCTAAGAACTAAATAATATCTTAATAGAGAGTCTTCTACTAAAAATAGCTAGCTAGGAACTTCTAAAGTTTCTAAGTATTTAGATATACTAATAATAGTTAATTATAAGCTTCGGAGATTAACTAGATTTATAACTATCTATATATAGGGACTATAAGCTTCTTATTACGGATTAGTACTCCTTCTCGTAGTTCGAATTTACTTAAGAAGTTCTCCTATTCTATCTCCTAATACTATACTTCTAGCTCTAGATTATCCCGGTTTCTAAGAAGTAATTATTTAATTAAGTCGCTATTAATATAGAGTTAGTAGATTTAAATAGTCTTCTTATACTTATTTATAATCTAAGAATCTAAGTATAATTTAGGTAGTAGTATCTAGCTCTCCGGTTTATCTTATTTCTTAATCTAGAAGTAAGATAATATATCTATAAGAGTATTCTATTAACTAGGATAGTAATAGATTATAAAATAGTACTAGGAAAGCTTTAGCTTCTAGTATATTTATCGAGTATTTAGGAGTTTTAATAATCTAAAGTACTCTAATATCTAATAATCTATTAGAACCTTAAATCTTTTCTTATATTATAGTCCTAATAGCTTAGTCTACTAGTTATCTATACTTTCTATAATTACTAGTATCTCTCGGTTATAGATATTCTACTTCTACTTCTCTAGTAATATAGTCTTTAAGAAGAATCTAATAGGATACTATATCCTATTCTACTTCTAGGATAGTACTTCTATAATTATATCTTTCGAGATATCTATTTCTAGTCTTATCTTCTACTCTAGATAGTAGTATACTAGGATAGATACTAACGAAAGAGTAGTCTTTAGTTACTAGAAGACTCTTATATAGTTCTTATTCTATATAAATAGATAATCCTTCTTTATTAGCTAGTATAGTAGCTTTATAATATAACTATAAGCTATAATAAAATAGCGATAGAAGTTATAGAACCTAAGAAAGAATTAAACTTCTTTAATAGTTATAGGAATTTACTATTTATAAATAGCCCTAATCTTCTTAGGATCTATCCTTACTCTATCTACTCCTATAATATAATCTAAGAACTAAGTCTTAGTTCGGTCGAACTTATATTTATAGATAACTACTTAGAGGCCAGTAGCTTATAACTAATAGATTATAGTATAAATATACTTAATATACTTCTTAGAGTCCTTACTAAAGATTAAGATATTATCTATAAATATAATAGTAATAATATCTAAGAGATCCCTAAATATCTAATTAATATAATACTAAAAGAAGATAGATCTCCTATATAACCCGAATAATATAATCTTATACTTAAAAGTCCTATATTAGATTATAAATATTATTAGATCCTCTAAGTCTACTACTATTCTAAGTCGATAGAATTCTTATTATATATTAAGTTTAGTAAAGTATTTTATATAGCTTAACCGATCTATTATCTTATTAATAAGTATTAAAGGATAGATATCCTTCTCTATAACTATATTTAGCTATCGGTAATCTATATAGAAATATAGTCCCCTATCTATCTTCTTTACTATTAGGATTAGGGATATAAAGGAATACTAAGAGAGAATAATAAAGTCCTTTTATAAGTTCTTAAATAGATACTTTCGAACTATCTTAAGCTTCTCCTAGTTTATCTTATAAAGAGGATAATAGCCTAGTCTCTATTCTCTATTAAAAAGTATCTTATAGTTAAATAGACCCTAATATAGTAATAGGATATTAGATTCCTATTATAAGAAGAACTCTTATAAGTTATAGTAGATCTTAGGAATTTACTATTAAATAGATTCCTTTTCTATAACTACTTTATTCCTAGAAGCTAATTCCGTAATTATTATATTAATCTTATTAAGAGTAGTAATAAATACTTTAGTATCCTTAGCCTATATATAGTATTTAAACCCTACTTAACTAATAAAAGCTTAAGTAGGACTAGGGAATATAGTATTTAAATCTCCGTAAGATAGTTAAAAGGATAGGATCTCCTACTCTTTATTCGTAGTAGTTACCTAACCTAGTATCTTATAGATCTATATATAATTCCCTATAAGTTTCCTAGGATATTTCTATTCGGTATTATATATAGTTAAAATAACCTAAGATCTATCGACCTATTCCTACTTAATTAGTTATTCTATTTTCTAGTTATAGACTTCGGTATAAGCTTAATATTTCTAATTTATTACCTATAGATATATTAATATAGATAAGGAGATTATAATCACGGGCCTATAGCTATCTTAGGTATCCTAATCCTTCCTTTTCGTGATAACTAGAGCTAGATAAGCTATAACCTTACTATATAGCTCTATTCGGTTATATAAGGACCCTTAGTCCTCTATATATATATAGTTATATCTATAGCTATACTTATAAGAACTATATCCTATCTATCCTCTAGATCTTATCTAGTAGTAAACCCTTATATTAGCTAAGCCTCTATACTTAACTACTTAAGAGTAAAAGCTTACTTAGAACTATACTTACTAAGCTCTTAAGACTAAATAATCCCTAAAGATCTAGCTTAAATTACTAACTACTTATAGTACTAAGTAACCCTCTTCTTACTATACTAAAAATCTTAAAAATTATATAATAGTATAAGAGAGGGCTCGAAGCCTAAAAAAAACTCTATTCTATTATAGTTAGTATATAGGATATTCTTCTAGAAGAGACTTAATCTACTAGGGATTAAGTAACTAGAAGTAAAACTAGAAGAAAGATATCCGATCAGAAATAAAAGCTTCCTTATTTAAATAAACTATAATCCTTATCGACTTATAGAATACCGAAGTATATAATCCTCTCCTAATAGAATTCGATATATAGGAAAACCTATATAGGACTTATATCCTATACTCTAAACTTCTTATACTACTCCTAGAATCCCCTTACTAGCTAATATCTAGTATAATATAACTAGTATTACTATTAACCGATAATACTCTAATAATCTTACTAGCTAATATAGCCGAACTCCTTTAAGGCTCTTACTAAAGCGCCCTTAATCCTACTCCTTATAAGGAGATTATCTATTAAGCTACTTTCGATTAAATTATAACTACTTAATATCTCCTAGGATAGATACTATAGATATATCTACCTCCGGCTAATTAAGATAGTACCGGTACTTCCCGAGAATCTAGTATAGATACTATAATCTAAAAATAACTAGTTAAAATAGTCCCGAAAATTAAGGATTACGCTAGTATAATTAGGAATAATAGAGCTAGAGAGTATCTATATAATTATAAATACTTCTTTATAGAAGTAAGCTAACTCTCTAACTTAATCCTTTAGGACTTAACTAAGATTATATATATATCTAGAGCTCTAATAGATAATATATAGAAAGTCTACTATATCTAGTCTAAATATATTAATCTAATATATAGTATATAATATATTACTACTTAGGGTAAGTTCCGAGAATAGATTAAATATAAATTCTCGGAGTATATTAGCGCTAAATATAGGCTTAACTAACTTATAACCTATAAGTAAGATAGCTAATAGGGATTCGCCGAGTACGCCCGCGACTTATAGTAGCTCGCGGCCGATTATAAATACGAATTCCCCGAAGATCTCGTTATTTAATTCCTTCGCCGAGACGCCTATACCGAACTCTAGAAGAAGTAGGCTAAGGACCCTAATAAGCCTATAACCTTATATAGTATTATTAATTAGTTTATCTAATATAAGTAAGATACTATAATTATAAATTATATTAGCCGAAGGAACTAGGATACTAATAGTAATATCTATATAGATAGCCTTAATACTATAAATAGCGATATATATACCTACTATAACTATAGCTAAGTAGACTATCTTAGACTTACCTATAAATAAAAGCGTAACCCCGGAAGCTTCCGTAGCTACGGAGGTAGATATAGATATAGAGGGTAAGAAGATCGCGGTAATAATAGTAGCCGCGATTAGAGCTAAGCGGATTAATCGAAGCCCGAGTCTAAGGAAAAGAATATAGATAATAATAATTTAAAAAACTAAGTTACTCGGATAAGATAGATATACTCGTCTAATATATAATAGTAGTATTAGAGAGCTAGGACTAGCCCGATAATAACCCCTTAGATTCCTTATAGGCTAAGTAGACCGCTAATCGTAATAGTACTCTCGCTATCCTAGGGAATAGCCTATTAATATACTAGGCTTATATCGGTCCCCTAGTATAGAATATTAATGTATAGGCCCTACTAGATAGTAGTACCTTATATATATTTATATCGAAATCGGTTTTAAAGAAGTACGGGAGCTAGCTCCTCGTAATATATAATAAATATATCTATCGCTATTAGAGCGAGCGAAGCTTCCTTAATTAATCTCTATCGTAAGGAAATGTTAGCGAGAAGCGATTCTTACACTTAGGTAAGACGAGAACTTTTTAAGCCTATTAGAAGCCCTTCTAGGCCCGAGTCAGGCCTTCTTAGACCCGGATAAGGATACTATAGCGGGTAAGGTTAACTATATTATCGATATTAACCGTCCTATTAATTCTAATTATTAAGTTCTAGAGGAGTCTTCTCCTCTAACGAGACGATTAAAGCGTATTAAAAAGCTATTATATACTATACTTAAGTGTTAGTAATATCTTATAGGCTTTATAGCTACTACTTAAATTATAGATAACGGCGTAGACGCTCTCTACTACTAGAATCTAGTAGAGGGATCTAATACGGATTTACTATCTACATTATCGAGACTCGACGTTAGTACCTTTCTTACTATATTAAAATTAGACTCTCTACCTA
The DNA here is from genome assembly GCF_028827545.1 of Penicillium diatomitis. NCBI lineage: Eukaryota > Fungi > Ascomycota > Eurotiomycetes > Eurotiales > Aspergillaceae > Penicillium > Penicillium diatomitis. Next base: position 2,162,430 of record NW_026623177.1, on the reverse strand, counting down.
TTACTATTAGCGCGGTTAAATCTATTATAAAAAATATAACCGAATTAGTATCTTATAAGGAAGCTATAATATATCCTAATAAGGAAAAATAGTAAGTTATAGTAGACAAGGAGCTTAAAAAGTAGTTAAAAAACGGTACCTAGAAAGTTATAGAGTGTCCTAAGAACAAAAGGCCTATTCCGATTCGATAGGTATTCAAAGTTAAATATAATAGTATATATAAGGCTCGCCTTATTATAAAAGGTTTTTAATAACAGCAAGGAGTCGATTACCTTAATATCTACGTATTGATTACTAAAGTAATAAGTTTTAAGCTACTTATAGCTATTACTATAGCTCTAGTATCACGGCGTAGTTATACGTAGTAACTTAGGACGATTTACGATCGAATCGACCCCGCGTCGCCTTAGGGTAATAACCCTAAAGGCTCTGTGTAGGGCTATAGGGACTCGGTACACAGAACCCCTATATATATATTATATAAACTAGTAAAGTCTACTATACCCTAAGATTTAGTCTTTGAAAATCATAACTATAGACTTAGACTCTCTATCTAGCTAATAGGTTCTCTGTCCTACGATATAGACCTCCTAATAATTACTAAATCTTCCTATTTAGCTACCTAGAGAAGAAATATCTATACCGACGATCTATTAACGATCCGCCTATCTTACGGTAACAGAACGATCCCGATAAGTTAGTAAGGGGCTTAGGTAACCCTTAAGTAAACTTAGCCTAACCCCTCGGGACCTAGAAGATAGGTCTAGTTTCGAGGTATAATCTCCCGAATAGGCCGAGTTAAACGAATAAAATACCCTCGATTACCTCCTAGCGCGGATCTAGTAACTCGAATATAAAACTATAATTCGGCGATAAGATACCCCTAAACCTTAACCTACGTCTCCTCTTTCCTATCGACCCCGAGGCGTAGAGATTAAAATTAATAATATCTCGTACTACTTAAGCTCTATCTTAACCCTAGAGTAATATATCTAGTAGCTTAATAAATTAGAATATATCTTCGAAGCTAGTCCCGACTAATATATAAGTAATTTATATAAGATTCCTATTAGATTCTTTATATTAGAACCGACCTAATAGACCTAGTAGACGAATTATAAAAAGACCGAGTTTATAGCCTAATAGCCTATCTAGGATAATTTTGTTAACTAGATACTTAAATTTATCCGAGGGGATCGATTTACGGAGGCTAATATTACGGAAAAATACTATAGCGCTTACTAGCTCGAGGACTAAGATCTACGCGCGTTTTATAACTATCTCTAATCTATCGAAAACTATATAAATATTTAGGAGAAAGAGTATACTCTTAGCTACTACGTAAAACTATATCTAGTCTTTAAAAATAAACTTAAAGTACTATACTAGAATAACCTCCTAGAGAATTATACCGATATAGTTTCGGCTATAATCTGTATATAGGATAGTCGAGGTATAGGATATCGGAATCTCTCTCTACCTAGAATAAATCCGAAGAAGCGATACTAGGAAGACTAGGACTAAAAGGGATAATAAGAAAATACTAAGAAGTACTAATCCTCTTTCTATAGATAAGAGACTATAAATCCTAATCGAAATACTCCCGTCTTATCCTATTATTAGTTCTATAGAAATAGGGACCTATCTTCGGTTACCTATTATATATATAGAAAAAAGGGATATTATACTTCTAACTATTCCTAGATAAGATCTAGCTAAGGATACCTAAATATATATATTAATAAAATTATTACTAATAATAAAGCTATAAAAGAATAGGGAAACGCTAGCGAGTCGGAGTAAACTCTATAGTCCCGACTTAGTAGCTACTTATAGAGATCCTCCTAATAATTAAAACTATTATATATATTAAGGATACTACTATTAAAATTAGCCTAGATATAGGTATAAGTATAAGCGTTATCGACTACGAACTTATAAGATCTTATAAACTGTTATAGCGTAGCCGAATAAGTTACGATACCATACTATATATACCGGACTCTAGGTAGTATCCGTAACTACGGATATTAGTGATCTTTTATGGTCTTGTTGGTTAGTATCCGCCCAGAACACTTCCGTAACAAAATATCCGTAGTTACCGGTCTAAGGTCTTAGGTTCGAATCGCGGATGATTCGAGTCTGCGACCGGGGGGCTAACAAGAAATACTAAGGACGGCTAGGTTACCTACCCGTTCCCTAGTTTACGCTTAGGGGTCTACGGTATTATATATAGCTGATACCCGCAGAGTGCGGATGCCGCGAGTTATACGAAGGGGTTTTCGGTATACCTAAAAACCGGGGTCCCACGTTGAAACTAGAGATCGAAAGGATCCTAGGCGTAAGGGCATACCTTAGGGAAAGAGGAGTATAGTTATTACGGCGTAGCCGAATAAGTTATAATACTATACTATATATACCGGACTCTAGGTAGTATCCGCAACTACGGATATTAGTGATCTTTTATGGTCTTATTAGTTAGTGTCCGCCCAGAACGCTTCCGTAATATAAACTATAATAAGCCGCTCTCTAAATACCCGAGCTCTATAACTTCTAGGATTAATATAGTAATACTAAGAGTACTTTCCGCGTCCTAATTATAGTAACTAATTAATAAGGAATTAGAAAGACCTAGATAGTAGAGTACTATATTATTAACTAGAAGATAGGACCTCCTATACTACTAGGGATACCCGGGTTATATATATAAGAAATCGTTATCGATATAGATATATATTATTAGTACTTTAGGGTTAACTATCGAAACCTTAATCTACTTACCCCCTATTAATTCGCGAAATATATATATAATAAGGTATATATCTTTATAGTAGTATCCTATTAGATTAACCTAGAAATAGACCTCGATACTCTCGATAATCCGCTCTTCGATAGTTCGCTCCTATCTACTAATATCCGAAGGAACCCCGAAAGGACTATAAATTATACTAGAATCGCTAGTTAGCCTAAAGAACTTTATAACTTCGAAGATTTATACTTAGCGGAGAAGATAAGAATCTTATCCTAGCGTAAGAAGACTAATTATATAATCGATCTTATCCTAAGGGCTACTCTACCCTATAGGTCTATCTATCCTCTCTCTCGCGCCGAGCTTTAGGAACTTAGGAAGTATATTCGCGTAAATATAGAGAACGGCCGAATCCGCCTATTAAAGAGTCCTATAAGTATATCTATTCTTTTTATACCTAAAAAGAATAGTAGATTACGACTCTATATAGACTACTAGGGACTTAATTATATTTCGGTAAAGAATCGCTACCCTCTTCTACTTATCTCCGAAATCCTCGATCGTCTCTTATACGCTAAGAAGTTCTCTAAGATCGATATCCGAGAGGCTTATTACTATATTAGTATTAAGAAAGATAATAAGTAGAAGACTATATTCTAAACGCGATATAGCTACTATAAGTATATAGTTATATCTTTTAGTCTTACTAATACCCTAGCTACGTTCTAGAACTATATCTATATTATACTATAAGAATACCTAGATCTTTTCTATATAGCCTATCTAGATAATATTCTAATCTTCTCGGAGGACGTCGAATTATATATAAAATACGTCCGACTTATCCTCGAAAGACTCCGGTAATATAAACTCTATATTAATCCCGATAAATACTTCTTCTACTAAGACTAGATAGAATTCCTTAGCTATATTATTATTACTACTAGAATATCGATAGACCCTTTACGGGTTAAATTAATCCGAGAATAGCTACTACTATCTATAATTAAGGAGGTCTAATCCTTTCTTAGATTTTATAACTTCTACCGCCGCTTTATCTATAACTACTCGACTATCATAAAACCTCTTATAGATCTTACGAAAGGCCTCGAAAAAGGAAAATAACTAGGTAGGATTAAACTTAGTACCTATATAATCTAGGCTTTTTATAATTTACTCTACGCTTTCGAGTCGGTACCGATTCTATAATATTTCGATCCCGATTATACTATCCGACTAGAAACGGACGTCTTATAATAGGAAATAGCTAGGATACTATCCTAACCCGATAATAAAGAAATCTAGTATCCGGTTATATTTTAGTCTTATAAGTTCTCTAATACCGAATCCCGCTATACTACTAGAGATTAAGAGCTATATACGATTATATATAGTTTTAAGATTTAGCGGTATTATCTAAAAGGGTCTCGGTACCGAATCGAAGTCTTTTCGGACTATAATAACTTAAGATCCTTTATATAAAACCCGCGATTATAAGAGTATTAAGTATAATAGTATATAATCCTCTCTATATTTAATTTTATAATTTTATACTATATAGGGAAGAAAAACCTAGTAGATATATCCTTAAGGATAATAGAGCTAGCTTCGAGGAACGCCTTAAATACTACTCTATTAAATCTATTAGGCCCGAATAGTAACTAAAGAGATACCGGAATAGAGCTAGATAGTAGTATAGTTAGTACTAACCGATCTATATTAATTTAAAAAGGGAATTATTACCGGATTTAGGGATTTAAGAGCTAGATAGTATCTTAGATACCTAGAAGTAAGAGCTAGATTACGCCCGTTACTCCTACTATAAAAAAGTAGTAGCTTATTATCTTAGGTAATATATCTATATCTCGAATATAACTAGTAATCTATAAAGTATAATCCTCGAGGCCTAGTAAGATAACCCCGATATAGGGAAGATTCGTTTATTAATTAACTAGAATATCCCGATATTAGGGTACTAGTTAGTTAATCCTAATAAATTAGTATAGTTTAAGAGACGACTATATATTCTAACTAATAAGAAACTAAAGTAAGAGCTAATAAAGCTATATTATAATAATCTAGTAATAGGGAGCTATTTTAGCCGGTTACGAATAATTAAATCGATTAGTCGAAAATTCTACTAGAAAAATCTCTATAAATAAGTAGACGAATATATAAAGTTCTATCCTATATACTAAAGAGCTATACTACCGAGATATAAGAAGTACGGCTTATTAAAGCCTCTTCTAATTCTAACCCGACTATAGTAAGAAACCTCGATAGACTTTATTATAGGCCTCCTATCTATAATTTATAAGGGAAATAAGGTCGACTCGATCCTAGTCGTCGTAGATAGATTTACTAAATTCGTGAAATTTTTCCTAGTATATATAATAATTAACGCTATATAACTAGCTAAGCTATATTATAACGAGATCGAATTAGTCTACGGACTATAAGAAGAAATCGTATCTAACCGGGGTCCGGTATTTACTAGTAAATTCTAGCTTTCGCTATTTAATACCTTAAAAATAAAGCTTAGATTTTTAACCGCGTTTTATCTATAAACCGATAGCTAAATAGAACGAATAAACTAAATCCTCGAATATTACCTAAGATACTTTATAGGGGAAGAATAAACTATATAGCTAAATTTACTATAAATAGTAGAATTCTATTATAATCTATACTAAAATAATATAATAAAATTTAGTCTCTATAAAGTACTATTCGGATATAATATATCCTTCTATATACGTAATAAGACTACTATAGAAAAAGAAAGGCTACTAGGAGTATAAGCTAGGATCGGGAAACTATAGAGTTTATATAAGAAGTTAATAATTTACTAGTAAAAGACTAATAAATCGATAATAAAATACTATAATATAAAAAGAATCCCTATTATATTTAAGTATAATAATCTTATAATACTTTCTACGTAAAACTTACGAATTAAAGAGTCTAGGAAGCTTACTCCTAGGAAAATTAGCCTATTCCGAATCCTATAAGTAATCGGAACTTAGGTATATAGACTAGTACTATCCTAAAAGTATATACGCCTCTATAATATTTTCTATATCTCCCTTCTAGAAAAATAGTATAATAATCTATTACGAAGCGCTCCTAAAATACCCCTACTTCCTAATCTTATTAAAGATAACTAAGAATATAAAGTCGAAGAAGTTAAAGAAAAGGCGAAGATTAATAGATAATTTTATTTCCTAGTTAAATAAAAAGACTAGCCCTCTAAATATAATAAATAGATATCTAAAGAGAATATATAAAATATAAAATAATCTATCACGAAGTTTAAAAATATATAGAAACGTATAAGATAAAACTAGACCGAACCTACTATAATTTATCTTAGAAATACTCTATAAACTCTAATACTATATTCTTTATTATAGTCGCTTCTATCCTAAGTATACTATTTATAGTTATTATAGTCTCTAAGTACTCGGTAAAGTTAACTAGCCTAGTCTACTATAATATAAACCTAGTATCTCCTTCTTTAAGACCGAGATACTAGTCTATATATATTAAGGAAGAACCGAAAGCTATAATTAGGTTCTAGCGATATAACGCTATCTTTTCTAAATAGAAATAATAGTACCTCTATAAAGAGAATTTATTAGAATAAATCGTTAAGGAATTATAGGCGATCTATATCTTTTATATATACTTCGGACCTTCGAATATATACTCTTTCTTATAGGCCTATATAACCCCTAAGAAAGTTATAGTAAGATCCTTACTTATCTAGAATAGATCGGAATAAATACTAACTAGCTAAACCGGAATATATAATAGTCTAGGCGCTATAGTAATCTCCTAGATACTATTAAAGATTACCTAGTAAATCTTTAAAAGAAAATAGAATATCTATATATCCTAGATTATTAATATAAGAGTCTTACGATCTATTAGTAATTCGGAAGTATTTCGGAAAAGAGTAGAAAACTTATAGTCTCGTATATATTATAGTTACTCTTATAGCTATTATAGAGTACTAATCCTAAGCGATTAAACTTATACTCTATAGTAAAAGGGACTATCGTAACTAGATAGTTATACTCTACCTTAGCCCTACCGAAATACTTTAGATACTAGAGAAAATTAGGGCTTACGGTTACGAAGTTTAGCGTAGGAGGCGTATAGCCTATTCCGCTAGTAGCCTTATAGCGACGACGATTCCGATAACGATAGGGTATTCTAGAACTAAGCTTAAATAAGGGAAATAGATTAAAATTAAAAATCTCCTTATCTATAGGGAAAATCGATTCTATAAATCTTCGGGAACGAATCGTTAACAAAATACCCTATCGCGGATAGATTCCTAGCTCCCCGACCGATATTAATTAGGTAAATAGGGATTAAGTACCCTACCGCGATTTCTTTTAAATAGTATCGCTAATAGTAGTAGGAGATTACGGCTATATAATATAGTAATCCTTTATTTATACCTATATCTCCTAAATTTAAGGATATAGCGTTCCGTATACGATATACCCACGATTCCTTCCCTTAGTACCACAATAAAGTCCGGACTATAGTATCCCCTAGATAAGAATATCCCTAGTCGGGACGACTAGTATAGAAGGAGGTAATAGTTATTACGGCGTAGTTATACGTGGTAACTTAGGATAATTCACGATCGAATCGACCCTATATCGCCTTAGGGTAACAACCCTAAAGGCTCTGTATAGGGCTATAGGGACTCGGTATACGGAACCCCTATATATATATTATATAAACTAGTGAAGTCTACTATACCCTAAGATTTAGTCTTTGAAAATCATAACTATAGACTTAGACTCTCTGCCTAGCTAACAGGTTCTCTGTCCTACGATACAGACCCCCTAATATCTAGGATAGTACTATTATTCGATTAATTTTATATCTGCTTTCCTAAACGCTAAATTAACCGAGGAGATCTATATTAATCTTCCTAAAGGAATCCGCGAATAGTATAGTTCCTCGAAATACGGTCTACTTATAAAGACCTTATATAGGCTTAAGTAGAGTCCGAGGGAATAGTATAATATAGTATATAATATATTTACTACGCTTAGATTTATAAGATCTAAAGCTAATTATTATATATTCTACCTTATTATAAATATAACGTCTTTAAGACGTCTCTATATCCTTATCTATATTAATAACTATCTAGTTATATCTCCTTCTGTTAAGGATATTATATAGCTAAAGTAGATACTTACTAGGATATTTAATCTTACTAATAATAAGATTCCTAAGCGTTTCTTAGCGATTAATATTATATAATATAACGATTTAGTCTTCTTGAGCTAGCGAACTTATATTAAGAAAATCCTCGAGGATTTTAACTTATAGGATTACTATCTTATACCTATACTATTCTTTAACCGGGAAGTCTTATAATCTTATAGCGGGACTACTACTATAGAGGAAGTATTAGAGTTCCGTAAGAAGATTAGTTCCCTAATATAGCTTATAGTTAACTCTAGACCTAATATTTAATACGCTGTTACGAAGCTTATATACTACTCTTATAATTCGTCTAAATTGTACTTTATAGCTCTTAAGAGAATATTTTATTATCTTAATAGTACTAAAGGTCTCTTAATCTATTATAGACGGAACTTAGACCCTCTCTATAGCTATATTAACATAGACTAGGTAGGCTATTATACTAATAATACTATATTAACCTCCGGCTTTATATTTAAGCTTAGAGGAGGGCTAGTCTTATAGGTCTCGAAGAAGTAGATCTATATTATACTTTCGTTAATAGAGAGCGAATATATCGTAGCGTCCCTAGCTATATAGGAAGTAGTCTAGCTTTAGCTTTTCCTAAGGGAGCTATAATTCGACTTTCTCCTTAAGCTTCTAATACTTATCTATAAGGATAACTAAGATACTATATACCTTACGGAGAATCCTAAATTTTACTAGAGGACTAAATATATCGATATAAAGTTCTACTATATTAGGTATTAAGTTATAAAAGGGGTTTATAGATTTAAATAAATCCCTACGGTAGAGTAGGTAGTAGATAGTCTTACTAAACTACTTACTAAAATACACCACGAGAGATTTATTAGTCTTCTAGGGATATAATAGCTCCCTACGAAGTAATCTCGAAATTATTAACAAAAGGTGTTTTTAACTTAGGAGAACGTATATAAGGTATAACAGCATGGATTTTAGCGATTTCTTTAAGAGTTTGGCGGTCTAGGGGGGTATTTATAGTAAGACCTACTATACTACCCAGTATATATATAGGCTATGCCTCTTACTACCTAGGACTACTAACCTTAGTAGTCTAGCTTAGCTTCCTTCTTCCTCCTCTCCTAGTCAACGTCGAGTGTTTTCACCTTCAAGGGGTTTTTCCTTCGTAAGATCCTCAGTCAAATACTATGCAGAGTCGGGTTGAGTTTGACAAGTTTGTTTGTTAACCTACGCTGACTAATATAGTTTGGCTGGGAGTTGTTAAGCCCCCTTATGTTCTTTTTTACCGTTTTCACTGTTTAAACTATCTTCTGCTCACCGTTCCTCGATCGGCCGTCTTGAATAACAAGATCAAATGCTTAGTACCCTTTCTTGCTTTTTATCTTCCTAACGATGCTCCCTCTAACCGTATCACCTGGGATTGGACATAATGCCGCTATTATCTAGGATCACAATGATTTTCCCGCCGTTGAGCCGGTGAATATTGACTAAGGGGTGAGTAAAAGGGGTGAGGGGCTAAATCCTGGATTATGACGCTAGCCCACTATCGATCGGCTGCTACTTTGGTCTCTGTCGCCCGCGTAACTATCTTTGCCCTTCGAACTCCTTAGCTACAACAACCGCCTACTACTATCTTTAGATACTTGAGCTCTATTCCTCTATGGTAACTTATACGTGGAAATGATTAGCGTCGTATTCTTGGTTAAAGTAAGTTTGATTGTAACGTAAGCTGCTACTTTACTTATCTGCCCGTTCAGAAGAAATAGGATGGAGAATCTCTCGAATACCTACGTTCTCGATAGACAGATGATATAGTACGTTGTATCTAAGCTTGTTGACGAAGCTCCCACGAGCGTATCTAATATATCTGTAGTTCCTATAGGTCTTTGCGTTCTGTCACGATGTACTGTTAGCCCTTTCTCGTGACGAGGTCGTCTAGCTCTACGAGCGAGTTCGGGTGTTTGCACCTTGCCTCGATGACGTCGCTATTAGAGATGATTACTTTCGGGAAAGAGCGACGGTGTCGGTTGCTTCTAATTAAATAAGTAGGATACGCCTTCGCTTTCCTAGACGATATTCTGCTAATAAGTCTGGAATATTCTAGGTTACTGCGAAGCTAGTATAAGAGATTCGGGCCCGATCCTACCGTTTACGACGCCGTATTTAGATCGAACTAGGACGCCGTACTTACCTAGTATTAAAGAAGGATCTGACTATCTACTCTTACTACCAGAGACTGATATAGACGGACGGAGAATCTACTATTTATTAGATAAGTAATCGTAAGCTCCCGGTGTAATTCGTTAACCTCTCGATAACCTAGATAACCGGGGCGACGGTATAGATACTTCGATATAATCTAGTAATCATATACCGAATAATTTTGACTTCGCGCTCCTATTATACTAAGCAGTAGAATAGGATAATATAAGTTTACTTCTAGAAACTCTAGTAACCTATACTGTTACTAATTATACGGCTATACGTGAAGGCTCTGCTAGCGTTGAAATTTCTGCGGGAGTTAGGTCCATAGTACCCTCGAATCCTGCTGCTAGCTCTAATACGTTAGACCTGATTATACAGAATTCCCTTATTAAGGAGGGTAATACGGATAGGACTAGAAGATAACGTTATATTAGTATAGATAATTAGTAGGCCTTTCCCTAAACGGCGGTCCCTAGTATTAAAGTCTTAAATATTAGCTTATCTCTCTCTGATAAGGGTCCTTCCTCGGGTATAGTTAGCTAAATAGCGTCTAGATCGTCCTTAAAAGATATCCCTAAATCGTCGGAGCTCGGTATATCGACTACTGCTTTACCTTGTGATATTCCTGTAGGTACTATATCGGTAGAGTCAGACGAAATAGAAATAGATGGGGTTGCAGGAGTAGATACAGACAACAATAAATCTTGGAATGAATCTCTGCCTACGCGTGAAGAGACCCCTATTCTTAACCCTACTTATTCCTATCCTATACCCTAATCTAATCCGCCAGAAACGCCTATCCTAGTAAATAGACGTATCGAACACTCCGTAACGTTTTCCCTAAGCAAGACGGCCTAGCCCGAATTTCTCTTACTATGCTCCTTAGCGTTACCTATAGATCTTTCCTCTTGCGTAAATATGGGAAGCGCTACCGATATATCGAAATCGGCCTCCACTGGACTCAATCATCCTTCTTTTGAAGACCCGTTAAATGGCTCGCGCCTCCAAAATTTTCATCCCGACCCCGAGCGTGACCATAATCCCGCGTTTATAGCTGAAGACGATCTAGGGGACGAAGAAATGAAGTCTATTTTGGAAGATGCTTATGAATTTTTGCAGGACTCTTCCGATATACTAAATGTGAACTCGGAAATTCAGCCCAGAGCCCTAGTAGGTCTCGAAAAGTCACCCGAAGATTCCCACCCCGGAGACGGCTATGTTACAGATGCAGCAGATTCAGAGATAGCACTTGTATCTAGTTTGCCTCCCTTCTATCCTGATAATGTTCTTTCTCTTACATCTCGTCAGATATATAGTAAGTTATAGGGAAATTTCGGTATTTTAACTCTAGAAATATTACCGATTATACTTCCTAATATCCTAAAAAATTTATCTCTATATCTATAGACTCTATGAAATCTTTAGGCTATAGCTAATACTTCTAGACTAAAGTCTTCTCGCTTAGAGAGTAGGCTTTAAATATTAGTTTTCGTATTTAATCTTCTAAAAAGATAGCTATCTTAATAGATCTATTAGCTTTCTGCGTAGTAGAGGCTATTATATTATATAGCTAGATTTATCTAAGAAGAAGTTTAGCTATATAGTCTTTTATAATTATATAGTAAGAATACGTAGTAATATTACCGATTAATATAGGTAGATCCTCTGTTACTCTATAAAATAGATATATTCTACTATTAATAGGTACTATATAAAGCTTTAGATCTTTTCGAATACTAAGATCTAATATTTAAGTAGTTTCTAAGAAAATAAGATTAACTAATAATCCCTAATTAATTATAGCTTCTAATTTATAGCCTTATATATATATCTTTATACGTAATAGTCCTCTAGTATACTCCTTAGCTATACCTAAATTTCGTAGCGCTATAACTCTTACCGATTTCCTAAGATCTAGTACTCGCGCGTTTACTTTATCTATCTTTATAACCTACTAAGTACTAGCGAAGTATATAGCCGTAGTAGAATTTATTATAGTTATAGGTACCGAAGGTTTAAAGGAATTCGTAAAATTTCTAACTTAACTACGTAATTATAGTAATATAAATATTAAATCTTCTATAGTAATTATAGGCGGTATAGGAATAGCTAGTAATTTTCTAGTAATTTCTTTCTTATATTAAGTAGTGGTATCTATAGAAGGTTTAGGATATTTCTAAATTATTACTAAATTTCTAGGACTAGACTAGTAGATAGATATCGAAGATCTTATATCTTAACTATTCTTTTAGGTCTAACTATCCTAGCTTTAGATTTCTTCTATAGAAGAAACTATCTAATTAACTAGTTAGTATTCCTATTCGCGATCGCGGATTTCTTCTATAGAAGAAACTTAGGAAAAGATCGCTCCTATATCTACTATTATATTATTATTATTAACTATTACTAGATAATATCTACTAGATTATATACTATATACTTTTATATAATCTCTAGTCGGATTTAGGCGCTTATAACTAGCTAGTTAACTATTAATAGTAAAAACTTCTTCTTAATAGGCTTTATTCTTACTTTCTTCTAATTCTTTAAAATCTATATCTTTTCCTAGTAAGATACCTATAAAATCTACTAGTATATTATAGATTTATAGTATATAGTAAGAGTAGATATTAGAAGGGATTTAAGATAGGATAATAGCTAAGACTATATTAATATTTATACGTTAGTTCTTCTACTATTAGTATTAGTCTAGAACTATATCTTTCTAAAATTAGTTATCTCTTTTATATATATCTAGATTATTTTTACTAGTTCTACTAATTTTTACTCGATTTATCTTATTTCGATAATATAAACCTTTACTTTATATACTTAGAAAGATAGGATATTCTTAGACTTAGTAATCTCTATTCCTATACTAGAAATATCTATCTTATAACTATCTAGTAGATATATAAGTAGGATTATTCTAGCTATTATTTTTTATAAGGAGATACTAAACTAGAGCTTACTATTTATTAGTAGCTTTCCGCTAGTTCTCTATTACTTTTAGTATATTTACCGAAAGACTATTAAAAGTATTTATTAAACTTTCTAAATCCTATCCTCCTCGAAGACTTATATTTCTAACTAGAAGATTACTAATTTATAGAGTATCTATTATCGCTAGCTTTTTAGAAGATCTTTTACTAGATTTCGAATTTATATTAGTATTAGTATAGACTTAAATTCTTTTATTAGATATAATATAGCCTATTATAAGATTATAATCCTTTTAATCTTAGTTAAGATCCCTAGCTACTTTTTTAATCTAGCTAAAAGAGATCTATCTCTTACTTTTCGAAGGATAATTAATATTAATCTTCTCTTTCTTAATTAACTTCGATTATAGCTTCTCTAGTAGTTCTTCGATAAACTAAGTATACTACTCTAGTTTACTAATATTTCCTCTTTTTACTAGATATAATAATATAGATAAAAAAGTAGTTAAGTATATATAGAAATTATCCTACTCGATATAGTTTCTATAGAATCTTTATAGCTAAGACTAGATATAGATAGCCTATAGGCTATCTATATCTTAGTACTACTCTTTAAAATCCTTAAAGAATACTTCCTTATCCTTTATCTACTAGTTAAGACTTTCTTCTATCTAGATATATTAAAGCTATCTATAGTAATCTAGAAGGATATCTAGAATCCTTATATTATCCCTTATATTATAGTACTTATATATCTATTTAAAATTATCTAAAAATTTAGAGATATTTCTTCCTTCGAATTATAGCGCTCTAGGAGTTCTAGATTTAGATATAGTCCTAATAATATATCTTAGTATTTATATCTCTAATTCTAGGCTATAGACTTAGATCGGTATCGGTATTAGTAAAGATACTAGTCTAGAAGGAGATAGTAGTAGCGGTAGTATAATTCTTTTACTAAATACTTTACGCGAACCTTCTATAGACTCCGAGGAAGCTTAATTACCGGGATTATAATAGACTTTAAATAAAGTTATATTTATAGGTATTATATTTATAGGTATATTCGTAGATATTTTAGATTCTTTCGGCGGTTTAGATTTAGTTTTAGATTTCGATTTCGGTTATTACTTTAGCTTTATAGGTTCTATTAAATTCGGATATTAATATTTTTAGGGCTTTTTAGTTATAATAGGATCTAGAGATATATCGTAGGATTCGTAATATTTATAAGGTAATTAATTCTTTAAGTTTAAAGGAGTTATAAAATTAGTACTTAATCTAGATAATAGTATAACTCTTAATTCTTACTAATTCTTTTTTTCTCTTTCTTCGATTTCTATTTTTCTTTTAACTTTTACTTCTTAGGTAGAGATTTCTTCTATAAAAGAAATCTATAGCTTATATCTTAAAGTAGTATTCTTATCTAGTAGCGTCTTCGTAGTCGTAGCCTATAGTAGTTATTCTAAAGTAATATACTAATTCTATATAAAGTTTAGGTATACCGAGGATATTATCTTATATAATTAGTCTAGAGTTATTTTTAGTAGTTAAATTAGTATCTTCTAATCCTCTTAGTATCGATTAGCTAATAACCCGCGAACTAGATAGATATATCGGTCGAATAAAGATATTCTCTTAGTAGTAAGATCCTCCGAGGGTATAGCCCCTTATATATAGCTAAAAGTTATATATTTAGCTATTTTTCTAAATTCTATTAGGGTTAAACGTATTACCTACTTTTTATAGTAAATCCGTAAAATTTTAGTTATAGTAATAGTTATAGTTATAGTTATAGTTATAGTTATAGTTATAGTTATAGTTATAGTTATTATAATAGTAGGAATATTAGTAGTATTAATCTTATTATTAGATCCTCTTATAATTATACTATAGGAATAATATAGTCCTCTATCTTAGCTATCTTTTTATAAAGCCCCTATATTAGTTACTAATATAGAGGAGAATACTTAAGATAGTCTAATCTTACTAGATAGGTCGAGTTATAGAGGAACTAAACTATAACTACTAGTATATATATCTAGAGATCTCCTAGCCCGACTATATAATACCTATCTATAGGATATTAGGAGGTAAAGAGGAAGATTAAAAAGAGTATATTATTATAATATAAAGGAATCCGACTATAAAGACTATACTAAACTCCCTTAAAGCTATTTAATCCGATGGTTATATTATATCCTTCGTATCTATATAGTTATCCGTATAGTTACTAAGTTAATTAACTCCCTCTCCTTATATCTAAATAGCCTCTCCCGACCGTAAGGCTACTATTAGGTATATATACCTTAATAGACTATCTACTCTATATATATATAACCGGATTCCCTACTATACTAGATACTAGATCCCCTTATTATCTAGTTATAATAGGATACTAGCTATTTCCTACTAAGAGATATCTATCTCGAGTTTAATTTTCTAGTTAGGGTCGAAATATCGGAGAACTAATACTATTTTAAAGGCTTAAATTAGTTAGCGGAATATAGCTACTTTATAGGCTTTAAGTTTAAAAGTTCCTAGTTATTAGCTATTTATTATCTCTTTCGTAAGATCGGTAAGAGATTTTATAATACTAGAGTAGTTATAGATAAAGTATTAATAGAAGTTATAAAATCTAAGGAAGGATTAGATCTTATAGATAATAGTTAGTTAGGACTATTTTCGGATAGCTTCTACTCTAGATTTATCTATTATTACTTCTATAGAACTTACTATATAGCCTAGGAATTCTATATATTCCTAATAGAATATATATTTTAATAGGTAGATATAAAGTTTATACTAATAAAGTCTTTCTAGGATAAGATAGATATATTTTATATAGGAATCCTAGTCGGAAGAAAAGATTAGGATATTATCTAAGTAGGCTATATAGAAGATATCTAAGTATTCTTATAATATAATATAGATATAATTTTAGAATATAGTAGATATATTTATAAGTCTAAATAGTATTACTATATATTCGAAATAGCTATATTAGATATAGAAGGCTATTTTCTACTTATTATCTTCCTTAATACTAATATAGTAGTAAGCCTTGCGGATATTAACTTTAGAGAAGACTATGGAATCACCCGTGCCGTTGCTCACATGGTATTACTATTAGACTAAAAGGTCTATGCCAAACTATTCGATAGAATGGTTCGTCATACAACGGTATATATAGTCAGATGATCCCGCACCCGCATTACGGCATACCTCTGGGATCATAACTATAGCTCTCGTGAGTCTATTAAGGATTTCTATAATAAGAGATAAGAGATAGTAATTCTTTACTAAAATATAATTAAATTCTTAGTATTAATATAGAGATAGAGACCGCTATCCTTCTTAGGAATAAAAAGGATAGATATACCTATAGGACTTTTAGATAGTCGGATCCTTCTATTTTTAAGATTAACTCGAATATACTCTTATAATTCTTTTAACTTAGTCCTTAATAATAGATAGATCAGTCTATAGGATAGAGACTTATCTAGGAGTAAATTAATTATATAGTTAGTTTCTTTATAATATAGTAGAGTCTTAGTCTTCTAGGCTAAATAGAGGTCTATAAAGTCTTAGAACTCGGGAGACTAGGCTTTAATTCCTTCCGGATCTAGTAGTATTTCGGATAAACCCTTAATAGCGTAAAAGGATAGTATATTTAGTTAATTATCTTCGTCGAAATTAGGCGCTATCTAGTAGAGGACTATAGCGAAGATATATACTTTATTACGAAGATATTTTATAAACTAGTAGAGAGAGAGTAACTTAAGATTCTTCCGGTTTACTCTAAAATACTATTAATATATATTATAGAGGGGAATACTTAAGATAGTCTGATCTTACTAGATAGATCGAGTTATAGAGGAACTAAACCATAACTACTAGCACGTACGTCCAGAGATCTCCTAGCCTAACCGTATAATATCTATCCGTAGGATATCCGAAGGTAAAGAGGAAGATTAAAAAGAGTATATTATTATAATATAAAAGAATCCGACTATAAAGACTGTACTAAACTCCCTTAAAGCTATTTAATCCGATGGTTATATCATATCCTTTGTATCCGTATAGTTATCCGTATGGTTATTAAGTTGATTAACTCCCTCTTCTTATATCCAAACATCCTCTCCCGACCGTAAGGCCACTATTAGGCATATATACCTTAACAGACTATCTACTCTATATATATATAACCGGATTCCCTACTATAATATCTATATTAAGAATAATTCCTTAGGTACTTAACCTAGGTATTCTAAGAAGTATAGGAGATCTATATTTCTATATAACTATATAATAGTTAATAGTCTATATCTAGGTAATATCCTAGCTATCTATAGTAGTAATTAGGAGTCGATATATATCTTTAGTATTACTAAAATAGTCCTAAAAGTTATAGAGTCCTAGGGTATAAAGAAGTATCTAGTTAAGCTTATATATCCTTATAAAATTAAGATTAATTATATTAATATAGCTCTAGTATTAAAACTAACTATAACTATATCTTATTAGATCTATATAGCTATCTAGATTATAAGAAGGATCTCTATAATAGACTAGGGAGTTAGAGATATAGAGTCTACTCCGACTTACTATTATTTTCCGGAGAATAGATTAGCTCCTCTATAATTTTATTAATCTAGGTATTCTAGCTAGATTTTTATTCTTAAGAATAGCTAGAGATATAGTATTCTTTCTTATTATATTAGAAATAAGTAATATATAAGTAATCCTTCTAGTCGGAGGACTAATTATATTACGATAATATTCTAAGAGTAGTCTGGTTAGAATATATTATCTAATTAGAAGTATTTAAGGATTTCTATTTTTTAGGTAGATCTAATTAGGAGATCGAGATCAGAGGACCCCTATAATACTTTTTAGAGTTATATTTAGCTATATAATTATTTCCTATTCTACTAAAACTATAGCTATCCTAGATATAGATTACTACCGAAACTATATTAGTTTAGTTATTAGATAGATTATTCTAATATAATATCTTAAGTTTATTTTTAAAAAAAAGATAGAGCTTAGTATAGTATCCGAGAGCTTACTTCTTTTCCTAAAGATATATATAGTTTTCGATTAATTAGAGATAGTTATAAAATATTTAGGGATCTTAGTTAGAAAGCTACTAGATACTATAATATTTTTCTATAATATCGGTATCAGTAAATCGGTCTTCTCGAATAAACTCTAGAGTCTAGTTAATAAAGTTAGACTATATAGAATAGATATAGAGGAATTCGGTCTTCTAATAGTTAGTCTATTAGATCTATTAGATAGATTTAAGTATAAAGAATCTAATAGGGATTTAGTATAAATCGTCGGCGAAATAGTTAGGGCTTATATCGAAAATATACTCGATTTTATTAAGCTACTAGTTACGCTATTCGAGAGAGAAGAAGAAGCTTAACTAATAGGAGATATAATTAAGCTTAATCTCTATACTATATCGAGATTAAGGTATAACTAGAGATTCTAGTTTAGTTATATTCTACTATAGAAATATCGCTTCTTATTCTAGTTAGTAGATCCTAGCTTAGAATAACTCTAGTATATTAGAATCTTATAGTATAAGAGATCCGGGACTAGATATAGGAGAAGTAGTCTTACTAGTAGAGCTAAGAAAAGTACTAGTAGAGATCTATAGAGTTAGACTCTTACTAGCTTATAGATTCTATATCTTAGTATAATATTTCGAATATTTAGCGGCTATAAGATAGATAGAATACTAGTAAATCGGTAGATTAGATATTTTTCCTTTAGATAGTTAAAAAGAAGATTTAGTAATTATTAGGATTAGGATTATAGGATAACTAGGACTACTAACTAGATAAAGGATTAAAGTCTAGAAGGACTTAAATTTAAAGACTAAATCTTTAAGATCGGAGTTCTTTCTCTCTTCTATAATTATTATATATATAGTTCCTATATACTAGGCCTATATCCTTAGGACTATAACCTAGATAGATTTATTAGTATTCTATATATAATTCTTCTATAACTATACCTTAGTAGATTATACTATAATAATTTCGGATAAAACTATACTATTAAACTCTTAAATTAGAAGTACTACTAGAGAAAGATCTATAAGTATATCGATAAATATATTAAGTTCTATCTAGTCTACTAAGGAATTATATCTCCTAAATATTAAAAGTATAGAATCTTAAAGCTACTACTAATCTCTACCTAACTATAGTAAGAATCCTCTATAGACTTTATTATAGGCTTTCTACTAATAATCTATAAAAGAAATAATATTAATATAATCCTAGTTATTATAGACTATTTTACGAAATTCGTGAAATTCTTCCTAGTATATATAACTATCGATATAGTATAACTTATAGAGCTATACTATAATAAGATCGAGCTAGTCTTCGGACTATAAAAAGAAATCGTCTCTAACTATAATAGCGTCTTTACTAGTAAGTTCTAGATTAACTTATTCTATCTAGCTAAGATAAAACTTTATTTCTTAATAGTATTTTATCCCTAAACCGATAGCTAAATAGAATAAATAAACTAAATCTTAGAATATTATTTATAGTATTTTACCGGTAAGAAATAAATAGTCTAGCTAAAGCTATTATAGTTAGTAGAATTCTACTATAATATATATATTAATATAATAACTAAATTTAGTCCTTATAAAGCCCTTTACGGATTTAATCTCTTATTCTATCTCTATAATAAGACTATTACTTAGGAGAGAGAAGTACTATAAATAAATATAAGACTTAAGAAACTTATAATACTCTACGAAAAGCTAATAGAATATTAGTAAAAGATAAATAAAACTATAGAGAAGTACTATAATATAAAAAAGATCTCTAAATCCTTTAAGTAGAATAACCTAGTTATATTATTAATATAAAACCTATAGATTAAGAAGTTAAGAAAGCTATTACTAAAAAGGATTAGTCTTATTAAGATCCTCTAACTAGTTAGATCCTAAATCTACTATCTTATATTACTAGAAAAATATAGCTATTTATATAATATCTTCTATATCTCCTTTCTTAAAAAATAGAATAATAATCCGGTATAAAATAGTATCGAAAAGATACTAATATCTAACTTAGCTAAAGAAGAGAATAAGTATAAAATAGAAAAAGTTAAAAGTAAAGCTAAGATTAATTAGTAGCTTTATTTTCTAGTTAAATAGAAGAACTAGTCTTCTAAATATAATAAATAGATCTCTAACTATAATATAGAGAATATAGTAAAAGCTATTATATAATTTCGAAAATGTAAGAAAACTTAAGTAGTAAAAACTAAATAATAAATATAAGAGTTAAGACCGAAATATCCCCGAACTATCCTTAGAATTTCTCTATAAACTCTAATACCTAATTATATATAGCTATAGTCTTAGCTATTAATATTTTATAATTATTTATTATATTCTTTAAATAAGTTATAAAATTTACTAGACTAACTTACTATAATATAAATCTAGTATCCTCTTTCTCTAGATCTAGTAATATATTAATCTACTTAGTTAGAGTTCCTATAATTAATATCCGATTATAGCGCTAATTATTTATCTTTATATAGTAGAAATAGCGGTAATATTACCTAAGTTAGCTTATATTTACGCGATTAAAATACTAGGTTTTCCTTACTAACTATATATATTTTACGCCTTCGAAAAAATACTTCTTCTAATAAATAGTAGCTATATCTATAAAGATAGCTACTAGATCTTTATTTCTAAAAAAGAGATCGGTATATATTATAACTAGCTAGATAGAAATATATATTAGTTCTCTAGTAATACTTAACTCTTAGATATCGTTAAAGATCGCTTAATAGATTTATAGATACTACTAGAATACTTATATATCCTATATTATATCTATAAGAACCTAAGATAGATTAATATCGAATAATTACCCTTTTATTATAGCCTAGAGTTTCTTACTAGCTTATATAAGTTATACCGACTATTATATAACTTATATAATACTAAACTAATTCGATCGAAAGTATAAACTATCCGAAATAGTTCCGAAGTAGTAAAGTAGTTATATAAACTTTTAGCTTTCCTAAAATACTATATATACTAAAGATATTTATAAGTTACGCGAATATAGTTTAGTATTAGAGAAGTATATCTAATACTATCTATCTTAGTATAATAGTAATAATTATAAGAAGTAGGAGATATAGTATCTAAGGAAGAAGAAACTTAAAGTTAATATTAGATAACTACTAAAAGATAGGAATCTTATCTCTATTTATAGTAGAGACTATAATATCTCCGAGAGCTTCCTAAAATATCCTTCTTTTCTACATATTTATACTTAACCCTATAATTATTAGTTCCTTTAAGTATACTTAATATAAAATTATAACTATATATTATAGTAGGGAATCTAGTTATATATATATAGAGCAGATAGTCTGTTAAGGTATATATATCTAATAGTAGCCTTATAGTCAGGAGAGGCTATTTAGATATAAGGAGAGGGAGTTAACTATAATACGAATAACTATTTAGATATAAAGGATAGGATATAACTATCGGATTAAACGGCTTTAAGGGAGTTTAGTATAGTCTTTATAGTCGGATTCTTTTATATTATAATAATATACTCTTTTTAATCTTCCTCTTTACCTTCGGATATCCTATAGATAGGTATTATACGGTCGGGCTAGGAGATCTCTAGATATATATACTAGTAGTTATAGCTTAGTTCCTCTATAACTTAACCTATCTAGTAAGATTAGACTATCTTAAGTATTCTCCTCTATATTAGTAACTAATATAGGGGCTTTATAAAAAGATAGCTAAGATAGAGGACTATATTATTCCTATAGGATAATTATAAGAGGATCTAATAATAAGATTAATACTACTAATATTCCTACTACTATAATAACTACGATTAAGACTATAACTATAACTACGACTACTACTATAACTAAAATTGTATAGATTTACTATAAAAAGTAGATAATATATTTAACCCTAATAGAATTTAGAAAAATAGCTAAATATATAACTTTTAGCTATATATAAGAGACTATACCCTCGGAGGATCCTACTACTAAGAGAATATCTTTATTCGACCGATATACCTATCTAGTTCGCGGGTTATTAGCTAATAAATACTAAGAGGATCGGAAAATACTAATTTAACTACTAAAAATAACTCCGGACTAATTATATAAGATAATATCCTCGGTATACCTAAACTTGATATAGAATTAGTATATTACTTTAGAACGACTATTATAGGCTACGACTATAAAGACGCTACTAGATAAGAATACTACTTTAAGATATTAGCTATAGATTTCTTCTATAGAAGAAATCTCTATCCGAGAAGTAAAAGTTAAAAGAAGAATAGAAATTAAAGAAAGAGAGAAAAAGAATTAATAAGAATTAAGAGTTATACTACTATCTAGATTAACTACTAATTTTACGACTCCTTTAAACTTAAAGAATTAACTATCTTATGAATATTACGAATCCTATAGTATACCTCTAGATCCTATTATAACCGAAAAACCCTAAAAATATTAATATCCGAATTTAATAGAATCTATAAAGCTAAAGTAATAACCGAAATCGAAATCTGAATCTAAATCTAAACCGCCGAAAGAATCTAAAATATCTATAGATATACCTACGAATATAATACCTATAAATATAACTTTATTTAAAGCCTATTATAATCCTAGTAATCGAGCTTCCTTAGAGTCTATAGATAGTTCGCCTAAAGTATTTAGTAAGAGAATTATACTACTACTGCTACTATCTCCTCCTAGATTAGTATCTTCGCTAATATTAATACCGATACTAATCTAAGTCTATAGCCTAGGATCGGAGATATAAATACTAAGATATATTATTAGGACTATATCTAAGCCTAGAACTCCTAGAGTACTATAGTTCGAAGGAAGAAATATCTCTAAATTTTTAGATAGTTTTAAATAGATATATAAGTACTATAATATAAGAGATAATATAAGAATTCTAGATATCCTTCTAGATTACTATAGATAGCTTTAATATATCTAGATAGAAGAAAATCTTAACTAGTAAATAAAGAATAAGAAAGTATTCTTTAAGGATTTTAAAGAATAGTACTAAGATATAGATAGTCTATAGACTACCTATATCTAGTCTTAGCTATAAAGATTCTATAGAAACTATATTAAGTAGAATAATTTCTATATATACTTAATTACTTTTTTATCTATATTATTATATCTAGTAAAAAGAGAAGATATTAGCGAACTAGAGCGATATACTTAGTTTATCGAAGAACTACTAGAGAAGCTATAATCGAAATTAATTAAGAAAGAGAAGATTAATATTAATTATCCTTCGAAAAATAAGAGATAGATCTCTTTTAGCTAGATTAAAAAAGTAGCTAGGGATCTTAACTAAGATTAAAAGGATTACGATCTTATAATAGGCTATATTATATCTAATAAAGGAATTTAAGTCTATACTAATACTAATATAAATTCGAAATCTAGTAAAAGATCTTCTAAAAAGCTAGTAATAGTAGATAGTCCGCGAATTAGTAATCCTCTAGTTAGAAATATAAGTCTTCGAGGAGGATAGGATTTAGAAAGTTTAATAAATACTTTTAATAGTCTTTTAGTAAATATATTAAAAGTTATAGAGGACTAGCGGAAAGCTACTAATAAATAGCGAGCTCTAGTTTAGTATCTTCTTACAAAAAATAATAGCCGGAACGATCCTACTTATATATCTACTAGATAGTTATAAGATAGATATTTCTAGTATAGGAATAGAGATTACTAAGTCTAAGAGTATCCTATCTTCCTAAGTATATAAAGTAAAGATTTATATTATCGAAATAAGATAAATCGAGTAAAAATCGGTAGGACTAATAAAAACGGTCTAGATATATATAAAAAAGATAGCTAATTTTAGAAAGATATAGTTCTAGACTAATACTTATAGTAGAAGAACTAATATATAAATATTAATATAGTCTTAGCTATTATCCTATCTTAAATCCCTTCTAATATCTATTCCTATTATATACTATAAATCTATAATATACTAGTAGATTTTATAGGTATCTTACTAGGAAAAGATATAGATTTTAAAGAATTAGAAGAAAGTAAAGATAAAATCTACTAAGGAGAAGTTTTCGCTATTAATAGTTAACTAGCCGGTTATAAGCGCCCGAATCTAACTAGAAATTATATAAAAGTATATAGTATATAACCTAGTAGATATTATCTAGTAATAGTTAATAATAATAATATAATAGCGGATATAGAAGTAATATCTTCACGAATTTCTTCTATAGAAGAAATCTATAATCACGAATAGGAATACTAACTAGTTAATTAGCTATAGATTTCTTCTATAGAAGAAATCTATAGCTAGGATAGTTAGACCTAAAAGAATAGTTAAGATATAAGATCTTTAATATCTATCTACTAGCCTAGTCCTAGAAATTCGGTAATAATTTAGAAACGTCCTAAACCTTCTATAGATACTACTACTTAATATTAGAAAGAAATTACTAGAAAATTACTAGCTATTCCTATACTATCTATAATTACTATAGGAGATCTAATATTTATATCGCTATAATTATATAGTTAAGTTAGAAATTTTATAAATTCTTTTAAATCTTCGGTACCTATGACTATAATAAATTCTACTATAGCTATATACTTTACTAGTACTTAGTAGGTTACGAAGGTAGATAAAGTAAATACGCGACTACTAGATCTTAGGAAATTAGTAAGAGTTATAGTACTACAAAATTTAGGTATAGCTAAGGAGTATACTAGAGGACTACTATATATAAAGATATATATATAAGGTTATAAATTAGAAGCTATAATTAATTAAGGATCTTTAGTTAATCTTATTTCCTTAGAAACTACTTAAATATTAGATCTTAGTATTCGAAAAGATCTAAAGCTTTATATAGTACCTATTAATAGTAGAATATATCTATTTTATAGAGTAATAGAGGATCTATCTATCTTAATCGGTAATATTACTATATATTCTTATTATATAATTACGAAAGACTATATAGCTAAACTTCTTCTTAGATAAATCTAGCTATATAATATAATAGCCTTTACTACAGAGAAAGCTAATAGATCTATTAAGATAGCTATCTTTTTGGAAGATCGAACGTAAAAACTAATATTTAAAGCCTACTCTCTAAGTAAGAAGACTTTAGTCTAGGAGTATTAGCTATAGCCTAAAGATTTTATAAAGTCTATAGATATAGAGATAAATTTTATAGGATATTAGGAAGTATAATTAGTAATATTTCTAGAGTTAAAATACCGAAATTTTCCTATAACTTACTATATATTTTAACTATTTTTTTAAAATATCTACTAATATTACTAAAAATATTCGAAAATAATAAACTTATAAAAATATCTATAACTATTAAAGAATATTATTTTAGTTATTATTATAAAATTCCTTATCGGTAGTCTTAAGATATTCCGGAGGAATATCTATAACTAAGATATCTCTTAGCTATAAATCCGCGATTTAGTTCCTCTATAAGAAATATACTAGTCTATACTCTATTTAAAAGAGTTACGGATAAAATTAAGCCGGTAAGTAAGACTAAAAACGATAGCTTAGTACCTATAGGATATATAAATTAGAAAGAAATCTACGAAAAGAGATACTTTACTAAGTATCGCGCTCCTAATATTAAGATAGAGTTTAATAATCTACTAATTCTATAGATCTTTATAATTATAAGAGGAGCTTATTTAACGCTAGAAAGAGAGGAAAAGATATTAATTAGTAAGGATCTCTTACTAAAAGAATAAGAGTTACTATATAAAATACTATTTAAAAGGAAAGGATATTTTATATAGGATTAGTCTTATATATTATTAATCTTTCCGGAAGTAATACTATCTTAATATATTAAGATAATTCTATATAAAGTATAGTAGTATCCTAGATTTTATATTCCGCTCGTACTAAAAGGAATAGTTAAAGAGATACTATAAGAAAGACTTTAAAAAGAAGTCCTTAAATATTATAATAGTCCCTACTAAAATCCTTAGTTCGTAGTATATAAGAAAAATAGAAAGTATAGGTTACTTAATACTATAATATATATTAATAAGGTAATAATATATAATATAAATATACTACTAGATATAGACGAATTGATTAAAGAATTTATAGGAATAGCGATATCTTTAGCTATTAATCTATTTTCTAGTTGTAATTAGATAACCTTAGATAGTCGAGACCGAAATATAACTATAATCTAGACTCTAATTAGTCTACTAAGATAGACTATCTTACTATAAGAAGCTTCGAATTTAGTACTATAATTCTAAAGGGTAGTCTTATAGATTCTAGCTAATATTTTATATATTATAAAACCCTTTATAGATAATATACTAGTTAAAGATCCGAAATCGCGATATAGGGATAAATTTATAAGACTAGGAATATATAAATTTATTCTAGAATATATATAAAATCTAGATAAGACTCTATATCTTTTAGAACTCGTAGAAGCTAGAGTATCCGCGGAGAAATCTTAGTTAGTAATATTAGGTTTAGAAATCGTTAGCTAGATATATAATATAAATAGTTATAGGCCTAATAAATAGAAGATTTCTAAGCTTACTAACTAGCTAGTTCCTATAAATTATAATAAGGTATACTCTTTTATTAGACTCGCGGTCTACTTTCGGATCCTAGTAAGAGATTTCTAGTATATAATAGCGCTATTATATATAATCCTATAGAAAGATTTAGTATTCGAATAGGGAGATACTTAGTAAGTTATCTTTAATAAAATTAAGAAGATACTATATAGCTTTCCTATAGTTATACTAATAGACTATAGCTAGGACCTATTAGATCTAATTGTTATAGTAGATATATCTAAAATTAGATAGAAAGCTATCTTAATATAGAAAAGAGATAGAATATAGTAAATTATATATTATAAGTCTAGAGTATAGTCTAAAGCTAAGTAGATCTATAGTACTAGAAAATTAGAATACCGTAGAGTATTAAAAGTATTTAAGAAGCTATAATACTAGCTATATAGTATTTAGTTTATATTAGAAACTAATATAAATATACTAGTTATATAGTTAAATCGACCGGCTACAGATCTTCCTAGTATCTTAGTAAATTAATAGCTAACTTAGATTTAGCTTTTTAATTTCGATATTAAATATATTCCTAGTATAAAGAACAGTATAGCTAATAGACTATCTCGAAAACTAGCTATATCTAAAGATATTAAAGAATAAGAAATAGAAAGAGATATTAATAAGTTTATTACAGTAGAAATTTCCTATCTTTATATTACTATTTCTCCTATAGAAATAATAACTTCTATTAAAATTCCGGCTTTTCGATATATTTCTTCTATAGAAGAAAACTTATATAAGGACTAGCTAGACTAGAACCTAATTTCTTCTATAGAAGAAATTAGATCTAATAGTAAAATTCTAGAAGATTCCTACTTAGCTAAATCTTAATAAATTATAAGGTTTTTAATAATATTCTATAGATCTCTAGAAATATCTTATAGCTAATTTAGTATCTTTAAGAAAAAGATATTAAAATTTATAGTCTAAGATTAGTATCTCTTTTATAAAGAATATAGCAGAGACCTAATTATATAGAGATTTCTAGATAATATTAGACTATAAAAGAAAGTATTAAAAAGACTATATAAAAATTTAGGCTATAAAAAATATAAAGTTATATATAATCTACTAGCTACGCGCTATTACTAGCTAGGAATATATAATAAGACTATAAAATTTATATATATATACTTTAAATATTAGATATAAGATTTTACTAGACTATATAAATCTATCGGAAGTATAAGACTAATATAAATCTAGGAAAAATAGTATATTAATATAACTCTACTACTAAATAAGGAAGGCTAGAAAGAAGTTATCTAGATAAAAGATTCTATAAGTAGATAGCTAGAGATAAGAATTCTATAGAAAGTAGATAGGAAGAGTACTATAAGATTTATATAAAAGGATATTATTTATAGATATAGAGTCCTATAAAAGATAGTAATCGATTTCGGACCTAAGATATATTTAGAGCTACAGAATTTCTTAAAATCCTACTATATTAATGTAATTTTAATCTCTATTTATAACCTATAGATAAATAGTATAATTAAAAAAGCGATATAAACTCTAAAGAATACTTTATCTAAGCTTATAAATAGATATAAGTTATCCGAAGAAGTTAAGCTAAGTTAGTCTTAAAAGCTACTAATCGTAATTCTTATAGATAGAGCTATTTTATATATATATATAGAAATCTCTTCTTTTAGATTTATTTACGGATAGGATATAGTTCTACTAATAGAATTAGATATCTCTACTTAGACTACTTTACCTTAGAATAAAGTTAAGATATATATAGATTTAATTATAATACGCGTAAAATAAATTAAAAAACGCGACTAGGATATTATAGATATAATACTATAGCTAGAGCGGCTAAGGGTTTAGAATAAAGAATACTATAACTTATATTAGAATCTACGGTTAGCGTCTCTAAAAGAAAAAGATCTTATTCTTCTATATAATACTAGGCTCGAAGATAATATAATATCTAAAAATAAATTACGATTTAGATAGACTAGACTATATCGAGTTAGAAGGGATCTAAAAAATAGAGTATATAAAATTAAGGAATTAGATAGTACTCTTTACTAGTAAATAAATAAAGCGACCGCTAGTATTAATAGTAGTAGGCTAAAAAGATTTTATTACTAAGCTCTTTAGGATAAAAGTAAGATAGATAAAGCTAAAAGAATTAAGACTAAGAATATATTCCTATCTACTATATAGAGACGTAGAAGAGGATAGCTACCGTAATAGAGATAAGATTAAGTTATATTTAAATTAGATTTCCTTTATTAAATTTTAAATACTAATTAGATTATATTATTTAAATATTATATAAATATTTCGGATTTTACGTTTTAAAGCTTTCTTCTTTAAAAGGACTAAATTTATTAAATTTCGGCTTTATTATTATTTGAATTTTAAGAACTTTCTTTAAAAATAACTAGAAGATAGCTAGAAAATAGAGGATTACTAGGAATAGTAAGATTTTTAGGATAGAGAGGGACTCTCTAGAGAAAGATATTAAGTATAGAAGATTTATACTAGATTCTATAGATTTCTTCTATAAAAGATATCGATTAGTAATATTACTCTAAAAACCTATAATATTATCTACTTTTCTAGACTTAAGATTTTAGTTTCCTTCTATAAAAGATACTATAATATCTACTATAGAATAGTATCTTAATCTTATATCTTTAATACTAAGTAACTAACTAATAGTAGTCTTCCTAGATTAGATTATCGAAGAGTTATAAGTATTATCTAAAGACTAGATATATTAGATTACTAAGCTCTATCTATATAAGATCTATAAAAAAGAATAGGAATTCCTAGACTTAGTTATAATTAATCTCTATACTTTTATTAAGGATAATAAATTTTAGAGAGGATATAAGACCTAGAAGGACTTTAAAGATAGCTAGATAGTAGTAAGGAAGATAGTTAATTACTATAAGTATAATAAGAATTATATCTAGTAAGTAATATATATAGTACTTTAAGCTTAGAATAGTAATACTAAAAAGATTATAATTAGAGCTAGAACGAAAATCTTTACCGAAAAAGTTAGTAAGTTAATATAGAGCGGAATTAGTTTCGAGGAAATATAGCTTAGAGTTAATAATACTATTCTTTAACGACTACAGAAAGTAATATATAGATAAGGAATCTATAGAACTAAAGAGATTATATAAGATAATCTAGATAATATATATAAGTTACTAGATTAGATAGAATTAATACTAGAATAACTATTAAAATATTATCTTTTAATTAATAAGGATAGGTTTATATATAAATATTATCTAATATTATAGCTTATAGATAAAGAAGCTAAAAATTAGAATATAGTCTCGGATAGTAAAGAGATATAGATTTCTTCTATAAAAGAAAATCTACTATAAAGCCGATCGTCTTCCTAGGACTTATAAAGGAATCTAATTTCTTCTATAGAAGAAATTCGGCCGTAAAAGAGGACTCCGGAACCGTTAGTCCTAACTATAACTAAGAAATCGTAGACTTTATAGAAGTTATCTAAGTCTATATCTTATAGATATAAGATAGATTTATCTCGGCTAGAAAAGATAATTCCGAAGTCGAAACTAAATATTAAAAGTAAACGCGAAGCTCTAATAATTTTCCGGATTATTAGAAGATTAATTCGCGAAAATATAACTACGATTAATTCTAATTCGATCTATAAGAAATATATAACTTAACTTATATATCTATTATATATCTATACTAATAGTATAAACTATATAATACTAGTATATCGCCTATACTATTTTTATATATAATTAGGTAACTAGGATAGAGCTAAAAGAGAGTTTAAAGTATAGTTTAAGCTATTATCTAGAAAGGAGCTTAGGGACTATTTTCGATTTCTTCCTAAGTTATAGAAGCTACTAGTATTAGATTTTAGGAAATTATTATATCTATTTCTTTAAGATATAAGTCTTTACTATTTTAGAAGAATTCCGGATATTTTTAGGAGGAAGCTAGAAAGGAATTAGGATATAGATAGGAGTATTATTATCCTAATCTTTTTATAGCTATAAGATAACTAGGATAGCTACTATCCTCGCGGTATTATAGATATAGTAGAGGAGGAATTTAATATATATAACTAGTATTACCGATCGCGTAAGTATACTCTAAGAATTAGATAGGCTAAGAATATATAATATAGCGGTATCTAGTAGCTAATATAGCGCGGTTATATCTATTACCTATTCTATATACTACTTCGATCTAATTACTAGTATCGCCTAATTTCGTTTTCTTTTTATATAAAGAGTATATAAGCTAGCGAATAGACTATCTTTTATTATCTTAATATAAATATAATAGATCTACTTACGTCCTAGCGGATAGCGAATATAATCTAAGAGATAGTCTTTCTAACTAATAAAGACTTATATAACTATATAGATAGACTACTTAGAATATAAAATTATCTTACTAAATAGTAGTAAGATCTATATAAATATAGATACTAAAATAATAGTTTAATTTATAAAGTTTCTACTATAATATAGATATCTACTAATAATATAAGGGGACTTCCTTTATTAAAGTATCTTATTAGGTAATCTATAGCCTAGTAATTATTAGGTAACCTATAACCTATAATCCCGGCCTAGCTACGTAATAGTTAGGTATTAGGCTCTCCTATAGCTTCTAGGAAGCTAGGCTCCCGGATCCCCTCTACCTAGCCTCGGATCCCTATTATCTTATATATTCTAACCCGAAGGATTATAATCTCTATAGTAGCTCTGTTCTATCTCTTCGGGTAGCCGATTAACCGATCGATTAATAGAAGAGGGAGTTAAAAGTAATCCTTTTAAGAGTATAGAGAGAGAGGACTATAAGATAGATACTAGAGAAGGGACTAGTAGGAATCCCTAAGAATTAGTCTTTATACTAATCTAACTACTATAAGCTATCTCTTCCCTAATAATTAAGTCTAGCTATCTTACTAAAGTAGCTATCTTAATAGTTCTAATTCTTCTCTCTATTATTACTATAAGCGATAGTACTATAAATCTATAGTTATACCGATAAATCCTAGAAGCTATAAGTCTAGGAAGTATTTAACTTAGAATCTAAGAATATTAAAGATCTTCTACTAGTCTCTCTAATCCTAACTATAAAAATCTTAAATATCTCCTAGGAGACTTAGATCCCTTTTATTAGCTAGGAAGCTTAAGATCCTCTATTCCTTAATACCTATCTTACTATAATCTAGAAAACTATTAATAAGCTAGAATAGCTAGCTAATCTATATTAATAGCTAGCTATCCTCTAAGTATTATTAAAGGATAAAGGACTTAAGGAATCCCTTCTTACTTAGTACTATATATCTTCTAATTATCTTAATATAGATATAGTTAGGGAAAAGGAAATTAAACTTATAAATATCCCTCTATTTATAAAAGAATTTAATCTCTGGAAGCGTTAGGAGTAGCTACTTAATCTCTATTAGTAATTCGAGGAAGTCCTAAGAAAATACTATATAGAGAAGTATAAGATTATTAGGGCTCTTACTTATATAGATACTATCTACTATTAGTAATAGTACTAATACTATAAAGAGAAGAAAGCTACTTATTCCTAGCTAATTAAAGAAGATTAGGAATATTTTAAGTAGTAGATCCTTATACTTATTAAAAATACTACTAGTCTAGAATCTAAGATTATAGCTTAGCTTAAAAGGATATACTAATATTATAATAAGGATCTAAGGAAGTTCTATATATAATTAGATATCCTAGAGTAATACTTCCTATAAGTCCTCGAGAAAGAGTAATTCCTTTTATACTTCGCGAAGCTATAATATAATCTATAGTATATTATTCGACTATACTAGATTAAGCTCCTAGAGATCTAGAATAAGATAATTAATATAGTCTATTACTACTAGGAAATTTAGTTCCTAGGTCCTAAGAAATAAAAGAATACCGATAACTAACTAGCTATCTCCTAAGATAATAAGAGGACTAGAGACTAATATAACTCCCGCGACTCTTACGATCCCGTAAAAGAGTCTAAGGATCGGAAGTCCTATAATAGTCCTAAGTATAAGAGCTAGTATAATAGTAAAAAGAATTATATCGGTAGTAATAGGAAGAGAAATATCTATTTTACTTATAGGAGTAAGAAATATTATATATATAACTATCCTAAGAAAGAGAAGACTATTTAATTAGCTATCTAGGAAAAAGTTACTAAGATAGAGTAGATCCCTTCTCTCTATCTCCGAATCTTATAGGGACTTAAATATACTTTAATATTAATATTATAGTCTAGGATATCCTCTATATCTATATAGATCTCGATAATAGAGCTAAGATAGATCTTATTAGCTAGAGCTTTATCTAATAATATAAATTCTAAAACGCGAAGCTTATAGCTTCCTTAATTAATACTATTAACTAATAGGAGATCCCTATCTATAGAGTCTAGTCTATCCCTATCTAGGCTATAGACTCTCGAGATATAATCTATTAGTTTATTCGCTCCTATATTATAATTAACTATAATCTATAACTTAGTAGTAGTCCTATACTACTCTCTATAACTATCCTTTATAATCTTAATATCTACCTCTTAGATAGGGACTAATAGTAGTAGTTTAGTATCCTAATCTTTAAAGTCCCTAGTCCTAAGAGATTTACTAAGATCTCTAGAAATAAAGCCTATATCTTTATAGTAATCTATCTACCTAAGACTAAGAAGATCTAGCTTCCTATTAATAAAGAACCTAAAGCTATACCTAAGCCTCTCGAACTTCCTCCTAAATTAGAGGACTATTAAGGATTCTTTTCCTCTATTAGCTTAAAGATCCTATCTTTCTCTAACTAATATAACTACTCTATTAATCTACTCCTAGATATAAAAATACTATTTAGTCTTATCTATCCTCTCTCGTAAAAGAAATTAGATAAACTAAAATACTATATTAATAAAAACCTAGTAAATAGCCGGATTCGATCCTCTAAGAGCCTTATAGAAATATCTATCCTATTTATTCCTAAAGTAGATAGATTCTTATAACTCTATATTAACTACTAGGCACTTAATAAGATATTAGTAAAGAACTAATATCTCCTTTCTCTTATATCGGAGATCTTAGACTATCTAGCTAATATAAAGTACTATAGTAAGATCGATATCTAAGATATATATTATCGGATCCGGATTAAGGAAGGAGATAAATAGAAGATAGCCTTCTAGATTTAATATAGATACTTTAAGTATATTATTATACTATTTAGGCTTACTAATATACTAGCTATCTTCTAAAACTATATCTATACTATACTATAAAATATCCTTAATATATATATTATAGTATATCTAGATAATATCCTAATCTTCTTAAAATCTAAATAGGAATATATAATATATCTCTATAATATTATCTCTTATCTCTAGAGAGCCGGTCTATATACTAAGACTTCTAAGTATATATTCTATTCGAAAAAGATCGACTTCCTCGGATTTATAATCTCTACTAAAGAGATCTCTATAGATCCCTAATAAGTCTAAGATATCGTAAACTAGAAGCTACCGAAGTTTTACTAGAATATCTAAGTCTTCCTTAGCTTTATAAACTACTATTAATATTTTATCCGAAACTATTTAAGAATCGCTCTCCCTCTTATATTCTTACTAAAGAGAAATAAAAATAGTAAAAAACTAGGAAAAGTAGTACTAATACTTAAAGAATAACTTATATTTAGATAACTTATTATAGTATTCTAGTTAGTACTTCTACTATATTATTTCGATCTAGAAAAGCCGATCTACCTAGAGACTAATACTTCGAATAGCGCTATAGCTAGGATTATATCGTAAGCCGATAGCTAGGGAGCCTAGTATCTAGTAGCTATATAGTCTAAGAAGTTTTCGGGTATAGATATCTACTAGAGAACTCCTAACTAAGAGCTCTTTATAATTATATATTTCTTTAAATACTAGTATTACTATCTAGAAGAAAGTATCTATCTAATCGAAGCCTATTTAGATTATACTAATCTATAGGCTTTTATAAAATAAACTAAGTTAAATAGTAGATAAGCTTAATAGTATCTATCTTTAATATCTTTTAATTTTATAATTAAGTACTAGATAGGGAAACTAAATCCTACTAATAAACTATCCTATTAATAGCTTCTAGAAGATTATAAGATTAACTTAATCTTACTATTTAAGAAGTAGATATTAGCCGAGATACCTAAGACTAATTACTAGATAGCGAAAGTCTAGGCTATATATAGTACTATAGATAGCTAGATCCTAATAGTAAAGGACTTAATCTTAAATATTCTTATCTTTAAAAAAAATAAAAGATAAGATAAGTTAGTTAGAAGAACTAACTAGGAGAAACTAGGCTATATAAGACTAGTCTCCTATATATAAGTCTAGATAGCTTATACTCCTAAGATAGTCTACTAGAATACTAGTAAAGACCTAAAGGAACTACTCCGAAGGCTCTAAAATAAGAACCTAGAGATCTAGCGCTATAAAGCTATAATTAGAGATTATATCTCGAAGTAGGAGAACTAGAGTATCGATCTTAAGAGATTAGTATAATTTAAGAACCGGATTTATATCCTAAATAGGAGTAATCTAAGGATAAAACTACTAAGTATCTATTATAATAACCCTCTTATAGGATATTTTAGAAGAATAAGAATATTAAACCTAATCTAAAGAAAGTTCTACTAGCCTAATATTAATAAAGATATTATTAACTATATAAGATACTATTAAGTCTACTAAGATATTATTCCCTACTAGTATAAGTCCTATAGTAAACTATACTTCCTACTAGTATCTACTAGACTATTTATAGAAATCTTAATAGACTTTATAACTAGCTTATCTCTTATAGTATAGAAAGAGTAGTAAGTCGTCTCTATCCTTATAATTATAGATAGATTTATAAAGCTAAGCTTATTTATTATAGTATCTATAATAATTATAGTAGCTAAGCTAGCTAAGGTTATCTACTCTAAAGTTAAGCTAAAATATAGCTAACTAGAAGGAATTATTAGCGATCGCGGACTAGTATTTACTAGTAAATTCTAGATAAAACTTTACTATATCTCTAAAGTAAGATTATAGTTATTAATAGTCTTCTATCTATAGATAGATAGCTAAATAGAAAGTATAAACTAAATCCTAGAGTACTACTTATAGTACTTTATAGGAGAGAAGTAGATAATATAGCTAATCTTACTATAGTCTATAGAATTTATATATAATAATATAAGAAATATATTTATAGATATCTTACTATTCGAAGTACTTATAGGCTATTTACTAGACTTTAGATAGATCTTCGATAATAAAGCTATAGAGGAGAAGGCCCCGACTTCTACTAGCTATATAGAAGTATAAGTAAGTATTAGATACTACTAGGAGAACGTAGTAGACCTAAAAGAGGGGAGAAAGGAATAGTAAGATTAAATCTAGTAAGAGGTACCTATCTAAGCTACGAAGGTAGTATACGTAGGCGCGTACTATACTAGTAAGACGCGCTAAACTACTAAGTTATCTTAATACCCCCCTAGACCTCGATCTACTAATCTTATCTAAGAGGTAATACCTAAAAATATAAAAAATAATTATGTAATTATATTCAAAACCCCTTAATATAGCTTTTTGAGCTTAAAAAGGTATTTAAACCCTTAGAATTAAGCTCGCTATAAAGGCTATTAAAAAGCCGTTAAAAGGCTATTAAATCAGAGCTTCTTTATACCTAAAAGGTATAAAAACCTCTCGAATTAGACCTACTATAGTAGCTTAGTAAATCTATCCGCTACCTACTCTATAGTTAAGATTTTAACGAATTTATATACCCTCCTAGAGACCTAGTCCCTAATATAATAATATTTTATATCGATATACTTTATCTATTAATATAAATTATAGCTTTTAGTAAGGTAAATAGTATCCTAGTTATCCTCGTAGATTATAGTAGGAAGTTATAAAAGGGACTCTATATTAAGTTCCTTAAGGAAAAGCTATAGCTATAATATCTCTTATATAGCTAAAGATATAGCTATATACTTACTTTCTATAGAGGAAAGAGTAATATATATTTACTTTTTATAAGCCTAAGTAATTATATTATTCGTAAACTTAAAAAGAAAGCCGGACGTAGATATACTAGAGTCTATATACTTCTCTACCTAATCTATATTAATAAATCTAAAGAGAGGGTCTAGTAAGTAGAAGTATATAATAGTAAGTATTTTAGAACCCTTAAGATATCGAAAGATATACTTTAATATAGTTATATACTTCGCGGAGGGATTATACGTATATCTTATAAGCTTTATAACTACGAATATAATATCTAGTTATATATTAACTATTAGCTAAATAAGTAAGCTTACTATCTTACGATAAGTTTTAACCTCTATTAGAGTTATAGTATTATGATCACGGGCCTATAGCTACCTTAGGTATCCTAACCCTTCCTTTTCGTGATAACTAGAGATAGATAAGCTATAACCTTACCGTATAGCTTTGTTCGGTTATATAAGAACCCTTAGTCCTCTATATATATATAGTTATATCTATAGCTATACTTAGAAGAACTATATCCTATCTATCCTCTAGATCTTATCTAGTAGTAAACCCTTATATTAGCTAAGCCTCTGTACTTAACTACTCGAGAGCGAGAGCTTACTTAGAACTATACTTACTAAGCTCTCGAGACTAAACGATCCCTAAAGATCTAGCTTAAATTACTAACTACTTATAGTATTAAGTAACCCTCTTCTTACTATACTAAAAAATCTCGAAAATTATACGATAGTATAAGAGAGGGCTCGAATCCTAAAAAACTCTACTCTACTATAGTCGGT
This sequence comes from Penicillium diatomitis, assembly GCF_028827545.1. Taxonomy (NCBI): domain Eukaryota; kingdom Fungi; phylum Ascomycota; class Eurotiomycetes; order Eurotiales; family Aspergillaceae; genus Penicillium; species Penicillium diatomitis. The sequence goes on along the minus strand of NW_026623177.1, from coordinate 2,124,763 downwards.
ATATAGGATATCCTTCTAGAATAGATCTAATCTACTAGTAATTAAGTAACTAGAAGTAAAACTAGAAGGGAGATATCTAATCGGAAACAAAAGCTTTCTTACTTAAATAAACTATAATCCTTATTAACTTATAGAATACCGAAGTATACGATCCTCTCCCGATAGAATTTAATATATAGAAAAACCTATATAGGGCTTATATCCTATACTCTAAACCTCTTATATTATTCCTAGAATCCCCTTACTAGCTAACGTCTAGTATACTATAACTAGTATCGCTATTAACTAGTAACGCTCTAATAATCTTATCGGCTAATATAGTCGAATCCCTTTAAGGCTTTTACTAAAGTATCCTTAATCCTACTTCTTAGAAGAAGATTATCTATTAAGCTATCTTTGACTAAATCGCGACTACTTAATATCTTTTAGGATAGATACTATAGATATATCCGTCTCCGGCTAATTAAAATAGTACTAGTATACCCCGAGAATCTAGTATAGACGCTACTATCCGGAAATAACTAGTTAAAATAGTCCCGAAAATTAAGGATTATATAGGTATAATTAGGAATAATAGAGCTAGAGAGTATCTATATAACTATAAATACTTCTTTATAGGAGTAAGCTAACTCTCCGACTTAATCCTCTAGGACTCGACTAAGATCGTATATATATCTAGAGCTCTAGTAGATAACGTATAGAAAGTCTACTATATCTAGTCTAAATATATTAACCTAATATATAGTATATAATATACTACTACTTAGGCTAAGTTCCGAGAATAGATTAAACACAAATTCTCGGAGTATATCGGCGCCGAATATAGGCTCGACTAACTTATAACCTATAAATAAGACGGCCGGTAGGGATTCGCTAAGTATACCTATAACTTATAGTAGCTCGCGGCTAATTATAAATATAAATTCCCCGAAGATCTTATTATTTAATTCCTTCGCCGAGACGCTTATACCGAACTCTAGAAGAAGTAGGCTAAGGACCCTAATAAGCCTATAATCTTATATAGTATTATCGATCGGTTTATCTAATATAAGTAAGATACTATAATCGTAAATTATATTAGCTAAAGGAACTAGGATACCGATAGTAATATCTATATAGATAGCCTTAACGCTATAAATAGCGATATATATATCTACTATAACTACGGCTAAGTAGGCTATCTTAGACTTACCTATAAGTAAAAGTATAACCCCAGAAGCTTCTATAGCTATAGATATAGATATAGAGGGCGAGGAGATCGCGGTAACAATAGTAGCTATAATTAGAGCTAAGCGGATTAATTAAAACCTAAGTCTAAGGAAAAGGATATAGAAAATAATAATTTAAAAAACTAAGTTACTTAGATAAGATAGATATACTTATCCGATATATAATAGTAGTATTAGAGAGCTAGGACTAGCCTAATAATAACCTCTTAGATCCCTTATAGGCTAAGTAGGCTACCGATCGTAATAGTACTCTCGCTATCCTAGGAGATAGCCTATTAATATACTAGGCTTATATTAGTCCTCCGGTATAGAATATTAATATACTAGTCCTACTAGATAGTAGTATCTTATATATATTTATATCGAAATCGGTTTTAAAGAAGTATAGGAGCTAGCTTCTCGTAATATATAATAAATATACCTTATAAGTTAAGCTTTCTAATAGATAGAGTATATAGTCTAAGACTTCTTACTAACTACTAATATATATTAGTAGTTAGCGGAGGTATATATAAGTATAGGCCTTAGATCTACCCGGATTCGATCTAATCCTTAGTAGAAATTTCCTTATAGCTAAGAACTCCTATATTAATTAGGTTATCTTAGTAATAACTATCTATAATCGTACTAGTTTATACCGGATCGAAGCTATCGATCCTTCCTACGACGAAGAGCTCGAAGAAGCTAAGCTTAACCTAATTAGCTACTACTAAGCTCGATAATATATAAGAAAGAAAGATTCCGAGAGCTTTCTATTAGCTCTCCGGCCTATCCGAGAGGAGCTAAATATAGCCTCTAAGTTTATATACCTAGATCCTAAGATATATAAAATTATCCGATAATTCCTAGATATTATATAAGATAAGCTCTCTAATACCCTTTCTCCTATATAAGCTATTAACTATATAATTAATACTAGAAATATAAAGCTAGTTAATATTAACGCTTATACTCTTTCTTATAAGAAGCTATAGGAGTAGATAGCCTAAGTTAACCTACTTCTAAAGAAGGATCTTATATACCCGTCCTCGAGCCTATAGGGATTCCCTATCCTATTCATTAAGAAAGTAAATAGGAAGTAGTAGATATATATTAACTATTATACTTTAAATAATATTATAATAAAGAATAGATATCTCCTACCTCGGATTTAAGAGCTATTCGACTAGATTAGAGCTATACTATTCCTCTCGAAGATAGACCTAGTATCTAGATTCTAGTAAGTATATATATATAAAGATTCGGTAGCTAAGACAGCCTTTAATACTATCTAGGATAAGTATAAATAGCTCGCGATACTATTCGGCCTCTATAACACTCTAGCTATATTCTAAATAGTTATAAATAAAGTCTTATATCCCTTCTTAGGTAAGTTTATTATTATATACCTCGATAATATACTTATTTTCTTAGAAATATAAGAAGAGTACTATAAGTATCTATATTTAGTACTAGAGATACTATAGAAATATAAATTAGTAGCTTAACCGGATAAATATAAGCTTTCGGTTAAGGAGCTAGAATTCTATAGATATATCGTCGGTTATAGATATATATAACCTCTACCGGCTAAGATAGAGGTTATTCGGAACTAGCTAAAGCTATATAATATCTACGAGATCTAATAGTTCGCAGATTTAGCTACTTACTACTAATACTTCCTCTAAGACTTCTCGGAAGTCTATATACCCTTATATAAGTTAATAAAAGAAAAGGATAAAGTCTTATAGAAGTAGAAATTCTAGCCGATTCGGTAGACTATTATATATAAGTCTATATTTATAAGAATTAAGGAGATATTAATAGAAGCCCCTATACTAATATAACCTAATCCTTCTAAGTCTTTTACTATTAAAACCGATATCTCGGAGTAGGCTATTAGTATAGTTATATACTAGAAAGGCTTAGATAGGAAGCTTTATCTAGTTATATTCGATAGTCGGAAGCTAAGTACTACTAAACTAAATTATCTAGTCTATAAGAAGGAGCTCTTAGCTATTAAGAAGGTCTTATATTAATATTATAATACGTCGAAAATAGTATTTAAACTATTATTATAACCGATTATACGAGCCTATAATACTTAACTACGATAGTTATATATAGTAAGCGATTAGCCTACTAGATAGAAGAGTTCTAAGAATATAACCTAAAGATCTAGTATCGGAAAGGATCGGAGGCTATTATATCTAATATCCTTAGCCGTAGACCCGACTTTATTAGGAATAGTCCTATAAATATATCTAAGTCTAAACCGATCTAGGATACTACTCTTAATATCGTAGAAGTAGACCTAATAATAGTCGGAGACGTATTAGAGAGTAAGTAGCTAGAAGCGACTATATACTTTCTAGAATTTTAGGAGAAGCCGAGTAACTAGATACTCGTAAAGATCGTCGAGAAGTATATACCGAACTTAAGTCTTCGGATATATCCTAATAACACGAACGAGTAATTACTTATATTTATATACGAAGATAGTCTAGTAGCTCTATATCTAGAGCCTATCTTTTATATAGATCTTATTAATCGGATATATATATAATATAGCTACTTAGATTAGCCGGGATTAAATAGAGTTATCTATCTATAGATATAGTAGCTATAGATATAAAAGGATATTAAGGAAGTAGTATATATATATCCTAATTATTAGGTTTTGTAAGATTCGAAGAAGAGTCTAGAGAGAGAGTCGCTATAGTATATAGTAATATATAATATCTAGCTATTCTAATATTAGGATATTAATCTAATCGGTATCTTATCTACTATACCTAATAGGAATCGGTAGATTATTACTATAATCGATTATATAACTAGCTAGCTAATTATATAAGTAGTACTAGAAGTAATAGAAGAATTCTTAGATTAGTTCTTATATAAATAAATCTTTATAAACTATAGCGCCCTCTTAGAATTATTATCGGATAATAGTTAGAATCTACTTTCGGAAGTAGTTAATTACTATCTAAAGCTTCTAAAGACTAGATATCGAACTATAATCCCTTATTATCCGCGGACGAATAGGAAAGTTAAGAACCTAAATAGTTTAATTAGATATATATTAATAAAATATCTTATAGGTAAGCCTACAAAAGCTTAGGACTTATATCTAGTATAAGTAGTATTAGCTATAAGAGTATAAGAATATATAGTTATTAGTCTTAGCCTATTCTTCTTAGTATATAGTATATATCTATAATTACTAGGTAATAATCCTATATAGAGCGCCTTAATAGATAGAGACTATCTCGGCGAGCTATAGGATCTAGATAATATAAGGATAAAGGCTAATAAGCTCCTTCTTATATAAGTAATTAAGACTAACCGGATCTGTAATAATAAGATTACGAAGATAGGCTTTAAAGAAGGAACCTAGATCTTAGTATATAATAAATCGCTAAAGAAGTATAAAAGTAAGTAGTTTAGCCTATTTAAGGTACTTAGCTAGTATCTACTTAGTATATATATACTAGTAGAGCTAAGTAGTTATATACTCTACTAGTTAATTAATAGATCTCGGCTTATCGAGGTAAAAGTCTAGGATCCTAAATAGCTATAGGTATCGTAGATAGTATAGAGTATCTTATATATAAAAGACCTATATCTATAGCGGCCTAAGGAGATCCTATATATTCTTAAAGAGGATAAGAACCCTCTATCTTACTTAGAACTATCCTTATTTATATATAAGGAATAGGATAAGTTCTATAAGGATATCGCTTACTAGAAACTAGTAGAGGAGGGAATAAATATAGTAATAAAAGCCCGCGAGGAGTAATATATTATCTATACTATATTTAATTACTATTAAAAGAGACTCGAATAGATATAGAAGAAAGCGTATAAACCTATTCGAGATTAGAAGGAGCTATAGTCCTCTAGATCGGAAGATATAGACCTAGAAATAGATAGTAAAGATATATAATAGAAGGATAGCGATATATAAAGCTATCTAGTCTACGAAAGTAAGTCTAGAAATACCGATACTTAAGAAAAGATCCTATTTAAAGGTCCTATAGCTATTATAATTCCTATAAAATAGTCCTAGTAACTATAAAGAAATATATATATACTAGTATCCTTATAAGAATTCCTCTAATAGATCCTTCTTACTCTTATCTATCTTCTTATCGCTATTATTATTATTATCCTTATCGAATTTATCCTTAGCCTTAAGTATCTATATAAGGATATTATAGTTACTTTATATATAGGTAATAATATCCTTAAGGGCGGTATAAGCTTCCTTAGTATATAAGAAATCGCTATTAGTAGTATATAATTTCTTATTATTAAGAGATAAACTAAACTAAGCGTTCTTAAATAGCTATAAGATAGACTTTTTCGAGATCTTACTTAAGCTATTAGCTACCTTTATATACTTAGAAGATTCTTCTATATACGAACGCTAGCTATCTATATTCTTATACTTAGACTTAGTTATAGTCTTAGCCGCCTAAATAGCTAGATAGTTCGGATTCTTCTTTTTTAGGAGTATAGTAATCTAAGTAGAAAGAGTTTTATTCCTTCTATAGAATAAATACTTAGCTCTACCTCCGTCCTAGATATAATTTATATAGGACCTATTAAACTAAGGCTTCTTATTAAAGATTAGGATCCGGTAGAACTTAAATAGACCCTTCTTCTTACTATAAGAGAGATAGGACTTACTAGGTAGTACTTTAATACCGACTTATTAAATAAGTATATATTAAAGATATAATTAATCCTTATAATTTTTCGGGCTATAGGCCTAGTTAATATCGTGTATATACTTAAGCTAGTATATAGCGAGATTATTATCCTTCTTAAAAGAAAGTAAAAGAGGATTAAACCGTAAGTTAAGACCTATATCTATATACTAGAGTTAGTAGATATATAATACTACGAGGGAGTAAAGGAGACCTATATATTATAGATAAAGGAATCTTATTATTATCTACTTCCCCTTCGGAATCCTTAGCTATCTTATCCTTACTATTACTATTATTATCGTTATTACTATTATTACTATTATTACTATTACTACTATTATCGCTACTATTACCGTCGCTATTACTACTATTATCCCTATTACTATTATCGCTACTATAGAGATAATAAGTAGTCCTCTCGATATCGGATAGATATATAGGAATATCGGAGTTAATAGGAATAATACTACTTAGAGCGTTACTAGCTAGAATACTAGATTATAGCTAGCTCCGCTCGAGAGATCGAGTCGGTATAGATATACTATAGGAAGATATACTATAAGTTACCGAAGTATATATTAATACTAAAGAGAGGTTATTATCGATATCGAACGGATATAAATAGTAAAGGACTTATCTATATTAAAGCTAGAAGAAGATTTCGAGTACTAGGAGGAGAAGTATATTATAAGTTATAGGAAGGAAGAGAAGTTAAGGATAAGTATTTAAGTAAGAGACTTACCTTATCCTAGGAATTACTATATCGAGGGAGATTTCTTTAATATAGATATAAATTACCGGATTTAGTAAATACTAGGAAGCCCTATAAAGCTATAAGAGCCTAATCCTATCTATTCTTTATATAGGTTAACGCTATTACCTAATTTTTATAATAGTTAGCTTCGCCGATCGATTTCCTTTATCTAAGTTCTACTATTCTTATAAGTATAGCGCCGATTAGCGGGAATTCGGGTTAGAAATTATAGGAATTACGGGAATTCTAACTCGGACGTAGCTCTTTCGATAGGGAAGCGCGAGCGCGAGGATTTTCGTAGCGCGTTTCTTTATAAGAGATTCCTAACCGCGAGGGCGCGGTCGAATCTAGTAGGGGAGGATATAATCACGGGCCTATAGCTACCTTAGATATCCTAACCCTTCCTTTTCGCGATAACTAGAGCTAGATAAGCTATAACCTTACTATATAGCTCCGTTTGGTTATATAAGGATCCTTAGTCCTCTATATATATATAGTCACGTCCGTAGCTATACTTAGAAGAACTATATCCTATCTACCCTCTAGATCTTAGTATCCTTACGCGGTTATAGGATCTTCTTATTATAAAATAGTATAGGGACTATATATATATCTTATAGGTTAAATTTCGCGAGGACTTTACGAATATAAGTAAGCTAAGAAAGTATAACTTTACTATCTATAGATTAAATAATATTAATCGTAAGGAATCGCGTAATAGTACTATTATTAGTAATATCGAATAATTTACGAATATAATCCTTAAGTTATATAAGAGATATATCCGAAGGTGTGATAATTAGTATATTATTAATATATATAAGAAGATAGAGCTTACGCTTTATATATATAAAAACCGAGTAATCTACTTATAGATAAGTAAAATTAAGTACTATAAGAGTACTATAGATAGTATTATACTATTCGCGAGGACTCTACTTTAGACTATATAGAGTCTTTAAAAGTAGGCTATATTTACTAGGTTCCTTAAAACTATTAGGTAGCTAGATATAAATCTCCTCTAGGAGCTCTATATTAAGGAACGCTATAACGAAGTTAATATAATATATCTACTAGTTAAATTAAGCCGTAATCGCGTAGAAAATCTTAAAGCTTAAAGCTTTAGCTATACTTATATATATATCGAGATAGTTAATTCCTTCGCGTTACTTAAATCCTTTTACTATAAGACACGCTTTATAAGACCTATTATCCTTAATTCGAAAAACCTATCGAAGCGGAAGAAGCGTCTTTTTAGTACCCTTAGTAGGAAGATTATGTGATCCTAGAGGCATGCCGTAATACGGGTGCGGGATCATCTGACTATATATACCGTTGTATAACGAACCATTCTATCGAATGGTTTGGCATAGACCTTTTAGTCTAATGGTAATACCATGTGAGTAACGGCACGGGTGATTCTAATTATATACGCGCTAAGTACCGTTTTTTAGCTACTTCTATATTTCCTTATCTATAGCTTTAATCTATTTAGTCTATTTATCCTTACTATAATTTTATATTATATCCTACTAGCTATCTAGCTTATATAGTATCGATTAAGTTAAAGCTTAAAGGAGCTTTAGAAGTAGTTATAAGTCTGTAGCTATACTACGAATTAAAAAAGTAGCGTATTTAATATAATTAGCTAGAGCTATATATAAACGCTTAAGAGAACGTAAATATTCCTCTAACTCTATAGCCGCTTAAGTCTTCTTACGGACTCGTAAGAAACGCCGAAGACCTATCCTAGATAAAGTTTAAGAACTACCCTTAATAGTTTAAGGATTATCGTCGATATTCCTAGGACTACCCTCGATAGTTTCAGAACTATTCTCTATAGTTTAAGGGCTATCGTCGATATATTTATTCTATTTATAGGCGAATCTCCTCTTAATCTATTTATAAAGCTTTTTAAGTTAGGCTTCTTATTTAAATAAAGAAAGTAGTATATTAGACCGTTTAGATAATAGTAGTAGAATCACCTGTGCCGTTACTTATATGGTATTATTATTAGACTATAAGGTCTATACCAAACCATTCGATGTAATAGTTCGTTATATAACGGTATATATAGTTAGATGATCCCGTACCCGTATTACGGCATACCTCTGGGATCATATCCTCCCCTACTAAGTTTAAATCACGGCCTCGTGATTACGTGATTACCTGATTTTCATTTAACTAGATAATTAGTTAATACCCGTCTAGGTCTTATCAGTCTAGCCTAGGTTCAAAGTAGGTCCCTTAGGAATTAAGGTAATAATATATATAACTATATATAACCTCTAAGGCTACGCCTTACTAAGCTGAATCTAGCGGTATTAGCTTAGTAATACGTTCCTTACTAAGTGTACGGAGTATCTTATCTTATCGATCAAGCGGCACGATAAGATAAGAGGAATTCGAAAAGCGTACGCACCGCGATTCGAACCTATAACCTCCGAGCTCGGTTATCGAATGGTTTGATGGAATCACCCGTGCTATTACTTATATAGTATTACTATTAGACTAAAAGGTCTATGCTAAACCATTCGATAGAATGGTTTATTATATAACGGTATATATAGTTAGATAATCCCGTATCTGTATTATAGTAGTATACCTCTGGGATCATAACGCTACGACTAGTATTACTATCGACTAGTAATACTCTAATAATTTTACTAGCTAATATAGCCGAACTCCTTCGAGGCTCTTACTAAAGTACCCTTAATCCTACTCCTTAGAAGGAGATTATCTATTAAGCTACTTTTAACTAAATCGCGACTACTTAATATCTCCTAGAATAGATACTATAGATATATCTATCTCCGGCCGATCGGGATAGTACTAATATCTCCTAAGAATCTAGTATAGATACTACTATCCGGAAATAACTAGTTAAAATAGTCCCGAAAATTAAGGATTATATAGGTATAATTAGGAATAATAGAGCTAGAGAGTATCTATATAACTATAAATACTTCTTTATAGAAGTAAGCTAACTCTCTAACTCGATCCTCTAGAACTCGACTAAGATTATATATATATCTAGAGCTCTAGTAGATAATATATAGAAAGCCTACTATATCTAGTCTAAATATATTAACCTAATATATAGTATATAATATACCGCTACTTAGGCTAAGTTCCGAGAATAGATTAAATATAAATTCTTAGAGTATATTAGTACTAAATATAGACTTAACTAACTTATAATCTATAAGTAAGATAGCCGGTAAGGATTCGCTAAGTATACCTATAACTTATAGTAGCTTATAGCCGATTATAAATACGAATTCCCTAAAGATCTTATTATTTAATTCCTTCGCCGAGGCGCCTATACTAAACTCTAGAAGAAGTAGGCCGAGGATCCTAATAAGCCTATAATCTTATATAGTATTATCGATTAGTTTATCTAATATAAGTAAGATACTATAATTATAAATTATATTAGCCGAAGGAACTAGGATACTAATAGTAATATCTATATAGATAGTCTTAATACTACGAATAGCGATATATATATCTACTATAACTATAGCTAAGTAGGCTATCTTAGACTTATCTATAAGTAAAAGTATAACCCCGGAAGCTTCTATAGCCGCGAAGACGGATATAGATATAGAGGGCGAGGAGATCGTAGTAATAATAGTAGCCGCGATCGGAGCTAAGCGGATTAATCGAAGCCTAAGTCTAAGAAAAAGGATATAGATAATAATAATTTAAAAAACTAAGTCGCTCGGATAAGATAGATACGTTTATCTAATATATAATAGTAGTATTAGAGAGCTAGGACTAGCCTAATAATAATCTTTTAGATCTCTTATAGACTAAGTAGATCGCTAATCGTAATAATACTCTCGCTATTCTAGAGGATAGTCTATTAATATACTAGGCTTATATTAGTCTTCTAGTATAGAATATTAATATATAGGTCCTACTAGATAGTAGTATCTTATATATATTTATATTAAAATTAGTTTTAAAGAAATATAGGAGCTAGCTTCTTATAATATATAATAAATATATCTTATAAGTTAAGCTTCCTAATAGATAGAGTATATAGTCCGAGGCTTCTTACTAACTACTAATATATATTAGTAGTTAGTAGAGATATATATAAATATAGGTCTTAGATCTATCCGGATTCGATCTAATCCTTAGTAGAAATTTCCTTATAGCTAAGAACCCCTATATTAATTAGGTTATCTTAGTAATAACTATCTATAATTATATTAGTTTATACTAGATTAAAGCTATCGATCCTTCTTACGATAAAGAGCTCGAAGAAGCTAAGCTTAACCTAATTAGCTACTACTAAGCTTAATAATATATAAGGAAGAAAGATTCTAAGAGCGTCTTATTAGCTCTCCGGCCTATCCGAGAGGAGCTAAATATAGTCTCTAAGTTTATATACCTAGATCCTAAGATATATAAAATTATCCGATAGTTCCTAGATATTATATAAGATAAGCTTCCTAATACCCTTTCTCTTATATAAGCTATAAACTATATAATTAATACTAGAAATATAAAGCTAGTTAATATTAATATCTATACTCTTTCTTATAAGAAGCTATAGATATAGATAGTATAAGTTAATCTACTTCTAAAGAAGGATTTTATATATCTATTCTCTAGCCTATAGGAATTCCCTATCCTATTTATTAAGAAAGCGAATAGAAAGTAGCGGATATATATCGACTATTATATCTTAAATAATATTATAATAGAGAATAGATATCTCCTATCTCGGATTTAAGAGCTATTTAACTAGATTAGAGCTATACTATTCCTCTCGAAGATAGACTTAGTATCCGGATTCTAGTAAGTATATATATATAAAGGTTCGGTAGCTAAGATAGCCTTTAATACTATCTAGGATAAGTATAAATAGCTTACGATACTATTCGGTCTCTATAATACTCTAGCTATATTCTAAATAGTTATAAATAAAGTCTTATATCCCTTCTTAGATAAGTTTATTATTATATATCTCGATAATATACTTATCTTCTTAAAAATATAAGAGGAGTACTCTAAGTACCTATATTTAGTACTAGAGATACTATAGAAATATAAATTAGTAACTTAACTAGATAAATATAAGCTTTTAGTTAAGAAGCTAGAATTCTACGGATATATTATTAGTTATAGATATATATAATCCCTACTAGCTAAGGTAGAGGTTATTCGGAACTAGCTAAAGCTATATAATATCTATAAGATCTAATAGTTTATAGGCTTAGCTACTTACTACCGATATTTTCTCTAAGGCTTCTTAGAAGTCTATATATCCTTATATAAGTTAATAAAGAAAAAGGATTAAGTCTTATAGAAGTAGAAATTCCGGCCGATTTAGTAGACTATTATATATAAGTCTATATTTATAAGAATTAAGAAGATATTAATAGAAGCCCCTATACTAATATAACCTAATTCTTCTAAGCCTTTTACTATTAAAACCGACGCCTCGGAGTAGACTATTAGTATAGTCTTATACTAGGAAGACTTAGATAGGAAGCTTTATCTGGTTATATTTAATAGTCGGAAGCTAAGTATAGCTAAACTAAACTATCTAGTCTACGAGAAGGAGCTCTTAACTATTAAGAAGATCTTATACTAGTAGTTACGATATATTAAAAATAGTATTTAAACTACTATCGTAACCGATTACGTAAGCCTATAATACTTAACTATAATAATTATATATAGTAAGAGATTAGCCTACTAGATAGAAGAGTTCTAAGAATATAACCTAAAGATCTAGTATCGGAAAGGATCGGAAGCTATTATATCTAATATCCTTAGCTATAGACCCGATTTTATCGGGAATAATTATTAGGATTAGGATCGTAGGGTAACTAGGACTATTAACTAGGTAAAGGATCGAAGTCTAGGAGACTTAAATTTAAAGACTAAATCTTAAAGATCGGAGTTCTTCCTCCCTTCTACGATTATTATATATATAGTTCCTATATACCGGGCCTATATCCTTAGGGCTATAACCCGGATAGATTTATTAATATTCTATATATAATTCTCCCGCGACTATATCTTAGTAGATCGTGCTATAATAATTAATCCCCTCCTTTATACTAGATATCCCGGCTAGAAGTCTCCTAAGTTTTTAGCTATTTATATATATACTATATACTATATATAGTAACGTTTATATCTCTATCGGATAATAATATTCCTTTATATTACCCGAGCTATAACTATAGATAGGGTAGTAGGGTCTACTATACTAATAAAGAAGATACTATCGCGGAATCGGATATAAGTCGGAACTATTATAATAGTAGAACGATCAGTAGGATTAAATAAAAATAAGATATAGCTAAACCGCGATTAGTATATATATAACTATAGAAGCTTATTTTAATTAGGGCTTCTTATAGTATCCTATAGTATTAGTATATATATAGTTATAATTTTATATTTAGTATACTTAAAGGAACTAATAATTATAGGATTAAGTATGAATAAATAGGAAAGAAGGATATTTCGGGGAGCTCTCGGAGATATTATAGTCTCTACTATAAGTAAGAATAAGATTCCTATCTTCTAGTAGTTATCTAATATTAACTTTAAGTTTCTTCTTTCTTAGATATTATATCTCCTACTTCTCGTAATTATCGCTACTATACTAAGATAGATAGTATCGGATACGCTTCTCCGGTACTAAACTATATCTATATAACTTATAAGTATCTTTAGTATATATAATATTTTAGGAAAGCTAAAAGTTCGTATAACTACTTTACTACTTTAGAGCTATTCCGGGTAGTTTATATTTTCGATTAAATTAGTTTAGTATTATATAAGTTATATAATAATCGGTATAACTTATATAAGCCGGTAAGAAACTCTAGATCTTTATAAAAGAGTAATAATTCGATATTAATCTATTCTAGGTTCTTATAGGTATAATATAGGATATATAAATATTCTAGTAGTATCTATAAATCTATTAGATAATCTTTAAAGATATCTAAGAGTTAAGTATTACTAAGAAACTAATATATATTCCTATCTAGCTAGTCGTAATATATACTAATCTTTTCTTTATAAGTAAGGATCTAGTAGCTATCTTTATAGGTATAGCTATTACTTATTAGAAGAAGTATTTTTTCGAAGGCCCGAAATATATATAGTTAGTAAGAAAAATCTAGTATTTCGATTATATAAATATAAGCTAACTTAGGTAGTATTACTACTATTTCTACTATATAAAGATAAATAATTAGTACTATAATTAGGTATTAATTATAGAAGCTCTAACTAAGTAGGTTAATATACTACTAGATCTAGAGGAAGAGAATACTAGATTTATACTATAGTAAATTAGTCTAGTAAATTTTATAACTTATTTAAGAGATATAATAAATAATTATAGAATATTAGTAGTCGAGACTATAGCTATATATAATTAGGTATTAGAGTTTATAGAGAAGTTCTAAGAATAGTTTAGAGATATTTCGGTCTTAAGTCTTATATTTATTATTTAGTTTTTACTACTTTAGTTTTCTTATATTTTCGAAATTATATAATAGCTTTTACTATATTCTCTATATTATAGTTAGAGATCTATTTATTATATTCGGAAGACTAGTCTTTTTATTTAACTAGAAAATAAAGCTACTAATTAATCTTAGCTTTATTCTTAACTTCTTCTACTTTATACTTATCCTCTTCTTTAGTTAAGTTAGATATTAGTATCTTTTTAATACTACTTTATACTAGATTATTATTCTATTTTTCGAGGAAAGAGATATAGAAGATATTATATAGATAGCTATATTTTTCTAGTAGTATAAGATAGTAGACTTAGGATCTAACTAGTTAGAAGATCTTAAAGAAGCTAATCCTCTTTAGTAATAGCTTTCTTAACTCCTTAATCTATAGATTTTATATTAATAATATAACTAGGTTATCCTATTTAAAGAATATAGGAGTCTTTTTTATATTATAGTACTTCTCTATAGTTTTATTCGTTTTTTACTAATATTCTATTAGCTTTTCGCGGAGTATTATAAGTTTCTTAAGTCTTATATTTACTTCTAGTACTTCTCTCTTCTAAGTAATAGTCTTATTATAGAGATAGAATAAGAGATTAAATCTATAGAAGACTTTATAAAAACTAAATTTAGTTATTATATTAATATATATAATATTATAGTAGAATTCTACTAACTATAGTAGCTTTAGCTAAACTATCTATTCTTCGCTAGTAAAGTACTATAAGTAATATCCTAAGATTTAGTTTATCTATTCTATTTAGCTATTAGTTTAGGGATAAAATACTATTAAGAAATAAAGTTTTATCTTAGCTAGGTAGAATAAGTTAATCTAGAACTTACTAGTAAAGATAATATTATAGTTAGAGACGATTTCTTCTTATAGTCCGAAGACTAGCTCGATCTTATTATAGTATAGCTCTATAAGTTATACTATATTAATAGTTATATATACTAGGAAGAATTTTATAAATTTTATAAAATAGTCTATAATAACTAGGATTATATTAATCTCGCTTCTCTTATAGATTATTAGTAGAAAGTCTATAATAAAGTCTATAGAGAATTCTTACTATAGTTAGGAAGGAATTAGTAGTAGCTTTAAGATTCTATACTTTTAATATTTAGGAGATATAGTTCCTTAATAGATTAGATAGAACTTAATATATTTATCGATATACTTATAGATCTTTCTCTAGTAGTACTTCTAATTTAAGAGTTTAATAGTATAGTTTTATCCGAAATATCCGCCTATAACTAGATTATTATAGTATAGATATACTAATTCTTATTTTAATATTTTATCTATTAGGATATAAAGCTATGTCTTATAGTATACTATACTATTAGGATTAACTAACTAGATCCTAACTTCCGGGGTTTTCTAGTTAATTATTTTATAAATCTTTCCTATTTCGGGGTTATCTCTCTAGGATTCTAAGATAAGACTATAAAGATCTTCTAATATAATTATAATATAGATACTTTTATTTTTATATATATTCTTTACTATTTTATAGTATAAGCTCTAGATATAATCTAACTCTTATCTCTAGATATCTAAAGATCTATCTAGGATTCTATCTACCTCTAGATTAGATATTAATTTAGTTTTAAATTTATATAGATTAGCTAGTACTATCTATACCGCTACCTCTTCCCGATAGATTACTATCCTAGCTCCTATTTAGTCTTATAATAGATTTAATAGAGTAGTATTTAAGATATTCCTTAAAGTAGACTCTATTATCCTCGAAGATATATCTATAAGATTCTTTTTTCCTATATAGTATAAAATAATAAAGTTAAATATTAAAAGGATTATATACTATTATACTTAGTAACTATATAGTTTAGGATTCTATATAAAGAAATATAGATTATTATAGTCAGAAAAGACCTTAATTTAGTACTAGGATTCCTCTAAATAGTATTACTATATCTTAAAGGAATATATAATAGTAAAAAGTTCTTAATCTCTAGTAGTATATTAGCTTTTAGTATTAGAGAACTTATATAACTAAAATATAACTAGATACTAGATCCTCTTATTATCTAGTTATAATAGGATACTAGCTATTCCCTACTAAGAGATATCTATCTTAAGTTTAATTTTCCGGTCGGGATCGAAATATCGGAGAACTAGCGCTATTTTAAAAACTCGAATTAATTAGTAGAATATAGCTACTTTATAGACTTTATATTCGAAAGTTCCTAGTTATTAGCTATTTATTATTCCTTTTATAAGATCGGTAAGAGATTTTATAATACTAGTATAGTTATAGATAAAATATCGATAGAAGTTATAAAATCCGAGGAAGGATTAGATCTCGCGGATAGTGGTTAGTTAGGATTATTTCGGATAGCTTCTACTCTAGATTTATCTATTATTACTCCTATAGAACTTACTATATAGTCTAGGAATTCTATATATTCTTTATAGAATATATATTTTAATAGATAGATATAGAGTTTATACTAATAAAGTCTTTTTAGGATAAGATAGATATATTTTATATAGGAATCCTAATTAGAAGAAAAGATTAGGATATTATCTAAGTAAGCTATATAAAAGATATCTAAGTATTCTTATAATATAATATAGATATAATTTTAGAATAAAGTAGATATATTTATAAGTCTAAATAATATTACTATATATTTAAAATAGCTATATTAGGTATAGAAGACTATTTTCTATTTATTATCTTCCTTAATACTAATATAGTAGTAAGCTTTATAGATATCGACTTTAGAGAAGACTATAGCTCTCGCGAGTTTATTACGGATTTCTATAATAAGAGATAAGAGATAATAATTCTTTACCGAAATATAGTTAAGTTCTTAGTAGTTAATATAAAGATAGAGACTACTATTCTTCTTAGGAATAAAAAGGATAGATATATTTATAGGACTTTTAGATAGTCGGATTCTCCTATTTTTAAGATTAACTTAAATATACTCTTATAATTCTTTTAACTTAGTCCTTAGTAATAGATAGATTAGTCTATAGGATAGAGACTTATCTACAAGTAAGTCGATTATATAGTTAGTTTTCTTACGATATAGTAGAGTCTTAGTCTTCTAGACTAAATAGAGATCCGTAAAGTCTTAGAACTTAGGAGACTAGACTTTAATTTCTTCCGGATCTAGTAGTATTTCGGATAAACCCTTAATAGTATAAGAGGATAGTATACTTAGTTAATTATCTTTATCGAAGTTAGATACTATCTAGTAGGGGATAATAGCGAAGATATATACTTTATTATAAAGATATTTTATAAACTAGTAGAAAGAGAGTAACTTAAGATTTTTCCGGTTTATCCTAAAAGACTATTAATATATATCTATATTAAGAATAATTCCTTAGGTACTTAATCTAGGTATTCCGAGAAGTATAGGGAATCTATATTTTTATATAACTATATAATAGTTAATACTCTATATCTAGGTAGTACTATAGCTATCTATAGTAGTAATTAGGAGTTAATATATATCTTTAGTATTACTAAAATAGTCCCGAAAGTTATAGAGTCCTAGGATATAGAGGAATATCTAGTCGAGTTTATATATTCTTATAAAATTAAGATTAATTATATTAATACTAGCTCTAATATTAAAGCTAACTATAACTATATCTTATTAGATCTATATAGCTATCTAGATTATAGAAAGGATCTCTATAATAGACTAGGAAGTCGGAGATATAGAGTCTACTCTAATTTACTATTATTTCCTAGAGGATAGATTAGCTCCTCTATAATTTCGTTAATCTAGGTATTTTAGCTAGATTTTTATTCTTAAGAATAGCTAGAGATATAGTATCCTTTCTTATTATATTAGAAATAAGTAATATATAAGTAATCCTTCCGGTTAGAGGACTAATTATATTATAATAATATTCTAAAAGTAGTCTGGTTAGGATATATCGCCTAATTAGAAGTATTAGAGGATTTCTATTTTTTAGATAGATCTAATTAGGAGATCGAGGTTAAAGGGCTCCTATAATACTTCTTAGAGTTATATTTAGCTATATAATTATCTTCTATTCTACTAAAACTATAGCTATCCTAGATATAGATTACTACTAAAACTATATTAGTTCGGTTATTAGGTAGATTATTCTAATATAATATCTTAAGTTTATTTTTAAGAAAAGGATAGAGCTTAGTATAGTATCCGAGAGCTCGCTTCTTTTTCTAAAGATATATATAGTTTTCGATTAATTAGAGATAGTTATAAAATACTTAGGAGTCTTAGTTAGGAAGCTACTAGGCGCTATAATATTTTTCTATAATATTAGTATCGGTAAATTAGTCTTCTTAAATAAACTCTAGAGTCTAGTTAATAAAATCGGACTAGATAGAATAGATATAGAGGAATTCGGTCTTCTAATAGTTAGTCTATTAGGCCTATTAGGTAGATTCGAGTATAAAGAACCTAATTAGGATTTAGTATAAATTATTAGTAAAATAGTTAGGACTTATATTAAAGATATATTTAATTTTATCGAGCTACTAGTTATATTATTTAAGAGAGAAGGAGGAGCTTAACCGATAAGAGATATAATTAAACTTAATCTCTATACTATATCGAGATTAAGATATAACTAGGAATTCTAGTTCGGTTATATTCCGCTATAGAAATATTATCTCTTATTTTAGTTAGTAGATCCTAGCTTAGAGTAACTCTAGTATATTAGAATCTTCTAGTATAGGAGATCCGGGACTAGATATAGGAAGAGTAGTCTTACTAGTAAAGCTAAGAGAAGTACTAGTAGAGATCTATAGAGTTAGACTCTTACTAGCTTATAGGTTCTATATCTTAGTATAGCGTTTAGAATATTTAGTAGCTATAAGATAGATAGAACGCCGATAAGTTAGTAGATTAGATATCTTTCCTTTAGGTAGTTAAAAAGAAGATTTAGTAATTATTAGGATTAGGATTATAGGGTAACTAGGACTATTAACTAGGTAAAGGATCGAAGTCTAGGACACTTAAATTTAAAGACTAAATCTTAAAGATCGGAGTTCTTCCTTCCTTCTACGATTATTATATATATAGTTCCTATATACCGGGCCTTTATCCTTAGGGCTATAACCCGGATAGATTTATTAGCGTTCTGTACGTAATTCTCCCGCGACCGCGCCTTAGTAGGTCGCGCCGTAATAATAATCCTATAAATATATCTAAGTCTAAACTAATCTAGGATACTACTCTTAATATTATAGAAGTAGACCTAATAATAATTAGAGGTATATTAGAGAGTAAGTAGCTAGAAATAACTATATACTTCCTAGAATTATAGGAGAAGCTAAGTAACTAGGTACTTATAAAGGTTATCGAGAAGTATATACCGAACTTAAGTCTTTAGGTATATTCTAATAATATAAATAAGTAATTACTTATATTTATATACGAAGATAGTCTAGTAGCTCTATACCTAGAGTCTATCTTTTATATAGATCTTATTAACCGGATATATATATATTATAGCTACTTAGATTAGCTAGGATTAAATAGAGTTATCCGCCCGAGGATATAGTAGCTATAGATATAAAAGAATATTAAAGAAGTAGTATATATATACCCTAATTATTAGGTTTCGTAAGATTCGAAGAAGAGTCTAGGGAGAGAGTTACTATAGTATATAATAATATATAATATCTAGCTATTCTTATATTAGGATATTAATCTAATTAGTATCTTATCTACTATATCTAATAGGAATCAGTAGATTATTACTATAATTAATTATATAACTAGCTAGCTAGTTATATAAGTAGTACTAGAAGTAATAGAAGAATCCTTAGGTTAGTTCTTATATAAATAAATCTTTATAAACTATAGCGCCCTCTTAGAATTATTATTAGATAATAGTTAGAATCTACTTTCGGGAGTAGTTAACTACTATCTAAAGCTTCTAAAAACTAGATATCGAACTATAACCTCTTATTATCTACAGACGAATAGGAAAGTTAAGAACCTAAATAGTTTAATTAGATATATATTAATAAAATATCTTATAGGTAAATCTACGAAAGCTTAGGACTTATATCTAGTATAAGTAGTATTAGCTATAAGGATATAAGAATATATAGTTATTAGTCTTAGTCTATTCTTCTTAGTATATAGTATATATCTATAATTACTAGATAATAATCCTATATAGAGTATCTTAATAGATAGAGACTATCTTAGCGAGCTATAGGATCTTAGTAATATAAGAATAAAAGCTAATAAGCTCCTTCTTATATAAGCGATTAAGACTAACTAGATCCGTAATAGTAAGATTATAAAAATAGGCTTTAAGAAAGGAATCTAGATCTTAGTATATAATAAATCGCTAAAGAAGTATAAAAATAAGTAGTTTAGCCTATTCGAGGTACTTAGCTAGTATCTACTTAGTATATATATACTAGTAGAGCTAAGTAGTTATATACTCCGCTACTTAATTAATAGATTTTAGCTTATCGAGATAAAAGTCTAGGACCCTAAATAGCTATAGATATCCTAGATAGTATAGAGCGTCTTATATATAAAAGGCCTATATCTATAGCGGCCTAAGGAGATCCTTTATATCTTTAAAGAGGATAAGAATCCCCTATCTTACTTAGAACTATTCTTATTTATATATAAGGAATAGGATAAGTTCCGCGAGGATATTACTCGCTAGGAACTAGTAGGGAAGGGAATAAGTATAGTAACGAGAGCCTATAAAGGGTAATATATTATCTATACTATACTTAACTATTATCGAAAGAGACTCGAATAGATATAGATAAAAGTATATAAATCTATTCGAGATTAGAAGAAGCTATAGTTCTCTAGATTAGAAAGTATAGATCTAGAAATAGATAGTAAAGATATATAATAGGAAGATAGTAATATATAAAGCTATCTAGTCTATAAAAGTAAGCTTAGGAATACTAATACTTAAGAAAAGATCCTATTTAAAAGCCCTATAGCTATTATAATTCCTATAAAACGGTTCTAGTAATTATAAAGAAATATATATATATATACTAGTATTCTTATAAGAATTCCTCTAATAGATTCTTCTCGCTCTTATCTATCTTCTTACTACTATTATTATTATTATTCTTATTAAATTTATCCTTAGCCTTAAGTATCTATATAAGGATATTATAGTTACTTTATATATAGATAATAATATTCTTAAGGATAGTATATATAACGTATAGGTAATAAGTTAATAGTTAACTAGCTAGTCGGTTAACTAGTTCGTAAACAGACTTAGAGTATAGAGTTAGTTAGATAAGTTAACTAGTTAGTTACCGTGAACTAGTAAGTTTACTAACTAGTTAGTTAGCCGACTAGCGAGTTAGCGTTAACTAGTAGGTTAGTTAGCTAGTTAATAGATATAGACTTAGGGAGTTAAGGAGGAGATTATATAATCGATATTTACGTTTATAAGATTAGATATTTATCTACGCGTTATTAATAGAAGTCTTACGCGTGTATATACGCTAGAGCCTAAGGATTGTTTACCTTTCGGTTTACTTCTATAGAGGAACCTTCTATCTAGGACTTTCTATAAGGATTCTACCGCCTTATAGTAGTCCTGCCTACGATAGGTATTTAAGGTAGTACTTTATCTTCCTTATTTCTTCCTTTCCTTTTTCCCCTTCGTCTTAGTTTTCTTTATTATATAGGATATAGTTACTTTATCTTCCTTCTTCTATATATAGGTTATCGTAGCTATACTACCTAGGAGTTATATAAAAACTAAGATCTTTAATATTCTTTTTATCTTTATATAATAGACCGGCGCTTACTACGAGTTATTAAGTCTTTATATATTATCTTCCCTTATTTTTCTCTTTTCCCTTTAAATAATCGATACAGTAGTATCTATTAATATAGTACGCCTAGGTATTAATAAAGAACCCGGTTAGGGAGAGTTACGTAGTATATATCGAT
This sequence comes from Penicillium diatomitis, assembly GCF_028827545.1. NCBI lineage: Eukaryota > Fungi > Ascomycota > Eurotiomycetes > Eurotiales > Aspergillaceae > Penicillium > Penicillium diatomitis. The sequence goes on along the minus strand of NW_026623177.1, from coordinate 2,102,631 downwards.
AGAGCTCCTTAGCTAGACCTAACGATCTTCCCCGTAAAGACTATAATATATATTTTATTTAGATTATATCTTAGCTAGATAATCTACTCGAGTATTTATACGATAGAAAACTTAGCCGTAAGAACTTTATCGACTTAGTACGCGACGAACCTAGGTTTATATTCGACTTAATATAGGATATATAGCGAGCGACGGTTAACTACTTATATTATCTCGATAACGAAGTAGAGGAATAACGCGGATAGCTCGCTATAGCTACTACTAAGATAGTTAAACTAATAAACTAGAAGATAATAAATAATAAGCTCCTTTATAAGTCTAAGGAACGTACCGATCTTAATACTACTACTATTAAGCTTTTATAGATAATCCTCTAGTAGATCTATACCTTCGCTAATTAAATCGAAATAAGCTACCCTATATCTTCTACTAACTAATATAAATAGCGTAAAGCTACTATAGATACTACTATAATAGGCCGTTCCGATTCTATATACGTTATATATAAATTTAAGATCCCCGATCTACCCCTACTTACCGATAGAAAAGAAATAACTTAGGAAAACTAGAAGATCGCGATAGAGCGTAAGCTATATAGTATAGGACTAGATCTTACCGATCTCTTAGCTTTAGACTACGCTTACTCTCGATATAGAGGTATAGCCGAATAGAATATTAATTAATATATAATAGATATAGTCTCTAAGCGATACTAGAACTATAACGATCTCTTTAAGTATCTTAGATCTATCTTCGGCGACTATAATAAAGCTATATACTCTAAACAGGATTTCTAGAACTTAGAGATATAGGATAGCTAGTTATTTAGCAACTTCCTATCTTAGTTCTCTTATCTCTTCGATACCGGCGAACTTATTATAGGCGAGTACTAGAAGAAGTATACCCTCTAGAACTACTTAACTCCCCGACTTCGGGAGATTATCGATATCGACTTAATCGATAAGCCTCTTATATCCTTTACCGAGTTTAGCCGTAAGGTTAGAAAGAAGTACGATACTCTTTATCTAAGTAGCTAGATCTCCGCTTAGCGATATAGCTAGACTACTAATAATAAAAGTATCGATCTATCTAGAGCGTCGAAGGCGCGTTTCTCTAAGAAGTCTAACGATAAAACTACTACTATAACTTTAGTATTATCTAGTACTACGTCTCGTGAGATAAAGGTAATCCTAGTACCTAATACTAAGAGTCTAGATAGGAAGACCTATATCCGCTATATAAAGGAAGGACGATACTTTAGATATAGATAGACCGGATATATATCTTCTAAGTATCCTAGTAAGGAATACGCTACTTTAGTAGCTAAGATATTAGTACCTAACCCTAGTTATATAGAAGAGATCTCTAAACCCTCTGAGGCGGGAAAAGCCTAAGCCTAGAATAAGTCTCCCTTCTAGATATAAGTATTATAAAAGTAGTTATACCTTTAGATTTATATATAGTATTAGGAAATAATAAATAATTTACTTTTCTAATTATACTTATATCTAATAGTTAGTTAACCTATATAACTACTTTACTCGATACTAGAGTAATATCCTATATAGCTATCGATAAAGGATTAGCCTATACTATCCGAGATATTTAGAATATTCTATAGATATCTTTATCCTAGTTAGTAAAGATAGAGGAATATAATAGGAAAGATAGAAATACTATTATCTATATAATTATTCTAACTCTCTAGATCGATAGATAACGGTTTTATTAGATACCGTTCCTTATTACCGGTTTAGGTTATTACTATATAATTATCGGATAAGTCTAGTTCGCGTATTATTAAGTATTATTAGATTATATAAATTACCGAATCTAGTAGCCTACTAAAGTTATCCTAGTAGATAAGATAGCTAGGAAACTAACTCTAGAGATCTCCCTACCGGTATTAATACGTCCGCGGGTTATAAATTAGAAATATTAGGTATATACCGAAGCCCGTAACCGGGAAATAGAGTAACTAATCGAGTAGAAGCGGATCGATAGATCTTAGATTACTTTAACTATATATAACGCCGAATATCGACTTCCTAAAGAGTTCTTAAGTAATTATATACGAGCCTATAAGGTATTTAGCTATATAATAGCTAGGGATAGAGAACCGGTAGTCCTAGCTCCTTAACCGTTTTACGTAGAATTAAATACTATATTTCTAAGTCCTGCTCGAGCTTTTATTAGTTAAGTAGAGTTTAAATACTATATATAGGCTAAGGATACCGAAGTATTTATTACTACTCTTAATAAGATTAACGCGGTAATTACGGAACTAGCTCCTCGGAATAAAGTAGTTATAGAGAAGAAGTCTATTTAATAGTAAATTCCTAAGGTATACTATAATCTATAGGAGTTCTTCTTATAATATAAGTCCGATATTCTACTACTATATCGGGGCCTATTCGACTATAAGATCCTCCTTAATAGAGAGTAGAGACTAGGCTATTACCCCCTCTATAAGATAAACTAGAAGGAGCTTAAAGTAGTTCGAAAGTACCTTTTCGAGAACTTATAAAAGGGCTTTATTATTCTATCGAGGTACCCCTTCGCTTCTCTAATCCTAATAGCGAAGAAGATAGATAGCGGACTATACTTCTATATAGACTACCGACGACTAAACGCGGTTATAGAAAAAGATATCTACCTATTACTACTTATTAACGAGATAATAGACTAGTTAGCCCGCGTAAGACGCTTTACTAAACTTAATATATAATAGGGATTCTATCGACTTAGAATAGTAGCGGACTTAGAGGATCTAATAATATTTATAACTTAATATAGGATCTTTAAGTATAAGGTTATACCGTTTAGGTTATATAATAGACCTATCTCCTTCTAATAGTATATTAACTAGGTACTTAGGGATCTCTTAGATATAGTTACTATTATATTCGTAGATAATATCCTAATCTTTAGTAAGAACCCCGAGAAGTATATTAAATACGTTCGGGCTATAATCTAACGATTATAAGCTATAGGACTTTAGGTAGTAATCTATAAATATAAGTTCGACCGAACCGAGACTAAGTTCTTAGGTTTTATCGTAGGAGTAGATAGAGTAAGGATAGACCCTAAGAAGATTAAGACTATTTATAAGTAGTAAACTCCTATAATAGTTAAAGGAGTTTAGTCCTTTCTTAGGTTCTATAACTTCTATTATTATTTTATTACCGCCTATAGTTATATCGCGAAGCTACTCTACTAACTTATAAAAAAGGACTATATATTTATATAAAGTAAGGACTATATAAATATCTTCTAGTAACTAAAAACTACTCTTTCTTTAGCGTCTATCTTAGTATACTACTATCCGGAGAGAGAGATAAGACTAGAAATAGACGCCTCGAAGGATATTATCGTAGGAGTACTATCCTAGAAGTAGGATAGATTATAGTATCCTATTAGGTTCTTCTCTAAGACTATATTATCTAGGAAGTAGAAGTAGGATATCTATAACCGGGAGATACTAGCGATTATAGAGAGTATAGATAATTAGTAGACTAAGCTATCGGGACTATAATATAAAGAAAGATTCGAGGTCCTAACGGATTACCGGGCGTTAGAGTACTTTATATTATTAAAACTTCTAAACGCTTATTAAGCTCGCTAGGATTTAAAACTTTCCTAGTACTATTTCGTTATCTACTACCGACTAGGATAATAAAATACTCTTACGGATATATTATCCCGCTTCTAGGTTAAATAATAAGAGGAACCGAAGAGCTAGATATTACTACCGGAATCCTACTTAGACCCCTAGATTATAAATAAGTATAAGACTATTCGAATTAACCGACTCTATATTAGTAGCGACTTAATTAAATAGTTACTCTTAGTAAACCGGGATAACCTAGAGCTAGAAGTATAGCGTTAGGAAGCTAAATAGGAGAATTCCTTAAGTAGATTCGACTTACGAGAAGGGATACTAATCCGTAATAAGAAGCTTATAGTCCTAGTATATAAGTAGCTACGAATCCGGTTAATCTCCGAAGCCTATAATTAACTATCTTTAGCCTACCCGAGTACTAAGAAGCTTTAGAAGTTCCTAGTAAGCTATTTTTAGTAGGAGACTCTCCGCTAGGATATTATTCGGTTTTCGGATAACTATATAATATATAAGTATACTAAAACCTAGCGAATAAAGACTCTAGGACTCCTAAACCTATTACTAGTACCGGATAGACCCTAGTAGTATATCTCTATAGACTTTATATACCTACTAAAAGACCGATATAGATATAATAATACCTTAATAGTAGTCTATAGATTAATAAAGTAGATAGTTTATGTATCCTTATTTAAGGATACTATAGCTAGGGATCTAGTAAAGTTATAATTAATATACTATTATAGATAGATAGGACTTCCGGACTTAATTATATCGGATAGAGGACTATAGTTTATTATATTATTCTAGAAGATCCTATATAAGTTAATAGGGATTAAGCGGAAGATATCTACTCTATATTACCCTTAAATAGATAGATAGTCGGAAAATACGATCTAGTTACTATCTTAATAACTACGCGTCTTTGTAGATAAGTTCGCTAATAACTAGTCTAGTCTACTACTAATAATAGACTTTACTTAGGCGATTTTATCTTATAAGTCGACTAGGGTCTTACTATACTATACCGAATATAGGTATAAGCTAAGAATAATAGTTAATTAGTAACTTAGTAGTAGTAGACGGGATCTCTATAGGCTAGACTAGGAGATAGCTCGAGACTAGATAGATAAAATTCGCTAAGTTTATAAGTTTATATAGGATAATATAGCTAAAGCGTAGGAACGTTAGTATATCTAGGCGAATCGATATCGTAGGAAGCTAAACTTCGATATTAGGGACCTTATTATAATTACGATAAAGGATAATTAGTAGATTATAGAAGGGCTATTAGGTAAACTCTGTCCGAAAGTAGAGGGGCCTTTCCGGATTATCGAGAAGATAGGATATACTTTTCGACTATAACTACTAGAAGGGTTATTATAATATAATATCTTTAACCCGGAGAAGTTACGCTATATAATAAGTATAGATCTACTTCTAGGATAGCCTATCCCTAAACTAGCGATATAGGTTATACTAGAGCCGGAGTATAATATAGAGATAATCCTTACTTCGCGAATTAACCGGTCGAAGCTTTAGTATCGAGTAAAGTAGATAGGATTCGAGAATAATATAATATAGTATAATACTAGTAATTTCCGGACTATAGCTTCGAAACTCCGGGAATATTATAAAATCTACCTATCCCGCCCTAGATCTCCGGTAAACCTTAACCGTTAGTTAGAGTACGAGGCTCTTAATAAGGAGCTACTAGTATACCTAGACGATAATATACCGTAATATTACTACGCCTAAGGATAGTCGCGAGTCTAAATAGGGGGTAATATAATATATAGGTAATAAGTTAATAGTTAACTAGCTAGTCGGTTAACTAGTTCGTAAATAGACTTAGAGTATAGAGTTAGTTAGATAAGTTAACTAGTTAGTTACCGTAAACTAGTAAGTTTACTAACTAGTTAGTTAGCTGACTAGCGAGTTAGCGTTAACTAGTAGGTTAGTTAGCTAGTTAATAGATATAGACTTAGGGAGTTAAGGAGGAGATTATATAATCGATATTTACGTTTATAAGATTAGATATTTACCTACGTATTATTAATAGAAGCCTTACGCGTATATATACGCTAGAGCCTAAGGATTATTTACCTTTTAGTTTACTTCTGTAGAGGAATCTTCTATCTAGGACTTTCTATAAGGATTCTGCCGCCTTATAGTAGCCCCGCCTACGATAGGTATTTAAGGCAGTACTTTATCTTCCTTATTTCTTCCTTTCCTTTTTCCCCTTCGTCTTAGTTTTCTTCGTTATATAGGATATAGTTACTTTACCTTCCTTCTTCTATATATAGGTTATCGTAGCTATACTACCTAGAAGTCATAGTATAAGCTTTCTTAGCGTATAAGAAATTACTATTAGTAGTATATAATTTCTTATTATTAAGAGATAAACTAAACTAAGTATTCTTAAAAGACTATAAGATAGACTTTTTCGAGATCTTACTTAAGCTATTAACCGCCTTTATATACTTAGAAGGTTCTTCTATATATAAACGCTAGCTATCTATATTATTACGCTTAGGCTTAGTTATAGTCTCTACTATCCGGATAGCTAGATAGTTCGGATTCTCCTTCTTTAGGAATATAGTAATCTAAATAGGAAGAGTTTTATCCCTTCTATAGAATAAATACTTAGCCTTATCTCTATCCTAAGTATAATTCATATAGGATCTATTAAACTAAGGCTTCCTATCGAAGATTAGGAGCCGGTAGGGCTTAAATAGATCCTTCTTCTTACTATAAGAGAGATAAGACTTACTAGACGGTATCTTAATACTTACTTATTAAATAAATTTATATTAAAGATATAATTAATCCTTATAATCTTTCGGGCTATAGACCTAATCGATATCGTATATATACTTAAGCTAGTATATAGCGAGATTATTATTCTTCTTAAAAGAAAGTAAGAGGGGATTAAACTATAAGTTAAGATCTATATCTATATACTAGAGTTAGTAGATATATAATACTATAAGAGAGTAAAGGAGACCTATATATTATAGATAGAGGAATCTTATTATTATCTACTTCTTCTTTAGAATCCTTAGCTATCTTATTCTTACTATCGTTATTATTATTATTATTACTATTATTACTATTATCGCTATTACTACTATAATTATTACTATTACTATTACTACTATTATCCCTATTACTATTACTACTACCGCGGAGATAATAAGTAGTTCTCTTAATATTAGATAGATATATAGGAATATTAGAGTCGATAGGAATAATACTACTTAGAGTATTATTAGCTAGAATACTAGATTATAGCTAGCTACGCTCGAGAGGTTAAGTCGGTATAGGTATACTATTAGAAGATATACTATAAGTTACTAAAGCGCGTATTAATACTAAAGAGAGGTTATTATTAGTATTAAATAGATATAAATAGTAAAGGACTTATCTATATTAAAGCTAGAAGAAGATTTCGAGTACTAGAAAGAGAAGTATATTATAAGTTATAGGAAGAAAAAGAAGCTAAGGATAAGTATTTAAGTAAGAGACTTATCTTATCCCGGGAGTTACTATATTAAGAGAGATTCCTTTAATATAGATATAAATTACTAGATTTAGTAAATACTAGGAGGCCCTATAAAACTATAAGGATCTAATCCTATCCGTTCTTTATATAGACTAATACTATCGCCTAATTTTTATAATAGTTAGCTTTACCGATCGATTTCTTTTATCTAAGTTCTACTATTCTTATAAGTATAGCGCCGATTAGCGGGGATTCGGGTTAGAAATTATAGGAATTACGGGAATTCTAACTCGGACGTAGCTCTTTTAATAGGAGAGCGTAAGCGCGAGGATTTTTGTAGCGCGTTTCTTTATAAGAGATTCCCGACTACGAGGGTATAGTCGAATCTAGTAGGGGAGGATATAATTATAGGCCTATAGCTATCTTAGGTATCCTAACCCTTCCTTTTCGCTATAACTAGAGCTAGATAAGCTATAATCTTACCGTATAGCTCTGTTCGGTTATATAAGGACCCTTAGTCCTCTATATATATATAGTTACGTCCGTAGCTATACGTAGAAGAACTATATCCTATCTACCCTCTAGATCTTAATTTCTAGATAATAGTAAAAGAAGAATAGGCGTAGTTTAGTATATATTCCTATTTTCTACGGAAAGAGAAAGGACTATTAGTAATACCGTAGTTTATACAGACTAATAAACCTTTATAAGACTCTTAGAATAGCTAGTAAAATCCTTAAAGGATATAGAAAATTTACTAAGGAATAGTAAATTTCTAGGGAGGGTAGTATATAGTAGGGAATCCGGTTATATATATATAGAGTAGATAGTCTATTAAGGTATATATACCTAATAGTAGCCTTACGGTCGGGAGAGGCTGTTTAGATATAAGGAGAGGGAGTTAACTATAATACGAATAACTATACGGATACGAAGGATAGGATATAACTATCGGATTAAACGGCTTTAAGGGAGTTTAGTATAGTCTTTATAGTCGGATTCTTTTATATTATAATGATATACTCTTTTTGATCTTCCTCTTTACCTTCGGACATCCTACGGATAGGTATTATACAGTCGGGCTGGGAGATCTCTAGACGTACGTGCTAGTGGTTGTGGTTTGGTTCCTCTATGACTCGACCTATCTAGTGAGATCAGACTACCTTAAGTATTCCCCTCTATAATATATATTAATACTATAGAATACTATAAGAAGCCCTAATTAAGGTAAGTTCCTATAGTTATATATATACTAATCACGGTTTAGCTATATCTTATCTTTATTTAACCCTACTTATCGTTCTATTATTATAATAGTGCCGACTTATATCCGATTCTATAATAGTATCTTCTTTATTAGTATAGTAGACCTCGCTATCCTATCCGTAGTCGTAGCTTAGGTAATATAAAGGAATATTATTATCCGATAGAGACGCGAATATTACTATATATAGTATATAGTATATATATAAATAGCTAAAAACTTAGGAGACTTCTGGCCGGGACGTCTAGTATAAAGGAGGGGATTTATTGTTATAGCGCGACCTACTAAGATACGGTCGCGGGAGAATCACGTACAGAACGCTAATAAATCTATCCGGGTTATAGCCCTAAGGATATAGGCCTAGTATATAGGAACTATATATATAATAATCATAGAAGGAAGGAAGAACTCCGACCTTTAAGATTTAGTCTTTAAATTTAAGTCCCCTAGACTTTAATCCTTTACCTAGTTAATAGTCCTAGTCACCCTACGATCCTAATCCTAATATTTCGTTTCCGATCGGATATCTCCCTTCTAGTTTTACTTCTAGTTACTTAACTACTAGTAGGTTAGGTCTCTTCTAGAAGGATACCCTATATACCGACTATAGTAGAGTAGAGTTTTTTTTTAGGCTTCGAGCCCTCTCTCGTACTATCGTATAATTTTTAAGATTTTTAGTATAGTAAGGAGAGGGTTACTTAGTACTATAAGTAGTTAGTAATTTAAGCTAGATCTTTAGGGATCGTTTAGTCTCGAGAGCTTAGTAAGTATAGTTCTAAGTAAGCTTTCGCTCTCGAGTAGTTAAGCACGGAGGCTTAGCTAATATAAGGGTTTACTACTAGATAAGATCTAGAGGGTAGATAGGATATAGTTCTTGTAAGTATAGCTACGGGCGTGACTATATATATACGGAGGACTAAGGGTCCTTATATGACCGACCGGAGCCGTACAGTAAGGTTATAGCTTATCTAGCTCTGGTTATCGCGAAAAGGAAGGGTTAGGATACCTAAGGTAGCTATAGGCCTATGATTATAGAATAGAGGATCTTAAGCTTTCTAACTAATAAGAGAAGAAGTTCGAGTTTCCTAGGAAGTATTTAAGATTCTTATAGTTAGGATTAGAGAGGCTAATAGAAGATCTTTAATATTTATTAGAGGCTACTAGGAGAACGTAGCAGACCCAAAAGAGGGGAGAAAGGAATAGTGAGATTGTATCTGGTAAGAGGTGCCTATCTAAGCTACGAAGGTAGTGTGCGTGGGCGCGTACTACGCTAGTGAGACGCGCTAAACTACTAAGCTATCTTAATACCCCCCTAGACCTCGATCTACTAATCTTACTCAAAACACGAAAAATATGAAAAGTGATTATATAAATATATTAATAACATCTTAATATAGCTTTTTGAGCTTAAAAAGGTATTTAAACCCTTAGAATTAAGCTCGCTAGAAAGGCTATTGAATTAGAGCTTTTTTATACCTAAAAGGTGTAGAAACCTCTCGAATTAGACTTACTATAGTGGCTTAGTAAAGCTATCTACGGCCTACTCTGTAGTAGAGATTTTAACGAATTTATATACCCTCCTAGAGACTTAGTCTCTAATATAATAGTATTTAATATTAATATACTTCGTTCGTTAGTATAAATCATAGCTTTTAGTAAGATAAATAGCGCCTTAGTTATCCTTATAGATTATAGTAGGAAGTTATAAAAGGGACTCTATATTAAGTTCCTTAAGGAAAAGCTATAGCTATAATACCTCTTAGATAGCTAAAGATATAGCTATATACTTACTTTCTATAGAGGAAAGAGTAATATATATTTACTTTTTATAAGCCTAAGTAATTATACTATTCGTAAGCTTAAAAAGGAAGCCGGAGGTTAATATACTACTATCTATATATTTACCGGCCTAATCTATATTAACGAATCTAAAGAGGGGGTCTAGTAAGTAGGAATATACGATAGTAAGCGTTTCAGAACCCTTAAGATATCGAAAGATACGCTTTAATATAGTTATATACTTCGCGGAGGGGTTATACGTATATCTTATAAGCTTTATAACTACGAATACGATATCTAGTTATATATTAACTATTAGCTAAATAAGTAAGCCTACTATCTTACGGTAAGCTTTAACTTCTACCGGAGTAGTAGTATCCTTACGTAGTTATAGGATCTTCTTATTATAAAATAGCGTAGGGACTATATATATATCTTATAGGTTAAATTTAGCGAGGACTTTACGAATATAGGTAAGCTAAGAAAGTATAACTTTACTATCTATAGATTAAATAATATTAATCGTAAGAAATCATGTAGTAGTACTATTATTAGTAATATCGAAGGATTTTCGAATATAGTCCTTAAGCTATATAAGAGATTTATATAAAGGCGTAATAATTAGTATATTATTAATATATATAAGAAGATAGAGCTTATATTTTATATACACGAATACCGAATAGTCCGCTTATAAGCGAATAAATCTAATTACTATTAGAGCCCTATAGATAGTATTATACTACTCGCGAGGACTCTATTTTAGACCGTATAAAGTCTTTAAAAGAAGACCGTATTTTCTAGGCTCTTTAAAACTATTAGGAAGTTAAATATAGATTTCTTTAAGAAGCTCTATATTAAGAAATACCGTAATAAAGTTAATATAATATATCTACTAGCCGAAATACGTAGCGATTACGTAGAATATTTTAAAGCTTAAAGCTTTAGCTATACTTATATAAATATTAAGATAATCGATTCCTTCGCGTTACTTAAACCCTTTTATAATAAGACGCGCTTTATAGGTCCTATTATCCTTAATATAAAAGATCTATCGAAGCGGAAGAAGCGTCTTTTTAGTACCCTTAGTAGGAAGATTATATATATACTAAGTACTATTTTTTAGCTATTTCTGTATTTCCTTATCTATAGCTTTAATCTATTTAGTCTATTTATCCTTACTATAATTTTATATTATATCCTACTAGCTATCTAGTTTATATAGCGTTAACTAAGCTAAAGCTTAATATAAAAGCTTTAGAAGTAGTTATAAGTCTACGGTTATTGTTAGGGGGTCTGTATCGTAGGACAGAGAACCTATTAGCTAGGCAGAGAGTCTAAGTCTATGGTTATGATTATCAAAGACTGAATCTTAGGGTATAGTAGACTTCACTAGTTTATACAATATATATATAGGGGTTCCGTGTACCGAGTCCCTATAGCCCTATACAGAGCCTTTAGGGTTATTACCCTAAGGCGACGCGGGGTCGATTCGATCGTGAATCGTCCTAAGTCACCACGTATAAGTACGCCGTGATAACTATTACCCCCTTCTATACTAGTCGTCCCGACTAGGGATATTCTTATCTAGGGAATACTATAGTCCGGACTTTATTGTGGTACTAAGGGAAGGAATCGTAGGTATATCGTATACGGAACGCTATATCCTTAAATTTAGGAGATATAGGTATAAATAAAGGATTACTATATTACGTAGCCGTAACCTCCTACTACTATCGGCGATACCGTTTAAAAGAAATCGCGGTAGGGTACTTAATCCCTATTTGCCTAATTAACGTTAGTTAGGGAGCTAGGAATCTGTCTATAATAGGATATTTCGTTAACGATTCGTCCCCGAAGATTTATAGAATCGATTTTCCCTATAGATAAGGAGATTTTTAATTTTAACCTACTTCCCTTATTTAAGCTTAGTTCTAGAATACCCTATCGTTATCGGAATCGTTATCGCTACGAGGCTACTAGCGGAATAGGCTATACGTCTCCTACGCTAAACTTTATAACCGTAAGCCCTAATTTTCTCTAGTATCTAAAGTATTTCGGTAGGGCTAAGGTAGAGTATAACTATCTAGTTATAATAGCCTCTTTCGCTATAGAGTACGAGTTTAATCGCTTAGGGTCGGTACTCTATAATAGCTATAAGGGTAACTATAATATATATAAGACTATAAGTTTTCTACTCTTTTCCGAAATACTTCCGAATTACTAACGGATCGTAAGACTCCCGTATTAATAATCTAGGATATATAGGTATTCTATTTTCTTTTAAAGATTTACTAGGTAATCTTTAATAGTACCTAGGAGATTACTATAGTACCTAGGCTATCGTATATTCCGGTTTAGCCGGTTAGTATTTATTCCGATCTATTCTAGATAAGTAAGGACCTTACTATAACTTTCTTAGGGGTTATACGGGCCTATAAGAAAGAGTATATATTCGAAGATCCGAAGTATATATAAAAGGTACGGATCGCCTATGATTCTTTAACGATTCGTTCTAATAAATTCTCTTTATAGAGGTACCGTTATTTCTATTTAGAAAAGATAGCGTTACGTTACTAGAACCTAATTACGGCTTTCGGTCCTCCCTTAATATATACAGACTAATATCTCGGTCTTAAAAAAGGGGACGCTAGGTTTATATTATAGTAGACTAGGCTAGTTAACTTTACCGAGCGCTTAGAGACTATAATAACTACGAATAGTATACTTAGGATAGAAGCGACCGCGATAAAGAATATAGTATTAGAGTTTATAGAGTATTTCTAAGGTAAATCGTAGCGGATTCGGTCTAGTTTCGTCTTATATATTTCTATATATTTTTAAACTTCGTAATAGATTATTTTGTATTTTATATATTCTCTTTAGGTACCTATTCGTTATATTTAGAGGGCTAGTCCTTCTATTTAACTAGGAAATAAAGTTATCCGTTAATCTTTATCTTCCCTTTAACTTCTTCGACTTTGTATTCTTAGTCGTCTTCGATAAGGTTAGGAAGCGGGAGTATTCTAGAAGCGCTTCGCGATAGATTATTATACTATTTTTCTAGAAGGAAGATGTAGAAAACGTTATAGAGATATATATACTTTTAGGGTAGTACTAGTCTATACGCCTAAGTTCCGATTACTTATAGGATTCGGAATAGGCTAATTCTCCTAGGAGCGAGCTTCCTAGACTCTTTAATTCGTAAGTTTTGCGTAGAAAGTATTATAAGATTATTACGCTTAAATATAATAGGGGTTCTTTTTGTATTATAGTATTTTATTATCGATTTATTAGCCTTTCGCTAGTAAGTTATTAACTTCTTACGTAAACTCTGTAGTTTCTTGATCCTAGTTTATACTCCTAGTAGCCTTTCTTTTTCTATAGTAGTCTCGTTATATATATAGAAGGATATATTATATCCGAATAGTACTTCGTAGGGGCTAAATTTTATTATATTATTTTAGTATAGATTATAATAGAATTCTGCTATTCGTAGCAAATTTAGCTATACGGTTTATTCTTCTCCTATAAAGTATCTTAGGTAATATTCGAGGGTTTAGTTTATTCGTTCCGTTTAGCTATCGGTTTATAGGTAAAACGCGGTTAAAAACCTAAGCTTTATTTTTAAGGTATTAAATAGCGAAAGCTAGAATTTACTAGTAAATACCGGACCCCGGTCGGATACGATTCCTTCTTATAGTCCGTAGACTAATTCGATCTCGTTATAATATAGCTTAGCTAGTTATATAGCGTTAATTATTATATATACTAGGAAAAATTTTACGAATTTAGTAAATCTATCTATAACGACTAGGATCGAGTCGACCTCGTTTCCCTTATAAATCGTAGGTAGAAGGCCTATAATAAAGTCTATCGAGGTTTCTTACTATAGTCGGGTTAGAATTAGAAGAGGCTTTAATAAGCTATACTTCTTATACCTTAGTAGTATAGCTCTTTAGTATACGGGGTAGAACTTTACGTATTCCTCTACTTATTTGTAGAGATTTTTCTAGTAGAATTTTCGACTAATCGATTTAATCGTTTATAACCGGCTAAAATAGCCCCCTATTACTAGATTATTATAATATAGCTTTATTAGCTCTTACTTTAGTTTTTTATTAGTTAGAATATATAGTTATCCTTTGAACTATACTAATTTATTAGGATCGACTAACTAGTACCCTAACGTCGGGATATTCTAGTTAATTAATAAATAAATCTTCCCTATATCGGGGTCGTCTTACTAGGCCTCGAGGATTATACTTCGTAGATTACTAGTTATATTCGAGACGTAGATATATTACCTAAGATAATAAGCTACTACTTTTTTATAGTAGGAGTAACGGGCGCGACCTAGCTCTTACCTCTAGGTATCTAAGGTACTATCTAGCTCTTAAACCCCCGAATCCGGTAATAATTCCTTTTTAAATTAATATAGATCGGTTAGTACTAACTATACTACCGCCTAGCTCCGTTCCGGTACCTCTTCGGTTACTATTCGGGCCTATAATAGATTTAATAGAGTAGTATTTAAGGCGTCCCTCGAAGCTAGCTCTATTATCCTTAAGGGTATATCCGCCGGGTTTTTCTTTCCTATATAGTATAAAATTATAAAATTAAATATAGAGAGGGTTATATACTATCGTGCTTAACGCCCTTATAATCGCGGGTTTTATATAAAGGATCTTAAGTTATTATAGTCCGAAAAGACTTTAATTCGGTACTAAGATCCTTTAAGGTAATACCGCTAAATCTTAAAACTATATATAATCGCGTATAGCTCTTAATCTCTAGTAGTATAGCGGGATTCGGTATTAGAGAACTTACGAGACTAAAATATAACCGGGTACTAGATTCCTTCGTTATCGGGTTAGAATAGTATCCTAGCTATTCCCTATTATAAGGCGTCCGTTTCTAGTCGGATAGTACGATTAGGATCGAAATATTATAGAATCGGTACTAACTCGAAAGCGTAGAGTAAATTATAAAAAGCCTAGGTCGTATAGGTACTAAGTTTAATCCTACCTAGTCGTTTTCCTTTTTCGAGGCCTTTCGTAAGGTCTATAAGAGGTTTTATAATAGTCGAGTAGTTATAGATAAAGCGGCGGTAGAAGTTATAAAATCTAAGGAAGGATTAGACCTCCTTAATCGTAGATAGTAGTAGCTATTCTCGGATTAACTTAACCCGTAAAGGGTCTATCGATATTCTAGTAGTAGTAACGATATAGCTAAGAAATTCTACTTAGTCTTAGTAGAAGAAGTATTTATCGGGGTTAATATAGAGTTCGTATTACCGGAGTCTTTCGAGGATAAGTCGGATATATTTTATATACGATTCGATATCCTCCGAGAAGATTAGAATATTATCTAGATAGACTACGTAGAAGAGATCTAGATATCCTTATAGTATAATATAGATATAGTTCTAGAATATAGCTAGGGTATTAGTAAGACTAAAAGGTATAACTATATACTTATAGTAGCTATATCGCGTTCGGAATACGGTCTTCTACTCGTCGTCCTTCTTAATACCGATATAGTAATAAGCCTCTCGGATATCGATCTTAGAGAACTTCTTAGCGCGTAAGAGGCGATCGAGGATTTCGGAGATAAGTAGAAGAGGATAGCGATTCTTTACCGAAACGCGATTAAGTCCCCGGTAGTCTATATAGAGTTATAATCCGCCGTCCTTTTTAGGTATAAAAAGAATAGATATATCTATAGGACTCTTCGACGGTCGGATTCGGCTATTCTCTATATTTACGCGAATATACTCCCTAAGTTCCTAAAGCTCGGCGCGAGAGAGAGGATAGATAGACCTATAGGGTAGAGTAGCCCCCGGGATAAGGTCGATTATATAATCGGTCTCCTTACGCTAGGGTAAGATCCTTACCTTCTCCGCCGAGTATAAATCTTCGAAGTTATAAAGTTCTTTAGGCTAACTAGCGATTCCGGTATAATTCGTAGTCCTTTTAGGGTTCCTTCGGATATTAGTAGGCGGGAGCGAACTATCGAAGAGCGGATTATCGAGAGTATCGAGGTCTATTTCTAGATTAATCTAATAGGGTACTACTATAAAGATATATACCTTATTACGTATATATTTCGCGAATTAATAGGGGGTAAGTAGATCGAGATTTCGATAGTTAACCCCGAAGTACTAATAATATATACCTATATCGATAACGATTCCTTATATATATAACCCGGGTATCCCTAGTAGTATAGGGGATCCCGTCTTCCGGTTAATAGTATAGTACTCTACTATCTAGGTCTTTATAATTCCTCGTTAATTAGTTACTATAATTAAGACACGGAAAGCGTCCTTAGCGTTACTATATTAATCCTAGAAGTTATAGAGCTTAGGTATTTAGAGAGCGGCTTATTATAGTTTATAAGACCTTACGAGTTCGTAGTCGATAACGCTTATACTTATACCTATATCTAGGCTAATTTTAATAATAGTATCCTTAATACGTATAACGGTTTTAATTATCGGAAGGATCTCTATAAGTAGCTACTAAGTTAGGACTATAGAGTTTACTCCGACTTACTAGCGTTTCCCTATTCTTTTACGGCTTCGTCGTCGGCGATAATTTCGTTAATACGTATATTTAGGCGTCCTTAGCTAGGTCTTACCCGGGAATAGTTAGAAGTATAATATCCCTTTTTTCTATATATATAATAGGTAACCGAAGTTAGGTCCCTATTTCTATAGAACTAATAATAGGATAAGACAGAAGTATTTCGATTAGGGTTCGTAGTCTCTTATCCGTAGAAAAAGGGTCGGTACTTCTTAGTATTTTCTTATTATCCCTTTTAGTCCTAGTCTTCCTAGTATCGCTTCTTCGGATTTATTCTAGGTAGAGAGGGATTCCGATATCCTATACCTCGACTATCCTATATATAGATCGCGGCCGAAACTATATCGGTACGATTCTCCGGGAGGTTATTCTAGTATAGTACTTTAAGTTTATTTTTAAGGACTAGGTATAGTTTTATATAGTAGCTAAGAGTACACTCTTTCTCCTAAATATTTATATAGTTTTCGATAGATTAGAGATAGTTATAAAACGCGTATAGGTCTTAGTCCTCGAGCTAGTAAGCGCTATAGTATTTTTCCGTAATATTAGCCTCTGTAAATCGACTCCCTCGGATAAATTCGAGTATCTAGTTAACGAAATTATCCTAGGTAGGCTATTAGGCTATAAACTCGGTCTTTTTATAATTCGTCTACTAGGCCTATTAGGTCGGTTCTAATATAAAGAATCTAATAGGAATCTTATATAAATTACTTATATATCGGTCGGGACTAGCTTCGAAGATATATTCTAATTTATCGAGCTACTAGATATATTACTCTAGGGTTAAGGTAGAGCTTAAGCGGTACGAGATATTATTAATTTTAATCTCTACGCCTCGGGGTCGATAGGGAAGAGGAGACGCGGGTTAAGGTTCGGGGGTATCTCGTCGCCGAGTCGTAGCTTTATATTCGAGTTACTAGATCCGCGCTAGGAGGCGATCGAGGGTATTTTATTTATTTAACTCGGCCTATTCGGGAGATTATACCTCGAAACTAGATCTATCTTCTAGGTCCCGAGGGGTTAGGCTAAGTTTACTTAAGGGTTACCTAAGCCCCTTACTAACTTGTCGGGATCGTTCCGCTACTATAAGACGGGCGGATCGTTAACGGGTCGTCGGTATAGATATTTCTTCTCTGAGTAGCTAAATAGGAAGATTTAGTAATTATTAGGAGATCTATATCGTAGGATAGAGAACCTATTAGCTAGGCAGAGAGTCTAAGTCTATAGTTATGATTATTAAAGACTAAATCTTAGGGTATGGTAGACTTTACTAGTTTATATAATATATATATAGGGGTTCCGTATACCGAGTCCCTATAGCCCTATACAGAGCCTTTAGGGTTATTACCCTAAGGCGACGTAGGGTCGATTCGATTGTGAATCGTCCTAAGTTACCACGTATAAGTACGCCGTGATAGTTATACTATAAATTAAAAAAGTAGTATATTTAATATAATTAGCTAGAGCTATATTTAAACGCTTAAGAAAATATAAATATTCCTCTAACTCTATAGCCGCTTAAGTCTTCTTACGGACTCGTAAGGAACGCCGAAGACCTATCTTAGGTATAGTTTAAGAACTACTTTCGATAGTTTTAGGATTAGCCTCGATAGTTTTAGAACTACCCTCGATAGTTTCGGAACTATCCTCTATAGTTTAAGGGCTATCGTCGATATATTTACTCTATTTATAGGCGAATCTCCGCTTAATCTATCTACGAAGCTTTTTAAGTTAGGCTTCGTATTTAAATAAAGAAAGTAGTATATTAGACTACTTAGATAATAGTAGATCTCTAGATAGAATATAAGGAGATAGAGTTACTAGCTATACTAGCTTATTAGGACTATTAGCTAAATCTAGCTAAATTAGTTAATCGCTATTAGCCGGTAGGAAATCCGATAGTATATAATAGTATTAATTAGCTATAGATTACGTAGGAACTAACTTTAGCTCTATATCGAGATCGTACGTAGGCTTAGATAGATCCTTCGTTATATTCTTATTAAAGACTATATTATAAGAGACTACGATCTTCTTTGAATAAATATTATAGAGTCGATATCTATTAGTACTATAGCCTACTAGTCTTACTTCGGCTATATACAGAGAAAGCTTATCTATCCTACGTTCCTTTAGAATTAGATACTAAGCTTAGTAGCTAAGCGCGCGTAGATTTAAAATATCTAGCTTTTTACTATAGAAAGCTTTATATAGAGTTATATTAATAGTAGACTACTAGAGACGGTTTATTATATAATTAATACCTAAAAGTAGCTCGCCCTATAGATATTTAGGAAGCTGATTTTTAGCTAATATAGCGATTAGCGGCTTAATAAGCTAACGATTCCTAATCTCCGTAATACCGTTAAGCTAAGGTATATAGGAGGGAATAGAATCCTAAATAATACCGTTTTCTTCGTAAAAAGTAGCGATTTTAACGTATTCTTACGTATTATCGCCTAAAATTACCTTAACTTTATAGTTAAATTATATTAAAAAATAGGTTACTAATATATAAATTTTATTAGTAATTTCGCTCTTCGCCTTTAATAGGAAGACCTAATAGAAGCGAGTAGTATTATCGGTAACTATTATAAAATAACGATTACCTCTAACGCCTATAATAGAGATAGGACCCTAAATATTAATATAAAGCTTCTACGCTAGTATAGTCTTAATACGCTTACTTCGTCTAAAAGGTAAGGTATAGCCTTTACTAAGAATATAAGAAGGATAAGGGTACTTAATACTAGATCCCTTTTTAATATTAATTCCTTCGGTATATTTAGGTATACACTTTATCTTCTACTCGCCTACGTAATAGGCTCTACGATAAGCTAGGTCTATTAAAATAGGCTAAATCTTACCGATTTAAGAAGCTATAGCTAAATCTACGGCGGGTACGTAGCTATTACTAAATACGTAGGATAGTTAAACAGATAGAGCTCTAAGTATATTAATAAGACTATTACTATTATAGATACAAATCTAATATTAACCGTTCTCCTACTTTACCGTAACGATAAGCTCTTTCCCCCTATATAGGGAGCTATATATCTTATTAAATTAAGTCTTAATACCAGAATCCTTCGTAAGTTACTATAAGGAAATAAGGTTTATATTAAAAGAAGGAATATACTAGACTCTAAGTAGCTTAAGCTTAGAAATATTATTTCCTTTTAAAAAGTTTAGGATAATATTACTATATCCTTTAGTCTATACCTAATAACCGTTTAGAAGCTTTATATTAGTAATAAGTAGCGTGAAATTAATAAAATTTATACGATAAGATATTATATATACTAATACGCTAGAGTCTACTATCTAAGTATATTATTCGTTATTATCTATTAATATAGCCGTAATATTAATAGCTAATAAGCTTATTTCGGCGAAGCTTATTAAAATCTTATTTTCGGATTTCTCTTTTAACTCCTTTTTTAAATTAGAAGTACTAGCTATAGCTATATTAACTCCGTCTTAAGAGGTATCCTTAGATTTAGGGTTAAAGAAGTACTATTTACTAGTATAAGCTATTAAATACTTATAGTAGATATAATAATGCGATAGCTAATTATTATTATCCTAGTTATTTTGACTTTAGCTACGACCTCGTCCGGAGCCTCTACTACGGCCTCTATCTTCTCAGCCTCTATCTCTACCTCTATCTCGGTCGTTATTTTATATAGATTTTATATCTTTTAAGGTAGAAATAGCTATAATTACTATATTTATAGACTTTTTATTCGACTTATATTTAATAAATTTACCGAAAATATAGTTAAGTATACTATCCGGATTAGCTAGAGGTTTATATATATTTAAGAAACCTTTCACGCTTTAGTAGCTATTAATTATAAGCTTAAAATAAGCTAGAGCCTATTTAGGTAGTAATAGGGTATTTAGAATAGCTAAATTCGTAAGCTCTAAAGTAGCTTACTATTTAGTAACGAAATTATACGGATTACTACTAGTATATATAAGCTTAATTAAAGATAATAGCCTATAGCTTAAAGTAGTATAGTTACTAGTACTATATATATTACTAATACGAAGGAAGATTTTATAAGAATCTTTATAATTGTATATAAAGCTACGAGCTAAATCGCTAAGTATATAATAGATAAGATATTTCGTAAGCGTATATTTCCGGCGAAACTAGTAAAATCGGTTATTTAGTTAAGTTATATTCTTATTAATCTACTTATTAAATTCCTCTTTAGTAGGTTCTTATCTAAGTTAAGCGAAAAGGATATTTTAGATAGCTTCCTCTATAGGAGTATTATAAGGCTCTTAAATAGGATATATTATTTTACCTATAATAATAGACTATAGATCTTCGTCTAGGCTATCTATAATAAATTAAAGCCCCTATTTCTATTTCTCGAAGTTAGCTCTTCCCTTAAGTATAGGGACTAATTCGGCGAAGGTTTTAGCCGCCTTATAAGCCTCGAGATCGGAAACTATATTAAATATACGTAAATATATTAATCCTACTATAACGAAGTACCGCTACGTAGGTAATATCCGCTACGGCGATATACCGCTACGTAGGTAAGGAGCGTAAGAGCCGGAAGGTATAAGATCCACGATAACAAAGGTATATTATATAGTAATCCTACTATAGCGAAGTACTACTATATAGGCGTATCTACTACGGCGATATACCGCTATATAGATAAAGAGCGTAAGAGCTCTAAAAATAGCGTAGGAGCCGGAAGGATTTTGTATATTTTTGAATAGCGTTAAAGCCGAAGGAGGGACTTTAGCGACGATTCGATGCGTAGGGATCGTTAAGTCGTAAAGAGATACGAAGTCTATACTCTGTAGAAGGCGCAAAACGCGCCGAAAAACGATGGAAAAAGAGGTTATTATATAAGTTATACCTAGGTAGTAAGGAAATATGAATAACCTTACTTTTTATACGCTAAGTAGGGCTCATAACCTATTAGAGGTTACTAGGAGAACGTAGCAGACCCAAAAGAGGGGAGAAAGGAATGGTGAGATTATATCTGGTAAGAGGTACCTATCTAAGCTACGAAGGTGGTGTGCGTAGGCGCGCACCACGCTGGTAAGACGCGCCAAACCACCAAGCTATCTCAACAATATTCTTAGATTCTAAGTTAAATACTTCCTAGACTTATAGTTCCTCGGATTTATTAGTATAACTATAGGTTCGTAGTACTATCTCTTATAGTAATAATAGAGAGAAGAACTAGAACTATTAAGATAACTACTTTAGTAAGATAGCTAGACTTAATTATTAGGGAAGAGATAGCTTATAATAGTTAGATTAGTATAAAGACTAATTCTTAGGGATCCCTACTAGTCCCTTCTCTAGTATCTATCTTATAGTCCTCCCTCTCTATACTCTTAAGGGGATATCTCTTAACCTTCTCTTCTATCGATCGAGTAATTAATCGGCTAACTGAAGAGATAGGATAGAGCTACTAGGGAGATTACGATCCTTCGGTTCGAATATATAAGATCCAGAGGGTAGATAGGATATAGTTCTTCTAAGTATAGCTACGGATATAACTATATATATATAGAGGACTAAGGGTCCTTATATAACCGAACGGAGCTATACGGTGAGGTTATAGCTTATCTGGCTCTGGTTATCGCGAAAAGGAAGGGTTAGGATACCTAAGGTAGCTATAGGCCCGTGATTATATCCTCCCCGACTAGATTCGACCGTACCCTCGCGGTCGGGAATCTCTTATAAAGAAACGCGCTACGAAAATCCTCGCGCTTATACTCCTCTATCGAAAGAGCTATATCCGAGTCAGAATTCCTATAATTCCTATAATTTCTAACCCGAATCCCTACTAATCGGCGCTATACTTATAAGAATAGTAGAACTTAGATAAAGGAAATCGATCGGCGAAGCCGACTATTATAAAAATTAGGTAATAGCGTTAATCTATATAAAGAACGGATAGGATTAGGCCCTTATAGCTTTATAGGGCTTCCTAGTATTTACTAAATCCGGTAATTTATATCTATATTAAAGGAATCTCTCTTAACTTAGTAACTTCCGGAATAAGATAAGTCTCTTACTTAAATATTTATTCTTAACTTCTTTTTCTTCCTATAACTTATAATATACTTCTCTTTCTAGTACTTAAAATCTTCTCCTAGCTTTAATATAGATAAGTCCTTTACTATTTATATTTATTCGATACTAATAATAACCTCTCTTTAGTATTAATATATACTTTAGTAACTTATAGTATATCTTCTAATAGTATATCTATACTAACTCGATCTCTTAAGTAGAGCCGGCTATAATCTAGTATTATAACTAGTAATACTCTAAGTAGTACTATTCCTATTAATTCCGATATTCCTATATATCTATCCGATATTAAGGGGACTACTTATTATCTCCGCGGCGGTAGTAATAGTAATAAGGATAATAGTAGTAATAGTAATAGCGATAGTAGTAACGATAGTAGTAATAGTAATAATAATAATAATAGTAATAATAATAATAATAGTAATAGCGAGGATAAGATAGCTAAGGATTCTAAAGGGAAAGTAGATAATAATAAGATTTCTCTATCTATAATATATAGATCCCCTTTACTCCCTTATAGTATTATATATCTACTAACTCTAGTATATAGATATAGGTCTTAACTTATAGTTTAATCCCTTTTTACTTTCTTTTAAGAAGGATAATAATCTCGCTATATACTAGCTTAAGTATATATATAATATTAACTAGGCCTATAGCCCGAAAGATTATAAGAATTAATCGTACCTTCGATATATACTTATTTAATAAGTTAGTATTAAGATACTATCCGGTAAGTCTTATCTCTCTTATAGTAAGAAGAAGGATCTATTTAAGTCCTACTAGATCCTAATCTTCGATAGGAAGCCTTAGTTTAATAGGTCCTATATAAATTATACTTAGGATAGGGATAGAGCTAAGTACTTATTTCGTAGAAGGGATAAAACTCTTTCTACTTAGATTACTATATTCCTAAAAAAGGAGAATCCGAACTACCTAGCTATCCGGGTAGCTAAGACCGCGACTAAGCCTAAGCGTAAGGATATAGATAGCTAGTATTTATATATAGAAGAATCTTCTAAGTATATAAAGACGGCTAATAGCTCGAGTAAGATCTCGAAAAAGTCTATCTTATAGCCTTTTAAGAATACTTAGTTTAGTTCGCCTCTTAATAATAAGAAATTATATACTACTAATAGCGATTTCTTATATACTAAGAAAGCTTATACTATCCTTAAGAATATTATTATCTATATATAAAGTAACTATAATATCCTTATATAGATACTTAAGACTAAGGATAAATTCGATAAGAATACTAATAATAATAGTAGTAAGAAGATAGATAAGAGTAAGAAGGATTTATTAGAGGAATTCTTATAAGGATACTAGTATATATATATATATTTCTTTATAGTTATTAGGACTATTTTATAGGAATTATAATAGCTATAGAGCCTTTAAATAGGGTCTTTTCTTAAGTATTAGTATCCCTAGGCTTACTTTTATAGACTAGATAGCTTTATATATCGCTATCCTTCTATTATATATTTTTACTATCTATTTCTAGGTCTATACTTTCCGATCTAGAGGACTATAGCTCCTCCTAATCTCGAATAGGTTTATATACTTTCTTCTATACCTATTCGAGTCTCTTTCGATAGTAGTTAAGTATAGTATAGATAATATATTATCTCTTATAGGCTCTTATTACTACGCTTATTCCCTCTCCTACTAGTTCCTAGTAAGTAATATCCTTACGGAACTTATCCTATTTCTTATATATAAATAAGAATAGTTCTAAGTAAGATAGAAGATTCTTATCCTTTTTAAGAATATATAGGATCTTTTTAGGCTACTATAGATATAGGCCTTTTATATATAAGATACTCTATACTATCTAGGATACCTATAGCTATTTAGGATCCTAGACTTTTACCTCGATAAGCTAAGATCTATTAATTAAGTAGTAGAGTATATAACTACTTGGCTCTACTAGTATATATATACTAAGTAGATACTAGCTAAGTATCTTGAATAGGCTAAACTACTTACTTTTATACTTCTTTAGCGATTTATTACGTACTAAGATCTAGGTTCCTTCCTTAAAGCCTATCTTTATAATCTTACTATTATAGATCCGGTTAGTCTTAATCGCTTATATAAGAAGAAGCTTATTAGCTTTTATTCTTATATTACCTAGATCCTATAGCTCGCTAAGATAGTCTTTATCTATTAAGATACTCTATATAGGATTATTACCTAGTAATCGTAGGTATATACTATATACTAAGAAGAATAGACTAAGACCGGTAACTATATATTCTTATATCCTTATAGCTAATACTACTTATACTAAATATAAGTCCTAAGCTTTCGTAGACTTATCTATAAGATATTTTATTAATATATATCTAATTAAACTATTTTAGTTCTTAACTTTCCTATTTATCCGTAGATAATAAGGGGTTATAGTTTAATATCTAGTCTTTAGAAGCTTTAGATAGTAGTTAACTACTCCCGAAAGTAGGTTCTAACTATTTATTGAGATAGCTTAGTAGTTTAGCGTATCTTACTAGCGTGGTACGCGCCTATATATACTACCTTCGTAGCTTAGATAGGTACCTCTTACTAGATATAATCTTACTATTCCTTTCTCCCCTCTTTTAGGTCTGCTACGTTCTCTTAGTAGCCTCTAATAGGTTATAAGCCCTGCTTAGCGTATAAAAAGTAAGGTTATTTATATTTCCTTACTACCTAGGTATAACTTATATAATAACCTCTTTTTCTATCGTTTTTTAGCGCGTTTTACGCCTTCTACAGAGTATAGACTTTATACCTTTTTACGACTTAATAATCCCTATATATCGAATACGGCTACTAAAGCTATCGTATCGAATCGTTACTAAAGTCCCTTCTTCCGGCTTCTACGCTATTTTTAGAGCTCTAACGCTCTTTACCTATATAGCGGTATACCGCCGTAGTAGGTACGCCTATATAGCGGTACTTCGCCGTAGTAGGCTTACTATATAATATACCTTCGTTATCATAGACCTTATACCTTCCGGCTCTTACGCTCCTTACCTATATAGCGGTATATCGCTATAGTAGGTATTACCTACGTAGCGGTATATCGCTATAGCGGGTATTACCTACGTAGCGGTACTTTGTCGTAGTAGGATTAATATATTTATATATATTTAATATAGTTTCCGATCTCGAGGCTTATAAGACGGCTAAAACCTTCGCCGAATTAGTCCCTATACTTAAGGGAAGAG
The DNA here is from genome assembly GCF_028827545.1 of Penicillium diatomitis. Lineage (NCBI taxonomy): Eukaryota > Fungi > Ascomycota > Eurotiomycetes > Eurotiales > Aspergillaceae > Penicillium > Penicillium diatomitis. The sequence continues at coordinate 2,076,577 of NW_026623177.1, read as the reverse complement.
CTAACTTCGAGAAATAGAAATAGGGGCTTTAATTTATTATAGATAGCCTAGACGAAGATCTATAGTCTATTATTATAGGTAAATTAATATATCCTATTTAAGAGCCTTATAATACTCCTATAGAGAAAGCTATCTAAAACGTCCTTTTTACTTAACTTAGATAAGAACCTACCGAAGAGGAAATTAATAAGTAGATTAATAAGAATATAACTTAACTAAATAACCGATTTTACTAGTTTCGCCGGAAATATACGCTTACGAAATACCTTATCTATTATATACTTAGTAATTTAGCTTATAGCTTTATACGCGATTATAAAGATTCTTATAAAATCTTCCTTCGTAGTAATATATATAGTACTAGTAACTATACTACTTTAAGCTATAGACTATTATCTTTAATTAAGCTTATATATACTAGTAGTAATCTATATAATTTCGTTACTAAATAGTAAGCTACTTTAGACCTTACGAATTTAGCCGTTCTAAATACCCTATTACTACCTAAATAGGCTCTAGCTTATTTTAAGCTTATAATTAATAGCTACTAAAGCGTGAAAGGTTTCTTAAATATATATAAACCTCTAACTAATCCGGATAGTATACTTAACTATATTTTCGGTAAATTTATTAAATATAAGTCGAATAAAAAGTCTGTAAATATAGTAATTATAGCCGTTTCTATCTTAAAAGATACAAAATCTACGTAAAATAACGATCGAGGTAGAGGTAGAGGTAGAGGCTAAGGAGATAGAGGCCGCGGTAGAGGCTCCGGATAAGGTCGTAGCTAAAGTTAAAATAACTAGGATAATAATAATTAGCTATTATATTATTATATCTACTATAAGCGTTTAATAGCTTATACTAGTAAGTAGTACTTCTTTAACCCTAAATCTAAGGGTACCTCTTAAGACAGAGTTAATATAGCTATAGCTAGTACTTCTGATTTAAAAAAGGACTTAAATTCGAAGGAGAAATCCGAAAATAAGATTTTAATAAGCTTCGCCGAAATAAGCTTATTAGCTATTAATATTACGGCTATATTAATAGATAACGACGAATAGTATACTTAGATAGTAGACTCTAGTATATTAGTATATATAATACCTTATTATATAAATTTTATTAATTTCACGCTACTTATTACCGATATAAAGCTTCTAAACGGTTATTAAGTACAGACTAAAGGATATAGTAATATTATCCTAAACTTTTTAAATAGAAATAATATTTCTAAGCTTAAGCTACTTAGAGTCTAGTATATTCCTTCTTTTAATATAAACCTTATTTCCTTATAGTAACTTACGAAGGATTCTAGTATTAAGACTCGATTTAATAAGATATATAGCTTCTTATATAGGAGGGAAGAGCTTATTATTATAGTAAAGTAGGAGAATAGTTAATATTAGGTTCGTACCTATAATAGTAATAGCCTTATTAATATACTTAGAGCTCTATCTATTTAACTATCCTATATATTTAGTAATAGCTATATACCTACTATAGATTTAGCTATAGCTTCTTAAATCGGTAAGATTTAATCTATTTTAATAGACCTAGCTTATTATAGAGTCTATTACGTAGGCGAGTAGAAGGTAAAGCGTATACCTAAATATACCGAAGGAATTAATATTAAAAAGGGATCTAGTATTAAGTACCCTTATCCTTCTTATATTCTTAGTAAGAGCTATATCTTATCTTTTAGACGAACTAAGCGTATTAAGACTATACTAGTATAGAAGCTTTATATTAATATTTAGGGTCCTATCTCTATTATAGGCGTTAGAGATAATTATTATTTTATAATAGTTACCGATAATACTACTCGCTTCTATTAGGTCTTCCTATTAAAGATAAAGAGCGAAATTACTAATAAAATTTATATATTAGTAACCTATTTTTTAATATAATTTAACTATAGAGTTAAGGTAATTTTAGGCGATAATACGTAAGAATATATTAAAATCGCTACTTTTTACGAAGAAAACGGTATTATTTAGGACCCTATTCCCCCCTATATATCTTAGCTTAACGGTATTATAGAGATTAGGAATTATTAGCTTATTAAGCCGCTAATCGCTATATTAGCTAAAAATTAGCTTCCTAAATATCTATAGGGCGAGCTACTTTTAGGTATTAATTATACTATAAACCGTCTCTAGTAGTCTACTATTAATATAACTCTATAGAAAGCTTTCTATAGTAAAAAGCTAGATATTTTAAATTTATACGTACTTAGCTACTAAGCTTAGTATCTGATTCTAAAAGAATATAGGATAGATAAGCTTTCTCTGTATATAGCCGAAGTAAGGCTAGTAGGCTATAGTACTAATAGATATCGACTCTATAATATTTATTTAAAGAAGATCGTAGTCTCTCGTAATATAGTCTTTAATAAGAATACTACGAAGGATCTACCTAAGCCTATATACGATCTCGATATAGAGCTAAAGTTAGTTCCTACATAATCTACAGCTTATTAACGCTATTATATATTATCGGATTTCCTACCGGCTAATAGCGATTAACTAATTTAGCTAGATTTAGCTAATAGCCCTAATAAGCTAGTATAGCTAGTAATCCTATCTCCTTATATTCTAATAGGAGACCTACTATTATCTAAACGGTCTAATATACTACTTTTATTATTTAAATACAAAGCCTAACTTAAAAAGCTTCGTAAATAGATTAAGTAGAGATTCGTCTATAAATAGAATAAATATATCGACGATAGCCCTTAAACTATAGAGGATAGTTCCGAAACTATCGAGGGTAGTCCTAGAAATATCGATAATAATCCTTAAACTATAAAGGGTAGTTCCTAAACTATACCTAAGATAGGTCTTTAGCGTTTCTTATAAGTCCGTAAGAAGACTTAAGCGGCTATAGAGTTAGAGGAATATTTACGTTCTCTTAAGCTTTTATATATAGCTCTAGCTAATTATATTAAATACGCTACTTTTTTAATTTATAGTATAACTATAGACTTATAACTACTTCTAAAGCTTTTATATTAAGCTTTAGCTTAGTTAATACTATATAAACCGGATAGCTAGTAGGATATAATATAAAATTATAGTAAGGATAAATAGACTAAATAGATTAAAGCTATAGATAAGGAAATATAGAAGTAGCTAAAAAACGGTACTTAGCGCGTATATAATCTTCCTACTAAAGATACTAAAAAGATACTTCTTCCGCTTCGATAGGTCTTTCGTATTAAGGATAATAGGACCTATAAAGCGCGTCTCGTTATAAAAGGGTTTAAGTAACGCGAAGGAATCGATTATCTTAATATTTATATAAGTATAGCTAAAGCTTTAAGCTTTAAAATATTCTATGTAATCGCTATATATTTCGGCTAGTAGATATATTATATTAACTTTATTACGGTATTTCTTAATATAGAGCTTCTTAAAGAAATCTATATTTAACTTCCTAATAGTTTTAAAGAGCCTAGAAAATACGGCCTCCTTTTAAAAATCTTATACGGCCTAAAACAGAGCCCTCGCGAATAGTATAATACTATTTATAGGGCTCTTATAGCTCTTAGGTTTAGTCGTTTATAAGCTAATTATTCGGTCTTTATATATATAAAGCGTAAGTTTTACCTTCTTATATATATTAATAATATACTAATTATTACGCCTTCGGATATATCTCTTATATAGCTTAAGGACTATATTCGTAAATCCTTCGATATTACTAATAATAGTACTATTACGCGATTCCTTATAATTAATATTATTTAATCTATAGATAGTAAAGTTATACTTTCTTAGCTTATCTATATTCGCAAAGTCCTCGCGAAATTTAACCTATAAGATATATACGTAGTCCCTACGCTATTTTATAATAAGGAGATCCTATAACCGCGTAAGGATACTACTACTTCAGCGGAAGTTAAAGCTTACCGTAAGATAGTAGGCTTACTTATTTAGCTAATAGTTAATATATAACTAGATATTATATTTATAGTTATAAAGCTTATAAGATATATATATAACCCCTCCGCGAAGTATATAACGGTATTAAAGCGTATCTTTCGATATCTTAAGGGTTCTAAAACGCTTACTATCGCTTATTCCTACTTACTAGACCCCCTCTTTAGATTCGTTAATATAGATTAGGCCGGTAAATATACGGATAGTAGTATATTAACCTCCGGCTTCCTTTTTAAGCTTACGAATAGTATAATTACTTAGGCTTACAAAAAGTAAATATACGTTACTCTTTCCTCTATAGAAAGTAAGTATATAGCTATATCTTTAGCTATATAAGAGGTATTATAGCTATAGCTTTTCCTTAAGGAACTTAATATAGAGTCCCTTTTATAACTTCCTACTATAATCTATAAGGATAACTAAGGCGCTATTTATCTTACTAAAAGCTATAATTTATACTAACGAATAAAGTATATTAATATTAAATACTATTATATTAGAGACTAAGTCTCTAGGAGGGTATATAAATTCGTTAAAATCTCTACTACAGAGTAGGCTATAGATAGCTTTTCTAAGCCGCTATAGCGAGTCTAATTCGAGAGATTTCTATATCTTTTAGATATAAAAAAGCTCTGATTTAATAGCTATTTAACGGTTTTTTAATAGCCTTTATAGCGAGCTTAATTCTAAGGGTTTAAATACCTTTTTAAGCTCAAAAAGCTATATTAAGGCGTTATTAATATATTTATATAATCACTTTTTATGTTTTTCGTGTTTTAAGTGAGATTAGTAGATCGAGGTCTAGGAGGGTATTAAGATAGCTTAGTAGTTTAGCGCGTCTTACCAGCGTAGTACACGCCCACGTATACTACCTTCGTAGCTTAGATAGGCACCTCTTACTAGATATAATCTCACTATTCCTTTCTCCCCTCTTTTAGGTCTGCTACGTTCTCCTAGTAGCCTCTAATACTATTATCTAATAATAATTCTAAGAGAGTACTATAGTTTATAAAGATTTATTTATATAAGAACTAATCTAAGGATTCTTCTGTTACTTCTAGTACTACTTATATAACTAGCTAGCTAGTCGTGTAATCGATTATAGTAATAATCTACCGATTCCTATTAGGTATAGTAGATAAGATACTAATTAGATCGATATCCTAATATTAGAATAGCTAGATATTATATATTACTATATACTATAGCGACTCTCTCTCTAGACTCTTCCTCGAATCTTACGAAACCTAATAATTAGGATATATATATATTACTTCCTTAATATCCTTTTATATCTATAGCTACTATATCCTTAGATAGATAACTCTATTTAACCCTAGCTAATCTAAGTAGCTATACTATATATATATCTAGTTAGTAAGTTCTATATAAAAGATAGGCTCTAGATATAGAGCTACTAGACTATCTTTATATATAAATATAAGTAATTACTTATTTATATTATTAGGATATATCTAAAGACTTAAGTTTAGTATATACTTCTCGACGATCTTTATAAGTATCTAGTTACTTAGCTTCTCCTATAATTTTAGGAATTATATAGTTACTTCTAGCTACTTACTCTCTAATATATCTCCGACCGTTATTAGATCTACTTCTATAATATTAAGAGCGGTATCCTAGATTAGTTTAGACTCGAATATATTTATAGGACTATTCCCGATAAAGTTAGGCCTACAGCTAAGAATATTAGATATAATAGCTTCCGATCCTTTCCGATATTAGATCTTTAGGTTATATTCTTAGAACTCTTCTATCTAGTAAGCTAATTACTTACTATATATAACTATTATAGTTAAGTATTATAAGCTCGCGTAATTAGTTATAATAGTAGTTTAAGTACTATTTTCGATATACTATAACTACTAGCGTAAGGCCTTTTTAATAGCTAAGAGCTCCTTCTTATAGACTAGGTAATTTAGTTCGGTAATACTTAGCTTCCGACCGTCGAATATAATTAGGTAAAGCTTCCTATCTAAGTCTTTCTAGTATAAGACTATACTAATAGTCTACTCTAAGATATCGGTTTCGATAGTAAAAGGCTTAGAAGGATTAGGTTATATTAGTATAGGAACTTCTATTAATATCTCCTTAATTCTTATAAATATAGACTTATATATAATAGTCTACCGAATCGGCTAGAATTTCTACTTCTATAAGACTTTATCCTTTTCCTTTATTAACTTATATAAGGATATATAGACTTCCGAGAAGTCTTAGAGGAAGTATTAGTAGTAAGTAGCTAAATCTATAAACTATTAGACCTTATAAATATTACGTAGTTTCGGCTAGTTCCGAATAACCTCTATCTTAGCTAGTAGGGGTTATATATATCCGTAACCGATAATATATCCGTAGAATTCTAGCTTTTTAACCGAAAGCTCGTATTTATCTAGTTAAGCTACTAATTTATATTTCTATAGTATCTCTAGTACTAAATATAGATATTTATAGTACTCCTCTTATATTTTTAAGAAGATAAGTATATTATCGAGATATATAATAATAAACTTATCTAAGAAGGGATATAAGACTTTATTTATAACTATTTAGAATATAGCTAGAGCGTTATAGAGGCTAAATAGTATCGTAAGCTATTCGTACTTACCCTAGATAGTATTAAAAGCTATCTTAGCTACCGAATCTTTATATATATATACTTACTAGAATCCGGATACTAGGTCTATCTTCGAGAGGAATAGTATAGCTCCGACCTAGTTAAATAGCTCTTAAATCCGAGGTAGGAGATATCTATTCTCTATTATAATATTATTTAAGATATAATAGTTAATATATATCTACTACTTCCTATTTATTTTCTTAACGAATAGGATAGAGAATCTCTATAGGCTCGAGGATAGATATATAAGTCCCTTCTTTAGAAATAGATTAACTTAGGCTATCTACTCCTATAGCTTCTCGTAAGAAAGAGTATAGGTATTAATATTAACCGGCTTTATATTTCTAGTATTAATTATATAGTTTATAGCTTATATAGGAGAAAGGGTATTAGGGAGCTTATCTTATATAATATCTAGGAATTATTAGATAATTTTATATATTTTAGGATCTAGGTATATAAACTTAGAGGCTATATTTAGCTCCTCTCGGATAGACCGGAGAGCTAATAGAAAGCTCTCGGAATCTTTCTTCCTTATATATTATTAAGCTTAGTAGTAGCTAATTAGGTTAAGCTTAGCTTCTTCGAGCTCTTTATTATAAGAAGGATCGATAGCTTCGATCCGGTATAAGCTAGTATAATTATAGATAGTTATTACTAAGATAACCTAATTAATATAGGAGTTCTTAGCTATAAGGAAATTTCTACTAAGGATTAGATTAAATCCGGGTAGATCTAAGGCCTATACTTATATATATCTCTACTAACTACTAATATATATCGGTAGTTAGTAAGAAGTATCGGACTATATACTCTATCTATCGGGAAGCTTAACTTATAAGACGTATTTATTATATATTATAAGAAGCTAGCTCTTATACTTCTTTAAAACCGATTTTAATATAAATATATATAAGATACTACTATCTAGTAGGGCCTATATATTAATATTCTATACTAAGAGACTAATATAAACCTAGTATATTAATAGACTATCCTCTAGAGTAGTAAGAGTACTATTATAATTAGTAGCCTATTTAGCCTATAAGGGATCTAAGAGATTATCGTCGGGCTAGTCCTAGCTCTCTAATACTATTATTATATATTAGATAAGTATATCTATCTTATCCGAGCGACTTAGTTTTTTAAATTATCGTTACCTATATCCTTTTCTTTAGACTTAGGTTTTGATTAATCTTCTTAGCTCTGATTACGGCTATTATTATTACCGCGATCTCCTTATTCTCTATATCTATATCCGCCTCTATAGCTATAGAAGCTTCTAGGATTATACTTTTACTTATAGGTAAGTCTAAGGTAGCCTACTTAGCTATAGTTATAGTAGATATATATATTACTATTTATAGTATTAAGACTACCTATATAGATATTACTATTAGCGTTCTAGTTCCTTCGGCTAATATAATTTACGATTATAGTATCTCGCTTATATTAGATAAACCGATCGATAACGCTATATAAGATTATAGGCTTATTAGGGTCCTTAGCCTATTTCTTCTAGAGTTCGGTATAGGTACTTCGGCGAAGGAATTAAATAATAAGATCTTCGGGAAATTTATATTTATAATTAGCTATAAGCTACTATAAGTCGTAGGTATACTTAGTAAATCCCTACCGGCTATCTTACTTATAGGTAATAAGTTAGTCGAGCCTATATTTAGTACTAATATACTCCGAGAATTCGTATTTAATCTATTCTCGGAACTTAGCCTAAGTAGTAGTATATTATATACCGTACGTCGGGTTAATATATTTAGACTAGATATAGTAGGCTTTTTATATATTACCTACTAGAGCTCTAGATATATATATAATCTTAGTTAAGTCCTAGAGGATCGAGTTAGAGAGTTAGCTTATTTCCGTAAAGAAGTATTTATAGTTATATAGGTACTCTCTAGCTCCGTTATTCCTAATTATACTAGTATAATCCTTAATTTTCGGGACTATTTTAACTAGTTATTTTCGGATAGTAGTATCTATACTAGATTCTTAGGATATACCGGTACTATCTCGATTAGCCGGAGGTAGATATATCTATAGTATCTATCCTAGGAGATATTAAGTAGTCGCGATTTAGTTAAAGATAGCTCGATAGATAATCTTCTTCTAAGAAGTAGGATTAAGGATACTTTAGTAAGAGCCTTAAAGGGATTTAGCTATATTAGCTAGTAAGATTATTAGAATATTATCGGTTAATAGCGATACTAGTTATAGTATACTAGGTATTAGCTAGTAAGAGGGTTCTAAGAGCGGTATAAGAGGTTCGGAGCGTAGGATATAAGCCCTATATAGGTTTTCCTATATATTAAATTCTATCGGGAGAGGATCGTATACTTCGGTATTCTATATATTAATAAGGATTATAGTTTATTTAAATAAGGAAGCTTTTATTTCTAATCGGGCGTCTTCTTTCTAGTTTTACTTCCGGTTACTTAACTACTAGTAGATTAGGTCTCTTCTAGAAAGATATTCTATATACTAACTATAGTAGAGTAGAGTTTTCTAGGGTTTAAGCCCTTTCTTATACTATTATATAATTTTCGAGATTTTTTTTAGTATAGTAAGAAGAGGGTTACTTAATACTATAAGTAGTCGGTAATTTAAGCTAGATCTTTAGGGATCGTTTAGTCTCGAGAGCTTAGTAAGTATAATTCTAAGTAAGCTCTCGCTCTCGAGTAGTTAAGTACGGAGGCTTAGCTAATATAAGGGTTTACTACTAGATAAGATCTAGAGGGTAGATAGGATATAGTTCTTCTAAGTATAGCTATAGACGTAACTATATATATATAGAGGACTAAGGATCCTTACGTAACCGAACGGAGCTATATAGTAAGGTTATAGCTTATCTAGCTCTGGTTATCACAAAAAGGAAGGGTTAGGATAACTAAGGTAGCTATAGGCCTATAATTATATATATAGGATAATAGGGAGGTCCGAGACTAGGTAGGAGGGGCCCGGGAGCTAGGCTTCCGGGAAGCTACGGGAGAGTCTTACTTCTAACTATTATGTGGCTAGACCTAGATCGTAGGTTACGGGTTACCTAATACTAGATACTACTATAAGAACGTAGTAGGCCTAAAAGAGGGGAGAAAGGAATGGTAAGATTAAATCTGGTAAGAGGTGCCTATCTAAGCTACGAAGGTGGTGTGCGTGGGCGCGCACCACGCTAGTAAGACGCGCTAAACCACTAAGCTATCTCAACACCTAATAATCACCGGACTACGGATTACCTAACGGGGTACTTTAATAAAGGGAGTCAGTCCCCTTGGAATCACCCGTGCCGTTGCTTATATGGTATATCATTAGACCAAAAGGTCTATGCTAAACCATTCGATAGAATGGTTCGTCATGTAACGGTATATATAGTCAGATAGTGATCCCGTACCCGCATTTCGATGCGCCTATGCCTCTGGGATCACACCCTTATAATACCTCTATAGCTTCTTCTTCTTCTTCTTCTTCTTCTTTTTCCTCTCTAGCTCTTAAGATTCTTAGTACTATATAGTTAAGTTAAATGAATAGTTCCTGAGTCCTTCTAAAAATTTTCTTAAACTAGCGTATAACAAATCGTAGGATAACTAGGACTATTAACTAGGTAAAGGATTAAAGTCTAGGGGCTTAAATTTAAAGACTAAATCTTAAAGATCGGAATCCTTCCTCCCTTCTACGATTATTATATATATATCCCTCACGTATAGGGTCCGTATCCTTAGGGCTATAACCCGGAGGATTCGTCGGCGTTCCGCACGTGATTCATCCGTGGCCGCGCCTTGACAGGTCGCGCCGTGACAAGATAGTAGGAAAGAGATATAGATACGTGATAGAAAAGTTATCTTATAAGGTATAGCGGAAGTAGACTTAGATATATATAAATAATAACTCTGACTCTTGATTCCCTAGAATCCCTACAGACTATCTTCCTCTGAGAATTTATCGTAGGGAATCTGCGAGTCCTGCGTTCAGTCGTGACGTCCTTGACCTACGGCTGCTTCGGTCCACGTGACCCGTCTTGGGTGTCCTCACGTTCGGTCTACTAAGTTGCCGACCGAGCTTACCCGAACCAACCGAGCTTGCCGAACCTCCATACTTAATGAGACTGCAATGATTCCTCTTCTTACACGAGCAGTCCACGAGTCCGCGGAGACCGTATGTAGTTCAGTATGTACAGTACTAGGCATGTAGTAAGTAAGTACTACACGTAATACTCTACTAGACTATTTAAGTGTAAAAATAAATAAATATACATAATAGCTATAAATATCTCACAGTCTCACTTGAGCCTACTATCCGATCGTAGTACTGTACACTTATACGGACCACTAACTGCTGAGTGACTGAGTATCCACTATACACTATACACTATACACCACTGACCAGTGACCACATGCATGGGCGTTTGATGTAAGTTACACTGTACACGTCCGGTAATCGGCAAGCCCTGGAATGTTGTGGCAAAATCAGATAAGAACAACCGCCACCATTCCTGGTTCGGATGACTTGCTTGCCAACCTGCGGCTTCTCCATCTGCCGACGTGCCCACCGATTCCGATCGGCTCATCGTGTTGGTTCGTTCGACACCGTCACGTTTCCATTCCCTGTGTCGTTGTAATCGTTCAGACTGACACCGATCGTAACCTGTTCTTACGCACTTCAATTGTCGTCTATATCTTCCAACAATCACTCATTACGACCTTCATCATCGTCGACCGACAGACAGCGAAGTCAACGGAAGATACCTTTTTGAAAAGTCTCGCCCCTCGACGCCACTGGGTTCCATGTCAGAGCCGGACAGCTTTTAGAATCCATCTCGTTGTATCCCAATTTCAACCAGCTGTCTACCATAACGTTCGTCTTTCTTCAATGTGTGGATATCTGCGTCAATTGTCTCATTTGTTCCAATTGGCGCCCGCGACTTACCTATCATCCACCTTAGTACGTGCGCATCCCGCCACAATCATCATGCCTTCGACTACCGCTACCTTCGACCTTCCCTCTCGTCGCAAGAGCTCCGTCCACGAGATTCCCGCATCTTCCACGTCACATCCAGACAATCCAATTCCTGAAGAGCCTCGAGGTGTGCGCACTTTGTCCGTGACAGACACAAGTTTCGACGGATCACCTACCTCCAGAGACAGTGACTCGGCTGACTCCGATGCCTCTGACTCTCCGATCACCCCACCCAGTGAAATTCATGATGGGGCGGAGTACCAATCCAAGTCGGACCGCCTTCCTCGTCGAGCTTCGACCGTCTTGATTTCTCAGAATACAGATGATATGCGTCGTGTCTTGGAAAGCGTTGGAACCGGTGGCACGCAGAAGATTCAGTCTCCTTGTTGCGGTGGGGGCTGTTGTCGGGGCCGGTCATTGCAAACATTAGACGGTCCTGTGTCGGGCTTCAACTCGATATCTGCGCCTGACAACGCCGCATTCGCTAGTTTGCAGCTCAAACTGGACCTGTTGACTATGGACAGCCAATTGAGTCAGATCGCTCCCTTGCCTGAAAAGACTGTCTCATTCAAGCCTGCCCCTTCATACGCAGCCGCCATTCAGCTTGGCCCTGCGGATCACCCCCCGCAATTCGTGCAGCCGCATCCTCCATATGAAGTGTATCGGGCTCCGCTTCGTCACGCTCGCGAGTTGACCAAGGACGGCGCGGAGAAGCGCACGTATCATTTCGATATTGACGTCACTGACTATCCTGCCGAGAGTGGCATGGTCGATTTTGTGGTCGGTGGCGCAATTGGTGTCTGCCCGAAGAATAAGGACGAAGATGTCGAGGACATTTTCAATCTCTTAGGGGTTCCTCGCTCGATGAGAGATCGAAAGGTGTGTATGACCACTACAGGCGGTCGTTGGCCTACCATCTGGGGGGATGAGAAAGCGCGCGAGCTTATCACCTCTCGGCGTGAAGTTCTGAGCTGGTGCTCCGACATTCAGAGCTACGCGCCCACTAAGGCCCTCTTCCGTCTGCTGGCGGAGTACACCGCAGAGCCTAACGAGAGAAAGATTCTGGAGTTCCTTTCGTCAGCTGAGGGCCAAGGCGCGTTTTGTGATCTCCGTGTCAGTTCTCATGTCAGCCTTTCACAGCTTCTTCACGCTTTTCCCTCCGCACGGCCTCCGCTGGACCACCTGCTCTCGGTCTTGAACACGCTTATGCCTCGATTCTATTCACTGTCCCAGGACCCCTTGATCTCGTGTCAATTCAAAGGTAATGAATGTCGACGTTTGGTCGAGGTCGCAGTCACCGTTGCCGAATCTCCAGACTGGCGAGGTGGGCTGCGAACGGGTGTGAGCTCAGGCTATCTCGAGCGGCTCGCACGACAGGTAATTCATGCCGAGGCCAAGGGTGAGAAGCATAACCTTCATGTTCCCATGTTTCGGGGTTTGATGGCAAATCCTCTGGCCAAACGCTTTGCCTCTGACGGCCCTATGCTGCTCATTGGGGCGGGCGTGGGGGTGGCCCCCTTCCGAGGGTTTGTTCAGCGTCGATTGCAATCAGCCAATTGCGCCAACAAAGTTTGGGTGCTCCAAGGTGTGCGTGACTCTTTATTAGATGAGTTATACAGTGGCGAATGGGGTGTCGACGAGGACAAAGTTCGAACAGTCGTCCAAAGTCGCCGTGGAGAAAGTCGTTATGTTCAGGAAGAGGTACGCCATCAAGCGGATCTTGTCTGGTATGTGATCAACGCGCTTGACGGACGTGTGTTCGTGTGTGGGAGTGGAAAGGGCATGGGTGAAGGTGTAGAGGCTGCACTTGTTGATGTCGCCATGGCCAAGGGCAACTTGAACGTGAAGGAGGCAGACCAGTTCTGGCAGCGGAAGAAGGAGGCCGGACAATACATTGCGGTATGCGATCTACGTCTATGATACCCCGCCCCGCCCCAAATCTCATGGTTCGCGTCGCTAACATGACACAGGAAACCTGGTGAGCAGTGAGAAGAACGATTTCTTGGGCCCAACATAGTTGCCAGCCAAAAGCAACTCCGCCAAATTGTGTTTCCGCATTCGTGGCGCCCTCATCCGGTCACCTTGAGAGTCTTGGGATTCAGGAAATCTTCGGTCATCTCATGCCAGTATGCCAATAACCCTTTATCATTTTGGTCTAGTTGCTATTTAATGGGTCATGACTCTGACATAGTTCATTCATGGTGGTGAGCCTCGAAACCGTCAGGCCCATCCAATCAGCCGGCAGGCCCACTTGACCTTCACTCTTGAATTTGAGGTTTCTCCTGCTTGTACTATAGCGTGTGGTTCTATTTTTGCTTCCTTTATTCCTCTTTGATCATTTGGCCCTACGTTGATCTCTTGTCCGGGGGAAGGAGTTATGGATGCGGCGTTGAGAGGGTTCTTTGACTTGGGCTTCGGTAACTAGTCGCTTTTGTCCTGTACGTGACCGTGGAAATGTTGTTTAAATGACTATCAATTTGCAGACTCGTACTCATTGAAGTAAATACACCTAGATCACATAATCATCTAGCCCATCATGCACCTCCACTGGAAATTCCATGGATATGGTCGGGATCGGAATTCGTCCTTTTCAACGGATCACCCAGGTGTCCGTATTGCGATCGGTCATACCTTGACCGCTGTGCTCCTAACATCGCCACAAGTTCATCATCTGTTGGCTACAGATATCGCAGCTCTCTATACTCAAGGGTTTGTCGATCTGCTCATTCCATTAGAGTGTTGATGTTCCGGCAATCTACTTATTTATTTACCGATCCGTTACGAGTTGGCGGCGGTGGTATAGATATATATGTATGTCTGCAAAGTACATATACACACCCACAACGTACCCGTCCTTCGTATTTATTTACGACACCATAAGCTAGTGCAAATGACCGAGATCCACAGTCATGGTGGGTAGACACTGCTCAATATTACAACGAACAGTGATATTATAGACAAAGATTGCGACCCGATGTGGCCTGTCATGTGAAGATATGAGAATACGGTTGCATAGGGTCATCATGAGAGCAAAGATAACATAGTTGATTACTAATTGGCAAGATGGCCGAGTTGGTCTATGACGCACGGTTCAGGTTCACCTGGCCCAAACTTCCGTGTCTCGAAAGGGGCGTGGGTTCGAATCCCACTCTTGTCATATACATTATTTTTGTTTGCTGCCTCTGCACTCGAGAAGCTTCTAGTGACAAGGTCATATCGACCATTCTACTTGACCCGATGCTTATTACAGCTGTACGCGTGGTCTTCTTTTATAGGGGTTGCCATTTTAATTCCCAAATCAGACAAGTCCTGCTGCTGGAATCGTTGGCTCATTTAGCATATATTCTGCCTCTACGGCCGCGCAACTGTGTCATGTCCCTATGTTCCGCAATGGTCAGCTTACCTCAATTCTCTTCAACCCGAATTCACTGGATCCAAGAAGTGAGGCTTACTATACACTCACTCTATATAGCATCGTCATTGCCTGATACCTACATACTGGCCATTCGCATGTATCTCTCCTGCAACATAATAACAACATCGCCTCTCGCTTGAATCATGTGTCAGCCAGAGTACCAGGGTCTCTCCGCTTGACCCATCCAAGACAACATGCCCTTTGGTTTCCACCAGATCTGGCGTAGTTTGATCATTCATACGCAGTTGCATCCACCATGATCTGTGTCTTTTCAATGCTGCCCGGGTCTTTAATGACCTCGTCAGGATCTCACTATGAGCATTGCCTGATCACTCACGTCGGAGACAAGATATGAGGCGCGAGGACATAGTGTGATGACGAGTAAGCCTGGAAAAATTGTATACGAAGTTGCACTGCCGAGGGAAGAGCTTATTCAGTAAGTATGATCCTATTCGGTCTGGTAGCTGACGTTTAGTCCTTGAATTGATCCAGTCCGACAGGAGGCGCTTTTGGACCACCCGGGGGTTTATCCGACTTCCTTTCGATATCGATACGGGAAATTGAAGTTTCGGGCTGGTCTGCCTCGCATACTCTTTCTAAGGCGTCACGAAGGGTTATGTCTCGAAGGCGTGTTTACTTGCCATGCCAGACCCGGTTTGACCGGGCCGGCTACAAGCCTGAGTGGTGAGTCAGATCTTCAGTTCTCTGCGGGAACCACCCATATAACATTATTTACAGCAACCAGAAATGCGCATAGCAGAGGCCATCAATTCTGATCGTTATCACCAAGGATCTAGCGAAAGCGGGAGACATTACGCCATCATCGTCGATATACAGTCATAAGTTGTTAGCTGTGCAGTTCCTAGGCGGTCTGCATTTTGAGCCCCCCAACTGTCACTGCCCCACCTTATAATCACCCCAGCTCATCGGCTTCAAAAAGTGGGGTGTCTCTGTCAACAGCAACAAATCCACCTCTGCCAATTGCGCTTCCCCGTGATAGCTTGAACCCCGAGTCCGACTAACAACATGCCTACCCTGCAAGAGAGCAAGCTTGCCTTCATCGGCGGGGGCAACATGGCCTCTGCCATTATCGGTGGTCTTGTCAACAAGGGTGTCAGCAAGCAGAATATCTGTGTCTCGGAGCCCTGGGATGTCAACCGAGAGAAGCTCGCTGCGGTCGGAGTACGAACGACAACCGACAACACAGAAGCAGGTGGAGATGCGGACATTGTCATAATTGCGGTCAAGCCTCAGGTCACCCGAGCTGTCTGCGAGGAACTCGGTGATTCATGGAGCAACCGCAAATCTCTTCCGGTTCTCGTCAGCATCGCGGCGGGCATCACCCTCAGCAGTCTGCAGGAGTGGTCGCGAACTGATGACGGGCGATTTGCGCACGTTGTGCGTGTGATGCCCAACACTCCGGCACTGGTGAGCGAGGGCGCGTCGGGCGCATTTGCTGGCGAGGATGTGACTGCCTCTGAAAAGGATCTGGTCAATGCTCTTCTCAGTAGCGTGAGCAAGGCCACCGAGTGGGTTGATAGGGAAGAGCTTCTGGACGTTGTCACTGGTCTTTCAGGTACGTGGACGACCCCATTGATCCGATCCAATGCAAAGGCATCAGCTGCTGACATGAGTGCGTTTGTTTAGGCTCTGGCCCTGCCTACTTCTTCGCTATGGTCGAGCACCTCGTCACTAGCGGCATGTCCGAAGGGTTATCGAAGGAGCAGGCTACTCGACTGGCCTCTCAAACTTGTCTCGGTGCCGGGAAAATGCTCGTTGAATCCACCGAGGAGCCAAGCCAATTGCGCAAAAACGTCACCAGCCCCAATGGCACCACATATGCTGCTCTCCAGACATTCGAAGCTGAGGGCTTCGAAGGCATTGTGGACAAGGCCGTCAAAGCCGCTATTGCTCGTGCAGCCGAGCTAGGTACCATGCTTGCGAAATAGAATATCTTCACACCCGCCGACTCAAGTCACACCGGCCAGAGTCACACCACGTGCATGTATTCTAGCTCAATGAATGGGAACAATGAACACCATTGATACCTCTTGGCATCCGAGGCGGTAACTGGCAGGCTTTGCTTCGGGCTGTTCATCCTGTTACTGGAACTTGGTGTGTTTGCCCACATCACGGTTTCAAGACACGCTTCACTCTCGAGCAATCATCTTGCATCTAGTCAAGCAGTACCTCTCGGCAAGTCTATAATGTACATGAACAGGTAATAGACAACTGCTGACTCTATCATCGAGCGGTCAAAAGCAAAATGAGTAGGTAACATATACTAGATCATTGGACACTTCGTCCGACTGAGTTTCGGAACATAGTTGATCGTTCAGGCGAATATCGGCTAATCTTGAGCAGTATCATCGGTGTGAACTGCGCTCTGTCGTAAGTCGACTGTCCAAATATAACCTTTTGATCCTGACACAGATCTGACATGGAAAACGGTGCTCAAGCATGTCCGCTTGAGTGATAGTACAAAGAAACAGCCGCCGATGCCGACGGGGAAAATGCAGCACTGATCTGCATTGCTGTGTGTTTGGCAGCGACGGACACAAAGCTCAAAATTGCTTCTCCTAGTGACAAATACAGACATACATATGCTCAATACCTGGGTGAGACATGTGTGTTTAATCCCGACCTATGGCATTGAGCTCTGAAAGGTGACTGACGATCTCGCCATTACCAGCGGAAAGGGATGATTACCTCTCAGCCCGATATTCTTCCTCACATTCTTCCAGCCAGCGATCACAACCCATCGCGCATATCTGACGGCTCCGACACATGGACGCACTGTTCACCATTCCCGTGAACTGCGTGCAGAGATTCAAAGTATGTGACAGTAAGAACTTGCCTGCGTTGAACCCTAGGTACAGGCCATCGCCCGTTCTTACCCCAGGACTAGAAGTCATGATGTATCCATGGGTCGCGAAGAATAGATCTAGCCAGGCTCTAGTGGGTTCCCGAGTCACAAGATATTGGTTCACAGCAAAGTATCAAGTAGCTTGACCTGTATCTGGCGTGGTTGAGGGTGAAGGCCCAGCTACCAAGCCAATATCTGGGCTAGGCTGCTCAATAGCCAGACTATCGAAGCGAGTTGATGAGCCTGTCATTGAAAAACCAAGATATTGCGTGCTTCCGAGGCGTCTTTTGTTGCAGCGAATTAGTTATCCTTACTCGACCATGGGTGCATGATAGCTACAAGTACGTTGCTGCTAATTCGCCATCGACTAGTGGACAGGCTCTGGTATACCGTAGAGTTGAGCCATAGTCAGTCGCCACGCGGTCAGGACCCTTCAGGAATGTCACATCGCCGGAAAGACTCCCGTGTCCTCGCGTTCAATAATGTTCAGACCTCTAAGTTATAATAAGTAGTTACTAAGAGCCTAAGTCACCAGTCCCTGTGATGACGACTAGTAGAATACATGCTGGATCCGATGTGAGTTTTGTGCAGGCTGGTTCAGTGTGCGTGTTGCTTCAGGAGATGCGTACCATAGCCACTGTACGGGGGATTCAAGGGAGAAGAACTTTCTGTACAGTTCTTCTCGGGCAGATCTTCCGATCGTCATTCTTCCCAGTGACCGGGAAATTGGAACGCTCCAACGTCTTAGCTTGAACTCAAACTGTGACAGGCGACAGGTTGAAAATGCCCTAGAACCGTGGAATTCCAAGCTCCCTTGCTTAAGTATGTACCTACTTCATGCATAGTCCACATCGGATGTGTCTTCCTGTAGGGGCGACTTAAGAAAGACTACTATTCTGCCTCATGCAGCGCATAAGAACGTTACCTTGTTAGATGGGCAGCACTGCATCAGTGTAATAGTAAGTCGAGTATGGCTCTACCACACCGCCACAGCAACCACCCTCCATGTAAGTATTGTAGCTGATCTCTGTCCTTCAATTGTTGGCGCGGATCGCATCAACACCCCCCCAAGACCCCACAGGTCATATGCATCAATCTCGAAATGATTCCGATCTACCATGTCAACTTAGCGAGATAAACGAAAGGGCTTCACAAAAGCAATGAAAACTCCGCCGAACTGCCATTTGAGGAAATATCGAATAGAAGGTGTCCTAGGGCATCAAGTGGATCGCTATAGCTTAGCACCTGCCATTCAGCATTGACCAATGTACTCACCTACGACTAGTTTTTGTGAACCTTTACTCGGCCTTGTAATTGTAAGTGCCAATATGTACAGAGTTGTAACTTGTCACACTTAGAAGTCGGATCTGAGCAGCCCATTGACATTCAGATAGTTTGTAGGTACGTATTATACATATATACATATGTAAACGGGAGTTCCCGGATAGTGATACAGTGGTCGACTGAAAAAAACTTGCATGATTTCAAGCAGTAGGAGGTAGGAACTAGGAAGGGATCAGCTCCACCGTGTTACGGAAGCCCAACACGGATCAGGAAGGTCCTTACTTCATTCAATAGCCGCTAGTGAAGTGGGCGGCCATCACAAGAATGGTAAAACAGCAGGATCCCATGACGAAGACGACCATTTCCTGTCAGTGCGGCCACAGCGACTAATAGTCTTGAATGTTCGAATGCGTCCAGTTGACAAGCGGGCGACGCCTTTTGACAACTTGACAGGCTCCAAGCCTGAGATTAAGGTTCCTTTCTCCAAGTGTTGGGACGACCACTCGATGTCCAATCACATCCGGCGATCTAAAGTGAAATTCTTGGAAAGAAAAGATCATACCCGATCGTCCGTACCCGACAACCGGGATAGCAAGTTGCAGGGCCACGCATTCCCGCATCTTGTTGTATACTATAACTACTGCATGAGTAGCTACGTGCGCCACGCCCTATGCGTGACTACCAAAGTCATCGAGACGTATAAGTTAACAGGTATACTGTAGTATGCTATCTAGTAGATAATATCAAAAAGTAGCACCTTAGACATATTTTACAGAATTATGCAAGGTGCCGCTATCTTCATGAATTGCTACGTACATTTTCTCTTCCCTCTCGCTCTCGTATTTTTCTACATTCTCGGTTCGGGTTGATGGTTGACTTGGTACGCATTTAGTCTTAATAATTGATTGTCCAATTTAGGTTGATAGGCTTCTAGAGCGGGAGTTCGCGTGCTGTACTCATGAGTGTACTTGACCTGGCCATATTGTGTTTACCTCATCACTTAATCACATCTGTGGCTCCCTAGATTCCACATTTCCACAATGCACACACCAAGTACGATAAATTGCAAAGTGTAAAGTTTGTAAACAGGACTAGGGTCGCGTATATTGTACCGAGCGCCCGGGCGGGGCGGACAGCTTCGATCAAGCGACCCCGCTACAGTGGTCGTCTGTTGGATTTCGCTTTAGCTCAATGAAGTCAGTGCCATAGTGCAGTAGTGGGACACACTTACACACTACACTTAGTACAGCGCCTTTACTTAGTCTATTGTGGTATAGTCTTTGAGATTGCCCCTAAGTAGACACTATGGAATTGTTCTCACCCAGACATGGCTCACATCTAGCCTATTGAGACTAAATGTCCGAGGGTCTGGATTGGCCTCCATAATCCGCGCTCTTCTTCTTCCTTGAAATAATTTAGGTTTTTGGCCAACCTGCCTTAGTTCAACCGTAAAGGATCACCGTTATTGACTTTCTTTGGCTATCAAGTGGCTTGATACACTGTGGCTTCGTTATCATCCCCACTTCACTCAGGCGACAAACCTTGGTTGATGGCGCAGACACTTTAGGTGTGGTGTAAAGAGCGCTTCCGTTCAGCAAAATTTAAGACAAGACGAGACCACTGCCGATTTGGACAGACTGGCAACAGCTTGATCAGATAGAGCAGTCATTCGTGGCTTTGGAAGGAGGCTACGCCTTACTCTGGGGCGATTGTTGAATTTCACACCAAGGGAATTTCACACCAAGGGTTGATGATATACAACCCATCCCGAGGCTATCTTGAATTGCCAATGGTGAATTCGGGTAGGAAAGACCAAAGCAGTGGCCAATCTCTTCAAGAAACTGAAACAATGAGACCCCTTTTCGCGCTGGATGACTTGAACAAAATCAGCAATGTCAAGTGTAAGACACTGCCAGGTGGTCGCGCTTAGTTAGGTACAATATACATAGTACCAGTGCATCTATCGGAATCAGGAACTGTAGGATCATAAACAGTCAATTAAATATTGACCTGGTCGCCGGTGAACACTTTCCCAAGGGGATCTCTTGGACTCTAAAACTTACATATTCTCCAAGCAACATGCTTAGGTGGTACGCGGCCTGTAAATGCCAGTTTCCTTCAGGGAGTGCCATCCAAGTTGGCTCTCAACGTGGATTTGCTCGAATCACACTGTCTCAGTTCTCGCTAGGGTAGTCTACTAGTCACGTACTACTGTAGTCGAAGTTCACGAGTGACCATGCCCTCCTTAAGGTTAATCGTCGGCCAAGGATCACGCACAGCCACTTTTGCTTTACGCGGTCCCTCACCTCATTCGGAAAGTGGATGCATGTTCAAGGATGTTTCCAGCGTCGTCCTATGTACTGTATTGCGATTACCTGATACGCTGATACAAAATACCCGTCTCGTGGCCTGCAAGGTGATTGATGGTCAAGCCCCGGTGGCGCTATTAACTAACTTGAACAGTCCGTAAAAGTCCTAGACAGCTGTTTCGTACTACACGCACGATGAACTCTTTACTCTGTAGTACTGCATCAGTGCATGACCTCGTTGAAGCGAGGCAACGCTACTGCATGCTAAGCTCTGGACAGCCCATCTGCCTTGAATTCTACATGAACGCGGCGCTGGTCTGAGAGATGTGGATGGTTAGTGCCTCGTCTGTAGTCGTATGCTGTATGACTATCTGCTTCAACCGTACAACGAGTCGGTGACCGGCTAATAGCATCGTACGAAATCTGTCGCGTATAAAATTCTTCGTAAGGATGGAGAGTTTCTGGGATCGCGACAGTCTTTTCAGGCCCGCACCCAAGGCGTCAACTCTCTACCAAAACAGACAAAACAGAAGGATGTACAGGTGGTACTGAGAGCGAGTGAGAGACTGGCAGACTACACCTTGCGACATGAAAATTCAGTAGTACATGTCAAAGTTCTTAAGCCAATAGCCTGTCAGTCAATGGAAAAGTTGAACTACGGCTCATTGTGGAAGAACACGCCATCTGTGGACCCATGTATAGCTGGCCTTCTCATGTCAATGCGCTGACTGATTTTTCGGCCCAAGGGCAGACGAGGTAACTGGCACCGTCGTCTACCAAGAGATCCAGGAAGAGGGGGACAAGAGTCTATTTTCAATATTACCTACCCCGGTGTCTCAGTTTCCTACCGATCGGCCAAATTCCTCCTAACTATGGCTCGCGAGCCGACCGTGCCAAACGACGCAGCTACAGTAGTACAGTCAGTGTCAGTGTCGCTCCGCTATGACAGACGAGATGTCCTAGTCAGACGAGTCTGATAATGTTGACTCCGCTCATGGATAAGAAGCTAAGCCACTCCCCCGCGTCTGGCACGGAAGTCCAGTGGCAATGAAAAATATAGGTATGAGGTAGTGATACTACATGTCTAGGCTAGACCAGTTACTGAAAGTGTACATTCATACGTTGACATCCACATGGGTTGTGCACCACTGTCCCAGTCTTTCCGCGTAAATAGACAAAGTGCCTTTGAATTCGAATGTAGTTTTTCTATAATCTCATCATGGCCTTCGTTCATCATCGTCATTGAGCAACTTGGCTCTGCTTACAATGAGTATGGGGTGAGCACGAGAATTCTCCTCTTCCTCTTAGGCTCTCACAGCAGGCATTGAGCTTCAAACACCTCATCGGCCTTGAGGAGGCATCTTCACGACCCATACAGGCTTTCACTACTGCAGTAGCTGGTGTCGAATCCACCACGCCACAGGCCGCCACCTTCCACTTAGTCTGGCTCCACAGCTCCGAAGCTGGTTATCGCGTACTGTACCATTCGCGGCCGGTATGCTATGGTATTTCTTTCCACATCTGGGCGTCGATCGATCAGTCCTGTCCACTAATCAGAGACCTGCCCTTAAGATCGAACCTTGCATGCCCGTCATTGCTTCGCTTGTCCGCCCTCTCCAGACTCCATATCCATTTTCAGGTACAGCGGACCATAGCACATAGTGTTGACCAACCATCGCCTCTGATCACTGTCGCTGACAGGGTTGGTGGATACTACTGCACTGGGAATGGAAAATATCGTTTTTCTTTTCTTTTGGGCATTCATGTTTCCTTCCCCTTTTCTCTCGCCATGATACTTCTGCCTCCTCTTTTGAGCACGAGCATTTTTCGATCGTGTCCATCTGTCAGTCACCAGTCCTCATGATCCATATGATCCATGTGGCATGCACACAAGTCCTCACTTTGCAGACTATCATGCATAATGTACTCGTACTGGACCCTCCTCAACCAAGCAGGCAAGCACAGAGAGCTTCAAGCCCTTCCAAACCCCGGCGCGATCTCTTCTTCGGATCTCTCGGCTTACCCCGCCAGGGAGCAGTCCGTCTCACTTTCCAGCTGCCAGAATCCCGGCTTCATGGGTCGATTCAGCTTGCCAATAAGTGGGTAAAGTCCATAGGCAAACATAGGGCAGGGCACTCAGTGGCCGTGGAAACTCGATCCTATCCGGGTCCAGGGAACCTTTATCCAGGAATTCCGTCTCTC
Source organism: Penicillium diatomitis (assembly GCF_028827545.1). Lineage (NCBI taxonomy): Eukaryota > Fungi > Ascomycota > Eurotiomycetes > Eurotiales > Aspergillaceae > Penicillium > Penicillium diatomitis. The sequence goes on along the minus strand of NW_026623177.1, from coordinate 2,052,948 downwards.
TCCTGCACCCTGCCAAGCTCCTCGGGTCGTCTCTCACGGTCGGGTTGAACCTTTAGTGGAATGGACGTGATATGTTAGGTACGCCTGCAATACTGTGGGACGGCCCAGGGAACGCGCTGGTGATCGTCCTGCTGAGGATGATTTTGGGAAAGTCGGGAACAGGCGCCCTTGGACGATTTACGGTTTTGAGTCTGCCGATCTGCACCTCGCCGAGGGAAGTGATCTAGTAGACCTTGAATGCCTGATTCGCTATTTCCGGCCCTGGTGATCCTCCGTGTGACCGTCTAGCCCATGGAAGACCAGCCCCGAGCAGGCGAAGTCGAACGAACAAGGTTAAACGCTTAAAGTTCGAGACAGGTGATTTCGGGTTCGAGATTGTTCGTAGCCCATTCGATGACATTGTTAGGGCTTGCGGCCGATCCAGGACGCGCTTACTGCTGCCAGACGATCATTTCAGCAGTGGGCTTAGGCTATACAAGTAGAGGATGTGACTGACTTTGCAACTATCAAGTACCTTACTACCTATCTATGAGGGTGAGACTAGAACGCCGATGATGATTTGTACATTTAGCACAACAGATGCACTAGGTGGCAAGATGAAGATTGGAATGGCTATTCCAGATCACCACCCTGTCGTATGAAGACACCTACCTTACCTTGTACTTGCAGTGATACATTCATGTAACTTAGAGGCTAACCACTGACCTCCAAGAGCGTAGCTTCGTAGGGGGTCTGCAACGACCGAAGACGCTTTTTCCTTCTCTTTCTCACCTTATTTCCTCATGTACGAATTGACATCATCATCATCATCATTGAAACTCCTGGAAAGGGTATGACTTTCCACTGCGATCGGGGTAGTTCCATACGCATGAACATTGCCACAGTGACATCCTAGGGCGTTTCTCCGCACAGTACAGATGTTGCCCCTCAAGTTTGCCGATGTTGCTTACTCCAACTTCCGTTGCCCGAGTCATCACTGGGGCGTTGGTATCAACATCATCGGTTTCCCCCTCAGCGACAGACTTTGCAGGGATCCCAGGGAAATATGTTTTCCACGCGAGACACGAGCATCGCATGTGGCTAGCCTCCCTGCTACTATTCCCGCATGAGGTTCCATAATTTCTATAGGATCCACGAGACCAAATTGCCTTTTGCTGTGGCTTGACAAATTACGACCATGTAGCAACGCTCGGTGCATCGTTTACTGCTATACCAGGCACAGCGGAGTATTCATATCAATACTATTGCCGACTTGCACAGTACAGTCACTACAGTACGCCGAGTCAATCAAACAGATCCCTTGACTGCACTCTGCAAGTCTGCAGTACCACAGCAGTGCACCCATGTTGGACGCATGGGACTCCCAGATGCCCGCTTTTCAAAAATGGAAAATGGGCAATTTTTCGCGATGGAGAAAGAGGCCCGTGGACTTGGACCACAGATCCTGACAAAGCCGTGGACAGGGCCTCTAAGAACATACAGTGAGAACGGAGAACATCTTACATGGGCTTGTATAGTATTGGAGAAGCTGTTGTATGATACGGGATTGCTGGTAGACAGGCCAGGGAACATGTAGAAACATCGAATGGGATCATAGGGGTAGGTCGTATAGATCGTTGGATGCCATTCAATACACAGTAAACAACTAAACAGTCAACACTATATAGTATATAGTATATCCATTCTACACTGATACAATATACTATTACTCAATACTCATTACTCACTGCTCAGTCTCACAATACTTCACTACCCCAAAAATTACAACCGTGCGACCGAGGGAATAGTCTTCCACATCCAAGTACATCGGCTATCGAACCGGTCATGGCGTCAGTCTAGCGACTGAGCTCAGATTGACAGATGACAAAAAGTTGGCGGCAGTCCTTGGCGAGGTCTGTCAGTGCAGCCAGAGCTCAACCTTAAGGGCACTTGGAAAAAGGTCTTGACTTTTCCCATCAACCCCATTCTCCTCCGCTCCGCATGCCTTAAAAAGATACCCAACTCGACATACAAAGCTGTGGTTCCATACAAATCCAGTGGCTCCTTCAAAACTCCACTGGGCATCCACGATCGTCATTTTTCTGGGTGCCGCCCCCCTGTTCTTGCTTTTTCCATGGCCGTGTGCCAGATCGGTTCAGAAGTCTTGTGGTAGCATGGCCGAATTTTATGGGTTAATGATTTCTGACATTAATTTGAGTTTCTCCTCCACTTTGTTTTTCTGTCTTTTTCCTTTTCTTTTTCTTTTTATGGATTATTGCTTTCCAATCCCTCAGTTCATGAACTCAGCGGGTTATTTTTTTTTCTTTTCTGAGCCTTTCCATATTACTTGGAGAAGCCACTAAAGAACGCAATTAAAACCCATGAGGAACCCTGCGTGGTTTCGGGACTCGAACACAAAGCGATTCTATCATTTCAAAGTTCCCATTTTTCGGCCGCCTTGCATTAATCTCGATTATTCGGCGATAGCGACAATCTCATCTACTGTACCTACAAACTCCGATCTCAGTGTAAGTGCATGGACCATCTGATGATTTGCCTTCCAATACCCCCTCACAAACCTCTTCAGCATTCCTCATTCTCGATCCTGCCTTCCGCTTGCCCGCCGGATCTCCACTCTGGGATCTGAATTGAATGCTTACTGAATCGCCGTGAAGAAGATTGAACGACTCAGAAGCGCCTGAACACTGCGTTGAATATCCACTCTCCTACTTCCAAAATTCCATCCTGGCGGGCCTTTCCTTCCAGATTCAAACGTTCCGACTTGGTGACTCTGCTGTACATCCTCTTTTCACTTTCTCTTCCTCCCTCTTTCCACGATCTGTTCTTCCGATCACGCACGTCGTCTATGTCCCAGCCGCGAGCGTTGTATGAAGACAACGACATGGCCATTTCGTACACCAATAGGGTACCGGCTGGTCACCCTCCTACACTACCATCATTTCGCGAGGTGAGTCCACCATGAGCAAATGCTGAATGTCAAATATGGGGGAAATCAGTTCGCTCACAGCTTTGGATCACAGCTTCTTCCGCCTCATCTCCATGATGAGATCGATTCCTCAGTGGCACTCTATAACAACCGTCCGCAATCGCAAGATCGCCCAGCATCTGTCCACGAAGCAGCCATCGACCCAAGGTCTATGCCCAACTTTTCACCCACCACCTCTCTTAAAAAACGCTACGGCGAACATACTCTTCAATATACGACTCGCTCAGACGAACGGTTACCGCGACCTGTTTCCGATCATTATCCGTTGAGGTTTAGCGACCATGCACCGCGTGGTCCCAGTCCTATACTTCCCCCGCTTCGCGACTTTCAATCAATGAATGACCGGAAAGGCCTTCCGGAGGAGAGTCCGACAGTCTCGCGATCGGAGCCATTTGCACAAGACTTTCGAGCCGCTCAATCTGTGTCTCTGCCAGGGCCAGTGGGTGATCGACGACACCCGGACCCTTACACCGACACTCTCTTGAATAATCAGCCACCTTTCCCTCCTTCAGCCGCATTATACCCTGGAGACTCAGACCAAATGTCACCAAATATGCTGGCACACTCTCAGCAAGCCAACTTTGGGATCATGGGTGACTCAATTGACCCGAAGACGAAGCGGCGGAGGGGGAACCTTCCTAAGCCTGTTACTGATATATTGCGCGCTTGGTTTCATGAGCATCTGGATCATCCATACCCCAGTGAAGAAGACAAGCAGATGTTTATGACCCGAACTGGGCTCTCAATCAGTCAGGTACGAATCTCGCAGCGCCTTGACACTACTGGATGAGGGTGGAAATTGAATGATTTTCAACTAACATGGTTGGCGATCTTAGATTAGCAATTGGTTTATTAATGCCCGGCGGCGGCAACTCCCTGCTTTGAGAAACCAAATGCGTACAGGGGGAGGTGAAGCTGAATCCTCACGGCATTCACCGTTCAGTGATGTTGAGCAGGAACCGTTGCCCTCTCCTCGTTAGTGGCCTGTCAACTCAAGGCCATCTCATTGCAAGGCGCCTGCTGGTGTCACGCACATATTTCATCACCATTACTGGACCCTGGATTTGGTCCCACTAGCTCCCCTTGTGGACGGGTGCTTCAATAAGCTGTCTGGTTTGCATTCGCCATTGCTACCATCAAACTCTCCTGCATTTTCCTTTCAAGCGTATCCCTTTTCACTTTTCCTGTTTTCCAACGGCAAAGGCGTTTTGGAAATGTCATCGAGGCTGTCTGCTTTTCCTACTTGGGATTTGGGTTCTCGTTTTTGCTCTCACATGTTATGGTACACGGTCCGGGACGGTTGGATAGACATGCTTCTGCCTTTTTTTTTTTTTGTTCTCCCTTTCTCATCACTTAATTTCTTTTAATGTCTGCCTTGTCATGTTTGATTTTTTTTTTGGCGTTGGTTGGTACACTTACGACCTGCTTATACACGACTTTCCAGGCGTACAGACCTGGGTGAAAGGACCATCCAGGTCTGCCACAATTTGATACCCTCCTGTTACTACTGGCCTGCATGCCACCCATGATAAAGGGCTCGGGCGGACGTTGTATGGAAGAGCCTGGCGCTCGGTATTGGACATTCATAGATGATGATCCACATCAATAATATCCACAGTTGAGAATCCATGGGCAAACCTGCATTACTACTGTTTCATGTGTCGTACAGATAACTGCTAAGTGCTAACGTAATTGGCTCTCAAGTTGCAAAACCGTTCTCTAACGGAGAAGCCCCTAGAAGGATTATCTTTCCCGGTTGGGTATGTGTGGTAAATTGCGGCCCAGTCTTCACACAATCGATCAATCTTGAAGCTTGGCACATCTCCCTGCAATTTGTCTCTAAAAGGGACGACTCCGAAACCCAATTCACATCAGTCATTTGGAGCCAAGTGAGAAACCCCCGGTCGAGCGTACTAGTCCACATTTTGTGTTGAATAGGGTTCACCGTTCCATCGTCACTTGCCCAGTCTATCATACCCTTGTTACATAGTTTTTTTCAGCCTCCTTCCGAGCTTTGCTGCCAATTGTGGCTTCTGCATCACGACCGGGAAGATCGCGAGACTGGCCAAGCTATGATAGCCTATAGTCCACGGTCCATGGTCCAACTAGGGAAGTTCTGCCCACTACTGACGACCAATCCGAGCTCACATCTCCTCCAATCGCTCCTCTCAGAACTAGAGTGAGCGCTCGAGTCTGTCTACTAGGTCCGTTATCCATATCTGGCGGCGACCGATCGGTATTCTACGGTATGCACTCAGCACTGTATATCCCCGCGGTGCGGAGCGTGGGAGTGCCTAGTACATGCTACTGGGCTATCAAAACGCTGACAAGGACGATTCACAGCAAGGTGCTCCTTATTAGTTCATTTCCCATGTATTTTTTCTAGAAATCTTCGCAAGGAGGATTATCTATGGGTTGGGACTTCACTGTCAAGCCAGGGCCATAAGGGGCACATAGTAACCCAGGAAAACTTTTCCACAACGACTACTAATTACTAAATTCAGAACCGCTCCACGGAGGGAGGTGGTTCCCAAATATTAAGGTATCCCAAGGGATTGGGTATGCCACCTGCCAGATCGACTCAATCTGAGGGTCCTCCGCCGTAGCCCATGCCGACCATGTCCTTGCAGGGTAACCCGTCCACGGAACGAACGAGACATGTTGTCTCTGCTTGTTTCCAACCCTCATGTTTCCCTCTGACATTTAATCTTTCCACCATCTTCAGAGTGACTTCATGCCAAAGTATATCTGGTCTGACTGTACCCAAGAAACAGTTTCCCATAACGCACTGTTGCCGATTACGTGGCCGACACCTCTTTCTCCCAGCTTCCACGCTCATTGTAGACATGGCTTGTCTGAAAATCGGGGGGGGGGCATGTCTGAGCGACGACCCACTTCGTGCCCCCGAACCCAGAGGTGCCATCCTGAAAACCCTAAATTCTGCACTCGCGACCCAGATTCATACGGGTCCCTGATGCAAGACGCCCACGCTAAAACAGCATGCCCAGTCAGATCTTTCCAATCCAGTCATGCTGATTGACTCATGACGTCGCCTTCCAATCCTCCTCTAACTTCAGCCGGGCTTTGCCCCTCCGACAACCTGACAGCAGTGAACTTTGGTACGACCGTGGCTGTGTCTCGCGGAGTGAATTACCCGATACCCTGACAATGCGAATAGGGCAGTCCTTGCCACTGCTTTATGCTTGCATCAAGTTGACAAGTTTGGGCGTCGCATGGTCGGGTGGAGCCAATTGTGTCGCATCCCTGTCTTGACTCATGCAGCTCGGATCGCAGTGTCTGAGCCGAGTAAGGCTGCGCGGGAGCATCTCTCTCGATCGCAAGTGTCGATCGGGGCTTCTGGAAGCTGCTGCTTGGCTGTTGAGTCGGGGCAACTGGCAAAGGCCGACCAACATATGTGAAATTGCAAAATTAACCTAGAAGGCTTGTCACAGGCAGGGCCGGCAGCAGTCTAGTCCTCCTCCTGAGCACAATTAGCCTCGCGGTCCTTTGCTGAATCTTGTAGTGTCAGCCACGGAGCCGCGGGTGAGAGTTTCGGGGCACGGATAATCAAGCTGATCCACTGCCACATGGAGAATCATCGGAGGCTACCACCAGCGTGCTGTCTTGGCATGAATATCAAATCAATTTTTTTTTGTCCCGGATGTATTTGCTTTTCCCAAATACTGTATAAGTGTACAGCTGTCCGTAGACCGTATTTTCTGTTCCTCGATCAGTACATAATACATATCGGGATTAACGATCAACCATGAGAATGTCCCGACTCTAGAACGTACTTATACTGGCCTCTGTCCTATTACTGACTTATGAAATATATACTCGTCCAATAACAGTACTCCAAGCATGAAATTCCTCACTGTCTAAACTCTAAACTTCAATGTAATCGGGTAATTAGTGTACAATCAAGTTATCAACACAGTACCTGCTCCATACGTAAACCATGGCGCCGAACATGGCTCTTACCTCAAAGTCTACCGGCTTAATTGATCAAACCGAGGACAGTGATCACCGCGCGGCGTTTGCTGATACGTAGAGGCATGCTCATCTCACTCTCGCAATTTTATACTTCAAGACAAGTATTTCGTTGAACGCAATTGTGTGGCTGTGGTTGCCGATCAGCGTAGAGGTGCGGTCGGAGAGCTGTTGAGTTGAGCTAATTTCTCACACGAGGTATGATCAAAAGCGGAACAACCGACGCATCTTGAATAAAGAGACTTCAGCGTATCCTGTAGCATATGAGCCAGAGGCAAAGAAATCACTCAGAGAACATTTTCTTCTAAGGGCTACCGCGGGACGAATTGAGTTTTTTACAAGGCATAAAAGCTGACTCTACAGCTCAGCTATTCCTTGGAACAAGATCATAGGAACAGGAATTGACTTGCTTTAATCGAAGCCAAGTTTGATTGAGGACTCTCACGTCGACCGGTTACTTTATCAACGTTCAGTCGTTTCCCACAAGCTCAGCCACAATGTGCTGTAGTGCGACCGTACAAAGCCACTCGCTATTTTTTGATTAATCTGCTCGGGTATCAGATTTTCAATGCTCACATATTAGCTATTGGATACATCTTTTCATGAGTTCTACCAAGAAATCTGATAAAGAGGGTAGGTACCTAAAGCTGGAGTTACAACAGGCTTGTCAATCGATATATTCATGCTTCACAGTCTACCAACTGCACCGCATGTTGCAATATGTTAGCCGACAAAGCAACTAGGTATGCCGCGGATCTAAATTCCCATCATCTCGATCAAGGAAAGGATTTTTAGAAGATGCATCATATAGCGGCCAGCTCCACAATGTCCAGGCTTCAGTGCGAAAGAAAGGGGCATCGTATACTTCATACACGGTACGTCTGCGAGTAGATCCGCCCAGCACTCATCTGTCCTTGAGCGAGAGCTACCCAGTATCTGTAAGCGATCACTTGCATCCAGCTTACCTTTCGTTCTCTTGATATCGTCATTGGTCGGAAATTTCCATCTGCGGTCGATGTGAGCTATCCGATGTCACTAATGCAGCCTCCCGTCTCTGTGCTTGTCTTGAAGACCATGGCGGTTGAAGATTGACAGGATGTTTGCAAGAGATCAGATGATAGACTTTCAATGACACCAGCCAGCCAACCCACGAATGACACATGGCCGACCTCGACCCTTCTATCAGTCGCTCGTAAGGTCCACGGGCTTAAGTGGTGTGTCATGACGATCTCGACGTTGATCTTCAAGCAGCGCTCACTTTGTACCACATCTCCTATCAAGTCCTTTTGTTCCGCACCACTGCATCGTTCGGTCCTGTCAACCTGCAAGGCCTAGGAAAACGAGCTGTTTTGCTCCGTCAAAAATGCAGCAATTGCAATCTTCAAACGCCCCAAGACTCGCTTGAGCAAAATTATCAGCACCTCGTCAAAGTCATCGTTGATCTTCGAGCTTGCTTTCAATTGATGGATGTAGTTGAGTAATATCGTGATGACCGGGGAAATGAATCAAGACACGGATCAAAATATGATACACGCTATCACGATGACTTTTCAACAAGACATTGGCTTTCAAGCCTCAGTCTTGGCCACCACTACGAATGCTCGTCAATGATTTAGGATCAATGGTCAAATACTGGCTTTAACACTTGCAAGCTATCATCAGCTGAGGCCTCGAGAATGCGCCCAGATATGACTGGAATCATGTATGCGAGATCGTGTACTAAACTGGTATATTGGAGACGCCTTCCAAAAGTCTAAAAATCATGTGGTACTATGATTGAATCTGAGTGAAGTTCAATCACTCATCTTAAGGCTATCGAAATTTGCAGTGCGAGTTACTTCGTCTGTTGCCCTTCCAATTTCACATACCTGATCCTCATTTTAAAATTGGCCGAAATTAATATCATATCCTTGGGCGCTGGAGGCTGCAAGCTTACGCTCTGTAACATGCATATTATTGAGCTCATATCGCTGAGATGGCGAGCTACAATTCTTAACGAGTGCCTGGGCATAAAGAGATTATACGGAACAGCCAAATTCTAATAGAGAGTTTTTTAGAGACACACTGCTCGTAGTTATGAGATTTCGTTCTAAGTCTCCTCTACCCGACGAATATCAAAGTAAGTCATAACAATGACATCACAATGCTCCTAGGATATGTAATGTCCTTAATTTCGCAGTACAACTCAATTCCCGCAAGCTCTAAGCTATACTTGTGTGATATACTTGGTGATTTACGGCTCTTATAAGTCGATATTTGAGATCGACGGTCTGCTGTAGGCTGACTCGAAAGAAAATAATCTCTGTGATCATGATAGAAAAAGAGAGACGTCATCTTGGTTTAAAAGTAGAATATCTTATACATCTGTAATTTTGTGAGAACTCGCAATTACAGAGTAGCAAGAGCAGTCGAGTCTCCGTTCAGCGTTATTGCGAACACTCCATCAGACCTAGATTCTGGACGCATCGAAGGGAAGTGGCCAAGTCGTCTGCTGCTTCTTCACTATTGAGGAAACTGTGCAGATCTCCGAGGAGACATAGCCCATGAAGTGATCGTGTTTTCCATCTATATGTCCAGCGCGTCGATGTTTTAGAAAATTTTGAGTTTCTGTCAAATTAACTCGACCTTTGGCATCACTTGAGAAGGGCCTCCTCGCGGTAAACTCATCCAAGACGCTAAAATCTGGGAACATTATTCCCAGGTGCATGAGCGGTTTCACGAATTGAGAGCGTTTTTGCAGCAAACTTCGCAATACGTTGTAGTAGCGTACGTATTTTTTTTTTTTTCACGACTCTCTTCTGCTTTATCCATTGTCAAGCGATATAGAGACGGTGATGTCTGAGAAGGTGAGTCAATATGGGTAGACTGGATGGATATGAAGTACTGAAGTAGCGATGCTGATGATAGAGGAGGAAGAGGAGGAAGAGGAGGAAGAGGAGGAAGAGGAGGAAGAGGAGGAAGAGGAGGAAGAGGAGGAAGAGGAGGAAGAGGAGGAAGAGGAGGAAGAGGAGGAAGAGGAGGAAGAGGAGGAAGAGGAGGAAGAGGAGGAAGAGGAGGAAGAGGAGGAAGAGGAGGAGGTGGAAGAGGAGGATTTGAACTGAAGGTAGCGCAACACGTACTGATTTCAAATACCGAATGAGAACAATTTAAAATAAGTTAACAGTCAGTCTGAGAATCTGCGAGCCGCCGTGGAACTTTTGAAGCCCAAGAAAAACCGAAGGAGTTTTTAATAACAGAGAAGGTTGTTTAGCGGGTAGTAGGTGGCAACAAGCCGTGAGCGTCTTTCGTGCATGTAACTGGACGCATTTGACAGTGGATCCGTAAGGGACTCGGTGGTTGTTGCGAAGCGTAGTAGGACACGTCCAATTGATGGACCGGGTCTGAACAGCAGGCGTTGAGCCACGAAGAGCTGTCACACCTGAACGTTGGAAGGTGGCTACAGTAGGTGCAGCATCTCAATATGAGAGAGGGATGAGCGAGCTTGACTGGCTAGGAGAGATTCGGTCTAAGCTCTGGACTACGGCGAGACGGCACCATCACATTCCATACGAACAAATGTAAAGCTATTCGTGTGGCATGGGATACTGCCATCTCGCTCACATCGTGTAGCTGAACCTACTTTAGCTGCATCTCATCACCGATGCTGAGTGGGTGGCTATCGCGAAGTCAAGCAGCGATCAGACCTAGAAAGCAGCTGCCAGCCAGTATTGACCTGCAAGCCATTCAAACAGCTGCACTCTGGCAGTCTGGCCCATGTGCTGCTTCATTACGTGGCCGGCGCAAAAATGTGAGTGTTGGTTAGCTAGGAAGATAGTAAAAGAAGAAGGTGCCTTGATTTCTCATCCAAAGGGGACATATATAAACGCTATGTGAAGTCCGTCAAGCGTGCTTTTGACAGATAAATTCCTCAAGAGAACTTCCTGGTCAGTGAGCACTAGACATTGACGTAGAAGTGTGAGATCTAAGGACGTCTAAGGTCACCCTATATGTCTCGTAAATTCATGTAGTAATTTCCAGGGCTCTGCTTCGCCGTATCAAACTTTCGAATATGAAGAAATCGTTGACAGATGTTTGCTCGTTGTGTTCAAGATCTGTTTGGTAGGTGACTAGGTTCAGGGGTATTTAGCTGACGTTTTGATGTTAGTGTGTCTTGTTATATTATTCTGCCAGTCTAACTACAATAGCAGTATAAGTTACTTAAGTTTTGTAGATTAGCTCTCCCTCCTTTTAATAATGTACTAGTCGAGGGCATTTCGATCTTTATGCCACTTTTTGTAAAGTAACATCTGAATGTCGATAAAAGTAGGTTTTTCCCCCTACTGTCGTCAGCAGGAATTTGCTCTTTTTGTATTTCTCTCTGCAGGATATGTCTGTTTTCTATCATCTCCGCGGCTCACCAGTGAGATAATTTATTCTTTCTCTCTCACCGTATAGAGTTTTGGGTCAGTTGGCCAAGCCTCCGCCAAAATGCAAAACATTCGTCGCTTCAAAAGTTTTCATATCCTTGACATGGTCCTTCATGTGTGTGAATACAGCGTCACTTTTTGAGCGTCTGTATTGGACGTTGACAGACGAGCGTAGAGAACGGTGCCGATAGTGATGCACTTGAATTTTCACGTCTCATTTGAATGCGCCTTAAAAGCCTCGTCAAAGTTTAGGGAATCCAAACGGCGGATATCTACCGAGAGCGAAAGTAGAGAGAAAATGGCAGATATAGTGAGCAAATCTTTTTCTAAAATAATTGTAACTTGTTGAGTTCTTGGGCTACGCTGCTTGAGTGGTTTTCATGCTCTGTTTTGCTTACCTCGAGAAATGTCTCTCACATGGTTTTCCATGGAGAGTGTGATGAAAGTCTTTACAAATGCATGCAACATTGGGGCGCAGTGCCTGAAAAGGGTTGCCTACTGTTGCAATGAAGAAGAATTTGCGTGTTCACCCAATTCACATCTAAGCTCCCGGCAGCTGGAGATCTTGATCTTCCGAGGTCTTGTGTTTCATCGAGTCTCAATTTTCAATGCAGAATGAACAGTATACCCAATCGAAGATTTTTTGCTCGCTATTAAATAATTATTGTAGTCCTAGCTCCGTCGTTGTGAGTCTTCACAATATTTGATACCGAAAAAAAATATTAGAGATACTAGCAGTGCTACTGACAGACTTGGCAGCATGTGAGATGGCAGTCAGTGAGACATAACACATGAGTGCCCCCAGAGACTAATTGAAGAAGTGTTTGTAAGTTCTTGCTCGCGCCGTAAAGTATAAGCCGTTACTAGTAAACTTCGGTTTACTGCCCTTGCCGCGTTCTGCAGAAGTATCTCAGGGTCCCGTCTTCCAACAGGAGATCTAGGATTTTAGTAGATTCCGACTTCGACTAGGATACTTTCGAGGCTGTACAGTATGTAACTATTCGTATATAGCTCACCGGCTGAATAGATTGGGTTCACTTTTTCAATATCTAGTAGGGCGTCTTGAGTAGATATAAAAAATCAACCAGCTCGTTCGAGGCTAGAAGCTTATGGCAGGACATTCTGACAAACGAGCAAGACCAAAAAAAGAATTGGAATATCACGTAGTACGGTCTAGTGTGTAATCTCTTGGAAAAATGTACAGAGTCATCTTGAGAGTTTTTGATCAAGCGTGAGATGATCTTTGTCAGATTGATCTTCTGATCGAAGCTTTATCTCCAACTTCGCCCAGTGAGATCCAGAGAATTTGCCAATTCTTTATGCAGCAATCATCTTACTTGGTGGTAATTGCAGCTTAATCTGCGAGAGAACGCAGTTCTCAATGGAGACTCTCATGACCTTGACCCAGAATCAGATTTTTAAACACGAGCACCGAGCCAGGGTCTTCGTTCCCATTCTTAAGTTTATTAGAGTCAAGGTAGATTCAGAACCTTGCATGATTGTGAAACGACTGCAAAACCTGAACAATGGACGTAGTCTATGAATCTAGTTCAATAAGAAGTTAATAATTGAGTATCTAAGAACAGTCATGGTATAAATAAGCAATGATTGTGCACTACGCTCTTACTCTGGTAACAATCTCTATGACTTCCTATGGATGACCCGGTACTTTATGATGAAGCACAAATTATTCCATCTTAGTTGAACCCAACGAGAAAGAATAGTTTCTCGGAAGCCCTCTGATAAACATAAAGAAACCATCTCTGACATCAAGATAAACGTGCGATTGCTTTGCAGGCTCGTCTGCTTATGATCGAAATTAGCAATAATGAAGGATTGGGTACGTGGAACATATATGACATCCCGTCTACAATAAAATCCGTGCGTGTCTTGCGGATGGAAGCATGTTCGCATGATGGTGGCCGTTTATTAGGGCTGCATTGTTTATAGAGCACTTCGTCTGATTGTGATTCTTAAGCTCGATTTAATAACCACGTAATGACAAGTTGAAAGAAGATCCCTCGCTTTGTGTTCTAACTGATTGGTCATAAAGCACAGAACAACTGAACAAAAATCTGTCTCCGACTCTGCCTGCCACAAGCTCATTGATATAGATGCTGCGAAATGACGCGACCATGCATCTTTCAAAGGGCATAGTGGATACAATCTGGTCGCCCAAGTCAGATAGAAGATTTTGTGATTTCATAGAAAGACCATACCTTCAGGGTTGAGATTATATCTTCTCGTGTCCTTCGCAAGTGTCTTGGTTCTTCACAGAGGTCGGTCACAGATGGAAATGGTCATAGCTGGTGCTAGGCATTAGGCAATACTTCTTGGTAAGATATGTTGGAATTCTTCTGATTTTATTCTGTGTTCGTGTGTTTCTGCAAGACAGCGATAATTTCCGTGGTTGTTTTCTTTGCAAAGCCTTTATCAGGACCACCATTGATTTATCTAACGAGCTCACCAAAAACTTCTTCAGCGGCCGCTGCGCTTTATGCCGGCAGTTGCTGAAAAGGTACCTCATAAGGAGTGAGATACTTCCTCAGGTACTAAGGCTATATGAATCTCGAAGCTTTTACGCGGGGATCAATTGCCTCGAATAAACGCAGACCGAAAGCCGTAATATAGTCTATGGGCTATCGTGTTGACGACAATGGTGCAGAAATCGAAATTCTCCCTTCCTGGATTCAATACAGACACTGTCTTGACCACCTTGCACCTGCAGTGGTTGAAGTTTCCCACGTCCCCAGTACACCCTCGTGGGCCTAGACGGGTCCTTCACTCGTGAGGTGCTATGACAGCTGAGCTGTAATAATAGCGTCTACTATAGGGCTACATGCCGTTGGTAAAATCGTATAGGAAGGTGCATAGGGGAAGAAAGCGGACGTCCGTGTATAGACCACGGAAGCATATCGTGTATCTTCTATTTGAGCAGACATATCAACTCATGCGGGAAAATTTGTCGATGTGCAAGTAAGCGCTGGGATTTGACAAGGACCCGGGCTTTTTTCTGGAGCTGGTCCAATCGTGAAGAATCTCTAGCTCTAGTTCAGCCAGTCGTCGAGATGACAGCGTCTTAGCTCGAAACCCTAGGTCGAGAGTGAAGAAAAGCGACGGAGATGCCCGTTGGACGGACAAACGACCGTCGAGTGTTGAAAATGACGCGTATCTATCTCTTCGAGTCGGTCGGTATATCCGTGATGATCATGCTGGGTCAGCTCCTCAGTTGGCCTCGGCAAGATCGGTCTGACCTTGATTGAGGCATTAGCAGCTCGTGTAGCGCAAAGTCTTATCAGTCAGGTCAGATTCCTAGATAACTAACGGGCTTGGCCGGGCCGCTGTCACCCGCGGGACAACCAGGCTATCAACAATTGACACATCGTGAATGGTTCAACTTTGCCTGGGATTGCCTGCAAGCACTGGTTATTCACGGCGGAAATTCCAGGGAATTTCCAGAAGCTGGATGCGTCACTCTAAATGTGATGCGAAAAAGTGCTGGAAATGTAAGACTCCTGAACTTTGTTTTTGTAGCCACGATTCTCGCGAACATCTCATGCGTCGCAGAAGAGCAGTCGCTGAGGTCACCTGCTACTAGCCTCCTACTAAATCAGGATCTATAGCGTTTTCCGGTAGAACGGCGAGAGGGCTTGTGGGATTAGTACGGCGAGTGGATCAAGCTTATCATGCCAATGGTAAAGTGGTGTATTCCACGAACGATGTCTGATGTCTGACAGTAATTACGTGATGTCAGATGAAGAGAGCCCAAGAAGATACACTACTGTACTACAGTAGATACTAGATAGTGGATATGATCTGGGAGCATCCGTGGATGAAAGTGTCTCTCCAGTCCGATGGCTTTTCAGTAACCAAGGGCCTGGATGTTTCACCACCAGCCTCTTTGTGCTGGATTTTGTGCATAAGCGCTTTCGGCGCAGATGGCTAAATGCCCTGATCGAATCTAATGTTCTACTACTATTCTTGGTTCTGGTTCCAACGGTTGACGCTAGGATTGAAAGACATTTCCACTTGGACGTTCCGAGCCCGGTTCCCACTTCTTTCCACCATCCCCCCCCACTCTCCCATTTCTTTTCATGATATGGGCTTAGCTCCAGGCTCCAGTCTGAATCATTCCAGTCGCTCGGCTTCCGAGGTCATGAGAGAAAGATTAAAACGTAAAACAAAATTCCCCGAGCACACAGTGGTTATTGGCACGTCGCCACTCCATCTGACAGTGCCTGCCAGCCTGGGCAATGCTTGATGATGTGCAGGCTATGAGATCTACGCTTGGCGCTCTGGATGAGTCCAGCGTCAATCAGCCTGCTTATAACACGAGCGAAGAGACTTGCACATTGGTGTCTTTTCACAGAGACAGAGTGACCACGACGGAAATTAGACCAAAGCGGCCCAAATCCAGTTTGACATTGTAGAGTAGGGGATCAGATCGAGCGATACGCCATGGTGATGTTTGTTTGGGGTGGTGTTTGCCACTCTGCCTCGATGAGAAGACCAGAAAATCCCCGATCTGGGCCGAGCCACACTTGATGCTCCTGCTGCTGCTCGTTTGATGTAGCCTCTACTCTCTACCCCAGACTATAAGCTCACGCCAAGAGTTTCAAGAAAGTAAGAGCGTCAGAGCTGCAAGAAAAGGCCACCTGCCAACGGGGTGTCTGAGCTGCTGGCAATGTACTACTCATAATTACTCCTCATAATTACAACTAATAATGGACTACTCATAATGTACGACTGATAATGTACTACTAGCATTACTATGCTACATGCCTCGATAGTAGTGCTATCGCTCCTTGAACAAGTACTCAGGCACCACTGGTCGAGGAACTCGACAGAACCCTTATACCCAGGAGTTACCTCGGATCATTCCAAAATCCAGAGCCATGTCATCTTGACCGCTTCTTCTTATTCGTGTAATCCTCGACCAACGCCAGCAGTCCACTAAGGCCCGAAATGGAAGGCAGTTAGCTGCCGGCCCGACGGTGTGAAGGGGTTTCAAGATTCTGGATTGCCCTGGGCGGTGGAGCGACCGAGGAGATTGCAGTAATTGCACTCGTTGCAGTTGTGGTACACCCTGCTGGACCTCGGATGTTTAATCCACGTCTGTGGACTTCCACTTGGTCCCCACCATTGTCCACTGTCCACCCACTCGTGCGCGATTTCGCAGGAGTAGAAGGGTTTAGTCTCCATGGTTCAGTTACGTTGAATCGTGACCAGGACCTTCAATGCGCGAGTGAGAGCCCGCGCAGATCCCTGGATCTTTTTGATCCAGCACGATTGTGGCTCCTCTCCAGCCGGAGAAATTTGTGAATGGTGTGTGTCACCTGAACAACTGGCCCATTCCACTCTTCTTCATGGCGAAGAAGCAGTGCTCGCCCCAAGGTCTCCGCCCATTTCCCATGCTCGCTGCGAGTGTCACAGATCAATGCGGTTAGTATAAGCGCAAGGGAAGCTAAGGTTTTTCCCTCGGTCAGATTCATCGCTCTGCAGCCCGGCGGGCGGCGGAATGACGCTCCTTACCCGCCCAGCGAGAACATGGCTGCCAGGCACACGCACGGTGTGGCCTGGTTCTGGTCGTCCCGGCGAGTTAGGCTCTCACGTCTGGAGCAAGCCACCTCTTCCTTTCCCCAGGGTCCAACCCGCCTGGATTGCTTGACTCGCTGCTGACCAGGGGGGGGGGGGGGAGGACAGGAGAACTTTCCCAGTTGTTGGCGCCAACCTCCAGCACACGCTTTCGCTCCAGAAGGATAAAGCGAACAGGGGCCCAAGCATTAACCGGTAGAGATCCGGTGGTAACCGGATCCAGAAACTTACAGAGTCGCATTGCTTCAACTTCAAGAGGGGGTTCTGTTGCCCCCCCCCGGTCGATTTCCTCAAATGATGATCCCAGAATGGCTACTGGGCCGATCGCAAATGCCCTAGGCTAAGCACAAATGCAGCATGGCAATATGGATGAGAGCACATTGGCACATGCTAGTGCCCAGCAAGTCAGACAGTCCCGAGCCCTTTTGCTGCTTCTGTGAGCTCCTCATGATGAGTGGTGATCCACTCGAGAGCAATTCATGGCCCAGTCGGTGGCTGCGGCCCACTTTATCGCGCATGAATTGACCCAAAAGAAATCCCATTTCTTCCCATCCCCACTTTACATGAAAATGTACGAGGGGGGAAGGAAGAAAGAGAATGGGTTCATTGTCAGCGCCAGGAGGTGAGCATCTCAATGGGAGAGGAGAGGGGGATAGAGAGAGCATATCCCAGCTGGACCTGGACCATGATCATGGCGAGTCGTATAACATCTCCCGTGTGGACGAGAGGTTTCACCATGCCTTCTTCCTCTGAGAATGAGATATGTTCTAGAAGCATATACTCAAAGAGGAAAGGTCCGCGAAGTTATCCAGTGTCCAGTGTCCACCTAATTTCCACGTTGGAGATAACGATCGGAAGCAGCCCAGAATAGATGATGGGCGGTCTCTCGCAAGGAATCCAGCGAGGCTGAGGATCTGCGATAAGCTCCCTTACACTTGCTCTGCTTTCCTCTCCGGCTCGCGGTCCTTGTCTGTTTTCCCTCTGGGAGGTCAAACTTAGAACATCGATTTGCACGGGACCTTCCCCGAGCTTGGTTAGCTACAACCCTTCGTCCCCCGGTTGGCTGGGACGCTAGACAGCTCAGTCGTCGACTCGTCGAGGGTTGGAGAGGCCCAGACAAAAGACGGTCCGTGGAGTGGCTGACTAGCATCAACTGATACCATCTCGTCCGAATCTTTGAGCAGCCTGCTTGCGAGATGTGTACTTTTTTTTCTCCCTCTCCAGTCCGAGTGACCAGACCCCCTCTCCGTGTCTTTCTCACTCTCTTGCTCTCCTCATCCTCTTTGCTACTCAAGCATTTCCGCCCGGAACGTCCTATCCTGACGGCTCACGTCGGGTATAGCGAGAACCAATGCGCTTGTTCCCTCTCTATGCCCCCTCACACACTCTCTCATCTCTCTCCTGTCTCTACGGTTAGACCTACCTGCCTCTCTGAGTCGCTGGCCCCGGAAAAAAAATATCACAATTCACATCCCAAATTGCATGCAATAGGACCAAATCGGGGACTGCCACTAGCTTTCTAGAAGCCGTGGCAAAACTTCAAGATTGGTGGATGCGTTGCGGTTTACCCCAGGTCCGTCACGAAGTGGATACACACGTACCTGCGCACTTTGCGACCAAATTTGATATCGTCAATCAACGGGGTCTTCGTCGCCATTGGCTCTAGTCTCGCCGTCTGCTATCTCGTATGAAAAGGCATCGACTCACTCCACTGCAATTAAAAAAACCTACCTGGTCGTGGTGGATTTAATGATCTTCAGTGCCATCAATCGGAGCTTGGAAAGGGTCCATCTGCTCGAACTCCTGTCTCCTCTTCATCTCTCTTCCCCATAATCCTCTTTCCTCGTTCTTCTCATCCTCATTCTTTCGCCTCTCTTTCTCTCCACCAACTCCGTGCAAGCGTTCCTCTAAATTGACTCGGGGACTCGACTCGCATCCTAATTGCTTCATCTGGACTCTGAACCCCTGTTTGGCGACCAACTTGCCGATTGAATCCTGCTTGCCTTTCCCCATCATTTAATGAATCACGACTAGCCTTTTCACATCATCATCGTTATTATCGTCGTCATCATCATCACCATCTTCACAACCACCACCACCACCACCAGCATCATTTCCCATTTGTAGTAGCCATGACGCGAACGGAGCCCGCAACCAACAACACTTCCTGGGAGAGCAAGAGTATGGCAGTCATGGACGACGGTCAACGAATTGATGCGATCGGCCAAGAGTCTCGCCCCAGAGGACGAATCCGTCGATCAATGACTGCATGCAATACCTGCCGTAAGCTAAAGACACGATGTGATCTGGACCCGCGTGGACATGCTTGTCGTCGTTGTCTTTCTCTGAGGTTCGTGATATCGCCCGTATCTTATATTTACCCCATCCTTCTCTTTCCCCCCCCCCCCGCGCCGTCAAGCTGCATGATCGGAGGGTACCCTCCACGTTCGCTGTTCTGGCATCGTGAGAATTTCTCTGTGTCATGAGATCCACTTCCTACGGGGGCAGACGCGCGCATGGGCAGGTCGAGAGAATCTGACCAGGGACCCATGTACTGCACATCGACCCACAAGTCGACACATGAATGAAAATCGAAAAATAATAAAAAAAAAATAAAAGCTTGACAAGACTGACAGGTTCGTTGTTGCTGTTGTACAGACTCGATTGCGAACTGCCCGAGACACAAGACCGGTTCCAGGACAATGTGTCGACATGGTCCGACGCCAATACGGCAATTCCTTCGATCGAGGAGCGTCTCGTGTCCTTGGAGCGTGGCATGGGAGAGATGATCCATTTGATGCGTCAGATGGTCAATCAGCCATCACCAGTCGCCGGTAGTCCTCCCTCGCTCACGACAGCTCGCAGTGTGGATGAAACTGCCTCCAACGACGGATGGACGGCCTCTTCTTTTACGCTGAAGCCGATGCAATTCATTCGTGATTTGCAGGTGGAGTGCTTCCGGGATCAGCTTTCCACAGAAGCAGATCTGCTGGGCGACGTGGTATCGCAAGGGATCATTGATACCAAACTGTCTCTCAAATTGATCGACTTGTGAGTGGGGATGTCCTCCAAGTACAAAATCTCCCACTCTGATCTGACCCGCTTGTGCTTATAGATTCATTGAGTATTTCGGTCCATGGGTCTCAATTGATCTGTCTTCTAGCATACCGAGGACAAATACCCTCTTATTTAATACGGCCTGTCTGCTGGCATCTCGCTACTTGCCGGGAATGCCGGCAAACACAATACACGAAATATCCATGCAGGTGCAGCATGGAGTGACCAAGATCTTGTGGAGACGATCCTCCTTGACGGTGGATCTCCTTCAAGCATTGGCTTTGCTATGCCTCTACCCTACCTCTGGCCACAAGGAGGGTTTCATGGACGGCTGGTTGTTGAGCGGGATCTCAATCAATCATGCCTTGACTGCTTTCAACTTCCTCGGGGGTCGCCAACCAAAAGCATCCTGAGCGATGAGGCGCTCACGCAAATGCGCCTTTGGAATACATTCTGCTTGACGCATCTACAGTACGTGATGAGCAAAGGCGAAGGGGCAATTGGTTGTCTTGTCTCGACTTTCGGTTACTGACCATTCTATCAACAGTGCCGCTCTGGGGTACGGTAGATCAGTGAATGTCCAGCAACATCACCTCGATCAATGCACTCGCATCTTGGATAATCCAAGGGCAACTCCCGAAGATGGACGAATTGTTGCCGAAATCAAGCTGTACAGGATTGCGTTGCGAACTCAACATAACATTCAACGTCTCCGGTACACCGAGGGCGAGTTTGAAGAAATTGAACGCTGGAAGATGGAGTGGGCTCACCTCATCGGTATGAACGAACCTGACCCACCCCCTATAAGCCACACCGGCGCTTCGCTAACCCGGAATCACGAAATTCCTGTAGCAAATGACGGTCCTTCCACATTAGAGCTCAGTATCTGGTTCTGCCAACTCATCCTCTACCGTACTGCATCTCGCCTCCAATCCGACTCCGACAGAGTCATTGCCGAGATCTGCAACAACGCCCGCCTGATCATCTCGCGCTCCCTTCAAACCCGCTTCTCCGCCGCCCCCGGCCTGATCGACAACGTCTACTACACCCTCGGATACGCAGCTCTCACTCTCTGCGACTACACCCCATCCGATCCCCTGATCGACCAAGTCCGGGCATTCCTGCTCCACCTCGCACCAAGCAGCGATCACCTCGCATACCGCATCGCCTGCATTGTCGGCGAAGTGCAGCGCAGATACTCCGAAGCCGCCAGTGTAGGCCAAGCCTCGCCAGGCTCGGATGCAATGAAAGCCGCACCGTTGTTTGTCGTGCCCTCGTCCCGGTCGAATAGCATGGACATGAGCGGGTTGATGCCCGCCTCCGGAATGGACCCCTTAGTGGAAGGGTACGGATGCTTTGAGCAATTGATTCCGAATAATTATGTTTCGACGCAGACGTCCTTTTCGGCTCCGGCGATTTTCCAACATCATTCTGCGCCGGTGACGGGCGGCGCAATGCCAATTGGCCTGGTTCCACGGGCTCTGCATGATCTCTGATATGATTGCCATTGCGGCTTGGGATAAAAAGGGGAAAATGAAAGTTAAAGATGCAAATGATATGAACTGAAAGGGGGACCTATCTAATGGGCAAAAGGGAAAAACACCACACACACACACACACACACAGCTCAAAATCAACTAGGAAACTTGGGGTCTTTCTACCTGCCCGAGGGGGTCAGGTCACGTTCACTTCATGAGCCAGATAATAATCACACGATCGGGAAATGGACTATGACTTTCACTTGTTCCCAGTGACTGCCAACCAACCAAGATTCTCATCTCATAAGCATCCATATGATAATCAAAGTATAAGGCCATCGCGCCGAACCATAGCTAGCAAATCCACCTAGGTACCCGTGAATCCGGACCATCGCCCCAGTCCCATCTCGCGTCTTGGAAATCTTGATTTCTTTCAAGAGAAACCCCGTCCTGGCCGGAGATCTCAACCCTCACAGATGCCGTTCGCTCACTAGTAGGTTACTAGGTAGTGGTGCTGCGGCTCACGAAGTCAACATACCTACAAAAAAGTCAGACCCTAATGGAAACCAACAAGATCAGTACGATCCAACACGGACGGCAGGTAGTTCCGATTTTTCAATCCCAAATACATCGAGGCGGAAACGTGAGATTGTCTGGACTTTACCGGTGGTTGAGCTGACTTACTCTAAAGGTGTGGGTGATGGGGTTGCTGACGGGGACACAAGATGTCTTCACTCTTCAGGGTGTATGGTTTTGAGAGGAAGCGTATGGGTATGTGGGTGGGTGGATTAGGAAAAGGGTATGGGGTCTGGGTCCGGTTTTTTCAGGTGGAAAGGTTGGTGGCTATCTGGTCTGGATGGGTGTGTGACTGTGTTCCATACTTAGTGAAGGAGCGAATGAGGTTATTTATACATGATTTGAAGAATATCGTTGTCGGAACGTTCATTCATTATATGATCGTACTAAATACTAGGGTACCTGAAGCTGACGTGATTTGAACAATCACCCTGAGTGGAAATCTTTCCCAGATGCGAGATCTCACCACTTCATAGTCCACTTCTCAGCAAAGGCACCCTTGGCGGTCATCTCCTCCAATCCAGTGATGGACAGAACGTGAGAAGTATGATTATACTTGACCGAACACTCGGGAAGAGCCTTGTCGTTCAAAGTGACGCTGCGAGGCTGGTGGGTAACACCCAAGATGTCGATCTTGGCCAGGGGGTTCTTCTCGCGCCAGTTGCCGCAGGGCTCGGCGCTCAGGCTGGACTTGGTAGCCTTGAACGCGACGGTCAGAGTGGCGTTGGGCGTCAGACTCTCGCCGTCGTCGAGGTAGAGTTCACCTGTGGCGGTGCCCTTTTCGCCGAGCGCAGTGAGCAGGGTCCAAGGGGTGTTGCGAGCGTCGCGGGTGGTCAGGGCAGGCTCCTGCATGGGCAGAATGGAATTGCCGCGGACGAAGACAGGGATGTGGCCGAGGGGAGCGGCGATCGTGGTGTTGACGTACGGCTTGGCTTCGACGGCGGTCTGAGTGTACCAGTCGTACCAGACCTCGCCGTGCTTGACACCGGGGAAAACACCCTGGACGCTGGTGGCCTGAGGAGCCAGAACGGGGACCACCATGATGGAGGGTCCGAGGAGGAACTGGGTGTCGACGGTGGCCAGGGACGGGTCATTAGGGAACTCCCAGGCCAGAGCGCGCATGACGGTTGATCCAGTGGTGTGGGCCTGCTGGAACAGGGTGTAGATGTAGGGCAAGATTGCGTAACGGATCTTCATGGCAGCCTTGGAGGCTTCGGCCACAGACGCCCACTGGTAAGGCTCCTGGCTGATGGCAGACAGCACATTGTGGTTACGGTAGAAGGGGAAGAAGGCGGAGAGTTGCATCCAACGATTGCAGAGCTCCTCATCGGTGTTGCCATTGAAACCACAGGTGTCGACTCCGAACATGGGGATACCAAAGAGCGAGAACTGCAGAGCCTGGGGAATCGAGAAAAACATGTACGCCCACTTTGAGGCATTGTCACCGCCCCAGTGACCAGCCCATTTACCGGTACCAGCAAAGGTCGAGCGACCGATGATGAATGGACGCTTGGTAGGGAAAACCTTGAGGAGACCCTCGTAAGTGGCACGGACGATGGAGTGACCGAAGAGGCTGTGAACATCGTACTCCTGCACTCCGTCCGAGTGAGTCGCGTTAGGAGAGACGGCATGCACGGCAAGGTCATGGCCGCTCTGCACGTGGTTGATCACATACGGAGGGTAGTTGACGTTGCGCACGCCGGGAGTGGGAGTGGTGCGAAGGTAAGGGGTAGTAGTGGCCGGCGCATTGCCCGCGGATTGAGCAGCAGCAGAGGCCTGGCTAGCAGCGCCCGCAGAGGCAGAAGCCGCCTCGGTGGCATTCGTGAGGTTGAATCCCTCTGGGTAATCAAAGATGACATTACCAGGCTCGCCGGGCAGAGAGAAAGGCGGGTGAACGGGGTTCTGGCTCAGTTTGCCACTGCCACAGCTGCCGACACAGAAGGAGGAAACCTCGCTCATGTCAATCCAGATACCGTCAAAAGCGATCTTGTCATGCCACTCAACCAGCTCATTGGACCAGTACTTGGTAGCGTTGGGGCTGTGCCAGTCGGGGAAGACCGTGTAACCGGGCCAAACGGCGCCAATGTAGGTGCTTCCGTCGGGGTTCTTTAGGAAGACATCCATTTCAGCACCGCGATTGTAGGTCTCATAACTAGATTTGTTGGGTTAGCACAATGACGAGAGGAACGCCATTCGGTATACCATCTCCCCGACGAGGGAAAACTCACGCATCAGAAGAGTTGTCGGGATTGGGGATATAGAGGGCGGAATCAACAATGGGGATGTAGTGGATGCCCTTCTTGTGCAACTTGTCCAAAAAGTCCGCTCCCTCCTCGTATGAGAAGCGCTCAGGATCATTGTCAAAGTCACGGTAGCTCTTCATGTAGTCAATGTCATTCCTGCGTGAACGGTCAGCCAAAGGGGAAAGGGGCTCTCTTCTTACAAGTCTCTTCGGAAGGACTTTGGCTGACTTACCAGATATTCTCGAGAGGGATCTCGAACTTCTGGAAGTTCGCGACAACCTCCTCCACCTGCGACCAGTTGGAATAGCCCCAACGACACTGGTGATAACCAAAGGTAAAGTACTGCTGCATAGCAGGAAGGCCAACGGTGCTCATTTGATAGTCCTTGGTCACCTCGTGTTGGGTAGGGCCCGCATAGAAGGTCAAATCGACGCTTCCACCCAGAGTGCGCCAGGTGAGTTTCTTGTCTCCAAGAAGGACCTCCTGACCATGCGCATTGCGCAGGAAGACACCGTGGGAGTATGAAACGTAGTTCTTGTTCGCCTTGGCCTGGTCGCTGGAGACCAGGGTGTGGTGGCCGTGCCCATTGACTTCGTAGTAGCGAGTATCCAGGTAGAAGGCGTGCGATCCGTAGATGTTACTATGGAAATCATTCACATGTTAGTCGCAAGATTGGAAATAGAAAACCTCTCTCCCGAGACGGCGATGCTCTTTGAGAATCATAATCGCACTTACGCGTCAATGGGATCACCAACGTCAGCCGCATAGAGGGTCAGGGTAGCATTCTTCAGCAGACGCAATTGCTGAATATGCTCACCCAGACCATACAGGTTGTAATCTTGAGGCAATCCGGTGACAAACTCGATGAACTGGTTCTCGTACACGAGAGTTGAGCCGGTGGTATCGAACAAGACGTCCCCGTTGGACTTGCGCGCCACCTTGAAGCCAAAGGAAGGCTCATTGGTCCAAGTGACATCGAACTGGCTGTCCTTGGCAGATGCATTCTTTTCCGCCTTGGGGCGGGGGACAACATCTTCGGAGAGATGATACCACGAAGCGTTGGTGGCATCGACATGAGACGGGGTGATTTGAATGTTCACACGCGATGCCGACTGGTACTCCAAGGTGAAATCAAGCGAATCCACATCGGTACCGTAGGCATTGCACGCCTTGCCGGCCAATTTCAAGGTCGCCGTTAAACCTTGGGAGGAGGTCTTGACGTCGGTAGCGCGATAACCTGGGCATGCGGTTTGCGCATTGATGGCATGAGGGTCATCAATGTTGGCCAGCAAGTTGGCGCCATTGTCCACACTGGATGGCAGAGTCGTCTGGGCATGGACCGAAGAGGTGGTTTGCGTTGCACCGTACACCACTGGCAACAGCCATGAGCTGGCCAGTACACGCGAAATACCCACCATTGCGATTGATTGGCCTGCAACAAAGGCGATCAACAAATCGACAAATCTTTGGTTTGATTTGTTTTTGTTTCGATTCCCAGCAGCCTTTCGTCAACCCGGTGCCGAGTACGGATGGTCGGCCTTTTATAGAATTGACTGGAGTCGTTCCTCAATCCCCAATCTGTGTCGCGATCGGTCGCAGACGGACAATTATGATGCTATCACTTGGTCCACTGCCGATTTACAGTTCTCCCCCGAACACAAAGGTCTCGCATCAGACCCGGTTCTGCTTGATGAATGGGGATTTCTCCACGGAGTGGGAACCAAAACAATCAAGAGATTTCACCAAAACGGCGTCAAAATCTCCGTTGAATCTCCGTTCATAGCGGAGTTTGCAATGACATTCCTATGCCGTCGAGCCCGCATTCCAGTGCGAACGGATGCGTTTGCGGGGTTGAGGACCCTCGCCATCCAAGCTTAGCAGGCTTGGCGGCGACCCTCGTACAGGGTCTAGAGAGGCGCCTGCCAGCTTAGAGACGCAACTCGTCAAAGGAGAGGAGTCCAGTTGCCACAGAGGAATTTGCGGGGGCACGATCGTCACGGCGTGTTGCACCGTGCGCTGTCCTAGCGGAGAATCCTCACGGTCGAGAGCCAGCCGACCAGGGTCCATGGCGCAGAAGTTGTGCAGACTGCACGGTAGTCACACACTGCGCTCTTGAATTCCGATTGTGTGTACTGTGACGCGTAGTGTGTACTCGTTCTTCATTGTCATCCTATCGTACTATGGTTCTATTGTCTCCTCCTGATAACGCATCTAGATCCAATTCCCCGCAGTAGAGGGGAGAGGAGGCTGGGAGACTGTGGTTCTGGGGGCGGTAGAACACATCCATAGGACAAAAGGCTCGGCCAATACAGTAGTACCGGGGTGAGCCGTGAGCGAGCGTCAAACGTTGTTCAAGTGTCAACCCGACGGTCCAGGGAGTCCTGGCACACGGCTTGCACGGCCCTTGCGAAGCAACGGCCGTGTGGGATGTGGTCGGTTCTCGGCGAGACGATGCCAGCCGAGCAGAGTACATCACAACAACAGGCTGGTATCTGTTCTTGATCGACAGGCTGGTTCCTGACCCTGGCACTTTCCTGAGCCATGGGCGGGATTCGTCCAATGCACTGGTATGGAGACGGGAGTAGTAGTCGGGGGAGGGAAGAGGAGAGCTCTTGCAGAGTGGAGAAGGGGTGTTTGGTCCAAGCCGAAGGCGAAAGATCTCGGGGAAACGAGACGGAGGTGCAGAGGAGAGGCGATTGGTCGATGGTCCGATAATTGACCGAGGCTGCATAAGGCCGACGGTCACAAGTGGAGTTGCTGACTCATTTTCGACCGAGCAGTTCAGCACGGGACCCGACCAGCACTGCAGTACCCGAGTACTTAGTACTTTCAACACTTTACACTCTACACTTCACAGGGTTATACCAGTCAACAGGCAATGGTCATACCCTCTGCATGGGATGAGGTGACGGGACAGGATCAGGGGACTTGACTCGATTGCATGACTGTTCCGTCTCTGCTGGTTTAAAAAGGACTATCGCCCAGCCCGAAACAGCGTAATTTCTCATCAAACTGTTCTGCCCTGACATGCCTAATCGATCCATGCGGATGGAGATGGAGATGGAGACTGGGGAAGACCCGGTCATCATGGTCACTCACTCTATGACTAGGTGTCTGTGTCATCTCTCTATCTAGCATCTACCACTTGTCTTTTCTTTCATGATCTTTCGCGGTTCGACTTCCCTTTTCTCTCTCTTGAATCCTGAAA
Organism: Penicillium diatomitis; assembly: GCF_028827545.1. Taxonomy (NCBI): domain Eukaryota; kingdom Fungi; phylum Ascomycota; class Eurotiomycetes; order Eurotiales; family Aspergillaceae; genus Penicillium; species Penicillium diatomitis. The sequence goes on along the minus strand of NW_026623177.1, from coordinate 2,025,409 downwards.
GGCCGCGACCGATGGTGTGTTGGAGAGACTCCCACTCCATTTGCGGTACTACCTTCCCTGCGCGGAGACCTGACGGAGGAAGATATATCCGCGTGGCCAACAGAGTCTGTGGCAAAGTCTACCAAGTTCCAACAATCCTTCCAGTATGACCACACTCTGTGAGTACACACTACACCGTATCTTCTCGCCCGCGGCAGAGCAAAACATGCATCTCCAAAGAGCCCGGGGAAGTGGGGCCATATCATGAGGCACCGTGAAAGTATCGAAGAAGAGATCCAGTTGGTAGTAGGTAGTAGGCACTAAGTAGTAGGTAGTAGGTACTGGTAGTAAGGGACCACTACGTGGTGCAGAGCAAGCCGAAACTTGAGACGGAGCCCGAGGGAGACCGGATTGAGATTCGATGAGAACTGCCGCACTTGTTCAGTTGAATGTGTAGTGTTGACCGTCATCAACCCAACTTTCCCCGCCTACAGATAGTCTTAGAAGCACCAGATTCGTGATGGCAATTCCCACGGAGACTTTGCACTTTTGAAGTCGCAGTGGCCTGAGGTACCCCCATATTAGTTGGCGTAGTTGAATAGTGTTCTGTCATTCGGTCAGAGGAAGACACTATAAGTACATATAAACTATATAGTATAAGATATACGAGTCCAGCTTCAAATCGAAGCAGAGACGCTAGTACTCCAGTACTGTTCCAACCACCCGCTGATCCTACGGTGGTTGTCGACACCGCAGACGGGAGTGCACAGTCAAGTTTCAGTATAACCTCAGTAGCAGATCCCCGTAGACGCAAACAAGACCCAAAAAGGGAAATCAAGGTCCTGAATAGGCTCGACTCGCGAGTCAGTCAAATTATATCAAAGGCTATCGACCTTTGCCACTTGACGGTCAAGCGTCAAGTGTAGAGCCCTAGAGATTAGAGTGTCAGTGCAGTACTGGAGTCAGTAGTGTGTCCCTTCCCGAGCCGCTACCATTCCAGAAGAACTCCCCCCCCCGCCAAACCCCCAACTAAAACCTTGTTTCTTGTCTCCCGTCTCCCGTCTCCAGTCTCTAAGTACCACCACCTCGGCCTAGGTCTCGGCTCGACACGAACAACCTTTCTCGGTGAGTGTTTTCATCTTAGTGGACCACACGCCTACCAGGCAGCACATCCACGGCGGATGCCGATGGCAAAGTTTCACCCTTGGCGTGGACCGTCGAGACGATGATCGGGGTCGCAATCTGGGGAAGAGTCGATGTTCAGGTCTTCTGTTTGTGTGGGTCATTTGTTCCGGTGGTCAGGGTCGGAATCGCACGAGACCGTAGATATTAGACAGTGATGCTGGTGACGAGGTACTCGAGAGTCGAGACTGTGCAAAGGAATTCTGTGGACTGAGCGGTATGATCTTCTATCGTATGCCCGGGTTATACCCTGGAGCAAGCATGGAATCTTTCATATAAAGTGTACTGTGTAGTGTGTCACTGTGTACTGTCACTAGACTCACTAGACTAGTAGACTCACTGCTGTCGGTCTGTGTACTCTATACTCTGTAGGTATGCACAGTATGGCTGCTTTGTGGCGGCAGATACAAATCTTCGAATGGCTAGCACAAAGCGCTTAGACTTGTTTGTAGGCAACCCGCTTCTGTCAGAACCTTGGGGGCGATGGTCTAACAAGATCAATCTGGTAGTACAATAGAATGATCCTAGAGTCAGAAATCAGGTGTCTGAAGCTCGAATCCTCAAATCCCCAAGCGCAGGACTGAGAAAGGGTGGAGGATCCGAGGCAGATCGTTTCCTTGTGGTCCTATTGATCTGATCCCCTTGGGTACCCTGCTACCGTACTGGTATGGGTCGACGTGTCGTCGCCAAGGTCAACCGAGAGAAGATGTCATCACTTTCTCCTTTGAGAGCTTAGAATCGAACAGCATCGTGCGATGTTCCCATTGCGGCCCACCGCATCTTCAGTGTGATTTGCCACTCCTGATCTCATCCACGTTGAGGACAGTTCGTTTGTCTTTAGGCGAGCCTCTTCGGCGTCGTACCATCCCCCCCCCCTCCCTCCTCCCCTGGCCCCATCACCTCCACTGCAGGTAGCCTCAAGACATGAATCCGTCGAGGCGCTTTCCACTGAGTTTCTCGTCTTTCTCAGGCGTGAAAGAGGTACCCTTCAAGCCTCATAGAGTCCGGCCGACGAGCCTGCACTCACAGAGTCCACAGCCTGACCGTGACCATGCCACCGTGCTCGGCTTCCCGAAGCAGATGTCAAGACGCATCGGCATCTTCCACCCATTTGGAAAACCAAAAGGCAATGCGCCCCCAGAGAGAGCTTCTAGCGTGCCGTGGCTTGACAAGCTGACTGTGCTGATTGGATTTCGGACATCAAATGGGCCTAGCACGGGGCGCAAGCAGGCTGGCTATGTGGGATACACCCAATAAACTCCAGCATTCCATGCATTCCATCCGGTCTTCCATGGACTATCCGTTGCAAGACTGCGGAGACACGGGCTTGTTTGAGTCTAGCTTCACGTCTCACCAGGACGATTACCGTCTTTGATGATTGTCCTGCTGTGTGCGCCTAGCGCATCGAGTCTTCGTCATCCCTGCGTCGGAGAGGAGGGGGGGGGGCCCATGCTCGGGAGGAACGTTTTCGTCCAGAGAGTGATAGCATTGGCATATTCCCAGAGTCGTCGTGGTAGTAAACAGAACACATGTGAAAAATGATGCCGGTCAGGTTAGTTGGCAGTTGGCAGTTGGCAGTTGGTAGGCGGGCGGGCAAATCGTGTGGGAAATTCGCGCAGCCCCTCTTTTTTTTTTTTTTTTTTTTTTTTTTGTTTTTTCTCTCTCTCTTCTGCCCCCCCCCCCCCGCATTTGACTTTGGTAATATTCTCTTTTTCTCCATTCTTCTCTGGTGCTTCTCCTGATTTGGTGTGCCTGTGGTTGCGAAGTGTACACCAGAACCTTGCGACTATCTGAGCCACTCGGCCCATGATCCCAATGGAGTGAATGGGGAAAAATCATATAGCCCCTGGTCCCGGTGATGGTGGGTTCTGTATTTTCGCGGTGTGGAGTTGGGTCAGTGACCTCATCCGGGAAGCTTTGGCAACACGATTCATGACACTCTTGACTCCAGATCGAGTAAGGGTTTCCCGTTCGCAAGATCACCTTGTTGGAGATCCAACAGTCCCCTCCCCTCCAAAATGCAAAGTATGGGGGAGCTGGAAGTGCCGCAAGTCAGGCACAACAAAGCATATAGCAGATGCTAGGCAGAGCAAGTCGAGCCCTCTGCTGCAGGACTGCAGCCGTGCACTGCACTCTGCAGTCTGCACTGTAGCCGACCCATCCCCACTCCCCTGAAAGTCGGTCCCCCGGCTTTTTGCTCTGCCCGGTTCGGATGCTGGGGAACAGAGTCTCCTCGTCAGGGATAAGCCGATGGACACGGCCTGGCGTCTTACCGTCCCTGCGTGCCAAGGTGGGTTCCAGCCAAAACGAGGGATAGTCGGCCGGGATCTGCTGGCGCCCTTCGCTTAGATCTCCGGGGATGGGCGACAAGAGGCAGAGGCGCAGAGACAGGCTGGAGAAAGGTTGGACTTGGACAGCATCCCAGGGCGTGCACTCTGCTAGCACGGTGTGCTCACTGCTCAGTACTCACGAGTCACGACGCACTCCTCCTCGGTGCAGCAAGTGGAAGTGGCTTGCTGCATCCGGGGTTGTTTTGGGTCTAGTCTTGGAACGATGTGAGAGTTCTGGAAAGATCTGACTCGAGGCGAAGATCGTCTCATTGGCTTCCAGAACCCGGTTGGTGCAGGAAGAAGATGTGGAAGAGGGGAAATTTGACTTTCATCGAGAATAGCTTTCCTGTCGGTAATCAGCCAGGATCAGAACTGGCTTGCAATCGTGGATAGGCTGGCATTACAACGGAGGTCTGGAGGTCTGCCGGTCTGGAGCTCAGGCGTCAGGCACGTTTGCGTGTGTGGGCAAGGCCTCCAAGCTTCAGACATTAATCACATCATCATCATCATCATCATCATCATCATCCGTTGATCTCCACTGTAGACCGATACACGGATATGCGAGGCCTTGACTGACCAGAGGTGTCCAGCAGCAAGATCTGGCAAGAATAACTCATAGCGATGGATGAGACTCAGGCTAGTACAAGACAGAGTGAATATCACGCTGAGCCGGACGGCGAAGTGAGCCAGAGGAGCAACAAGAAGCTACTGAATAGCGCCTCCATTCACCTTCTGCAATTCACGATTCACGATACACACTATTCACAGAGACCCTGAAAGGCTTCACCAGCTCGCAGTGACTGGAAATCGTGCAGGGGCCTTTTGCGGGGCGGATTTGGCGTGGCCCCGCGCTTCCCCAGATGAACCAGTGGTTTTTGATTCTTTGCGATTATGAATTCCTTTTCTGTTCTTGTAATTAATTCGACTTTCGACAACCGCTATTACTATTAACTGCATATTACCTTGGCTGGTCACTGAAGTCCATACTCGCCTGGACTATTTTATACTTCAACTATCGACACCGTTCCTCCCCTCCTCCTTGTCCTGCCTCAGCGTTCATATCGTGTATCCCCGGCCATCTGGTGGAGTCTTGGGTAATTGTGTCTCCATCTTTTTTTTTTCTCTTTGCTCCTCCACTTTGGTACCAGACTTTGCTCTACACAGCCCTCCTCACGTTCACTGGAACCTCTTTCTTTTTTTCGAGCCTACTTGAATCTTGAATACCGCCGTTGCCAAGTGTGCTACGTGATCCAGCATGGACATGGCTGCGCCATCCAAGCCGTCCTTTAAACAAGCATGTGACAACTGTCGTCGTCGCAAGATCAAATGCTCTCGCGAATTGCCTTGTGACAAATGTCAGCGTCTGCTCTTGTCCTGTTCCTATAGCGATGTGCTGCGTCGCAAAGGACCCAAGTTTCGAACCCTCTACCCGCTGGCGCCTATTCATCCACTATCAACTCGCAATAATGCCTCCCAGGAGCGGCTCTACACCGACCAAGATCCGTATCAACCAGACGGATCCTATGGAATCAGTTCTCCAGCGTCTCCAAATTTCATGGTGATCGACGCCCAGTATGTTCCACATGACCTCTCCGACACCCTCTCTCAACTTCCACCACCAGAGCTGGTCTCTTCTCCGGACTCGACCGATTCACTGATGGAATCGGTTCGGGGCCAGAGTACCGGCCAACTGCTCCCGGGTCCACGACGTCTCTCATCACAGATCTTGCTCGCCCATGTCAACGTTTATTTGAAGTATCTGTTCCCGATCATGCCGGTTGTACGGGGAGACCAGCTGCGGCGGGATAGCCAGCAGCCGGAGATGTTGTCGCCCTCTCGGTACGCGTTCCTGGCCTCCCTCTGTGCTGCCACGCACATCCAGTTGAAGCTCGATGGGGACACTCCGGTCCCAGACCCAGCTCGTTTGGAGAGTCTGGGCGATGGCCATTCCTTGTTCTCGGGGGAGACACTGCTGTCCGAGGCTCTGCGGGCACGCCGTGACTGCGACATTCTAGACGACGTGAGCATCGAAAGCCTCCTCACCTCATTTTTCTTGTTTGCCTCTTATGGCAATCTGGATAAACAGAGTCATGCATGGTACTACCTCTGTGAGGCCATCTCCATGACATTTTCCTTGGGTCTGCATCGAGAATCGACCTATGCAGAGCTCAGTGTTGAAGATGCCGAGGAAAGGAGGCGAGTCTTTTGGCTGCTATTCATCACAGAGAGGTAAGTGCCTCAACCACCATCATCCCTGAATCTGCCCATGTTTTTTTTCTCTTTCGGGCCAGGACTAACCCGTCGGTGGTGTGCTCCCAGGGGCTATGCACTTCAACAAGCCAAGCCAGTCATGCTTCGAAGCTCAATTCACAAGCCCCAAGTTCTCTGCTCCGAAGACCCCATTCTGGCCTACGGCTTTATCAACTTGATTGGAATCTTTGAGAAACTCACCTCAAATCTTTACGATTGGCTTTCCGCAGGCGGGGCCGACGGTCTGTTAGAGCGACCCCCGACATCCAACATTCAAGCGGGTCTGTGTAAGCCGGTCTCTCTCGATGGGGTCATGGAGATCCAGCAGGTCGACATTCTCATCACACAGCAATGGCTGCAAGCAATGATGTGGAAATTGTCCATGAGCCACGCCACACAACCGGGCAATCACGATGACCGAGTTCTTCCCTTTCATCTCCCCGTCATGGTCGGTAAAGCCGTCATGGGTGTGATCGGTTCCGCTTCCCAGGGTGCGGTTGACGCTCACGGGATCGGCATGGTAAGTCTCCCAAGTCTCCTTTATCGCCGCTCCACTCACCTGGCCCTTTCCAACCTCCGTCCACAGTCCGAAAGGCTGACCCTCTCCCTCTCATCCAGGAGCAAAAACTCTTCGATATGGGCCTCTCAGTCGCCGACGTGACCCAATCCCTCGGCACCAAAGGCGTCCATCGTCTCGCCGAATCCACCATCGACCCCCGCGAACTCCTATGGGGAATCCTGCAGACCCTCTCCCAGATCCGCGGATCCCCTTCCTATCTCTTCCCCACACTCCTCGAACGGTGCAAGTCCGTCCTCGGACTGGACTGCACCATCACCGTTGGCAACTTCCTCCCAACATTGGGCGCGCAGGTGCCCAATGCCTCGGGACTTTCGGGAGTTCCCTGGGCAGGCGAGCAAGGCTGGGACTTATTGGCCGCGTGTCGGGATGTTCGAGGTTCCCATAGTATTCACATGGAAGGCGAGCATCAAGAACATGACGAGCATCTTCACCGACATCTTTCGGGGGCGGGCTTGGTAGGATCGCAACTGGAGTTTTAGAGATTGACGACAGGACACCGGACATCGGATACCATTGATCCCATGCCCATGCCTCCCGAATAGTCTTCAACCTCCACTCTCTCAACCGACGTCTCATGTGTTGCCCATCCCCGTCATTTTCATACGTTCAATTTTCACATTTCCCGTACGCGTCAATCTATCTCCTCTATTCCTCGAGATACGACACGAGACCTCTCCCCTCCTATGATTTCTTTTCCATGTGTTCTGATTGATGATACCACTCTGACTCTGGCGTTCTTGCGCTGACCCTGACCTGTTTGATATATTTGTTATTTTGTCCTCTATTGTTCGTCCTTCTTCTGTCTTCCTGCTTCTTGCGTTTACAATAGATGGGGAGGTGCTTGTGTACACACGATCTTGATGTGATATGGTTATTTTGTGCTGGATGCTGATGATGTTGATTGTACTGGTTCCTTGGAAGATCTTTTGGAATATCAGACATATATTTATTACTTCTCGTCAGAAATGCACCAAGATCGACTACCTTAAGAGTTCGGGCTAACGTCTTCGTTGGAATCCACCCGACTCTTGGAAACGGGGGCCATATAACACATGTATTCTTCAAGAGTTTCCCCATCGGTATCCACAGGACATAAGCGCAGACAGACGGGAAACGGCCCTATGGACAAAGTGAGACAGAATTTCCAGTTGTTAATATTATCATTGATGAAGGTGCCGTTGCTCTAACATATCCAACGTGGTGAGGAAGAAAATTGATGATTTGTCACTCTAACCAGCAAATTTAATCCGGATTGTAAGCCCAGACGACGTCCAAGCTTAAAAATGTCGAGGCCTTCCCCATGCTGTCCTGGTACATAGTCTTCCAGTAGAGTCTACAGAGTCTAGGTACCTACTTCCTTGTGTTGAGAGGTGGCTACCGCAGATGCAACATGCTGCATCCCAGTATGAGAGAGGAATGAGTGTGAGATTGACTGGCTAGCAGAGATTCTACCTAGGTTAAAGACTGCGGTGAGACGGCAGTATCGCATGCTGTACGAACAGAGGAAACTTATTTTGAGGATCATGAGGCGTGTAGACAAGTGCCGGATAAACCATCCAGAAAGGACTACTTCGAACGAGAACTTCGTAGTAGCCTCTCAGTAAAGATTTAGTCTCCGGAATTGACGATATTCAGATGAAGTACATAGATCGAGTTTGAAATTCATATACTCGCCGTTATAAGAGTATTCGACGTAGCCGCGTAGCAAGCACTACTATGATTTATCAATTGTATCATCATTTTGATTCTATTACCACAATTTTTCATGCGATGTTGGCATAATGTTGCGATATCGCTACTTTGGCGCCCTCAGGATTCCCTGCTCGGTCATCATGTCGAGAGTTGGGAGTCCACTGCGGCCTGCGCGGCTCCCGTTCTTCACTCGGGCTTGGCGTGTTTGTCTCGGAGGTAGTCGCGGATGCCGACAGCTTCAACTTTCTTCATGCCGCCGACTGGACTCGAGTTGCTTGATTGACAGGTCAATCTGTGACTCCGGCACGAATTGACCTATGAATTGATCAATTATATATATATATATATATTTATCTCGAGGTGAGTCTGAACATATACCTACCGTCTCATGCATAGCTAAGCCGCGCCCACCTGGCAGACCAAATCAAGTTTGTGCGCACCTTGAGCTTCGAGCCCGGCTACTTCAGCGCCGCTCCTTCAGTCCCTTTGTCTGAACTCGATTGCTTTACCAGAGACCCAAGATGTCCTCGATACGCCTTTCGAAGATTCCCTCCAGGGCCGTTCGAGCTGCCTCAACAGCAATCAGGCCAGCATGCCGAGGCTCTCAGACTGGTGTCACCTCGTCCACCACACGCAACCACTCCACGACATCATCCGTCTCTGCCGATGAGCTCTCCCATTTCTCGGCTCTCGCCAGCTCCTGGTGGGATCCGATGGGTCCGTCGCGAATCCTACATTTGATGAACCCATTGCGACATGAATTCATCGCATCCTGCTTGGCCGAAAGTCCTCCACCGACCACTCCCGTCGCCGGCGCAACCGGCACATCCTCATTGTCTCCTCCCCCGGCTAATCTTCACTATCTGGATATCGGCTGCGGCGGTGGAATCTTTGCTGAATCTCTTGCGCGCACTATTCCTCTCGATCCGTCTGCGCCAGCTCCCACTGCCACCCGGGCCGCCTCCATGACGGCAGTCGATCCTTCGGCCATGCTCATCCAGGTCGCACGCGAACATGCCCGACTCGATCCAACCGTCGATACGCACCTGCGTAGCGGCAAGTTCAAATACCTCAACACGACACTGGAAGACCTGCTCGCATCACCATCACCGTCCACATCGCCAGCCCCAGCCCCAGCCTCTTCCTCACCTACACCGTCACCCTCCAACACCACCCCCTCCCACCCGCAATTCGACATGGTCACCCTCTTCGAAGTCATCGAACACATCGACCCCCAAACCACCACCCCGCAAACCTTCCTCTCGCACTGTCTTCGCGCCCTCAAACCCGGCGGCTGGCTCATCGGCTCCACCATCTCCCGCACCTTCCCCTCCTGGCTCCTCAACCAAGTCATCGCCGAAGCCCCCTGGCCCATCGGCGTCGTCCCGCGCGGCACCCACGAATGGAGCAAATTCGTGAACCCGCCAGAACTACAAGCCTGGGCGCAAGAAGGGCTGATGCGCGCGGCAGACTCGGCGACAACGAGGGGTGGAGCCAGTGCGTTGGAGGGCACGCGATGGAAGTGTATGGGGACGATTTACGTTCCGGGGCTGGGGTGGAAGATGGTGTCTGGATCGGAGAGTTGGGGGAACTATTTCTGGGCTGTGAAGAAGGGAGTTTAAGAATGTCGGTTTTGTTTTGATCGGTTGATCTCATCGAGTGCGTGGTTGCTTGGGCCCTTTGTCTGCGTTGCTGGGCAGTTGCTCGCTGAATTGTATGATTAGTACTGATGGGCGGGACTCTTACGTGTATATACGAAGCGGATATCAGAAATGCGACTGGATAGAGTTATCCTACCTCATGTAAGACATGCTTACATGCTACAGAGTCATCCATCATATGTCCCACGAAAACGGACAATAATAAGTACGATTAAAATGCATCAGCGACATTACATGGTATCAAAGTATCAAGCGTGACTGAGAACCAAAGGGGGAATCTACACTGCTATACTGAGCTTCGAGCAGCCTATACAAATTCTTTGAGGGTAACCTTGCTCAGCTCAGGTCAGCTTCAGAAACGAGGGACAAAGTATCAATCGCAGACAGCTTTCAAAACATGGACAGTAGACAGCTCCAGTATTCTTCCAATTCACTCGTCACACATAAGTCGTTGCCACCTGATCATGGGGCCCATTCCAACAGATGCTTGTGATACAGGCATCCCGTACATCAAGAAAGACTGAACACAGCGCACTCCAGGTCCCAACCCCCTATATGCACCTCATTTCTTCCCCTTGCCCCGATTGCGCTTCTTCTTCGCAGATTCCGCCGGTGGCGGAGCAGGTACACTGACCGTCCCCTGCTCAATATCCTCCCCCGCACCCTGTAATTTCTGACTACTACTGATGAAAAAAGTCAAGTCCCGATTCTGCTCCTGTAGATCCAAAATCTCCGCCTTTAGCGTATCGACCTGGTTCTTCAACCCCGACTTTTCGCTCGTCACGTGGTCCAGTTTCTCCATCAAGCTTGCGTTGATTGTCTTTTCTTCGCGCCAGTCTTTCTCCATTCGACGAGCCAGTGCTTCGAATTTCTCTGCGCGTTTCTCGAGACGTTCTCGTTCGCGCTCCATGCTAGGCAGGGACTCGGCTGTGAGGGTGTCGAATTTCGCTTGAAGCTCGGCCAAACGCGCGGTTGTCTCACTGGCTGCTTTTTCGGCGGCGGCGGCGGCGGCACTGGCTCGAGAGGCCTTGTCCGCGGCCCGTTCCACGACTTCCTCGAAGTAAGCGCGTTGACTTTCCAGCTGCGACGTGAGCAGGTGGGTGTATTCTACACTCATGTTCTCCAATTTCTCGCGAGGCACGGCGTCTCCACAGTCGGGGGGATCAAGTGCGGAATGGTCGGCGGCGGGGAGTTCGACGAGCTTGCCGTCTGTTTTGCTCTGGATGATGCGGTGGACGTATGCGTCGCCGACGTAGTCCCATACGCGCTGGGAGTGGAGATCGATGGCAAAGGCGTGCGAGGTGGACTTCCAGTGGTCAAAGGCGTGGGCGCCATCGTACCGGCCACAGCCTACTGAGCCGCAGATGAGACAGGCCCAGAGGTTCTCTTCTGTGTGACAGACGCTGCATTCTGCAGGCTCGTCCTCCCCGGCGCCGAGGTGGATCCTTTGCGGAAATCGTCTTGCGTGTATCGGCACACGGGACATCCGCTCCCCTTCCATTTCTGCAGACATGTGCAGTGGAAGACGTGCTGGCATATGATTGTGAGGAGACCGGTGGTCTCATCCATACGTTCCAGGCACACAGGACACGTGGGGAGCTCGATCAAGGCGGGTGTAGGAGGAGCAAGAGGTTTCGTCGAGAGTGTGGCTGGAGCAGTAGAAGACGCTGTGTGTTTGAGAGGTGGTGGGTGGGCACCAGGTTCTGCAGATGAGTATGACATGGACGACTCGGGCTCGACGACTTGGATTTCAACCGAGTTGACAAAGACAACATGACAGGTCTCGGGCTGGACAGGGGAATCATGATCACCGTTAGCTAGACACCAAAAAAATATACCCAGGTTGATTGCGCGGAAAAACAAACACCACTTTCTATCCCTGCAGGATAACAACATACCTCCATGCTATTGAACACCTTCCCATTCCACTCCTTCTGCCATTCCTTCGCCCGCTTCCCATTCCGAAACTTCATCAAGACCATATACCGATTGGCCCGCGGCGTGCGAATCATCCGAAAATGACTAACATCATCCATCGTACCTTGACCGACAAAGCCCAAAAAGTCCGGAGGCGACAAGTAACTAGGCACCGCCAGGATGCACAGCGTCGAGCAATCCTCATCAAGCGCCAGCTTCCTCCCAGCTGAGGAGGAGCCCTTCTCGACAGACGAGCCAGCCGCCACATGATTCGAAGATGTCGCACCATCAGAGTGATCCCCCGGGTGCCTCGCCACAGCTGCAGAGCCCTTCAAATACGTCGGGTAATCATCCTCATTACCCGCTAGATAGGGCGTCTCCTCCACGTCCCGGTACAAATGGACGATGCCCCAGACACTCTCATGGATCTCACGATCAAGTGGGATGTATCGGCCCCTAGTGCGCAATCCACCCAGAATGTCGGTGCCAATGCCCGCAGCGACGAGGTTGTCCGCATTCACCGAGGATCCATGCTCGCCACCAGTTCGTCCTCGTGCAGCCGTGGCACTGTCGCGTCTTGCATCTCGCTTTCCTGATCTTTCCTCGGGTATGACCATATCGATACACCCCACAAGTATCGGGCCCGTTCGAGCGTCGGTGTCAAGGTCGGCAGGTCGAGAAGACGAAACAGAGTGATTACCACGTAGAAGAGCCGAGTCGAACGCTCGACGTTGGTTATGGTGCTGATGCTGCGTAGCGCGAGTCGAAGAACCGGCAGTCGCGGGAACGGTATCTGAGGCCGCAGAAGCAAAGTTGAGTCGTCGATCAAGCGTCGTAGAACGGGTCGCAAGGTCCCTGGTCGCAGACGTGTCCACGGGTATTTGATGGTTGACGCTAGATATCTTCGATCCGCCGTGGAGCGCAGATGGTACCAGGACACGGTCCCGCGCTTGAAAAGGCAGAAAAGCCTCACTGATGGAATTCAATGCCAGAGATGTAGAATCATACAGTACTTCGATCCTGATATGGTAAAAGTATGCGGGCATCCCGGGCAAACACAGCTCACATGTCCATGGAGCGGGGCATGGAGATTCCTCTGAGTCAAGGAATACCTCAATTAACTTGGTCGGGGAGGTCACTGACTGCCTGCAGTACTGTGAACACTTGGAGCGCACAAAGACAAGGAAGATGTGCACCGGTTAAGCTTTTTGGAGGTCACCGATAGCTACTCTATCTGTATCGACTGCCCACTTGGAGAAGCGCCGGGTATGCCGTCAGCGCCGGATGCTGACATAATCGCCCCAAGTTTCAACCTTACGACCGGGCGTCTTGTACGACAAGAGGCTGTCATCATGTCCGGAGAGTCACCTAAATGTGGATGGCTTTGTCTTACTTGCTGGGTCGGGCAAGTCAATGATGATGCACCGAAGAAATCTTGAATGGTTGGAAGCTACCATATGTCAATGTGATGAGATATTTACTTGCCGATGACAGGTGGCCAAGTTTCGTCCATTTACATACAATAGTAGTACGCTACACGATGAGAGATACTACGTAGGTTGCTAACTTGCTACCACGGATAGGAAAGATATGTAACGGCACAACAGGCAGAGGGATTGCCTGGATAATGAATTCATGAAAAGGATAGAAAATGCCCGAAGGTATCACCGTTGAATAATAGGTTAATCAAAAAGAAGAGACCTCAAGCCTCAAACAACCAACCAACGCCGTACGGTTCCATTAAGAACCAGTCGCAATGGAAGTGCTTCATAAGAGCATAGAAAGAAGAGGAGCGAACTCAGGCCGATGTCGTCAGAGTATTAGAAAAAAAATCTACTGGCCACCGCGAAGACGCAACACCAGGTGGAGTGTGGACTCCTTCTGGATGTTGTAGTCGGACAAGGTGCGTCCATCCTCAAGCTGCTTACCAGCAAAGATGAGGCGCTGCTGGTCAGGGGGAATACCCTCCTTGTCTTGGATCTTGCTCTTGACGTTGTCGATAGTGTCTGACGACTCCACCTCCAGTGTGATTGTCTTGCCAGTGAGGGTCTTGACGAAGATCTGCATACCACCACGGAGACGGAGAACCAAGTGCAGAGTGGACTCCTTTTGGATGTTGTAATCAGAGAGTGTGCGACCGTCCTCCAGCTGCTTGCCGGCGAAGATGAGACGTTGCTGGTCTGGGGGAATACCCTCCTTGTCTTGAATCTTGCTCTTCACGTTATCGATGGTATCTGAGGATTCAACTTCCAGTGTAATCGTCTTGCCAGTGAGGGTCTTGACGAAGATCTGCATACCACCACGGAGACGGAGAACCAAGTGGAGGGTTGATTCCTTCTGAATGTTGTAGTCGGAAAGAGTGCGACCGTCCTCCAGCTGCTTGCCGGCGAAGATCAGGCGCTGCTGGTCGGGGGGAATGCCCTCCTTGTCCTGGATCTTGGACTTGACATTGTCGATGGTATCCGAGGACTCAACTTCGAGGGTGATGGTCTTGCCGGTCAAAGTCTTAACAACTATAGAACGCGGGTCAGTATGGGGTAGTGAAATCGAGGAAGGGAGGGGGGATGCCGCGAAAGTGGGCTGCGAACGGGTAGAAGTGGAGTCAAAGAGGGGGGCGAAAACGTACAGATCTGCATGCCACCACGGAGGCGAAGAACCAAGTGGAGGGTAGACTCCTTCTGGATGTTGTAGTCGGAAAGAGTGCGACCGTCTTCCAGCTGCTTGCCGGCGAAGATCAGGCGCTGCTGGTCGGGGGGGGATGCCCTCCTTGTCCTGAATCTTGGACTTGACGTTATCGATGGTGTCGCTGGACTCCACCTCAAGGGTGATAGTCTTGCCGGTGACTGTGAGGAGGCAGATGTTAGCATTTTGTGTTTTGATGGCGCACGACGTAGCGTTAATTCATGTCCAGCGAGAGAAAGAACTTACGGGTCTTCACGAAGATCTGCATAGTGGAGGGCAGTGATAATCAAAAGACGTGTGGTGGTGGCAGTTGGGAAGGGGAAATGGGGCGAGAGACAGAGATGGCAAATTTTCTGATCCTCGCGGTGGAAAACAGGGTATCGAGATGAGTAGACAACGGAAAGAATCCACGAGGAAGAGTAGGAGAGGGGGTGAGGTTTAAGTAGGGAAGCGCGATGAGATGAGGGGGCGAAGCGCCTTAGTCAGAAAAGCATGACGCCTCGGCGCGAAGATACTAGAACAAACGGGGGCTGGACTCTGGACTCCCAACACGGCAGGCAGACTTTGGAATGACTACGACGGGACTACGACGGGACTAACAGAGCAGGCCAACGCCATGGCGCCAATGAAGGAGAAAAGTGAATTTCCAGCCACGGCTCGGGTCTAGGAACAAGCAGAGGCACATCCACTAATCAACGGTAGCGGTATCTCGAACCTTACCAAGCAGGAGGGCGCCCCAAAGTGAAAAAGATTGCCGGAGTACCGGATATGACTCAAAAATCAGGGTGCACGTCTGACGGTCTCGGGAATCGGGCTGTCTAGTGAGTCGTGAGTGTGACTAGTCTCTGTTCTGTACAGTATACACATATGGAAGACGCCACCTCGAGAACCAACAAGACAGTCTAGTAACCTTGGTTCTCCATACTCAAAGTTGAGGGTTCCTGCACTGCCATACCAGACCTTATCGGCGCCGATCGATGGGCGAGATCGTGGACGAGAATCGCCAGGCTGTCAGAATTAATCTTTCCACATTCTACCCTGCAGCTGCTCTCGATATGGCTTGTTCCTTGTTTCGGGGCTGCAGGATTTGCAAGAGCACTCATCTGTCATAGACGGCTTCTACCGGCCGTCTGGACGGGATGTAGGGATGTAGTGCCAGCCTCAAATAATGATGACGTGGGAGAAGAGAGGCTTATCGCGAAAAGAGGGGGTGGGCCGATGATCAGCTGGAGCCTGATTAGCGCCATCATACAGCGGCAGTGGTGCTCCACAGCAGTATTGTAACTTTGACAGACCATTACAGAATACAGCTGTAATGAATGTATCGTTTCGTTTAGGAGAACATCACATGATTCAGGTCATCGCTCAGTCTAGTGAGGAAGATCTCGGAAAGGAGTATTGCTCCCAGTTCACCGATTTCAGACCTGAACGCCCTCTAGTCCTCTACACTCGGGGAATCAGTGGCTCGAAGATGAGGATCCCAGTGGTAATATACATACACCCTGTCACGAAATCTAGAATAATACCATACATACATAGCACCTCCTGTACCCGTGTCCTGTATGCCAATTGCCCACCCCCGGTCTTGAGTCTTCTATACTTAGCTGCGATTTTTCAGTCACATGACTATAAATTGACCGATGCTTCCGGCATCGGCACTCACCGCCTGCGACGCTTTAGGAGAATGGCCGTGTCCAGTAAACAAAGATATGTTCCCGTATAGGAGCAACGTTCAAAGAATTGCACTTGCCCATCTTCAGACCAGGCAGATTGTCACAGGCAGTCCAGTGGTGATAACCAGTTCCTTCTATCATATTGAGCTTCTAATTCCATCACCCCCGTCTCCATCATGGTCCATTCCACTTCTTAGAGACCCGCACTATAAAGTGGGGACCTTGTAAGTGCAAAGGTACTCCCGACTCCGAGCCCTGTCTCTTGCTTCGTTCACTGGAGATTGGAGAATCTTCAGGTGTGATGGTGCAGTACAGCCTTTGCAGGCTGGATGCCCCGAACAGTGTCATTATCTTCCTGGGTCGACGTGGTGGCTGAACCATGATTGGAAAGTGGTAGGTGGCGGGTGAATCTCTGGTTAATTGCTGGGCCTTCAAGCCAGTCTGCTCAAGTATATGAGGTTTGGATCATCGCCGAGATAAGGTCGTTCGAGGTCTTCCATCAGGGTGGTTTCCAATTTGCCTCTCAACCTTACGAAGCAGGAGTGCCTCGATGGAAAACCCGTTATTTCGACTTACTCGGAGCGGAGGGGAATCTGGTCGGGATACCACCGCTCATTCACGGTAGTGCTACAAGACATCATGAAGCATCGCTTCCTCGACTATAATGCATCAGTACCCTCCTCGGTGATATGGGCGTGTTCCAAGTAATCGTCAAACCACTTCAAGCCTTATGGATCTACAGATGAGGAAAAGATATCACGGAATAGAGATAGAATGTGTTTGAAAGAGTACTAAAGGCAAGCTCATGCCCAAGTCCATGGACTAGGCCTGTCATCTCTCAACAGGAGCTGGTCCGCAGAATGTCAGAGTAAAATCGCAACAACACGCACACGAGTAACAGACAGACGGCCGTACACGGTTCATAAATTTCATCATCCTCGTTCACCGCCGAGGAAGCTATGCGAAAAAAGACGACTTATCACACAGACGACTAAACATATATCTCAATAAAAAAAAAAGACGCCGAAGATTGTCAATCAAAGGAAGAGAGCCGGCGAGTGAGAAGACTCGGGTTTCCAAAAGGGAAAAGAGATAAGTCGCGAACGTGCCAAAAAGAACCCAAAAAACAAACAAACAACATGCTGATAGGCGCAGTGAACTCGCTCAGATAAGCTCGGATAGATTCAAGATCAAGATCAGATGAGATACCAAAAAAAGCAAAAAAAAAAAAAAAAAAAAACAACAACAACAACAAAGACATGATTCAGATCAGATGCGATCATGACATTTCGTTAAAAGGAGTGGGGAGAAGGACGCGCTTGCGCATCGGTCACGACTAGCGTAATGTTTTCGAATGAAAGGGCGACGTTCGTGTTCTTGAGTCATCCAGTTCGTGACTAAGGAATTTGGCAGATCGGAAACTGATCAACCGGCAAGGACGCAGAAGACTCGCTGGAATGAGAGCAGCAACGTTAAATTTAGAAGTCGTTTGCTCGTCAGGCGCATGTGGGCGTCAATCGTTGGAAGAAAATGGTGTCAAAATGGAACAAAATCAAAGTAAGCAGAGAAGATAATCATATAGACAAGTCGTGTTTAGTTGGCACGAATGACCAGCCGAGAGACAAACTTGTTCGACAAGCAGTCAAAGTCGTCACGGTTGAAATTGGTACCCGAGCGACCGCGAAGGTAGCTCTCTAAATTAAAGCCAGATTACGGTTAGTCTTCGGAAAAGAAACAAAATTTTGAGTGTTCAGGGGCGGGTCTTTCTTACCATGCTGCTCCACGTGTTGGCGGACCTCGGTCATGGTGCTGCATACATCGGGATTGGAGAAAAGAAGGTGGTGGTGCTTTTGCGAATCCCATTCGGTGAAAGGAGGCAACTTCTGAGATATGGCCTGGAACAAACCAACAATCACACCAACGGGCGTGGTCTCCATGTCGGTGCAGAATTTGTCCACAGCAGCGGGGTCCGGGGTTCGGTAGTGAGAGTCAAATTGCATCTCCTCCCACACGGCCAGAAGAATGGAGGCGAGCATGAAGATGGTCGGCCAATTCTTGAGCTTCTCACCGCTGTACACACTCGAGTACATGGCAGACAGCTCCTCAAGTACATCCTTTTGTAATTCACGCCACATGCTGGCCATGGCACACTTGATCTGGAAGTTGATCATGACGGGCGCCATAGTCCTGCCACGGAATTTGGAGCCCGGCTCGTTGATCCGCCCGGTGAATTCTGTCTCATCCCCTAGACCCTCTACCATGGTGACGTGAAGAGTCAGATTGTAGGCAATGATCAACTTAAGCGCCTTGCGGATGACGGGAAGCTTTGTGCGGTAGTAGTAGCGGAAGGCCGTCTTGAGCATCTGGGTTAAAAAGGGAGTGCCCTCGAAATAGTCGTCGACAAACTTTTCAAAGGTACCATTACCATCAATGTGGCGATCTAGGTAGTCTGACAGCATCGCGTGTGAGATTCCCTCCATGCCCGCTGACAGCTTCGCCGTCTCCACCTCATACGCGGTCGGTGCACGATTCATAGACTCCACCCACTCAATCTTGAAACACTGCTCATCCCAAACGAAGACCTCGCGTGCGGCAATTGGTAGGATTTGACCATATCCGTGGGTGATGTATAACGTGCGTTCTTGGTCCGAGAATCCCTTGATGTTGCCCACAGTGAATCCCACGGTGACATGTCGTTCGTAGTCGGCTTTCCAATCCTTCATGAAGTAGCCAATCTCCTTGATATCAATGCGCGTACAGGGCACCTGCCATAGCCGGGCGTGCGACGGTTGGCAACCCGCACAGGGCTCACCCTTGTCACAGGTTTTCTTGAGGAACTTGCAACGCAGACAAGCACGCAGCTTCCGAATCTCGCTGGCCTGTTTCCGCTGATCGGGCTTGAGGGGACCCTTTCGCTTACCGACCCGCTTCTCCGTCTCGGGCTTGCCCGTCTGAGACTGCTTGCGCACCTTGGTCTCGGCTGTTTTGGCGGCGATCGGGCTCTTGCGGGAGGGTTTCCTGCTGGGCGGTGATGCTGATGTGTGGGAACCGGATGAGCGAGTGGGCGAGGTCGACTTCTTGATGGGGACGGGAACCGGGATCGGGCGAACCATGGCTGTTGGGCTGACTGCGGACGGGGAACGGGACCCCGCCACGGAACCAGCTAGAGGAGAGGAGTAGTCCTCGGTCACCCGGTGGACCATCGAGGTACTGATCGGAGACGTTGCCAGGCTCAGGCCGGCACTGGTGTGATAGGGATAGTCCAGATGACCATCCGAGCCAGGGGAGCTGATCGGATTTGCGATATCGATGAAGCTGCCGTACGAGCCCGCGTATGACGACTCGGACAGACTGCGATCGTGCAGGGTTTGTGTGGGGTTGACAAAGATATTCTGCTCCGGGTAGCCAAAATCCAGGGAACGTCGGTGGTCTACGGTACTCCAGCCGTTGTCACTGCTCGAGAGCGAGCGAACCTCCAGATATGTGTCCGTGGGTGAGCTGCTCTCCAGGAGCGGGTGCGGGGCTCCGTAGGGAGACACATCGGGCAATCCATTAAACGCCATCGAGAGATCGGCCTGGAAGTCGTGATAGGGGAAGGACATCACGTCCACGGGCGCTGACAGAGGCAGCTGATAGGAAGTCGGATCGAGTAAGGCGGCACTCATTTGACCTTGGGGTCCGGCGGACATGAGATCCACCGGCGAGGTCTGCATTGCCATGCCATAGCTGGCGGTGGTGAATTGCGGCGCCGTGGACGGATCCTCGGGGGCGTAAGATAATTGTGATAATTGCGAGTGATGATGAGGGGTCTGTTGGAGTTGCTGATGGTAGTGCCAGTCGACCATCAAGTTGGGATCCGGGGCCACCGACTGTTCCAGAGGGTGACCGCTTGTTTGCAGCGGCGACAGATCATGACCATCTTCCGGGAGCGAGGGGTTTTGGTCAACGGTAACGGGCCATGATTGCGCGAGATAAGCTCTGGAGTCGTATTCCACCATCAGGCCGTCGCTGCCTATATCGATATTTGACATTCTTGAGATCGTATAGAAAGGATGTATGTGAGAGTCGCCGTGACCATCACCACTTTTGGGAGTTGAGATCGGTTGGTATAGTTGAGTGAGGGGGTTGGAAGAGAGAGGGGACTATGGGAGAGAGCTCTTCCACTACTTAGGACGACAGAGCCTTCTTCAGCGAGCGGCCAGTCCGTTACACGACCGTGGGGAGGGGGGGGGGGAGAGGGAAAAGTCGAATGCCGTGAGGCGGTGGGGGGTGCAAAGCAGCGGTGAGCGTGAGATTTGGCGCTAGGGAATTTTGGGGGCACCCCAAGTGGCCCAAGTGGCCCCAGTGGACTCGCAGTCAGTGTGCCAGTCAACTTCACTCAACGCTGAGATCTTCTCGGGACGACACGATCAGGATCTTGTCCGAGTGGAGCGAATGGAGAGGCTGGGCCCTGCACGAGTGAAAGTGGAGTGAGGCGCTTGGGCGATGCCTTTTTTGAGGAAGGGGTTTTTTTTTTCCGTTTTTTTTCCCGGGTATGATAACAAAAGCGAGTAGTATCTGATTCTGTATAGTAGTACTATAACCATTGAGTCATTGACAGGAGGTTCCCCAGTACATACGGAGAACCTTCTGTTTATACTCCACGGCGTCTACTCTGTGAGGTAGAGTGTTTGTTTTTCTTTATCAATTCTAGTACATATTTCCTCGAGATCTGGATTATTTCCCCCGATCACCCTCTCAAAGAAAACCCTTGTCTCGTTGAACAGTGTCAGTAAACCCAGTACTCACTGACCCCGTCTGTATAGTGTACGGTCCACATTTGCTCAGATTGATTATCACCTGTTATTTGAGTGCTGATCACTCGCGAGACGTGACCCTGTTCGACTTCTCCCCACCCGGCCATTATTCGTCTTAACTCTTTACTGCCACGCGGTCATTCCTCCAAGGCAAATCTGACGGAGGGGAGGGGCATTTGAGAGCTCTCATGATTGGATCGCCATGAGGATCAAGCAGGCCCCGTCTGGGTTCAAAGCAGCCTGTCGTTGAGTCCCGTGATCGCCACGCATTTTCTTTTGGGCCTTGGCCCGCTACGCCAGGTCATCGGGTTCACGGGCAAAAAGGGTGTGGCCAGGCGAACGGGAACGCACCTTGACCTGATGAAGGTGGAATCACGAGATACTCCGAGAGCGGAGGGTCATATCACCATTGAGGAAGTGAGACGGCACCAGCATAGGTAACATTGATGGAATGCGATCTGGAGGGCGCCGAAGAACGTGAATGCCTTCTGAAAGACGGCACCGGGCAATGCCACTAGTGTCACTGTCATGGACCTCGGAGATCCTCTGAATACAGCAGTACATAACTTCATACGGTTATCTCGGAAGGTCGGCCATAAGCCGATGAGCAATTCATCTAGTGCGGACTTTGTCGGTGGAGTCGTGGACTCGACATGAACCCATTGTCACGCAAGTCATGTTTGGCTTGCACAACAATCCATGGATTCCATACATAGTAGTTACCTGTACATACATCCGCTCATGATGGAGGACAATATGGATATATGCATCAAGGATATCCATTTATTACCCTTTTCTGACCATATGTCAACAACGCTACAGCACTAGTACTGAGTATCTTGTTCTGCCTGGCGACTATAGTACAGATTGCCTGTACCGAGTCTGAGGTTGCTGCAAGACTCCCCCAAACTGGTGCAAATTTGGTGGATCATGATAAGCCAGGAGTTTCATGGTGCCCGGCCGACCAGATGTTGAATGGTCGACATTCGCTGTGGAAAACATCAGCAACAGAGATGCGCCTCTCGGCAAGAACTTGAACTTGCAGAGAGCGTCTTAGCAAGTGAGCAGCTGATGGTGTCTCCCAAATAAGTCACCCATGAGCTGGTCATCTTTCATGAGGTACAGTACCAATATCAGTCAAGCGACCTACGACCTCGTGGGACTGTCGTGGAGCCCTCCGACAAGTTACCAGTCCAGCAAAGCAGAAAACATGGACACTGGGACAGAATGACGGGTAGGACGGTCGGAACGGAAGATCAGTGGAGCCTGACTAGTTGAGACTTGAGAGGGCCGATAGAATCTCAACCACACGCTAACTGGATTCTGGTATCGCCGCCCAGGCCAACGCTCCTACTCCGGGACACCAGCCTGAATGGGTCTAGCGCGGAGAATCCAGAGCATAAGGTACTTTACCAAAAGAGGAAAGACTTGGAGCCATGCAGGCATGCACAACCTTTGGAACCGCGACAGGGCGTGGCAATACAAGAAAAGTCGCGACTGCATCCAAGGTCGCTCACCATCACCGCGTGAGATGACGGGTCGCGATCTGACGAGGCCAGACAGGTCCAGGCGTCCACGACTCTACAATCCCGTTCAACACTCTACATTCTACACCAATGACTCGACCTTTCGGCGCGGACAGGATCACAACTCTAGGGCGATGACAGAATCACCTGCTTCATATCACCAGAGTCAGTCTTTTGAATCATACCATTAGAATCTATCCTGCTTCGGCAAAACCCCCCCCCTTGTTCCAACCGGATGCGCAAGCCTCCTCGTCAATTAAGACCCCAACCCCAACCCGAACAACCGCCTTTCGTTCCCCAACTACTACGCCCCGAAGAACCCAGCACAGCAGATCAAGCAAGTCATTAACCTTCAGTAGCGCCCATTCTCGGCCGAGCATCATGAATCGTGAAAATCGGGCCAGGAACCCACTTTTGGCGCTTTGAATCTTGGATGGTACTCCCATATGGGTCTGCTCTGCACTGCTGCAGTCTGCATGCTGCATGTACCTGTACACTACGACTGTATATCCGACATCGTACACACAATGCGCTGTACATGTGGGGTCAGGCTCCCACCTCGGTGGCCTGTACTTTTTTCCCTTTTCTTCCGTCTGCCTCCCCCCCCCCCAAAAAGCAAGCCATCGTGCCATGAGATCCGGAAAATTCAGACCCTATCATCCTGCAGAGAGTTGCGGCGCTGTGTGACTCCCTGCCTCAGTCAAACGGAGGTCATGGCTGAGAAATGTTGATCTAGGAGGTAGTCAGTACTCTCGATGAGTCGATTGACACCGGGGGGATGGACCGGACGTGGTGTTCTTGTCTGAACGTGAGCCCCAGCACACAGGGAGAATTACGTTTCTGTATATCAACTGGCCGAGTAGATGAAACACCTGACGAACGCTTGCAGAGTAGGTCCTACGAGGTAGTACTAGGCAGTAGGCACTAACTAGTAGTGGTACACCTACTGCTTCATACGCTGATGAGTCAAATGCCACCGAAGCTGTTCAACGTGGGGGGTGGCTGACCGTTAATCCGGGAAAAGAGCAGGGATCATTGAAGGTGACACCTTTTTGTCTACTACTACTACTACTACTACTACTACTACTACTTCATAGTTCGTGCTTCGTACAGCTACTCAGTGCCGTCCTCGGTGCGATCACTCTCTGAGTTGGTGGCACTCGACCAAAGCTCTCAGGCCGGACCCATCTAGTGGGAGATCGGTTCCATGACGCCGAGCCGAGTTCTTTCTCTTCCTGGGCGTTTGCAAGAGCCCAAAGCACAGGGTATATGATTAGCTTTTGCGCTATGATCGTATCCGACCAGGATCGTCCTGTGGATCGCTGCCATCGTCACGAACTGGTCTAAGCTTGGAGTAAGCATTCTCACGCCGGACGGAAGTATGTTCAGTACAAAGTTGTACACACATTCTGAAACAACTCCCGAATGTCTCATGAGAAAAGAGATGATGTAGTTCGTTGGATGACAAGAGCGAAACGAGCCAAGTGTAAGCATTGCTAGTCCGGGTACTCGGAATGAAACTCCTGCCTGATCCTCCCCTTTGCAGATCGGATCATCCACAACCATTTCCCCGCAACTGCCCCAGCAGCGTGGCATTGAGCCCCAGTTCTGGAGATATGTAGGGAATCCTGGGTCTCGCTCATGAGGGCATGACAATGACAGGTCGCAAAATACTACTCCTGCGCTCGTCGCATGCACGCCAAAATGCCGAGGAGACGACAAAGATTGCAAAAGGCAACAACCTCCGACGAAACCTACTCGTACCTCGCGATCCTTGACAAGGCCAAGATGCTGGGCCGCTTGGACCTTGAGGCGCGGTAGGTTCATACCTGCAGCGGGGAAGACAAAGCTAACACCAGCATAGAGGTAAGGAGAGACGGAATAATCATGATCAAGGCGAGTACTAAGCGACTTGGGACTATCTCCAACAAGGTTTCGTCGGGAGGGTTCTTGGAGGAGGACTGTACCCCAGCCGCTGCGAGCGGGAGGAAAGGCCAGACAGTAGTAGTATCTAGCGCGGTGATCATCTTCGGTCTTCAGAGCCCGCCGTGCCGTCCAGGAAAAAGACCCTTGTATCCATGCTCAAGTGACAGATCAGATTTGCCGTTAAACCTTAAGGTACTCGATCTGAGCTCTCGGTCGTGTGGAATCCAGACGATCGAGGGTAGACCGGTTCAAGGTGCTCGCTGAAAGAACGAAGTAGTACTGCGCTTACTCCTCCCGCCCTCGTAGCATGCGCACCTGTTGAGATGGAAGTCTTTGGATTTCCCTCTTCATACGAATTGACATGCTGAAGCGACGAGAAACGGAGCCGTGGAAACCCCACTGTAACCGAGTCATGAACTATCTGGGAGTTCGTTACGTCGAAACGAGATGCTGCATCGAAGGCATTCTGCAAGTCAGTCACGGTTTCATCCTGCAGCTTATGGTCACTGATCTGCGGAGGACAGCGCTCAATACGCAATGATCGAGGTGTTCGGAGTGACTTGAGGGACAACTTGTTAGAGGGATGACACGCCGAGAAAGACGCTGGACAGTGACACTCTCAGCTGTATAGAGACTCGCAGTATTCCGCATGATTATCAGCATGTGAAACACATGCTTTGGCCATGCCTCAAGTCACGTCCACCACATTCAGTACATGGCAAAGCTTTGATGATAGACGCAGCTACTGTAGTGGTGGTACCCAAGGCAAAATAGAACCTCCAAATTTCTCTCTGGATCTAAGAACTCAGAAGCATCACAAGTGGCCGGGCGGAAGACAAAGAAAGAAAAAAAAGTGGGGGGAACAATCAACACGGGGATAGCCACACCCATTCATCACCGCCAGGACAATACTCAGGCAGTCTCTCCAGGGCCAGGGTTCAATCTTTGAACAAGCTAAGCAGATAGTCCATCAATTGCTCCCAATTAGTGGCAAGTCTCTTTCTTTGTCCTCATCCAACATATCAGTCTCCTCCTTTCCCCATCTTCCGAGTGTCCTGGTGTCCATGCCACTCACTATCGCGGGGCGACATCGACGCAGAGTTCGTTTCCCAGCCGCTAACCTTCTGCCGGCCATCACATCGACACCAGGCATAGCTGCGCAGGAGAAGCACCACCAGCAGCAGCCGCAGCTTGGACTCCAGGATCATCCCCCCTTCCAGCCCCCATCCAAGTCCAGTAAGTCGGCCAAAGTCGGCAAATCACAAAAGTCAACCACCTCATCCGGCATGGCCACGCAACATGAGCCCCGACCGGGGATCCCATCCTTATTCACTCAGCCGCCGCCAATTCGTGACCCGCTCACGACGGAGACCATCCAGCTGCAGGAGACCACCCTGGAGAAATGTCTAACCTTCCTCAAGGGCCTCCACCCGTCCCAAACTGGTCCCTTCAATGCAGCTGGGGTCCCTGCTCTGCTTCGAGAGGATCACGTTGCGTATCTGTATGAATCGCTGGAAGATTATCCCGCCGGCTTTGTGGCAATGGATGCCAGCCGGCCCTGGATGGTCTACTGGGCTTTGGCCGGATTGACCTTGTTAGGCGAAAATCCTACGCATTTTCGGGAACGGTAAGTGACTCGACCCTGATGTTGTGATTTGTCTCATGGTAGGGGCTCGGGAGTGGGCGACTCGGGAGTGGGCCATGCATGCTGCTTCTTCATCGTGGCCACAGAGTCAAGATCGAGATCTTCCACCTTTCTTGGTGTACACCGTGCACGTTGTGCATGAAATGATCATGACTTGGCCGTCCTACCCGGTAGATGCGGCCTTGGCCTGATATCTTGGCAGTCGTTTCGCACCGTGGAAGATATTTCAAGGCGTCATGTGCACAGACGGTTTCGATGAACACCCAGAGCCATGGTCTGGAGTCTGCTCCTCATGCTCTCGAGCACTGCATTGACTCCGCTATTGGATATAATGATTCTGCAATCGGAACATAGACTGACTCGCGACCCTTTTCGGTCCCTTCCTGCAGGGTGCTAGGAACACTTCGTCCCATGCAGAATGCCACTGGGGGGCTTTGGTGGCGGCCATGGTCAGACATCACACCTGGCAAGTAGCTATGCAGCCGTGCTCGCACTCGCCATGGTGGGCGGCACGGAGGCCTTTGCATTGATCGACCGCGAGGCAATGTGAGTGAGATTGTTTGGCTCATTGACACCTGAGCTTGAAGCACGAGCAGAGAAGAACGACAAAAGCTCTGTGCTGCGCGATCATGGTTTCAGCAGCCCATGTATACCTAAACCACCTTCTGACCTCGGCCTTCTAGGTGGCGATGGCTCGGCCGCCTCAAGCAAGCAGATGGAGGATTCAGTGTCACCGAGGGGGGCGAAGAAGATGTGCGGTAAGTGACGACCACAGCAGGTGGCTGCAAGTGATTCTGCACTCTGTGATTCTGTCCTTCCTTTCCCCACGATCCCGGCGGACATACGCACTGGAGCCCATCTAATTTGGAATAATCCTGACCCAATATCAGCGGTGCGTATTGCGCGTCAACTATTATCGCTCTGCTCGACATTCCCCTCGCATTGCCGTCTGATGCCAAGAAAGCCCGAGACGCCGGCTTTGAGACTCTGACTGAGGGAGTCGCAGAGTATTTGTCGCGCTGTAAGAGATTGAATCACCTTGCTTTCCCGATAAAGCCCCGGTGGTGATAGAAAAGCTGATCATTTCCGTTTACCTCTGATCGTCAGGCCAGTCCTTTGAAGGTGGCATCTCAGGTAGCCCTGGAGTGGAGGCCCATGGAGCTTACGCGTTCTGTGCGCTTGCGTGTCTGTCGATTCTGGGAGCTCCCGAAGAGACCATTCCCAAGTATGTATTCAAGGGTGCCGTGTACCGAACCGAAGCCTAGTACCTGTTTTGGCATCCAAGTTCGTCGCCCTTATACTGACGTGTGTGCTTACAGGCACATGAACATCCCCCTTCTGCTCTCCTGGCTATCTGCCCGTCAATACGCTCCGGAGGGTGGTTTCTCTGGCCGCACCAACAAACTCGTTGATGGCTGTTACAGTCACTGGGTCGGTGGATGCTGGCCTCTCTTGCAATCTGCATTGGACGGCAAGCCGCAGACTACGGGCGTGCCATCAGAGACCGTCGGTAGCCTTTTCAGCCGCGAGGGTTTAGACCGGTACATTCTGGGTTGTTGTCAGACTCCTACCGGCGGGCTTCGAGATAAACCTGGCAAGTGAGTACTTAACAACGTTCTCTCCCCGCCCTGTCGATGTCCGCAACCTACGGAACCCATACTGGACATCCACGTCGAACCCTTATTCCCATCCTTCACATGGCTGATTTGGCAACCCAAAAAAAACAAACAGAAGCGCCGATTCATACCACACATGCTACGTTCTGACAGGACTTAGCGCAACCCAACACTATCACTACCGCACCAACGTAAGTGTCTCTCCTGGGTCGGCATTCGAATCAGCTTTCTCTTGGCGATCTTCACCCATGGCGGCGGAAGAGGAAGTGTACGAACCGGCGGACCGTCTAGTCGCCTTCCATCCGCTCTTTGTCATTCCGTACCAAGCGGCTGCGAATCTGCGGCTTTGGTGCGAGAGCCATCCGATTTCCGTGTAATGTGTGAGGATTGATGAAATACGAGTGGCTAGGAGATGCTGCCCTTTCCTTCAATTAAATAATTACTTGAGGTTTATCATCATCCAGATGGTGGACATGGAGTCGAGGCCTTTTCGGCCATCATCCAAAGAATAGAAGCATAAGATAAGAGTCAACAAGGGACCATTGATCCTTTCCACATGATGATTGTTGGGTCGACGTCCTGATACTTGCATCTCATACCGCGCGATGATCTTGCCAAGCCTGATCTCTCAGGCTCGAAATTCAAGAGCATCATTCATGACCTCGAACGGCAACCGAGATTGACAAGCAATACGATGGTCGTGCTTCTGGAAGCTTGGATGAGATGGGCGATTGTCCGAGTAATCATGTCGTCCATAAATTGACTCTCATGCGGATGCACGGAGGCGTCTTTGATCAATCGATCGAACTACTAGGCCCAAGTCACTGAAAATTCAAGAGCCCAGGGAGTGGTCACGACTTCGGCCTCAAGCCGCATATGGCATATACCAGAGGCACTACAGAATATGTTCCACCAGCATGACAGTCCAACGAGGCTCTTCTCGACCTGTCTTTGACTCAATCCCTAGTTTGGGTCAAATCCCAAGTAAGCGCTCACAAGTCTTCTCCAACGGCGCCACCAAGGCGACTGAGTCGCTGTGTTCGAGTTTCTCAAGCTCAATGACCAGCAACGGTCAACCAAGCACTCAAGCGCGCACAGGTACGGAATTACCGAGCACCAGTTACTGCAGAAATGTATACCTGCATTCTGCTATTTGAAGCAACCGTTCAGTGTCCGTCGCACTCGTAGTTACTCTACATGCGCTGCACCTGGCCTATTCGGGTAATCGTCCTCGTCCAGTTCATCTCAGATCCGACAGGCGCGCAGATAAAGAACGCTGATTCCTCCCCCTGACCCCTCCTCTCACCCCCACACAGCACTTATTTGACAACTCATCAGTGCATCTCCTCGCATGAGTTTTTCTTTGAGTAACTTTGATGAAGGGCGTTTGCCCAGTGTGTCTTTCGGTACGAGGGTTAGCCTTTCGCTGTGGGTGGCTACAGTCGATCCCAGTATTGTTGGGATTGACCTTCTACGCCGACCCGCTTGTGTTGGCGTCGTATCTTTTTCTTCTCCCCTCGAAGGTTGAGAGCGTCTACTATTCATAGTCAATTGGAAGATCTCGACCGACGACGAAGGGTGACACAGTCAAGAGATCCATCAGCACAGCCAGACTGTTTGTCTCGACGCTGGAGAACCCCCGGAAAGTCTCATCCAACACATGCACCCTGCGCGACATGGGAAGACCAAAACCAAATGATCCAAGAATCAAACGGCTTGATTCCAGGTTCAGCAAACAGGCATTGTGGCACTGCACTCACAGATCCTGCAAATTGCGAAGCGGCAAAAGCCCAATGCAAAAGGTCAGAAAGTTGAGAGGCTACTACGGAAAGAGTCACTGACAAACAGCCTCGGTATGTTACATCTACGCTAGTGTGCTCTTGGTTAGATTGAATCTGTTTTGTTTACCATACTATTAACAGTAGTCTCACAGACTACAGTAACCAGTGAACCACGACAATCTTCTTACCGACGGCGTGTAAAGTTGTTCCTCCTTTCTAGTTCCTACTGCTTACCCTGCGGGGCATGCAAACTCAAAATAGCCCGTGATAACCCGCCAGGGCCGCCACGAAGGCGTCTTGGCTGCTACCGTTGAGGGGCGAAAGTACAGATTATTTGATTCATTGCCAACTGCCAACTGCCGTGTTTCCTGTCTCAAGAGGGAGACAAAAGGAATCTCGTAAGGTGACCGAGAGATTGTAGTGTTTCCGTAAAATTGACCCACTGGCCATCAGTATCTGTCTGAACCATGCAATCCTATGATAATGTCCCTGACTGACTCTTATCAGAAATCCTGGTAGTCTCCGGACTTTGCTCAAGACAAGAGATTGTGGTACTTCAAGCCTAGAATAGCTGGCTATTTGTTGCTTACTAGCGTCCTTTTTTCTAGTTTGCGCCTGCCTCCGTTTCCTCCGCGGACCATGGGTTTGCTCTCAACGCATGACTTTGACGCTAATCTCGAGAATGCTTTTCACGATCGAACTTTAAGCCTTCCGGCGAGCAACCACCATGTCATTTTCGACTGTCCCACAATTCGTACGACTGACTCGCATCGGAAAATTTCATGTATGCATAATCATCCCTGCTCGCGCAGGATTCTCATTCACCTATTTTGCAGCAACATGATCGTGTATCAAGATGAATTTGCCTCCCAGCCCCTCTTATTATGTGCTCTCGACAAGGATAAGGGACTTTCCTCCTCACGATCAAGATCTGAGCCCAGGAAGTGTGTTCCTCGGCCTCGTTCGGCCTCTTTCGGCCAAGGTGATTCGATTGGCGCGGAGCAATGCCAGCGCATCAGTGCTGTTCTCTCTAACATCAACCGTAACACTTATGAGCGTGCAGTAGTACCCCGCCAGAGAAAGATGCAGAGTGTCCATTGGGCTTGGAAGACTGTCGATGGCAATTAGAGACGGTTTGAGGGAGCGCTTGCTTTCACCCCAATTTAGCGCTGGCACTCTGCGGTTTTGTTGTGGATAAGACTGATTCTCGAGGTTTCCAGTGATCTTGAGAAGCTTCAATTGCCTTTTAATGTCGAGTGCATTGGCAAAGACTAAGCTGGTCGTATAGGCATGTACATTGATCAACAAGGTCGTACACTATTTCTATGCGTGGAGCAGAGTTCTGCTCGTCAGAGTTACTACGTTCAGATCCCTACTCGAAACGAGTCATTGATACATGTAAAAAAAAGAGATCAATTGACATTCTTACAAATGCCCTAAGTTAGAACCCGAGCTTGGAAATTCCACCAAGCCACCAGCGTGAACTTATATGCAGCAAAGATCAAGGTCCGTGCTGGCCTTCTTGATATGCAGCAAGTCTCACGATCAGCCAGTCGCCAGCTCACTAGTCGGTTCCACCAACGCATGAACAAAACATTGGGCCTCAATGCTTTGCATGCGCTTAGGAAGAGAGCTCCGGTCCAGGATTGACTTTTGCGTCCTTGTGTGCTGGTCGAATCAAAAATGTCTGATTTTTCTCGAGCTTCATCCACCTTGGGATGTTTTCTTCCTGGCGCGTCCCGGACAGGTTGATGAATTGACCAGGGGCATCCTGACATGCAATAATGCCAGACAGCTCATCGAGGAGCGATCAATGTGTCAACGTATCGTGATTAGCATGTGTTTCCGCTGAGACTCCGATTTCCGTATGATCAGTATGGGTGTATTGGTTCGCTATAAATGGCAATACGCTGATTGAAATGAGCTCGCCAACTGAGTGAATTGCGGGCTTGCTCCTCCGCATATACGCCCTTCGAAAATATCCTTTTTTCGAGACTTCGTCGGGATAACGGTCCCATGTAAAGTACAGTAGTCAAGATTTCAGTTTATGTACTAGTGGCAAAACAACAACCTCTGTCGTGGCCAAGTGGAGCCCTTTTAAATTCTCGGAGACTTCAAGTCTTCATTCTTTCTCAACTTTCGTTCTTTACGCTCCTCTCGTGTCCCTCAAATCCCATCAGATTTTTTTTGACAATTGTCAGCCCAAGTGCGTTTGTTAGCTCGGTCCTGTCTAGAATCTCGATCATTCCGAGTTAGTCTAATGCGTTCCATGCAGAGAAAGAGAGAGACATCAAACTAGAACTGTGGCTAGCGTCTGCTGTTCCTGATCCACAGTGCTCTGTTGTCTTTTCTGTTCCAATCGCCCTCTATCGGTGGACCCAATTGAGCTGTCAGACTCGGTCCTTTCAGCAATATCAGATCCTCACCAACAGCATTGGGCATCAATTCTTTCCAACCAGGCACACGCTGGTATACACACACACATTGCAACCGCCAGGGACTTTGGTCAAAGCTGCAGATCATTTGGGACCCGAGCCTCAGCCCTACCCGTCGCCTCAAATCTTTCCCCGAAAACGAGTCCGACGTCAGACAGGGCCAAGCCTCAACGACGACACCCAATCTGCTATTCAGACATCAGAAGTACTCGGCAGTTTGAGCTCTGCGGAGTCATTCCATAACCTGGTCATTCCAAGAATTTGGGGCTCCTGCTTTTGCAGACTGGGTACCGCTCAACTCTGCATTTATCGACATTTAGGACCTTTCAAGATGTACTACATGCTTTACCTTGCGAGTAAGTGGACAGCATCTGCCCTGGTATTTTATTTCAAGGGTTATATCATTCCTTGGATCATGAAAGAGCCCATCGTCATCTCCACCTTGGAAAGGCATCGACATTGGATCTCTTACCATTTCCGCTCCTAACACCCCTGTCTGGCTCTGTATTCCTGCATTGCCTCTCTTTTGACCTTTGCTTTTTCCTCCCCAAAAAAGCCAAATTTCTTAAATGACCACGAAAAAAAAATAAGGCCCAATCTAATATTATTCAGGTCTCTGTCGCCGCCGACAATGGCCCGAACCATCCTACAGGTCCAGCGCCACAAGGTCCGGCTACACTTGCGTGGTCCGCGTACACAACCGCGAATATCACACAGACGTCTACTGCGAGTCGGAAACACTCGCCCAGGAGAGTGCCGCCATGCGCGCCTACCTGATTTGTCGCAATTTCTCCGTCAACGACGGGATGTACCCTGCTGGTCATGATCATGGAGGTGTGGTTCAGGGAATTCCGGTGGCAATTGGCACTGGGCGCTGAAATAGCTATGAAGAGCACTGGGCGAGACTGAGACGGGCTTTGGGATACCTGATTTGAGAGCGATACTGAACCGAGTCGGATTCGAATGGGAAGGAGGGCTCGTCACTGGCGGCTAGTTGGTGATGATATCAGATGGGTCTGAGCAAGGTATCAATTCATCTGGCAAAGGCGTCTAATCATGATGGACTTGGTCGTGCAGACAACGCCTTGATCATGATGCCTCGTCCATTGCGAGAAGGGCGTTCGTGCTGGCTCGCGGATTTGAATACCACGGGGAAAGTGGACTGACGGAATCATGCTTTACGACGACACGACTCATGAACGCTCATTGGCACTTTTACTCTTCCAGTTCTTTCTACCATGATGACTGTATGTTCTTGCTTATTATAGATGGAAACACTCGGCTCTTTCGCAAGGCAAAACACATTCAGATCTCTATTTAGCTTCCGTTGTTGTTGAGGGGCTATCCTTTGCAAAGCTTTGTGGATTTCTCAGTCTCACGTAGTTGACCAGCTAGACCGTACCATTGCGGTCTGGCACCTGATTTGATGTTCTCGATCTCCAGCTGTTCAATCAGATGTGTGTTGGGTGGAGGTTGAGGAAACCAGAGTGCCTTAGTAGTCAGCGTCGCAATGCTGTGAACGAACAGCTCTACAATAGGCGTATCTATAAAGGTGCCTCGAGCTTCGAGCCTCGAGCCATCGGTATGAAGATGCGACACTTTCATGCAGAAAAGTCCCTGAATCCTTCACAATATCTACCATAATGCTGATTAGAGACCATTCGCCAATAAAGCAGTCTTGTTGATAAAGTCTTTAGAAAGAATTGAGCGCCCTGGATAATTCGGCCATCGTCTCCACACATGTCTGGAAGTAACACGAACAATTTGCTCCGCGTTCAGGATGTGTGATTCGAGTTAACTAAGCCGTTCCATTCTCATCTGACCTCGAACCCTGTCTCCGACGAAGACCTTCGTTCTCCCGCCGAAGTTTCTCGATCTCTGCCTCATACTGCTCCAGCGAATCTCGATTTGCAGTCTCCAGTTCCTCGATGATTTGGAACACCCGCCAGAGACGCAGCGCAATAACCAGGGATCCGACCTCCTCCTCCATACCTCGGAGCAAGACCTGGATGAAAAAGGCCACGAGAATGACAAGAGAGTCGAAGACGTGAAACCAATTTGAAAAGTATCTAGGGGTGATGGCTGTTAGAATACGCTTTGGCTTTGGCTTTGTGGAGAAGGGTACGGCGGGAAAGACGAAGGAAAAGGAGGGCGGGAAAAAAAAGAAAAGAAAACGAGAGCCAGAAGGAGAACAACTTACTCCATTCCAAAGCTCAGGACCGATATACTCAGTTCCACCAGGAACAAGCACGAAATGATCAAGCCTGTAATACTCAATCCTTCCTCGACGATGCTCCATTCTCGGCCTTTCTTGCCGCCGGTCTGCTGCCATTCGCACACGTGTAGTTGAATGAGAAATTCCGCAAAGCTACAGCAGACATCTATCGTCACTAATGAAAGGATCAGATAGTGGCCCCATCGGGAGTTAAGAAAGCTTCGTGCTTGTCTTTTCCATCTGGTGATGGTGGGCTCTTCATCGTCTGAGATGGAAAGGAGTGGTTGAAGCGGATTGTCCTCTTCAAGGAATGGTCGCATAATGAAGGTTTGTGCTATATGGATGGATCTGATTGAGTATATATGGGATACTGGTCGATTATCCTGCCCTGGGGCTTGAAGAAGAACTTCAGATTTAGTTGCAAACCTGGGGCTTTGGGCCGTCGCGAATATGAAGCTCCCCAAGCGTGATCAGGCCTCTTATTTAATCACGTGAGTGGGAAGTCATTCCATGAGATCGAGGAACAACAGTTTCGTCCAATTTTGGCTGCTTGCGAGGTAGGTCACTTTGTAAGTTTTTTTTCCCAATTGTTCCATCAACGATGCGGACCATCAACTTAACCAAGGTAAAGCACTGTGCAACCCGTGGTGCCTTTGACTGATTGCCATCGAATAGTCGACGCCAAGTATGACCAGCAACGTGCTGACCGAATTTTCACGCAAGACTCGCCCTGCAGGTATTTTGAGGAGACTATAACACACAAGTTTTGTCCCGCAAAGTACCACATAAGTCATTCAAAGAAACAATGATCCACCTAGATGATATTCTAGAATGAGATAATTGGCGACGACTTCATCGAGGTCCCCGTTATCTTGCAAAGATTCCTACAGCACAACTTTTAATCCTCAGGTGGAGGTGAGGGTCATTGTAGCCTAAGGCATTCATAGCGGTGTCACTCACCAGCCACAACTACACGCTGCACACGCGCGCCTCCCTCAACCCCGCACCGCCACACTAGAGCTTGGCAGATGGAAGCACGTTGCGTGGCTCTCATCTGTTGACGTCACTGCGCATCGGCGTCCGGCCAGGGCATCGTAACTCAACCGATGAGCGTACGTAGGCTCCAATGGCCGTAAATTAATTGCATCCGAGTTGGCCCCCCCCTGACTATTCGGCCCAAGCTCAGCGTTTGGCACGAAACCCTGCTCGACAAGCTTCGTCCAGGGGTTGAGGCGCGTCTCATTATTTCTCTGGACAAGCAACACGTCGTTATGCGTCATGGTCACGAACTGACCGAAAGTTCTTCCAGCGTCCTCATAATTCCCTCCATCGCGTGCCGTCGGGGCCACTTAGCAAAAGTTCTCACGTACGTCGTCAGTAATTCGTCAGCGCACAAATGCGATCAGTATTACCTGGGCGCACCTCCTTTGGGGTCTTGACCCGGGGTCAGCAATGGACACATCGCCTTGGGTCTCAGGGACTAGCGTCCACGACGAGGTCGATCACTTGTCGAACTTCTTCGGGGAAGCTGCCCCTGCAGTCATTGCTGTCTTCAGCAAGTCGAGCTAGGGTAGCCGAGACCTCATTCTTAGCATCCTTCCCACTCCAGCAATCGCTTACAGGACACACACAAGTTCGGTCATTCAAGAAGGCCAATTACACTGAAAAGATCCAAGATAATGAAAGAACGGAGGAGATCTTGGAAACACTCTCAGAAAGGGAGGATATGCCTCCTCCTCAGTCTGGAAGTACAGCGCCCCAGGACGCTAACGAGGAACACAATCCTCATTCGAGTGAGCAGGCGGATAAATGGACCGAACACTTGACCAAGGGTGCGTGAATTGTCGCCACGGTATAATGTTACAACATGCACTAATGATGACGTTTTATCTTTTCTTTCTCGCTGCAGGAAAGCTATTGACTACACCATCGCGTCTCTTCAAATTGATCATTCCCTTGACGACGCCGCAACAGGGTCACGAGAAGGGTCAGTCGGCCTTGGTCCTCCTACGGCTCCGGCGCAAGGCACGATGGGGGAAAAAATGGCTGACAACTGTCATACATAGGAATCGAGCCGATTGGCATCCTCGTTCATCCCCAGCAGCCTTTGTCCTATCTCGAGAAATTGATTCAGTCCGAAGTCCCACCTATCGAGGGCGAGTTGGGAAAACGTCCCCCAGCGGTTTCCTTCATCGCACTTCAACACGAAGACAACGCCATCAAGCCGAAGAAGCGGGTCGAGGACGAGTTTGATCACAAGGTCAGCCCCAAGGATGTCGATTCTGAAGGCCAAGACAAGAGCAAGATCAACGGCCAGGGCATTGAAGGCCGTGCGCCCGTTGAGCAGCGGCGACGATCGCGTGAGGAAGATGTAAAGACTTACAGCTACCCTCGAAAGACGGATGCGAGTCTCGACCCGCTCAACGGCGAACCCGAGCGCTTTGTGCGCTGGTCACAAGCTACCGAGATCGGTGACTTTATCCGGGATGCGTCTCGAGTCGGCGAATTTGTAGTCATGATCGAAGGCGCGCCTTCAGGATTGGGTCAGATCAGAGTGACTGTGCCGTCCTTCGAGGAGCGCACATACTTCTTGCGTCTGCGATTGCGCAAGCTTTCTCGGCGAATCCAAGCCATCGCGGATGTCAAGAGCGAATGCGACGCTCTGGCCCACAAGGGTGCGCAGCGTGTTGCGGTCGGGGGATTCGGTATTCTCGCCACTTGGTGGTTCACCGTGTACAAGCTCACGTTCGAGACGGATCTCGGATGGGATGTGATGGAGCCTGTGACGTACCTCGTCAGTTTGTCTACGCTGATG
Organism: Penicillium diatomitis; assembly: GCF_028827545.1. Taxonomy (NCBI): domain Eukaryota; kingdom Fungi; phylum Ascomycota; class Eurotiomycetes; order Eurotiales; family Aspergillaceae; genus Penicillium; species Penicillium diatomitis. The sequence continues at coordinate 1,988,708 of NW_026623177.1, read as the reverse complement.
GGTGGGTACCTGTGGTTCCTGTATCACAATCGAGAGATTTCGTACAAGTCGGCGCTCGACTTTACGATTAGTACCCGCCAGCGGAAGCTCTATGACAAGTTCAACGTGGATCTTCAGCTCTGGGAGTCTCTGATCGACGAGGGAAAGACCATCCGTCGCGAGATCAAGACCATTGCCTCGGAATATGACGCTGAATGGGACGAGCGTGTCGACGAGCAAGACGAACGTGTGACCGAGGAATTGCGTCGGAACCGGAAGAAGGATGAGGAAAAGAAGAGCAGGGATGACAAGGCCTCGGAGAAGGGAGAGGATGATTGAGAGAAAATTGAGTTCATCAAAGCTGTCGGTGTTTCCCTTGTCTTTTTTTTTTCCCCGTTTTTTTCCCCCTCTCGACTTCGTGGGCATTGTTTGGATATATTCTTGACTCTTGTTATGATATGCATGCGATGTTTAGGGTACCTGGACAGGACGTAACATAGCGTTTGCGGTCAGGACAGTTTGGCTTGTCCCAAACTTCATTATTAAATTAAGGTTGTGCTTCGCTATTTTTCTCTGAAGCTTTTCAGTCTTTTCCTTTCCTCCCATGTCGAATGAGACTGGCCACCCATTTGCCAATTCATCACGTCTCAGCGCAAGGATACGAACCATTCCCTGAAAAGATAAAACAAAACCTCCCTCTCTTCCAGACATCACAACGTCCCATTCCGCACCGGATCATAGTACCCTTTCTTCTTTGAGGTAGTCTCCTCCGCTTGCTTCGTCCTCTTATCCAAACCTGTACATATCTCAAGGGCACAAAGTCCCCCTCCCATCACAAATTAGCCCACCATCATCCTCGGCAACAATCCAATTCAAGCAGACCCAAAAAAGCCCAGCATCAAACACAGACACTCCCCCCCCCCCCCCAAACACCGGATCGGGGGACCCAAAAAAAAAAAAGGGTAACATAAAACATACCGGAATCGCCCGCTGCACTCTCCCCCTTCCGCCGATTGCGATTATTCCGCACATCTCTGGAGCGAAAAACACTATACAACAACCAGCTGGCGACCCAATTGGGCCCATACTCGCCATTTGTGCCGCCTCGGTCGAAGAGCGGCCGCGTCAGGGGGCCCGAGTTCCGCCAGATTTCCATGATCGCCCAGCGCTGGTGATCCGGGCGGATGTGGTGCCAGAAGAAGGGAGGGCGGGTGTTGGGGTCGGCGCGGACCGTGTCGAGAAGATGGGTGGTGTCTTGGTTGAGGTGGTTGTAGACGTTGATTGCTTCGTCCTTTTGGTGGAAAGTGAGGGTTAGCTTTTGGGAGGGGGGGGGGGGGGGGGGAGTTGACCTTGATAGCTGGAGGATGAGGTGTGGCAGTGGGTTTCTTTCGGGGCGAACAGAACGTACTCGCATGGCTCGGTAGTATTGTTCATGTTGAGGGTCTTGAGGGTTCAAGCTGAGCGCACGCATGAATTCTTCTTTGGAGACTCGGGGACCGACGGGTGCCATGGCGATGAGTGGAGAGAGAGGGAGAGTGAATGGTGGGTTGTGATCGTGAGCTCAAATCATAAGAGTGGACAGCTTTGGAGGATTAGAAGTAGGAAGGATGGAGTATATGGTTGACGATATGGTGCGAAGAGGCAAGGCACAAGCATTCAACTACCAGGAGCAGGAGTAGGAACAGGAGGAGGCTGCTGGACTGACAGACGTGATCAAGTCTGCAGCTTCTCAGGTGAGAGCGATGAAGAAAGACGAGGACTGGGACAAGCAATCCAAAGAAGCAAAAGCTACAGTCCGGAAGATCAAAAAGCAATCGTCTCCATCCAAGAGAGATAGACAAGCGGTTTATATCACTAAGCGAGTCTCGTGGACTCCATTGCCAGCGATAGCAGACCACCGTCTTCCTCGACTCCTGCACGACCGTTCATCCCATCCCAGCACTGGAAACCGATCGAATCCGAAATCATTGCTGGCCATGTGAAAAGCGGGTCGAGCTGTCATCATTTGGCAATCGGCTCACTGACGAACGAGGGCAACTCGAGATCAAACAGAACATGTGTCGGTGCTTCACCGAGGATGAAGTCTTCATGCAAGCAAGACGCTAGATCCCGCCAAGTCACGCAACCTCGAAGAGGTGCTCACGGGTGCGGATCGCTTGTTGACGATGAGATGGGTCGAAAATCTTGAGACATGCGGGGAATGCATAATGTTATACGATGCGACATCCGGTTTGCAGGTCGCGAAGCAGTTGGTGGTGAGGAGAATGGACGTGGGAGCTTGGTACAGCAGATAAAAGATGCGGGAAGGGCTGGACCGCTGGAGGCAAACAGGATGGGAACGGAGAGGGTAGTTGGCAATTTCTGGGAGCGCGATCCTGGAAACTGAGAAGAGCAAACGTGGAAGATATGCAGGTCATTGAGGATGCCGCATTGGAAGTAGCCGCGATACGTTGAAAGTGAAGAGCGGAACAACCTCGGCACATCCCCAGTAGAGCGTCTCCAAGTCTCTGGTTTCTTTTCGAGAATATCCCACTCTTCACCATTTTCCCCCGAGGTCACAGATCCATATCATACCATCAGAGTGCGGTAATATCCCTACGAGAAGAGGCAGCAATATCCATTGTAGCTCGCTGAGCACATCAGCGGGCAGTCAAAAACACCACAACGCAAAACAAAGTCTCTGAATTCCCCAACCAGATAAGTCTTGTCTCTGTATAACCACTCATTCCACGCTCCCTCTCTCCGAGTCGGGAACCATCCCCAACTTGACGGTCCTATGGCGAAAGGAACAATCTCAACAAACCGGACCTTCGCATCCACTCAGCATACTCTCGTTTGATCTCGTCCGACCATCACGAAAGATCAATAAGAGCTAACAGCCACCTCCGTAACTTAGAGTCCACGTATGACTCGACAACGTAGAAAGGGATCGAATCAATGTTCAAAGTCGACTCAATCATCCGAGACAGTGCAGGTGGGCACAGATCACCGGTTGATGTATCCCGATTGACTATATGCAGGGAGCGGAACGGCTCCCCGGGCTCCGTTTGTTGCACGTCAGTTGGAACTTGTCCGTGATGATCTGGATCTAGTCCCGCGATGAAGCCGAAAGAGGGGGGGGGGGGGGGAGGCTGGGACGGAAAGTGAGGCAGGATACACATGTATCTCTCTCACTCTTCTATGTTCAAAGGTGAACTGCAGCTTACAATATATGCTTGTCAGTATCACTCACTACCTCTGGAAAAGGGAGCTATATTCAAATTTCCATCAACGACTCGATCTCCCGAATCGCGCACCTTCCACCTCAGTCGAGCATGTGGTACAACGAAACAGTACTTTTGTTGTTCGCTGCATCAGCAAGGGCTGAACCAAAATTAACAACTCAACCACAACGTTACTTCATCGAGCTTTGGGCATCAACTCGGACGGTCGTCCACTTCCAGCCGTGCAGACTGTAGATTGGTTGGATTGAACTGTCCATGAGCTAGATACGCTCGCCCACATCGCAGAGCAATAGGCGCACGAGGCGAGCTCCGTCTCATGTGATTTCCTAATCCATGAACGGGTTCATTTGACCAGCTCTCGGTGACAGGTACTCGACTCAGCGTAAGTCGAAGACATCCACATTTCCCTCGACAGGCGCGCACAATGGAGTACGGTACGTCCTCGACGCACTCCAAGACGGATCACTTCCAAAAGAAAAAAAGAAAAGACAAGAGAAAGGTGCAAATTGCACCCGAAGATCAAACCAAAACAATCAAAAGTGGATAACACCAGATACACGGGGAAGCACGCTCCCGCCCCGACAGCGTGCGGCAAACAAGTACCAGCGCCTGTCCGAATAAATAGGTATGCAGCAACGGCCAGCAAAGACATCAACCGATCTGTGGACTTGCTGAGCTGGCGAAGAAACCCTCGAAGAATCAGATCGTCCGATCGGTGTCGTTGTCTCGTTAGACCCTCATTCCCCCGCCCCAATTTGTCCGAGCTTGATTTGTATCGCTGGGAGATTGAAGAAGAGAAGGTGGGTCTTTCTCGGATTCAAGGTGTTGTATCAAGAATATGGATGTCAGCCTATGCCACGTCTACTCGAACATGAACCGATCAAAGTGACAATTCGAGATGAAATCAAACAGATCACACGTCAAAGGAAACACAAAAGAGAGGAAGACTCAATACATCCGAGAGGAAAACCAATAGTCACGTCTGATCCGCACCCAAACACCCCCAAACCCCCAAAAATCAACCATGAACATCGCGGGACCAAGAAGCCCGTATATCTTCCATGTTCGACACAAGTCCGATGATTTCCAGCTCTCTTCGCAACGTCAGACTCCAGCCGCGGTGGTCCATTTAACCTTAAAAATCCACCGACATCCCTCCCAAGCCCTCCCGCAAAAGTGGCTGAAAAGGCGGCGATGCCCGCTGGTGGGGGCTGTCAACGGCGGACGCCGGAATGGCTCACGCCTGGGATCCGCCACTGTTGGCAACTGGTCAGATGGGACCTCGGATGGGAATGAATCTCATCAGATGGAGGGGTGGTGGGTTAATGTGGTGGTTTGGAGAATCTGGCTCGATAGGAGGATTTGGATGGAGCATGGAGCATGACATTTCTGAGTACTGAGGCTAGACGAACAGCTCTGGAACGCGGAGTACAGGAAGCTAGACGTAGTGGCGCATCATGTCTGCCGCTGCTATTCCTGGCTGAACTATTTAGCCGTGGGATCTCATTCACCGTCCAATTTCCCTTACAGAGAGATGTTTCGTACGTGATCCCGGTTCTACTCCGCTCAAAAATACTCTTGACTGGACACTACGACAGAACAAAAAAACTCAAACACAGGTGCTCGATCCATTACCGACCCAGTCAATTATTTTAAGTCAGCATGCGACACTCTGCGCCGCACGAGGAGAAATCCTCAACACAAATGAGTATGGGTGTGCACCACTGTCGTTTCGTGTAAAGTCCTGTCGTGATGCCCCCCCTCGAAACGAGAAATGCAAAAGTTTGTTACGGAGAGGTCCTAGAGCACAGTATAAAGCCAGATCATGTTCCGGTTCGTTACGTAACGGGCTTCGCTGCCCTTGGGAGGCTTCACATACTCGCAGTCTCGCATATGCTCGTTTGCATGACATTGGCTCGTTCAGATCGGGGCGTAACGTCGTCAGAAGCACAACTTTGGGGGTGGATGCATCGTGGAGGGACAAAAACAATCCGGTATGTACGTCAAAAAAAAAAAAAAAAACTGAAACGAAGTCGTCAAGAAAAGGATCCACGAAGAGTCACAAAGGCCAGGAAAATGGAAATAGAATATTGTAGAAGAGGCCAGAGCGAGGCCAGAGCGGTGTAAAATAATGAGGTCATTGAGGTAAAGTAAAAGAGGCATACAGAGAAGAGGGGGTGTAAGAAAGACATCAGGTGCAGAGACCCTCTGCAATGCTCCAACCGTCGCTAATTGGAAAGATGAATGAGGGAGGGCGTGGGGGTGTTGGGGAGAAATGGCGGAATGGGGGAAGGGTGATGTGTATAGGGAAGCGCGGGGGAGTAGAACATCTCCAAGTCTGACGTGAACTCTGAAGTGAACCGGGGTTGGGATTCAAAAAGATGCAGATAGAAAAAAACCGAAGGCAGAGCTGGAGATCCGGCCAGGTTCCCAAAAATGACTGCGAGATAGTCCAGTTTATTTTTTCAACTCAGCGTCCGCCTTGGGCTTCTCCTCAGCGACGTGGTTCTTGGAGGGCTCTGCAGTCTTTTCCGGCTCCTTGTCGGCCTTTTTCTCGGCAGCCTTTTCCGAATCCGTGAGAGGCTTCTCCTCCTTGGCATCCGACTTGGGTGCGGCCTTGGCCTCAGGTTCCTTGACCTCGGGCTCGTCCTTGACCTCTTCGCCGTAGAAGCGACGGAGGAACTTCTCCACCTTGGCGTATTCGACCTCGACCTCCTTCAAGGTCTTCTCAATGTTCTTGAGAGCCACGTCGTCGGCGAGTTTGCCCGAGCCATTCTCCTCCAGACCATTGCCAAAATGTTGAATCTTCTCACAACCGTCGCGGACGTGGATCAGACCCAAAGTGGCGGAAGATCCCTTCAAGAAATGCCCCAACTGCGAGAGCTCATGCAAGTCCTTTTTGTCACTGTGGCGAAATCGTTAGAGACTTTTCTGACATTGAAGTAGAAGCAAGTCACGCGGCATGGTGAAGGTGTTCAACGAAGGGTGTGAGAGGAATGGCTCGACGTCGAAACGCGAAAAGCTCTAGAGGCGAAAGAGGCCGGAAAGTGAAGGTCGGGCAAGGCAGCTACTTACAGAGCAGTCTTGATGTTGGTGAATGTAGATTTGGCCTGGTCAAAGAAGCCATAGACGATGCCTCTGCTGAAGTCACAGTCATCATCATCGTCCATCTCCAGGATCTGCTCGAAAGTGCCCTCATCGATGAGATCCTTCACATCGGAGAGCTTGGGTGGGGCAGCCTTGGCCTTGCAGCGAGACAAGAAAAGTCAAATGATAAGCTTAAATTCATCTGTGACTCCCCTCCTGGGGGTGAAATGCATGTCCGCAGAAGTGGGACATCCCTTGATTCGACCACGAAGGAGCAGGGTCGGCGAAGGGAATGTGCTCACCTCTTTTCTGTCGGCGGGGGCCATGGCAGCTTGAAAATGAAGCAGTGGGGGAGGGTCACGGAGGCTCCAAGGAAAAGCAGGGTCACTGTGGTCACGGGACAAGGATCTTGAGATCGTGGGCGGATCGATCGAGCGTTGGAAATTCCCGATTTGGTAATGCGCGATCGACAGCTGAATGGATCTGCAGGGCGCGCGAGGTCAGTCAACGATTGACTCATCAAATCAGAATTCAAGAATTCTGATAAGCTGGAAACATAGCAAGGCAAAGCTTCGAGTATTGAAAAAGTGGAGGAGATTTGGATCGTGAATATAGAAGTAGAAGAAATGGGAAGGGGTGGGAAAAAAAAAGGGTGTGGCTGATGACTAGCGAGTAGTGACCACTGTCTCAAGGTCCGTGCCAAACTGAGCGGCCTGCCGACGTCAGACTTGGGCTGTCGAAACCAGCTGGACACATAAAGTGACCATGAAGAGATATGGAGGATCATCTGCATCTGCCGTCGCCGAAGCCTGCATCCGACGCCACCATTGATAACAAGTGCTGAAGAGTAACCCGAAAGAATCGACCTGGCGGGAGGAACCCAAATGCAAAAGACTTATTGTCACTGTGGTCGAGTTCAGAGCGGCAGTGTTGCCATGTTCAACTTCCGGAGCTCATCAGGGTTACTGGCGCTCAACGAGCAGAGAGAACGGGACCTCCTCAACGGCAGAAGGGCTTTCACTCGCCGCCAGGCTGTCCGGGGAACATGACGGTCTCCGAATACTCGGCTTCAGTGACCATGACCAGAGACCAACAGATCAAGAGAATCAAACTGGTCCATCACCCTGGGAACGAGAACCAGACAAGTTGGACAGCTTACTATGCGAGGTTCTCAAGCTGGTGAGTGTGCCAAGATAGTGACAGGGGAACACCACAACGTTTGATGAAGCAAGACCGATGGTGGAGTGAGATGTGAAGGACACCCAGGGGCGCTGAAATGGAATGGAGAGAACCAGGACACACACACAAGAGCGAGGACAAGGGGCTCGGCGACGAGACTTGCAGAGATGACCAGCGTCAGAGGACAGACACGGAAAAGGGGGATTCTCGCAAATCTCTTGGAGGGGTTGCCTCTGGAGGGGGTGTGTATTCCCTGTATTGTGTAATATCTCTCCCAGACCACGAGATCAGAATTGCTGTCTTTCGTGTTCAAGTGTAGCTGGGCGTGTGGAGATGGAATCAGAAGAGGGGAGAAAGGTGGCCGCGTGAGGACTTTTGGCATGAGCACGATGCGAGGTGGCTCCGCTTCGTTTCCCCCATTTCCGTGCTTCCACTCCACATCCTGCTAAGAGCACTGCCCGAGACTTGGGATGATAGAGCACACATAGTCCCACCCGAGGGCCAACGACAGTTTGGATCAGATGAAATGGATCCTCCGATAGAATGAGCGAACCGACCGAATGATGATCTAATTCAGACTATCTTTGGAGGGGGAAGGGGGGGGGCGGACATGGCGGGGCATGAGTCAACCAGCATCAAGCGCCATGAGAATGTTCATCCATTTCTCTTTTGGGAATATTTGAGAAATGGATTTCTTTTTTTGGCGTGGTTTTGTGTTTTTTTGGGGAATGAGTTTGGCTTTGGGATCCAAATTCCTCCGTCACGGGTCCCATCGACCAGACGCGCCGATGCCAAAAGCTTGAAGCCCTTGAAGCTAGATCGCGGTAGACACACGCCGCCGAGAAAGGCAACTGAGCCAACGAAACGGAGAGGCACAGACGGGGAGGTCCAAAATAGACCCCAATGACCAGATGCAGTATGAGATCCATTGGCAAGGAGACCCTCACAGAAGGTTGAGCACCATTGAAGTGATCACTTGTCTGTGTTGAAGCTGGACGTCCAGTCGATAGGACGCGGAGGGGAGAAAGGGAAAGGAGGGGCAGAATGATTCATGACGGTGTATGCGATGCGTGACCAAACCGTTTGCACAGAGAGCCTCTTCATCACTCTGGATTCTCCAGAGATGACGAACATGCAAGGACATGTGGAAAACCTACCTGGAACAACACGTCGTGGACGTCACAGAATGAAGCTCCTCGGTCTTTCGTGTATATGCCGGGGGAACAAGTGTGAGGAAGACGAGCAGAAAGAGATGAGAGAGGGGACCAGAGAGAGGGACAGTTCGACGCTGGCTGATGACAGTTGATTGAAAAGAGAAATCAAACCTACCAGAGGTGCCCAGTGCCCAGTGCCCACACTTCCAGTGACCAAACTAGACCACACTGGCAGTTAGCGAGGGTCAGGCGGGGGTGCTTCAAACTTCGATTCAGAAAATTGAAGGCGGTAAATCTCGGTATGCAGGCGTATTGAATATTGATATTCCAGGCTCGTGGGATTTGGGGGGGGGGGACACACGAGGGGGGGTGGGTATTTGGATTACCACTGATCATGACGGAGTCGCCCAAAGAGTCCTGGTGCGGTATGGATGGAGACTCCCGGTGACCGTACCGTCGAACCCGCCGGATGGATGCTGTCAGAAGGGAGAGTTTACTCGGTTTAGTGTTGACTAGTTTAGGGAGAAAGCTTACTGCCGGGTTGACCAAACAAGGAGAATATCGTACAGATGATGAGTATGACTGACTATATTAGGCCACACCTCCAGATTGGCAGGCCTAACAGTCGCCTTCTACTACGACTAGCACAGGATGCAGTGTATAATGACTATAAGATTGCATATTTGTGAAAGCTGAGAGGGTTCCTTTACCCCGTGTACTTTCGTATAGAGAGTGAAACAGAGAGCATATACACTGGTACAGTACACAACTACACATGACGGAATGATGGATCACACTGACACACACACACCATTTCACCAGTTCCAACCTATCTACTACATACGTCCTACGGATGTACATCTGGCTAGCAGTGCGGGATGAAACCATTCCTTCCCTCGATATCCATCATGATTCTAACCAGCTTGTGGAGGGATAAAATCATGCAGTGTCTGTCAAAGAATCATAAAAGTATGGGTGCGATTCTTGATCAGATGAAAAGACGTCTGGAGGTTCGTATCGGACAGGAGACAATCTTTGGACAATCTTTAGGCAAATGCTTAAAAAGTTTCCAGAGGCGGCATTAATGAGAGTGGAATTGGTGGATTCAAGGATTGTGGAGTCATGTACATTTATGTATGTTATAATGTATCCATAGTGTCATACAGTACACTGTACAGGAGCAAACGCCATAAAGGGCAAAATGCAAACTGCAAAGTGCGGTGCCACATAATTTTCCATCACCCCGAGGGCTCCTACCGCCTACTGTCAGCCTTGCCGCTTACTACGCTAACGTCGGCTGCCCGTCATATGGATGTTCACCTGGGTAACGTGACAATTTGGCCGGCAGAAAATAAGATCGCCAATACAATCCCTCGTGCGCACCCTTTACTGGTCCAGTATCCAATCTATGCTTGTCATCAGCTGCATGGACTTTCGCGGTCCCGCCCATCTCTCCTTCCCCACACGATTGGCATCCATCGAGGTGTATCATCATCGTGGTTGACACAACTGTCCACCGTATAATTTCACAGAATCCTAGGACTTCCATTATCGAACTGCTCTGTTTTCCCCCTTAGCCGAGAAATCGATATCGCAAGCTTCACGCCATATCGACTTCTCCACACGAGCGGTACTGTAGCAGATGATTTGTATGGTAGGATTATACTTTTTGGTATTGTTTCTAGCTTTCTACCGCTCCCGTACCGTCCTGCAATCGCGTCATCATGATACAGTATGGCCGGGCCGAGCCCTGGAGGCGTCGTGACTGAGAGCCGCATTGAGACGAACGGTCGGACTAGTCATTTCTCATCAGGACCATCCACGTCTTTGAAGGTCAATGGATATCACAAAGCGTTGTTGAAATCTCTGGAATAAATATACAGTGATTCAGATCCTGCGCTCCCTTGGCTGCTGGTACGGGACCTTGCGAAGGAACTCTTGCAACTTCCATATCCACTGGACTGCGTGTATGGATTACCGACAGCATGGATGGTCCCCACTCGGGCAGAGTGCGACGACCAGTCCTCGAGCTCTCCTCTTTCTGCCTTGACGCCGAGTGGTCCCAAACTCAACTTCCAGCAGGACGCGGATATTTGCTTCACGGTGAGGTTGGTCCCGAGTGTCGAGCCAACTTCCCCTGGCTGTCTGGCCATCTTATGTTCCATCGTGTTCCTCTTCACGATTCGATCGGGAATTGTTTTCCCCGGTGCATTTGACGTGGAAGACCACCGTGGGCCGTGGGCCGTGGGGCGTGCTGTCTGGGTTGATCTCCACAAGGCGCGACGAACTGCCTCGATAACACGGCCGACCCCATTGCTACCAGTCTTACAAACCCATCACTTGTCAGGTTTCCTCTCTAATTCACAGTTCGACTCCGGGAAGAATTCTTCCAAGATTCGAATCTTTGAATTCTCGTAAGGAAAATGTGTGTGAAGGGGTCATTCTACCGAGGGCAATGATTCGCAAGTGGTCACCGGACTGACAGGGATAGGAATCCTCGGCTCTCGTTCAGGACTGTGCAGTGTGCACAAGTCTCAGGTTCTACGGTAAAACAGGAGGCACTTACCCAAAGAATCCTCAACCATGCTCCCAAGATGCTGTGGGCACGGAGCAGGGATGTAACTCCCGTCTCCGCCTTCTGGCTGGGGCAGCTCCGGCTTTCGGCAAATGTCCCACTGCAGTTGGTGCAGCTCAGATTCCCTTCTGTGGAACCCCCGTCTCGCGTTGTCGACGGGAGGACGGCTCGACCTGAGACATTTTTATCGACACTGTCTTTCTTTTCCCTTTCTCCCTCGCCTGGTTCCGTGGAATGCCCAAACTCGTGGATGCCCAAATTTGGATGCGCCACGGAGCGAAGGGGGGGGGCGCTCCTTCTTTGAAAGCAGAAACGGCGCGAGGGACGGGGGCGGGGGGGCGGTAGGCGACACAGACGGACGTGGAAGGCTGGGCTGGATGAAAAGCGGCGGACAGGCTCGGGTTGAAAGTTCAGGCTGGTTTCTGAGTCGTCGGTCGTTGCGAGGCTAGAACGTCGATGGATTGATTAATGCTGTCACCGATGACGAATAAGCAATGTTGCGGCTGTCGGAATGACACCAGAGCAGAGGGACCGAGGGTCGTGTTTGGTAGCAGCACACTGATGAGCGTGGTTATGATTGTGTTTTGTCGCGAGGATTTGAGTCGTGTGATTCATACACTCACTCAGTCATGTCGAGGTCGATCCGACTCTCAATCTCTTGCTGGATCTTCTGTTGAAGTTATAACAGGCGGCGCAAAAGGTTCGCAACTGCCATGGACGTCATCTCTTGATGCTTATATACCATCTGAACCAACGATGTCATTTCAACAATTTCTCATCTTCGGGTCCGTCGACAGATGCCCCGGTCCGAGACTAGTCCACCAATCAACATCGTCAGGCGTGACCATGACATCACCGTGGCGTCTCGGGCTGTCCCCTACCGCCTCTGATGTCACTCGCCGTATTGTGTATTACCACGCGGGTAACAGGCACGGTAACATATCTGTGTATGAGCCGGTATGCGCTGAGTGTCACGGTATCTTATCTTCGTCCTCCTCCTTTTCCCCCCATCGAATGCTATCATCATGACGGACTTTTGCCCGTGCTGCCTCCCGGCCTAAATCTGACAGGCGGACGTGAAGAGATGTCGAGCTCATCTCGCCTGACTCGCCGAGCGCAACCTGCAGGCTTGGTGCAAGGCTCCGCTCCCGATGGTCACTGTTGTCAATCCGCGGAGATGTTATGGTACATGCCATGGCATTTCCAGCCTTCCCAAGCTTGACTTGATTCATCGCCAAAGAGGTACAGGTACTAGGTCCGTAGCCAGACAATCTTCTATACTCGTATCCAGATGGTGCAGACCCAGCTTTTTCTCATTTCCAATACAGCGAGAGACTCGGAGAGATTCCAACTATCCTTGCTATGTTAGGTAGTTGCTACTGTCTGACAGAAGGTCTACCGGTGGAAGAGAACTCGTCCTTGAACATGCCAAGTCGCACATGACGTCAGGGTGCATGAAACAACTCACGTCAGACTAAATTAGCTCTGCAGGTAATGGTTAGATGGCATTAGCGTCATGTACAACGTGAGACTTTGGCACAGAAGGAATTACGAGGATGAGCGCAGAGGTGAGCACACAATCCACTGTACAGAGTACAGACTACAGACTACAGTGAGTAAACCACTCGCCATGGACTCTCACCTCTGGTTTCCAAACTGCATCTATCACGTAGTACATACTGTCGGATTGCGCTTTCTATACCGATTCATAGCCATCGCTATCCAATGTATCGGTGAATTATATCTGATCCAAGACGGTAGGTAATCGCGAAGCCACCCGTCCTGAGGAAAGAAGAACTCGCTCACTGCTGGGTACAGTTCTCGGGAGGGGAGTAGACCTATTGCAGACTCACTCTCTCGTTGTATCACGATTCTGTGACAGAAAGAGGACAGGAGAAGCCTTGGACTCATCATCGAACACCGCGGTAAAAAGACCCTTCCACTATCCACACTCCACACTTCACACACAGATTGTCATGACGAGCTCGTGGCTACAAACAATCAGGTGTACAGCCCAAGGAATCGACTTATCGTGATTCACATGCACTGCACCATAGACATTCCGTAGACGTGGACCCGTGTATCTCTTGAAGTATCGAAGCACTTGGCACCCAAAGTTGCAGCCGAGACGAGGAGCGTTTGTCTGGTATGAACATCACATCTATGATCTGGATGCCTCGAGTCACAATCGAGTCCAAGCGTGGTCTGAGTGCAGACCGTCAGTCCGTACGAAAAAGGTGAGTCAGACCGAGTCTGGAAAGCTGTCTGTGTGATGTCACTTGAGCTGAGGGGTAGACTAGACAAGGAGACATAGCAGCTCGGCCTACCGCTCAATTTGGTAAGTCATAGAGGGAGTGTTTCTTAGTCTGATAGACTATAGTGGTAGTCTATACCGCGTTGAGTCCACAAGCGCAGTGTACTAGACTTGATCTGATTGTGCTCATGTGTTGTGCATTCAGGATCAAGAGGCGATCTATCGACTAGTTCATAAAATCAAATGAAACTCAGTCTAGCCGGTGTACATTCTAGGGTCATTAAGAGAGTCAGAGTATAGCAACAGTGACACACAGTATCACTATACACTATAGTTATAGTATATAGTTAGTATATAACTACTATCAAGTGGTCGACTGTGTACCAGCCTATCACGGCATCGGATTAATATGATATTTGTCGCTCGCACAACAAGTAGAAAGGTACAAACTTGTTCCAACTTGATATCAAACTAACGGATTGTATTGCTCCGATGAAGAAGTTAGAACAACTTCCAACCCTCATCTGAGCACCCGGAACTTCCTCTTTCTTGCTTCTCTGGTCGATTACCTGAACCTCCGTCCTCCCACTACTACTACTAACACGTTCAACCCCCACCCAAAGTCTTTGCGAACAACGCGCATCTCCATCTTCAAAGTTTGGTCAACCTGGCACAAACAACCTAGCCAGTAATTACTCCCTAAAGACACGACTCCTTCAGCCGAGGAACACAGGCAAACCGGCTCAGCCGTGTCAAAGGCCCCAGCTAACCAAGGCACAGTGACTCGATAGTGCGGTTAATACGGCAGAGTTCACAACCCTGAACAAGTGGACACTGGACACATTGCCGTCCTGACTCCTGACTCTCGCAAGTGCAGCACACAATTGAAGCCAGGTGTCAATGCACGTCAAGTCATTGGAAGGCTAACAACGACTAGCCGGACTAACTTTGGCCGATCCGCCAACAAGACATTGTGGCTGAGGCCTGTCAGGCGCATGGCTGTGCCGTTGGCCGGAGGAGATTTCCGGCAAGATAGACTTTGAGCACCGGGTCTTGCCGAGCGCGCGATTTGACGGGTTTTGTTCTGCCCTGCAAGTTTGTATGTCCGAGGAAATGGACGTAGTACCCACGACTACGCCTGATCAATCCATGTACATGATTCACAAGCGTAGTGGCCGATCTCGGCTTCGAATGTCGAGTCTAATTCACTGGTGATTACAGCCGAGAGGATCGGTGTGGGGTTGGTAAGCACATGGTTTAACCTGCATTGCATCATCTGATTCATACTCGACTGCAGGCGTAGATCGAATCATTCTAGTGGAAGGATATAATCTGGCTGGGTCAGCAAAGTCAAGCCTCAAGGTCAGGGCCTTGAGCGGGCACCTGCATGAACAACTGAGATTTTCCAAGGCTCGTTGACTTCCTGTTTTGGCTCTGCGTGGGCACAGGCACTGGGGTCACATGGAGCAAGAAGAGGCTGCATGGGGTCTGCCAGACTGGGAAGACTTGAGTAAACTGAAAAGACCCAAAAACCGGCATTCGCTATCCGTTCGACTCTTTGTAGCAAAATTTGGAAGAGGGATGAGATGTTGAACAATACTCCCATGCGCAGCCAATCCGAACGTGTCCTAGTTGTCTTGTCGTATCTCAAGGTGATAGAATCTCAATCAGAGCTAGATCTGAGACCCTCAAAGTGAGTAAAGTGAATTCTGACGGCTATTGGAGACTATGAATCGGCCAGTCCGGCGCGAAAAGTAACAATGAGCATAGCCACTGATGCTGATATCACCACACAATCTATACATGAACCAAGAGAGAAGACGTATAGATTCAAACTCTCCCATCTGTCTACAAGATCGCAAGTACTATCAGTAACTAAGCTTTCGACCACGATTTAAGATATTACTAACGTGGGAATACACAAACCACCTATCTAGTAATGAATCCCACTCGGCGTATGATTCTGGATACGTGCTATCCGGGGGCTCTAACTTTCAGTACGCTTGTCAAGAAACACGGAGCTATACTGCTGTAACTCTAGTCAAAATATATTGATCGAATCCAGCCAGATAGCTCGCGACACACTCATGTCTTCGTGAGCAGTTCAACTCAAGGCCAGGTTGGCAAGGATATAACAACCTAGGACATCGACACGATACAAACAGTGAGCCGCAAACATGAGAGTCATCAGAAGATAGAGCCAAATTGGCTGAAGAGCAACGATCGGAGGAGACCCAAATACTGACGAACGAATCTCAACGATACTGATTGCTGAGTCCAGACCGTCGCATTGAGCTATTGACTACCTCGATTTCAAAGACTTTGAGAATGAGTGTACGACTGAGATGACGGTCTCAAAAGACATAATATCAGAATCACAAAAAACACAACAATCTCCATCTCAAAAGAAAAAAAGAAAGACTCCCTGCGCCACACAGGCGACAGGGAAGTTTGCAAAGAGCCTCTTTCCACGTGCTTTATCCGACACCCGCGCAGATCGCATACGCCCGCGGCCAGTCAATGCTGCGCTTATGTAAGAATTGAGCCTCGGTCCAGCCCTCCAGCTGGCTTTCCGCAGCTCAACAGCGCTCAACGCTTCTCCACCCAATTGGATACTACATTCGTCTCTATTTACTTTCACCCAGTCCACCTCCAAAGAACACCGCGCACCTCTCCGTTGTACCTCGCTCGATCCATCATCTCACCCGGCCGCACATCATCACAATCATGTCCTCATCAAAAAACCCACCCACCATCCGCCCGTCAGGCCCGACCGGCCTGACCCGTGGCTACCTCTTCACCTACAACACAGCCAACCTTCTCGCCTGGGGCGCATGTCTCGTCTACACAGCCAGCCTCGTGCCCGAGGCCCTCGCGACCAAGTCCATCCCCTCAATCTTCCACGCGACTTTCAATCCTCTCCTCCTGGCGACGCAATCGCTCGCCCTGCTCGAAGTGCTGCACAGTCTAGTTGGGATTGTCCGCGCGCCCTTCGTCACGACCGCCATGCAGGTCGCATCGCGACTGCTGGTTGTATGGGGGATTCTGGCGCAATTCGGCGGAGATATCGTGGGCGCGAAGAGCGAGCAGTTGGGCGATTATGCGTATCTTGGATGTGTTGCTGCGTGGGGGATTACCGAGGTGATTCGGTATGGGTTCTTCGCGATTACGCTCTCGGGTGGGAGTGTGCCTGCTTGGTGGACGTGGCTGCGGTAAGTTTCTTACACGGTTTCTGTTGGATTTTTCTATTCTCTCGCGTCTTGGGCCATTCGGGGCTTTTTATTGCGTCGAGTGTCCCCGCGCATTGAGCACGGGGGATGAGCGAGCTCAATAATAAGATCGGTTGCTAATGTTCTCCATCCGCCGGGGCTCACAGATACAACACCTTCTATGTGCTCTATCCGATCGGAATCACCAGCGAGTGCACGCTTATTTTCAAGGCGCTCGGTCCCGCTGGCGCGGTCGATCCGCTATTCCAGTACTTTTTGATCGCTGTGCTTGTGATCTATGTGCCAGGTATGGGTTCCCTTAGACCCATGGGATTCTGGGAGGATCAACGAGTAGGAGCCACATGCTGACCGACTACAGGCTCTTATATTCTGTACACGCACATGATCTCGCAGCGTCGCAAGGTCCTGCGTGGCAAGAAGCGTGCGGATTAGACGTGCTGACGGGATTCGTTCGTGGTTGGATTTCTTGTGGGACGTGATCGTCCGAGCTGAGCAAAAGCCGCGATGGGGTCTGTTTGAAGCGAGCAGCGCTCTAATAGAGTTGTTAGGCTGGATCGACGGGTTGACGAACATGTGTAAGGATAAAAATGGGTGATGGAAACAGATACCATCGGGCTTGGATAGGGAAACGTTTGAATCAAATCTGTATAGTACTAATAAAAAGCCTTGCAATGATAATATTCGCTTGAAGACCCCTTTGACAAGAAGAAGAAAAAAGGCCCAGCCGTTACGATACTTTTTGAGCTTCTCTTCCCATACAAGAATGGCCAGGCGTGTTCATTGTTTCTCGCACGCTCCCCCATGCAGAATCAAGCGCTCATGATGATACCTTGATGATACAGTTATACAAAGCTGACACGGACAGTATTCTATCTCTTCTTCAGAGCGTGCTACAACTCTCGCATGATCTCAGACACGGCCTTGGCAGCAAATCTCCTGCGTGCAGCCTCGGGCAAATCTGACCCCATATCTACAAGAAATCAAATCAGCATAATGCACACTTTAGCGCGAGGCGGACCATCCGCTTTATCCTTGCCACGATTCGGCCCATCAGCAACGTACCTCGAATGGCCTGCATTCGCATCATCAACCCCTCGATCGATTCAACCTTGAGCTCCTCGTTGCCGTCATCGTCGCTGTCTCCATCGCCACCACCGCGCTCAATCGCCATGCGCAGACCCAGCATCTCCCTCTCTAATTCATGGACTTCTTGTCCAAAGCCAGAAGTGTGACTTCTTTGGCCGAACCCGAGAAGTTCTGTCTCCAGATCGTCCTCGTCGAAACCAAAATCCTCGTCGTCGAGGTCTTCTGCAGGGCTCGGCGTGCTCCAGTCGTGTGTTTCGAGAACCTCTTTGATGCGCGGCATACCTTCGTATTCTAGTCGTTTTTTTTTTTAATTTCCCAATGTCAGCATCAAGCAGGAGAAGAAATTTCAAGTAGAAATAGAAGGCTTTTACCTCCGACCTGATTCCTCTTCCTCCCTTCCCCAGTCTGCCCCTCTTTCTCGGCAGGATCCCATTCCACGACCTCCCAACCAAATAAGCCAATATCGAAAAGCTGATCCTCCCACCAACCCACAGATAACGGCACATCCGCGCCACCAATCTCATCCCCAACAACGCCCTCTCCTCCATCATCAGTATCAAGCCCACTCCGAGCCGGAGAAGACGTCCCCGCAGATCCTCGAGCTCCAACCAAGACAAACACACCGACCATATCGCCATCACCGCCGCGCTCATCATCAATACACCCCTTTACCGCACCGACATCACGCATGAGCTCCAGCACAGCGCGCACATCTTGCCGTCGCGAGAGATCAGGTTCGTTCACAGGGTGATCGTTCGACCCAGGTGGTGTTATCGTCCGCGTGATTTCCGGACGCTTCACACAAACGACCAGGGCGCCGAGCGCATCGCGCACAATTTGAGCTTCCTCGCTGAGAAATTCCATTCGCCATTGGCTAGGGACCGAGGACGAACTTTCGTTCTCGGGGACTAACGGCGCCGTCGCCGCACCATCCCTCGTCGACGGGATTTCGTCGACCCAGAGCGGAATGTCGGCCGTATAATACTTGGTTTCCAGGTGAAGCGGCGCATGTGTGGTGTAGCCCGCGAAAGAAGAAGCTATACCGGCGGTCGCGCCCGTATCCTCATGAGGGTCTGCAAAGCCGGATGTGTCTTCTGAGGTATGGGCCGATGGTTGTGATGTTGTTTCTGACTTGGGAGGAGTATGCTGTGGGGGTTCCGTTACAGGGACACCGGTAAGCGAGTGAAGAAGAGGGGGGATAATGGAGACTGATTGTGATGTCGGCGTGAGAATGAGGAGGCGTCGTGGATTGGTAATGTCTTTGCTCTGCGGCTTGTTGAGCTGCGCTGCGGGGAAGCCGGTTGATGCTGAAGGGGCCATGGTGGGGATGGTCGCTGGAGGAAGGACAAGTGAGTGTAACCTGCGATTCCTCTGGGTTATCTGAAAGTAGTGATTAATTGTAACCAATTGTCAGTCAATCAAGGCACCATTGGCGCAACGAAGTGAATGTGGTTAGAGAAAAAGGCCGCACCCTCGACACCGTCGGGCAAAAAGGTCGGACGGGGGCGTGCCTGTTATCGATATCGACTTTATCGGGGTCGATTGAGATAACAATCCGAATCCACCAGATCAAGCTTCAGGGACTCCCAGTTGTACAAGACTGGCTGAGCATTGTCGTGTTGACGTTGACTTTGATCGATGATTTCTAAATCACCGGCTAATTCTACCAGGCCCCCGGCGGTCATTGACCTCAGTTGCAACCTACTTCTCCCGATTGACTTGTAATTTGATAACTATCTACGCCATTTCTGTAGATAGCCATCCTCGTTGGGTTCTCGCCTTATGTGATTGAGGATTGAGGTCTCAGTTCGGCCAGTCCTCCAGAAAGAATGCTGCGGGTATTTCAGTATTTGAACCCAGGCCCTGTCTGCTGAACCATGTTCTGCGGGTCGACTTTAGGATCAGACCCCAGCCAGAAAGCCCATGTCTATGGTAATCGCTTCATATTCTCCGAGCAGCAGTGACCATGACTTCCTAGAGTTGAGAAGCACGAGGCAGGAAGAGAAGAGGGGGAGAAAGAGAAGAAAGGCATATAGAGTTGCAGATATGACAGAAACGCCAACCACGTAGAAGATACTTCCAGGCCTTGATATTGTATTTCCACTCGCCTTCATAATCACAGGATAAAACCCCCGGCTCAACCTCTCCGCTGGCCACGTGCGCGCTGGACTGTGGCCTTACCACGGGCAAGACCGACACCGCGGCCACGCTGGCCTCGTGAGCGGAACATGGGAGCATTCCTGTACCGTGCATCGTTGATCAGTAAATGGTGGACCATCCTTTGTGAAGCGGAGCTGAAAAGACTCTTCGGAATTGGTCTGTTCCCAAGGTTGTTATACGCACCTCAACATGTCTGGCACAATGAAGAATCGCACGTGGCTACCACGGATGTAAACCTGATCCAAGTGCGAGACACGGCCATCGCGAGCTGTAACGGTAATATCCTTGAGCTGAACGTTCATGTTGTCCTCGGCTGTTACCACCCCCAAAAAAGAAATGAAATTATTAGCAAAGCGCCCGTCCATCACAATCGCAAAACAACCGGTGACTTTGAAATTCGTAGAAGAGCCACGCTCATTCTTAATCTCGAAAATGTCTCATGGTCATGATGCCAATTCACTCGTAAACTTCGTGACGCACCTTCAAGTAGCTTTCCTCGGTAAACGACACCGGATGTGATCTCGAGCGTAACAACATGGCCCTGTGATGAGAAAGAGTTTAGCGGTCTGCATGCGCACCTCAGAGTGTTTACCACGGGAAATCAAAAAAAGGGCAAGCTCGGCTTGCCGGCGCGGAGTGCCTTGTAAATGCAAAGGATTGCCTTCAAATTGATTTCAGAGCCAAGCGTAAGGAAAGACACACCTGCGCTTCGTTGAGGAGCTTGATCGGGATACCGATCGTGCTGGTAAGCTTGCCCATCTTGACTGGTGGGATGTGCGGGATAGGAGGGTGCGAAGGAGGTTCGTGGAAGAGTCGAAGTGAACGAAGCCCAATGGGTATCTGGAAAAGGGTCAATGATCCCTTGGAAGACCAGGTGTAGCGGTCTGCGAGCTGTGAATATCCGTGGATTGATGGACGAGAGCGTTGATGGTAGAAGAAAGAGTAGTTGCGAAATGGGCGGAGTGGCCGCGCCGACGGGTCGAGTTTCCTCCTCCAGCGAGTTTTGCGGATCAGCTTCTCTCCGCTTTGGGCGGGACTGGCGATTTCACCACCTTCACCTCCGCATCGATTATATCTGCCCCTAGAATTGTTCTGAAGCGTTGACGGTCTTCCCTTTTGGGCTGACTTCCACTCGACCTGCAAATAAATATCATACGAATCCAGTGAACATATCGACTATGCAATAACACAACCCGAAACACCTTTGCCATTCGCGACATCAAACCTACCATCTCCACCTAACTTGCGCATCAACGCCCTCCTCCACAGCGAAAGCACATCCAACCCCTACCACCCTCTTCAACCTGCCCTCCCAAAAGAGATGGCCGGCTCACCCAACTCCAACCTCCGTGGCTTCAACCACGCCGTCTACACTCTCCTCCGCCAACCCACTCAATTTCTCCCCCATCTCACCATCCCCACCTTCACCCATCTCCCCGAAAACCTCGGCCCGCACCTCATCAAGCGCACAAGCACAAGCACAAGCACAAGCACAAGCACTGAGAAAGAACAACCACCCACAATCCGCGCCCTCGTCCTCGACAAAGACAACACCCTCTGCCCCCCCAAAACAACCACTTTCCCGCCCTCAATCCTGACCAAGCTCTCCGCCCTCCGCACCTCGCCCACCTCCCCCTTCAACATGACCAGCAACCCGCACGCCATCCTGATCGTCTCCAACCGCGCCGGCAGCCACCCGTCCTTCGACGCCGAAGTCAGCTCTCTGGAGACGCAGCTCGCGCACCTGCGCATCCCCGTGTTCAGACTGCCGGCGAGCGCGGCGAAGAAGCCGTTTTGCGCGGACGAGGTGGTGGGTTGGTTTCGCGAGAGGGGGGTGGTGTCGTCGGCGGGGGAGATTGCGGTGGTGGGGGATCGATTGGGGACGGATGTGTTGATGGCGGGGATGATGGGGTCGTGGAGCGTTTGGTGTAAGGAGGGGGTGTTTGAGGCTGGGGAGGAGGGGAAGCCAGGAAGGAATGTGTTGGAGAAGATGGAGGTTTGGATCGAGAGGGTTTTGAGGGAGAGGGGCTGTGTTGCGCCGGTGCCGAGGGGATGGGAGAGTTCGTGAGAGATGGTCCGAATCACGAGTGTAGAGAGATTTGATCGTTGGACTCGGGCTTGTTGGTGTCGTGGAAGACATGGCGGTGGAGATGTGCAAAATAATAGGGTGTGGCGGACGAGCATAGTCTCACTATGATAGAGAGCGACAACTCGTTTGAGTCGATCGATATGTACGATAATATACGACTACGTGGAATATATGATACATCTATGTGATCTGGGTTGCATCAAGTCAGACAAGTGAAATTGGATCATCAAAAAAAAAAAATGCAAACTTGATTCAAGAGGCCAATATCAATCTGCAGCGTGTACACCTCTGTATGACAGCGAGCAACGTAGTGTAACCACTTGCAAAGAGTCTATTTCAACACTGCGCAGCGTCACGCGCAAACTCACTGTACGAAGATGAGGACAACAGGGAGGGTCAAGGGGAACGAGGTATATAGCAGTCACCAAACGTGGCTTTAGAAGACATGAAACCGAGTACATGAACATGATTGACAACAAGCCGTGTCGCCTACCAAGGACGTGTACCTCAGGGACAAGGTCCACCTCGAATGCAAGATATTGGAAAGAAAACAACAGGAAAGGAAAGAATAAAGATGGGGAAGGAGGGCAGCATCCGCTATCCAAAATGTCGGTCTGTTGGGCATAACCACGTGAGAGAAAAGAGAAAGGGGAGGGAGGCACATAGAAGCCCAAGAAGAAGGCTCATACAATCGAATGAAGCAAAAATCGACGTATGAGATTGAGGGAAAAAAAGCCAAGGCACATTGAGTAAGCCAAGATGGGAGAAAGTGTGAAGAAATCATCCCCGGTTTCCACCGGGACACTGAAGAGTCCCCGGCGCACACGAAAAAAGAGCCTCAAAAAACCTCTTCGAGGTAGGGGATGAGTGAAGAAGACGAAGGTAAATGGAAGGAAAAATCGCTTCAGGACCGGCCTCAGAATGGAAAGGGTATTGATACAAACGCACGAAAAATGGAGAGAAAAGAACAAGCACAGCCAAACCAAGAGGGGCCGAGGGGCCAGCAAGGCCGGCCCTTGAAAGTGATCAGACTGACCGGATTTTGACTTTCGCCAGCGAGAAGCGAAACTGCCCAGCAGGATCTCAGTCTGCACGATCAAAACGGATCCCTTGAGACAACCTCTCGACACCCTGAAAAGCGAAACAGAAACAAACGAGCGCCCATAACACACCAGCAAAGGCCGTAAAAACGTCAAGACTGAATAGTCACTTATCAAAAGGTCATCCCCTCATGAGCCCGTGGGGAGACCATGAGAGTTGATTTCGTCGAGATTGAGCATATTCCCCGAAAAGTCGCCAACGGTTGGGGAGGCATGACCAGGCAAACCGTGAATGGGCAGCTCAAAGCTGGAGACGTCATGAGACAACGAAAAGTTCATTTGAGACTTCCCGTAGAAATCATGCATCGACACTCCGTCCTCGACGAAACCGGGTTGCTGATCGTGTGCGAATCCAAACATGTCAGAGGATGCGTGAGACATGTTGGACATGGGCGGCGAATGGTTGGCAATCATGGGATCAGCGCCGCTTACACTGGAGTATGGAGAAGTCGTATGGGAGCCTAGGGTTGGGGAATCAGACGGCCCAGTGACGAAATGCGGTACGTTGAATTGCGCAGACATGGGAAGAACCGGAGTCGATTCGCCCCCGTGAGCAGCCGTGCTAAACATAGACGGGCTGGCGAAATCGGTGGGGGATCCAGCAGTAGTAGCAGACAAGGGGTGTGCACGGAAGTCCACTCCAAAAGTATCGGTCTTGATGCGAAGTTCCGTGGGCATTGTCGATGCCGACTGCGGCACTGGCGCATAAAGGCGATTCTCAGCAGGATCGAAGGGGGCAGGGGTCTGAGGCATGTGATAAGAGGGCATGGGAGCATGCAACAGAGAGAGGTCGACTGCAGCAGGTACCGACCGGCTGCGCTGGCGCTTGTGGCCACGAGCGGCCGCAGGCATGTTGAATCCGAGATGATTGGAATCCTGATACAGGTTCAAGTACGCAGCAGCGGCAAATTGGTTGGGCTGCGAAGCGGGCCGTTGGATGAAAGGCGGGGACATGGACGCGGGGACCGCGGGGACAGCAAAGGATTGGTTGTAAGCCAGACGATTCTGGAATGACTCGAGGGAGACCAATTTGGCTAATTGCACACTCAAGATCTTAGGATGTCCACCCAGATGGTGGACCATGATTTGACTTGCTTGTTGCTCCTCGGTGAAGTCACCACATTGGTAAAAGCCGCCGGAATTGGAGGAGTCCATGAAGAACAGTGGTGGCCTGTTCAGCTCCACCACCAAGCCACCGGGCCGAGGGGGGACACCATTGGGCCCTGGCACAGAGTCGCCCGTCTCGAGAGTGATGTTTTTGATGGCCGAGAATGGGTACTCGATCTTGTAGCCTGCGGAGTCATTGTTGATATAATATGTCATGCAGGCCTTGTCGGGCGAATAAAAGATGACGAGATCCATAGCGTTTTGGCCAATGCGCCTCCAGCTGCCGATGGACAGGGAACGACATGTGAAGTGAGAGATGACTACAGAGAGAATTGTCAGCTCAGGACATGAAAGAGAGAGAGAGAGAGAAAGAGAGAGAGAGAAAAAAAGAGGACATAATACGTTGCCGCATTGGTCCTTGGGAGGGATCCGTATACATACCGACTTTGCCTGATGAATTGGCGTCGCTGGCATAAATGCCTGGGCCACCATAACCCGCGGCACGGCCAAAGGGGTCACGAGCTCCGGGTTTGCTGGGGTCGAATTGCATGGCCAGGTAATGGCGCATCGACTCGGGAATGTTGTCGCAGCCTTCGCCAGTCTCAATGCTCTTCTTGGCTAGCATCTTAATTTTCGCGCGGCTGTTGTTAGAAAGAATGATTAGCTGAAGGCTTCAGATATCCAGATTTTCGCATAGCTTACCGATTCTGGAACCAAATCTGTACAGAGCGCTCGGTCATGTTGATATCGTTGGCGATTCGCTCTCGGGTGGCAGCGGTCGGGGTAGGGTTTTTGTTGAATTCGACCTCTAAGGTGACGAGTTGATCTTGCGTGGCGCGCTGGCGCTTATTGTTCTTTTGTTGCTGCGTCAAGGTGCTCTTGCGAGGCGGGCGACGAACCGCACTTCCTCCGGTAGCAGTAGTGACACTGGACGACGAGGGCGACGGCGTCGACGCGGGAGACGAGGAGCGCGCAACGGCCGCGGCGGAGGAGCGCGAAGGCTCGGAAGATTCCGATAACGAAGACATGTCTTTTCAATGGTGATGCGAGGAAGATAACAATGGCTAAGATGGAGCCTCAAACGCGACGGCTTGAGACTAATCAGGGAGAAAAATAAAATGTGGTTGAAATGCTTTTTCGTATGGTTTTGCGTCTTGAAGTCTTCAATTCAAGGATGTCAAAATATAGCGATCCAGCCGACAGATGGAACGATAGTGGATGGGAGGTGTCTGTGCGAAATGACGATATAGTCTTTCGAGTCCCTTTTCTCTCTCGAAGCAGCGTCAAGCGCGAGAGGATCGGTCAAGTGGAATGGAGAGGTCAAATAAGAATGAGTGGCGCGTCTCGAACAAAACCGAAGACGCAAACGAATCGATGATCGACACAATATCGACAGCGAGATTCGAGGGGGTGGGGTGGTTGGGTGGTTGGGTGGTAAGGGTGCGTCGCAGAGGCACCCTGGGGTGGTCGGGTAGGAAGCCGGTCAAGGAAGGTGGGTGAGAGTGAATGAAAATGGCTGGCCTATGCAGCTCGGGGATAAGATATAAGGGCTTCAAGCGAACGCGTCCTTCGGATCAACCGGATGAAAGTCTTTGTGCAAAGACTTGGTCTCGAGAGTCAATGGAGGACGGAGAGTCGCAATGCACCGTGTTGAGTCGATCAACGGGCGAACGGTCGGGGCTTTTGTGGAAGGGTGATGAGATTCCCCCGGGGAGCAACCGTTCGTCTGGAATTGAATAAAAGAGTGGAATGGATGAAGGAGCGGTACGGCCGTCGTGAAAGAGTGAAACGAGCAACCTGGCAAGTGTAGTTGGAAAAGAAAGGAAGGTGGGATAGAGAAAAGGGCAGACACACAGTGGGAGGGAAGAAAGAGAAGAGCGAAAGAGGAGAGGAACGAGGGAGTCGTCACTGGAGGTGTGGAGAGGAGCAGGTGCTCTTCCGGGACGGGGTGCCAGGTGGAATCAGGAGTCGCTGACTGAGCACATTCAGTCCGGGTTTTTGGGGGGGCGGACTCGACACCTTCAACTCTCCGTGGTCAGTGCTCCGTGCTCACTGTGAAGTGGGACAATTGAAGAGGTACTACTCTTGCCCACTGAGTGACCCAGCATGTACTTGGAGGGCCGAACCCGACTCTCCGAGGGGGCCTGGAACTGCCTCACCTGCCTACTGTTTTATGCATGCGATGCGGACAGTGAGTTGTATTCCTGGGTACCTGCGCGTACCGTACCTGTGTCCGGGTAGACTGTGGAGCCCGGGTTCCTTTGGGTTCTCGGTCGGTCAGGGCCAGGCACCGGACGCGGGTACCTGACCAGATCAACCCTGTCCCAGAGTTCCTGTGGTCGTTTCTGTCAAGGATTGGGTTTTTTTCCGTTCTGACTAACAGTATGCACTGACCTGATGCACTGATGCAGTATCGAGGATACAACCAGCCATTGCCAATGTACAGTGTACAGTGTACACTACTGTACACTACTGTACACTGGCAAGTCAATCCTCATACAACGACATTTAGGGTACCACTATCGTATGCTACTAATAGTACTGGAGGCACTTAGCAGCCACACTAAAACGCGACTAGTGATTGTACCAGACCACTTTCGGTAGTCAGTCCTGTGTCCGACTCCCCAGTGCCCAAATGGTCCTCTCCGTAGCATCGGGGTGCAATGTGCATACTGCAACTGGGAAAGCCCACCGGCAGCTTACAGCACAAAGGCCGTCGCCCGATGGATATCTAAATAAGGAAACAATCCGACTTTATCCACCATGACAGACGAAAAACAAGATCGCAGCCGCACGTGAGAGCTGGTCACCATCTCTCTCGCTGAGTTGGGCAATAAGATCGCGTCGGCCGACCCCGACGGGTCGACGACAGTCCGTCAACTAAATACTCAACTGCCCCTTTCTGCGGAGTCTTGATCCGTTCTGGAAACTCAACTGCTACCGGTGCGATGAAGCTATGATCTGACTTTCAAAGCTTCGCCATGTCGAACACTGCGAGACCGCGTGGGGCAATATTGCTCGTTTTCAAACGACTCCTCTCCTTGGGTAGGCTACAGTGTCCACTTTTTCATGCTGGGTCTCACTTTTGCGAGAGCAGAGTCAGATGCTCGGACGGGACAGGATTGGAGACTACTCTACACCTAGTCTCCTACTGTGCTGCTGCACTCTTGGCTCTGAAGAGGAGTCTTGACTACGCGGTACGTAGTTAGTGTACTTCTTAAGTTAGTACCACTACCTACTACCTACTACCTACTACCTACTACCTACTACCTACTACCTAGTCTTTGCTTTAGCCTAATAGGCACTATTAAACCCAATGCCGAGTCTACCGGATAACTCTACCCTGACATGATCGAGACTCCATCAATGAAAGCTCGTTCAACATGAACCCAAAAGGGCATATAATATGCGCGGACACTCTACCCTGACATGAGTCTCACAGATCCGCTCCACGGGAACGATCTCGAAAAAGCCAAGACGAGAGTTGAAACTAGACTGTGGAGGCAATCTATCCAGGGCTGCATCGTTTCGTCTCTGCGATGAACTCGAAATCGAGGCAACTATTTCTCAAACGGCGGGAGATCCCCCTCTCCTTCTCGTAATCCACTTTTCACAGACCCTGGTCCCATTGTTGCTGGTTCACTCGCAAGCCGCAAGTCTCAGATTCAAACTAGGCCGGCATTCCCCGCTTTCCCCTAAACAATGATTTCATCGCTCACGTCCTGATGGCTGCTGATCGGGTTTTGCGTCCGCGCTGCATTCCATGGAACGTTCTCCTTCTGTTTACACGATCTCACCTATTCAGCTCGGGGTCAATGAGGTGAAGCCTGCAGGTGCCGGTGGAGTACGCATGTGGAAAACAGCCGAGGCCGCCTTCCATTCAGTCTGGTCACTCTGGTGGTCCGTTCCTCTCTATGGGATGGCAGCTTAGCTTTTGCGCCCGCTGATTGTCTGTCGCACATATTCCGACTAAATGCTATGATTGAGTTCCTTTTTTCTCCCATGACGGTTCGAGTATCCATACGGGCCGATCATATCAAAAAGGTCAACTGTACAGGGCAAGTCTTCGTTACAACTCCGTGCGCCGCGACCGTCCAGTCCGCAGAACGAAGCCACGGGACTGCACGTCCGCCAAGATTCGCAGCCCGGCTTCAAACTTGTTCGGATAATGGAAGGGGATGAAGACGGAAGACCTCACCCAGCTCTGCATGCATGGTCTTGGCACGGACGTGCGGGTACGGCGCTGCAGCGGTCGCTCGGAGGTGGGAGGTGGTTGACGACCTTGATTTTGCGTTCCCTACCATGCTTCAGAAGGGGTTTGATTTGCCGGGTGTTTCGCAAGTAATGGAAGTTGCACCTGTCATCCGCTCATCTTGGTTCTGTGACAGACATCACGGCAGATGGACTGGCTTGTTGTAAGACATGACCACAGAGCATTGGTCATTGTAGACCCCCAACCCCCTCGCGGCGGCGCTTACGGTAGCCAAAGAAAGATCAACATGGATCCTGCAAGCTGACTGACTTTTGAACCGTTGCCGAGTCCTTCTACCAAGGCATTCATCTCCGGCAGTAGCAGTACTGTCCAGTGTCCCTGTCCACACACCAGCCGTATTTAGACTGCAGAGCCACTAGAGTCACAGTGTGAGTGTACTTCAGTGTAGTCATGTACGCGGGAGCTCGGGATCAAGTGATTCGATCATGTGTATTACAACGAGACCTTGCCTCGACCAGTATTGTTGAGCGGTATGCGGTGTTTGGCGTGAGGCGGGGGAGGTGGAAAAGAAGCAGGTCGGTGACGAATGCAGTGAGAGGTTTGACAAGGTGCGGGAAACCAGACTCTGAAACATCGATGGTTCATAGCGGACGGACGCATCCATAGTTCAACCAGGCTGGCCCCGTTCGCCCCTTGCCGAGATTCAAGTGGGAGCTTGGTTTTTGTTGGATGCCGAGATGCGACGGTGTGGCGGGCGTGGCGTTGGCGCTGGTCAATGTAATCAGTTGTCTAGTAGATAGTGATGCACTCCAGCTTAGAATAGGTACTCTTCACAGGACTAGAAGTTAAGATACAGTTCAGTTAATTACTACTAGGTAGCTAGGTAATCATCAACATTACGGCTCTTATTTAACTCGGACCGTTCAATCGCTTTCTATACGCTTTTCTTCTCCCACCGCTCCAATCCATGCCGATCCGGTTGATCAGCCGTCTGGACCGATCACATCGTTTATCGTGTACGTCCGTCTATTTAAGCAGATCCCTTGCCTGTCAAACGTCCATTCGAGACATTCCTGCTGTACGACCCTCTCTCGTGTCTTGGCAAACATCAACTCCTCCTGTACCGCAACCACTACTCTAATACTCTCCCCGGATCAACAATAAACAACATACGCCAGAGCTCCGGACTGGTTGCAGCACAGTTGCACAGTTACACACCCCTGATTTGTAGATCCTCCAAGCCTGGCCTTGAGCAGGCGTCACCGCCGAGATTGCTGTTGTTTTTTTTTTCTCCTACGGTTCTCGCTCCATTGCCCACTTTGCCCACATCCAGAAGGTGGACTGTGTGGACTGTGGACTGTAGATTCGACCGCACCAGGCACCAATCACTTTGCTCTGTGCCCCTGTTCTGGAACGCAGCTTGTCCGCGGGCCAGGAACGGGCCCAACCTCAACCTCAAGGTTGGCAAGACCTTTGTCGGACTCGGTTCAAAGTTGTACGTGTCAGTTGTCAGTTGTCAGTCGTCACGCATCCAACTCAGGTACCCGCGTCGGGACTACAACCAGTACCAAGCATGATTTGCGCCTTGCTCTTCCCTGCCCGTGCGGTCGGAGGCTGAGACTGCTGCTCGCCTGCGCTGGACCCATCGCGTGGAGACGTTGGCTTCGAGCCTGTTCTACCAGCCGCCGTGCTATGCTGGGAATTTCATTAGTGGTGACTTATCATGACTCCCTTCTGGCCTGTGATCAAGAACATCATTTCATGACTTTGACTCAGTCGATTGTCGTCCACAGACCGAAAATGGCTGTCAACATCCCAGACCCCCCACACACTCGTTCCCATTTTGAATTGTCCCCCTAAGAAAAACACAGGATAAAGTCGAGCCGCCGATCTCAATGCAACAGCCACCAAAGGGACACAAATAGACACGATGCAGCCTCCAAGTATCTTGTCTCGGCCTACCCTCCATCGTAACGCAGTCTGGGTGGTGAGCCGTGAGTCTTGCTGATCGTCGCGCATCTATCACGGTCCTCATTGGTTCTGATCGAGGCCAGATTGGACACGGATAGACTGGATCTGGACCAACGGCCGCGTTTTCATTGTCGCTGTTCCTTGCCACTGGTCGGGGGTGGGCGAGCTGGCAGCAAGAAACCCGGGCTTCAGGTTTGTCGGACCAGCATGCAGGACCTGCGGCGTACGTTGTAGGCCCTGGATAAAGTTTGCGCTCTGTACGGGGTTATCCATGTCTGTCGTTATTTTCCGGTCGAAGCGTTGAAAATCAAGCGTATCGCCATAAAACAGTTTCTTGGCTTGGTGCGCGATCCTGCGATAGCAACTGCTTTGTTCCATCGGGGCTGGAGCTTGTAGCTGTTCAAGGCCTGGTCAGACGTCTTGATCAAGTTACTCCACAGTTAGAAAATAGGCCTTTCCGTCGGGTTCTGAATCCAGAATTCGATGTTTTACTTTCTTCCTGGCCAGTCTGGTCGGACCTGGAGTAGAATCCACAGGCGGTTTATGCCGGGTCTAACGGCAGTTAGACTTAGTGGAGGTTAGGGACGTGGTCTTGTGATTGCAGGTCGGGTCGACAACCGGTCAAGTCTTCATCCTTCTGCTTTGGATGATGGCTTCCACTTTAGGTCTGAGCTTTGCTTTGCGCTGATCTTGCGACGGGGTTGAGAGTTGCAGTTACTTGGAGTCTGTATGCTCAGCAGTGAAACGTTTGTATGGCGTTTGGGAACATCACAAAAAATTATTCCGACGGAAAGTATGCAGGTGGATAGAGCGACATAGATAAAGAGAGAGAGAGAGAGAGAGAGAGAGAGAGAGAGAGAGATAGAGAGAGAGAGAGAGAGAGAGAGAGAGAGAGAGAGAGAGAGAGAGAGAGAGAGAGAGAGAGAGAGAGAGAGAATTCCACCTCTGGTGAGTGGCCCAAGCCACTGCTGATCAAGCTGGGTGATGAATTGGAGACCCGTGATGCGCGGGGAAATTGTACCTGAACACGTGCTCAGACGTTCTCCTCAATTCCGAATCCTTCTCAAGCATGGCTTGGTCTCTTTTCCTGGTGATACCAGAATCTACTACATTGCGCGAAAAAAACGAGATGGAACATATAAGGTAGCCTGTGTAATTTTGGGAAGGTTCCATCAAGAACAACTTCGCCCGTTCTCGTCATGCACACTTCAATCTATACCACGTGCGAGAGCAGCCGACTCTTTCAAAAGATGAACAAGTCAGACTGCCGATCTAGGCTTTGAATCATCGCTTCTGACTCCAAGTTGTATCCGCTACCAAAATTGCCATCAACAATTGCCCATATTCGCTGGGTCAGCTCCATCGCCAGATGACGTTGCTGCTCGCGATAGTAATCAGTCATCGAGTCATGCTTCTGTCGAATCCAAGCTCGGTCTTCCGCCGTGATCGCCTCTCGGGCTGCCAGGTAGAAGGGTTGGGGAAGGGACGAATCCGGCCCAATCCCCGTGGCCAACTGATCCATCAGCTCGAAACAAGTACGCGCCGTGTGTTGTACCCGTGGCGAGTATGTCGAGTCGTGAAACACGCGTCGAGCAAGTAGCAGATGTGCCGTCCAGTAGAAGCATTCTGATAGTATGTCCAATGGATCGCGCTGTCTAGGCGTAGGTTGAAGACCTACGCCATACTTTGAGCCCCATGCGCGAAGGTCGTTTTCCAGGGCGTAGGCTTGGTTGAGAATAAGGACTGTGGACTCTCGTTGCTCTACGCATTCACTCACATCACAAGCCAGGTGAATGATTCTCACAAACAAACACATCAAGGGCTGGGGACAGCCCGTCATCTTGTGAAAGGATGGCTCAGTCAAGTCCCACGTCTCCGTATCAGGAAGATGGAGTACAAAGTCTCGAGGAGAGAATGGCCTCCGCTGCCGAGACACCGCAAGCATGACATCAACCATCGCAAATCGCTGAATTGCGGTTCGTAAGAGCTCTGACTGTGGTAGACGATGGAAGTAATCAAGCTTCTCCATCAGGAACGCAGCGCAGCGAATATGAGGCTCTAGAACGCCATCTGCAGTTTGGACCACGATGGCACCTTGGAGAATGATGGCGGTGAGTAGAGCCTCGTGATCAAGATATCCAGTCGCTCTGCTGGCTCTGATGAGATCCTGGTTTTGATTCTCCTCGATGGCTTCCAGTCTCAGACTAATACTTCTCAGGAGTTGCTGCTGGTGTCGTGCCGCGGTTGATACATCACCCATGTTGAAATTAAGCATGTGCTCAGTAGCGATGCATAGGACTGTTTCAAGCAGGATCGGGGTTGTCAAGGCCGTGAATGATAATTGACGATAAGGGTTGTTCGGTCCGTCGATAGCCGGGATATTCGACGAGACGAGTCTCACATCTACAAAAGAAGCTCACTGTCAGTCGTTAAATTTTCGCCCTATAGAGGCGGCTTACACCTTCCGAAAAGTGCGGGATGATACAACGCACAATACTCCCATGCGCGCCTCTCCTCGTTTCCCAGGAACGGTTCAGCACACGCCGAAGAGGGGATCCGACGATACAGTCCCATGCGATTCTCGTCTACCCTGGGACGCCGAGATCGATGTCGAACAAGAATCGGCCTCGAAGAGTGGACCCATTTCAATTCAGATGGATAACGGCACAACAGGTTTCTTTCTGAACAGAAAGTGCATTTTGGTTGGTGCTCATCACACTTGAGGTGTTTCGCTCGACACTCAAGGCAGCCTGGAGTGGTATATATCAGTGCATGTTGATATCAGACCATGTTTACGAAGGAGGGGTACCATGTCGTGATCTCGAGAATGCTGCCTCCTTCGGCATTCCTACGTAATCTTAAAGCTCATGTAATATTTCCTTCAATCTTCAGTCCTATTCGATTGGAAAGGTGATACTTTTAGCTATCGATGACGAGGACTCCGTCCAGCCCCCGCACCATAACAATCCGATCACATGATTCAAACCATTGGGTACACGGCAGATGCCGGCCTTCTTCAGTAAGCGGCATGCGCCGCCTCCATACCTCCGCCCTTGGCCCTATCGAACACAAACTGTGAGAAATCAATCTATACGAATCTCTACTACAGGACTTTTGGTATGAACTCAGATCAGAGAGATCAGCCCAAAAATTCCATGCTCTATGCAGCTCACATGGTCAAGTTGATTCGAGTAGAGAGCTCTTATGCCTACTGTGGCTCGAAGTTCTCATTTTAGAAGCATGGGTGGCCAGACCAAATAATAGTAAGATAGCTTTATAAAATATATGACTTCATCACTTTTGCGTAAGCTAAGAAGGCAGGATATGTGGTTTCTTTGAGATCCAGTGCTGCAGGCCTCTTACGAAGGAGCCGGTCTATGAGGCTCAAAGTCAAACAGCTCCCGTGACCATATTATAACCAGAGAACACAAACTACACAAATTACACATTCGTCTGGGGCTACAAAAAATCCACTTGCCGATCTCATCTATTTGTCATTGAGTTATGCCAGCATGTAATGACAGCTTTGGAAATACTCCCAATGATCCGGATACCAGCCCTATTGCTGCCAGGGCAGTCCCCGATGACAGCTCACACTGGACTGGTAGAAAAGACGATAATATTACGTCGGCCCAGGTCCCCATGAATCAGCTTGGCTTCTCTGGTTGTTTTCGTTAATGAAGATCGGTTGGGGTCGTCCTATTTCTGCCCAACATGTAGTTGATGCAACAATGCATACCAGTCACTGAAGGCCCTAAGCTCAAGAACGGGCAAATACTGATCTGCGTACTAGCAGAGAACTCAGGATTCGGCACCGTGAAATATGTAATACATCTGAAATTTGACGAATCACTGGAAAGTAATGACACATCTGAGATGATCATAACCATAGAAAACACAAGATACAAGATCGTCGACTTCCTCATATGCAATTTGAATCTTTCGCTCAATTGACACTTGTCCCAAGCACCTTCTGAACTGCACGGAAAGCACGGTCCACAACCTCATCAATTTCGTGTCTGCTACAGTTATATGGAGGTGCAAAGCAGATGTGATCACCATTGATTCCGTCAATTCCCCCATTGCCCGGAAGTAGCGAAACCGAATACTCCGGTTGTAATGCTGTTTTGTGGATCTTCCAAGCAACCGCCTGAGACGGGGGATATGGCTCTCTCGTTTGCTTATCTTGAACGAATTCAATCTGGAATACAACGTCAGTCGCTTTGTTCTATTAAGTACTGTAGGAAGTTGAAACACTCACTGCCCAGAAAAGCCCCCGTCCACGAACGTTTCCGACATGGGGATACGCGTCAAATGCCTGATGGAGTCGCTGACCGAGATATACGCCCATCTCACGGACATTGGTAAGCAAATTATCCTCTTGAACAATCCGCTGAACCCGGCACGCGGCCGCACACGACACCGGATGCCCTTGATAAGTCTGACTGTGAGAGAACGCGCCGGTGCCCTGGCTCAACGTGTCCACGACGTGACGGCTCACCAGAAGGGCTGCAACCGGGGCGTAGCCTCCACCAAGCCCTTTGGCCACAGTTTGCAAGTCAGGAACCACGTCTTCCTGCTCCCAAGCGTGCAGTGTGCCTGTGCGGCCCATGCCACACATGACTTCATCCAGGATCAGCAAGGCTCCATGCTTCTGGCATACTTCTTTCATGGCTGCCAGGTACCCTGGAAGAGCGGGGACGCATCCCAGAGTCTTTGGAAGCTTCAGCGTAAGCTATAGTGTATTCACAGGGGATTGAGGACTCATGCTTACCGCACCAGTCATTGTCTCTGCGACAAAGGCACACACAGTGTCTGGACCAAGCTCTTGAAACTTGTCTTCCAGTTCTTGAGCCAGACGAGCAACATATTCCCCCTCTGACTCTTCATCTCTCATTTCGCGGTAAGGGTAGCACTGCGATACATGATGGACGTTCTTGGCCAGGATTTTCTCAAACAGCGCTCGTCGCCCGACATGATGACCCACGGAAAGAGAGCCGAGGGTATTGCCGTGATATGATCGTTTTCTGGCAATAAGATTGACTCGTTGCGGCTGCGGAGGAGACATTTCCATGTAGTATTGTACGGCCATCTTGAGCGATGCCTCGACTGCTTCGGTACCTGTTCATGGAAAAGTTCGGGGTGAGCCTTGTGCGACCTTCCAATCTAGCTCAATCGCCATTCTGTCCGGAGGCTACACACCTGAGCTCACAATATATGCACGGGACATGAGACCTCCAGTGGAATCCACCAGAATTTGAGACAGCTCCTCAGCAGCGTTGTTTGTAAAGAACATCGAGTAACAATACGGGAATTTCTGCAACTGTTCCATGATGGCTTCGTGAACTCTCGAGTCACTGTGTCCAAGACATGCCACAGCGGCGCCACAGGTGGCATCCAGTATCTCTTGGCCTGAGTCGGTGATCAAGAAACTCCCTCGACCATCGACGATATTGAGTGGTGGCTGGCGAAGATGGTGATATAGGACGGAGCTCTGTCTCTGCGAGAGATCGTTTTTTGTTCCACGAGGCATCTTGGGGACATCTGGGACTTCGGACGCCATGGTCGCGTGCTCCAGTGGCTTGTAGTCGCCCATGATATAGATTTGAAAAATCGAGATATTGGATGAGTATTGTTATACTCCACGAGTCAAGATGTAGGATGGATGGATCGAAAGTTGCGAAAGTGAGTTGAAAGACACCGATCAAGCGAGACATGGACAGTGGGATTTTATACCCCGAACATGGTGTTTTCCCCGCACCACGCCCCTACTGGGTTCATCATGGGCCTATACCTTTCGATATACCTTCCGAGAACTTGCATATCCGTCACAGCTTGGTCTATGTGCAAGTTCTGGGAATGTAGACATTCTACTCTCGTGAAGCTATTAGAGCCACATGCTTATCAGACACAAGTCAAACGCTGAAAGCTAAACCCAAAGGGGAAATCTTTGTCGGACCCACAGTCGTAGAACGACCAGGTCTCTTCTTTTCATCAAATCGGATCTCGCCTTTTTGATAATCGCAGTCGACATTGACTTTATTGATTGGTCAAAGAACAGCCGGCTACGATCAACATAACATTCGAGCCGTTGTTTTCATTCCATAGTGGGGATTTTCCGCCGATCGTGTGATTATGCAACCTTTGAACCTACACACAACGAGGCGGTTCCACGACGAAGCCTGTGCTTGAAATATGTCTCAGATGGACTGGGAGAGCAGACTCATGGAGAAGAAATCAGGTCTTGATTGTGAGATCTTGAACAATCTTGCGTTGATCACATTGGGCGGGCAAGCCCAAATTAAAATGTCTGGAAAGAGCTGTTACCAATACATCTCTACGGAGACACGAAACGAAGCAAGGAGTGTCGGACAGGAGGTTTCTTTCCCCAGTGCTCGGCTCGTCATAAGACGATAGTCGCCACACCCAACAATATGAATACAAGAAATACCGAAACAGTCGAAAAAGAATTCCTCCGGCTACACATATCAATATCCCTGCTCGAGCGAGCAGAGGCCAACTATTAGGCCACCACCACCGTGCGATTCAACGTCTGAAGCAGAGGGGCTTCGGAGGCCTAAAAGAAGAGGTTCCACGTTTTAGGCACTGCTGAGTCAAGACTTGGAAAGCACTGCTTCACTTACACCGACAAGTGTGGCATGCGCAACGTTAATATGGGCATCGCCCACAGCAAAGTCAGACGGCACCGTCACAGTAAAGTTTTGATACGGAGGGAGTGAGTCCTCATGATACTCAGGATCGAACGAGCCAAGGTAGAGGATCTCTCCCATAGATTCGACGGGAGAGAGGCATTCTTGAGCAGAGCAGGATGAGATTCCGATAGCAAGAGCCATTTCCGTGGACCCTGTCAATGTGTTTGGCCGTTGAATTTGAACAATCACATCGGTGCCTTTGGAGAGTTGTTGATCGACAGTCGGCAGCCCGATTTCCGCGTTCTGCGCTCGGGCAATACCAACGAGAATCATGACGGTGAAAATAGTATTCATCATGTTGCAATATGATGCAGTGGGGGTATACAATTCGGGAATAGAAACGCTTCGTAAGATAGCTTACGGGAGTCGTCAAGCAATTGCCGTTAGGTTGGTCGTGAGTTCGTCAAATGTTGTTCATTAAGATTGCTCTCTCTTCGTGGACTACCTCAATGCTATTTATGCTTCATAGGTGCCCATCCCTACGGGCAGTCTCCGACAAACGTCATCAGTCCAACTCATGAAGCCCGTGCTCTCATGCAGTGTTTCCCTTACAGAAATCCTCAAAGGTCTCACATTACAGAACAGCCTCATTGGCCGAGTCTCAGCCCGTATTGAATCATGCTTTGAGGTTCTCGGTTGGGTTAGGAAGAGTAAGGGCCTAATCGAGAGCAAGAGGGTTTGAGATCCATGGGCAATACTACTACTGCGTCATTTCGTAAATCACCTAGTTATACGTAGTCAGTCCAATTTGGTAGATTCTTTCTTGGCATAGAGAATGAAGTATAACCTTTAGAAATCCTCGCCCTGGGTTTTCCCATATTCACTTTTAAGGTTACGAATGAGTCTTGAACTATTTTGGATTCTCAATCACAGCCCCGGATTACGCAAAGAGACTTGTATCTCCTGTAAGCTGGGCAGACCGTATTCCGAGTCTAATTTCCTCAGATGTGTTGACCATGGCGCCCAGTGTAAATAGACTCCCGCCCGACTTACACAGCATTTGAGTCATGGTAAGCAGTGCCTACCTGCTACCTAGTAACTACTAGTACCTACTAGTACCTACTACCTAGTGCTTTATTGCTGAAATCCACTAGAAAATAGAACACGAGTTTACAATCTCGGGATTCTACCAGGAAAAAGAGGACCCCCTTCATGAAACGCAGTGGAATATCGCTTTCTATCATGGAGTCATGGAAAGATGATTGCGCGATGGAAAGCTGGCTTTTGACGTAGGTAGATCGTAGAAGCCTAGTTGAGCCTCATCACTGGCACAAACCTTTCTGTCGATGCTTGCAATTAACACTGCAAAGAAAAGGTAGCTAGAAGCAGATGAGGCGAGTCTCTCTCGCTTTAACCTAATGGTTCCCAGAACACGTCAAGGGTGGGGAGGTCGAGTATCGTCTTAGTGCACCCACGGCGGTCATTCAACCACTCAGGTCCTTGGCTGGTGTTCCGGTGACTTTATGTGTACTGACACTTTCCATGAAAGAGATAGGTAAAGAGTGAGGTATACTCTATTTGTGGACTCCTATTTCATGGCCCTTGTTGAACCAAACAATCGGGCTACTTTCAAGGCTAGAGATAGTAGTAGACAGACAGATAATACTAGGATTTCCAAGAGAGACTCGGCCTCGTGAAGTCTCGATAACACGCTAACTTTGATAGTACATCTTCTTGAAATATAGCAAATTCTCTCGGACATCTTCTTTCGATTTGCTGTGTAGTGAAATACTAGTATACAAAATTGGCGTTCATGCAAATACATGGAGTCTGAGATTCAGATCGACAGTCAATGGTATAGGCCGTCGGTCGCAGGCTAGAGAGACCAACTGTTCTTGTACGAGGCTGCGTCAAAAGAAGCAGCGATGAAAAGAGACCGAATATAGCGGATCATTGTTACGCCAAAACTTGTTACTG
Organism: Penicillium diatomitis; assembly: GCF_028827545.1. Classification (NCBI taxonomy): domain Eukaryota; kingdom Fungi; phylum Ascomycota; class Eurotiomycetes; order Eurotiales; family Aspergillaceae; genus Penicillium; species Penicillium diatomitis. Next base: position 1,949,670 of record NW_026623177.1, on the reverse strand, counting down.
CAGGAAAGAGGCACTGATGGAACAGAAGGCAGTAAGGCACAAAAGCTCCCCTAACCCCACGTCGCTGGCACGTGCAGGTTGTGACAGAAGCACGCATGGCTGTTGGCCTCAGGCTGAAAGGCGGTACGCCATCCCACCGGGGGAGACGTTTCTCCACGAAATCGCCGCAGCCATTGAACCCCCGATAGGGAATCATCAGACCGAATTCACAACACACATTATGGTTGCCCAGTCACTGAGCTCGCTGCTCGAGCGGGCCACGATTGAAGACCATGAAGAGGTTCTCAAGTCCTGCAATGAAGCCCTCAAAAAGTCCAAGAACGACCAAACAGCTCAACACATCAAGGCGATCGCTTTGCTCAAGCTCGACCGATTCGACGACGCTTTACGGGTTTTCGAGGGTGCAGGTGATGCGCTGAAGACAACAGCCAGTGTCGAATATGCGTATACATTGTACAAATGTGGGAAGCTCGAAAAGGCCCTAGACATCGTCACCAGCTCTGGCGCGGGGAGGGGCGCTCAACATCTGGAAGCTCAAGTGGTATGGTTGCATGGCCCTTCATCATTTCAATGGCAGAATGCGCTGACACTAGAATGATCTCTGTGAAGAGCTATCGTGCCGAAAAATTCCAACGGGCTGCAGATCTGTACGAACAATTGTACCAAGACCAAGCTTCCTACCACGAGGCGAACGACCTCGGGATCAATTCGTGGGCGACGGATGCGCAGCTCCAATGGAAAGGGGAGCCAGAATACGTTCGCCACGAGCGCCCATCGAGGGAGGACCTCGAGTCTTTTGAAACGGCGTACAATGCCGCCTGTCTGAGCATTGCCAAGGGAGAGTTTGCTCAAGGGGAGGTTCTTCTGAAGCGCGCAAAGAGTCAGTACCATCGGTGGTGGGCGTGACCCTTCTTAGTTCACGACTAATTTCGAGTCTTACCAGATATCTGTGAGACATCAGAAGAACTTTCACCGGAAGACCGGGCAGCGGAGCTGCTTCCCATTGCTGTTCAGTATCTCTATGTTCTGCTGCGGTTGGGCAAGACGGAACAAGCAGAGGCCCTGCTCGAGGAAATTTCGGTAGAGGAGTGAGTCCCCTGTCGTTCACATGACGATTACAGAAGCATGGACATTTCATGGACAACAATACTGAACCATCATTCGCACACCTAGTATCCCCGAATTATCCACGAAGAAGATTGCGCGGAACAACATTGTTCTCGCTCGCCAGACCAATGTCAATCCCTACATCCTCTACAAAGCTCTCCATGAAATACCCGAATCCATCAACAATGACCGACTTTTCGACTTCCAAAGCAACATCCTAGTGGGTAACTCTCACGCCACCGATCTTCTTGTCCAAAAATTCGACGGCATCATTCGATCAACAAACAAGGCTCTCTCCAAGAGCCCCTGTCCCTCGACAGCAGCCAATGTCAACCTTTTATCCGTTTACAACGCTGCTGCACAAGCAGAGGGCCAGACAGGCTACAAGGCCCTGAGGAAGATTCTTCCTCTACTCGAGCGTCGGCCCAAGGATCTTGGACTCTTGCTCACAGTCGTACAGCTCTACGTTAGCGAGGGCAACACCACCTCTGCGATCACAACAATGGAGCGATCTTTGCAGGCTCTGGAGGAGTCTGTTTCCGAGGCCGATCACGAGGCTCGCTTCAACCCTGGTTTGCTAAGCGCACTGGTCTCTCTTTACCAGCTCGAGGGTCGTAAGCTCCAGATCCGAACCGCTCTTGCGCAAGCTGCCAAATACTGGCGCAACAAGTCGAATACACCCGCTTCCCTTCTTCGAGCGGCAGCCACCTCGCTTCTTCATTCCGACGATAAAGCTGATCTCACTACGGCGGGCGAGCTATTCAAGGGCTTGTATCAGCAGGATCCACACGATAGACTTGCCATTGCCGGCTACATTGCATCTCATGCCACTCTCAACTACTCACAAGTGGAGTCGCAGCTTGAGCAGCTCCCCGAGGTCAATGAGTTGATTGCGGATGTGGACGTGTCCGCCTTGGAATCTGCGGGTATCATGCCCTCGGCATCCGCGGCTGCTGCTGCTGCTGCAGCCTTCGCCGGTGCTCGCAAGCGCACTGCTGCTGATAAGGAAAGTCGCAGTCGAGCCAAGCGTGTGCGCAAGTCCCGTCTTCCGAAGGACTACGATCCGGAGAAGAAGGCCGATCCGGAGCGCTGGCTGCCCCTGCGAGACCGATCATCGTACCGGCCGAAGGGCAAGAAGAATAAGCAGCGTGCTTCTGATCGGACGCAAGGCGGCCCAGTTAGCGAAAAGACCGAGGAGGCTACTGCCAACGTGGCCCAGAAGGCCAGCGGAGGTGGAAGTTCAAACGCTAAGAAGAACAAGAAGAAGGGGAAGCGGTGAAGAGGAACCGACGGGGTTGTTTCTGATGCTGTGTGTCGCGGGACTGAAGTGACATCTAATTAACAAAGTCATTGCTGATGGTGAGACATGAGAGCGGACTGTACCATTTTGAATACATAGACGAATGTCACGAAAAGGCTCTTTCCCATATTGGATCTTCTATTGGTTTGCGCTTTGGGGCTGGCTGTTCGAAGCTCAAGACGCACGTCAGTGCTCTATATTTGAATTGGTCGCCTTCTGTAGTCATACACCAAGTCTTCATCGAAATTGCACGACAGTCAAAAGGAAGCAGGGCCTTGTTTTTTTTCCCTCCCTTGAGAGATCTGGTTGAGGATCTGGGTTTGTTTCCTCTCTGAGTCAGGGGAGCCCGTTTCCAATGTGACGTGATTCAGTGACAAAGGGATCCATGTCCACCTTGATATAGATAGAAAGGTCAACCCTTTCAAGAATCGCAGTCACGAGAGAAAGCCCGGTACACTGTCTTTCAGCTTACAATGATCCGAACAGATAGAGAGGGATTCGTATTCAGTAAAGTAAATGCGAGGGAATCAACAGAGCCCACGAGACCAAAAAGCAAAATCATAAACATCATCAATCGTCGACCATCAAACTTCTCCCACCCATCAGCCCAAAGGCGTTCGAATCGTACCACACTGGCGATCGTAGTGGTCAAATATCATATGCATTATCTTGAGATCATCTGTCGCATCATTGAGACTGGTTTTGGGCCGGACCTTGAGGTCTTTCAGATCAGAAGTCGCAGCGCCCGTGAGTTGCGCGTGCATGGCTAGGAACTCCTGTTCGTAGACTTCGTTGGCGGTATTGACGTATTCGGTGCGCTTCAGACGGAGTTGTTCAGGGACTGGCCTGTTGCCGTTGGCGTCTGATATCCCGTTCCCCATGTTCACGTCGGTGTCGCCGTCTGCGTCTGTGCCATGATCGACGGTCTCCACCACGACCCTGGCCACGATAGAAGACCTGTTCATCTCGCTTGGATGACTCAGTTGATAACTGAACGAGATAGTCTTGTTCAGCCCATAGACCGTCAAATGGGCATCTGATCTCGGCACGCCGTCTACCCCCGCTTCATAGAACAGAGTAAACGGCTGGCTCGCTCCACGGGAAGATGACACTGACCCGTCTTTGTAATGGAACATGGCGTTGTAGAAGGGCTTGATAATAGAGACGTGAGAGACTGCGTCGGGAAACCCGAACGATTCCTGGATCAGAGAGAAATCATGGCTCCCGGACGTGCCGATGAAGTGGCAGAGGGCTTCACGGTCTGCGGTAGCTTCGACCTTGGGCCCAAAGATGTCGGCGAGCACAGCGTGCATATGTTTGGGAAGGTGGCGATGGGAAAGTGGGATTGAGGATGAGGATGAAGATGAGGGTTTTGGTCTGGATGGGATATTGATGTCGATGGTGTCGGTCGCATGATTGATGGTACCCTCATCGCTTGCTTCGGGTTTGGTAGTGGTAGTAGCTCCGAGGGAGCGTGGGTTGATATTGCTTACGTCTGGAGTGGACGCAAACCCGGTTATGTTCCGGCATCGAACATAGTGTATTATTTCCAGGCTCGCAAGCTCCCTCTTGAAGACTTCAGTGAAGCAGGGCGCATAGCGACGTGCACAACTAATGAAGAACTGAGGACGCGAGCAGTCTGAGCTGAGCGCTGAATGAGACGAGGTGTCTGATGACTTGTGGTCGTCACCGAGGGCCGCTCGTATCTGACTCAAAGTGCTCGGGCTCAGGCTAAGAGGAGTTTTGACCATGACATGTTTGCCGGCTTGGAGAGCGGCAATGGTGTAGGGCTCATGTTGACGGAAGGGGAAGAGATTGATGATGAGGTTGACCTCGGAGTTTTGAATGACTTCTTCTGGAATGGCGGTGACGCGCGGAGAAGAAGACCCCTGTTGGATAGATAGAGCAAGCTCTTTGGTGTCGGCATGGACGATGGTGAGTGCGTAGTGTTGACTAAGGGACGAAAGAATGCCCACATAGATGGGCTCTGTGGCCGGGGTGAGGCCGAGAATTCCGACTTTCAGCACCGTGGTCGCCATGGGTGGGGGGCTCCGTTACTGAGCGATATCCGAGATGAGAAGAGAGGAAAGTGAGCAAAGAATGCGTTGTTCAGAAAGAGAGAGAGGGACAGAATCAAGCCTTCAGCCCGGTCTCGATAGATGTAGCGGTCAGGAAACGAAGAGCGGACAGTCACAAATAGTCATGAAGGACCAGACAACGCTTGCGAACCCAATTTGGAATCAAGGTCGAAAACGAGGCAAATGGGGATTCCAAATGATACTTCCGGCATTCGTCTCCTCCACCAACTTTCGGAATTGGAGTTTAGCCTTATATACCACCGCCTCATACAGATATGCTTCGCCCTCTTATCGTTTCAATTGGCGCTTATCGCGGGCATCCTTGCATCAATCGATCATAGCTCGTTGATAGTTGATATGACATCACCGGCTCTAGCGGCACTGCGGTCACCATTGGGATACACGATCGTGAGCAATCAAGATTTTCTAACACGCTAGTTGCCAATTCACAGGACCGCTGCTGTTGGTTCGAATGATTTGGCTTGTCAGAAGAGGCCGTGGCGCTTCGATCCCACGGCTTGCGAGTACGGGTGTTTAGCTTCTGCATTACCGAAGCCACGGGATTGTGGCCTAATCAGGCTAATTCGTGTAAGTGGTTCTTTGCTTCCAAGTACAGCGAATAATGAGAGTGTTTGGGTACAATTGTACGCTGTTGGAACTCCTCCAGAAGGTGGTAGCTGGCTCGTTGGCGATGCCCTCTCGCCAGTACGTGTATATGTATTGTGGACAGCTTGAGGAACGGCCAGGGTCAGGGTATGCTTTTGAAGCAAATTGAGAGACTGAATAGACGCTGAGAGGCTAAACGCAAGAGGTCTATTATAGATGAAGCAGCCTGAGCTACATTCCACCTCAGAGTCGGACATACCCTTTATGGAAGAAATAGTATCAATGGTAGGATGTGTCTTATTCCATTACTTATTGTAGTAAACCTCCGATGCATATATGGCACATGGCACATGTACACCAGAAAATGAATCCGTGATCGATGTCCAATCCGGAGTGTACTACTGAAGGGCTTCCCCAGCTTCTCGAAGATCAAGTGGGGTCCAAAGGGGGCGTGGATCTCTGCATGCGCCATCCGCCATCCGCCATCCGGTCTTCCGAGCTATGCAGCAATGCAGTCAAAGGCAGTATGACTGGGAGCTCGACGTAAACAGGAGCTACTCGCTCGCCACTCCTGCTGGGGCTCAGGAAACAACTCCGCCCATATCTGGACAAACATCATAGACTATAGCCACCCACTAGGCGAGTCGGGACACAGCAATCTATGCCTGCGGTCGGCTCGTCGGGAGAATACCAGCCTGAAAATGACACGGGAAATCATCTTATTTCAAGAGATATACGTCAGACAAGGTACGCGAGCAATCACTGCAGTTATTGTAGCAAGTGTATATTCAGCAGGTTAGTAGTAGTAGTAGTAGTAGTAGTAGTAGTAGTAGTAGTAGTAGTAGTAGTAGTAGTAGTAGTAGTAGTAGTAGCAGCTGCAGTACTACTATAGAGGATGGACGACGGTACTATAGACATGCACTTGCTTATCAGCTTGCACGGTACCTCGACGGGCAATTCCCCCGTGACAGAATCAAAGTGCAGCGAGTGAACGATTCTGTCTTGACTCATATCATCCGGACTGGTCAGTCCGTCTTACAGTGGCAGACTTGAAGACTTAGGTGAGATTCCCGTGCGATGTCTGTACCTTGCACCCCCAACTTCCAAAAGTAACCGGGGTTAAATGGATTGCCAAGCTAGATTGGGTTCGAAGTTCGAACCCACTTTGCTCTCAGCCTCCGCCCTAAACCCCATCTGGTTCGGTTCGAGCCTGGTGATGCTGTCCCCATCCCCAGGCATCAGCGGGGCTCCTTTTGTCTCGTTAGACAGCATCTTGTCCACTCTCCCTCGAGCGTCTTCAAGGACCATCTCCTTCTCAACATGGGTGTAAGTAATAAGTATTTGACATTCTCTTTCGCCCACCTATTTGGACACCTACCTTCGCTCTTCTTGGAGGCATTCTCAAACTAAGGACCACTGACCCCGCATATTACCTCCCCAACACTAGTTTGCCGCAAAGCTTGCCGCTGCACAGCAGAATCAACAGAGCCAACAAAATCCCGCCATGTCGTCAAATACAGGCAGTGCTCCAGGTGCCTACAGTGGTGCACCTCCTTCGGGATATACTGGAGGGCCTCCGCCTCCAGATGCACTCCGACCGGGTGGCCATGTAAGTCATGTTCTCTCTGAAATTTCTCTCATCTAATTGTTGTCCCTCGATGCCCTGTCTACCCCGCGCGACGTCATCTCCAAAACATTCTTGCTGATGACGAGCGTCTCAACACGTGCAGCAGCAGCAACAACCACCCTCTGCATACCAGGCATACCCGGGATCACCTGCGCCTCAAGGATCGGTAAGTGCGTGACTTTGCTGGTGTCAAGAAGTTTCAAAAAGAAAAAAAGCGTACCAGCGATCTTGAATCTCGCTATCTTCAGTCTCTCTCTCTCTCTCTGCTCCTTGTTGTTATTGAACATTTTGCCCCTCTCCACTGGTGCTTGTGTACCCGCAGTACCCCTCCATCAGTGATCTTTCTGTCTGCTTTGCGCATCTCCCTTTTTACACACACACACACCCTCTCTCTCTCTCTCACTCTCTCTCCACTTTCCCCGCCATCGATCATCGACGGATTTCTTCCACCGGACACTTTTCAACACTGTCGTCATTCTTCATCATCTTCATCTTCTTCCATTCACCATGTCGGGTCATTATCAACGTCCAGGCCAACAACCTCCATATGGTGGCTCACCTGCTCCATCATACCAGCCATACAACAATAATGCGCCCTCTCCTGCGCCGTACTCGCAGCAGCCGCCTCAACAGCCGCCCGCCGGCTACCCCGCATACCAGCAGCAGCAACCACCATCGCAGCAAGGCTACAATCGCCCTCCGCCGCCACCTCCTCAAGGTCAGCCCTATGGTTCAGCCCAGTCGCCTTATCCGGGCCAACAATCTCCCTACCCAGGCCAGTCACAGTCGCCTTATCCGGGCCAACAGCCACCGTATGCAGGAACACACTCTCCATACCCCGGACAATCTGGACAGCAACCTCAGTCGCCCTATCCAGGTCAACAGCCACCTTATTCTGGATCGCACTCTCCGTATCCTGGACAACAACCTCCATCTTCCTATGTACACAAAGCCCCCCTTTCCTTGCGACGCCTCAGCCTTGTTCAATTTGCGCTCATGATATTTTTGCTTCTTTGACAATTTACAACTTGGACCTGCTTTGGGTTCGATCCAATAGCTAACTTCTATACACAGAATCAGCCACAGTACCCTCCTCGCCAGGGTGCTCCCTATGGTCAACCTGCGCCCTCCCCCGGACCTCCCGGCGGACAATCCTATGGTCCTCCGGGCGGTCCTGGAGGTCAATATGGGCCTCCCGGGGGTGCACCGGGCGGCCAGGGTGGTCCAGCCACCCCCCAGCAAGTCGATGCGTACCGTCGTGTGCTAGACGATACCATTCGTGAGAAGCAACTGCAGAGATTCTATCCTCCAGGCTCCCCTGCTCTCGAGGGTCTTGTACAATTTCTCGCACACGAAGCACCCTCTCGCTTGCAGCGCATTGTGCATGAACTCAATGTGCCCATGGAGGTGGCCACTGATTTGATGAAGCTGGCCCTCTTCGACACCGTCCTCTACGTAGATGACAGTGGCTCCATCGAATTCGAGGAGAAAGGTCTTCGTAAGGAACAGCTTCGTCAGATCTTGGGCATCGTGGCCACCGTTGCCTCCAATTTTGATCGGGATGGCATCGAGGTGCGCTTCATGAACTCGTCCGAGGAGGGTCATGGAATCAAGAACCCGGACGATGTCGAGCGACTCGTCTCTCGCGTCCGCTTTTCCGGCTTGACACCTCTTGGCACCAGTCTGCGCCAGAAGGTCGTCGATCCCCTCGTGATCGGCCCGGCTCGATCGGGCCGTCTGCAGAAGCCGGTCTTGATCATCACCATCACGGACGGCCAGCCCGCGGGTGAGGCCCATAGCACCGTGCGAGACACCATCAGCTACGCCGTCAATGAGATGCAACGGGCGCAATACGGCACGGGGGCCGTCTCTTTCCAGTTCTCGCAGGTCGGTAATGACACTCGTGCTCGGGATTTCCTCTCCGATCTGGACGAGGATCCTGAGATTGGTCAATTGATCGATTGTACTTCGAGTCAGTGAACCCCTTTGACTTTCTCGTTTCCTCGACCCTCTCGAGCTCCTGGACTGAGACTAACACAATCATCATTGCAGACTTTGAAGTTGAACAGGACGAAATGTCTCGGGCTAACCCCCCAGTACACCTGACTCGTGAGCTTTGGGTACGTCATAAGCCCTTGTGAAACCTCTGTCAAGTAGGACGTGCGGGGAAAAGCTTTGCTAATTCATACTCCTCTGTATAGTGCGCCAAACTTATGCTCGGTGCGATTGACAGCTCATACGACACCAAAGATGAACAGGGCAGCCGACAGAGTGGACCTGGTGGTTCTGCTCCTGTTCCCCCTCCCGGCCAGTATGGCGGCGGTGGTGGTTATGGCCAGGGCCCTCCTCCCCCGCAGGGTGGTCCCTACGGCGGTCCCTACGGCGGTCCTCCACAGGGCTATCCGCCGCAACAGTACGGCCAGCAACCCGGTTATCCTCCGCAACAGCAGCAGCCTCCTTACCCCGGGGGTGATCGTGGACATGGCCAACCTCAGTCTTATGGCGGAGGTTATGGTGGCCCGCCACCACCCGGTGGCCCAGGCGGATATCCCCCGTCTGGTGGCTACGGCCAGCCCCCACCCCGTCGCTACTAGTCTACAGTTGGGAAAACATGACGCAGCCTCGACGAGAAGCTTCCAGAGCGATGTGGATTGGAAATGTGGGCTTTAATGCCGTCTTTCAGTCCACTTGGGCGGGTCATTTCAGACACGAGCAAAGTCCTTTACCTGAGGGTTGGTGATAATATGATACCACACTCGGATTCCTTCGATTCTATTATTATGACTTGAACGAGGAGTCCGTTTTTTTCCCCAAATCACGTCGATACATTTTTTTTTTCAAATTGTATTGTTTATATTGTCCTCGCGTTTCTGAAGCGCAAACCTCGTTGTGTCATTCAAGACTGGTCAAGGGCTGGTCGCATATGTCACTTGTGCATTTGTATGGAGAAAGGATCATAGATGAGGGTTCTCTCTAATAGTCTCGTCAATCCTCAACTCTTCATAGATGCTGCATCTTGGCTTGGCTTCATCGATGCAAGCCCGATCGACTGCGATGAGGCTTCTATTTTCGAAAGATCTCGCAGCGGTCACGAGTCCACGAGTCCACGAGTCCATACTCCGGGACAGGCAGTAATTCAAGTGGTAGCGTTCCCGTTCCCGTACCCGTACCCGTACCCGGAATGTGAATCCCAGGTTCGTCTGGCGACAAGTTGGAGGATACGGCCTGATCGGAGCAGCGATAGCTCCAGGGATAACAGACGGGACGTCGCCCCAGCACGTAATCACGAAGACGAGGAGCAGAGCGATCGGTGACCTTTATGTCGTGGAAATAATAATCTGCGTATCGGTGTTACTAGTGAGTCGTGACTGTTTTTGGGTGGGGAGGAATGGTTGTCCAGGACTGAAGGCAGTGGCACTGGATGGCCGAGTGACCAGAGTCCTGGCTGTCCTTCGGCTGAGGTAGGGAATAGGGATAATGGAAGCGTAGGTTGTGTGGTACTAGGTTATTAGGTACTCGATAGTAAGTTGGGCTAGTGGGCACTTTAGGCTCCAGCATATTTAAACTCCAAATACTACGGGTACTATTAACCGCTGTACTGCAAACTTGGCAAAGTGCAAAGCCTGCGTCTGAGACGCAGTGGCGGCGTTTTGTATGATTCTGTCAAACATTTAGTTGTCGTCGTCGTCGTCGTAGCAGTAGCAGTAGTATATTCAATCTCTCTCCCCGACTCTCCGACACCACTGTACGTTTACAGAGCTTCCATGGTCTACATGATCAAGTGACGACTCAACAGATTCACAAGTTGGAAGCATGATTGGCTTGGACTTGAAAAGAAGACAACCCCGGTCCAGTCCACTCTCCACGAGTTCACCACTTTACAGAGGTTCAAGCGCTCCAGACTACCTGGGGAGGCAATCGAGACCGAGTGGGTCAATTCTCCTCCCGTGGACTTGGAAGAGCGATTGGGATTTGAGAGCCGGCATTAAAGGTGGGTTTGGTTTCTACGCGTGGAGGTCAGAGTCCATGCAAGTCCTTGCCAAGTGAAGAGTTGGAACTTAGTAGTTAGTGTACTGGTGTCTGTCTTGGGGGGCGAAGTTGATCCGGAGTTGTGGATGAGGACGTGCTGGGTGGTACTTCTGGTAAGTCACTGAGTTACCTCAGCCTCCTAGGAGTAGCAGTGTCTTCAAGTCTTGTCCATGGATCGTGACGGTCGCAGGTTGGTTCTGGAAGGTGTCATGGTAGGAGGAAGGCTTCGAGGAACTTTCTCTTTCGTTTAGAGGGCTTGGGGGGTTTTTTGGCCTGATCCAGTTGTTACTGTTCATAGTTCATACTTCATACCTGTCATACTAACTTGGGAAGATGTTGGTCTAGATGGTACAAGTACAAGAGTCACTGTGACTGGAGTGTTGGATACTTAAGTACCTCTACTACCTTAGTAAGTACTGAGTCTCCTGACCTGTCCACCCATGTGCGAACAGGGTCTTTTCCAATAGGCTTCTTGCGTTGACCCTTGGAGAGCTGCTCGTACGCTGCAGCGAGAATAAGTCATCTTGCAACTAGAATAGCAACCAAGTAGGAAAGAGTAGTGAAGTTCATGAACTACTACTAGGCGACCAGGCTGGTGGGCGGTGCTCCAACGATAGACTGCGAGTGGAAATGCTTTCTCCATCGACCGCGTTGCACGCTCCACATCCCTAAAGTTAAACCTCTTTCACAGAGTCAAAATCCTAAAAGTCTCGGGTTCGATGGACCCCAAATTCGCCTCTCTTCGTTTTCGGGAAGAACCTCAACCAGAGTTGGCCTGACTCTCCAGACAATTGACTTTTGGAGGGGCTTGGGTCCCATGTACCGCACTCCAGGACTAAGAGGATGCCTGGGTTGTTGTACGTACTCTTTCGCCCCTAATCAAGCCATGTAGTACATGGAGGATTACCCAAAACGGTGGTCGCGAGAGTTCCTGAACCACTGTTCTTTTTCTCTCAAGGAAAACCGTAGGCATCTGCGCTTCCACATCCATCAAACTCTTGTCTTTCTCTGGCTTGCGGAAAAGGAAAAAAAAAGTGTCTGCCTTGTCTGCGGCTCGAGTCTCTGCAAGTGTCTGCAGTTCCCAAGAACAAGCCGCCTCACGCTCGTCTCGTCGGTTTCGGGCATCTTGCCGCATCCGGTCTGGCCACAGCCTCCTACACGCTGTCTCCAGTTGAGAAAGGCCCCCCGGGCGCTTGTGTTGTATGTATACAGTTGGTGTTTCACTTTCGACTGTGATGTTGCTCTTTTTCCTCTCTTTCCATGAACCCTGATGTGTTGTAAACAGTCAAACTCAACGCTTTTACCGAGATTTGGATGCGAAACTAATAAGATACTGTGTTGGACAGCTCGCGTTCATTGAATCTGTTCATTGAGGAGATCCAGATTTGCGACCGAACGGCTTCATTTTTAAGGAGCCGCAAGTTTCCCAGACAAACGACGATTGTTCATGGCCCTGTCGACAACTCCCATGGCCTAACTGAAAGCATGAGCGTGATCCTCGCTGTCTACCATCTCGACGTCTTGCGATACAATTTCGTCATCGATCGCTGATCTCCGGCCGACGCAGACTTACAAGAAGAAGCAAGGATCGTCATCGGTCCCAACGGTCGCACAGCAGGCACAGGTTCTTTGGTCATGTCGAGCTCAAACAACACGCCTTCAGATGGCAGCTCGTACTCGGCGGATCATACCCATCATTCAAGTCAATCAGATCCCATGCGTCGGTCGTCGCTCGCTGCGGCTCAGAATTCGCCCGAGAATGCGGTCGCTGGCGATCGCTCGTCACAGCAGTACCACGTGCGCTTCTCGACCGACGAGCCGACCGTCACTCTCCCCCAACCGTCCTCGTCCCCCACCGACCGACGGCCGGACTCGCGAGGTCTGACAGTCGACACTGCGCTGACGCCCCCGACGACGGGCCTTTCACCACGATCTCCAACTTCACCTTTCACACCTCTGAGCCCGGACTCGGCCGCCACCCCATCGCGACCGCGGAACCGCGGGTATTCGCTTCGACGCTCGATCTTCAACAAGACCTTTCAGGCACAGGATGAAATCGCCGATGTAGAATTGAGCGAGCCAAAGGCCGGGTCATGGAGGAATCAAGAGGCAGGGACGTCAATCGCAACCAGGGCGGTGGACGAGTTCACTGCCAAGCACCCGGAGAATGAACTGAGATCCGCGCCAACGGCCACAATCGAATGGGTCAAGGAGGAATCGTCGAAATACCCTCCTTCGCGTTCGGAAGGCCCAGTACAAGAAGTGTATCTGACGGACACGCGAAGCAAATGGGCCCAGAAGAAGACTGCCGCAAGTGCGCTCGTCAGTCGTGCAGAGACGCTGCTGACAGTGATTCAAAGATTCATTCTCCGAATCAAGGACATTCCGCCCACGAAAGATGGTCGACACATTGATCTCAACCCGTCTCTTGTGGACACTCTCGTTGATGAGCGCACGGGCAAGCCGTATTGCGCCAATTGGATCCGATCAAGTCGGTACAGCTTCTGGAGTTTCTTTCCCCGGCAACTGTTCGCGCAATTCACCAAATTGGCCAATTTCTACTTCCTCATCGTGGCCATTTTGCAGATGATCCCCGGGCTGAGTACGACGGGAACGTTCACGACGTTTGTCCCTCTGTTAATCTTTGTGGGAATTTCTATGGGCAAGGAAGGGTTCGATGATTGGCGGCGATATCGTCTGGACAAGGAGGAGAATAATCGGTTTGCACGTGTGCTTCGTCCCGGCCAGACGCCGGTCTTCGATGGTGCCTCTATTGCAACTGGTGCTCACGGCTGGGTGGATGTGAAGTGGCAGGATATTCGCGTTGGAGATGTGATTAAGCTTGAACGTGACCAGCCTGTTCCCGCCGATTTCGCCCTTCTCCATGCCGATGGCCCCAATGGGGTTGCCTATATCGAAACGATGGCACTGGACGGTGAGACGAACCTGAAGAACAAGCAACCCTGTCAGGCTGTTTCCAAGGTCTGTGCCACAGTCGACGATATGGTTTGCAATTCCTTGCATTTCGTCGTGGAGGATCCCAACATCGATCTTTATAAATTCGACGGCCACGTCACCGTCAATGGCCAAGAGAAGCTGCCGTTAACCAACAACGAGATTGTGTATCGCGGCAGCATTCTTCGCAACACCGACAGCGCACTCGGCATGGTGATCTACACCGGCGAGGAGTGCAAGATTCGCATGAATGCCAACAAAAACCCACGCATCAAGAAGCCAGCCCTTCAAGCCAAGGTCAATCGCGTGGTCGTGATCATCGTGCTCTTGGTTGTCACTCTCGCGGTGGCCTGTACTGTTGCCTACAAGTACTGGGCACAGGATGTGGAACGCTATTCCTGGTATATCAGTGATGCGGCCGTCTCCTACGGTCCGATCTTCACCTCCTTCCTGATCATGTTCAATACCATGATTCCCATCTCTCTGTACGTGAGCATGGAAATCGTCAAGGTCGTGCAGATGCTTCTGCTGAATGATATTGACATGTACGACCCTGAGACCGATACGCCGATGGAAGCGCGCACGTCAACTATCAATGAGGAACTCGGTCAGATCAGCTACATTTTCTCGGACAAGACCGGCACTCTGACCAACAACTCAATGCGCTTCCGCAAGATGAGCGTGGCGGGTACTGCGTGGCTGCACGATCAAGACCTGCAGGAGGAAGCGGCCCACGAGGGGGAAAAACTCATCCACAAGAAGCGCAATCTCAAGGGGAAGAAGGCTGCCAGGAGAAAGTCCACTGCCTCAGATCTCCTTACCAGTCTTGCCCGTCTGTCCAACGTATCTGCAGCTGCCGAGCAGGAGCGTCGAAATGGACAATCGGTCCCGTATCGAACCGTGGAGATGCTGGAGTATATTCAGCGCAAGCCATTTACTGTTTTCGCCCGAAAGGCGAAACTCTTGCTACTGGCCATGGCCTTGTGCCATACCTGCATTCCGGAGGAAGATGTTGAGACTGGTGAGATTTCTTTCCAGGCCGCCTCGCCCGACGAATTGGCTCTTGTGATGGCTGCACAGGATCTGGGTTACCTGGTCACTGACCGGCAATCAAACACTCTCACTATCCGCACTTACCCGAACGGTGTGAATGAGCCTGCGGTGGACGAAGTGTACGAAGTTATGGATGTCATCGAGTTCTCGAGCAGCCGAAAGCGCATGTCAGTCGTCGTCCGCATGCCAGACAAGCGTGTCTGCCTGTTCTGCAAAGGCGCCGATACTGTCCTGATGCGTCTGCTAAAGAGAGCTGAACTGGCTCATGAGAAGGCTACGCAAATCGAGCGTCGAGCCAGCAAACGCAAGGCTGCTGAAGCGAGCTCGGTGATTCGTCGGAACAGTGAATACCAGAGCCGCAAGGACAGCGGCGTTCGAAACAGCCTGAGTCGGCCCAGTATGAGTCGTTCTAGTTTCGCTCACCGTCAATCGTCAGTCTCTGGCCATCACGCTTCATCTGTGCGCGAAAGTATCGATCTTTGGCTCCGCGACCGTGAGAATGAGGGGAGAACGCCCAATCGCGAAAGTGAGAGCATGTACTACAGCCCTCGGCCTTCAGCTCAAATGGGCCGTCACTCCACGGCTCTGTCGGACTCTGGTAATTCCAGCCAGGAGGATGAGGACGACGATTGTGACCTGGTGGAGGAGGCGCTTGTCGTGGACGAGGCTGCGGTGTTTGAACGCTGTTTCCAGCATTTGAATGATTTTGCGACTGATGGGCTCCGCACCTTGCTGTATGGCCATCGTTTCCTGGACGAGAGCACGTATCAAAACTGGAAAACTGCGTATCACAATGCCTCTACTAGTATCGTGGATCGTCAGCAGAAGATTGAGGAGGTTGGTGAACAAATTGAGACTCAACTTGAACTGACAGGCGCCACTGCGATCGAGGACAAGTTGCAAAAGGGTGTGCCCGAGGCTATCGACAAGCTGCGGCGCGCAAATATCAAATTGTGGATGCTGACTGGTGATAAACGCGAGACGGCCATCAATGTCGGGCACGCCTGTCGTCTGGTCAAGGACTACTCTACATTGACTATCCTCGATCAGGAGAACGGCGATGTGCAGGAGAAGATCGTTGATCTCACCTCCGATCTGATTCACAACAAAGTGGCTCATTCCGTCGTGGTGGTTGACGGTCAAACACTCTCCGAGATTGAGACTGACCAAGTCGTTCGAGACCAATTCTTCCAACTTGCGATTCGGGTTGACTCGGTCATCTGTTGTCGTGCCAGTCCCAAGCAAAAGGCATTTTTGGTCAAGTCGATCCGTACACATGTCAATGACTCGATCACGCTGGCTATCGGTGATGGTGCCAACGACATCGCCATGATCCAGGAGGCTCATGTTGGTATTGGCATTACTGGTAAAGAGGGACTACAAGCGGCGCGCATTTCGGATTACTCCATCGCGCAGTTCCGCTTCCTCGTGAAGTTACTCTTGGTCCATGGTCGGTGGAACTACGTCCGTGTCTGCAAGTATACTCTGGGCACTTTCTGGAAGGAAATGCTCTTCTACCTGACGCAGGCTTTGTACCAGCGCTGGAATGGATACACCGGTACCTCGCTCTATGAGCCGTGGAGTCTGAGCATGTTCAATACCCTCTTCACTTCACTGTGTGTAATTTTCCTGGGTATTTTCACCAAGGACCTTTCTGCATCGACCTTGCTCGCTGTACCCGAACTCTACAGCAAGGGCCAGCGGAATGGTGCCTTTAACATTCGACTTTACCTTGGTTGGACCTTCATGGCTGTCTGCGAAGCCATGATCATCTTCTTTACCATGTACGGTCTCTTCGGCATGGTTCAAATCAACCCATCCGACATCGATACCTTCTCTCTTGGACTGCTCACCTTCACCGCCTGTGTCGTGGTCATCAACCTCAAGCTGCAAGTCCTGGAGGTTCACAACAAGACCTGGCTCTCCTTGCTTGTCGTCATCATTTCGGTCGGTGGCTGGTTCCTTTGGAACATGATCCTCTCCAAGCAATACAAGATGTCTTCCGGCAAAGGTGTCTACGCCGTCCCTGGCAATTTCCTCAATCACGTCGGACACAACCTACTCTTCTGGGTTGTGCTACTTTTATCTGTCGCGGCCGTCCTCCTCTTCGAAATAACTGTCTCCACTCTTCGTGCTCTATTTTTCCCCACAGATGTCGACGTCTTCCAGGAATACGAGCAGGATCTTGAGATCCGCAAGCGGTTCGAGGAAGCTTCCGCCTCGGAGCTCCAACAAGGCTGGGATCGTGGTACCAAGAAGTCATCTCTCGAACTCGCACGCGAAGCTGCGGATGAGCTCGCTGAGATGAATGCCCGTGAGCAACATGTTCAGGAATTGCTGTCTCGTCCTCGCGTGATGACCTATACCAAGCCCGTTGCTTATGAAGTGGAGGTGGAAGGTTACTCTAGTGGCAATGCCGGTGCCATGTCACCACCGTCACCGCCAGCAGCAGCATCTTCATCAATTAGTCACAAGGACAGCAAGACCGCACTTGGTACTGGTCCTGTGTCTGGTCCACAGACTGAGGTAATCTCCCAGTCTGAGCCCATGTCTCCGACCGAATCGTGTGCGCCGCGCCGATCAGTCGAGATTCAAGAGTTGTTCAGCCGAGGATTTGGTTCCATTCGAAAGGGCAATCTGAAGTGAGCTTGGCAGGCGGTAATCTCGTTATTATCGGTCTGTCTCCGTCTCTCGTTTCTACTTGTTCCCCGTTCGTGTAAAGTGATTCTTTTCCTCCCTTTGAGCGTGTCTTTTCTACCTTTGCTTCTTTTCACATCTTCGCCTTGCTCAGGCTATGATTGAGGGATTTCAACGAGGAGGTACCCCCTTCTCTCTCTCGGCGAAGTGCTACTGTCGGATTCCCAACTTTCCCCCATTGATCTCTATACAGCCTTGTCACTTTCCTCCCTGCTTCGCACTGTCTTTGACTATGACTTTTTTCCTGCATGCTTCCTGTCTAGTCTTCATATGGCCCCCTCTTGATACCCCCGACTCGTTCAGAGTCTGGCTTTGCTGGTTCGCTTCGTTCTCCTTGTTTTTGGGCTTTCCGTTATTGTTCTGGGGGATTTTGATCTCCCTCTATATGTACTACGGCTCTTGTGGTCGATATTGTGCATATCACACTGAAAGACCTGCTTATTGGAATTCTAGTCCTTGCTTTCACTGTAGTTTGAGTCGTAGGCTTTCTCCCCGACTTGGTCTTTGATGGTCTAGTCATGGAAATGTCAAATGTCAAGCTTCGAAGCTGATGAACGCGTTAAAGCACGAGGCTGAACTCGATTGGAAGTGGCCCCATCCCACGGCTGCATCCAGATGAATGCTGAGCCTAGTCTTCTTCCTTTCCTCCTCTACCCGATGAAGTCGCTCAGGACATACCGTAATGTATTGTACTTCCCTCGGTGATCTTGTCTCCGGTGATCACTGGAACACATTGGATTGAATTTCATTCTCGTAGCTGGGCCCAACATAATCCCATGCTGGTGAATGTTGGCGTCAAGGTTCCCTTTTCGTACACCTTGTGAAATTCCGTGGGCGATGGAGTCGGCTGAATCTACATTCACTCCAGTCAGCCAGCGGGAGGTACAGTAGGGCTGCTTCCAGGTTCGTAGTGGGCGCTGGGTAGGTCACGCGGGAAATATATTTGTTTGCCTGGGACGGAATGCTTGGGCGACTGGCCAGTGATATTTATTTCCAACCATGGCTACAGTGGACGATATTGCCTCTATACCTTAGTGACTAGATACTAGCTTCGCATGCGAGAGACAAAGAGGTATAATAAACAAGATCTGAGCATCTAAATAGTCGAGCAGAGGAATCGTGCTAACTGCCCGTACCGTGCTTCGGAGCCCCGACTCACGCAGACAATTGGTCTTATAGTAGCAAAAAGTTCAACTGAATATGTAACGTAGGCAGACTCTTCCTTGCATCAGCTGTCTCCGTGGCGCAATTGGTTAGCGCGTCTGACTGTTAATCAGGAGGTTGGAAGTTCGAGCCTTCCCGGGGACGTCTGTTTTTGTGTTTTGTGCTTTTTCGAAAAATCCTGCCCTCCGACTACTTAGCATTTAGTGCCGATAACAGATCACCGCAATATGTGTGGTCCAGGGACATGCTATATTATCTTTTTGAACCTAGAGTTCAGCCGATCCTCAACCACGGAAGAGGCATGTCAGACCGTCTGCAAGTGACGTAGTACTTGATTGGGCTGGTCCATCATCCTATGAAAGCCGGGTACATCAACCGCCATGGACGTATCGAAACACGGCGTCAGCAGTAAATTGTCTATGTCAAATATTGTTTGTGACTTCTGCAATGAAAGCGGCCCTGATCGTCTTCCTTCATCAAGCCATCTCATATCGATCATGACGATTCATGTAGTTTTATTTGGCAGTTCATAGTTTCAAAGCCGGTCTACTTCCTTATTCTCCGTATCAGGAAAAGCCCGTGACCCACCGGCAGCGCCCTCTCTGCCAAGCGCCTGAGACTTGATAAGACTCTCGGCGCCCGCGCGTCGTATTGCCCATCTCCGCCTTTCCACATGCGGATCTCCTTCCGCTCCGAAGGGGAAAACCGATTCCTCCCTTCGTTCGTATTCTCTTCAAAGGCACCAGTGGCCAGCAACCGGAATTCCTCCTCGCTCCTGCAATGCTGAGTTACAGTTCACGCGAGTCACCCCCATTTGAGTCCATACGTCTGTCCATATGAGCTCCCGCTATACTCGAGCGTATACGTAAACGTCCCAAACCCACCTCGACGAAACCCGTTTCTGCCCACTTCCCGGCATTTCTGCCCGCCGCGATCCTCACGGTCACAACCCACCGGCACAAGCAGAGAGGCACAGCCAAGGACCTCCGCGGAAGCACAGCCCACGCGTCAGATACGAGATTGGAGGCACACCAAGGCGCAGCCACCCACTACATCATGTTGTGGAAGGGTGGAGATGGGCTTGCTTCCGCCTCGTGGGCCTGGAGGAAAATTGCACGCTTTGCAATTGCCTTTCTGGCCGTCCTTGGCGTATTGATTCTGCTGTGGCCCTCACGCGCCAGAGAAGCGCCCGCTGCTGCTGCGGCGCCTGCGGATGATGCAGGTCCCGTCCAGTCTAATTTCACAATCTCCCCCAATGTGAAATGTGATGTAGATCTGAAAATGCTAGACCGGTTTGGTGTTGAGAAGCTGGCTCAATATACGCGGCGGCGGATCGCGGTGACCTTTTCCGACGAGCAGGTGCCGATGCGACAACAGATGGATCAGCCCTTGCTGGAGGGTCAGACGCGCGGCGCAGCGAGTGGAGGTGAAAGCCCACACGAGCAAGCACTGGACGGCTGTACGATTCCCGCGCCGATTACCATTGTGACGCCTCGTCCTCCCAAGATGGCCGACGCGTCCCATATAGATTTCGGCGTGGCGACCTCCATTTCCCGACTGAATGAATCCCTGGATCAATTCGCACATTGGGCGGGATATACGCGCACGAGAATCTTTGCCATTGTCGAACCGATGGAGTCGGAATCCGATACAAGGGAAGGGATTGCCAATGTCAAGGCCAAGGCGGATAGTATTGGAATTAATTTGATCGTCTCGGAGTCAAAAGACGACTACCTTCATCGATACTTTGCGCTCGTCAGTCTCTTGGAAAAGAACTTGCGCGAAGCTACGCAATGGGCGTGCATTATTGACGACGACACATTCTTCCTTTCAATGCCAGCCCTGGTCCAGGCTTTGGGGGAGTATGATCACACGAAGCCCATGTACGTTGGCGGGTTGAGCGAAGGAATTCCTCAGATCAGCGAATTCGGAATCATGGCGTTTGGAGGCGCCGGTGTCTTTCTCTCGCGGCCATTGTTATCGATCCTCGGCACCGTGTACGAGGTATGTGAGCAGATGACCTGGACGGGAGACCGTCGTATTGCCCACTGTATCTATGATCACACCACGACCAAATTAACGGTGGATCACCGCCTGCGTCAACTCGACCTGTTGGACGATGCGTCCGGTTTCTTCGAATCTGGACGTGAACAGCCTCTGAGTGTTCACCATTGGAAATCTTGGTTCCACATGGACATGCCAAAGTTGAGCACCATCTCCGAAGTTTGCGGTCCATCTTGTCTACTGCGTCAATGGCAATTTAGCGATGGCTGGTTTCTGACGAATGGGTATTCGATCGTCAAATATGGATTTCCGCCAGCGCCAGACGACGTCAGTGTGGAAATGACCTGGAATCCGCTCAACGGCGCAACGATCGAGTCATATCTGCATGAACTGGGCCCGATTCGTCGCAAGGATGAGCATAAAATGAGTTACTTGCTGCAAGACTCGCAGATGGAGTCGGACGGCAGCGTCACGCAGTGGTATATTCTGCGTGACAAGATCCAGGGTGATCAGATTTTTGAGCTCACTTGGCAAAAACCATGAATGAATGATATGACTTTTGGCCGATAACTGGCATCTCAATGATATAATCCAGCATTTTTGGCCAGGGTGTTTTCAACCGGACGAGGGCTTATGACTCTCCATTCTATTTCTTTGTCGGTGGTCATGTTTTTATGTCTCTGTTTCTCCTTCTCAACCCTCCCCACCCCCTTCTCCCATTGTACATATAGGGGGGGGTGGGGGCTTTTTGTGGGAGGTCTCGCGATTTAACATTCAATCAGCGAAGAGCATGAGATGATCGTATGGTCTACGAAAGATTGCCTCCTCATTAATAATTCACATGAACATTGTGATTGCCGGAGCCTGTCGATTGATTGACTTGTTCTTGTTTTATGTTTCAATTCCTCTGGTATGGCGTATCTGCATATTTTCGTATCTGCATATTTGACTTGATAGAGTTCGTCTCCTTTTTATTCACACAAGCCATTCCACCACCTAACGTGTCAATTAGTCAAGACGGTGTATTTGAAATGAGCTGCCCATCAGACGCCAACTCCAGATTCCTCATCATGACATGAGCACAGGGAGGGTCACGAATCGCGAGGGCAATCCTACTTACATGCACTACATTGAATACGTTCAGTTATCAGGTGCGTGTAAATCCTGGGCTAGAGCTGTTATCAACAATGAGAATGGGCATGGCATCCCTTACACCTCATAAGCTAACCATCATTTTTGTGATCGAAAGCAACAAGATTCAAGAGTCTTACCGAATAAATACTATAACTCAGTCTCTCTTCTTCCCGTATCTACTTTAGTGAAAGACCACAAATTAATTATCAGGTTACGTAACAAAGAGATTTCACATCTTCTACTACATTACAGGACGTAACTAGAGCAAAAGAAGATGCAGGATGATTGATCCACTGGGACCTCGTTCAAGCGAGCTTCATATACCATATCCATGATTCCACGGCGTCTCAAGACAGAAACATGGATTGTGATGATGACTCGCCACATATAATAAAGGATTCGAGGCTTGAGAGCATTCGGGAGCGAATATTACAGGGCCGGTGGAAAAGCTGGGTATGAACAGCTTGATGATCTATGAACTTGATAAGGGGAAGCTCATGTGTTTTTTGGGGGAGACTTTGTGGAAGAGAACTTGGAAGAGATTTCTTGTTCTATCTTCATCATCTTCTGCTTAAGGACTTAGGGCTGCTTACCGAAGTCCTGGTCTAGAATGAGTAGTCAACGTTGAGTAGAGCAGATCACATGGCTTGTTTTCTTGAAGAGAGATTACATACAAAGTATCTAGAAGCAAGAAATCGTGCACATTATCGTCGACACGGCTGCTGCGATGTCACTGGGGGATTCAACCAATAGACAAATCATGTGCATCTATCCAGAGGACTAAAAGTGCTCGACGTCCAATAAAGCTGAACTCGAATGATAAGACTACATCAATAAATGGCCCTTTTCAAAGGCAGAATTTCCAAATCTCGAACGAAGCGCCTATTGCGCTTGCGGAAATTGGAAAAGTTCAAATGCCGAGCGTGAAGTATGATCTGCGGCGCTTCGTGATTATTTTCCCTGTTCTTATTTGTCTGGGTTTGAATTGCTTTTTCCTTACCCCTCTTGATCTCTCTTATCTGACTGGTATTCTACTGTAGTAAGGTAGAACTTTGTTTTGCCTCCGGAGTTGCTTTGCCACGAGGTATTACGCCATAGAAAGGATCCGATCTTGTCTAACGGGTGAGCATTGTGAGCTGTGAAGGTGTAGAGCCATGTCAATTCAATTGGCACGATTCGTATTTGCGAAGAAAGTGCAGCGCTGCTTTCTTTGCAGTATAGTGTATAGTGTATACAGTATACACGATTAGCAAGCATCTCAGCGGATTCCAGCGTTACCGAATGACATCATGATTCTCTTTGGCTCCTTCAATCTGCCAGGCAGCACCACAAGAATCGCTTACCACATTTTCCCGATCTCATGTTCAGTCCTGGTCTGGACGTGTCCTCTGCCGGAGTCAGAATGCAGTGCTTTTTCCAACACCCGCTGTACTAATAGCATCCATGTGCCGAATCAACTCGAGCCGGACGAGCCGGGTCCCGTCTGTACCCTGTAGAGATCTCTCCTATCGCCATGCACACGCGCATTCGAGGCGTTCCACCATCTCGTGATCTTGCCCGTCCGATGGTGCTGGTAATTTGTCGTACCATGGATGTTGATTAAGTCGACAGCGTCCACGCGGGATAGCTCTCAGGTAGGTAGAACAGGAAAGTAGACGCAGGTCTGTTAGTACCTGACCAACTCGAACCAAACCGAGCAAAAAGTGGTGTAGGCCCGCGGTTCTACGGCCCATGCGCATCAAAGGACCTGCTTTTTTCCATGCTTGGAGAAGTTGGAACTGCGGATTGGTGTGGCTGTGACTGGAGTTGGAGAAGCTATGGATCGGGCAATTCAGGCACGGGTGCCGGTGGATATACACCGCAGGATCTTTATTCATGGGTGACTTTGAAAGTCATACGTCTCTTCCTACAGTAAATCCTTACCCAATCACTCGGAATATGTGCTTTCGAGTCTCGACAGCTTCTAATGCGGAAGGAATGGTATCCCCGAGTGGAGCTTACTCGAGGGTTCAGACTACGATCGAGTAACAGTCGCCTTTCTGATGTATACTTGCTAAGATGAGTGTTTGTCCGTTGTAACTTGTCACATCTTATTACGGTTGTATGTTGTTCACTCGAGGACTAGAGAAGCCGGGAGTAAGGGAAAAAATACCACAACTAGGTGCCTTATGCTCGTCCAATACTTTAGAGCAAATACTCTAAGCCCAGGCTTAGGTGATAACAAAAAAAGTCTTCGCATCTCAAGGTATTTCCCTTATCTTGTCCCGATTCACCAAAAAGAAGCTTTTTTTTTTTAAAAAAAAAAAAAAAAAAAAAAAAAACATAACCAAATCCAAAAACAACCACCATCAAATTAAATCTCAAAAAATCACGACCCATCTCCCAAAGCCCTGTAAATCCGATACAAAATCCGTAAATAAAGAACCCAAGTCGGTCTGCCGTCTCAGCCACAACCACAGTGGAACCTCGGGAAACTCGGGGGACTCGGAGCTAATTTCTTGACTCGACTCTCGTCGTCTACTACTCCCGTGGGCGTGGTGAGTGAGTTCGGATCGGAGGACACGGTGGAGCTCCGGGGCACAGGCGGGATAGTGATACCGTACCGATTGATCTACACACCAGGATCGGCTACGGTCGTGAGCTTCTGGAGCGGCGCGAGGGAGAAAGAGAGATGGGTTACCCAGATGGATGGTCTTGGCTTGGCGATGGTAGTGGACACTGGATAGTGGATTGGTGAATGGTGGAAGACTGGATGGTAGTTGCGCCCGATGGAATCCGGGTGGGAAAGTGTCCGAGGAGCTGGAGAGATTGGGAATGGAGAGATGGATTGGAAACAACGGGACAAAGTAGTGAAGGTAAGTTGGGCTTGAAGCGAAAGTCTACCGTCACTGTGGCTCGATCGAGATCAACCTAGTACTGTAGATGTGCTATACTATTTACGTAGCTCTTGGGTTGAGACTCACCTCCACGAGGCTCTGCACCCACTAGATTAGAAATGAACTGCACGTATATTGTTCATGGCGTTAGGCATGTATGACCGTCAGGATGCAGCAAATCCCAATCAGACATAGGGCAGGAGGACACCGTGTAGGTGAGAATTACCTATCAAGAAGCACATAGTGAATTCCACGCATGACTCGCGTCCCGAACTCCGTTCCGACTGTGGATGATGATCCACCGGGGCGGACATCGTGAGCAAATCTGCCGATAGGATCATAGCAATGACAACTTGGCGCAGAAGCGCTCATCCGGAATTTACGGTTTGCAATGCTGCCCAAAGGCGGAAGATTTCCATCAGAGGAGGGGGAGTAGAGCACTGAACCCACAGGCTAAGAAATTTGGGCGGGACCGGACCCGTCGAACCTATCTCGCTTTCTTCAGGTATCGGTCAATGAACCGGAAAATCGAAGAAGTAACTCGGGCGAGCACGCAAGAGACGGTGAAGAACACCACAGACGGGTCGGTGTCACGTCGCTTTGTGCTTAATTTTGAGATCTTCCTTGCGTATATGTGCCGCGCTGGGGAAGAGTGAGGTCCGTGGGGGCTTTGAAGGCTTCAAGGGTCACATGGTGGAATGATCACATTGGTAAGTACGTAGCTCACTAGCTGAGGGTTACTGAGTTAGGTAGGCAGGTCACGCAGGTGGTGCTGCTGACGTTTGGCTCTCAGTATTTTTGGGCTTTTTTTTTTTTCCATCCCTCCCCCAAAGATCTTAATTTCCCTCGTCTTGCTCATGTGGGGAGGCTCCAGACGCGCACCACTTGCTGTTCCATGGAACCTTCCACGATTCTTCTAGAAGCACGCTAGAAGGACAAGAGAAGGCTTGGCGTGTTCCACGGCTAAATTAGGCAATTGGCAGTGTTTGGGGCGCCGCCCGCTCACCGCTGGGTTGGGCTTACCAATTTGGATAAAAGGACGGTCTCGGGCTGAATAATAAACATAATGATAAAAGTGATCATCGTTTACCAAAGCAATGGAGCCTGTCCCGTGTAGGCGTGTACCAGCAACGGAACGGTGAAAATCCTTGTTAATGGGCCATGAACGGAAAGGGATCCAGGCAGCGCAGGAGCTGGTCGCAACACGGGCAGCTCAGGTGAATAGATTGACGTAGGTCTGTCTGAATCTGGTCCAACATTCTGGCACATATGATTTTTGACTAAAAGAGCATAGCTCCAACCAGTCGTGGCTCGTAACTACCTATCAATGTTACCGGGGGAACTTCTGGCTTTCGCAACCAGGCCATCTACTCGTAGACTCCGACCTTTTGTCGGGGATGCACTCGAATTCACCCAGAATTTGTTTCGTATGCAATCCTCGCGTATCACGCAAGAGCTAAAGGGGGATACACAAGACTGAAGTGAGGATCATGGATTGTTTGGGTAGGATTTCCTCCTGCAAGCCACGGTCGTGGGGAAACGTGCTGAGCCTGGTCTCGGCTCGGCCAGGGGGTGGAGGGGTGGAGGGGGGGCAGGTTTGAGTGTTTAATTACCGGAGCTGAGATGGGGTCCACCCGATGTCTTACATCATCTCGAGGATACGAGATCTATTTCGGGATTAGGTAGAGAGTCGGGAAGCGCAAGGTCGAGTCGTACAGAAACAACACTGGTTTGACTTGGGTGGGAAATGTGAAATTGGCCGTTTTTCATACGGTATTTTTTAACAGGAGACCGATTGCGTGGTTGTGATGTTAGAATTGTACAATCTATAATACGTGATAGAGGAGAAAAGTCATGACTCTCGGCCGGTGATATTTTTTTAGTCGATCTGCCGATCGTGGGGGAAGTAGTTCAGAGGAAATCAAGATCTGACTTCCGTCCAGGCACAAATGAAGTGTTGCAATTAGAGACAGGAATGCGTTTACCAACCCTCGTGGACACAGGTACCATGGTAGACCGTCTCTGTTATCGCGATTTTGTCTCGAAGTGTAGTTCAGAATCTGCCCTTAGGCACTAAGTTAGTACATACTACATAGTAAGTAACTAAGTATTAGGCACTAGGCACTGAGCAGTAGGCACCGAGGCAGACTGACCGTGGCAAGAGATTTGGTGCACCACAGTGCATGTTCTCGACTGCAAGACCCGCGATGTACAGCTTGTACTGCCAGTGGGTATCCCACATTTTTGATTCATCGACGGCACGTGGCGCGGATGAGCTACGATCATAATGACGAACGGTCCATCGTCATCTCCCGGGTCTGGCAAGATACTGCGCGCTCAGGACATCGGCTCCAATACCTAATCAGGGACAGGTGTCTTTGAGCAAGGGTTGCACGGCTTCTAGAAGGACAGCGGGTGACCTTCGAAAGCCTCCATCTCCGATGCGCACAGTTGAACATTCCATGGCCGAACAATCTCACTGGATGTCCAACGAGGCTGATGGGGAATGTCATTCCCGATGAGCCGTTGATACCTCCTTCCGCAAATATGAATCTTGATGTTCCACCAATGTGAAGATAATGAGTTCGAGGGACCTCACCGTACACAGTGGACGGCGAACAGTACCCTTGATTGATTGAAAGCACGACCAGGTTGTCGCCGAGAATGCGCCGTTGGGAGAAACCGTCCGTCCTTCCTTTCAAGGCTGGTCTCCGCTTCTACTAGATCGCGCCGGGAGATTTACTCTGCGGCCGGGCTTACCTAGTGGATGCCGATTCCTAGAGATGAAAGAGGGTCGGATGGCAGAGCACACCCCGATACCGCATAGTACAACTCTTGAGCTCACTATGATCGCACCTTGTCGATGTCGACAACTTGGCTTCTGACATGAGCGCATATCATCACTCGCGCACGGGAATGGTCTTCGTATTACGCGGTATCCAAGTACCCGGGAGTCATTGCAATAACTGCATGGCTTCGCTCAACGACACAATCCATGATTCCTCTGATCACGAGACGTTTTGGAAAACTGTGGCTCCTGCGAGCCCGATCCTCCAACTGGGGCGGGTCGGCTGTTGGAACCCTTGGTCCCATTGTGACTGCCGTGTTCACCCTGTAATCATATGAGCCTGAATTGGGGACTTTCGATCGGTTGCCGGTCCGTGTGGCCGTTGCGTCCTCGTAATTTGGTTGAGACTGTCGCACCATCCGAGTCATGATCCTGGCGGACCCAATCACCCTCATTCATCAAAGAAACGTGACTCTGCGATGCATTCAAGAGAGAGATCGCGCGGCAAGAACGGCTGGCCGAAGCTGAGACGAGCGTACGAACGTGCATCTTCATATCCAGAGGTAGTTGCGCAAAAGACTTGGACGATGACGACATAAGCCCGGGAGGCAATCTTGTGAGACTTGTTTGGGGATAAGGTAGATTTGAGGTAGATTTGACCATGAGCAAATCTGAGCGGCTCGGATACCCTCAGCAGCAAGAGATTCCCAATGTCCGTCTGCTCCATCCATTCAGCAGACCTTCACCCAATGACCAGCAAATATCTGGGTCCTGATCCGAAGAGGAACCCTCGGATTCCACCACGGCCGAGGTAGAGTGAAGCAAAGAAGAGCGGGAAGGGAAAGTGTGCCTCTTGATCCACCCGTGTGCAGCGGGCCACCGTCCACACGCCCCGATCGCAGTTTCTCTTCCACGATCGGAGCATGGCCGGGTGTCCCAGTGTCCAGTGTCCACTGTCCACTACCATTATCCGTGTCCACGTCCTCGTGGACTCTACGTAAGAGCCTCTGGACAATTGGGAGGAGATACCCGGTAGCTCACGTGGTCATCTGGTTCTCGGCACAGAATAACGTCCGAACGGCATCGTCAGTGAACTCACTGTGAGTTAGGAGTCTGTGTATAATTATTTACTGCTCGGAAACGCGACTTGGACTCGACAGAGACCTGGCACTCGGATCTGAATCATCGGTCTCCCCGGGTGAAGAAGAATGAAATGAGCAGGAATTATACGGGCGCAGAGCACCGAGGTAAAGCATAACAACCACATTGACGAGGAACAGGAAGCACTCGGTTGATCGGTCCAAGCTTTTCTAATATGGACGGTACTTTGCCCTCACGTGCATATTCCCAGGGGGAACACAAACTCGAAATAAGCCCCCGAGTCACCTTTGCTCGAGTCTATCCAAGTGCGTCATTGCCCTTTTTTACCGGGTCCACCCGACATCGTTCTACCACCAGCTGTGTGCCACTCACTGCCTTGTCCTCTTCGTAGTGCAAAACCACTCGAGCTGTTGCGTCCGCCGCCCTTTCGTTGTGCCACTGCCTAGAATTTGCGTTTACGCAACGCTTGTTTCACGCCGTGGTTAGTTCTGGCTAGTCCTGGCTAGTCCTGTCTATTGTAGGAAGTGTGATGGAATCAACCTCATGACCTGCGATGAAGTCCGGAGTAATTCTCCACTGCGTATGAAGTCTGCCATGGATGGTGCCTCCAGCGTCGTCTGATCACTGTAGTCTGGTGGAATGCGAAACATGGGGGCAGGTAATATACTTTTGCGTGTTTGAGCTCATCCGGCTGGACACGGAGGTGTTCAAGTAAACGACCCTCGAGGCTGCTGTAACCGAGGACCGAGAAATGGAATACATCTCGACAATCCAATTCCTTTCTGCTGTGCAAAGACTGGAGGGCAGAGGTCTGAGGTCTGGCTCGTTGTTGATGTCATCCTCTTTAGGCTCCTCCTTTTTGTTGGTGGTCAACGGATTGCAAGCGACGTAGATCATTCTGGTGCGACCTTTCCTTCTTGAGCAATCTTTAGATTAGAATGGAGTCAATGGACCTCTCTGATGGTTCATGGTTGTATTACTAATTCTGACCGGCGTATCCGGTGGTGACATGATACATCCACCGGATGTGTGATGGTGTTCGGTGATGACTGTATTGTATTGTATTGCACTACCTTCAACCTTGATCTTCAGTTTCTTCACAGGCACCTGCACCCCACCATACGCGACCTCCGGGCCAGGGGACTGTAAAATAGAAAGGGGGAAAATGCCCACGTTGTGGTGGATCCGCGCGGACGGGGCCCTGCTTCGGGGGGGGGGCTTCTGGTGCGGCCTGGTACCCTTCTAGCGCTTCTCCCGCGGTGTCCACTCAGGGGCACGCTAGACTGGGCACAGGCATGTTTGGGTTGACGACACAGGAGGACGGGTCGACATTTGGCGATTTTGGGGTTGGGGGTGCGAATGCGGCAGATTTGAGAGCAAGAAGAGAGAGAGAGAGAGAGAGAGAGAGAGAGTGAAAGAGGGTTATTCATATGAAAAAAAGAATGGGGGAGAAGCTTGAGGTGATCGTGCGCTCGGGACAGATATTAGAGAATGATTAGGGAGATATTAGAGGATGATTAGGGTCTCGCGCAGCTATGCGATGACATATGATGATATTTAGGGGGCGGACAATAGGAGATGAGACAGGGATATACGTAGGATGCACATGAGGGTACAAAGGGTGATCACATGAGATCTCGGTTCTTGGTCTCTGTTGCCCTGGAACCTGAGCATTATACCTGCGGAACTGTCAATAGTCGCGCCTTTCAAGGATCGTCGGGACCTTTTGGTTCTGCTATAGGTAAGGCTGCGCTGCCTTGGCACAACCGCTAAAAGGATGCACCACTTCTCATACAATAGTAGTAGGATGGTTTGGATGAGGAAAAGGAGAGAGGCGCATAGGTAGATTGGTAGTAGATGGGTACCGACTACCGACTACCTACCTTGAGATTAGATACCAGGTTACTAGATACAGACTCAGGAGACCCCTTACTTTCTTCACGTTCATCAAAGTGGTCATGTCTTTGATCTTCCGCTCCCTGAGTTGTCCGTGTGCTGACCGAGCGGAGATCAGATCATCACCTGGTACCGGACGAGGACTATCCTTCTCGAAGACACTGCGATGGCCACCAGGCGGATCGGCGTGTTTTCACCGCATCGGTTTCAGCTCGCACCACGGCCACTGCTGGACACTGTACAGGATACAGTATACAGTGTCGAGTATGCACGAGTACAAATCAGACACAGCGCCACCGCGCCATCAGATTCTTGCCAATAGCACTGGTAGAACGCGATGAAGAGCGGCACACCAGCCCTAAGAGACTCTCGATGGACAGCACAATGAGCGCCAGACTCTCAAAACTCCATTACTCCAATGCTTGGTACCTCGCACGAAAGAAGATATCGAGGGCCAAAATCGGTAATTTCAAAATATCCGATTCTGGTCCAAGTGATTGAAAGAGGAAGAACAATAAATCAGAATCATAATTTATCGGCATTGGATTCAGGATACCGTCCTAATCCAGACTTGGTTGATTCATATATTTAGAAGAATCCCAAAATCCACCGGGGCAAGGCCCCTCTCGCACCTTCTTTTGGGATTCTCGAATGATGCACCGTAGGCGCCTTGTCAGTAGCACCTACCACACCTAAATTCCCTAAACGCCCAAACACCCCCCCCCCCCCCCCCCCCAAAATCGATGCTTTGCCCCCTCCTAATCTCCCTCAAATCTGGCCCAACTTTCTCAAAGGTGCTGCTGTTTAAATTGATGCACGATCCTTATTTTCCACCCGGCTTCCTTTTCCTTCCACCCTTGAAATCCTGACTCCAGACCCGGAATCTCCTGCTCGTCTTAATAATCGACTACTTCTTCAGGGTTCCCAAGCCTACCCAGCTCTTCCATCATCCTCACCTCTCTCTTCTCTTCTTCACCCATCTCCCATCTCCCTCCTCCCTCTTTCCTCTTGCTGGTCGCTACTTGCCATCCCCGTCTCACCTCGTCTTTCAATCAGACAGGCTCCCCTGCATTCTCAGCTCCGAGACGATCAGCCTTCCGCCTGCTCCAACTGGACAAGAATCTCCTCTCCCCCCACCGACTCTGTTTCCCACGCCTCAGCTAGAGTCCCCCCCCCCCCCCCCCCCCCCGTCCGCCAACTTCCTCTTCCTCTCCGTTCAGTGTTCATCTTCCTGAAATTTTTCGTCGGTGTTTCATCTGCGCGTCTCGCCCCAGGCAAACGCTTGATCTTTGACGACGTTCCTCGTCTGGTATCCGTGACTGGTAAGTGGTCCCTTCTTGCCTTTCTGTCGCGCATTTCGGCCCCCGATTCCTCGAGTGCAACTGGCTCTGGGCTTCGCCGCGGCTCGTCTCCAAATTGCCTGTGACATCGCTACCCGGCCGAACCGCGCTCCTGTCTTTCTTGAGGGGGGGGGGGGGGGTCCTTGAATTCCACCCCGGCGTCTTTCGTCCTGGCTTGGCCCTTGATGCCCAACACCCAATTTTTGGACGAAAATCCCAGGCGTCAGTCCGTCATCGCTTCCTTTTCTGCGGCGGAGCTTGTTGTGCGCCTCTTATACTGCACGGATCGCCATTGCATCCCGTCCTTCTCTCCACACTTGGCTGCGCGCGAACCGCCGGGGATCCAAAAAGAAAGACGACGGGTCGGGTTTGCGCACCGGTGTTGAGGGAACGACGAAAGCCATACTAGAGTCGACTGGCGCCCGGACGAGTCACCATATTGCGACTCGTGTTCTTCTTTGTTTTGCCAAGTCTAACGTATACACCCCGTCACAGGCTCCGCAATCCCGTCGCGACCGCCTTTTCCAAATCGAACCGTCAACGATATTGACGAGGCGCACGGGGTCGAGACACAACTTCTCAAGTCGACACAAGATACTCGATACTCGGAGTTCTGTCCCGATCGGAGAACTCGAGGTCGCCCCGTGAAGTGGAAACCCTCCTTCAAAAAAGGACGCGTCACATTTTGGAATCCCGCCGTCTGGAAAAGGAACACCATCAGTCATAGGAGGAAGAAAAAAAAAGCCTTCGTCCACGAATCTGTCCGAGACAACCCTTCCACCACGGCCTCCTTCGCATTATCCACCCCAGTCGTGTCATGGACTTCACGACTATTCTTAATCGCAAGAATTCTGCCGCCGCAGCCGCCGCCGCCGCAGAAGCTCAGCTACATCATCAATACATGCAAACCGCCCACTTGGGCCAACAGACCATGAAGGCGGAACCAGGCGCTTCCGACAACTCCGTCAATGCATACCCTCCTCATCCTCCTCCGGGGGTCTCGATGGATCAGGGATTAGCCGAGACATTCTACTATGGCCAGCCTACCGGGCCACCTCCGCGGAATATGGGATATGTGCCGGGAGGGTATGCTGGGGATTCGCAAATGACGCAGCAGCAACAGTCACAGCCGCAGCAACAGCAGCAACAACAACAGATGCAGACTGGACGGCCTGTCGGCGAAGCGCCCCCGAAGACATTTCACTGCGGGACTTGTCATAAGGGGTTTGCTCGACGCAGTGACCTCGCGAGACACGGTATGATTCAAGCTGCCCCCGGGTGATGATGTGAAAGGTCGGCGCGCGAAAAGCCAGGTTGCTAACATCGAGGGTTTTCTTTGTGATTCTTAGAGCGCATTCACACTGGGATTCGACCGCACGCCTGTGAATGGCCTGGCTGCGGAAAGCAGTTCATTCAGCGGTCGGCTCTCACTGTTCACTCGCGAGTCCACACGGGCGAGAAGCCTCATATGTGTGAGCGATGCGGCAAGGTATGGATCCATTTCACGGTCGAACTCCGCGACCGACCTTCTTTTGATTTCATTTGCTGGGAACTTTTTTCCTCTGACCTGTTCTACCTCTGTTACAGCCCTTTAGCGATTCCTCTTCCCTTGCCCGTCATCGTCGCATTCATTCCGGAAAACGACCCTACAAGTGCCCCTACGCCAACTGTCAGAAGACCTTTACGCGCCGGACCACACTGACCCGCCATCAAAATCATCACACTGGAACGATTGAGGAAGCGGCCGCCGAGACCGAAGCCAACTTGCGCCAGAACAAGGAGCGAGGCCGTGGCCCTGAAGGAATGTTTCCCGATCATGCTTCGATCCATTCGACACCGTCCCCTTCGCACCACGCGTCTCTGTCGCCCGGAGAGTTGCCCCCTCTGACCATGCATCGCTCCGCCGACTACTATATGAGCACGGGGTCCCTTCCGCCTCATATTCGCAATGATTTCGGCCAAGGTAGTCCTCGTGCTTCCCCCACCGCCAGTTCACCATCACTCTCGAGTTATGGTAGCGCACCTCATCCGCGGCCTTCGATGACCTCCAATCCATACGGCCCACCGCAGCCTCTGGAACCTCCGGCGAACAATGATCACCGCCCAAACAGCGTCACTGGTAGTCCCCATATGACGAGCATGGGGTGGGCTTCTCCGTCGCATGGCACCATGCCTTCCCCAGGATCCGTCAACGAATTTGCCTATCCCGAACCGAGTCATTCATCATATCCCACATCCATGCCTCCTCATATGTACTTTCCCAACTCTACCATCCGTCGTCCCAACAGCACTGAGCCGGACAACTACGAGACCAAGTCTCGAATGGGTGAACATACCTGGTCGACCGCAGTATGAAATGCCAACGTCACCGGGAAATTTTCGCGCGTTTGGAGGAACGCCTTTGATTACGAATATTTCCTTTGTCATTAAAGAATGATGTTTCCCCTCCCCCTTTCCCCTCCCCTCATCTCCTAACCCCCTTCCCATACTATCACCCTCTTTTCCTTATTGTCTTCACGTTGTTTTGAAATTTCCATTTCCTTTGTCAGAATCATTGTCATCTTGCATATGTCACCACCCTTTCTTCCCCCTCTCTTCGATTCCCCGTGGACCTTCATCAAGGTCTTTCACACACCCTCTGTGTTTACAACCATCTCATCTCCATATTGTCTTTTTTTTCCCCCGCATCCGGCTCCGTTGTGGCAGCTGGATCAAATCATCAATACCCGGTTATGCTGTCTGGGTGCTTGAACTATTATCGTCTCTAATTTCCATCTGCTCGAGGGAGTTCACCAATGGACTATCATCCCCACCTCAATCGCGCATGCGATCAGACCACCGAGCCTGAATTGTGCCATGGTCTTTGTTTTCTGTGTGCGTGCAGGACATGGAAATGCCAGACCAGATCAAACTGGACGAGAGGACACAGCCTCGACAGAGCGCAGTTTCTGGGGATCATTTGTTTAGCTTTTGGTTATGGGGCAAAGCATTTTGTACTGGACCGTTTTGTATTTTGTGTGTTGGTGGGATCTTGCGCCTCTCGTTGAAGTATATTTTCATATTCTTCTGTTTTCTTCTCGGAAGAGAATCCCATTGCGATATGGTGTCAGGGTTGGGTTCTGGGTTGCTTCAACATCATGATCGAGAATAGATCATCTGCTCTTGCACTTGCTCTTTTACCGCTTATAACTAATTACATATCATGGAGTGTGGACTTTTGATTGCTTTAGTCGCTTACCTTTGCATTTACATCGATACATCCTTCTGTATTTCTTTTCTTTTGGCTCTGATTATTCATTCGCTTGGATTCTTGTTCATGTTCAATATTGTGTACGTTATGGCAATTCACACTATCTGGTGATGTATTGGGCCTGACTGAGCTCAGTCATTCATTATATCATATCATCTGCTTATAAGAATGGTGTAAACTTACAAAGTACAAACTCCAAGCACTTCCAGCAAGCATCTCTGAAAGTCCATAGGTACCTCTCGCTCGATGAAAATGACCAGTCCCTCGTCCTCTGTTATACCCGACTACCGTACTCGTTCAAAATCACCCATTGGAGTCTGTCTGAGTTGGTTACCTGATTATACACTGCGCTATTGAATCGCGCTTGAAATATTTGTTGTTAGCTCTGTTATTCTGCCTGCTGCTGGGCGTGACTGGGGGGAAACACTCTAGCTACTGTCAGTGTCTTACTGGACAGTAGACAGTAGACAGTGGTACTGGTACCAGGTAGGCTAGGTACTAGTAGTGCATCTGCTCGACAAACTCTACTATACCAATATCATCTGAGCTGATATTATAGCTGGACCAGATCTCACTTCCTTTTTCTTTTTTTGAGAAGAGGGGGGAGGGGGGAGGTGATGATGAGCTTCTATCAGGCAGTGTACAGTGTATAATGTACTCTATATAGACTATAGTATAGTTCTCACATGGAAAAAAAAAATATTTCGAGGCCGGACGGACGGCGTGGAAAACACCTCGCAGCAGAGCTGCAGGGTCCTCGGCGAGAAGGAATCGCAATGCAACCACTCGGGGGTTGACTCAGTGAGTGTCTCGGTCTTCGGTCTGAGCGATCAAATGACAACTTCTCAGTACAGTGTCAGGACTCAGGACTGGAACTGAATTATGTCATAATGTCAATTTG
This sequence comes from Penicillium diatomitis, assembly GCF_028827545.1. Lineage (NCBI taxonomy): Eukaryota > Fungi > Ascomycota > Eurotiomycetes > Eurotiales > Aspergillaceae > Penicillium > Penicillium diatomitis. The sequence continues at coordinate 1,913,764 of NW_026623177.1, read as the reverse complement.
ATCCGGGATGTCTATTTTGAGACTCGGAGGATGCAGGGTGTGCGGGGGATGGATTTGGTGTTGGTTGTTTTTATTCTACGAGCTTTGAAGTATCTTAGCGAGGTATGTCCTTTTACACTGTACCTGGTATTGTTTGTTGCTTCTATAGAGGACCTGCGCTTTTGACAGCAGTCCCCGAGCTGGATGGTTTCGAGTAATCATATTGAAAGTGATCGATGAATTGAGTTGAGCTATTCTTATCGTTTCTTTTGGACGGTTTGTTCCATCTAGACGTTCTAGCATTTACCCACCACCACCACGACTTGACGTACCTGGAAGCACATCTGCTCGGGACGGACATCACTACAACAAAACCCTATCAAGCATCAAGACGGTTGTCTTTACACCCGTCCAGCCCAAATCAACCATTCGAAATGCATCCCACTTCCATTCTGATCGCGTTGCTCTCCCAGGTCCCCTTCTGCGGTATGTAGTACTGTACAGCCCAGCCTCGCCCACACAACGTCCCTGTTCCTGATCTTCCCGGCCCTTGAAACAATCCCCATCTTCTCTCATTCAAGCACGATCTCCCTCCCGACCTCACGCAAGTAACTCGAACTGTGAACGACAACCCATCACTTATCTGCGTCTAGTCGCCGGAACCCACGCATGTGGCAGCGCCTCTTGCACCGGCACAGAGCTATGTACGACCACCATTCTGGGCGAACCGACCACCACTACAGTGACCGCGTGTGTGCCGGCGCCGACGTGTCTGAGTGTATACTGTAAGTTCCACGCTTCCACGCTTCCACGTCCATATCGATGGGCAAGCCTGTCTTCCGCGACGGCCTGTTCCCACAGGCTCGGTCAAGTGGGATGTATCTTTATCAGCCAAACGTGTCATGTATAGACGAGAAGGTCCTTCAACGACTGCTCTGGCGGATTCATACTGACGCTCTGTTTCTCGGTCCAGCTGAGTGCATTCTCCCCGGTAACGTCATGGGTAATTGCTGTTCTGGTTACTGCGCCGCTCATAAATGTCGAGCGACGGATCAAAAATGGCCCTATTGTCAGGAAGATGGTGGGCCTTGCTTGACGGATGAGAATTGTTGCTATTCGTGGAGGAACGGGTGTGTTGGGGGTGTTTGTACGCAGGTGTTTGTTGATAGTAGGGGCGGCATTGGCAGCAGCAGCAGCAGTAGCAGTAGCGTGGTTTGAGGTCAGGTGGATTTGCTGGGGCGAGGTTGAATGGGGATGGATGGTGGGAGAATATTAACGGTGTGTGTGTGTGGGGAGGGTGCGAGAGGAAGACGAGAAAGGTTCATGGAGATTGCTAGCTGGTTGGTAGGCTTGATGATCTAGGGGATGGATGGTACATTGCAACGATAAGGGAAGATCTGTTGGTGTTGCTCTGGATTGCATGATGGCGTAAGGTAGTTTGTTCGAGTCTACATTCGATCTTCAGGTCCAGAGGCTGAATGTACATGCAAGTCCAAGCATATTGGGTCATCAAAGGTGTTCTGGACAGGGTCAAGCTCCATGATTATTTAAGGCAATTAACTTCCAGTCTCTTCATAGGATTTGGTCGATATAGACCTAGATCAGTAGGTACCGAAACAACTTATAAATCATCATGTGACGCTTTTGAATCTTTGCAAATGTCCATATCAGCAAAGAACCTACCTGATCCAGGCCATCACACCTCCCTACATCCATCTCCGTGAAACCCGTTCTCACAAGGACAACACCAACTCGGCCTGCTCTCGAATCGCCTTCATCGCAATCCTCCACAACTCCGGCCCAACAATCACCCTCGCAACTCCCAACTCCCGAATCTCCCGCGCCGTCAAGAACATCCCTTGTCTTTCTCCCCCCAGATTCATCTTCACACTCACCCTCCCCTGCAACTCCCTCGCCAGCACCCTCACCTTCCCCCTCTCCACCGCATCCTCCACCCTCCCATCCCTACCCTGGAACAACACGTCCGTCCGCGCATTCAGCACAAAATCAGGACACCCGACCTGCCGCGCCGCCTGCATCACGATCCGCACCCGAGCCACCGCCTCGTCGAGCGGACGCAGTGTACCTGTTGCATTGTCCACGTCCTCGTGGTTGCATCCGACTGCGCCGAGCGCGATGACCTGTTTGGTGAGGGCCGCGAGAGAGGGCAGATCCTGGGCGTAGCCGTCTTGGAGATCGACGGTGATGGGGAGGGCGGGATTGATGCGGCGGGTGGAGGTGAGGATGGTTTGGATGGCGGAGAGTGCGAAAGTGTTGGGCGATTTCGTTTTGGGTGGGAGGCATGTTGATGAATGGATGGAATAGGCGATTTGGGAATTCAGGGTGGATGGATGGATGAGTGGGAAGAAGGGTTTGTAATGTTGATGTTGTCAGAGATACAATTGTCGAGTTGAGGACCGAGTTCCTCTGTTGGATGTGAGGATGGTGGTTGCTGGCTCCAGCGGAATCGTCTCGCAAAATGAGGAAAAGAGACCAAGATGATCAGATTAGATCAGACTAGTGCAATCTTCCTCCGCGAATATCTTCGTCTTTGCTCTTGTCTTTCGCATTAAATAGTCGGCAGCCGAGTCATCACCGCCAGGTTGAGGATATTGTTGTCAAATTGACCAGTCACAGCTTGCGCTGGCAAGATCTCTACTGGCCCTCGAGACCGAGGCTCGAGCGAGTCGAGTCAAGAAGACATGGGCCATCAGTACTGACTCTGGAGAGACTTGATTCCCTTCAGTATATAGATTCCGCGAGACTATTCAACCAGAGGAATAGATCCAGAGGAGGAGAAAGAGGCATAGAAGCCTTGACATATCACTAGGCAACTTTTGCGCTGCTTCAGAGTCGACACTACTCGGCCTTGACAGTTGACAAACTTGACCCTGATGTGGTGATCGACCTGGTCACGAGATACGCCCCCCTAAATTAGAGGAATATTAAGGGTTCTTCTCCTTTACTAGCTCGAAGACCCTATCTTCTTCTAATTGATACGACTATTCTATCTCAAGAGGTGTTTGAGGATTAGAGCGACACACAACTCGGAACCCAACTCATCATCCTACCGATGAAATACAATGTAAGTATGACTATATCGAGAAAGTGGCAACGTTAGTCATGGATTGGTAAAATGATCGCATTGCAGTAGCCGTCTTCGGCGTCACTTGGGCGAAATGGTCCAAGCGTGGAGACAGCTTTGTTCCAAAAAGAAGCGCACATATCGTTTCGATCGTCCGTTGCTGGCATCCACATTTACCAACCGGCTGCTTCGCACGAAACAGAATAGCACTGAGACGACTGGGATCCTCCAGGGTCCTTATTTAGTTCCCGGCCGTTGCTTTTCCGGAAAGACGCCTCGACTGGGGGATGGGGGAAGTGGAATCGCGGGACTTTATCCGGACCAGTGCGTTGGTCCCGTCTTGTGTCCGGGATTTCCAGCTTGCGCTATCCTGGATGAATGTGGGCAACTGGGCACGACGGGGACAGTGGCTTGGAGTGCCCTTTGGGCAGGTCATAGGTTGGACCTCAATAGACGTGATGATCTTTGACTCTTTGATATATGCTCTATCACTTTCGCTCGATCAAATCATCAGAGTAGTATCCAATTCGGACAGTGACTAATGTTACAATCAACAACTAAATTGGGTAGTGTAACACTACAACTACTCACACTCACCCTATCTCCTTCAGGGTGGCGTTGCTCTAATCTTTCCATCCATCCACTCATCCCCGCCCATAATTTCGTTTAACTTTGGATCTATGGTGTTCCTGATCGCTGAACCCTCGTCTAGACATGTTTCCCACTGTTTGGTAGATGCGGTAGTAACGACTAAACAGCTAATACTAAATAGTCGTGGAGAAATCTCCCATCCTAAATCAAATACTATTCAAATCAGACGGTTCTACCGGCGTCACCGCGTATGCTATGTACACATAGTCATACAATCGTTCATTTTCCCCAAAAAAAAAAAAACCCCCCCAAAACGTCACACCTTCTAGGCTTCTACAGTACGATAGTAAGTGTAAGTATTCAGTATTACCGACTCACCGAGTAATCCCATCAAGTAACTTGAATTGTACTCTGTACTCTGTACTCTGTCCACAGTGTACAGCACAGCTGGACGTGGTCACATTCCCCTTCCTGCAGCCGGATCATCACACTTCCCTTGGAAGTTCCCAGTTCCGCCGCATGGCTTGAAGTCACTGGTTACTGGACCTCCTGCTTGAAAAGCCGGTTTCTCGCCTTATCATGTGAGGTGGACGCCTCAGCCTCAGGGCGAGGCGAGGTATACTGGCTGAACAGACCAATGCAGTTGTTGAACTGTATATGCGGCTATCATGCACCTTGGTGTACTTGTACAGTACTACTGACGCTGTAACACCTTGGTCTCTCCAACTGGTGACTACTCACGTAACTACAACTAGTGACTACTAACTAGTGGACCACTGACTACTGATCAGTGACTACTGAGTACTGACTGCAACACTGCAATATTCTAGAAGAAAACTCGTATCGACCATCTCCGACCGAGGGACGCATGCACATCGCCAGCCTGCGGGTCATACTGTACAAGCTACAAAGGTCAAACTACAAAGTAAAAACTTGGAGACTACACTGTACATGTTCTACATAAGACCTCCGAGTGCAACAAAAGCGTCGAAACCTAAAAGGCCCATCATTCCTTGCAGGCTTGCACTGCTCACGGCTGCAGTCTGCATCGGTGGAGTCGGGGCTCGGGCTCGGATTCTGCAAGTAAGGGGGATCCCACGGGTCGAGCATGTCCGCATGTCCAGTAATGCGGATTGGTTTGATCTGGTGGTTCCTGGGTTTGCGATCCTGAACGCCTTGGCTAGGTGGGGATAGATACGCTGGGAGATTTGATGAGGATATGATAGTTTGGAGGTGGGATAGATACTCTGGGAGATTTGATGAGGATATGATCGTTTGGAGATGGGAGTTTGTAGACTTTGTGCTGTGTACTACACAGTGTGTAGTGTAATCTATTTGCTTTGGTGTCGATCATAGAGGCCAAGACCGCGAAGTGAAACTGAGGCTGGGACTGGGACTGGGACTGGGCTGAATGGAACGGGAGCCGGGATGTGCACATTCTTGGAGTCAACTTCGAACCGTACAGTGGTAGAGTGAGTCTGAGGTTGCCCTCTTTCCTTGAGTAGTAGTCGGCGTTTTCAAATTTTGTATCTGTCTGGAAGCAGTTACATGGGTACGCCGTCTCAGAGTCAATGGCGATTGGGTGGTAGGCGCAGATGGGAAGTGGCTGGGTTTGCAGGGAGTTCTAGTTTCGTGTTTACGGTCGGCACTCAGTCATGGAAAACCTAATGCTGCCCTTCTGACGAAGATGTAGCGAAAGTTGGGGTGTACTACTACTGACACTACTGAGTACCACTCCCTGACTCAGTACGTTATAGTTAATACCGTCATGTCTTGCACGTATGTAACAGGATGCAGTCAGCTGATGAAATGTATTCGACGACAGTCTAGTCTACCGCGGGGACTGTGGAACTCAAGTCCAGTCTGAGCCGAGGATTCTCAACTCACTGACAGTCTGACACACTCTCCTAGCCCGGTGTTCAGTTGAATCTAAACCTGTATGAAAGTTACTTTAGGGCAATAGGACGTAGGTAGAGCCTTCTGCCGACATATCCACATCTGAGCCATGCCCTGACAAGATCCTGTTGATCCTGATCTGCATTCAATCGGATCACTCGCCGTGCAGGATCCCTACGAACCCGGCGCCCATCAATCCGATCCGCCCTGGCGGCTTTGCGGCATTGCGGCATTGCGGCTTCACCTTGGTCGACTCATCGAGAGGGACTTGCCCGAATACGGTCCCCATACTACCAACGCAGGATGGGATGTATAAGTCAATTGTGTTCCAAATGCGCCAAGGCACTGCCAGCAGAGAGCGATAGAAGGTATGGAAGTGTGCGTCGGGACCATCAAGGTCACGACGTGAAAACGGTCATGTGAAAAGACCATTCTGAGGGTCTGCCTCACGCCTGAAGCGATGGTACTTGGAGCGACTCCAGCTGACTGACTGCTAGGAGTAGGGACACATGCGCCGAAATGATTGGACCGGGGTTACTTTGTAAGTTTGCGGTTGCGACAGTCTGAGTCGACCGGCCGGATAAAGTTGTTGTCATCCTGTCATTCTGTCTCCCTTTCTCATCGAATGATTAATGCGCGCGACAGGAGGGATGCTGCCACCTTGACGAACAAGTCATGAATGCAAAGGGCCATGTTGGATGGTGGGGGCTGGCTGCATGTTCCGTCGTGAGGAGTGGGTGGTCGGACGTGGAAGTGGAAGTGGACATGACTCACACGTGACACCATACTCGTCATAGTCACCATCGTCATATAGTAGACGATGGATGAGGCGGGGATCAAAATAGGTGATAGGAAGCGAGAACATTCATGTTGTGCCGACCCCAGTTGTTGACTGCATAGTTGAATAATTGTCTTGAATCATGACTCAACAAATCTTGTGGCTGTCAGGTTCAGTAGTCTCTTCCTCTGTTGATGTTCACGAGAGTGAGTATGTTAAGTACTATCGTCCGGTGAGGAATGGTGATCATGTTTGTTTGAAGGGCGGTGAATCAACGTTGGACTCGAAGGCTGCGAGGGGCTTATGTACTGGGGCATGGGTAGTGTATTGCTCGTGGCTCATCCACGAGTGAGCGTCACCGGACGGATGACGGTCTGCTCAGTGCTCAGTGCTCAGTGCTCACTGCTCACTGCTGTGGCTCAGTCCTCATTTCACTGCTGCAGTCGGGTCATCATACTTGAGACTGGAGACCGCACTGACACTCCGCACTCGGCTGGACCTGCAGTGGGGACTCATCTTGAAGTCCTGAACGCTTCTCCCCAAAATCCAATTGTAGCCGAGCATCAACCGACACTTGCAACACATGTTGTAGACATGCCAACGGTACCTATACAATCCGACTCACAACGCTATTGCCCGGCTCTACCATGGTAGTAGCGGGATTCCCCCTCCGGGAACTTGTCCACTTGACTCAGCATCACGATGACTGTCGTGTCACTCTTGATCAATCTAAAATGCATTGCTCGGAAGCATGAAGGAGGGGAAGGAGAAAGTCAATTTTTCTGACAGGATTCCGTGTCCCCCGGGAATTGGGCAAGACAGCGTTTTTGCCTTCCGAACGTCCTGTCGAACCGAACCACACCAAACTCTATCACCTCTTGTGGCTTCACGGCCTCCACCGGCCTTCTTCTGGGTCTAGCGGAGGATAGAACACTTTCCGAAGAGCAGATATCATGGACACTCGCACTGTCATTCACACAAGTAATGTCCAGTCACCCGTGTATGCCTGTATGGCTCTATCCCCCTCTTTATGATGGGATCTGAGACATAAGAGTGATAGGGCGTTGATCGCGTACCCATGTACTTTGATCATGTAGACGAAGCAGAGCCAACACTCATGCCCGACTACGAGGCACACACGAGTCAGCTATCTCCAGCGTGGTGGCACCTTCTCCAGGAGTCCCGGACCGTCTCATTGAAGATCTGAGGACGACGGCATGGGTCGGCATTCACCAGCGACCGTGCAGATTATTGATCCACGATCGAGTGGAAGAAAGTATGGCAAATGCACCAAATGCACGGTCTATCGCCTCCACCACCTCTGTCAGGTTGTCCAGTGTGAATAGTGAACAATTTAGTCTGATCTGAGTCCTGCGGCCAATCCGTCCTTGAGGAAATCGGCATGTGCAGTCCCTCGCCAGTCTAGTTGACATCAGATCAGCCCTCTTGGCCAAGCGTGTCTGAGGTTGGCCCCTGCCCGGCCGCGCTGGTGCATCCGCCCCCAAGCGATGGCGAGTGTGGATGGTGATTGTATGACTGGACCTCCTTGGATGAGAGAACGAGGGCGTCTCTGCTCGTCGTGGTTGACAATCTTCTCTGGGCGGTGTACTGTACGGGCGTGATCTTGTTTACAGATTCAGTGTTGTCTCCCTGCAACAGCTGCGTGCTTCAACTTCGTACTGCGACTAACTACCCACCCCGAGTACAGTACATGAGTACAATGTCCATGTCTGCATGATAAGTTAGACCATCTCAGGTACTGTACTGCACGTCCTTGCCGGATCGAGGTGAGATCCCATCTACATACGCATGCACGCAGCAGCGTCCGACCCTGCCTTCAGGATCTCTTGCTTTGCTCTTGTTCTTCCTTTGGCAAGAAAGTCACCGTAGCTCATGACGCAATTTGCCTCTCTCCGTTTTCAAAAGGTCAATGTCACGAGTCAACCTAGACCATCCCCATCTTACCCAACTTCCAACCCGCCAGCAACCCCTCACAAAACCACCACGGGCCGGACCCGCTGCCTGAATCCGTGCCTGCGTGCATGAACGAGGGGGCGAGATGAAAAGAGGCCTAACCACACATGACGGGGCGCAGTTCTGCAGCTTGCTGAATACATTATCGCGCAGTTCTGCAGCTTGCTGAATACATTATCGCGCACTTCAGCGTCGCACAGCATAGAGTAATAGAGAAATTTGTGCAGACTGCGGACTGCGATTTGCAAACACGACAATGACTGCCAATATTTTCTCGAGCCCTGTGTGTCAATTCAATGTACCGGTACAGTACGTGTGCATGGCCATGCGCTCGCATTCCTCGGGAAGATACATCGGGATTCAAGGCGCGCAACGAGTGATTGGTCGACCTGACGAAAAGACCAGCCCTGTTGAATATGATGACTTGACAATTTCTAAGCACGGGACTTAACTTGGGCTACTACCGGACAGAGGGAGTGGACACCAGACAGAGGGTAATGGGTATGTATGGCGATCTTGAGCCCTGTCCTCTTTTAGCCCTTTGCTCTACAATTGAGGTTGTACAATTCAAAACACTCGTACATCTGACCCAACTCCTGTTGGTACTAGGTAAGGTACTTCTATAGTTAGTTAGTCACTACCTAATGACCTGTTACGATCTATAACAGGATCGAAGCATCGTCACTGGAATGTCTCATACCTTTTTGAATCGAGGTTGAATCAATCTTGTTCGGTCAGAAGCGTTCATCAAAGATGAATATATGATGTTTGAGTCAGGCTGATCATTCCCGAGACCTCTGCCCCGATCTCTTTCCTTGGTAACACCTGCCCGCTCGTCGCTTTGGCTCATGCGAATGAGGTATGTCATGCTTTGTGGTTGCGTGGGATCGATCGCCTACTATACCATCACCTTGTGAGAAACGCTTCTTTTCAGTATAAATCATTTACCTAGTTCCGGGGGAAATAATCTTCGTGACGAGCATTGAGAAGGGTACATATCTACCTATTCAGAAAAGAGGAATTAGGAGACATCTGGATTTTAAAAGGGTTTGATCTGATTTCTGGAGAAGGCTTCCGTATATGTTGCCTTCCTACGCGGGCAGGCATATGTAGTTGAGAGTTTGGGTGCTCATGAGTTTTTTCCGGCCCTTGCTCAACCTGGGAGACCGGAGAAGATTGCCGACCGCTACCTGAGGATTGCTGAATTCATGCAGGTCAAGTCCGGATGGAAGTTGGATAAATAGACATCTCTAGATCCCCAAACATCTTTTGCGTTTCTTTAAGAGAGCCCTTTACCATAGTCTCAGTCAGGTCCATGTCAAGGTGCCGTACATCATTCTGCTACTGTGTTAGTTGCGATTGTCATGGATGATGGAGTTCCCCTTGGACTCATACTGTTAACCCAGGTACCGAGGGCGAACTGCCCAAGACTCCCAACCTTGTCCATGTATGATTAGTATTACATAAATTAAAACCAGGACACGACTACACGTGGTCACATAACTTACAGTATCTGGTACTTTACACTTTACAAGTTTACACAATCAGGACCCGAATCTTCACAGGCTCGTCTGTCGAGAGACTCAAGACTCAAGACTCGAGACTCGGCCGGTGGGTCTGGAACCCTCGGCCCCATTTTTCGTCTCTTGCTTTTTTTTTTTTTTTGGTTACCCGCGGATGGAGACAGGTTCTCCTCACAGATGCACACCACTTTCCGTTTCACAATCTCCGAGGAATGTGCAGGAAGGAGTGGTAGGACTAGGTGGGATTCGGGAGATGTTTGCACTGTGCAGTGGGAGGGTATAGGGCTCCTGAATCTGATAGGTGATGACACCATGGAAGTTATTAAAATAATTGAGATCGTCAACGCATGTCGTATCGGGAACTGGAGATGACATTGAAGCATGAGTTCTCCCGATCGGGATGACTTTCCTGAGCGCCCGTCAGGCTGACTATTGTCATGGGGCATCGCAGTGAGATTGGTGAGAGTGTCTCTCATCCCCATGATCCAGACTATTGTACAACAGGATGCAGTGCCACTAGCCACATGTCCATGGTCACAGTTGACGCTTGACAGTACTGGCACTCAGTCCGGTCATTTAGTCGTGGTGATAGCCTTGAAGAATTACATACACTCACAGAGTATTTTTTTTCTTCAAAATACAGGATCGTGCTGGGATTCTATTCTGTAAAGTGACTTGTATTGATTTTCTGTACCTCCGGCGTCCACGCCTCCTCTGTTCTACTACGGAAAAGGACAGGCTGATTGTTCCAACAAGGGAAAAGACATAGAACTCGGGTCGGCGGCCCATTGTCGGTCCTCGTACCGGGCAGTCGGGCGATGCTCCGGTACGGATGCATGGTATCGCAACCAAGTTCATCAACAAATGTGAAATCCGGAACGAGCCGTAGAATAATACTGAATGTGGACAGAGAAGTCCCGGTGGATGGAAAGAGGGGAGGGGGAAATGGTAGAAGCATTGTAGATGAGTGACAGGGGCTTGACATTAAGTAGAAGGAAAAGTGGACGCTATTCAGTAGTAGAATGCTAATGGAAGGGTAGGATCTTGAATAGAACCATCATTAATAGAATTATGTCAAGGATGGCGGGATTACAGATCGGACTGGATTCAGATTGTTCCAAAGGATTGGAAGAAGACGGATGCTGTAAGACTAAGCTCACAATGTACGCCGTACAGTAGTGTTTTTAACAATGAGTAGTCTCACTCTCAACTCTCAAGTTACAGCTCTCAAGCTCTCCAGTCCAGCGCTTACACAATATTACAGAGTCATATTAGCTACATATGGGAATCGCATTATTGCAAGGCTGTATTAAACATACAAGAACCACTCAGATAAGCAGATATAAGAATAGAAATAACAAAGGGTATATCCGCTTGAATTATATTAAAGATCTGATTCAGTACTATCCTGTCCGTTTGTGTTTGATCCGATTCTCGTTCACCCTTTGTCCTCCTACCCGGACAGGGGCGGGTTTTATCTTTCTTTTGGCGCTTTTACTGCGACTTTCACGTTGCTGTCCCTCTCTCCCCTTTCAATAGTCTCCGATGGAGCCAGTCTAGCGCTCTAATACATAGATAGTGATGATCTAATTTGGAAACATTTCAGGATCCGACTAACCCACTAGTGATGCACCAGCCTTCAATGAGACGGGTGCTCATGGAGCCAGGGATGATGAGACCGAACGAATGAGGTTGTTTCCGGACGGGCTAGTCTGGAACAAGGAGAAATGATTCTTCACAGTTCACAGTTCACACTGGTGATCGTCACCGGGCGGACTGTCATAGCACAGCAACGAGGGACAATAGATGAAGTCTGGACAGAGGGTGGCTTAATACTTACTAACCTACCTAGTAGTGGTATAATTAGATGAGTCAATACGTACTGAATAGTACATACCACATACTCCAAGTACAAGAGACATACTAAATAGTATGGTAGTTAGTACCAGATAGTGATACTACCTAGACTGAGAGACCTTCAGACTCATGAAAGCGTCAAGTTTCCACATATCCAGCACTATGTCTATGAGAAAAAAAGTCTCAGGTGACCGGCCAACAACTAAGTAGAAGCTGGTATTGCCCAGTTAAGAGCCGTATTGTAATGTACACTCGGTCATTCCGATTCAGTTAGGTAGATTGTAGAGCAGTCTTGAATTCGGAGCAAAACATTACAAATGTTAGAATGACTGATCCAGAGTCGATTATTGACACCTGACCAGCGGAATCAGGCAATCACGAGGGTCACTACGACTAAACATGAGCAATGATAATACGAGAATGGAGGTTGGGGGCCAATTCATTCGTTAATCATGAGTCGTTGATGGGGGGTTGGATCACGAGAGTTTGTCATTTCCGATCAGGCCAGTGGCCGTGCAGACTGGGAGATACTTGACAAGTTGATTGTACCTCATCCCGACCTGTAAGTCTAGGTAAGTAAGTTAGTGGGATTGCATGATTTGTCGATGGGCAAAGAGCCGTGTGACTGTTTAATTTGTCAATGGCCTTGAGACCTCTTTAATAGATCGGTGCCTGCCACTGCCTGGTGACACCCTTTTCATTCTTCTTTGTGTTTGTTTTGCCTTCATCAATTTCATTAGTGCCGTCAATAATAAATGAATGCTGATTAACGTTAGATCGCGCCCTGCGACGGGGACCTCCTCTGGTCGGTACCCAGGAAAACCGAAAAGGGAACAATAGGACAGACTTCCTCGTATTTCATCATAATACATAGCGTAGGGCGTAGACCAATCAAGAGTTACACACCGTGTACCTGGCAGGCTGGCAGGCTGGCACTGCACTGACTGTGTTGGGGCTGTATGTATTTAACTGGTACAGTACGCTGCATTGTATTGCATCGCCATCGTATGTTATGTATGTATCTTCACTTCTTCAGTGATTCTTTACACTTTACGGTACATGCATTCTGTGTACCTCCAAATAAAACTCCCGATAACCTCCTACCGCTGTTGGCTGGCTACTGAAGCGTGTACCCTTTCCGCCCGGGTTGTCTCTGCTTTGCTAATCCCCTGACGTGCGTGGAGGATGTGGTCCTGTCCGGCGTCTGCGCTTCAGCCTTCGCCGTACCTCAACCTCATTTGAAGCCTAACATTTTTGAACCTGGACAGAGCAAGACTGGTTAACCTCATTCATGGTTACTTCGATCAGACTCTTCGTCCTGAAGTTTATTGCACCAGGTGGGATTTTGCCTGTCCTCCAGACCCTGGTGCTTTGGGTCGGTACCCTTATGTACACTCACCTTCCGGTCAACCGCTACCCAAGGTACTGTACCTTTCGGAGTAATACAATAATACATCCAGTCCAGTCCAATCCAGTCCACCGGAGGTCGCCCAGGACCACCCGACTTTCCCCCCCCCCCCCTCAGCTACGCTACGCCCTCCCCACTCTCCGCTTCGCCTTGCTCGTCCTCTCCTCATTCCTCATTCTCTACTCTCTTACTCACCTCTTTTCTCTCACTTGCCCGATTGCCATTCTTTCTTTTCCTCTTGCAAAACCACGACATCTACTAGCCAGATAGCTTTCTTACCCTCTTGCAATCCATTCACATCATTCAGCTCGAAACTCCACCTCCTGTTGTCCTCGCCACTTGCCGGCACCATCTCCTCGGCTACTCGATCTGATGCCGGCGTTGCCTCACTTGCCCGTGCAGTTGGCCGCTTGACTTGCAGCCCTCACGCTGCCAGCCGACTTCCCTCCAGTCCACGGAGTAGCCCTTCAGTGAGATCTCAGTCTCACCTTCACGAAGATCGAGGGGGACTCTCACCTCCTCTTCTCTCACGATGGCCAGTCTGGAGATCCCCGAGACCGGGTTGACTCTCCGCCCGGGAGATCAGCCGGGTGATGCAGTCGCCAAACCCGTTCAATTCATGCGGCTGAATCTGGCACAACATACCCTGGATGAGTTGATATCGAGTCTCCGAACGGACGGTGCGGCCGTCAAGGTTCGCATGGGCAAGCACCCGTCGCTTCACTACGGCAATAAATCACAATCCTTCCATGCGTATCCCGAAACCCACCGATCCGAGATCTACAATGCCTCCGACGATAAGCAGAATCTCTACTTTGCTGGAATTTTGAGCCACAGCTTGGAGGTCGAGAAAGCCCGGGAGGATACCGCCGGGACCGATCAGGCCCTGGCTAATCTGGAGCAGAGTCTCAATGCTTTCAAGGAGGGCAAGGCTTCCAAGTCAACCCATATCATTCATCCGGCCAAGTTGAATGCTCTGAAACGAGGCACCCCTAGTCGGCTCTTGAATATTGGTCTCAAGTCCAAAGACATGACCGAGAAAGATCGGTTGTATGAGGAGTCCCTCCGGTCGCTCCCACCGAGTCCGTCTTTTGGACCGCCAGGGTCTCCTTTGCCCGGCATGACGGCAACCTCGGCGCCGTCCTCACAGGCGAAGAACGACGCTCGCCTCCAGGCACTGAGGACCCCGCTGATTCACCTCCTTGCGATTCGGCCCGTGTCGACCAAGTTCTTGGCCCGGCAAACTCGATCCTCCATCGAGGACTGCACCGCCTTGGTCCAGAAATATGGTGCCGAGAACCGCATCGATCGAGAAAAGTACGATCTCAAGGATAAATTCTACAAGGATCTTGACGTGTGGAATTTTCCGTACCCCAGCCAAGATGACCGACAGGCTGCCATTGACAAGGCTATTTCCGCCTTCGATCGCATGCGCCTGTCGCGATCTGATCAGCTATGGCAGGGACTGCTGCCCAAGGAGGAGCGTGGCAAAGGTAAATGCCTGTCCAGACTCAACCTGCAAAGCGGCTTGGTTGGCAAAAAGCCGGTGACATCTGGAACGGCCGCGGACGGTGTCGACAATCGGAAAGATGCCGATGCCGCTGGTAGTGGAACAGATCGCTCAAAGGCTGCTTCTACCTCCGCTGCCACCAAGAAACCGGGACAGGCGACCGCAGCCAAAGCACGCGCGGAGAAGGACTCCACCAAGCGACCGGCCAAAAACAAAAATGTGAACAGCACCTTGACCGGCCGGATCACCAAGAAGACGGGCGGAAAAGCCCCCGTCAAGGCTCCTCCCACTGACACGAAGTACAAGTCAGCAGAGTTCGTGCATGACTCCGATGTTTCTGACGATGACGAGATACCTGATGCTCCATCCCCTCCCGCGTCTGCAAAGGATGCTTCTCCTGCCCCGACCTCGGCACCAGCTGATCGCTCATCGAAGCCCGTCAAGACGAATGGGGCGAAGAAGACAGGGCAGCCGACCCAGTCCCCGGCAAAGAAGGCCACGCAGGCCGTGGCAAAACCCCGTCCCAAGGAACGGCCATCAGTGGCTTCGGCGCCGAAGCGTCTCAAGGCTGACGCTCCAGGCCCGCAAGTGGACGCTGCGAAAGCCGCGGGCAAGAGGCTTCCTTCCTCACGATTCTCCACGTCCCCCAGCAAACCCTCGCCCTTGACGTCCCCTCCGACTAGTGTATCTGACGCAATTGGTCGGAGTCGCTCCGACAGCCACAACCAGTCCTCGAGCTCCTCGTCCTCTTCCCCGCTTATCTCTCAACTTGGCCGGTCCAAAGTCCCGGGAGGCGTGCCTGCGCTGGATACTGCCAATCGACCGGGTGCTAGTGCTGCCAAGGGAGCCCCTGTTACCGTCAATCCTCTCAAGCGCAAGGTTGCGCCTGAGAAGTCGACAGCCCCAAATAACGTTGGTGCTCGAGTCGCGCCCAATAGCAACGACTCCAAGCGCCGCCGAGCTGTCAGTACTTCGAGTGGCGGTAGCACAGGCAGTGCATCACCACCAATGAGCTACAAGGTTGCACAACGCCGGCTGTGGGACAAGTCACAAAGATTCAAAAGAGCATACGCGAGATACCATTCCTTGCATGAGTCTCTGGCCTCTCAATCTAATCCCTCACCGGACTCCATTTCCAAGTTGGAGAAATGGCATGAGCAGTTGACTCGCATGAAGAACGAAATCTGGGAGGAAGACCGAAAGCTTCGCGATGGCTCCCATTCGTGACGGCCATTTACTACTGAGAACGAGTCCATTTTCCCTCCAAATTCATGTGAGGACTTTTCTCCCCGTAATTATGCATGGTGAAGATGACATTTTGTCCTCCACCCTTTTATTTTTCCTTTGTATTCCCACAAATACCTCCCCATGACTTCACCTGATTTTCCAACAAGCATATTCCCCCTTTGTGGTCGATTGTTCCTTGAACTGGACGATAATGGCCAACATCCACATTTTTGTACTCGACAGACTAAATAATGGGCGTTTCTCATGGATGTGATATTTCTGCATTTTCCGCATTCGGTGCATCTTCGAAATCGATGATATGAATACCGGTGTCTTACCTTAACTCTGAAAAAGTCTGCGTCGACAGTTGATACCAACAGAAAATGTTCTTCGCTTTCAATCAAGTCCTTGTTCCGTCTCCGCGTGTGTTTGCCTTCCGTTACTAGATATCTTTTGTGTACGTGACTCACATCCATCAATGTGAAGGTAGACTTACTCAATGAAGCCACAAATAGAGGACTTGTAGTCATGGCAGTATCTCCCATCCGATCTGCAAGACCCAGATCGTCATGCCGATCCATCAGGCAGTGAGCTTACCCCGGATCCTCGCATCTGCAACTGTCATGGTTCCGTGGTGCCGTCCTGGACAAGCAGAGTGTGATTGGCTGATCCGCCACGTGGCTATCGGTGGACTCCGTCGTCCAGTGCCAAGGCTTCCTGTAAAGTACTTGATGGTTTAGAATTTGGCAGGTTTACACTTTACAGTAACGAGACGGTAAGCTCACCCTGGTTACGTCATCTCAAAAGTCCCATCACGCTACTCCGCAAAGGGTCTAGCGCAAATGGGGAAACTGAGACCACTGACAGCAAGACTGATGATGGTCAAACCGCGTAGCACGACGGTTTAAGCCATTCCACATTCGCAGCAGGTCGATCTTCTGGTTGCGCTAACTTTCTCGCGAAGGCTTTCTGCAAGAACCATTGGGAGACCCTCTTGATTCAACAAGAGGCGCGCGAAAATGACTCCCCCAGCTCATGGTCGGGGAACCAGCCAACGTAGCCCGACCGTTCTGGTAAGCTCAAGCCGTGGCCCCAATTCCTGCCTGGATCGACGTGACGAAACGAAGGAAGGATGTGACAGTGAAAAGAATGCTGGTTTCATAAAGCTACACTCTTGCGTCTGCTTCCAGTCGGGTGGAATATAGCGCTCACACATGCTTGAACATAGGTCACCGACTCTCGCGATCAACAATCCGGACCAACCCCTCGGCAGCGTCGATCTCCTGCCACACGCTTCATCACGGTTGACAATGTTCTTCAATACGCCTCGGACGTACCATCTCAACAGCGGCGCCAGCCGCCGCCCATCTCGCGTTCCCGCCGACTTGCCTCGGCTGCCGGTGGACTGATCTCAAGCTCCGGTGGGAGTAGCTCTACGAGCGCCTCGGTAAACTCCATCACAAAAGGTGGCCGCCTCGCCGCCCAGCCACGGCTTCCTCCGCGGACAACAAAAGTCAGCGAGAAGCTGGTGCTGCTTCCGGATACTGGCGAAGTCGACGAGACGGACGATGGCGAGCAAGACGATGGCGAGGGTCAGGACGAATTGGTCGACGAGGAACTTGTTCAGCGCATTGCGCGAAACCAGCGCATTGATCCCGAAGCGATCCGGCAACAACTATTGGTGAAGAAGCGACTTGGAGGAGATTTTGGAATCGATAATGATGTTGCGCCATTGTTGGCCGAAGAGGAGACGACAAGAAGGCGGCGGATTGGACCTGAGCGGGCAAAGAGTTACGCGGAACGGTTGCCCAAGGCGCGACGAACTGAGAAGCTTGCGCGGGTCACTGCTTACTGTACGGCACAGGCGTATAAGATGGGCTCTGTGGCAGCTTTTGTCAAGGATGTGCATGGGGCCCGCACGAAGCTGTATGATGATTGCCTGTACACGGCGTATCACTTGCCTTTGCTGCCGGGTGATGATGGATACCGCTTGCGGAGTAGTCCGGTGCTGAAGATCCCTGGCGGCAAGTCCTTGCTTGACGAGGAGATTGAGCGGAACGAGTTGAGGGATCACCATGACGACTTCCTAGAGGAAGCGGAAGAGCATTCTGTTGTTGGTCATGGCCGGCATGAGCATGAGCATCATGATGAGCGTTCACCTGGCGAAGACGGGGGCCGCAGCACGGAGAGTGAACATCGCGCTGGTTACATGGATCGCATTTCCGAGGAAGATGCACCAGGCCAGGGCGGGAGGCACAAGAACACAGATGCCGATTCTGGGGCGCAAAGCAGTGGCGCTCAACTTGAGAGTGAACAGTCTCAGAACGCAGCGGAGACACGGCCCCGGCGGCGTCGCCACAGTTCCGACGACGGTCAATCTCGTATGAGAGAACGCAATTCTCCCCCTATCACCTCTACGACACCCCCAATTCCGGAAACCCCTGCTGCCCGGACTCTTTACAACGTTGCCGAAATGTTCGTCTTCACCTACGGAGTGGTCGTGTTTTGGAACTTTACGGAGCGACAAGAGAAGGATCTGCTGGCAGATCTTGCCTTTGCCACGTCTTCGGCAACTGGCATCCCCATTCCGCTAGCGACCATGCCTCTGGACGAAGAGGACTTCGAGACCGAGGAATTCCATTTCGAATATTCGACCGAGATCTCACGACCTCGTGTGTACAACGACATGATTACTCTTCGCAGTGGAGATCACATGATCAAGCTGGCTATCAGTCATGGCATCTCACAGAGCACGAAATTGTGTTTCTTTGAAGAAGTCATGGCTCGCCAGATGGCAGATGCCAAGGACGTCCCGCGTCGTCTGGCCACGACGGGCAAACTTGGAATGAAACGCGAGGAAGTGTTTCGAATTCTTGGCCGTCTCTTCAAGAGCAGAGTGGAGGTCAATCTATGTAATAACCCAAACCCCAGATTTTGATGGCTGTTTTCATTTGTTGTGTCCCAAATTGCTAACAATTGTTCGACTACACCCAGCCTCGAACATGCTCGACGTTCCGAACTTCTTCTGGGAGAGTGAGCCTAACTTGTACCCCCTATATATCGCTGTGCGCGAGTACCTGGAGATCAAGCCGCGGATTCAAGTCTTAAACGAGCGCTGTCGGGTGTTCTTGGATCTCGCCGAAATCCTGTCTGATTCGATCGCCGATAATCGAACTTCCCGTACGTAATACCCAGCTGTGTTCCAGGTGGACCTTGCACTGACATTCTCCTGCAGATCAAACGTGGATCATTATTGTTCTTATCATCATCTCTATTCTGGTCACGATTTCTGAGGTCTTCTTGCGTTTCGGCTTGTTGCATGCTCGTGAAGGTGCTGCTGCAAGCCCCGCGACCATCATTGCGCGTGCGATGGGCCGTTCTCCACGTATTGTGCCTTCGGTCTCGTCCAATACGTCCACGAACATGGCCATCCCGCCAGGCTGTATATGCCCCTCTGTTCCTCCATCCGGTGCTCTGGACACGAGTATTCGTGGTATAATGGGCGCGGACTCCTGAAAGAGCCCACTGGATCGTTAGCGTGATTTTGAAGGCCGACTTGTCGACTTTTGGCTGGAAATTGGAGTTTCATGGGAGCTTGACCACTCATTTTCGGAGATGAACAACCGGGGGCGTACTCAGGCGGAAAAACACTACTAATTGTATTTTGCTCGACCGGTCACATTGCACTCTTATTCCCTCCATTATTCTACTGAACAAAGACCCAGAATTCAAACTCTTGTCTTGACCATCCGAGAAAGTCTTTTTAAACCTCTACCGCCAATTCATGAAGAACCTCTTCTATCTTTTTCCATGCTGTCGCACGAGCTAAGATCTGGAACCACCAGTTTCCGTCACCATCCTTGCCAATGACAGTGAAGAAATTTCTTATAGACCTTGCAGTTAGAGGATCCGGCCCCGCATTGTTGATATAAACAGGTTTGCACGGCTTCTCACTTCGCAGACCGTCATCCACCCTCACTCTCGCCGCCGAAAAATCAAGATCAAAAAGCCGCGCACGGTACCAATTCGTGCCCATCATCGGAATATGGCGTGGGTCTCCCACGACGGGTAGAAACCCAGTCTCCTTCTTGGCTTTCCTCCGCATCGCGTCCATGGCATAGACCTGCGATTTGTCACGTTGCTCGAGCAGTGACTGACGGACGCGCAGAGCCAACGAGCTTACGGGATCCTCTTGGAGATTCTGAGCTCTGAGAATTGTCACGCATGGGATAGTGCCGTTGCCGATGTACGCGCCACGCTGGGAGATCCCGAGTATGGACCGCGCGTCGAAGACATTTGCTATGCAGACCTGGGTGGATGGGTACGCGTCCATGGCGATTCCGAGAGCTTTGCAGAGCCAGGCGAGAATGATGTCGCCTTCGCTGATGAAGACCTCATTGGAAGGATTTGAGTCCGGACCTAAGCCCTTGGGTGTCTGGATTCGAAGTTCTTTGAGAGCTTTTGCCCGTAGGCGCTCAATGTAGGCGTGTGGGATGACGACGGCCCTGTCCTCAACTTGGGGGTACCAGTAGGCTTCCCATTCTCGACAGAATGCAAAGACGCCGAGTTTCAAGTTCCCGCAGGTTTGATTGTAGAGGACGTGTTGTTCTGCGGGTACGGGCTCGGATGCGGCTGCGAAGACATCTTCATTGAAGCCGAGGAATGGCGGTACCTGGTCTTTACGTCCTGAGAGAATGGATGTCCAGGCTTTGAGGAAGTAAGACAGACTCATTGCGTCGAATAGAGTATGTGGGAATGTGACGGTGATCAAGGTCGTATCCGTGAATTTCAAGACGTGGATGAAGAGCTGGGGTACATCGGCAGAGAGGTAGTCCTGGAGTACGCATGGAGCGTTGGGATGTTTCGTGATTGAAGTGAAGCTGGACATTCGGCCCAAAACATGGATCCCGTGTGTTTGGGGCTTGCTGGGCATTCTGGAGGCTTGTGGGTGAGACAATATAGGCATATCATGCTGAGCTGTTGAGAAGCCGAAGCCTGGTCTGTCGCTGGAGAATTGCACGGGGAGGTGATACTCCAGCCTGCCAGAAGCCTACAGGTTCGGCATGTGAGCTTTGTGTTCTTTATTCACATTTGTGGGGCGCAAGATAGAAATAGAGAGCAATTGCTTCACTGACATTCTCACGAACGCGAGATCCCAACTTCCTCCACTCTGACCGTTGGAAAAGTTCGGTCAAGGCCCGCTCGAGTTTGAGGTGGTCGAGAACTTCATCGAAGCGCAGAGTCACGTTGAGACAGACACTACGCGCATAAGGCACATCATCCCAGAGGTGGAATGGAATGATCTGGTCGGGCACTGTGGTTTCCTCGGCAGACATCTTTGTGGTTGTTGGCGTCGGAAGTGAGACGTCTCGTCTGCGTTGTGTTTTAGCTCACGACATAATAATTCTTCATCCCCTTTTCTCTGTTC
Source organism: Penicillium diatomitis (assembly GCF_028827545.1). Classification (NCBI taxonomy): domain Eukaryota; kingdom Fungi; phylum Ascomycota; class Eurotiomycetes; order Eurotiales; family Aspergillaceae; genus Penicillium; species Penicillium diatomitis. The sequence goes on along the minus strand of NW_026623177.1, from coordinate 1,892,508 downwards.
ATCTCAGAAGTGGCGACGGCCGGAATGAGTGATGTCTGCTGGCATTAGCTCGACCCCGCCAGCTTCGCCAAGTTCAACCTGCTTATCATGTCGCAAAGACAGCATTTTGATGTCTAAGATCCCCGAGCACTCGATGAGCTACCCGAATATGGCACGGAGAATGGCAGTGTCCCCGCGTTGGGGGGCTTCTACACTCCACCATGCATGTAAGAAGCCAGTCAGCCCTAGCACCTGAGAGGGTGGATCAAAGCTCAGAGTTGCAGCGCGGCTTATGCTCGATCCTTGCCAATGCCTATCTGGGAGCCTTGACGATATCTGCGACAAGCCTGCGAGCTCAATTTGAGATTGGTCTTCATTCTTCGAAATTTGCGTCTCGATGAGCGATCCAACTCAACAGGATCATGCTGTCCACGAGTTCGTCGAGTCCCCAATCCTGTCGCAGGGTGGAATCTATTCTGACGAGGAGATAGGGATGAAAAAACTTCTCACACGGCGAAAGCAGAGGCTATTCAAGAAGCTAAAGATGTCGAATCTGGATCCTCTGAAAAGAGAATCGTGGAGGCTCCAGATGCACAGCATCAGTCTTCCCGGCCTGACGGGGAAGCAGGTGCCACGGACGAGGCCAAAAACTACGTCCAAGGTGTTCGCCTATACATGATCTCGGCCGCCTTTATCATGGCCGGTATCATGTTGGGAATTGACGGCAGCATTCTCGGTGAGGTCTTGCAATTCCTCTGTGAAACAATGGTCCTATGCGAATAGGAGTATTGGCTTCCTGCGATCTTTACTAAAGAATTGCAATAAGCAACCGCCATTCCACGGATCACCAGCGACTTCAACTCGGTCGATGATATCGGTTGGTATGCCAGTGCCTATCTCCTCGCCCAGATGGCACTGCAGCCGACTTTTGGCCGCGTCTACATCTACTTTGAAGCAAAGGTGACCTTTCTCCTGTCTCTGCTTGTCTTTGAAGTCGGGTCGGTCATATGCGCCGTGGCACCCAACTCCGCCGTCCTGATCCTGGGCCGCGGGATCGCAGGCGCAGCAGCAGCAGGGATGCTCACGGGCAATCTGGCCATTTTCGGGCAAGTTGTTCCACTACGGAGTCGCCCTCGAGGAATGGCTATCATGACTGGCCTGTTCTCAGTCGCAACGCTCGCAGGGCCGACTGTGGGTGGACTGCTGACCGATTCGAGATTGACTTGGCGGTTCTGTTTCTGGATCAATCTACGTGAGTGTGCACTACTACTTCCAAGTTCCAACGATCGAAATATCGAAATGTCGAAATGTCCCCAGAGAGCAAAACGAAAACGACCGGGAGACTCACCTACATGAAACTGCCAAGCATGATGGAAAGTCACAAGATGAACAATGAAACTAACAATAATAACAATGCTCTAGCCTTCGGTTTCATTGCGGCTGTGATCGTCATCTTTTTCCTTCAGCGCAAACCCGGCAAAATGGCTAATTTGCCACTTAAGGAGAAGGTGAATCGTCTCGATCTGGCAAGCGCCTCTGTACTAGCGGCAAGTCTCGTCTGCTTATTTCTGGGGCTGCAATGGGGTGGCTCGACGGAGCCCTGGTCCGCGCCTCGGGTTTGGGGCTGTCTGGTCGGCTTTGCGGTGTTGTGTGTGGCTTTCATTGGCCTACAGGCGTATCGCAAGGAAAGGTACGATGACTGGGGACGTTGAAGCGAAGCCTTTTTTTTGCATTTGAGACAATGGCGCAGAGCTACTTATCGCTGAAGACTACTAACATTGTCACCATGATTTGATTGATACAGGGCGACCATTCCACTTCGTCTTCTGCGACAGAGGACCGTCGCGGTTTGCTGCATTTTTTCCGGACTGTACGGCGTGGCAGTCGTCACACACGCCTATCTCCTCCCGATCTGGTTTCAAGGCGTCAAAGGCACCGATGCGACAATCTCCGGAGTCAATATGTTGCCCTCGACGATCGCGAGCACTGTCGCCATTCTAATAGCCGGGTTCGGCATGACCGCCACTGGGTATTATGTGCCCTTCATGTGGGCAGGTGCAGTGATCTATGTCGCCGGAAGTGCAATGTACACCATCCTCCGAGTGGATAGCACCGTTGGCCGATGGCTGGGCACGCAGATCCTGGCTGGCTCAGGATTCGGCACGGCCATCCAAGTCACCTTCATCGGTGTTCAGGTGGTGACCCCCGCAATTGACATGCCCACAGTTTGTGCACTGGAGGTCTTCTTCCGCCAGCTTGGTTCCTCGGTGGGAATCAGCATAGCGCAGAGTATCTTCCTAAACCAGCTGACTGGTCGTCTGGAAGGGATCCCAGGAGTTGATCCTGGGAAAATGATCCGCTCAGGGGTCTTGGAAGGTGCATGGTCTAATGAGTCGGTCGCAGCTTCGGTGATTCCCTCCGTCAAGGAGGCGTTGAATTCCGCCATCACCACCGCTTTCCTCCTGCCCGTTGGGGCCACTGCTCTTGCATCGGTAATTAGCCTGGGGATGGAAAGGCGGCGGATTGAGGATGACAGGGTTCCTGCTCCGGGGACAGAGATCGGTGTCCACACGGACAGAGCCAGTAATTCTTCGGAAAGCGGCCCGCCACAACCTTGATGCATTGGCCCCCTCGTCGCAGGCCTGTACTCTATAGTGGTGGAAGATTTACCCCAAACGAGACGGAGTCGAGAAGCTATAGACGAATGAGGAGCTCTTAGCGCTTACGCTTCGGGTATAAGCCGGTCGAATTAGTCGGTCCAAGCTCAACACTAGGGCAGCCTCGCCTCATCTGAGAATTCATGGTTCACTGTCGACTTGTTCTTTTTTCCCTTGAATGCTAAATCTTGACGTGTTCGAGAATCCTTTGATCGCAGGGAACCGGCGAGTCCACCCGGCAAGCCCAAAGTCTAAGACAGTTTTCAGAGTTTGATAGCGCAAGGATGGCTGTTGTTCTTCCATATCTAGGCATTGCGCCCAACACGTCGCATTCGCGACTTCTAGGCTGAATACGAAAATGTGAGAAAGGAAAAAGAATTCATACATTGGGAATCTATCCACGCACTAGTTACTACGAGTGCATCCGAAGTCGGGCGTAAGAGACCGCTTGACTCAGACCATAGCCCGCGGCCAGAATAGTTAGCCAGATTGCAGCGCCTCTCCACCAATACGGAGCCCAGCTGGACTTCATCGAGGCCCGATCATGGACTTGAGGGAAAGGCTTTTCGGGGATGGGAACGTCCAAGAACTTGCAGAGTGGCTCCCAGCCCTCCTTCATATCGAAGAAAAGCAATCGATCCTTGGGCACGACTCGCTTGAGGTAATCTGAGTGAAGCTCCATAAAATCTGCAGTAGTAGACAATCGTAAGAGAAGACTCAAGTGGCACATATTTCACAGTCATCAACTGAGTTACTTACGAGGGCCCAAAGGCTCAAGCTCTGCAGGGTATATTTGGCGCCTGCGCTTCACAATTGCCAACTTCCAAGCGAGCGAATAGCGCAGCGTCGGTTGCACCAATTGCAGCAGGATGAACAGGGGGTTGTCCAGGGTGTTAATGAGCTCTTGGTAGCTCTCCCACCATCGAGTGGGCTCACGAGTCGTGCACACCACCTTTGCATCAGGATACAGCCGAACCAGCTCTTCGACGAAGAAGATGGCAGGTGCATCGGTTGTCGCAACATAGCCGACGAGCAAGTCTTTCAGGGTCTTGTCGACTTCCTCTTGTGAGACATCCTTGGGAGGATCCAAACACTTGGTCCATCCTTTGATGATATCTATCGGGAAAGACGTCTCAGTATGGGAAGAGTTCAGTCTTTCCAAGTATTGTACTCTCAGGGGATGCATGCATACGCTCTTTTCCACGGAGGCAAGCAGAGCCTCCGTGACATACGTCGCCATGTAAGGCCCAGGTCAACGCCAGTGTTAACGAGATGGTCCCTGTGCGAGGGAGTCCAGCTCCAATCACCTGCAAAGTACGACTTGGGTCGCGTGGTGGTTCTCCGGCAAATGGATCTCTCCAGCGTTGTTGCTCTGTAGACTTCTCCATGGAGAAACGTCTTGTGACTTTTGTGATGTGTTTCTTGCTGTTCGCAATCAATCTGAGAGATTCACCAGGTCTTAATCATAGAGACAAGACTAAAGCATTTCCTTTTTCAGTGCAGACCGTAAGACGACCAAGTGACATTTCGGTCACGGAATCGGCCGACACTAATGAGCACCTGAAGTGCTCTCGTTGGAGGCTTACTTAGATTCTGCTAGTGTTGGGCAATTAGCGATTCATTGTCACGAGCGCTTACATGGTCTGAGTGTCTGATTTCCCTTGCCGTGCATGACTTGATTAACAGGATTCTCACACAAGTAGTAGACATCCACCGAGCGCTATCCCCATAGGTCGCTTCCTCTCTCGAGAATCGTGAACGGTCCGTTGCTTCTCCGTTTTACTCCTCCCTGGCCGTTTCCCCAAACTTGGCTTTGCTGACATGCGGCAGATTGTCCCCACGATTGGGGAGGAATGGGTCTCCGCCGTCGAACAAGGATCATCGCAAGATCGGGAATGGCCCGTCTAGCCCGTGATAGATTGGGGAACCCTGACGCCACCAACGGGGGCTACTTCTCTGATAGCGAATCTCAAAGGCTTCCCCTGGGAGGAGGTGAACGTCCGAGCGACTTGACTGACTAGGGTTGAGACGCTTTAGCCGGTTGTCTTACTGGATGAGCTGAGAGGTGTCTGATCTGGACGTCAATACAACGCGTTAGGGTATCGACGGTTGTGATGATCTAAAGGAAGACTATCATCCTGTTCATCTTCTTCGAGCAAAGCAAGGCCCTGGCTGATACTTGACACAAAGTGCGGGCTTCTTCTCTCTCTCCACGAAATCTTGAAGACGATCCTCTGTTTTGCATTTAAAGACGGTCGGCGCGATGGCAGTTCCATTGGTGTGTACGCTCAAGAACTGCCCGATCGAATGGGGCTACGTTCACTATCAGCCTTCGATCGGCGGCAATGCTTTCATGGCAGCGGCCTTTGGCCTGCTCGCGGCTCCAGCCATCTATCTGGGGATCCGCCACAAGGTCAAGCTGTTCACCTTTTGCTTCGTGACGGGGCTGGTGGGCGAGGTGGTTGGGTATGTTGGACGGATTATGTTACACAATGATCCATTCAGCAAGAACGCGTTTCTCATGTACCTCATTTGCACGACTATCGCGCCGTGCTTTACGGCAGCGGCAATCTACTTGACGCTTTCGCGCATCGTTGTCGTCTATGGCGAGGTAATCAGTCGGATTCGGCCACGAACGTACACTCTCCTGTTCAGCGGCTTTGATCTGATTGCTTTGGTGGTGATTGCCGTTGGAGGAGGCATGGCAGCAGTTGCAGTCAAACAATGGAAGGTGAGAGCTTTTGTCCCTTTACCCAAAGAAATCCGAGAAGAGTTATCATTGTTGACATGGGCACCTATTGCATCCATTTAGATCGATCAAGGTACTCATATCATGGTCGCCGGACTAGTAGTTCAGGTGATCAGCCTAGTGGTTTTCATTTCTCTCTGTTTCGAATACTTCCTGAGGGTTCGAAAGAGTCAGAATCGACTGAACCCGAACTATGCCACCCTGCGCCACTCCTCTCGATTTAAGCTATTCCTGTACGCCCTCGCAGCAGCGACCATCTTGCTCTTCATTCGAGCGGTGTATCGAGTAGTGGAGCTTTCGGGAGGATTCCGGGGCAGGTTGGCCCAGAACGAAGTCTTGTTCATGGTCTTGGACGGTGCTATGGTTCTGCTGGCGTGCATTATCTTGATCGTGTTCCATCCTGGTCTTGCCTTTGATGGCGTCTGGAAAGAGGCATCCTTCCATTGGGGTAAGAAGAACGAAAGCAACGAGTCCATGATGCAGGACATCACAACGCACTCTGTCCCTTACAATGGTAAGCGTTGATTTCCCCGGCAGGAACCAACCGGGAGGAAAGAAGCCACGAAGCGGGCTTTGTTTCTCAAAGACTGAGAGAGAATCGCTGGATCCGAACTGGCTCGGACGGCAACGCTGTTGTTGTGCTGGTGAATTGGATGTTTCTCGCCCTCTTCGACTTTGAAAATATCCTCGTGTATGTAGACATAGAGTGGCTTCTAGAGTGGCTTCTAGAGTGGCTTCGGCAATTGGCCGGCTTTCCACTTCACAATTTCACAGCCTCAATTTGCCTAAATTCAGCTCGGTGATCTTAAGCGATGCTACCAGTGCTCGAGGGACCCAGTAGTAGCCAGTAGTAGCTTCTCTTGACCATTCTCGCCACAAGTTGTCCCCGCTTATCTGCTGGACACCTCACTCCGTGAATCCCATCTCTGCATGTAAGCTCAATGTGGATCTAGATCACCCCCAATAGGCGGACCAGGAAATGAAACCTCATCAGACAGAATAGACTTGTGGAAGATATCGCGGTCTTTCCCCGCTCTGAATCAAGAGCTTAGCTCGACTTCAGTTAGTCTCCGCATCAGCGCTAGCAAAGATAGCGAACTCCGGTGCAAGTCGCCAAGAGAAGCACGCGCCGCCATGCAGACCACGGCCATGTGGAGGCGTGTCTAGTCTTCTTCCGGACTAGGTCTTAGGTAAACATTGCCGTTTGGCAGTCGATAAGCTGTAGAGATGAAGCCAGATCTATCCAGCTCATTCGGAATAGCAACATCAGCCCGCTTTTTCGTCCGTGTTTGCCTTAAATCTATACGGAAGATACTCCGCCTGATCGGGGGGCGAAGTACTTTTTGTGCTTAGCTGGTTTCAGTATTCGACGAGGTGGAGGTGTCGAGTCCACGCACAATAGGTCGTGAGACGGCTCTATCTTACCTGCCAATGTTGATAGCCGATGGAAAGTTTGGAGGCGCTAATCTAGAGCAATATCAATCCAACACGGAGACTTCACGACTTCGGGAGATGGATGATGGTCAGACGAAAGCCCCTCGAGCCATCTGGAGATGGCTCATGCCCTAGACGTGCCGGTCTGTTCGTTGCACAAGTGGATGTTACCACAATAGGTAGTTGGAAAATAGACGGCGAGTGGATTCTCTCCGGTGGACGGGAGATTAGGTGGAAAAACCGGCCCCCATAAGGTAAAGGAAGGTTGCTATTGATACCGAGAGGGATCGAGAGTGATAGACTATATATGTTACCAGGTCTGGCGTTCGACAAGGGTTTTGAAGAATCACGACATTCTTCACTGACCTGTCGAAGATAGGAGGATCTTTGGACCAATTCTCTAGCTCATCACACTACAATTTTGGATTTTTGTTCCTATCACATACATACATACACACCCGTCATGTCTGAAGTTACCCCAATTGCCGTCATCGGCATGGGATGCAGACTCCCCGGAGGAGCCAGCAGCCCTGAGAAACTGTGGGAAATGCTCGCAGAAGGTCGCAGTGGATGGGGTGAGGTTCCTGCAGAACGTTGGAACTGGAAATCGTTTTACCATCCACACAATGAAGCAAAAGAAGCCCTCAACTCGAAGAGTGGCTATTTCCTCGAGCAAGATATTGGTGCTTTCGACGCCAAGTTCTTCAATATCGCGGCTTATGAAGCTCATGCAATGGATCCGCAACAGCGCATTCTGCTCGAAACAACATATGAGGCACTGGAGAATGCTGGCGTTCCGTTGGAGAGCCTCAAGGGCTCAAATACTTGCGTATATGTTGGACTATACGCCCGAGACTATGACCGCATGGGCTTCAAGGATCTCCCACAAATCACAAAATTGCACATCACTGGAACAGGCGAGGCGGTCGTCTCAAACCGCATTTCGTACTTGTTTGATCTCAAGGGCGCTTCCGCCACAATTGACACAGGATGCGTAAGTAACAAGTGAAGGTCTTTGTGAAAGAATGAAGAAGCTGACTTGTCAATGGATAATAGTCCGGAAGTATGGTAGCACTTCACCAAGCTTGCCAGAATCTCCGGACCAGAGAATCAAACATGGCAATCGTGGGAGGAACTCAGCTTCTTCTTCACCCAGACCAGGCCATTGCCATGAGTACAGTGGGGTGAGTTTGGTTCAATCTGGATTATTTCTCCCTGTCTATCTTCAAGTCGTGCATCTTGCTGATACTTGTTAGAATGGTCAACCCACACGGTCGATGCTTTGTTTTTGACAGTCGTGGCTCCGGTTATGCTAGAGGCGAAGGCGTTGGTACGATAGTACTCAAGCGCCTAGACGACGCTGTTGCCGCCGGAGACCCCATTCACGCTGTCATCCGCAATTCAGGACTCAATCAAGACGGCAAGACGGCAGGCATTTCATTGCCCAACCCTGATGCTCAAGCTGCTCTTATGAAATTGGTATACTCGTCAGCTGGCGTGGACCCCCGTAGCACAGTCTATGTGGAAGCTCATGGTACCGTGAGTGTTGAACGCTCTTCTTCTGTGATACTAGCTCTCAGACCAATGCTAACATCACTTCCAGGGAACCCAAGCAGGTAAGCGGAGCATTCAAGCTAATCATCTCTTGAATGAGCTGAAGGGAACTGACTCAGAGGAACTCCAGGTGATAATGCCGAAATTTCCTCCATCAACCAAGTTTTCTGTGAGGATACCGAGCGACAATCAGATATCTATGTCGGATCAGTCAAATCCAACATCGGACATTTGGAAGCTTCCAGTGGCATTGCCGGATTAATCAAGGGTATCATGATCATCAAAAAAGGAATGATTCCTCCCAATATTGACCTCGAAACACCAAAGCCGAGTCTCAAGCTTGACGAGCGTAAAATCAAGGTGGGCAGAATCTTGAGAAGTGGTCCATCACTCACAGGACGCATGTACTGACTAGTTCTCGCAGATTCCCTTGGAGTTGACTCCACTGCCTCAGCCTGAACAACCAGGCCCAGGTCGAGTCTCATTAAACAGCTTCGGGTACGGTGGAACGAACGCCCATGTGATTCTTGAACCAGCACCAAAACGAAATCATGAAGCATCTGAACATAAGAAGACGAACGGCACCTTCTCAGCTCACCTGCAGGAAGAGCCCCAGACGAACGGCATATCCAATGAAGACAAGCAGGCCTCCGAGCCAAACGGCATTTCGGAGCAGCACAGCAGTGCATCAAGCCCTCCGCCGGACCCTCAACTGTTCGTGCTGAGCGCGACTTCCGAAAAGTCTCTACTTGAAGCTGCCAAGAACGTACAAGACTGGATTCGGGAGAAGAACGCTGATGAGGAAACTCTTCTCGATCTTGCCTACACTCTGAACGCGCGACGGTCACTTTTACCGCTTCGCTTTAGCGTGGTAGCCTCTACCTCCGATGAACTGGTTTCAGCCCTCGAGCCAAAGAATGTTCGTATTTCAAAGCTTCCTCACTCTGTGTCGGTGGCGTTCGTCTTCACTGGACAAGGTGCGCAATGGTTCGCCATGGGTCGAGAGCTCATCAATTCAGAATCCGTCTTCAAGGACTCCATTGTTCGATCGGACGAATTGATTCAGTCCTATGGAGCCCAGTGGAGCCTAGTCGACGAGCTCTCCAAGGATGAAGAAACGACTCGAGTAAGCGACAGCGAGCTCTCTCAGCCGCTGACGACCGCGATTCAAGTTGCAATGGTTGATTTGCTTACGGCCTTCGGAGTTCTCCCTCAGTATGTCTGCGGTCACAGCTCCGGAGAGATCGGCGCAGCCTATGCGGCTGGTGCTTTGACCCACGAAGCCGCAATCGAAATGTAAGACTCCGAGTTTCCCCATATGGCGACATTTCAAGCATTGCTGACTGAGTTGTCTTCTTTCTTGCAGCGCTTACCGCCGAGGACTGTGTTCAACCGCAGCCAAGAAAGCCAACTCTGTGAAAGGATCCATGCTGGCTGTTGGCCTAGGAGAGAGTGATGTTCTACCATTCATTCGACAAGTGAAGAATGGCCTAGTTACTGTGGCTTGTGTAAACAGCCCTAGCAGTACAACGATCTCCGGGGACGAGCCCGGGATCGACGAATTGAGCGAAATCTTGAACGCCCAATCCGCGTTCAACAGAAAGCTCAAGGTGGACACCGCATATCACTCTCATCACATGAAAAAGATCGCCGATCGGTACCTTGAGTCTCTGAAGCATATCGGCACCGGAACTCCGCAGAATGGTGCGACCTTTTATTCTTCCGTGACAGGAAGAAAGAAGGTCACCGATTTCGGTCCTTCTTACTGGACGGAGAACCTTGTTTCAAAAGTGCGATTCAATGATGCTCTTCAGCTGCTAGCTGAGGACATGGCTCGTTCGAAGTCGTCGAGCAACGTGGCTAATTTCTTCGCTGAAATCGGCCCCCACGGCGCTTTGTCAGGCCCTATCCGACAAATCATGGCCAAGTTGAGCGTGAAGTCCTTCAAATTTACTTACGGCTCAGCCCTTGTTCGCGGCAAGCATGCCCTTCACTCTGTTCTCGAATTGGTGGGAAAGCTGTTCGAGGCAGGCTGCGGTGTACAATTTGAACAGATCTTGTCTCTGAAGGGAGCTAAACGATGGACGGCTATTGGAGACCTGAGCCCGTATCCATGGGACCACTCACTATCATACTGGCACGAGTCACGGCTCAGTCGTGATCATCGATTGCGGCAATTCCCTTACCATGACTTGCTGGGCTTGTTAGATGTAGCAAGCACGATTCACGAGCCGCGATGGCGCTACCATCTCAATGTCGACACTCTGCCTTGGCTGAAGCACCATGTTGTTGATGACTTCATTATCTTCCCCGGAACGGGCTACCTCTGTATGGCGATCGAGGCAATGAAGCAGATTGTTCAGCTTCGAAAGACATCAGGGCGGATATCGAAATTCCACTTGAAGAACGTGATCCTCTCCAAGCCCATCATGGTTCCTGATCAGAGACCCGACAGTTTCATCCCCGACGTCGAAGTGCAGCTGACTTTGAGTCGCGTGAAGACCAGTGATGGCAGTCGGTGGGAGGCTTTCAGAGTCTTCTCCTATTCTGCGGAAGGCTCTGGGTCTTGGAACGAGCACTGCTCTGGACAAATTGCGGTGGAGATGGATTCCAAGATTGACGAGGTCGAAGGCTCGCGCGAGCAGGAGTATCTGGTTTCTTCTTTCGAGCGCAAATTCCAAGAAATCAGAGAAGCTTCTCACTTCGATGAGAAAATCACCCCAGAGAACTTCTACAGGTCTCTTCGCGAGTCGGGCAATGACTTTGGCCCAACATTCACTTGCATGACTGAGATGCAGCTCGGCAATCACCAAGGTTGGGCGAAGGTAGCTGTTCCTGATGTCGTTTCGTGCATGCCTCGTCAATTCATGCAACCTCACGTCATCCATCCTTCCCTTTTCGATGCCTTGAACCATCTTGCTGTGGTGCTCTTCAAGAAAGAATGTAGCAATGCGCCACTCATGGCGACCTTCTTTGGTGATATCGTGGTCTCTTCGGATATTACATCCACTCCGGCGGACGAATTGCTTGTTGCTCTGGAGATTAATCCTGAGGGGACACGCTCGGCCTCGGGAAACACATACGCCTTCCAACAGAATGCTGACGGAGAACGTTCTCTTGTGATGCACGTTCAAGACTGGCAGTTGAAAGCCATTGGAGAAGCACAAACTAGCAGCGAAGAGACCCCCTTCCATCGAAAGATGAATTATCGAATGGAGTGGCAGCCTGACGCAGCATTCATTAGCTCAGGCCAGCTTCAGGACGCGAGAACCTCAATCACAAGCACATCAATTCAGAAGCCGGCTCTGGAATCCGTTTCTGTCTCGGAGCATCACAAGATTACCGAGAAATTGACCTTTGAGCAAATCGTCGCTTTGAACGAGCGTGCAGCAGCGCTCTACATTCGAGACGCTTTGGCCCAGATGTCGGAACAGACAGTGCCTCCGAACGCAACACACCTGCATAGGCTACTCGAGTGGATGCAGAGCTCAAGCTATTCGGATGTTCGGAGGTCGATGCTAGCTGCGTTGACTCCTGCCGAGGAAGAACTTGTACTCCAAAGGTCAATTGCCTCCGGCGTTGAGGGCCTGCTTCTTTCACGAATCGGCCTTCATCTAGGCTCTGTCTTGACTGGAGAAACTGATGCTGCCGAGCTAATTCAAAAAGACGATCTTCTGTCGCGATATTATGTTGAGGATTTGTTCTCACTTTGCCACCAGGATATGGTCAATTACATAAAGTCGGTTGTATTTAAGAGGCCTCACATGAAGGTCCTCTTCCTTGGAGCCGGCATTGAACAATGCACGGCCACACTATTGCGCGCAATCGACAGGCCAGAAGGTCTCATGGTCGATCGATTTGATCTTGCGGATCGTTCAGCGGACGCATTAGAGCGTGCGAAGCCCCATTTCCAGAAATGGAACCATGCGATGGACTTCAAAACTTTGGATCTCGATGCAGATCTCAAAGATCAAGGATTTGATTATGAAGTCTACGACATGATTGTCGCAACCTGTTCTCTTCACACTGTCAAAAATGTCGATGCTTCTTTGAAGCGACTGCGACAACTGGCAAAGCCAGGTGGTAAGTTGGTGATGGTCGAGTTAGTCCGACCACCTGCCCTGTCGACTGAATTGATATTTGGAGTCTCGCCTGGGTATGTTTTCCTCGTTCTCATTTCATGTTGGATAGTGACTGACTTTATCTAGTTGGTGGGCGGCGGAAGACGATCGTAAAAACTCTCCTCTGCTTTCCGAGTCTGAGTGGCACAGTCGCCTCTTGGAAAGCTCCTTCAGCGGAGGAGATATTATGAACAGCGAGAACGAAGGTCCAAAGTCGCGATCTGTTATGATCGTTTCCACTGCCGTGGACCAGAAAGAGGTCACTAAAGCCAAGCATACTGGCACTGTTCAAGTTCTCTCTCTCCGTGCTTGGTCTACTGCATTCACACAATTGGCCAACGATATGACATCAGACCTTCGGGGAAGAGGTCACAGCTGTGCAATTAGCTCTTTCGATCCTCGTTCCATCCAGCAGGATATCACGTATATCATCCTTGATGATGTGGACAACGCTCTGTTATTTGATCCATCAGTCGAAGAATTTGAAAATCTGAAGAGCCTCTTCATCAACTGCAAGTCTCTGCTGTGGGTCAGCGGACAAGAGAAGGTTGACCAAATTCACAGCGCCGCGAGGGGACTTATTAATGGTATGGCACGCGTGGCGCGCCGTGAGAACGAAGGTGTCAAGTTTATTACAATCGACGTTCGGGAAGACATTGAGAACTGTGGCCCAGATCTTGTCAAGCAGATGGTGGATATTGCGGAAAGCTCATTCTGGCCTGAGTCTGAATCCACCCGTTCTCAAGAACACGAATTGGCCATCGTTGATGGCAAGGTCATGATTCCTCGAATTCAACCAGACACCAAGTTCAATGATTGGATTGATCGAGCGGTCGGCGAGGACAGAGTTGACACTCTCCCCTATCAGCAGCAAGATCGTGCGCTGAAGCTGCACGTAGAGACGCCAGGTCTACTGAGCAGTCTTCGTTTCGTTGAAGATGATACCATATCATCGGCCCTTCGCGATGACGAGATCGAGGTCGAGGCGCGGGCATACGGCGTCAACTTCAAGGACGTCTTCATTGCGCTCGGCCAAATGCTTCCGGGAGTGAACATGATTGGAGAGGTGGCTGGTATTGTGACAGCCGTTGGTGCAGGCATGGAAGGTCGATACAAGGTCGGTGACAGAGTGGCCGGAGTTGGGGCCCAGCCGTTCACCAGCAGAGCTAGAGTCAAGGGACTCATGTCTTGTCGACTTCCCGACTCCATCAGCTTCAACGTCGGCGCATCGATTCCCATCATCTATATGACGGCTTATCACTGTATTGTGGAGGTTGCTCGTCTGCGAAAAGGACAAACCATTTTGATTCATGCGGCATCTGGCGGTGTCGGTCAAGCTGCTATCCAGTTTGCTCAGAACATCGGAGCGGAAATCTTCGCTACCGTTGGCAGTGCAACGAAGCGCCAGCTCCTCGTTGACACATACAAGATTCCCGAAGATCACATCTTCTCAACACGATCCAGGACCTTCAAAAGCGGTGTTCTGCGTCTTACAAACGACAAGGGCGTCGACGTCGTGTTGAACTCGCTTTCAGGAGAATGGCTCAACGACTCCTGGGAATGTCTTGCTCGCCTTGGAACATTTGTCGAAATTGGCAAGACTGACATTTACAAGAGAAACCACCTCAGCATGGCCCCCTTCGACCGAAGCATCACTTTTGCAGCTGTCGACTTGGTGGTTCTGTTCGAGAACCAGATTGAGCGAATGAATGAGGAGTTCAACACCGTTATCAACTTGTTCGAATCCGGCGAGTTGGTTCCTGTCGCTCCAGTCACCTCCATACCAATCTCGAATATTGAGGAAGCTTTCCGCTTGATCGCTTCACGAAAACATACTGGAAAGGTCGTCATCGAGATTCAACCAGACGCTGTTGTGAAAGCGGTTGTCGCCAAGCCCGAGCCTCTGCAGTTGAATTCTGCTGGATCGTATGTCGTAGCAGGTGGTCTCGGTGATCTCGGCAAGCGGATCTGTCGATTGCTGGCAGCGCATGGTGCAAAGCACGTTGTCACTCTGTCTCGGCGAGTTCTGTCCGATGAAGATCGAGAGGCATTCGAGTCTGAGCTTGCTCAGTTGGGAGCACAGCTTCACATCGTCAAGTGCGATGTCATTGATCAAGCATCCATGAAAGACGCTGCAGAACTCTGTAGAAAGAGTCTCCCGGCAGTTAAGGGAATTATTCATGCAGGAATGGTGCTCAGGGTAAGTGACTAACCAGTCTTCACCTTGTGCCTTCTATTCTAATTATGTGTCTTAGGATCACCCAATCGAGTTGATGACGCCAGAAGACTACCTTACCGCAACTAAGCCCAAAACTCAAGGTACTTTGAACTTGCATTCAAGCTTTGAGGGTGCTGAACTGGATTTCTTCATCATGCTTTCATCCATCACTTCTATCGTTGGCAAGACTGGCCAAGCCAATTACTCAGCTGGGAACGCCTTCCAGGACTACTTCGCCCACGCTAACGCAGGAACATCTCGAACCCGGTACATCTCTCTCAATCTGGGTGCAATTGACGGATCAGATGCAATTGCTTCGTTGCCGATTCGCCAGCAGGAGCTGATGCGGCAAGGTGCAATTCTGGTCAAATTTGAGGAGCTCTTCAAGGTCCTCGAGTATGCCATGGGCCCTCAAGCCTCCTTAGACGGCTGCACACAGTCCATTATGGGCTTCGACCGAGACTCCATGGAGACAGTCCAGGACACTTTCGGACTGAACAACCCAATGTTCAGTCAAGTTCCTTATCTATCGGACGGCACGTCGTCCGGCGATGCCTCATCAGCAAAGGTGGATACAGAAAAGGCTATTCGGACTGCCTCGACTATTGCGGAAGCTCAAGAGATCATAACACATGCAATCGCGGAGAAATTCGCTCTTTTCATGGACCGGGCAATGGAAGACGTCAACCTCGACCAACCGCTAGCCGCCTTTGGACTTGACTCGCTGGTTTCAATCGAGTTGAAGAATTGGATGGTCCGCACCTTCCAGGTCAGTCTGCAAACATCCGAGATTGCAGATGCTACAAGTGTTGTTGCTCTGGCAAAGTCTATCGCATCGCGATCGAAGCTTGTCAGCGATGAGTTGCGCGGAACCACTGCAGCTCCGCAAGGAGATGAGGAAGCGGCCATGCCACAGGCCGCCGTGGAAGAAAGTACTTGCCCCAATCACGGCTTTGAATGTTGTCGATACGCAAAGGATCTTCCCAAGCAACCGCTGATGGATCTTGATGAGGCTCTCAATATGATCCTCGACGGCACACGTCACTTTGCCACTGAGGAAGAATATCAAACACTCTGTGAAGCGGTCAAGCAGTTTGGCCGCGATGATAGTACCGGGCGTCACCTGTACGATCAGCTCGTACGCAAGTCGCAGGATCCCAATGTGGACAACTGGATGGCCGATATCCTTACGGATGCTTTGTTCCTCAAGAGACGCTTCCCGCTGGCGCCTCTTCAAAGCTTCTTTGCCACACATCATGACAGTGCCGTTCCACATCCCCAGGCAGATAGGGCTGCTTTGATCGCTACAACTGCCTTCCGCTTCAAGGAAGCTGTGGATGCAGGCAACCTCGAGGCCCACTGGTGGTTCAATATCCCGTCTTGCATGGATTCATGGCAGTGGCTCTTCAACACTACTCGTGAGCCTCACGTTGAAGCTGATTGCATGAGAAAGTATCCCGGCAACGACTACTGCGTGGTACTGCGTCGAGGCCACATCTTCAAAGTCAATTTAAAGGATGGCTCCGAAGCAGCTTCGTACTCCATGATTCAAACCCAGTTCGAGGCCATTCTGAGCAGCGTTCAGGACGAAGGATTCTGGACTGGAATTCTCACCAACGACGATCGTGATGGATGGGCCATTGTAAGTGATGCCCTTTCTAGTCGTGAACTTCATGCCAGCGTACTAACATTTGCACAGTATCGCGAGAAGCTTATCGCTCAAAGCGCGGAAAATGCCGAAAGCATTCAAGTCATCGAAAAGGCGCTGTTTGTCATGTGCCTTGACGATGGCGCACCAACCACTAACTCCGAGCGGATTCGACAGGCGTATCTCGGCAACGGGTTCAACCGATGGAACGACAAAGGTCTCCAATTCACAGTTTTCGAGAACGGTTCCTCGGGATATCAGGTGGAGCATTCGATGATTGATGGTTTGACCGTGCACCGTATGAATGAATGGATCCATGAGGCCATTCACGCCCATGTCCCAAGCAATGCCACCAACGGACACGGACACGCACAGGAAGGAATCAACGGCACCAACGGCGTTTCCAATGGCTCTCAGCCGGTTCTGGAAGAGTACGCCCTCTCAACCAGCCCCGAAATTGATGAGCACATTCTTGTTGTGCGAGAACAGCACCTTCAGACCACGTCTAGTCGCGAATATGGCTACAAAGTATTGCCACACTTTGGTAAAAACTTCCTCGCGGAGCATGGATGTCCGATCAAATCTGTCTTTGATGTGACCATTCAACTCGCCAGCAAGCTCTACTTTGGCTATAACCCTGCCTCTTGGGAACCCATGTCCATGGCACACTTCCACAAAGGACGCACCGAAATTTTCCAGGGTGTGCTACCGTCCGTGGCTGAGTTCTGTGAGTCCGCGCGCGATGAAGCGATGCCCGCCACACAGCGACGCGACATGCTCATACGCGCCGCGAACGATTACATTGCTGGCCTGCAGAGGTCCGGCAAGGGTGACAATTACTTCCGCCTAATGAATGTGTTAGAGACCATGTGGCCAAGCGACGAGGAAGTCGCCCCATTGTTCAAAGATCCTGTCTGGCTAAGGACCTATCCTCAGTTGATCATGTCTGGATTGACTGATGGAGGATCTCTTGACTCGGCGTTCTCTTTGATCGACCCGGAAGGTGTATGGATTTGCTACTCGATCGAAGAGCAAGAGTGAGTTTTCGCCCCGTTGATAATTTCCTGTATGGAAGCTAATAATTTCGCCTTCTTTTCAGAGCACGTTTCTCGATCGTGGGTCCTACCGGCAAGGTTTCTGAGTTTGAGAAGGTCCTTGATGAGGCCACCATGGTGGTGAAGAAGCTGGTCGAGTCGAGCTAGATAAGCGAGGGGCAGCAGACTGAGATTATTCAGGGATATGACAAATAATGCAGACATCTCTCGTGACATGCATTTCCAGAATGATTCTAAGTCACGATAAAGCGTGCGCGTGCCAGTACATTCAGTAGCGCATACATTGTGTGAGTTGGTTGGAGAGTTCTTCCAAACAGTGTTCGTCTCGATCCATATATCGAGCGGTGTTAGACAGTTTGCGCCTCAGACATGAACCTCTTGGCTAGGCGCGGGGATTTCTGCTGCTGAGTGATCCGGAGAGTCACTTTGACTGAGGCGGCTGACACTCGTGGTGTAGGGTCACCCATGGGTTGTATATGGAAGGGTATTCGGTTGGTTTATAACCACGAAAACACTCTACCACTGTAGGCATACAATCACCCTGGACTTTTGGATTGCGATAATCCCAATACTACGCTTGCGACGTGATAAAAGCTTAAGAAAGGGGCTCATTGAACACCCCAGTAGACCCTCGTCCGATATAAATACATGGTGCGCGTCTTGGTTGACAACTTAGACCCCATAGGGCTAATTTGAGACCGGGTCAGTAGTAAATGTCGCCCCATTACCCAAGGTAATTGGGCGGTTGATCAACCTCCAAGTTTGAGAAACGCATGATCCATCAGTTCGCGAGCTGTCTTCCTCCTCTGCGGGAGCCAGGTGAGCATATGTCGAACAAAGGAGAAAAATGCCTCTCGATCAGTCTTTCAATTCATGATAGCAAAATTTATCTTGAACGTACTCAGTATGTCAGGTATTGACGTGCGAGATAGTTGTTAACTAACCCTCTGCATTGAAGAACGGGCCACCAAAGAATTCTTCAACATCATTGAAGAGTGCTCTAGTGTCTTTCGTGACAGACTGTGGCCAGTTATGCATTGCCATGGCTTTTGATTTCGCGAGCAATTCCCCGGGAGGAGGGCCGAGTCAGGCAATCATTTCCGCGAGGTGTGACTTTGCGTCGTATTGGCAGTTTGTATGATGTACCTGCTGGAACAACACCTTATTACCAAGGATGATCCATAACTTGCCGAATAAGATTGTTAGCCTTGAGCCCAAGCCAGAGATTGTAACCAAAACCAAGGGAAACAAAAAGCCTGTTATATTGCAAATAGACCTCCTAAAAACAGGTATAGCGTCTTACCAGCATACCAAAGTTCCAAATATCTACCCTGAAATCTCAACCGCAGCCAAGGATTACCTCCGGAGCACTTTAATAGTCCGGTTGGGTAGGATAAATACCCAGTTTCGGGTAGACAAGTTATTAAATCTGGTTATGAGCCCGAAATCGACCAATTTAGAAACCATATTCTTGATTTCTCTCCCGTCAAAAGTACCGAAGTCATTATAGCAGCGGTAGATATCCCGGCCACTCTCGTTATCAACCTTGTATTGCATGGGTTGTTATCGTTTAATGAAGTCGATAAGAATGTTTTCGTTTTCAAAGCTTATGAGGATATTCCCTAGCTTTAGATCTAACAGATAGATCAATCAGGTCTTCAAATTCCAGAACAGGCACAGGAGAACGGTATTAAATAGTTACCCGTGTAGACGACTTTGCACTCTGAGTGGAGATAATTAAGGCTAACAAGGAGAAACTAGATATAGGTCTTCGCAATAGGGAAAGGAATCTTACGATTAACGAAACGCCTCTGTAAAATCCAGGAGGCTCTCTCATCGGCTCCTACACAAGGTACATGTACTTTCTTTTCGGACCAGTCACTTCGAAGTCATCTAAGCACGTCCGTAGAATTACGCGGCTACGATGCTCTGAATGCTGCTATGTAATATTGCTTTCAATCTCCTTATTGTAACGAGCATCATCAGCGTTACTACTGTTAATTATTTTTAGGACCACGGTTCTTCCAGATTGATAGTTAAGTCTTAGTAATAAGGAACACTGTTAGTTTCTCGCGGTCAATATAAAGCAAGTACGCGTGGCGATAGTGTAGGTAGATGTTTGGAAATGTCTCGGGCGAGCCACACAGTTAATTGTGATCTCCATCCGATTTTGACAAGTAGTTGAAATTTCTTGGCAAATACTTTTCCCGGCTTTGCTGGGTAGAAAGTCGCCGAATTGTAGTCAGGACAAACCTCATCGTCAATAAGTTCCCGTTGAGGAATTGGCGGCCCTGAGTTGGGCGGTAGCTGCCAGAGTGACTTTTTGGTGAAGGAGAACATGGTACGCCTCGATGTCAAGGTCAACTGGCGAGGAGGTGACATGAGGCCATCCAAGCGTTATTGTAATGCTCTGGGAACAATCAAGCACCCTGGAGGAAGCTGAGCTTGACGTTCCTTCCATAGCTGCCAGGAGGCTGGTGAAAATGACTAAGCATCACCTGTCTTCCATTTGATTCACAAGACGTTTTTTTTAGAATTCTACCATCTCCTTCCGGTACGTGCTATCCTAGTCAGCTATAAATAGAAGATAGAAGTAGTTAAATATTAGTGAACTAGTCCCCCTAATAGGTACATGGTGTGCTTCCCAACTCTCACAGTACTAATCACAGGCTACTGGCTATCTAATGACACTTTGTGGAATCATCTATACGGGGATCTTGCCCGCTATACTACCTCTTCTTTCAAAGATATTTCTCGTGTATGAATCCTTATCCATCAAGGATTTAATTCTTGCCCGATGCTCACTCGCAATCGCGGCTTCGGGTGCACTTTTTACGGCAGCGCCCGAAGTTGGAGTCATTCTTTCCGGGCTCGTGATACATAGCGTGGGCTCCGGTCTCTACCCTCTCTGTCGGTCCCTTGCCAGTAGGTACGTTGCGTCGTAGATGACGGCTAAGCTGAGCTCCGCCATCGGTAATATAGAAACCATAAGCGCACTATTTGATAGGCCAGCACTGGCGTGGCTCTTTGAGACTGGAATGAAGCATGGAGATCTGTCCCCTTGGTCTGCCGTATATTGAATTTACTCAAATCCTTGCGTTGGGTCTCGTTGGTCTACTATTTGTACGTCCGTCTGCTCGGGCGTAGCCCGATGTCGAGGGAGGTCTATAACCGCGGGGGGAGATGTGCATGATAGGCGAGCATCTTCCTTCCCTCGCTTCACAACAAAAAGCTCGAGGACTCTCCAGCTCAAAGTTTTGCAAAGTATCATTACCGTTGATGGCGACGTAGTCTCCATATACTGTTCGAGCTTCAAAATTGTGATACTCAAAACATGGCGTGCTTGGACTAGATGTTCTCTGCTGGGCCTAAGCCCCGTAGATTCAAGGTCGATGGTTGGGGCCAGGTTCGGAACTCAGTTAGTATGAGGCCCCTTCAAGTCATGAAATTCTTGAACTCATCTATAAACAGTATCTCTCCGTACGCATAATCTATTTCATAGTGCTCTCAGTTGTCCAACAATGGCTGCTATCAGGCGCCGTCGATCGGCATGTGGCTCGAGGCTCCCGTCCCGCAATCTCCACTCCCCACAGTTCCACACTCCCTGAATCGAGAATAGCTGGAGACTGTATACTGCTGCTGGGGTTTACCTTGGATGGCGCACTTCCTGGTTGCACAATATTCATGTGCATATTCTCGTTGCAGCGTCCGCCTCATTGGTGAGCTTCTTGTGACTATTGGGCCACTGTTCGAGGTTACCGGTAAGCCCGCGATCATCATCGTTCACATCTCATCGCAAGTACAGCCCCCGCCTTGATCGAAGCCACCAAGTCGGATCTTTTCCGAACATGTCGAAAGTTGATCTTCAGACTCTTGATCTGCTCCATACGTGGGGCATACCATGACAGACACAGCTGCGGGCGGGTGCGGCGACAACCGCTTCGGCCCGTTCATTTTGATATCAGATTGTCGAGGGGGCTTCGACTTTACAATCCTCTTCGAGTCGAGCATCCTGAATGTACTACCGGCTGCATGCTTTCTAGTGCTGGCGCTGGCACGACTATACTATTTGTCGAAACAATCGGTCAAGGTGTCGTCTTCGATCTTTCATCGAATCACATTGGTGAGTTTTTCCGGCAGCGGCTGATTTCTCATATTAATCTGGACGTGGAAGTGACTACAGACTTTGATAGGGAACATCAATCGCATATGCAGCTATTCAAGTCGCTCTTGTGGTGCTGGTCACCAAACAGCACCAGGGTGAAGCAGAGAGCGTCGTCTTGGTCGGTGTGATCCTGGGTCTAGTGGCGGCACTGGGTATGACTGCGTTGATCGACCTGGAACATTTCCGATCCATCAGACCGTCGTTCTTGGTCTTCGCGTACCTATTTGTTATTTGATCTTGCGCGTCTTCTCACGGCATGGCTGATAGAAGACAACCAAGTCTACTCGGCGTGCCTCTCGGCGTCCTTTGCCCTTAAACTTATTCTGCTGGTCATAACCAAACGGCTCGCTCAGGAAAGGGCACTCCAAGTTGCTTCCTGAAGACGATCTGCCCGCGAGTCATGAGAAACTCATGTCTACTCGGGCGCTGTTTGATCTTTTTGGTGAACCACGACAAGTCTGTCTCTTTGCGTTGCTTACAATATATTCGACGGTTCAGAAAAGAGAAGATTTCCTCAGCCATCAACCAGCTCCTCGCTCTCGTCATATATATCCTCTGGAATAGAAGTTCGTCAGAGGGTACAAAGATCACGCAGGGACGAAGAGACGGTTCTTTCACTGCGAGACGTCCGCTTTGGTTGGAAGTCCTCGTCCATATCAGACACTCCGAGCATCACGCTCGACTTTGTATCTTCGGATACTGGCACACTTGCCATGCTCTTGGGGCCAATTGGCTGCGTGAAATTAACTTTCCTGAAAGGTCTCGCTGGCGAGGGGCCGGTATTGGAAGGGGAGCTCTTCATCACATACCCCGACATTACCTTCTGTGACGAGAATGCATGGCTGTCGAATGCTTCCATCAGAAGCAACATCATTGGCGAGGACGCTTTTGAATTTGATTCAATCTTGTATCGTACTGTGGTGAACGCATGCGTACTCGATCTGGATTTGAAGGGGATGGCTGCCGGGGATGAGAGTGTCGTGGGTAGCAAAGGATCTAAACTCAGTGGTGGCCAGCGACAAAGAATTGTGAGATTTTGTTCCCTTTCGGCGTCTTCGTTTCTTCATCATTGCGCTAAGTTTCAATCACTTTCAGGCTATCGCACGAGCCGTGTACGCTCGCAGACGCATCGCTTGCTTCGATGGTTTTTTCAGCGGCCTGGATAATGCGACTACCCGACCTGTATTTGACAATGTCTTTGGCTTCAACGGTCTGCTACGTCGACTTGGCTGCACAGTCTTCTTCGCAACCCATGATAGCATGTTTGAACATCAACTAATACGGAATTTTGCTCTTCGTGCCTTGTTTCGGAGCTAAGAAGCTTCTGACAGTGCATCACCTGTCCGAGGCCGACAAGATTCTCATGTTCGGGGGGAATGGCGGGATTGCCAAAATAAGCCGATTTGCTGACCTTCGGGACGATTTGGGCCAATTCACCTTGCAGCATGAAGTTGAAGCTACGGATGATCACGAGACACAGGCAACTGATGAGAAATTTTTGCCGATCGGCGAGAAACCAGTCAGTAATGCCGTAGTTAATTCCAGTCTGCAGACCACAGATAGGGCTGTCTACAAGTACTACTTCTCTGCGTTAGGCTGGCTACAAGTTTCTGTGCTGCTGTTCTTCCTCGTCACGAATGCTGGCGTCAACGCCTTTCGCTGTAAGTGTTAACTTAGCAGTCTCGATATCTCACGACTGACCTTGCAGAAGATGTGTGGGTTGATATTTGGGCATCCAGCCGCAATAACACGTCCAACTCACAGGTTGGGTACTGGCTTGGGCTGTATGGGCTGTTCTCCGTTGTGGAATTAGCATCCCTCATGGCCGCGGTGTTGTCAGTATCTCTGATACCCAACTGTCCCATTCCACCTGTACTAATTCTTTCCTTTGTCTAGCTCGACTTATGTTGTCATTGTTCCCGCTGCCTCGAAAAATCTGCACTCCGTGATTCGCGCGCTTGCATGAGGTTTGATTGCTCATACCTCTATGCCGCTTGAGCTCTTGCTAACAATTACAGCAAACCTTATTCTTTCCTTTGGAACATAGATACTGGAGCTTTGGTGGCCCGGTTCAGCCAGGACATGAGGCTTGTGGATATGGTCTTGCCTAGTGGGTTTATATCAACAAGATTCCGTGAGTTGCTCTAAGCAGTCTCCGTCAAAACACCGAAAAAAGCCTATCAACTCACTGGCCCAACCATCTCAAGAGCTCTTTGCGGCGATCGCCCAGTGTGCTACTGCTGTAGCTTCACTCCCATATTTGGCAGCAACTCTGCCATTCCTGATTGGAGTACTTTACCTCGTCCAACGATTCTACCTAAAGACCTGTCGTCAGCTACGATTACTCGAGAGAGTTCCACCTCCTTCATCAAACCCCAATCCAAGGAAAACCAACTAGACAGGCTGCTCACCTCGACGCTCTGCGCGCAGAATCGAATTAAAAAGTCCCCTCTACACACACTTCATCGAGACCCTAGCCGGAATCACCACGATCCGCGCATTCTCCTGGCGCGATACTACCTCCATCCGAATGATTTCTATGCTCGACACCGCCCAGCGACCCTACTATCTCTTGCTCTGCATCCAACGTTGGCTCAGCCTCGTGCTCAACCAAATAGCAGCCGTCATTGCAGTGCTTCTTGTAGGAACAGCAATTTCTCTCCGCACCCGCGTGCAGCCAGGTCTTTTGGGTATTGCACTTGTGATGATGACAGACCTTGGACGAGTCCTCTCATCCCTGGTGCAGAATGACACTCTTCTTGAAACTTCGCTCGGATCAATTTCCCGTATCAAGGAGTTTGCTGAGACTACGCCGAATGAGGAGAATGAGCTGCTGGCTTGAAAGATCTGGAGAATTCCAAAGAGTGGCTCACTCGAGGCGAGATCGAATTTGCTGAGACGAGTATTTCATAGAGTGATTCTGCTGCGAAGCCTCTGGTGAATGGTATTAATATTCACATCGGCGCTGGAGAGAAGCTCGGTCTCTGCGGCAGAACAGGAAGGTGAGTCTTGTAATCTGAACAATTTTCTTCCATCCCAAGTCAACTATCAGCCATTCTTTCTGGCTACACGCATGACCATAAAAGAAAACTCTATTAGCTAACCACATCCTCGCCCTCCGTCTCCCTCACCCAGCGGCAAAAAGCACTTTAGCCGTCTCCCTCCTCCGCCTGCACGAAATCGCGTCTGGCCAAATCCTCATCGACGGCCACGATATCGCGCAAAAGTCCCGCTCCTCAGTCCGCGAACGCATCAGCTGTTATTCATCTTCCCCGGCACCATCCGACAGAACGCCGATCCGCTTAATCAGACGTGCAACGCGCAAATCATTGACGCACTGCGATCAGTCGGGGTCTGGGGTTCGTTGGTGAACGGGTCCAGCGGCGTAGACGCCAAGCAAGCCACAGAGGAAGAATGTCTTGTTTCAACACTGGACAAGAATGTTCTATCGCAGGGCCAGAAACAACTGTTTTGTTTGGCGAGGGCGTTGTTGAAAAAGAGTAAGATTTTGATTCTGGATGAGCCGACGAGCAGGTAAGCAGCCAGCTCCCTCCGCAACAATCCCAGCATGATATCATCTGGTCCATCACCAGCGCAAGGAGGACCAAGAGGCGTGGAGAAGAGTGGAAACTAATTCGAATCTCTTTATCCTATAGTTTGGACCATGAGTCGGACGCCAAAGTACAGAGGATCATCCGCGAATCTTTCCAGGTTTGTACTGTGATCATGGTAGCTCATCGAATCCACAGTCTGTTGGATTTCGATCAAGTTGCCGTCTTGAATAGCGGTCGACTTGTCGAAGTTGGGCATCCTCAGCAACTGGTAAATCGATCAGGTAGTGAGTTTGCGAAATCGTTGAGCTTGGAGTCTTGAGCAAAATGAATTGGACCGGACTGGACTGGACTGAAGCTCTGGAATGGAGATGAAGCTGGATAGTGAGATAAGGGGGTTTTGCTGGAAGGGTGACTTTTGCAATAGATCGTATGTGAGTTTCAATTTCGCTTCAAATTCGATATCACTATCTGCCAACTACAAGACAGCCCTTGCGGAGAGCTTTGCAAACCCAAAGGATAGGTACTAAAGTTGGCGTTGGCCAGTTCCAGGCTTCCCAAACACTTCATTAATACACTGTAACCGCATCAACCGATCTCAAAGATTCTATTGAAATAGGTTGTCGCCAAAATATGCAACAACAAAATATCACGAAGACATTTAGATATCAGTACAAGGGGCGCTCGCCGAAGCTGTCTCTCAAGCTTCCTTGTGAGAACAACACATGGCCATATTTGATTCCATCCTGCGTTTTTATCTCGCCCTGCCTCGGCCACCCTCGGGCTGTTCGCCCTCTATATCCCACGCTCTTTTCATCCGTTTGAGTCTTTGTTTCTTTGCTTAACCAGTAACCTTGAAAATGGACTCGGCCAGACGCTTGACGTTGCCGGTGGTGATACCGGCGACGGAGATACGACCATCCTTGGTAGCATAGACGGAGTGCTGTAGGGCAGAAGGTGTCAGCTGACTGAAAGCAAAAGCTTGTAGAGCATGGTAAAATGGATCCACGTGTTTCTTTGTCGCACGCGATCGGTAGCTTACCTCCTTGGCGAGGACGTCCATCTGCTCGGGCTTCAGACCAGTGTAGGCAAACATGCCAATTTGGCTGGTGATGTGAGACCAGTCGTGCTTGCTGCCGAGTTCCTCCAGGTGCTTGCGGAGCAGAGAGCGCATCTCGATAATGCGGTCAGCCATGCCCTTGACCTCACCGAGCCACTGCTCGTTGAGCTTGGGGTCATTCATGATGGCGGAGGCGACACGGGCACCGTGAATGGGAGGGTTGGAGTAGAAGGGACGGATCAGAATCTTGATCTGAGACTCGACGCGCTTCTTCTCCTCGGTGTTCTCGCAAACCAGCGAGAAGGCACCAACACGCTCACCGTAGAGACCCTGGAAAACCCACAAATGATTAGTTTGTTTCCCGCGAGAACTACGACACCGAGACCTTGCAGAATGAAATTCATACCATGTTTTTGGCGAAGCTCTGGCACAGAGCGATGTTGTGGCCCTCCTTGACAAAGTGACGGGGGGCAAAAGCATCCTGATCGGCGTTGCCGCTGGCGAAACCTTGGTAAGCCATGTCGAAGAAGGCAAAGTGGCCCTTCTCCTTGACGACATCGCTGATCTGGCGCCACTGCTCCTGCGTGGGGTCAACACCGGTAGGGTTGTGAGCGCAAGCGTGCAGCAGAACAATGCTGTTGTTGGGGGCGGCCTTGATGTCGGCGATCATTCCATCAAAGTCAAGACCGATGGTGTCCTTGTTGTAGTAGCGGTACTTCTCAACCTCGAGACCAGAGTCCTTGAAGACAGCGTTGTGATTGGCCCAGCTGGGGTTGGGGAGGTAGATCTTCTTGGCGTGGGGATAGAAACGCTGGAGGAACGCACCGCCGATGCGGAGAGCACCGGTACCGGAGATGGTTTGAGTGATCACCAAGCGATCCTCAGTCAGAGCCGAAGAGTCCTTGCCGTAGGCCAGCTCGGCAGCCGCCTTGGTGAAGGAGGGAACACCAGTGATACCGGCGTATTCCTTGTCGAAGCGCGAGGCGACGACCTTGTCCTCAGCTTCACGGACGGAGGGCAGAACGTAAGGCTTGCCCTTGTCATCACCTATTGATCATCGAACACGCACGATTCCAATCAGTCTCAATTTGTCGCGATACCGACATTGATCAAGCATCGAGCGTAAGTCCAAGCGATCAATTCTAGGGAAAGACTCACGGTAAGCACCAACACCCAGGTTAATCTTCTCCTTGAAGGAATCGGCCTTGAAAGCCTCGGTGATGCCCAGAATGGCATCCTAATGACACGCGCAACTTGTTAGCATGTTTATCCTCTAAACAGGCATTTTTTTTCGGCACCGAGACCGCCCAATTGAAAGCAAAATGGAGCATCAGATCAGTTGAACACGTACAGGAGGACCCTGGGGCACATTGGACCAGGCCGAGGCATGTCTGGCACCAACGACCACGGTGCGCATGTTCGCATCACGGGCAGCCGCCGAGCGGCTGGCAACACGCAGAGTGGAGAGCATTGTGTATGATATGAGAGATCGGAGGGATGGGGAGAATCAGAAAGAAAGAAGATCGAGTCGGGGAAATCTGGGGGAAGGACAGGAAAAAGCCGGAGAAACAAAGTTCGGAGTTACTGCGTGTTTGGGGGGAGCAACAGCCTGACTCATGTGATACGATACTTGTGTTCTACAGAGCCAGGAAAGTACCGGGTACTTACATGGAGAGTGTGGAGAACGGCATAATCCGAGGTCTATTCTACTTCACCGCCCGGGTACACTATCGACGGAAGCGTCAACAAAAGGTCAACCGGCACGGCATGGCGCACGAGGAGTTGCATCATCCGCAGGTCCGAGTCAGTGAGATTCGGTGATGGAGAATCTGTATCTGACATCGGTCTCATCTTGTGATGTGGGAATGTACCTGACAAGCCAGTGAACAATGTACTGTACTTTGTGCGAGTTTCATGTCGATCCATGCACCAATTCGTCGTGGGGGCAATGTGCTATCCGCGTCATTCAGGAATCGGCAGTAGTAAAGTACAACATGTACAGCATCAGTACATAGTGTAGGTACGTACATAGGCAGGTAGGCTGATTACCTTTAGTAGCTGACTGCTAATTCAAATACCACCCAATTGTACAAGAACCTTACTACTGAGCCTTCTTGATGTCGAAACCAACTGACAACTGACATTTTAACATCCAAGCCACGAACTATGGTGTCGCGTAGCAGACACAGGGACCAGTGGACCACACCGACTTCTCCAAACAATGATGCAGCGAGCCTGTCCAGCGGAGGCAGATGTTCAATAACATTCTGCACCTGCCCTACTCTCTCCGATATGCTTCCTCGTCATCGTAACGTGGCCCGGGAACTGTCCAGCCCGGTGAGCTGAATGGGGACGAGCTTTAGCCAAACTCGACTCCACTCAGCACTAGACTTTCCCCTCACGCGCGGTTGGGGTAAGCCTCTCGTGCGGGCACTCCTTATGGGAACTGAGAAGAATTCGGGATTCTCGCTCTTGAAGTGTCGTCCTTGTGAAATCTCAGATCATGGGGCAGAGTGAGAACTGTGACCCGTTTAATGTAGAACGAGCGGTCGGTGAATAAAGCTACATCATCCTGCTTGAGAATCAGATGTGTAGGGATTTCTATTTTGCTGCGACACTAGAGCAGTTGAACAAGCGCGATCGGTCGCCGGTCTGCTGAAGAAGAGATGGATGTATCTGACCCTCGACAATTTAGGCTCAAGCGGGACTCGGGTAAATAGGTTAAGCAAGAGCTCAACTAATTAACCTACTTGAGTGCCCGTTTGGCCATCACACAACACCATTCTAGTTGCGGTTAATTACACGGGACCACCAGATTCAATGTGTTGCTCTACGAGTGTCGGTCCTGTCGGAAGGTCTGTCGACTTGATTACTCAAAAGGGACATTCAAGGAGATGATTTAGGTAGTAACTTGAGCCGGCTTCCAACATTGTGGTTCCATTCACGATCACACCGCAGAGCTTGTTCTAAATAGCCCAGCTGGTCTGGTCGACTTCACTATTAGGAAAGCTGTCCGCTAGGACTACTGAGGGAGACAATGGGGATCTCGCTACCTGGCTCGAGGGAAGTTTGTAGGAGAGAAGACAACGCTCGTCCTCGTTGTCTGATGGATCGACACGAGGTTGCAAGGATGATGTGGAATAGGGTATACATTAATGCAATGGCAAATATCTGATTCGTCATCGTCCGGTCCAGGAATAGTGATCAAGCAGACAGACCTGACGCAACAATCATTCCAATGATGAAGTCAACCTCAGAGGTGCTGATGTGTATGCCGACAATCAGCCCAGCCGAACGCCAGCCTGACGATTCTTTCGCGCTTGTTGGCCCATGGCGTTGTTCATGCCAGTCTGCAGACTGCTGTCCAACGCAGACATGGCCTCTCGCTTCTTCTCCTCTTCGATCTTCTTGAGACGCTTCTCCGTCTTCATCTTGCCACTGCCCTTTCCGTGGAACTGGTGACTCAGGTGCTTGAATGCTTCCTTCTGGTTCAATGAGCGGCCGAATTCGTCAGTGTACTTGAGCTGCACATCGGGTTTGTATTCCTTGTTGAAGATCTCAGCCATCTGGCGAGCCTCCTGTTGATCACGCTGCTTATTTTCCCAGCGAGCGTGCTCTTCGCGCTCGCGTGCAGACATGCGATCGAGCTTACCCGAGGCACGGTCACGCTCACGCTGCAAGCGGGCACGGCGCTCGGCCTCGGACTCCCGTTTTTGCTTCTCTTGCAAGAAACGCTGGCGATCGCGAAATAGAGCGTTTGCACTGGTACCGTCGAGACCCTTGACAACACCACGCTGTCGCAACATCGTGACGGCCGCTCCAAGACCTTGATCCAACGTACTTTCCTCTTCCAGACCTGTGACGGTAAGATCTTGTGGGACCTGGCTCGAGGTCTCGCGTTTCAGACGTTCTTTGAGATCCTCTTCATCTTCGATATCATTGTAGCTTCGCTCCATGTCCACGTCTTCCCGCTCCTCGTCTGGCTCGGACTTGACGTGGACATCTGCTGATGGCGTTGATTTTCGCCGCTCTTCTCGCTCGGGCAATGTAGGCTTCTGTAGGTTGGAAACAAATTCAGAGGTCTCGTCAATGACTAGGCCCGGTTCGTCTGCACCGTTTTCAGGTTGATCAGTTTCCATGGGCATTTGAGATTGCTCCTCGCGAAGTTGCCGTGCGAGGTCTTCAGGGCGCATCTTCTTTCGCTTTTTGAAAGCAGCTCGACGTTGGAGGGCAAGCGATGCTTGTAGGTCATCATCGTCTGCAAACGAGACATCCTCATTGAGAGGTTTCCGGACCGGCGCAACTGCAACTCCATTTGATGAATCGATATCCATGGGCGCTCCGTTGGGAGTGCTTGCAGTTTCCGAATCGGGAAGCAGGCCCTCGTCGTCAAACGGCACCCGCTGTTTCGTCGTCTTATTCTTTTTCTTCTTTGGCTTCTTGATCTTAACCTCACTGATGTCCATGTAATCCGAGGTCTGGACCTCTGGCTCCCCAAGATCGAGATTGAAGACACCTTTCTTCAAGCCCGCCGAGACCTCTTGCCGTTTGGCCTGTCGTTCCTCCTCGGTTGAGCCCTTGGCATCCAGTGTAAATCTCTTTCGCTTCTTCCCTTCAATCTCTTCGTCGTATTGAGCGAGTATTCCCTGATTCTCCGCTGTGGGGTCGTACACGGGCTTGCGCTTCTTGAGTTCAAGCTTCTCCGCAGTCTTGTCTTTTTCAACCAGATGGACATCCTCAAGTTCATCGCCCGCCTCATCATCGTCCACGGCGGTGTCTTTCAATGTCAGGATATGTTCCTCGCCCCCCTCAAAGTCACCCATCGCATGTCCGACCTTGATCCCAGCCAGATCTTCCGCAGTGTATTCCGCTGCCGCTGCCCGCTCGCGCTCCTCAAGTTCCTCGGCTAATCTGCGCGCCCGCTCCTTTTCGATTCTTTTCGAGCGTTTCTTGGACTGCATCAACCATGTCTTGGTATCCAGTTCACCATCCTCGGCCTCACCGAGCGTTTGACCTTGAAGTTGCAAATTTCGTTGCGCGATTTCGCGCGCTTTCTTGATAGCCGCATTCTTTTCCTCCCGTTTGCGCTTTGCGTCAGCTTCATCCTGGAGTTTCTTCCAGTTGTCGTAGCCCTGCGCTTGTCGGGTTTCAACCGTGCTAGCGGGCTCCTCATCAGAGTCTGAGCCGCTCGCATCGTCTTTGAACTGCGGACCGGTGGCGTCTGCGGACTCGGCTCCGGGGACGGGCAGTGGCTTTAGGCCCAGAGCCACGCGGATCTTGTTGTTTTGTTCGATGGATAATGCGTCCGCCATGATGACGGAATGGATAGACGATTTGGAACTGGAAAGGGAGACAAGAAACCAAAAGTCTGCGGGATGGAAGGCGAGTCTCACTCACAAGGGCTTCTCTCACTATCCAGCTCCACTCGGACAGGCTCTGGACGCATGACTACTGATAACGATAGATTGCATCATGTGACTCGAAGCTTTGACACGCTAGTCCCATAACGGACTAGTTCCAGAAATTTCTCCCGCGCATAAATATCAAGCAGCCGCAAGATGTTCTCATTTTCCTTTTCTTCTTACCACAACGGATCTGTGTCCAGCACTCCTGTTGACGGGGTTGTCAGTCTGACTGGCTTCTCTGTGTTTCGGTTGAGAGCTGGGCAGATCGACGACCTTGGAGCCATTCATCTTTTTACATGTATGGCAGCCTTACGGCTTCCTGTCGACAGATCTCAGATGAAATGTTTGCACCGGGAGTTCCTTGGGTCTTGAGCTCCCGTTTTTGGTGAGCTCGGCTTGAGGCCCTGGTCGCGAACGGCGTCATATTCCACCCCTCTTTACCGATCGGCCGTTGGCCTGTGAGGTTAGGGATAAACCATGACCTGCCAACATTCTAAATCATAAATCTTTATATTCGTAGAGCGAACCATGCACGAGAAGAGCGATCAAGTGTAGTAGGCTTCGGCCGACCATGCACCAGGCGTCTGCCATTCCCCAGGGCAGATATTGCAATCACGTGACTGTTGACTTGCAGACCAAGGCCTCGAGTAATATGGACTTTTGCATGAGACACCTTGAGTGATTGCATCCTGCTGGCGCAGAATCTCGGCCTCGTCTTTCAGTGTCGCCAATTTGGGCACCAATCTGGACCTGGGGCTATTAATATTGCACTGTGGTACTTTTGTGCTTGGAGAGCATGCGCTCACCACAGGTGTGGATGTTCATTTACGCCGTGCAGGGCATGCTTTGATATCCGGATATCACATCTCATCCATAATCTACAACAGTTTCAAATGACCCGTTACTCCATCAACCACACTCTTAGGGCCCAAGACACCGAGGACAGTACGGCTGCCACTAGCAATTTGTGTCCGGCCCGCGTCCTGAATAACGCGCGCGCAAAGTCCAAGACTCATGGCCTGAGCCTGCAGGAGCAGCAGATCATCCTCTGACTTGATCTGGAGAGCAATCTTGGCCTGTCCGCCTTGTTCCCAGCGGCGCAAGATCGGCGAGTCCGGCTTGTGGGTAATGAAATATTTGTAGCATGCGAGGGTCGCGTGTGAAGCTTGCGCGGCGATTTTACCTATCGGCAGCGCGGACGCAAAGATACAATGTTAGTCAAATCTAGCATTTCTCCGAGCAGAGCTGGAGGTATTGAAGTCCATTCTCTCAGAACTTTCACCGTAAAGGATCTCTGAGCGCATAACAGCACAAAGTCACATACCCTTCGTCATCCCGAGATCTGTCCGTACAACCAGCACCAGTTTCACTTCCTCCTCATTGTCCTTGAACGAGGCCAATTCCTCTCCGGTCCCTTCGTCCTCGTCGTCGTCGCCCTCCTCCTCTTCAGAGTCCTGACCCTCAAGCTCCTCGTCCGAGGAATCCTTGTGGACCTTGACGTCGTACCCGTTAGGCCAGCCCTGTTTTTCTCTGAACAGGCCGAGCGAGGCGCCCTGGCCGAGGAAGTATCCTGTAACGCCGGCGACAATGGCGGTGGCAACCACGTAGGCTGTCGTCGTGGGGGTTGTGCGGTCCAAAGGAGCTGCCATTTTGTTATTTGAGAGGGCGAAATTCAAGCTGGAGTTTCGATAAAGGGTTGTGTGAGAATTGTAAAGTCGCGGGGAGAATGGGCTTGTATGCTCAACTGACGCACATGCGGAATTGGGTTCTTTTTCTGCCTCCGCCAATCGGAATGTTGATGGGCCCGGCGGCGGAGATTCACAGTAGAGGGCCTGGAACTCGATGCTACATCGACACCCTACCCTCTTGATGGAGTCTGGCTTTCGTGGCGCAGATATGAATCTTCTCGCTATACATGCTCCGGTGTCCAAACTTTATGAAACACATCGTTGTCCGCTCCATCGTGGGTTTCTCAACTGCGAGGGGAAACGAACCCAACTTGATTCAAGAGCTTGAATCGCTTCGTCGTGAAAGCGTCGCCCAAAAACAATATGGCGCGAAAGGATAGTTTGTGTCAGTTGCTTGCACTTGCACTTGCACTTGCAGTGAGTCTCCTATCAATACAGTCCGAGGGTAACGATTCGTGACACGGACGGTCTATCGCGCTCAATTGATGTTGAGTCCATACGCGCGAGTACAGGTAGTTCATGATTATCCATATACGTTTGGACACCCAGCTCAAATTGCTGTCTCTGTTTACATGGTGGCACTGCCACTCCTTTCTTGTCACGACGTGGAATCTCGAAGCAATCCAAATTTCCCTTGAAAGAAGAATCCTGAACTAAGCTAAAAAAAAAAACAGCCAGTAAGAGACCTGCAAAGGCGAGAATAAAATTAAAAAAAAAAAAAGCAAAGAAGCAAAATCCCCCGTTTATTGAATCGATAGCCATTATTTACATCCCAAAAGTACAGACGTGTGGTATAGGTGCGAAGGGGAAAAAAGAGACCTTCTAAATCAAGCACGACGAGGCGCATTGCCAGCGTTGTTCATACGGCGACCCCTGTGACAAAGCAATGGATTAGCCGAGTTCATTGACGTGCCTTTGCCCGTCGAGCCATGAGTGTCGGACAGATAGCTTTCGAAGGCGAAGGACAAGCGAATAAACTCACATGATGGTACGGCTGAAGAAGCTGACAAGGATCATGAAGGACCAGCTGGGAATGGCACCAAGGGCCCAGATCGCATAACCAACGGGCACGTTGAGTTGGTACTTGGCGAGCCAGCCATCAGTGGGGTGCAAAGCACCCTCGTAGGCAGGGACGTCCTCGAAAGTCTTCTTGGAGTGGATCTGATACAGTTCCTGGGGCGTGATGGTGGTGTGGTTCAAGTAGACCACGTGCAGAGGGGTTGGGAGACGCTCTTGGCCCAAGGGCTGGGCCTGAGGAAGCTGGAAGTAGAAGACGGTGGGCGCGCCAGCGGACCAGGTAGCACAGAGGACGCGCTCTTCCTCACAGTTGAGCAAACCGAGGTTGGGGGAGGTGCGATCAGCGGAGAAGAGAACCACGGATTCCTTGAGCAGAGACACAGGTCAGCTCTGACGCGCAGGTCACGATGAATGCTAAAGACCGGGGAGCTGCCAATACCCCCACGGGGTAGCAACCCCCTTTTGAACAACTGATGGAACTTACATTGAACGCCTTCTCTGCGATGTCGCAGCGACCGAAGCAGGTCTTGTTGCCACCGGTCACGAAAATATACCAATCCTGAGGGTCCTCCGCAGGAGTCAGGATCGACTGCCAGTTCTGCATCGTCACGGGGGTGACATGCTTCTCCGAGACCTTCTCAACCACCTTCTGGACCGGCTCATCAGGGACGGGCGAGGGAACGAGGTTCTTCGCCTTGTTGAACCAGCCCTGCACGCGATCAGCGAGGGGCACCTGCTCCTGGGCCAGAGCCAGGGCCGGGAGGAGGGCGACAATTGAAGTGAAACGCATCTTGATGGCTATTGAGCACGAGGCGGTAAGAACGGGCAAACAAATAGCCAGACGTCACCAGCAGATGCTATGCAGTCTGTAGAGTCATAAATATCTGATGAAACTTACCGATTTTGGTTGTCACGGACGATCAATTGAACGGCACCCGAGGGATTAAGGGGAAGAAAATCGGAGCAGGTCAGCTTTGAGGCTTAACGACAGCTGGCCTGAGCGTTCGGGTCAACCGAGCCAACCGCCACGAGTGGTCTAGCCAACCACCGCGGGGGATCGACCCGGTCCACTCGGAGCTAGCACAAGCCATGTTTGGGGAGATTGTGGTAATGACAACTTGGAGGGTTATGTGACGGCGATCCACGGAGACGATATGGCCAGAACGACAAAGTTTTGTGCTGTCTCAACTTAGCTCACTCGGTAGATTTTCTCAAATCGGGGTCACGGACGTCTCGACCTTCTTCCTCCTCATCTAGGCCACGTATTATTTGCATGCTCCTCATTTGCATATATGTAGAGCGAACACGTATCTTGGACTAGGAACTGGGCCTATTTCGTCCTAAAACATGGTATCTTGCATGCAAACTCCTTGGCCTGTCTGGCATTGAAAGTGCCGTACCGCACCGGACTCGCCCTTCGTCGGCACTTGCATCGACCCGGATTTGTATAAAGTGCGGGGCTCCGAGGTACTGCTTCAACAGGCTCTTACGTGAGGCTAGGTTGAAAGGTCGGGGCCTCAAGCCCTGCAGCGGGGGCAGGTACCTAATACGGGGGGGAGAACACCCGTCCATCACTCTCGAACCAGATGTGGTTTATAGTGAATCACTGTATATATATTCCCGCTTCTGTCCCTGGTGTTCGGCAGTCGGGCGCCGCGGGACCACGTACACAGCGAATCATGGAAAAAACCGAGAGTTAAACAGCCAGCCTCGGTGGTGTGAGGCACTCTTGGGCTCGTGGAGTGCAGATGACCGGACTATGTCTTCGTCTTCGTGCTTGTACTCGTCCACCATGTTTCGCACCACTCGTCCGGATGAGTTGGTGAATCCTGATCGGCACCTCGGGCTGGCACTCCGGTGGTGTCGAGATCGCACGTTGAAATGTGGTAGTTAAAGGGTTCGAGCCGCTTCAACTTTCAAGTATGCAAGATCGGGCTCTGGCACTAGATGCACTTGCATCAGGGATATTGACTATTTAAGCTGATTTCATCATGTGGAAATGTAGGTGGTAGCTAGCCTGGCTTGGGATACCTCATTCAATTCATGGAGGCCGTCGAGAGCTGCTCATTCAGATCCATGGTAAACAGGATGTCTCTTTTCGGGTGAAGACCAGTACACTCTATATTACCAAAATACATGGAATCTTCTTGACAGTGCGAGTGTGGCCGAGTGGTCTAAGGCGGTCGACTTAAGTACCTTGAAGTATTAACACTCGACTGGGCAATCGCCCTCGCGCGTTCGAACCGCGTCGCTCGCATCATCTATTTTTTTCCTAACCTTTTCCACCACCTCGCTGAGAAGTTAGTTGCTCTTAGGTCTCTTTTTTTTTTGGATGGGGGAACGCTCACAATAACCTCGCGAACCTGAATCAGCATGGGTATCATCATTGTTAAATGTACTTTCATTTCCCAATCAGCCTAAATATATACGTCGCTACATAGAAAAGGTTCGTCAGGGCTGGTCCTAGCCTACAGGTCACGCGAGCTGATGAGACTACTGGGTCCTTCAACCCTTGTACAGTTTGAATTCAATGCCGTGCGAGTAAACATTAAGGATGAATATTCGGTATTATGGTAGAATGTAGAGTGATACTGCAACTTTACACGTCTTGCCTACCCTTTATCCCCGTCATTCCAATTTGAGGGAACAGATGCATACCTTTGTTCGACGAACCGTAGTCATTATTGATGGTAGCGGGGCCATGACGACAGCGTCCATCTCGCTTATCGACTGCCGAGCTTCAACAGTGACCATCTTGAGAACCATGACACTACTGTTCCGACTGGAATGCTGTACTACACCTACCACATTGTGCTGTAAATCAGCTTATCGAGGCCAGATGAGGTCCATGACAAAGGGGATTATTGATCAAGGAATGGTGATTCAGCGAATGAAACACCTACTGAACCACATTCGAAGGCTGGCAGCATGTGGGTATCGACTTTTCTCGGTGAGTGCCGCTGCTGGACTGGGAATCTTATGCCTGAGGCGAGCCCCCCGGAGCCCCCGATGTCGGGTGCCCGAATGATGCGCAAGCCAAGGCTGACTCTCTGCCAAACCAATAAGAAGGACACACTAGACCCTACGCAGACGGGTTAAGCTGAAAGTCTGTGAATAAGAACCTAAAGAAACTTTCGTCCATATATTGTATGAAGAAAACAGCAGGATCCGATCTGATCACCAGCAGGCCGTGAGGACATACCGGCTGACTACTATAGACTTAGGTTAATACTCACTCTTCGGACCGATTGAGTCATCGAGTCCAGTTTTCGGGGGGCCCCGTTCAACGCGGAGTGTGCTTGCTCTGTGCACTTGCAGCCTTTCCTAAATTCCTACTTTCTCAGACGAGAGATCGGCCCCGGACAGCCAGTGAGCGACTGCGGCGCTCTCTCCACCCCCGGCGCAGAAAGGCGAATTTTTTTTGCCGCCGCGAAGGACGATTACGCCGTTCGCAAATGGAAAGGCACACACCGCCCACTCCACTCTCGATGACTCTTCTTCCCTCGCTGGAAACAGACTCCCAGGTTTAAATATCATCCAGAGCCTGGAATTTTTCCTGTGTTGATTCCTTCTACCTCCTATCGTCCTAAAATTGAACCCAATTTCTACGAAAGCACTCCTGCTTCCTTGTATCCCCCAACCTTTAGTCAAGACCACCCCCGCCACTCCCGTCGGCCCCTCCCACACTGATATCCTGCATATCCCCACTATCTACATCGACGTACAATGTGTCCCGGCGTGGATAACGAGCCCAATGGGCAAGCCAACGGTGCCAATGGCGCCAACGGCAATGGCGGTATGTACTCAGCAACGCGAGCATGCTGTACGGTCTAGGTATCTCCCGGGACTCCAGCTCATGCCATCTCCTCCAGACCACCCCGGCTTCACTCCCATTGAGACCCGCCAGAACCCCCAACACACCTCCCGCAACCCCTACGGCCACAACGTCGGTGTGACCGACTTCCTCAGCAATGTCTCTCGCTTCAAGATCATCGAGAGTACTCTCCGTGAGGGTGAACAGTTCGCCAACGCTTTCTTCGATACCGAGAAGAAGATTGAGATCGCCAAGGCTCTCGACGACTTTGGTGTTGACTACGTGAGTCATCAATCGGCAGACGCCGCGTATCAGCCATTGAACCACACGACTAACAATCGACCCACGGTAGATTGAGCTCACCAGCCCCTGTGCCTCTGAGCAGTCTCGTGCCGACTGCGAGGCTATCTGCAAGCTCGGCCTCAAGGCCAAGGTGCGTTGTTTCACATCTCCTCTCGTTGTTCGAGAGAGATCCGAAATGCAAGATCTGACTCTCCAATAGATTCTTACTCACATTCGCTGCCACATGGATGATGCCCGTGTTGCTGTTGAGACTGGTGTTGATGGAGTGTGAGTTCCCCCCCTTCTTGTTTGAGATCCTGGCCCGGACGGTTTCTGACCTTGAATCACAGCGATGTCGTCATCGGCACATCCTCATACCTCCGTGAGCACTCCCACGGCAAGGACATGACCTACATCAAGAACACCGCCATTGAGGTCATCGAGTTTGTCAAGTCCAAGGGCATTGAGATCCGCTTCTCCAGTGAGGACTCCTTCCGTTCAGATCTGGTCGACTTGCTCTCCATTTACTCCGCCGTCGACAAGGTCGGCGTGCAGCGTGTTGGTATCGCCGATACTGTGGGCTGTGCCTCCCCTCGCCAGGTTTACGAACTGGTCCGTGTGCTGCGCGGTGTGGTGAGCTGTGACATTGAGACTCACTTCCACAACGACACTGGATGTGCCATTGCCAATGCCTACTGTGCCCTCGAGGCCGGTGCGACCCACATTGACACCTCCGTTCTTGGTATCGGTGAGCGCAATGGTATCACCCCTCTTGGTGGTCTGATGGCCCGTATGATGGTCGCCGACCCCGACTACGTCAAGAGCAAGTACAAGCTGGAGAAGATCAAGGACATTGAGGACCTCGTCGCCGAGGCCGTCCAGGTCAACATTCCCTTCAACAACTACATCACCGGTTTCTGCGCCTTCACCCACAAGGCCGGTATCCACGCCAAGGCCATCCTCAACAACCCCAGCACCTACGAGATCATCAATCCCGCCGACTTCGGCATGACCCGCTACGTGCACTTTGCTTCTCGTTTGACGGGCTGGAACGCAATCAAATCCCGTTGCCAACAACTGAAGATCAACTTGACCGATGACCAGTGCAAGGAGTGCACTGCCAAGATCAAGGCTTTGGCGGACATTCGTCCCATTGCTGTTGACGATGCCGACTCTATCATCCGTGCCTACGCTCGCAACCTGAAGCTCGGTGAGGACAAGCCCTTGATGGACCTGACCGCTGAGGAGCAGGCCCAATTCAAGGCCAAGGAGAAGGAGATTGCCCTCGAGACTCACGAGAACGGCGTCCCTGTCTAAATGCCTTCTCTCTTGATTCACATGTCCACGAGCGCCTCTTTGTGTTAGCTTTTGTTACCCTCCTTTCTGATTTCTTTTTTTGACTGGAATATCTACGAGTCTTGTATTGGCATCATACCCTGTCATGTCAGTCAGATTCACACAGCGAAACGTTGGATGATTTGATGTGTTTTTATGTCTGGGAAACTCCTGTCACTTTCCTGTTAATGGGGGTTTTGAGGAAAAGTTTTTTTCTTTGTTCTTGGATTCCCTTTTCATGTTCATCACCCCATTTTTTTTATCAGCAGCTCTCGTCTCGAGATCTACCAATGGACCTTCAGATAGTCCTGCATCTGTGTATAGAAGCCGGCAGTGTCACGGCTGCGGCAATTGAAAGAGCGCAATTTACAGTAATTTGCTACACTCATCCTCATAACCGTACAGACAAGGTTTAATTTGCGCTAGACGCTGGCGCGAAACGGCGCTCCGATCGATCAATTCTGTCGATGTGGCTGCAGGGTTGTCTCGCTGACATGTGTGTGTGTGGCAAAAAAGTCGGGGTACGGCCTTCCCCAGCCTCGGCGTGCGACATTCGCACGGGGTCCCGCGGGCACCGGATCCTACTTTATCTTGACCATCCGGCTTCCCGTCAGTGACCAGAAGTAATTTGTCTTTCCCCAGAGACAGTCACCCGGCCATCATGGGTTCTTCAGCATTGCCTGTTGCCCTGCAGAATAAGTTGGTAGGCTACGGTCGAGCCTCCAAAGCCCACCTATCAGCCGTGAACCTGGACCTGTAAGTTGTCAAGAACGTGCCTCTTTCGACGGTCGCTGCTCTGCTATCTACTCTCCGCGCTCCCATCGCGAAGCCTATTGATAACCCCCGCCGAAGCTCTGTATACTGACTATGTGAACGTGGATAGGATCCGGAATATCATCTTTGTTCTCTTCTTATTCCGACATGCCCGCAAGGCTTTCTACTCGCTCCGAGGCTATGGCTTGTTCGGCAGCATTCGCAATATCTACATCGCCATCCGACTGTTCTGCTACTCCGTCTTCCTGCGCGCCCCCGGTGTGCGCGGCCAGGTCGATAAGCAAGTTTCTACCGCGATCGAAAAACTCGAGAGCAAGCTTGTGAACAGTGGACCTGATATTGACCGCCATCTCACTCTACCTTTGGAAGGGTGGACTGCCGACCGGGTTCGCGAAGAGCTCAACAAGCTAGCCGGTCTTGAACATACCCGCTGGGAAGATGGCCGTGTCAGTGGTGCCGTGTATCATGGTGGCGAGGATCTGTTGAAGCTTCAGGCGGGTGCGTTCGAGCAGTTTGGCGTCGCAAACCCTATCCATCCGGATGTCTTCCCCGGTGTGCGGAAGATGGAGGCCGAGGTTGTTGCAATGGTTCGTTTCAAAAATCTCCTAATGCCACGTCGGTGCCTGTACGTGGGAATCAGGCTGACCAGGACTTGCAGGTTCTATCCATGTTCAACGGTCCATCAGATGGTGCTGGTGTGACTACCAGCGGTGGCACTGAATCCATTATCATGGCCTGTCTAGGTGCCCGTCAAAAGGCGTTCATTGAGCGTGGAGTGACAGAGCCTGAAATGTAAGAGTTGCTCGATGAAGCTTTGGTTCAACTAGAACGGACTTCCTGACACTTGTCCAGGATCATTCCAGACACGGCCCACGCGGCCTTCATCAAAGCCTGCAATTATTTCAAGATCAAGTTGCACCGCGTCCCGTGTCCCGAGCCCGAGTTCAAAGTTGACGTTAGCGCCGTTCGTCGACTGATCAACCCCAACACCGTCCTACTCGTTGGCTCAGCCCCCAATTTCCCCCACGGCATCATTGACGACATTCCTGCACTTTCGCGCCTGGCCACCAAGTACAAGATTCCTCTTCACGTGGACTGCTGCTTGGGCTCCTTTGTTATTGCCCACCTCAAGAAGGCCGGGTTCCCATCACCATACGAGGAGGAAGGCGGCTTCGACTTCCGTCAGCCTGGTGTCACCAGCATCAGCGTCGACACGCACAAGTACGGATTCGCCCCCAAGGGCAACTCCGTTCTGCTGTACCGTAGCAAGGCTTACCGAAGCCATCAATACTTCATCTACCCGGACTGGTCCGGCGGTGTCTACGCGTCCCCGTCAATTGCTGGATCTCGACCCGGTGCCCTGATTGCTGGCTGCTGGGCTAGCATGATGAAAGTCGGCCAGGATGGTTATATCAACAGCTGCACCGATATCATCACCGCGGCTCGCAAATTCGACTCTGCCATTCGTGGTCATCCTCTGATCTCGCTGCACATGGAGGTCATCGGTAACCCCATGGTCAGTGTTGTGGCTTTCCGCAGCAAAAACGGCGCGATTGATACATATGACATTGCCGATGACCTGTCTGCAAAGGGTTGGCATCTTAATGCTCTCCAGTCGCCTCCCGCATTGCACTGCGCCTTCACACTCCCCACCAGCAAGGCTGTTGATCAGCTTATCGTTGACACAGCCGAGTGCATCGAAAAGGAGTTGGAAAAGGCCGAAGAGCGCCGCAGGCAAGGAAAGGCATATATCCTCAAGCGCGGTGATGCTTCTGCACTGTACGGTGTCGCTGGCAGTATTCCCGACAAAAGCGTTGTGAGCCGCTTGGCGGAGGGCTTCCTCGATACCCTGTACAAAGTATAGGCCCTCCACGAACGGTTATGAAACTTCTACAATGCCTGTTGCGCACTGACTGTCATCCCATGGTCATGATTGATTAGCAATCAGGGTCACTCTGTATTTGCCGATTGACTCATCCGCGCAGTGTCTGAAGTCGTGCTTCGCTCAAGCCACTTCGATCGTTTTTGTCGTTTCTTTTGTAAAGAAAGCGTACGCATATCATTATCACATTGATTGTAGCTTTAAAATTATTCTTTCCTCTGGAGATTATCTCTGTTCGCGACAGGAAACAGATGTTGTATAGCATCCCGTATAAGTACAGTCGACGAAGAACTCGTCAGGAAATCACTGAGTATGAGTAAAGTACATGATATGATCCAAGGTAAAGCAACCCGCTCCATGCAATATAAAGCAACCAACAGAAGATGAAAAAGAAAGATGAAAAGAACAGACAGAAACGCAAGATCATCCCGTCTGGTATATCACAGAACGATGCAGCAATCGAGGCTCGACCCTCTGCCAAAATAGTCCCAGAAATGGACCTCTCATTAGATGTCCAGCTTCGGGATATATACGTTGAAAGAAGTCAAGGGTATCAAAGGCACTCAATCAAGAGCGCGAGAAGGAAGGAAATCCCGTCATTCCCTCAATCCAGGCTCAATGCCCACTCAACTCAGCCCGCTCATCGACACCGGACTTCTCAACATAGTAACCAGGATCCGGCTTCCTCTCCAAGCGAACCTCCTGCTTCGTCAAAGCGCGATCGACCTCCTGCACCGAGACAAGTTCCTTGACTTTCATAATTTGACCGGCGACCGAGGGAGAGACGGGGTGGAAGACGATGCCCATGCGCTTTTTCAGGCCGAGGGCTTTGAGGACGTCTGTTGAGCGTCGGGGGAGACCGATTGCGGAGCGGATGAGTTGGACGCGGAAGTAGCTCATATTGAAAAGTTCGAGGTTCTAAAGACGAGAAGGTGCCTTTGAGATATTGAGGAGGTTCTTTTATGCGGAGGTGGTGCCTTTTGAGAGCTTGGTAGTTGAGTGATTGACGGAGCCGGACTGAGGTTGAAGTTCCGTGATGGAGAGACTGCGGATTTCGGTGGCGGTAAAATTGTTGTTCGAGAATCAAGGCAGGTATCTTGAGAGCTCAGTCAAAAAGAAAACGTCTCACACCCTTGCGTTTTTCGTCGAGGAATGGTCAACTGTAAGTTCTGCAATAAATCCACACTTCTGATCCCTCAATCCCGCAAAGGGACCGCAAAATCAAGGAGCGGTAAATCACGTGTCTGTGTTTCTGCCGGAACTTGTCCATGCAGAAGCGCGACCAGCTCCGCGGCTTGGGACCCGCCGGAGGTGGAACCCCCCTCGATTGCAGCTCATGTCGACATTGTGTATGGTTCATGTCGAAAGCATGACTTTGATATCTCCGGCTTGATTACCACGGTACACCACAGTCAGCCGAATAGCGCGAAGCAAGCACTTGAGAGTGGATGAAGACTTATTGTCTCATTCACCGGTCATACCACATATTCACCAACCGCACCCTTACACTCTGAAAGCTACCAACTGTACTCAGGCCGAGTCGGAGGCCGAAACCAGCAGACTTGAACATGGCGCAAGACACGACGACAGATGGCACAGTGCCCATGCCACGACTGGAGGACATTCTGCGACACCCGGAGGATCTGGACAAAATCAATGGACTGAAAGCCGAGTACCAGCGCAAAAAGGCCGCGGTAGATTCCCGACTGCGCGAGGGTCTCCGCGAACAACTCGAGGCTGTCCAACGAAGCATTGGAATATTGACCGACGGCCAAAGGCAAGTGTATAAGACGCGGGACGAACTACAAGCGATCGACAAACTGTGCGCAGAGTCACAAGAGAGCGTGGAGGACTTTGCTGAGATTGACAAATTGGCGCGGATCCAACGGCATTTCGATGCGACGTTGATGATGAAAAAAGGGCTGGAGAACTTCGGTGCAGACCTACAGGAGGTGGAGGAGTTGTTACGGGAGGATGATGAGGATTTGGAGAATCAGCCGAATTTGCTCAAGGCGCATATGCAGATATCTCGTCTGCGAGATTTCAGGGACGAGGCGATGGATCAGATTCAGAAGTCCCGGGACACGAGTAGCGTGGAAACATTGAAGGAATACTTTGAAGGGCTTGACTCGGCGATTGACTGGTTCGATGATCATCTTGGCACAGCATGCATGAATTTGATTCCTCTGGTGCAGGAAGACAATAAGAGCATGGTGGTGCGGTTGGCGGTGGTTGTTGTGAACGAAGAGAAGAATGACGATACGGTCAGAGCCTTACAGGAAGCTCAAAAGGATCACAAGGATCTTGTCAGCCGCTTCAAATCGATGAACATTGGGCCCAAGACGGTGCGAGGCTATAAGGA
This sequence comes from Penicillium diatomitis, assembly GCF_028827545.1. Classification (NCBI taxonomy): domain Eukaryota; kingdom Fungi; phylum Ascomycota; class Eurotiomycetes; order Eurotiales; family Aspergillaceae; genus Penicillium; species Penicillium diatomitis. The sequence goes on along the minus strand of NW_026623177.1, from coordinate 1,847,758 downwards.
GAAGTTTCTTCAAGCGATTGAGTTCTATGCGCAGAACCAGTTCAACAATACCAAGGAGGCATTCCTCGCAGATCCAAACATGATGGAGAAAAGTCTTCGGTGGTTTTTCAATGACCTGTTCACCGTCCAGCAAGGCATGCAACCCCTCATGCCGAAAAAGTGGAAAATCTACAGAACGTACACCAAAATCTATCACCGTATGATGCACGATTTCCTTATCGAGTTCATCGACGATCCGGAAATCCCGGCCGACAATCTGTTGAAGATCATTCACTGGAGCGACAAGTACTACAAGAAGATGAAAAAGCTGGGCTGGACCCCAGCTGAACTGCAGCCCAACATATTAGATGACCGCGAGCCAGAACTCGTGCGACAATGGCAAAGCGTTATCATCAACGCAGTGGAGGAATGGATGGAAAGAATCTTCAGCATCGACAAAAAGAGTCTGCTGGAAAGACAAGCGGATTCTCTCGACACCAATGCAGATGGTTACTTTCGAACCAAAACGCAAGCCGACCTGTGGCGCATGCTTCATGAACAAATTTCAGCGGCAGGCCAGTCTGAAAGAGCTGATGTTGTTGAGGGCGTGATTGACGCAATGTTCCGAGCCTTGAAGGGCCGTCAAGGCGCGTTGCAAACACTGATTGACGACGAGTGTCAGAAAGCCACGGCCCCTAGCAGCGACGGCGAAGGACTGCAACTACTGCAAGACTGGCTGGTCGGTATGGCGAATGACCAGATCGCCTGCATTGACGATAACGAGGAGACCGCGCAGATGGGCTACCTAACCCGCTTCAAGGCCGAAATTGAGCCCGTCGTGACTCCTAAATACATGGCCACACGAGCAATGACGGATCTCGACGCTCTCCGAGATGGCTACGTGGATCTGAGCACGCATTGCTTGGCCCTGTTCGTGAACATTGTCTTCACGGTGGATTTGAGCACTGTTCTCACAGATCTCTTCACACCAAAATGGTACGGTGAATTCGCGATCAAGCGTATCACATCCACCTTTGACGACTATATGACCGACTACAGCCCTGTCTTGCACCCATCTCTTGTGGATATTCTCGTCGAAGAACTTTCAGACGAACTGCTCGTCCGCTATCTATCCTCTGTGCGCAACAAGGGCGTCAAATTCCGCCGTCAAGCAGACCCCTTCACGGAGAAATTCAAGGACGATATTCTCACAGTCTTTGATTTTTTCCAAAAATTCCAAGAATCATTCCCGTCCATCAAGCAGAAATGGCGATTGGTCGATTGGCTTGTCCGATTGCTCGAGGCTGAAAAGGGACAGGCGATCGCAAACGTCTACGAGAGCTTCAAGCAGGAGTATTGGGATCTGCAACTTTCATGGGTCGAGGCCGTTCTCAGGACTCGCGATGACTTTGAGCGCAGTATGATCAGCTCGATCAAAGCGAAGGCTGCTGAGTTATCGGTTGAGCGTGGAGTGGAGACTATCATGAGCCGAGTGAGGTGATGAGTAGGGGCTATCCATCACTCTCTTCATTCCTTCCCAATGGAATGATCTTTTAGCTGTATGACATGGCGTAGAGCTCGTCTCATCGTGTATTTGGTTCGTCCTTACCATGCTTTGTGTTCTCGACAAGCCAGACGACATCATGTCGGCGCCTTGCTTCATGGTGACATGTCGACATGTGCGATTGTGACGGGCTGGGAGTTAGTACTGTCGTGCATTGAGTGGAGCTGGGAGGCGGAGCGTCAAGCTCAAAGACCACAAGTCCCACCATGCAATACTTTCAATAGGCCATGCGAAATAATTCGCAATTCCAAGCTGGCTTGGTTAGGCAATGAGGCTCATTTATATCTCCCAGATTCTGCTCCATGTGGGAAGCGACCATGGCCATGAAGATCATAGAGACTCTATCCATCATAACTACCGGAGAAACTAATCGATTGTTTCATCAGCTTCGTGAAAATAAAATAATGGAAGGTCCCTTCAATCGATGGCAAGATCCGTAACCAATTCGTGTGTATTTTCAAATATCAATCTCACTGGGCCTTTCCGACGATCACTGCGCCTACAAATCCAACTCAATCTTTTGCTCCGCGACGACAGTATAATTTTCGCCCAGACGTGCATTCAAACCATCGTCATCCCCACCGCCAATCTCAAGCTTCTTTGCTCCCATCTCACAGATACACACCGAGTCGATCGGAATATCCCTCGCCCATACAAAAGGGTAAAGTGGCTGCGAAATCGGTGTCAATGGACCAGTATCAGAGACACATTCCACGCCCTGGGAAGATGTGAGTCTTGTCTCGGCAGAAGAGGATATCTCCAGCACGGAAGTGGTGACCTCTGTGCGCGAATCATCGGCGGCTATTGTTCGAGCCTGGTCAACGAAGTAGTTCCTATACCTTTGGAGGATGTCCCGCGCATCGAATTCAAGGCGTTTGGAACCATTTTGCCCGTTCTTGCCGTTCCGGTTCTTTGGCTTTGATCGACCTCGCACGTAGATTGTGTTTACCAGCGTCGCATGCAGAAGCAGGGGACGTGGTTTCGGTTTACGGGCAAGAGCAGCGGTGTATGGGTCAGCGTGTGTGTGCCAGGCAGTAAGCTCGGATTTGCTCTTTTCCGCTGGGGATCCTGGCTGCTCTTTGAGGGTGGGCTTGTCGTCGCCTGGCATATATTTGCATTGGGAGGATGGGCTGGGGCTCGCGGCAACTGCCGAGTCACTCGGCTTATTGGGCATCTCATTCTTGGACTCGTTGAGCACGAATCCCGCCTCGATGAACTTGTCTCGCAGCATCACGCAGAATGGATAAAGTCTGCCGGTTGGATCAACTGGCGAAGCATGGAGGACGGTTGCGGCCTTGGCTCGGGGAAGAGCATGTAGCGACTCCAGCGAGACACGGAGGAGCTGAGGAGTAGCTTGACTGTTGTAGGACACAGGAGGGAGAGCCTCCGAGGCGGGTTGCTGGGGCTGGGGATGAGCCTGACTTTGTGTTGTTCTCGCCTTTTTCGCGCTCTTTTCGCCTCGCTCACGGGCTACTCTATCTGCTTCTCGAAGGAGGTCTGACAGGTCGAGTGATTTTAGAAAGGCTACGGCATCCTGTAGTCTCTCCTTGTTGGGCAGACTCATGACGCCAAGTGTGAGATGGATTGTGCCCACGGGTCTCACTGCGCCTTGGGGAATCGTAGGCGAACACCTCTGCTGCGAAAGCCTTTCAAGCTGGTGGTCTGCGGTAAAAGCCGCAATTGAAGCTTCCAGCTGGGGTAAAGAATGCGTGTTGATCAGCGGTAGACATAGGAAATGGGTCAATTGTGGCTTTTTGGGTCGTTTTGGAACTTGATGTTTCTGCGATTGGCCTTTTATGTGTTGATTTGTTATTGTTGACATGTCGACGACCCGACTGGGGGTTTTACTGCCAGTGATGAAGGGCACTCTAGAAACCCTGCCAAGTGGTGTTGGTATCAATGCTCGTCGGAGAGGCGAGCTCATGCGGGGCCGAGCAGGCTGGAGACTTGTCGAAAGGAGATGTAATTGATGGTAAGAGAGGGTGTAACTCTTTCTTGAAGGCCGAAGTAAGCTCTACCGATCACTTCGTACTCATTCGAAAATTGGCTGAAGACACCAGGAACAGGTGAAGTAAAGCGTAGATGCGCGGCTGGCCGGCTCTTGCAGATGACTTTCGGCAAGGTGACCCATCATTAACCTCATAGATCTCTGCTGGGTGTTCGGTACTTCTGAGTCGGCTGATGTGGGGATTCTGTCAACCAGGAGCAATGCATGTCCCGGGCCTTAATAGCATCTATCGGAGAACAAGAACACGACTACTTGATACCACCATCTTCGGTTCACAAAGTGCGCAAACCCCAAGATGTAACGATGAGCTTCATTCCGTCTTATTTTCTTGTTTGTGCCCTCAATCTGGTTGGCAAAAACATAAAAAAGAAACTCTCCCTCGGGGAATCGAACCCCGGTCTCCCGCGCTTTTCAGTTGTAGTGACAAGCGGAAATCATGACCACTAGACCAAGGAAGATGAGATAATCGAGTTACTGCTCGACCACTTGGTGCTGGTTGATGCAGGGATAGACTGTTTTGACTAAGTGAAGTCAGTCGCGTAACTGACGCACACCGTCCCAGCCTGATCTTGGTTCCATTATGCACTTAACTACGACTGCCACAACTTTATACTTTCCCATTAACTTTGGTACTGTTCTCCCCTGGTCTATACGTCGAAGACCTACGATGCACTGTGTAGTGTATACTACGTGATCTTAGACCTTGTAGTCGAGGTCTCAAAGTTGAAACGTGGTTGAGGTACGGACCAACGCCGAGCGGATGTTCCTACCGGTCACTGCGGCCGGGCAGCCCCAAAAATTATATATCATCAGTCCAGTAGGGATGTGTTTGACTGCCGTCTTAGTTGGACTCCGGCCCTGCGTATCCAAAAAACCCGAACATGGAGCGGGATCAGCAGAGTTGATAGGTCGTAGAAGGTAAACTGGAGGAACGAATACCAATGCTGAAAGGTTACAAATTGTCATGTCTATTCATGTTGACTCTAAGAGGCGAGGCTGCCTTACACAAGAAAAACGGAAGCCGTAGCAATGCACGACATCGGAATATCCAGTAACTGTGGCCACTAGCCACTACAGGTGACCACTGAGGTCCGCGGGATCAGTGATCTGATCGTTTGGACACACCAAACTTCTCAAGAGTTCCCGTCACGCCCACCTGTTTCCATTCGTACACCTCGCCCTGCGTCGCAACGGCGAAATACCCAAGCATACCCAAAGCATTCGTGGCTATCGCCTTGCTCAAGGCTGCTCGCCGCCTCGGAATCACAATCATCCACCGTCTAGACATGATGACATTGTGAGGACATGCGGCATCTGGCGGGGCCTCTTGCGCATGCTCAGAGAGTCCATCGCCTACCGAGGTGGCCTGCTCCAGGAGCCTGGTATATATCTCCTGCAGGTCTTCCACCTTGACGTCCGACGATGTGAATCTGTGATAGAACCAATAGAACGGGACCACTGGCTCGGAACTACCCTCGTCGCCGTCAAGGAACGATGCCAACGTGCCGGGCGGCGTGGGGATCAACTGCATATGCTTGTGCATTCGACTGCAGCCGCCATCTTGGCCACAATTGAAAAAAGCGACGTAGTCCGAGTTCATGGTCGTCAAAACGGACCACATTGCATGGAGATCGGTCTCGTGCAGACGTTGATACTGACGCTGGCCCGCATCCGCGGTGACGAGCAGGAAATGCGGGTTGGCCCAGCAGAACTTGTTGGCCACGAGCTGGTGGGCATCGCCCACCGGGCCAATTTCAAAGCCGGCGGTGCTGATATCGCTCCCGGGCTGGCGAGTCTTCTCGGAAGGCTCGTTTGACTCCGGCTGGGGTGATTGAAATGTTGGCTTCCTAGACAGAGCTGATGTTACGCAGAATTGGTACTATGATGACATGGTCAGCGGTCTGCGAGGTTGATGTGAACCGGAGCCCTTTCAGCCATCTGAAGAGGTTATGCTTGTGTACCTTGAGATCTCCCTCAACGTGTTCGACAATCCTTTGATCCTCGTCATAAAGCACGATGCCGGATTGGATGAGTTCGTTGAACTTGTTTAGTATGAAGGTGTGGTCCATGGCTAGTGATAGCCCTCGCGGAGCCACTCGGACAGGCAATTGAAAGTGCTCTTGAACCCTAACAAGGGCGATTGTTTCCCAATCAGTGATGTCAAGTGTACTGATGTTGTCGAACAATGATGGGGTCGAGGTCAACTGCAAGACATGCCAAACTTGGCAGCAAACAAGAATGCCGCATCGGGCGGGCTCCCGCGTGGATGGCGCTTACCCATGTTCGGGTACATCAGCAATGTTTGTTCACTACCACTCTCGTCTCAATGATACTGTCGACTGGCCGAGTAGCCTTTGTAGGCCATCATCTTGATTCACAGTCCCGAGTCCACTGACAGTAGGTACCGAGCCCTGGCTGCACTCTACAACGGGTGTGGGACGTTATGACCATTCCAATTTCTTCTCAAGAAGAGTCGAAGTGATAACTCGAAGTGATAATTAGTTGACTTATGAGTGGCTTAGTCTCAGCAGGGAATGCAGTTATCACCGGCAAGTCCTGCATCTCTTGGTAGTAGACCGTCCTTCATACTCGATGAACACTCAGACGACGACTTTGTACAGCGATAGGTTTCTCTGAAGCATGTGCTTAAATAAAATCATGATTTTACTAAGGGTAGTCAGATCCTAGCCGAGACGATAGAAAGACTCAAACATCCGCCACCAGTGAATTCTCCCGTTGTTGTTTATCGAGGCGCATCGAGAAACTCAATCCGCTGTGCCTGGGAACAGGTAACCCACCGAAGGCTCAATCTTTTACGAAAAGTTGCTGCACTGTTGCTCTCTCACTCTGTGGAATCTGTGTGAAGTTGAACAACCACCGCACCTGTTAACACCTCAGAATATCGATGAAGTCAATGGAAGTGAATGGACGAAGGAACGAACGAGAGCACAGTCGATCAATTTCCATTTCCAGGACAAGCAAGACAAGTGTGCGAGTCTAGAGCTTCCCCATCGATGGTTTCAAGCAACTTTGGCGAACCCCGTGACCCCGGATTTAAACTTTAAGACCAAGTCACGAGCCTCGAGTGGCTGAGACGCTGGCTTACCGTATCGGGTAGGTGGTGAAAATGAGTATGACTCGCCTCGAGGTACACCATATTCATTCCAGCACTGTATCCCCAAGGAGGACACTGTGTATTCACACTCAAAAACGACCCTTGACTCACAGCCCGGTCAGACTTTCTATCTTCCCTCTCTTCGACCCCCTCGTCGGGTCAATGTTGCAAGCGGACGGGCCCGAATAGGCACTGGCCCGCCATCCAGCTTGATCCGGCGTGGTTGAGCCGCGCCACATTCCACGGGCTGCTCCACGGGGACGCAAGGACTCGGAAGTCGGGAGTCAGTCGGTACACACTGGACAGGCACATGGTTCGTGGTTGAATCGACCTTTTGCTGAACCGTTTGATTCCATGCAAGAGAAACCCTACGTGACGGCGAGATATCGACAGTTCACACGGGCACAAGGATGTCATTCATCTATCCCGAAACCCGTTCAGAGGGCCAGGATTCACTTGTAGTACATCGAGGTGCTTTCCATCGTTCATACTGTAGTCTCTCTCCTCGCCAAGGCCATTTCGCTGCAGAGACTGTCTAGGTCAGATTCGGTTTTTTTTTTTTTTTTTTTTTTTTTTACTGTCGTTCTACATTATCGATTTCTCCTTAAGTTTGCAGCCCGTTCCCCGCAAATGGAGAGCACATGCTTCCTCATTTCGTCTAGTCCAGGGAAAATCCTCTGCCCTTCTCGCCTGTTCTACCCCATTCTTTCACTCGACCCCGACCACCCGAGGTCTGGAGTCGATGTAGCACCCCGGGAGACATGGACTGATACCAGGCTAGCAGGCACTGTTGAAGCGTCCGCTGTTCTCGCGTGCGATCCAGTTCCGCTGGGTGGATACGTGGACCGTAATTTTTTTCTGCGCTCTTGACCTCCGCACGTCTCCGAATCCTGGAAGTGCCCATTAAACCACATCCTAACCCCCTATTGCCATTGAACCTCCATTTCACCCGGTTCACTCTCCCCCCCCCCTCTGACCGGGCACGCTTTCCCCTCGGCTTCATTCCTGAGTAGTGACCGATCGTCCATCTAGCATCTCGTCGCACTCGAACATCTGCCCCGCGCGCGTCACCCCTCCTCCCCCTCAGCATGGCTGGTACCCAGGTGACCGACACCATTGCGCCGGCGGAGGTGGCCCCGCCCAAAGCCTTCGAGCATCATGATGTGCACGATGCGTGGGCGTCGGACTCATCCATGAAGTCGATCATTGCCAATGCCAAGGCGGCCACAGAAAAAGAGCAGAGTATGAGTCTGCTGCAGGGCATCAAGCTATACCCCAAGGCGTTGGCGTGGAGCGTGCTCATTTCGACCTGCATTGCGATGGAAGGATACGATATCAGTCTGGTGAACAATTTTTACGCTTTCCCGCAATTTAATCGCAAATACGGAGAACGAATAGCAGATGGGTCATACCAAGTACCGGCCAGAGTGAGTGCGCTCCCCCCGAGAAACCCAATGTGCGCGCAGGGAGAGAGCATGTCACATGGTGCTGCTCGTGTGCGACGAGCTAGGAACTAACAATGGTATCATTTCCGTGTCTAGTGGCAATCTGGACTGAGTAACGGCGCCGCCGTGGGAGAGATAATCGGGTTATTCATCAACGGTTGGGCCTCGGAGCGATTCGGATATCGATATACCATCATGGCCTGTCTCGTTCTCGTCAGTGCATGGACGGCCATCTTCTTCACGGCCCAGAATGTACAGTCTCTTCTGGCCGCGGAGATTCTCTGCGGTGTGCCCTGGGGGGTGTTCCAAACCTTGACCATCACCTACGCCTCGGAAGTGTGCCCGGTTGCCTTGCGGGGGTATCTGACGACCTACGTGAACTTCTGCTGGGGCCTCGGCCAGTTGATTGGAATCGGTGTGATTCGGTCCATGCTCAACCGCAATGATGAGTGGGCCTACCGTATTCCCTATGGGCTGCAGTGGATGTGGCCCCTGCCTCTTTTCATTGGTATCATGCTCGCTCCCGAGTCTCCCTGGTGGCTTGTTCGTCGGGGCCGGACCAAGGACGCCAAACGTGCGCTGGAACGCTTGACCACAAAGCGTGAAGACTCCCCGTTTGATGCCGATGAGACAATCTCGATGATGGTGCACACTACCGCCCTGGAGGCGAAAATCACAAAGGGGGCAAGCTACCTGGACTGTTTCAGAGGGACCGATCTGCGCCGCACCGAGATTGTGTGCATGGTCTGGGCGATCCAGAACTTGAGCGGCAACTCCTTCTCGAACTACTCCACCTACTTTCTAGAACAGGCCGGCTTGGACTCCTCCAATGCGTACAACTTTGCCATGGGTCAGTATAGTATTAATATGGTGGGTGTCTTTGGAGCGTGGTTCCTGATGACTCTGGGGATCGGCCGTCGTACCCTCTACCTATACGGCCTGTGTGGACTGTGCGCGATGCTCTTGACGATGGGCTTCCTGGGACTCGTCCCGGCTGCCCACCGCGATCAAGCATCGATGGCGACTGGAGCGCTTATGCTTGTATGGGCACTGTTCTACCAATTAACCGTCGGCACTGTCTGCTACTCATTGGTGGCCGAGCTTTCCACACGCCGCCTCCAGATCAAGACTGTGGTGCTCGGTCGCAATCTCTACAATGTGATCGGCATTATCTGTGGTGTGTTGACTCCCTACATGCTGAACCCGGGCGAGTGGGATTGGGGCAATTATGCCGGCTTCTTCTGGGGCGGTATTTGCTTCTTGTGCATTATCTACACTTATTTCCGGGTGCCAGAGCCGCGTGGTCGCTCTTTTGCCGAATTGGATTTGCTTTTCGAGCGTGGCGTGAGTGCCCGCAAGTTTGCGTCCACCCATGTGGACGTGTTTGACGAGACCATCGAGAGTCACGTCGTTGATGAATATCGGGCGGAAAAGGGCGCCATGAATGATCCCAGCCAGGTGGAAAAACACGCTGGCGCCGCATGACACGAACGCTAATGCCATCGTTCCCAATACCTCCCTTAATAATGTCGATGATGACCCCTTTTTGAGTTCCCCCTCCCATCCTCTGCATTGACTGGCATTCGGCTTGCCGTATTGTCCCTCTTCTCTTCTCCTCGCATGTTTTATCCGGCGTGGTCTGATTCGTCGGATTGTACATATTATTGAATCATGACCATGTATCTTACCACATTTAATCTGATGAACACCTTTTCCACCATGTTTTCCGTATACATGATTAGCCTTGTAGAACAAATCATAACCAATATATGACTGGGCTGCTAGGGCAATCCTAGAACTGCCCTTCTTCTCTCGCTCTCCCTGGAGGAACATAGATTCCAACCGTCTTGTCCATTTGACGTGAGCCTCCGGAATGAATTTCAAATGTTCCGTACCTTTTAGCCCCGGTCGATGCCGAGATCCACGGATTGACAGCCGTGGAAAAAGGCCCACTCGCCGCTTAGGTGGCACCAGACGAAGTCGCACCTCTTCCAGGTTTTTTGGCCTCCTCCAAACTTCGCTGCTGTGCCAGCTTGGGCATACCCCTTTGGGCATTCACAATCCACTCTCGAAAATCGCTTCCCACCGACGAGGCTTACGCGACGTATTTCCTTAGCCATTCTCAGCCCGAACCTGCCGTCGCCCAGGTCCTCACTCCATTGTAACCGCGGGGGGTTTAAGCGGGGGTTCCACTCTGCCTGCATGCCGTAATGGACGTCACTTTCATCACAATCCACGGCAAGTCGTCACCTCCCTGACCAGGTGGATGTTCTCTGGCTCTTCCTCACTGTCGCCAAAGAGGGTGTCTCCAGGGTGTTTGGCGACTGTCACGATACCCAGCGGAGTGATCTCTGGCAGTCGACCGTTCGCTAATCTCGATTCTGTGTAGATTTATCGCGTGACGCTTCGATCCTGTATGCGTCAGACAGCATCCAAGTGGTGCTCGGATATCAACCCCAGGAGGTGTTGAACCGATCTTGTTGGGACTACTTTCATCCCAAGGAATTGCAATTCGCTCGGAGTGTTCATGGGCGTGGTGTGAGACTCGACAAAGCGGCAGTCCTCAATTATTGTTCTATTCGCCACAAAAATGGCTCTTGGGTTGGCTGTGAATGCGTCTTCACGGTTGTCTACGATGTCTTGATCGCGAGTACGACCATTTATGGCCAGGGTCGAGGAAGTCAGAGTATGTTCCAATCGCTATGCTATTTGATCCCTTTCGTTCTGCCCGGGCGCTGACACTGGTCTTTTTTCCTCCAGAGCGTGCCATTGATGCACCCATTGTCCGCCAGCTTTTCGACTCCTCGCCGCATGACCCGCGCTACCATATGCTCACATTATTATCCGATAAATTCTCGCGACGGCTTGCCGAGCCACTTCACGAGCCCCGGGCGGCTCTCTTCGTCAATCGATTTACCCGAACTGCAACTATAATGTACGCTACGAGCGGCGTCACGGAGATCCTCGGCCTTCAGCCGCATCAGCTGGTCTCGAAGAGTTTCTTCTATTGTATACAGGAACGATGTCTCCGCGACGCCGTGCGGTGCCTGGAAAGTGCCAAGGCCAACGACTCGATTGCTTATCTACGATTCTGGTTCCGCAATCCTTTGCTTGATGAAGATGTCGATATGGACACTGGAGGCCATGCCGACCCCGCCTCTGGGACGAATAACGAGTTCTCTGCTCGGGCGGGGCCTCCCATTGAACTGGAGGCCGTCGTCTCTTGCACGTCGGATGGACTCGTAGTAATTCTTCGCCGCGCACGAGCTCCCATCCCCAGTGCTGCTCTTCCCCCCAGCCTGTCCCGGTCTACTCCAACGGCATCTTTGCGGCCCCCTGGGCGCTCGAGCCCGTTTATGCATACGGCACGGCATCATACCCTGCTGATGGCTGCGTGAACACCGCATATCCGGAAGCCAAGACAACGCTCTGCAGAGAGAATGAGATCTCGCCGCTGGGTCTGGGAGCCACAATCGCCCCGACTCAGAATTACAGCTCCAGACAGTTACCGCATCCGGCTGCATCGACCAAGACTGGCTTGACACGCGGTCCCCAGGAGAATCTTCTTATGGACACTATTCGAGATGTGGCTGTATTTGCATGGGGTATTGTCGGTATCAATCGCTCTCTGGAGCAGCATAAATACGGGTCGCCGTCTGGAAATGCCCATCCAGACGTTACGATGGATGAGACGTGGGAATTATGACGATGACGTTGCGGCTGGCCGTGGCTACGAGTAAAGAATAATTGCATATTGGATGTGACATAAACGACTAGCAGACCATCTCAATTAACCTTATTTCTTTTTGTTTTCCCCTCCACAATACACACCTTTCCGAAGGGAGGATGATCTTCGTCACAGATGCATTGACGGTCCATGGCTTGAAACCATAGACAAGTATCTTGCCCCTTCAAAAATTCCCGAGCCCCGTATCTCTCTCTCTATTCATGAGACCACTCGGGCTTCTTCTTCTCCGCAAAAGCAGTCATACCTATATTTCCGGAAACCAAAGACCTCGTTAGCCAAGAACAAATCACCGTCAAACACAAAGAGCATAAAAAACAAGAAGCATTCATCACAAACATACCAATCTTCTGATCCCGGCTTCCAAACAACCCATGGAACAATCTCCGCTCATATTCCACCCCCTCCCGAAGTGACAGCTCCTGACTCTTGTTCACCACCTCCTTGCCCGCAACAACCGCCACCCGACTGTAACCTGCAATCGTCTCCGCCGTCTTCATTGCGACCTCCAACAACTCCTCCTTGCCCCCCTCCACCACCTGCGCCGCCAGCCCCCAATCCCCCGCCTCCTTACCACTGAAGTTCTTGCCCGTGAGAATGAGTTCCATCGCTTTGCTCTTGCCCAAGGCGCGCGTGAGACGCTGCGAGCCGCCCGCGCCGGGAATCGTGCCGAGCTTGATCTCGGGTTGACCGAAGGTGGCGTTGGCGGTGCAGTACATGATGTCGCACATCATGGCGAGTTCGCAGCCTCCGCCAAGGGCGTAGCCCGAGACGGCGGCGATGACGGGTTTGCGGATGGTGTTGGCTAGGTGGGACCAGGGGGCGATGAAGTTGTCATTATAGGCGGCGGCGAAGGTTAGGGGGGCCATTTCTTTGATGTCGGCGCCGGCTGGTTGAGTGCGAGGGATGTTAGTACTTAATACTTAATACGATGCTTTTTGTGTATCGAGGTGGAGAAGACATACCGGCAAATGCCTTTTCACTTCCAGTGATGATGATCGCACCGATATCCTTGTCCTGGTCATATTTGCCCAGCGCGTCATTGAGTTCGGTGAACAGAGGGCTACAGAGGGCATTGAGAGCTTTGGGTCGATTGAGGGTGACTGTGGACAGTCAGATATTAGATCGGATTCGTGGAAAATTGGCACTTGTTCGAAACGATATTTTCAAGGATTATCATACTCAGACCAACTCCAGGTTTGGGCGTAGAAGTGAGGATATGTTCGTAGCTAGTAGGACCGGACGAGTAGGGTCGAACGCGAACCAAGTAGGAGCTTAAGGGGACGCATGTCCTTGACGCCACGAGGCGGGTACAGCGACGTGCGAACATGCTGAAAGATCTGATAGTACAAGATGATGGAATGTAAAACTGGTGAGTGACTTTAATCAATCAATTCATATAGGAGAGGTCGGAAAGAGATAAGCATAGGATGGTTCTAGAGCGTAGAAGTGAGTTAAATGAAGCTATGATGTATGGTTGTTCAAATAGGTCCTCCCCGCAGCCGAAGAGGCTCCGAAGTTAGCCGTCCCTCGGCCTGGAAGAATGGGCGCCGTTGGGTAGATTGAATACAATGTAAGTTATGTTACCGTATTGAAGCACTCGTGTATGTAATTATTCACGTGATCTTCGACATCTTGTTGAAACTCCATTGGAATGTGTGAGTTACGGCCTCGCGAAGACACCTCAGGCACTCAGGCGAGAGTGGCTGCACTGCCACACTCGTGCTCGTGGCTTAGTCGTGGCCCCCCCACCGCTGATTGGACCGTGCCCAGCGGAGGGGACACTTTGCCCTTGTCTTCCAGAACAGAAACGACTGCGTTCAGCCAGTGCGGATCTGCAGACACCTACGGAGATTGTGCTGACTCTTCGTGCTTTTTCTGTCCATCTTCTCCTCCACCCTTTTTTTTTTCTTCAACTATACTTGCTCTCTCACAACCAGCCAAGATGGATGTGCCCGAGCCCGAGCAGACGCCCTTCACTGCCGTCACGGCGCAGACTTCGAAGTTGACGCGCGTGAGTGTTCCTGAATTGTCCGTCGGCTTGCAGCTTGAGGGGTCGCAGTCGTGCGATCAGCGCAGCGCATCCACATAGCCTGTGCATCTGATATTGACTCGCCTGCATGATCGAGTCAGCGGACGTCGTCGCAGAAACATGAGGCGAATGTGAATTGCTGACTTTGTTTCGCGGGTGTAGAAATACCAAGCATTGCTTGATGCCTCGACTCCTTACGCCACGTACCGTTGGGTGGGATCCGGCGTCCTACTCGCCCTCTTCTTCCTGCGCATTGTACTTGCACAAGGGTGGTACATCGGTACGTTTTTGACTTCCAATGCTCGTCATACACCACTGGCTTTGCCTATGCTCTCGCTGTCTCAGTGTGTTGCATGGCAGGTGTCCACAAAAAGCAACTTGTTGCTGGGAATTTCGCACGGCAACAATCATGCAACATGCACCCTTGTCCGCTCGACACTGACCCTCGAATGCTCTTGCAGTCGCATACACGCTTGGCATCTACCTCCTGAACTTGTTCCTCGCCTTCTTGACTCCCAAATTTGACCCCTCCCTCACCCAAGATGAAGGTCTGGAGGATGGTGATGCCGGCTCTCCCAGTCTCCCCACCAAGCGCGACGAGGAGTTCCGACCCTTCATTCGTCGTCTGCCTGAGTTCAAGTTCTGGCACGCCGCTACCCGGGCCATCACGATTGGCTTCGTGTGCAGTTGGTTCTCCGTCTTTGATATCCCTGTCTTCTGGCCAGTCTTGGTCATGTACTGGATTATCCTGTTCGTCTTGACTAGTACGTATAATCCGATGGACTCCCTCAGGCTTGTGACAGCTTACTAAATTTACTTCTGCTGCAGTGCGCCGCCAAATTCAGCACATGATCAAGTATCGATACGTGCCTTTCTCCTTTGGCAAGACTCGATACGGCCGGTCCTAGACTTGGCCCCAGTCCGACTCGTCTCTCATGATCTCCCTTCTACCCATCCTCTTGTTATAATATTTCGCCCCCTTTTGCACGCGTCCATACATCCATTCCCTGCAAAGGGGAAGCATGAAGGTCAAAGTGGGCTCGTCTTTTGACATTGGTCTGGACTCTAAATCGACAAAAAGCCAATCATGAGATGAGCGTGGGTGTTTATGCAAAATTGGCCGGAGCCATGGAAGACTTTCACGGCGATGCATTTATGAATCTCTCTATTGTAATTCTCAATGTCTGTTTTCTTGAAGGGCAGGGGTTTTTCTTGCATCTTTGCAAGTCCTGCTAATTGCTCATTTCTTGCGATATTTAGTGGGTCGTCTCTACTGAAGGGAAACCCCCTGTAATTGAAATGTCAGATACCATTAGACTCTAAGCCGGCAACCCTGCTAGCCTTGAATGATATATTCAGCCTGTCTGCGTTATGATTACAGTGGGCTTTTGACCTTTTTTCCCTTTCCGAGCCCGCCATATCGTAGGTAAAGGGGGTGTTCATTGCTTGCCTTGTGTTCCGCTGACCCGGTTTTACCTGATATGTCCTCTCTCCCCGAGACACCCTACTTTGCCGGGTGCGTTACACAGTAACTTGAATTAAGCAATCATTCAGCTTGATCTCGCTCCCGACTCAACCGGGGAGGGGCGTATCGCCATGTGAATACCTACCTTCGCGGTCCCACGATTTTGTTGCACCGCTTCGTGCACGAGTCGAAGACGGAACTCCTGACTCTATGGAAGACCCAGCTTGATTTCTGCAACTCCACGGGATGCTTGATTCACTGACCCTATGCCGCGAAACTGATAGATTGGGGGAGAGGACAAGGAGCAAGAGCATACGTTGCACAGCTTTGTAGATGAGTCAAACAAACGAAGTCTGGATAGGTCAATGCTCGCTCCTACCTTAGTCCGCGGGACGTTCTCTGTTCACTGATCTGACGCCACCGGGATTGATACTCCGGGGAGTGAGCATGGAGTTTGAGCGTACGACAAATGTCGCTCAAGTGGCTTTCCAACTGCAGGATTACTACCATATTGGGACGTCACTGTGACACGAAGCTCTGTAGATTGCACACATCACACTCTACAGTTCCGTCAAATCGTTCAATGCTACGATGTTTCGTCCATCCACTGAAAATAACAAAACAGTGACACAGTCGGACGATTGACACTATCAAATGAAAGTGATCATCCCTATTTGACGAATGGAACTCGGTGGTGCCCCGAGCCCAGGCGTAGGTATAAGTAGTCGGTCAACGTACTGGACAGCATGAGATGGAGCTGTGACTTTCTTGGGCTGGGTTTTCACATTCGCTGGTCTCATACATAAAGCAGGCTTGTCTGTTCACTACAAGACTGTTCTATCAAAATTCCTGCATTTGGATTCTCTCCCAAAGACTTGACACGCCGAGTCTTGAAGTTCTCTTCACAAACATGATCATCACGTCCCCCCAAATGGGCCTCCTAGCCCTCAGCCTCCTGGCTTCGTCCGCCTTTTCCTCATCCATCGTGCAGAACGCGCCTTCAAAGCCAAAGGCTATTGCTCGTCCAAAAGGCTGTAAGGAAACCGCTCTTCGTTCTGTTTCACGTTTTAAGGTCATTCGTTCGCGAACGGACTGACTACTAATCAGTCTCCCCGTCATCCAGGTCTTGTTCGTTACCGCGTTACTCTAGGCGATGACTGCGTCCACATTCGCGACTCTCATCCCGATTCTTTTACTCTGGACCAGCTTTTCCAGTGGAATCCAGACATCAATGACTCTTGCACGAACTTGCAGCCGGGTGATGTGCTCTGCATTCAGAGATTGAAATTGCAGGAGTGTCCGACGCCTACGCCTACGCCTACGCCTGCGGTTGTTATCTGATTATCACTCAGTTAACTTGCTGAGATGAGAAATAAGGGAAAGAAGAGAAGTGAGAATGTTGCTGAGAAGTAGCAATTATTTATGGGTAGCATTGGATTCCATGAGGGAGTGCGTTGGGCGCGGCTGGGATTCTATTCCTACAGATTGATTGACTTTGAGCTTTCACTGACTACTTAGGTATGACTACCAACATATATTTGATACTGTTACTATGAAGTTCTACGCTATTCATCCAAAATACAGTCCAACATAAATAACGGTCATATTAGAACATCACATATGTTAATAAAACAAGGGCAAACGAGAAGAAGACGATCATGGTTCGACGGCAGTCGAGCCCACAGGAGGAATGCTCATCTCCTCCAGGCTCACATTGATGCACGAGAGCTCACCTGCGCTCCTCAGCTGGGTCCACATGGCATCAAGTTTGGCATCCTGAGATACAGCGCTCTGTATTTGGCTTAGCGATGATTCAACAAGTTCATCCGGTGACCTGGTGTTCAAGTAGCTTACCTCTGGTCTTTGCCAAGCGATGAAACCCACGACAAGCTCATCTTCTAGATTCTGACTCCTGCCATAGGAAACAATGACATCCTCTCCGTGTTGCTTCTTCAAATGCGAAGATATGCCTTCCCAGATGCGAATTGCAGATGCAGCAGCTTCCAGGCTCTGTACTTGCAGACGGAAAATGTCGAGGCTCAAGGCTCGAGCAGCATCTTCAGTACTGATGTTGGTCTGGAAGACCTGTGGTATTGGTGGACCGGTAAAGAGATGCCCGACTGACTTGGCAAAATCCCTGACTCTGGATGTTTTGATGAACGCAGTGAAAGATTCCAATTTGTCCCACTCTGGCGAGAGACAGGTCATTAGTAACGAGGCGCCCAAAAAGTGACATCACCCTCCATTCTGAGAGGGCTGTGCGTCTGTCCGGGAGAACATACCGAACAGAATGATTTTTCTGTTCTCATCTCGTACATTGCGTCCGTCTTCAGTCAGGACCCAGCCATGGAAGGCATGCAAGAATCCCGGGTTGGGATTGGTCAGCTTTGCCATGGACTGAGGCCAGTTTCGCACAAGCTCTTCGAGGGAGGCCTGATCAGGCTTGAGCTCTGGCAGAATGAGCTCTACGATAGCCATGGCGATTGTTCAGTTGATATGAGGTTGTGGAAGTTGATGATGAAAGATGTGTGATGGGTTACGGAAAATTCCTAGCAGAGGAGATGAGAGCCTTACTTATAGTTCCAACTTTGAGGAAGGATTTACAATGAACAACATAAAAGGGTCACAAGCTAGGCCAGCTAGACGATGACTAGAGCTGATTTTGGGGGGTTGTGCTTACACAAGACACGATAAACGCATCAGGCCTCACAGTGTGAAGCTATCGCCGTGGACTGTGGAGCGCCTGACCCTCAGTGGACTAACCCCGAACTGGAATGTATGGTTCGGTGCGGGCTGGTCTGCGGAGTTTGCGGAGTTTCAGCGGGCGTGGGCGGAGGCCCATCTCGTGCTTACTATTCAAGTCTTCAACGGTCCTACTCCAACTCATCTCCTCTGGTTACACCTGACGTTCGCGCAAACAACTGCCAACTGTCAATATGTCGACCAGAACTGCCAAGAGCCGCTCGCGGCAGAAATCATGCACGATCTGTGCGGAAGGCAAGCGCCGTTGCAATCGCCAAACTCCGCAGTGCTCGCGATGCTCAGAGCGCGGCTTAAGATGCACATACCTCAACTCGCCTCGGATGAAGACCCGGCCCTCCACAGTAGACTCCGCAAGTCCGCTGTCAGATATCCGATCGGATATGGACACTGATTTTGAGATCTCCTTTGCTCGGGTTTCTTCCCACCCCGATATGTGGACTGACTCATCCACGCTTGCGGCGTCGCGACATTTTGACAGATCCCCATCCTTGCCCACCATGCCGAATTTCTGCCCAGCTATCTTCTTCCCCGATATTGTTCGTCCAGATCAGTGGTCAACAGAGAAACTTCTTCGGAACATCAACTCATTTCCGGAATTGTTTGCTCGATCAGGGGCAACGCCATTCCTGCATCCTCAGCTATACGGATCTGACATGCCCACTGCCATGCAGGACGCTTTCGCGGTCACAGCGGCGTATTTTTCAAGGACTCCAGAGACCGAAGCCTTGACAGTACGAGTCCTCGAGAACAAGTCCAAGTCCCTGATGAAACAACTGCAAAAAATCTCATCTCTCAGAGAGCTTCTCGCCTCGGTCCAAGCGTTGCTCATCTTCCAAATCATTCAACTGTTCCAGGGTACCTCACGCCAACGCAACCTAGCCGAGCAGGATATGGAGATGCTACGGAGCTGGACCACGCGTTTGCAGATTCAGGGCGAGGACCTAGTCAACCCAAACACTTGGCAGGACTGGATCTTTCTTGAAAGCATTCGTCGGACTGTGATCATCTCGGTCCTGCTCGATAGTCTTTACTGGTCGCTCAAGTTCGGCCATTGCACCCAGGCGAAGATTCTCAGCATGCTCCCCGTCACACCTGTGTCTGAGTTATGGGAGTGTCCCACAAGCACGGACTGGCCGGGCAGTATACCGACGAGGTCACAAACGCTTCTGTATGGTGACTTCTCGATGGCATGGAAAGAAGGACGAGTGACAGGGGAGTTGGACGAATTTCAGAAATTTTTGCTGGTTCCATGTGTGGGTGCGAACTACAAGGACCTCCTCGCAGATTGACCTCAGGTGGGCATTGTCTTGAATATTGATCAGTCGGCGTGGTTCGTATTTGGTTCGGTCTTCGGCTCTCGACTCAGTCTGGATTAAAAATAACCCACGGTCAACCCGAGCGTTGGCGCAGCTATAGACATGCATGAAATAGGACTCGTACTCGCTACTCGGCCAGCCACCGTTCGCTTCCGTTCCTTCTACCCCAGTCCACTAGCTTGCTTCTCGATCTGAAGTTCCAACTTGTCTAAAAAATACTATGTTGATTGAGTGAACATTGAACTATTCACCGAATGATGCGCTCTTTCTGCGAATTGGATATTTGCCTTACTCATTTCGCCAACATGGAACTTGTGGTCTTCAAACCCAAGAGATAGAGTACATACGATCATATTTGAACATGCAGTCCAATCCTAGCACTTTTGCGACCTGCAAGTCCGGAACAAAAAGTGTCCGTTCTCATGCTACGTAGTGCGTGTCAGGTAAAATCTCCTCTTGTTCACGATGCAGCCTGTAGCTGACTGGATGGTTCGTGCTCTTCAGCATTCGTCGACATGAGCTGTCAGTCTTCAACCGGCGCCCCCCTCAGCGCACGAGCCCGTGCAGAGCGGAGCGAATCACGTGCGCCGGTTCTATGCCAGTTGATGCACCGTCCTGTGCCGTGCGTCGTCTCGATTTGGCACCAACCCAAACTCTTGAGTCGTGATTTAGACTCAGGCTCGCCAACGAGCGACTGACAGACATAACGACGACTTCCAAGTCATCGGGAGGGTATGGGGGGAAGACAAATCATTTGTCTGCTACCTCAGATGCAGGAAAATGTGCCGGCATCTCAAATCGCAAGGGAAAGGTTCTTCGCCTCGAAAGAGTCAGCCAGCCACACATGAAAGCATGAAGATGTTACCAAAAACACTAGTAGCACCTTCAACGAGCTGTGTTATTCTCCAGCGGCCGGCTTGAAGATGAATTCATTCACTTTCACAATCGGTTCTGTCACAATTGGTTTTTCGCTAGCGCTCAGGAGCTGCTGTCGGTTCAGCCAGCCAGGATTATGCTCAAGCCTCTTGTCACCCCCGCGCTGCTGCAGCAGCAGCAGACTTCCTCGCTGGGGAATTAAGGCCGACATGAGCGAGCTGTGTGTGTCGTCGCTTCAAGCCACATTTTTATGCTGCAGATTCCCAAGCTCTGTCCTTCTAAACTGGGGACGCGATTGGTTCCAATGCACCTGAAACGGTTCATCGGATCGTTCGGCCGCCGTGTCCTTCTCGTCGGCCGTGCTCGCAATACACTTCATTGCGGCAACTCCGGCCACCTCAGCTTCTGAATGGCATCCACCTCGATCGTCTTTGAAGACTGTGGGCGCCACAGGGCAGTCTAGGCGGCCCGCCAGTGAAGGTTATTCACTTATCCTCTCGTACTTGACGACGATTCGGATTTCGCCGATGATTCAGTATTGTCGTCGAATCGAGCGCATCAGGGATTAGGATCTAGTGTCGCGTGAGTCTCGGGAGTTTGTCAAATTGTGGCGGAAAAGTCAAATGAGAATATGCGCTTCAGTTGTGCAGCTCGCCTGGTTCAGCTTTGGTCGAACATGAAGCGCAGAGTATGAATGTCTACTGTTACATGGAAAAAGAAACATCCACCTACAAAAGCATTTTTGCATCTGCCTTTAAGGGCTTCTTTCCCTCAACTTTTTCTGAAGTGTGCACAGTACTCTCGTATCTCTTCCAACTCTTTCTCTCTACCGAAGACGGGTCTGCGTCGCATCTTTGACTGCCTCACGAGCTTGCGCTCGAGAGCAGTAGTACTCGATTCTTCCCCCGAACATAGCAGCCAACCCCTTCACAAACCACCACAACATCCGCCTGAGACTCCTCCCCAGTGCCCACAGTTAGAGCAGCCCAGTCTCTCACTGCGGACTTCCTTATCACCTGAGTCTGTTCCTTCATTCCCAGTCTTTCATCCCGTCGTGATGGCTCCTGGCATTATCTCCCCCTCCCCGGGAATATGTCATCGTCGTTCTTTGCCAATCGACCTGCAAACTCTCGCCAAGTCTCATCTTTTTCTGCTACTTTCGATGACAGTGTCTCTCAGAATGGCCGTTCGGCACGGCGTGAAAATGGGCTTGCGCGCAGATACAATGGCGTGGGCAGCTCGAATATCACCAATGTAGTTCAAGCTCTTCACCGTCGGAGCGGCAATGAGCTTGGCAATAGCGCATCCTCTCTTCTCTTGAACACTTCCTACCACTCCATTGTTGATTGGATCCGAGTTGAGCGTATGAACCACTTGCCACCAGAAGGTAGCAGTTACGACAAGGTCCTTTCTTGGGCTCAGCTCTTCATCGATAGGCTCCACTCATTTGACAATGGAATTCGGGATTTTGCCGGGGACAGTTATCTGGCTGCGCAATTGTCGTATGGATATTGTGCGATGCTTCTTGAGGTGAGTCGATTATGGGTTCAGTTCGTTGGCTGCACTTTACTAATCGATCTTCGGGTGAAAAATAGCTGGGTAAAGACAACGCCCCTGCTCTGATGATCTCTTTCGGCTTTTTTTACAGCACTTCTTCCGCACTGGTGAATCTTCTTGAGAGGACGGAGCTGTTCGCCGTCTCCCAAGAGATCAAGGAGCAGCTGATCTTGGCACTGTCCGATCTCGTCACACTCGTCGCTTCGGTATCGACATACTACCACAAAGCTATCCGGGGGCTCACTACTGCCTCTGTCTCGGTCAATATCTATGACACCTTCCCAAGTCAAATTCAATCCTTCAGGGATCGATGTAAAAAGATAACGGAGGCTATGTGGCGACACCAGCTCGTTAAGGAGAATATAGACTCTGAGCATGGTACGTCCTTATCCCGACGTCGTCTAACCGTCACAAGCACCGACACCGGGACTTTGAAAAAGCTGACCAGTGTCAATGAATTTTAGTTACCATTGTCAACGAACTACGATCATGGCTGGCTCCTGAGGACCGTGTGCTCACCCACCTCGTGGAGAATACATCTCAACTTGCTCTTGAGCGCGAGGAGATGACCTGTCTGTGGCTTGGCCCGTACTTGGCTCGTTTTCTGAAGAGCGACTGTCAAAAGTTATCTCTATACGGAGCGCCTGGATCCGGCAAATCTGTTCTTGCTTCGGTGATTGTTGATCGTCTGCAAGAGCATGTTGGCGGCGTAATTTACAACACTATATTCGTTCCCATCAGTGAGTGCTGGAATCTGTTTAACCCAGAGCAGTGCCTAAATTTCGGACACTAATTGTCTTCAGATGCCCGTGTTCCTGTTCAGACTACCCCAATCGCCATCGCAAAGACAATTTTGTCCCAACTTTTTGAGAAGCGCATCGGTAACATCCAGTTGCTGAACATCTTGAGGGATGCCTTTGATCGTGCACGCACCACGTTTAGTCTGCCGGAATACGAGGACATTCTATGGAACTCCCTCGAGCGTGCTCTGTCTGCCTCATTACGTGGTGCCAAGGAGCTCGTTCTCGTGATCGATGGCCTTGACGAAGCTACTTGCGGAGAGACTGCTTTGCTGGAGAGACTGACTACTGCTACTGCCAGTGCTGCGGGAGTGAGACTCATCACCCTTGGATCTGAGAAACCTTCCACCAAGGACAAAGCAATGGGGATTTCAGTCACTGAAAGCAGAATTGCTGACGATATTGCCGCCGTCGCGAGAAAGTCATTCGAGAAATGCCGAGTCTTTCATGAATTGGGTGAGATGGAGCAGGAGACGATTGTGGATCAAATTACAGAGGCGTCTCATGGCTCATTCTTGTGGGCTAAGCTTGCTGTTAAGCGCATTTGTCATGAGACCTCTCTTGAGGCCTTGCACAAGATGACGGATTTCATGATCAACGGCAAATGGGGCGTGGCTGACTTTGTCACTCATGTACTCGCATCCACCGACATCAGCGAGGAGAGTCGATTGATGCTTCTTTGGCTTGCAACAGCTGAGAGACCTCTAACGTTGAAGGAATTGACCACCTTGGCTCTGGTTCATGTCGATAAGCAGATCATATCTGATCGCAAGATTGACACTCTTGCCAATCTGAAGCCTTTCACCTCACTCGTCACCATACAGGATGCTCAAGTATCCCTTCGTCACGGGCTGATCCGCGTGGCTGTCCTGGACGCGTATGCAAAGGGGAAGCTTCTATCCACTGTCAAAGATCGACATGCTGATCTGCTGACTCGACTCTTGATTTATATCAAGGCTACCGTGATCGAGCAGCATGACCCTTCAATGACCGGGTTGGATCGCCATGACGTCAATATGCTTGTGCAGAAGCACACACTTCTTGACTTTTGCGTGCGATATTGGCCGCACCACCTCCGAAACACAAAAGGTTATTCGAATGGTGGCGAGGCTCTTGCTGCTAAAGAATTCGGAAAACAATTTCCTGCCAACGTCACTCTGTTGTTACTCCAGAGCTCGTTGTGGCAGAGTATCTCCACGCCCACGCTTTTGACGTATCTGACCATTGTCAATGGTATGAACCGCCACATTCTGACTCCAGATCACAAAGTCAGCTTGCAGTCAATGATATTTCTCGCTCTTCTACGCCGAGATATGAGACAGTTCTCCGAGGCAGCTTCGCTGCTCTATGAGGTGGCTGTAGCCAGCCGCAAATTGCTCGGCATCAAGCATATCATTACTTTGCAAATTTCGAGTATCTTCTTGGATCTGACAGTAGATCAGATAACCAGTACCAAGACTGAGATCATGAAGAGGCGGGAGGAGATCCTCTATCTCCTCGTTGAGTGCTACCAAATTCACTATGGTAGTAGCTCTGAGAAAGTTGTGGCTACTCTCAGAATTCTGCTTGACCACCACCGCCTACTCAAGGAAGACATCAGAATCAGAGAGATTGAAGCAAAAATCAAAGTCATCACAGGAGGTCGCTATGAAGATACGGACAGCGATGGCCATGGAAATCTTCACGTGCATTTGAGAGGGCGCCGGGCCTCCAGCGAGGGCGGAGCGCTTTTCACCTTGGATACTGAGCTGGATGAGTATCTTTCGGAAGCCTTCGACTTTGAGGCTCTGTTGCTGAAAGCGCAAACTTACGTCGCGCAAGGCCACTTTGTTGAAGCCGAGCGTGTATACGTGGAAATTTGGCAGCGATCGAGCATGGAGTGTCGCGTGCAAATCTCCGAGTACTGGGAGCAGATCAAGTTGAAATCGGTCACGGTCTACTCCAGGTTCCTACAATCACAAAAACGCGAATCCGAAGCGACTTCGATCCTGTCTAGTGTCTGGGAAGAATACCGCAGTACGAATTTCTCGGTGACCGAATCGACATCTGTCCATTTCCGGGAAATTGCCATGATCATGGCCACTGTGGGTCTGTCTACAACAGCCTTGAGTATCTACAAACACTGTGCGCAATACTACAAGAGTGTCAACAAGACCGAGTCCGCGGAGTACAAAGAGATCAGCAAAAGTATCGAGTATACTTCTCAACAAGTGGTTCACCAGGCAAGCTCTTCATCAACTGTTGTATCCGAAACTGTGCTTGAGGAAATCGTCTTTGAAGCTTCCACCTCCATCAACACCATCAATGAAAGCTCTTTCACCGCCACATATACGCTGGTAGAGCTGTACGTCGCCCAGCACCGTTGGAGAGATGCTACGCGTGTCGTCAAGAAGGTTTTACACGGCCTTTGGCCCTCACTGTTTGCCCCTTCCATTGAAGATGTCCTTCTTCCGAGCAAACACATTGAAAAGTGTGTTGAGCTCGCTGAGCGCCTCTGTCAGTGCTATCATTATCGTCGTCGCTTCAGCCGCGAAGAGGGAATCCGCCTCCGTGTATTCCGAGCAGTTCGTGCCACCAAACCCGTGGATGACAAGACTCGCGAGCGCGTCTCGACGGGCTTGCTACTCTACTACGAAGAATCGTGCCAGCTGGATTTGGTCATCAGCACTCGCCAGGAGATCCTCGATGATTATGTTGCCCATTACGGTCCCGAGCACCCTATCGTCATTAAAGCACTCTGGACCCTCGCTGAGTTGACTCGTCCAAGGCCCATCTCGATTGAGTACTACCAGCGTCTCATTAGAGCCATGAACAAAGACTCTCCCCACTGTCAACAAGACGCACTTGAGCCGCTCATTATTGTGTTGACCGAGCTGTGGAACCAGAGTCGCTACTCAGATGCCGTGTCTTATTATGCGCTGCTTTTTGGAACATTCCTACATGATCATAAGCGCAGCGCCAAGTTCCAATCGGCGGACTTTGTTCATGAAACTTTCTCGCGCTACACTTACTGCCTTCGTCATGTCCGGGTCGAGTACAGTGAGATACACAAAGTCTCGGTTGATTACCACAGCAAAGTGAAGACGATCTTTGGTGCTACGGCTTTGATCACCGTCAAGGCGACGTTGAGCCTCGCTAGAGTTTGCCAGGAGTCGAAGCGGTTCGAGGCTGATGCAATTGCCCTCTACGAGGAACTACTCGCAATGAAGGTTGCTGAATTTGATCGAGAGGAGGTGATTGCCATTCTTGACGGACTCTACGAAGAACAAACCACAACCATCACCTCAAAAACAGAGACAATGTCATCGACTCAAATCGAGCGGTTCTCGAAGGTTATGCGCAAGCGCATGACTACTGTTCGAGAGACTCATGGCTGGGCTCATGAAGAGTCGTTGACTAAGTTGAAAGAAATTGTGACGTTTCATTCCAAATACAGCGAAAGTTCAGAGGTCGTTCTGACAGAGCTCAAGGAATCGACCGTGCAGATTCTGCAGACGGAGAGCTCTTCCACCCGTCTCGTGGCTGCTGCGTCAACCATAGCCGAGGGCTACATTACCACCAAGCAGGTAGCCAAGGCGACGGAGATAACGCAAGAGCTATATCGTCAAGTTGTCATGAAAGAGACAAAGAATGTCAAGGTCTTCAACTTTGACCTCACAGCGAAGGGTCGACAAAGCTTGATATTCTTGGCTCAGCTCGAGCTTAGTCTACTCCAGCACAAGAAGACCATCACCGAAGTTCTGGCAATACTCACTGCCGAGTATGTTTACTTTGAAGATTTCCGCAGCTGCATTCGTGCGAAGAGTAGCTCGTTCCACACCGTCTCGCTTTCTGCCTCCCGGCTTTACCATTTCCTGCTCTCCAACAATCGCCAAGAGGCTGCAACCCGCGTCTTTGATGATTATACTGCGTACTTTATCGCCAACGAGGGCAAGCGGACGAAGCTAGTCGAGACCAAATTGGTCAAGGTTTTCCTGTCGACCATTCTGGATCATTTGCAGAATCACAAATCCACCAATTTCATCCGGTCCGTCGGCATCGCCAGTACTCATCGCGTGGTCGATCTGCTGCAGAAGAAGGACTATGATTGTGCATGCGATCTTGCTTTTGCATCGTTCAAGTATATCTCCGCCCATGACGAGTATCGATCGGCAGCGATTGTCAAGTTTGTTCTTTCGCTCGGAATCAACATCACCGGACGGACGGCCTCTCTCCGACCGGATCACAACACCCAGAAGAAATTGATTGGCGTCTCCAGTGTGATCGTTCAGGATGTTCTCCGTGTCGTTGGGGACTTGAAAATCAGTTTAGCCCACGTCAACCTCGAATACCTGAACATCTTGATCAGCGTCCTGGGCGAGCAAAAGGACTACAAGAACCTTTCGTGGGTTCTATCTGGGCTGTGGAACAGCCGCAATCAACAACCCGATTGGTCGCCTGCGGTGACCCTTCAATTAGCTCGTCGCTACATACTCGCTCGCTATCTGGCGGGTGACGTCCTCAAAGCGTCCCGTCTGGCCGAGGACATTGTATACAATTGTCGCCGTGTCAACGGCGCTCGCCACCAAAGCACGTTGGAAATGTCCACTCTTCTGTCTCAGCTCTACGCAGGCATCGCGCAGCGATACCAAGCAGAGAAAGGAGGTCAACACATGGCCTACAAGTACTACAAGAAGATCGCCAGCGTCCACGAAACCCTGCTGCGCACCTTTGTCGATCCCTTCCACGGCGACGTCGAAGGTGGCATCGATGGGAACATGAGCATGGATGGCTCGTCCTACGGTATCGAGATTGGAGACAGCCAGATGCAAAGCTCCATCTCTGACGTCGAACAGGTGCGCCAGCACATGCAGCTGCTTAAACTGGCGGTACAGCGTCTGGGCGACTGGCCGAAGGACTTTGCTGAGTATCAGCGTTTGAACGACGATTTGGTCGATGAATTCGGGGATGAGTTGTCTGGTGTCGAGAGGGTGGAAAAGTGGGATGTGAAGAAGTTTGGGGCCGGAAAGGCTTCGGGCGATGAGGATCAATTGAAGGTGGATGCTAAGATGTGGGAACTGGACTTGAATCAGGCTCAGGCTGAGGAAGTCGAGGAGGAGCTGTGAGATGGTGGGTCTGTGTTTCTTGGGATGGATTGAGTAAAGTTAAAGAATTAATGTTATAGTATGTTTTGGAATTTCATTGCCGATAGTTAGTCATTTCTGGTTTCCGCCCCGATCAGCGTAGTCGTGATTCTTCCAAGAACACTTCTGACAATTCGGCATCCAACATCTTCAGCACGACAATACCGAGTCTTCGCACGTCACAGTCATCGAGCAGAGATGTGATCAGAGTAGCTGAATGGTAAGAGTATGGCTAGCACAAGCGCCTGATCTCAGTCAAAATCCCACGTTGTCTATTCCTCTTTTGTATTTCTTATGTGGAAGATCCACCCGACGTGTAACATGTCTTGATCTCGTTGCCTCTCTTGGGGCAAAGTGGCGTGCCCGGCCTGAGTCTTGAGAAAACGATGTTCTTTGCATGTCTATATTTAACAGGTACCTCCTGTATCTGCATGCTTGGCTGCTAGTTGTTGAGGCCGGCTGTTCCATGTAATGTTTGTCCCCATTCCTGCTCGACGTATCCACTTAATTCTCGTGTATCGTGCTGGTTGATTATGTCGATTAGATCCCCGAAGCATAGTCATGAAGACAAGTTCTGTGCCAAAATCACGACAACTTGGAGTTTCCAACCCATATCAAGTCTTTCCGCGCATCACCAAGTGAGCTTTCTTTTTGGAACCGGGTCTGTGGTAATCCAATCACGGCGGCATTCTTGCAGTATCTTCACCATGTCTTGAAACGGCCCGGTAACCAGAATCGGTCCGAGTGCATATCAGAGGTGTCCGGGGATTTGTTCGCGGCGAGAAAGTGAGCGACGAAAGCCTTCGTCGGTGACTTTCGCGAGGCGCGCCTGTTAGGAAGATATCCCGATGGCTCTATACGCATGTTCGTGACAGGATTTCCGTCATCGCCAACCCCGCTTTATCTCTATTCTCTGCTGATCACGATGGTTACTGATTGAATTCTTCTCGGACTCCGCCTCCCCATGTAATCCGCTCAACCAGCCTGATATATCGGCCATCACTCTGAACACGAAGCAAAATCCTGAACGTGGATAGTGGGGATGAGGCTAAGTTTGAGATAAATACAAATGGAGCAATAAGTAGAAAACTTAATGCAGAAGGATGACGTGAAGTCGAATAAAAGCCAGGCAGGACATGGAGGAGAGGTGAGTCAGGAGTGACATGTGAGTAATACCTGATGGTGTGCTTGGGGTGCATACCAGGTAATAAGGTGCCACTTGATTCTATCATAAATTTGAGAAATTTAGCTTGGTGCCTGCTCTTTCCCACTTAACGCTTTGAAAATACACCTATAGCTGGACTACTACCAACCCACTTTCTAGGGGTGCTGGAACCCAAGTGATAGGTGCCGTTTCGCAACACCCGTGAGTACTCTAGTGAATCATTAGCCTAGAGTCATAACTTAGCTTCCAAGTGATATGTGGCGTCGAGAATGACTTTTGAATTTCGGAGGAAGCCAAGAAGGAGCATTCAATTTCCAGCTCGGAAAGAAACTCTACAGGGCACTTTCATAAATTCGGCTTGGAATTCATATATCCGTCGCTTTCAGAGAAAAGGACAATGTATTTTCCAGCAATCTCCGATCATTCAGAAATGACAGACATATATTATTCTTATTGAGTGGAATCGTCGAATGAATCAGTTGTCCATGTCAACTTGACGTTTTGCGCGTAGAGCCAAATGAGAAGAGTTACGACACTGGCTTCATCCTAACGTCGACAATGTCCCGCAATACCACCTCTTACTGTGGCTTCAAAAAAGTGGCCAGAAAGCATCTTCTTGGAAAGAGGCGAATGGTCAGCGAGAAGGTGCCTGAAGACTTAGACGATCTTCTTACTCGATGCGACGTAGGTCGTTACTTATAGACCATGAAGTCTTGACCGAGGTGCCTCTGAATGTTCCAAGATTCAAGTATGATATGAATCCTTCTAAGGGGTCGAAAGTTTTGATTACATGTCAAGACGGGGAGATCCCGATAGGAGTCTAGGTGAGCTTAAACTTGTTTTTTAAAATGTCTGTTTCTCCTCACGAGCCTGCGGTTGAACGCAACTACATCAGAGCTCGCAGGAAATCGCCTCCATGACCCTAGAATCTATGATTGATGAATGAAATCTCAGATGTGCTGCAATTGCATTGAGCGTCAAATCTTCAAAGTTCAGGTGATGCAGTATGTGCGACGGTCAGGCGAATCGATAGAAGCTTCTCATTCTGGAGCAAGCTCAAGTTGGCCAAGCTCAATGTCCACATGTCCAATCTGGTCAACAGAATTGAGTCGGTCGAGAATCGTGTCAACGCAGAGTCGAAGAGAGCCGAGGTTATCCAGTAATTCAACTAGAATGTCCGCAGAGAAGCGTGGTGCCGAGCGCAGATCATGATACGTTCTGTCGAAAGGCGGCTTCAGGTAAAAGGAAACAAACAGTTTGACCATTTCCCGGCGAACAGGGTGGTCAACAGGCAGAACCTCCAAAGACGCCATGTGTTCCTCTGTGACGTAGATGGCGATATCCGAGTGAGGTGAGTTCAGATCTGATCCCTCTCGTAGGACCATCATCAAAGACTCTGCAACTGTTGTTTCGAAGCCTCCCCGGACACCGTACATATCGGCACACCTCAAGAACTCGAGATTAACGGAGATGTATCGCTCTTGCCAGGCGATACCATCGGATTCGTCAAGGGTCCACGTCAACTTGACGTCCTTTGTGTAGATCCACATGAGGAGTGTTGCAACACTGGCTTCGGATACAACGCCATCGATGTCCTGCAACACCACCTCCTGTGCTTGACCCTCCTGGAAGGGGCCGAAGAACATCCTGGCGAAGTATGGTGAGTGTTCTGCGAGCAGCCCCCTTGAGACGTGAAAGACCCTATCGCTCGATGCGACGCGAATAGCCACTTGTGGGCCGTGATGGACGGAAAGAACACTAATCGAATGTCAAATCCATGCGTTGTACTGTACCTTCCAAGGGAGGAGTGATAATGTGGGCCGACTCACGAGTCCAAGGCGTCCGAGCAACTGAAGTCTTGGGGAGTCAGGTCTGGCTCGGAGGATACGCTATCTTGGGAAGGTGACTGATCCATAGCGCTCGGTACCTTCCACGATAGACGATCCGGTCGATGGGTGTAGGTAAGGGTGATGGTGATACAGCTTCGAGCCGAAAGACGTGCAGGAAGATGATAAGAGGAAGTGAACTTGAGCTGGAATTTTGAAAACCCGTCTGTGTGAACGGGTGCGTTGAGAGTGTAGATGAGGAGGTCGGAGGCGAAGAAGAGAGTGAAGAGAGTGAAGAGAGTGAAGAGAGTGAAGAGAGTGAAGGAAGAGAGTGAAGAGAGTGAAGAGAGTGAAGAGAGTGAAGAGAGTGAAGAGAGTGAAGAGAGTGAAGAGAGTGAAGAGAGTGAAGAGAGTGAAGAGAGTGAAGAGAGTGAAGAGAGTGAAGAGAGTGAAGAGAGTGAAGAGAGTGAAGAGAGTGAAGAGAGTGAAGAGAGTGAAGAGAGTGAAGAGAGTGAAGAGAGTGAAGAGAGTGAAGAGAGTGAAGAGAGTGAAGAGAGTGAAGAGAGTGAAGAGAGTGAAGAGAGTGAAGAGAGTGAAGAGAGTGAAGAGAGTGAAGAGAGTGAAGAGAGTGAAGAGAGTGAAGAGAGTGAAGAGAGTGAAGAGAGTGAAGAGAGAAGAGAGTGAAGAGTGAAGAGTGAAGAAAAGCGGAGAGAAAGAGACACAGAGGTATAGAAATACCTAGAACTCTCGAACTCTGGGCAGAAACCTACCTAGTCAATACTTAAGACCAATACAAGGTTGCAGTCTCCCTGAGTCCAGAGCAGAGCTACCTGAGACCAAACGAAGGTATGCTGCTTGATAGGAATGCCTTGAACGAGAAAGCGGGTACCTGGTGTTTTTTTCGTCGAGCAGATGCTAAATAGCAACTCTAGATGTTCCACTGGAAGCACAGAATACATAAATCAAGCATAAGCGGCCTATTTAAAACGGGGAGTTCTAGCACCAGCATAGTAGACTTGCAGCTGTTGCTAGAAATGGGTATTGCATCAATATAGCATTGAAGTGCTGACCGGTCGATCAAAGTTCCTTCAAAAGGATGGCTGCAATCATCGTCATAGCCTCTGAGTCAATGGTTGGAGAGGGCCGAACTCGATGCACTTGAATCAAACTTTGAAGTCTTGAAAACACCCCTTTCAATAGCAGTGAACGCGAGAGAAAAATAGTGCGGCAACAGTCTATCCGTCACGATCGTGTAGAAGCCCGCGCAGCTCTCGGTCTCCTTGGTCTATCTGGGCATGCATAAGTGTCAAATGCATTGACAAGCGTCTCCAAACAAACTCAGCGGAAACCCAGAGCTGGTAGCAGTTGCCCCAGAACATCCGCAGATAGGGCCGGAGAGGATTCAAAGGCACGATCAGGGCGCCAGAGACGTTCAGTCTGAGTAGTAGGAATAAAAGCGCTTGACCATTCCCCGGCGCAAAGGGTGATCGGTAGGTAGTACCTCTGGAGAAGCCATGTGCTCCTTCGAGATAATCGAGAATGCCCTCGATATCCGGGGTGGGAGATAGGGTTCCACGGCATCAATCAGGGATTCGCACATGCCTCATTCAAGAAACCCTCAAACTCTACACATACATGCGCAGTTGGCAAGTTCCAGAACAGCAAAGATGTGTTCCTGTTCCCATCGTCTATCGTCATAACCATCATATTGCTCTTCGTGGATTGTCCGCGTAAACTTGACTTCTTTGGTGTAAACAAACCCTAAAAAGACGTGACGCGACACTCGCTTTCGAGACAGCGCAGTCAATCTCCTGCATCACTACCTCTTGTTTTTGGTCTTCTAGGACGTTCTAGGAGAAGGTGTGGGCAAACATAGCGGTTTTCAACCACACGGATCTTCGACACTTTGAAAGTCTTGTCATATGATGCAACCCAGACAGTCATCAGGGGCCTATGGTAGATCGACCGTAGCCTGCTCAAGCGTCAGAATTGCGACTGTGTGATTGTATGGCGTGAAATATGATTGCAGGGTCTTCGCACTATTATACAAGTCGGAAGAAGAGATGATTTCAGATAGTCCATCCTTCCGTGGTAGGCGACTGATCCACGTTGATGTGGTATTTGATTGAATAAACTCCGGAGACGTCATTTGACGAGAGATTTCTCACATAAAGGTGCAGTATAGGAAGATTGACACAGAGTTCACGTCGGTTGAGGTTGTGCCTGGAAAAAAAGGGGGTGGACTGAATGCCGCACCCGTTATTGATCTAAAGCTTTGAGTGCGTGTCATACGCAGAAAGCAAACAATATGGCAACGGGAGACATCAGATACAACCAGATTAATAGGACTGAGAATGTGACTCAACCGGCTAGCTTAACCTCCTCACGGAGGATCGGGTCGAGAAATACAATCAAGGGCAACATGTACGGAATGTCCTCGCTGTTTCGAGTGTTTCCTGGAGAATAATCACGGCGAAACCAGGGAACGACTTCAAATGGTACCCCGTAATTTACCAAGATGATTGAAATTAATTCACTTTTCTGGTTTCCTTTATACGGAAGCCTAGACCAGCTAACCTAGTTTCCGCCATTTCGAACTAAGCAAAAGACGCATGTTTATGCTGCCAAGCTGCTTTTCCAACAGCAAATCCCCATGAGACTCAAACCTGAAAGCACTGTATACGAACAGTGCCGGTGGGTATCCAGCTATTAGTCGAATTTAAAGAGTAGTGGTGAGGATGGAATTCGTCAAGATCCGTATCTACCAAGTGAAACCGACAAGACCGTAAGCCTAAGATGTATGGATCTGAAATAGAGGCGCTTTGTTATGCGAGAGTCTATTCCACTACCTAGCCAAGAATAGAACCACGAGAATCAGCTTCTTGCTTTTCTCAAGCTATTGCCTCGTTCTTGCAGGCTTCAATTGATTTTTGGCACCGAAAAGGAGGGTCGCGAGGGGACCTAGCGGTCATTCCACACTGAGCAATGAGTCCACTGACCACCACACGACTAGATACTGAAGCAGGTAGTTCACGAGAATTAGAGCCAGACATGTTGAAGATTCCGGTCGCTCGGGTTACGAATGAGACCTGGGAGTTTCAGGCCACAATCCTTAAGGTTGATCGGATCAGTTATGGTGAACCTCGTAAACCCACGCTTGGGAGTTTCAAGTGTGTCCAGAGCTTTTATCGTTTCCCGTATTATCTCCACCGCGAGGTTTGGGTATGCCGTCAGCTGATCGGAGGCAAAATTTCGATAATCACACGACCTCATGAGACTTGCAACGAAAGTCTTTGCCAACGCTCGCCGTACAGGATGCCCCGCGGGGAGATTCTCTGAGGAAGCCAAATCTTGATCGTAAATATTCTCGAGTCCCGTATCACCCCATTCGAAGGACGAACACAGAGACTGTCTGATTGACTCTGCCAGCGGTTCTTCAAACCCAGTGACGCCGTACATATCAGCCAGCCTTGCAACTTCGATCGCGGCAGAGATATAGAGTGTAGTCCGGGAAGTCCTCTCCGATTCACAAGTTCCCAGGGTCAATTTGATCTCATCTTTGTAGAACCAGAAGATAAGTGTGGCAACGCTTGCTTCGGAGACGACCCCATCGATTTCTTCGAGGAGGACCTCATCTTTCTCACTTTCCAAGAAGCCGCCCGAAAACATTTTGGCGAAGTATGGGGCCTTCTCAGTCAACAGTTTTTTCGAGACCCTGAATGCCCTTCCTTCAGTTGACTTGACGCGAATGGTTACCACTTGGTCGTGGCATGAGGTAAGAAAGCTAGTTGGAGTAAGTCTTCTGCCTGGAAAGCATACCGGACTCACTTACGCATCCAGATTCTCCGCCAGATTCGGATCTTCAGAGACACTCGTTTTTCTCATGATGAAAGTGAGAAGTGCGGTGTAGTTCCAACAGGAAGAGTTAGAAGAGTGAGAAGAGATGAGTGAACCCGACTAAGTGATCGCTATTGATACTCGCAGAATTTTTCTCTATCGAGGCTTCATGCTGACGTACCGAGGCCCTGAAGCCTCTCCGCGTCCGCATGAAGGAATTCATTTGAATGATGTCAAACACATGGAATATCTACTTGGGAGCCGTCTTGCAGGGGAATTTCGCCTTGGAAGAAACGTGAAAACAAAACATGAATGATGATCACGATGAATTCTCAATTCCCCGATTTGATCATGTAAAACGCACTGCTGTCTTCACGGGATGATCTTTTAACCGATGTTCCTTCTCTGCGCCAATTCAACGCCCAAGCGGTCCCGTACCGGCGGAGCTTAGATTGCCGCGTTTCTTCTCGGGTGTCATGATGAGTTTCATTTAGACTGGGCACCGATTACAGGTCTCTAGATCGAATTTGGGTCGAGTGTTTCTTGATCAATGAAAAGATTTTTCTTCACTTCATGCATGTCCTAAACAGACAGGAGGTATCTTTGAACTCAAAACAGAAAGAGAAAGATGTTATGTACAAGTTGTCCCATTGGCAACCAAGCCAAATAGCCCTAGATCCCAACACTCCCCCACCCCCATCCATTTCTTCATGTGACATCATGTATTACAATCTAGCCGGCCCCTTGGAAGCACAACAAGACGTGGAAAAGGCATTCTTAGACTGAGTGTCGACGCAGACCGACGAAGGAGGCACCCAAAGACCGGGGTTCTTCACAGAGAAGTTCGAGGCTCGCAGCATGATGCTGACCGGCTCGGCAGGCATGACGGGGAAGTCCTCCGTGCGAGGGAAATGCGTGAGACCAAACTGCAAGTAGCAGACGATATCGGTGTTCTCGATGTTTTCATTGCGCTTGGCCCAGTCGACAATGGTCGAGTTGTGCGGGTGGTCTTCTTCGCCCTGGGACTGGCAGACGTAGTCACCTGCGGGGAAGAGCTCGTAGTCCTTATAGGGAGTGACCCAGAGAGGCTTGCGAGCAAAGCCCGCGCGCTTGTAGACTGTGCTCCCGGGCTTGGCGAGGAGAGGGGGGCAGTTGTTGTTAAGAATCTTGTACCCGATGGGCTTGTTGGCCACAGGGTTGATCCGGTTGGGGTTGATGATGTCCCACGAGCGCTGGGTCTCGTAGCAGTAATCGGCCGCGCCCTCGAGGGATGTGCGGAGAGGAGTCTTTTTGCAGAGGAAAGCGTTGCCGTAGGGGTTTTCGGGAGAGCCCACGGCGTGGTCGGCTGAAACAGCGTCGCTCTGGACGACGGTGTTGTTGGTTCCGTCGATCTCGGGATCGATCCGGAGGGAGAAGATGTGTTGGTGGTTGTGAGCAGTGACGTTGGGTGCCACTTGGGTGCCGTAGGGAGCGGCCTGTTCGGTGGAGTGGAGAGAGTAGGTGTTGAGCATACCCGTCAGCTTCATCTCGAGCTTGTAGGTGCCGTCGAGCGAGAAGATGTGATAGAAGCCGTACTCATAGTTGGCAGCGGTGATGATTTGGGAGACGATGAGCTTGCGATCACGAGCGGAGATCACAGATCCGTCGCGGAAGTCGGTGTGCTTGTACAACAGGCCGTTATCCTCCTCGTGGATGCAAATGGCGTTCTTGATCACGGCAGCCTCGCCCTTGGCAGTCGACACGACTCCATCCATATAGTGAATGACGCCCTTACAGTCACAGCCCAGCTTGAGGGAGTTGGTCATGAGACCGGACCCGTACTCGCCAACATCAAAGGCGTGCTTCTTGTGGTGGGGGCCCTCGGGACAACCATAGGGAACGACCATCTCGACGACGGAGATACGGTTGAAGAGGGTTCGTTCCCGGTTCTCGTACATATCGTGGGTGCGTACGTCGGAGATCACGATACCCTCGCGGTAGTTGAAGCCGATGTGCATCTTGAAGTTGGCCCAGGTCAGCTCGTTACCGCGGACCTTGAAGGAAACGCCCTGAGGCTGGATGATGTCAATGGGCTTGAGGCGGTCATGGTTGTATTTGTCGCCGATAAATTCGGGCAGGTAGTTGTGTTCTTCCATAGGGATTGGGACTCGTTCGCCATTGACGGTGCGCACGTCCACGCTGAGAACCTCTTCCGTCTCAGTATCTGCCACAACGCTGAAGTCCAGTGGATGAGCGTATTGGTTGTCAGACTCTGAGGCGCGGTAGTAGGCGAGACCCTGCTGAAGGCGGCGCTCAAAGCCCCATCGCTCATCGATGCCGATGGCCCACGCATCAAAGTAGACCTTGTTCATATCCGTGATGCCGATCTCCTCGCAGGCACGAATGACGCGGGGATCTTGGCGAGCGACGCGCTCCATGACATCCAGATCCTCCAGGGTCAAAGTGGGCATCACGTCCTTGACAGGCTTATACAACTCCACCTTTTGCGACTTCAAGTTCACCACCAATTCGGAGACCTGTTGGCTCTCGCGTTCGATGACGATGGCAAAAGCACGGCGGTCCGGAACCGGGACCTTCCCAGCACGATAAGCCTGATACTCGGCCTTCCGGGGCTCGCGCAAGGTAATGCAGTTGAACTTGACGGTCTTGGGGCTAAGGTAGTCTCGGATGATTTGAGCTGCCTGGGGAATTTCCTTGATGCTGAGCTGGTCTGTTGCGCAATCATCAGTGAGGTCCTGGAGCGACTGGTGGTAGAAGTGATAGAAGGGTTGGAAGTAAATCTCGGAAGCATCTACTGCTTCTCGGGATCTCTAGGCTGGAGGTGCAGGCCCATTTCATACCTAGTGGGTGTGGTGTAGTTTGCGGCAGCATCGCGGCAGCGGCCACACTCTCATAGTCGGTTTCCCGAAAGATGGTGTAACCGGGAATTGAAGTAGTATCGGGGGCAGCCATGGTGAGAAAGTGATTCCAAAGAGGTGAAATCTTGTGAGAAATTTGGTCTTGGAAGGATAAAGTCAAGTCTGGTGAAGTGTCGAGGTCCCCTTGGTCTTTATAGGGAGCGTATGGTCGACAGTCCACGCACGATAGAAGCCGCATAGACCTGCCCGATTGGGAGAAAGCCGGGGAAACTGTGGTTGAGCTTGTCTCGGCGAGAATCGCAGCCCACTCGGTGAACTCTTGAGCTCGTCCGCCTGTCGCTTGAGTGGAACTTGTCGGCGGCAAGTGTCTGATTGGTGGTATGGGTATGTAATGGATGCGCCTGTCCTCTTGCTTCGGCATCTCGGGTGCGTGGTCGTGGTCGGTCTAGCTTCATTCTAAATCGTGCTCGATGTTTACAGTACCAATCTATCCGATGAAGAACAGCCTTTCTTGTCCGGCGTCGACAGCCAATCATTCATGAGTGTGAAGATGAGTCGTTTGCTTGACGCCTTGAGTCGACTGTGTGCCGCCGGGGCGTCAGTCTTCATGACTTGAAGGGTTCTCAACATTCCCAATCGGGCAAGTCGACCCACACGTTTCGCTGAATGTCCATCCGCAGGCTGAGGATGATTAGCTAAGTATTTCAGCCTCAGAAACACGGACAACACCTGGAGACAAGATGAGAGAATCTCAGTCGTCTTGCCTCCTTATCTTTGAACCCAGCGGTGCAATCATCCACGGCGTGTCTTATCGTCGTCGATTAGACGCCAAGTGGCAACCGTCCAAGCTTATCTGAGTTTCGCGGGGGAAACCCACGTGATTGTCAACTTGAGGTTGCATGATGCATATGGTGCGGCCCCTCATCCTTGCTTTTTTGTGTCTAGCCAGACAGATAGTGAACTGAGAAAGTGACACTGGTTATAGTATGAATTGACTTGTATCTACTGTAGATGAGATGGACACGCGCAGAAGGGTGTCACAGCACTTGTCAGAACGAAAAGAAAAAGGGACAGTGATTCCTTCGGAACTGAGTCTGCTTATCTTCGGCAACAGCCATCCATGTCGGCGTGCTTATCGAAGGGTGGACTTACCACTTCGGGCTTAGCGTGTCATTTTGCGCCGCAGGAAAATCGACCGCCTCGCAGTTTCCACGAGGCTTTCACACGGCACTCACTCATCATGGCGAATTGACGGAGCGCGCAGATGCCTGTTCGACGATCCAAAGCGTGAGGCAGAGATTGAAATGTCGACAGTTGCAAGATGACTACAAAGCCTCTCCCTTTGGAAGTACGAATGTACCGACACCGATGCTGAGACCTTCATCCATGACACCTGCACGACCAATCCTGTGGTCGGTGACCCCAGATATCGGAGGAACTTTCATCATGGGATTTCCAATATTGTACGTAAAATATCAGTCTTTCCCCGCGTAGACGCGGGTCTAGCCATTTTGATCGGGGACTTGCAAATTCAAGATATCCGGGTTGATTGTGGTAAAGCCTGGAGTTTCCTAGTGGGGTATCGCGCTTGATTACAATCATAGGGATGCAATGCATTCTGTTGAACTCCACTGTCCCGTGGATCTCTCCCCACATATCGCATACAAGATTTCCACATCGGGCATGTCCAGCCGGATAGGTTTATCAATGGCCATTTGACAGGATGTAATTCCATAATTGAGCTGCATGTCGCCGACCCGAGGACAGTGACTATCATCTATTGTTTTATTCAATCGCTCGGATTCTTTTGAAAATTAGATTGCCGAACATCCCAAGTGCCATTCTACAGGACTCCCCAAGGTCACACCCTTTTCACCTATAATATGGCATCATTATCTGTGCAGTTGACTGCGCCAAACGGCCGCGTCTGGTCGCAACCGACCGGCTTGTTTATCAACAATGAATGGGTCAAATCTTCTGACGGCGAGAAGATTGCAACGATCAACCCGGCGTAAGTCGTTGACCTCATTTTTGTCATGTCAGACTTGGATCATGCTAGGTGAAGCATGCGAAGTTGAGCCAGAGGAAGCTACAAATGGAAAAAAAAACAAATAAAAAGCCCAGCTAAACTCTTCTCTCAGCACCGCAAAGACCATCACATCGGTCTACGCAGCTTCCACTCAAGACGTTGACAAGGCCGTCAAAGCTGCGCGCGCCGCCTTGAACCACTCCAGCTGGCGTGATTTGCCGGGAACTGAGCGTGGCAAGTTGATGAATCGCCTGGCGCAGTTGATTGAGGATCACCGCGAGACGCTGGCCACCATCGAGACCTGCGACAATGGAAAGCCCTACACCGTGTCGCGAGACGACGACTTGACGGAAACGGCAGAGACGATCCGCTATTACAGTGGATACGCTGACAAGACCTTCGGTCAAGTCATGGGAACCACTCAGGATAAATTCGCTTATACGGTCCGTGAACCGATTGGCGTTTGTGGTCAGATCATTCCGTACGTTGCAACGACATCTCTGGGGCGCGAGTCACAGGTGTAAAGCCGTAGCCGTGTGAAACCCAAACGAAGGCAGACGCTGACTGTTCATACAAATCCTAGATGGAACTTTCCTCTCTCCATGGCCGCCTGGAAGCTGGGCCCTGCCCTTGCCTGTGGCAATACTGTCGTCTTGAAGCCCGCCGAGCAGACGCCCCTCTCAATTCTGTACCTGGCAAATCTCATTGTGGAAGCCGGCTTTCCTCCCGGTGTCGTGAACATTGTCAATGGCCACGGGGCCATCGCCGGCGCGGCTCTAGCCTCCCACCTGGACGTGGACAAGATCGCATTCACCGGCAGCACCGCCACAGCCAAGCACATCATGAAAATGGCCAGTGTGAACCTCAAGAACATTACCCTCGAGACAGGCGGCAAGAGTCCTCTGATTGTCTTTGATGACGCGGATCTCGAGCAAGCTGTCGAGTGGGCCCATATCGGCATCATGTACAACCAAGGCCAAATCTGCACCGCCACCTCCCGTGTTCTGGTCCAAGATACGATCTACGACAAGTTCCTGGCTGCATTCAAAGCCCAGGTGAAGAATGTCTCCAAAGTGGGTGATCCCTTTGATGAATCGACGTTCCAGGGCCCCCAAGTCACCCAGGCGCAATTCGATCGTATCATGTCTTACGTCGATATTGGCAAGTCCGAGAAAGCCACCCTCACCCTTGGCGGGAAACCATACAAGGGTGTTGGCGATGGCAAGGGATTCTTTGTCGAACCGACCATTTTCACCGATGTCTCCCCGAGCATGCGCATCTACCAGGAGGAGGTCTTTGGACCGTTTGTGGTCATTGCGCGCTTTTCCACGGAGGAACAGGCGATTGACATGGCCAACGATACCACGTATGGGTTGGGAAGTGCACTCTTCACGACAAATTTGACGCGCGCGCACCGTGTCGCTAAGAAGATTCAGGCGGGGATGGTCTGGATTAATTCCAGCAATGACAGTGACTGGAGGATTCCGTTTGGAGGTGTGAAGCAGAGCGGTATTGGTCGGGAGCTTGGTCAGGCGGGGCTGGACGCTTATTCGAATATTAAGGCGATCCACGTCAATATGAAATCGAAGTTGTAACAATAGAGCTTTCAATGGTGAATCTTGAAGAAATAGTCAAGCAAAATGTTCAGGTCTAATTTCGTTCATGCCGACTAACTATTCCAAATGATCAATTGCGATGTCAGTCGTCACTGGAAAAGACAAGCTAGTCTTCACTTCTCGGCGACCAATGTCGGAAAGTTGGAAAGATGAAAAAAAAAAGAGTGAATCGAAACAGAAGACCGTGTAGTCACGTGGTGGCTAGGGTTTTTGTGTGAGCACTGGACTGTGAACGGACTTTGACCAAGTCCTGATTTATCACGACGTCCATTCTTTCCCTCGCCCTCCGAAACGGTCCTGGTAACATTTTCACTAATGGACAACACCCGGCGAATCATTCGGATCAACTGTATTACATCATCATAATTGCCTCTCTGAGAACTTGATATATCGGTGGCGCACAAATCAATGAGAGCCGTGTTTGAAGTGATCACGTCAAACCCAAGCCTGCAGTGATTTGGATTGGTATTTCGAGGATCCCCCGATGATCTCCTAGC
Source organism: Penicillium diatomitis (assembly GCF_028827545.1). Taxonomy (NCBI): domain Eukaryota; kingdom Fungi; phylum Ascomycota; class Eurotiomycetes; order Eurotiales; family Aspergillaceae; genus Penicillium; species Penicillium diatomitis. Next base: position 1,806,142 of record NW_026623177.1, on the reverse strand, counting down.
GGAGTCCAGTATGATTCGTACGCATTCAACGAGTGATAGACATATTGGCTAGAATATGAGATGCTCAGTCACTGTTGGAGAAATAGAGCAGCTCCCACAATTTACCTCCATACAAAAGGTACATCGATTTCAAGATGAAGGAGACTCGTGACCGAGAGCATTGTATCCTACTCGCTTGTTTATGGCACCAAGGGCAACGGATAATCAATTTGAGATAAACTTAGGATATTTGGCACATGTATCAAAGGCGTGAGACTCAAACACAGTAGGTATTTGAAATCAACTAGTTCCTTACTGTAGACCTTGATCCTAACCATGGACCGATCCAGAAGCAGAGAGTAGATTGACAGAACACTTCAACTGATCTACCTTATCAATTACTCACTCTCCACGTCTTGAGACATTCAATCGTCAAGGTCGGGAATTCAAATCATACCCATCCATCCGTTCCACCCGGCACACCCTATCCGACTTCGAACCCTTACTACAAGACCTCCCTGCAGCTAGTCATCCAACCCAGGGTCATCGACCTTTTCTGCAGGCCTCTAAGCTTGTCGTATTTCACCGATCACAACGCTCACACATACCTAAGTGACACAAGAAACACTAACCTATACCCATCTAGAAGTTATCTAAACATATGATGGCAAACCGTGACTGCTTGCACTCTATACTTCGTGGTAAATATATCTCATCGCCCGGTCCTCTCCCACCAGGAGTCACCCGCGGTCCAGTATAGGTAACCATGAGCAACATTTTCCCACGAGACCAAAAACACCAGCATAACCGTCGACACGACGGAACAGTCTCATGCACCTGCAGCCCCCTCTTGGACACTTGCCATATAGTGATTTCCTCTTGACTGTAGACGCAATGGCCTCGTGGTATAACATAGTGACATACCATATCCGACGAGAAAGAAAAGGTCTAAAAGTGCAACCAAAGAGGCATTTTCCAATCCCCAATATGGTGCTCAGTTTGCTCACACGTTCCGTTTCCCGCTACCCCAGAAACGGTCTAGAGCGCGCTATTTAATTGCGGCTGAGACGTTTGTTCGGCCAATTAAGGGAGGGAGCCCTGCTTCCGAGTGAGGTTTGGGGTTGCATAGATGGAGGATTTGTATTCGAGGTATTTGAGGGTGTATAAATTCCTGTAGATCAGTCACAGCTCTTCCACCTTCTTTTTTGTTTCCTCTTGGGCAATTTGGACTCGAAGTGAAAGGGAATCCTGAAAGAGCTCGTCGAGACGAGACGAAGAAAAGAAGTTATCCCACGAGAGACCGACCGACCTAGACGTGAAATTGCTCAAAACAACTTCAACTCTTCATTGCTTGCCAGTCGTGTCAAAGAGATTGGAAAGAGACACTCTTTACGACTTCCATCCACATCTCACACTCAAACAAAAAAGAGTCTGAAGTGAACGAACCCAATCTGTACCCCAAGACAGGTCTCAACTCTCTACTCTCAACATGCCACCCTCAACATCCCATCCCCACATCCAACGAAAAGACTCAACAACATCCAGCACCACCGGCACAACTAGCACAACCGCCACCAACAACCGCCACCGCTCCCACAAAGGCTGCTGGACCTGCAAACGCAAACGTATCCAATGCGACGAAGCACACCCCGCCTGCTCAAGATGCACTTCTCGCGGCGTCCTCTGCGAAGGTTACGAGATTCGACTTCGCTGGGGCGCAGGCATCGCGTCACGAGGCCGATTCAACGGAGCGGAAAAGCCCAGCGAGGAATCCATCCCGCCGCCGTCGAGGAGGAGGTGGGATTTGAGAGAGAAGAGTCGACGCGCGAGTGGAAGTGGATGTGGAGGGAACGAGATGAGTAAGAGTGGCAATGGACAGGGACAGCCGGTATTATTGGCGGTGGATACTGAGACAATATCGAGGTCGAGGTTGGAATCGGGCTCGGCTTCGTTTCCGTGTTTTGATCGGGCAGAGAAGGACAGAAGACGAGGTATGTATAAGATGTTGTACACTTTGTTGTGGGAGGGGCAGGCTTTTGCTCTTCAATCGGCAATGCCTCTCACGTTAGACTGAGAAGAAGCTGTCCTTGTTGACTTTGTCTTTTTGATCTTTTCTAGCCTCCTCATTCTCCGTCTCTCATCAAGAACAAGAACACTCACCCGACTCGTTACACTTTCTCTCCTATCCAGCCCAAATAACCCTATATAGCGAGCGCCGAACCGTCAATATTCTCAACGAGCCTGTAGGTGACTTTTCAGGCGACTTTCTCAACGTCACAAAACATTTCCAATTGCCTGTATCAACGAGGATAATCTCACAGTCCGCGACCGAACAACATCAACATCAACATCAACATCAACATCGATACCATCGGTGTCTGGAAGACCTTCAGCCAACACTGCACGTGGATGTGCATGCTACGAATCATCCTCCTAGTGCGTCTCTGGGCGGTGGCGGTGGAAGGCCCGGGATATTTGCTTGAGGGACGAGGTTCCGCTTTGAAGGCACCCCATGTTATTTCTGGTCTTGCTTTTTCAAAAGGGATGTTGAGGATACTGTTTTCGCGTCTTTGCGTTTTCTGTTTTCAATTTCATGCTTTTGAGCCCGGTTACGGAATGTCATGAGGTATGGACTGCGAGATTCGACTGCCAGATGCCTCTGTTGTCCTGGTGTCCTGTCTCTGGTCTGTCGTCTATGATGGACCTTGTGATCTTTTAGAAATGACGAGAGGTGTAAGGTATCTTTATTCCATTTGAGTCAGTGTAGGATGGAGTCACGAGTGGCGCTCGACCTCTCTCGAGCCAGACAAGAGAGGCCCGGGTTCCCAAGATCACCACCTACCTTGTGAACAGATCATATAATAAGAGGAGGGAATGTAATCGCCCTTTTGTCCTTTTCAAGTGGCCGGGGACGTTTGAAAAAAAAAAAAGATCCAAGGAATGAACCACATGGGTAGGTAGAGAGCCTCACCTGTAAGCTACAAGAAAATAATATGTGAGGGTGTGGCTATCAAATGCTTTCTACGACAGTCCCGTGTCAAATTAGAAGTCCAAGCGAGTCTTTCGATCTCGCAAAAGTACCTGATTGACTCACTCACTGAAGGGGTGCCGTGTGACCGTGTGACCGTGTGGCTATATCGAGGAGACTCCAGCTCGAGTTAATCATTTCATATCTCAAATGTGAAGTATTCGTGTACTCGTTGATTTCATTCAATCTGCCCAGTGCCCAAATAGGTGATAGATACAGTAAACCTTGATCAATGTTCAGTCACGACTCACCAGTGATCCACTGTCCAGACTCCAGTGTCCACTGCATGTGTGATTAAAGATGCATGAGCCCCCACACTTGCTCAACCCCGCAAACTCCCAAGTCCAAAGCAAGCAATCGTACACCAAGCCAGAATCGCCCTCATCTCTCGTGATGATAAGCCCCGGCCCCCTTGAAATTCGAATGGAGATGGTATAAATAATGATAGATATATCAAAAAAACAAACCATGAAAGAAATAGTCATCACCTCGTACACAGCTAGCGCCAGCACCATGATAAACATAGCACTTGGCGGATCACATCTCAGTTCCAAGAGACTTGGCGAAGCCTGTAAAAACACCTGATTAGCTCCATGTGCCGAAAGAAAGTGGACCAAAAACCGAATTGCTAAAAGCCTCGCAGACGCAAACTCGGAGCTCAAAACTTACAAAGCTTTCTCCGTCTTGGTCGACTCTCGCGCTTTCCGCATCTGTCGATCCGCCTTCTTCTGGTCAAACGGTCGGAGTAAATTGAAGTTGCACATCAGATCCGCCGAGACGGACATGCTGGCGCCACAATTGTCGAATTCCCCGCAGTACTGCAGAACCAATCATCAGCGTGCTGTTCCCCCAGCTCATCGGGTAGTGACGTCACCAATTCTCAGTTGCGGGCACGAAGAGTCGTAGATCTCTTGAAACAGAAAATGGGAATGAACCAAAAGTGGAAAGACCAAAGGAGTGAAAGTGGCAAGAGCCCAAGAGACGGATGAGATGGAGAAACTGACGTTTGGAGCGGAAAATATCGTGACTAACGACTTGTTACCAAAAAACTCATATCCCCCCTCGACCACCATATGCGATCGACAGACCAGGTCGAGATTGTGATGCTTCAAGAAATTGACAATCGGCTGCTTGCCAAAACACCAACTGACACCTCGGTCGTCATTCGGACCCCAGTCTCGAATATTCGCCGGGTCACTCCAGAGCAGATCATTCAATAGGCCGTACTCGGGGACTTCGACGGGCCGCGAGATCTTGCGGATATCATCCATGTCTGTCAGGTTAGGGGATAAGCCTCCGTGAACGCAAAAGATCTTTTCCGCGACGATCGCCGCAATGGGCAGACAGTTAAACACGTCGGTGAATGTCTTCCAGACTTTGATATTGCATCGACGCTTGCATTCGTCGTGGAAGCCGTAGATCCGGGTGATGTTTGCGCATTCGTGGTTGCCTCGGAGGATGAAGAAGTTTTCGGGATATTTGAGTTTGAAGCACAGCAACATCATCATGGTTTCGAGACTCTGCTTGCCGCGATCCACGTAGTCGCCCAGAAAGAGGTAATTGGTGGTGGGCGGGTAGCCACAGGTGTCGAAGAGACGTAGGAGGTCAGGGAATTGGCCGTGCAAGTCGCCGACAATTTGAATGGGAGCGTTCACTTCCAGTAAGATAGGCTGTGAGAGGAGGATGTTGCGTACGGATGAGCAGATCCCGGCAATCTCAACATTCGTCAAACAGAAGCTCTTGGAGGGTTTGGAGGAGCCCGCAGCGAGGAGGCGGGCAATCGCATCGTCGAGATCGACCGAGGACTTCATGTTTTGTCGATCTCTCACCGAGTCGTCCCAGATGATCGAGTCTAAATCAAAGGCGTTGCTCTTCTTCAAGATGGATACGGGGGGGTCCGTGACCACGGGCAAGGTCCGTGGCGGCGAGATGCTCATCGAGCGGCCCTGTTGAGGTGATTGCGGCGCACTTTCGACATGTTGTGGCGGACTGGCCTTGTCGGTCGGGGAGGTTGACAAACTCCGTGTGCCCGTAGAATGACCGTTGTCTTTGCTCGACCGGCGTAGATGCTGACCACTGCGCTTCAAGAGCGATAACCACGCCGAAGATTTGGGGGAGGTTGACTTGAAGGGGTTGCTGACCAGACTCGGACTGCGTGGGGTGCTGCAGGTGGAGGCCATTGTCTCGACTTGTCTTGGGAGCTCTTGGCTTCCTGCGACTCGGCAAGCTTTGATTTTTTTCTTTCTTCTTCTTCTTTTTCTTACTTTTTAATTGTTTATTTGCTGTTATCGTTCGTAGCAGAAGGTGGTAGTAAGGGTGATGGTGATGAGATGGTATAGACCCTGATGGGCGGTGCTGGGAATCAGTGTCACGAGAATTGACAATCAGACTAGAAAGGAGAGAGACTGAACACGATCGGACGGAAGCAGTGGGAGATGGGGGGGGGGGGGGGGGGAACACAAGGACTGTGAGACAGGTGAAGAGAGTGCAGTTGGGAGGATTGAACGTCAGACGAGGACTGTGGAATCGGAAATAACTTTTCAACACCAGAAGTGACCGACTCCAGGCCCTTTTAATCCGTCCAGGGTCCAACGAGCAGAGCGAGCAATGAGAGACGTTCATAGCAGAGAGCGAGAGAGAGAGGCAGACGTGAGTGGTGGAGCGGATCTCTGGCGTCAGCTACACTGAATCTGGCCATTCTCACTAATTCGAGCAATCGTTCAATTTGAATTTAGTTTAATTTAATTGTCCTTGGGCGGGGAGGGATCCAAATCCAAATGGGTTCAGTTGTCAAGGCTCACAATCGAAGGAGGGGCGACAGTTACTCAATTGGGCGGTACCAAGGATTAGTCCTACAGTACTGCCGCTACAGGGATTAATGTTACTCTACAGAAGCTCAGCGACTAGTAGGTCGGCCGTCGAGTAGTAAAGTAGTTTCAGGTGTCGGTGACTTATCCCACAGTGGTCTCGTAGGGACAGTTCGCGGTACACCTGACTTGAGGACGGTAGCGACTTGCCGAAGGCAAATCGACGATCGACATGGTCCCATGGGTGAGATTGACTGGAGGAGGAGAGACCATCGTATGATTGGGCGGAGGTTCCCTCTGGACGGCTTCACAGTCGAATCTTGAGTCACTCTCAGGGAGCATTGAGGGGATTCCATCCTATGACGGTCGTGAATGGGGTTTCCGCTCCTCCAGCGAGCTGCCGAAAGGGGATGTGCCAACCCTGCCAACATCCCGAGAAGGGGGAAGCTGTCCTGCACTTGGCTGCAGTGGAGGCAGTTGATGCACCGATACTTGGACGCACTGGCGAGAGTAGCCGAGCGTCAACGTCGGGTCCAGCCGATGAGAGAATGTCCGGGGAGGTTGGTTGGAAGAGGATGGACCGAGCGGGATTCTTCCTGGAGAGGGACCGCTCGTGACAGGCCTCGCGAGCCACAGTGGAAAAAGGGTATTTCAATGTATCCTCGGAGGAGGGAAAGAGAGACGCTTTTCGATTTTATGTTTGATATGTGTTTTCTCGGCCTGTTTTTTTTGCTTTTTCCAGGTTCCACGCTGTCAGCTGTTTATTCCTCTCAACTCTTGTCGCTGCGGAAGGAGGAGGAAGAACAGTCACGCTGGCCGGAAGCGGGGTTTTGGCTTTGGCTTCCAAGAGTCTAGTTTCCTTGGCATTCGCTTGGCAACAGCGAGGCCATCAAATGGGCCGATAAATTCACTCGAACTGTACGGCTGTACGGCTGTACAAGTCGTATAGCCCCCCTCCATGGAGGCTATACGATGGCACTCTGGCATTTGAAGATGGGGAGCATCTCATGGCACTCCGCCTGGGTTGACAATTACAGCATAGCAGGCACGAGACACGGTGCCATCGCAGGGCAGATGGTGTTCGACGGAGCAGATGGACTACCAACTGGACACAGACCACTCGATCGTCGATGATTGAGTGGCGATCGCCAAGTTCACGTGCCCATGTGGTGGTAATCATGACATGCCACTTCCTGAGGCTTGATCCTGCAAGTTGTGATCACCTCAACAACATTCACCAACCAATCTTCCACCCGACAAACATGATCGGAGATTCAGGTCCGATCTGCCCGTGTCCTTGTCGTGCTCGGTCGTGACTCGACCTCGCCTCCGCCGAGGGATGCCGGTGTGCCAATTTTTGCGCCATTGATCTTCTTATCTCACCCCAAGGGTGGGCGGATTTTCTGGTCCGTGGCAGCCTGACGGCCCCGATGCGATGATGACCGGGGCGGGACGCCCTTTCATCATCGACTCGGCTCAGCCTCGAAGCACCAGCACATCCGATGGGTGAGTGTAACCCCATACTCGTGTGGAGCCCTGCCGAGCTCTCCACAATCGAGTGTATCTCTCCCCAGTGATCGGCCACTTGCTCGTCTCCACTTGGATGCTCAAAGATGTCAAGGTGGAGACGATACCCAAAGACCAATCAGTGCAGAATCTGAGAGTGCAGACCCAATTTCTTCAGAAACAGAAGACTAAAGATCAGTCCTGCAGAGTGCAGAGTGCAGACTGCAAATTAATGGATCCGATGCCCCGGGGGTAGGACATGATCAATCAGTTAGAGGGAAGATTGACGAGATAATCCACCAGGTCCAGTAAGTACAGCGATGCCATGTATCCCTACTCTCCCACTGCCTAGCTCAGACCTGCCTGATGTCCCCTCAACCCTCACCATGAGGCCCAACAAGATAACGGTCGCGCCTAAGCGCAAAGCCCACCGGATCACTCCAGTTCCTCGAATAATTGACTTCTCTCCAAGAGACCTTGTCATCTGTGAGGAACTACATAGCTCGGACGAGTGAGATGATATGATTGATTTCGCCCCCCCCCCCCCCCCCTTCTTTTCCGTTCCCCTCGGGCCCCGCAGAGGTCGGACCCCGTGACCTCCATCGCGACCAGATAAGCGTGCAGATGCCGACGGCTGTACCGACTACGACTGGACGGGTAGGAGATGGGGATAGGAAAGAGGTCCACAGTACCAACGTTATCATTTCTATTGCTGCAGTACCACAGCACCTCAATAACATAACAGCCAACGGTCTCGAACAATAGCCATCGTCATGTGGTCTGGTCTCCGGTGCTGCTGTATCAGGTACGAAGTTACTCCCTTGAGCACCTCTATTTACCCTGGAACTCAGTCCCAGGGATTTGTACTCTCGCCTCCGATGGACTTCAGTTTGATGTAGGAGAGTCGTGTATGCCAGCGCATCGAAACACTTGTCCCACATTCCTTGAGACGCACGTCCTATACGCGAGTGACCCTATCCTTTTTCTTTCTCCAGAGGCAACGTGTTTCTGCAGTTTCCAGATTCTCAAAAGCTTTCATGGGACCGCAGGATGAGAGGATATTTCTCAAACGCGTTGTATAAAAAGAGCTACGTTCAACGCTGGTACTCACGCCCTTTCACTGTTTCATACCAGTGTCTCCTCCTAGGCTCCTTGTGGGTTTCGACTGAGCTATGGCCCCAACAACATTCCCCCACTGAATCATCCAAGCGGACGTAAGCGCCCTAAAGCATCAGCTCTAAACTACTACACGCAGTACTTTTACCTCGTCCAGAACGGGGATCACCGCCCCGTCCCGCCAAAACAATACCACCTTACTACACCCTTCCTAAGCCAACTCCACCAGGCAGCCGCCAAGCCGCCTTGGGTCGCAGGGTCCATGTGCGTGTAGGTGTAGACTTGGTGGGGACGGAGGCGGCCGAGACTCTTCAATGACAGCTGGAGGGCTGCATGGTCCTATCTACTTTAGTACGAGGGGGACACAGAAAATGTATAGTTTGTTCGTGGACTCTGCATGGAGAATTCACTCCGAGCAAGGGGGAGGGGGGTTTCAGTCGCTCGAGTATCGGCATACTACACTACCACTCTAGACTAATAAAATGGCGAAGATTCTCACATGAAGAGTTTCTGTTAATTCTACAAACACATCGGTATAGGGTCCAGAATCTTGTCGCTCTAAATCCTTGTCTCTATTGACGAGGATTATCTATTTCGCCGTATTCATCTAGCGGCCCCTTCAACCGGAGATCGTAGTCATGCAGTTTACAATGTTTTCGTGTTTGGCATGAAGATGTTGCCACATTGCCCGGTCAGAATTCAAGCTTCGGTGACCTTTTAGATCAGAGGAGGAACAATCAAAGCAGTACCACATATGGTAATGTGCATCAGTTGTTCCGAGGGGCCCGGGCCGTCCGATGCACGAAGCATGAGAACGGCGGAGATGCTCTATTGCCTCTTGTATATTGTAACTTTGGTCTTGATCATGGACGAGGCATTTGAAGGACGTCATTTGGAAATCTGTAGAGAATCTATTACCCGGTGGAATTTATCATAGTTCTTGCGGGATACTCAACGCAGCTTCAACTTCGTGGATTGCCGTGTGATACTCGATTCTCGATGCGCACTCCACTTCAAACTTGAATGGTCAAAAGAGCAGTGTCTTTCGCAGCAAATCACTCAGTGGTGACTGGGGAATAGCTCCTTCTCCATTCACAATGACGCAAGAAGATGCAACAGTCACGTCAGAGACCTTGGTGAGCGGCTTTTTCCGCCGAGGGCAACTCTCGGGTTCGAAATGTGTTCGTTGCCCCCATTGAGACGCCGCGGCCATTGCATTGCGCCCAGCTCGTTGGATTCCGTCCCGAGACAGTCGACTTATCACCAGCTTGGTGATGACTCGAGCGAAAAGTCCTGGTCCTTACCCCAGTCACACTGGATACATTTTCTGGAGATCTTGTCACTATCGCCGTATCGTATTTGATTTTATACCTCAAATATACATAGCTGGGGGCGTATTCTCGGTGATCCGTGACCTTTGCAGAGCTAGATGAATCACTCTCAGGTTTCCCAAAGAAGTCATGGGCCCGGCACCAGCTGCCATATCTGACAAAGAGCTAGAGGTTGGTCAAAGATACCGTCTAGGAAGTCTGGGCCTTTTCCGCAGAACAAATCAAGATCCATCTGTTCTTGCTGTATCATATAACCGCTATCTTGAATTGACCGTTGGGCCGTGGGAGCTCCAGAAGCTGCTTCGTAAATCAAATGTCTCGCGTCTTGATCATCCGGCAGTACAGCTGCTAGTGCCATGGCAATTCGCTTGGATTCCTTTAATTGAATGGACACAGTAAGGGCGTGTGATACTGGCCGTCGGATCCTGCGCTAGATCACTTTGAAGATTTCGTTTCAAGGATACAATTTGGTAATGGAAATTCCAATGTAATGAAGCAACAGCTAGTTTCAGCGCCTTTCAGTGTCTCATAATCTTTTAAATCCCGATAAATGAGATGTTATCGACCGTCGATGCATTAACCGGTAGAACCACGCAGAAAAGGAAATCGAGAGATACGGACGTCACCTTGCTTGCATACCTAGTCTCTCTGTCCATTTTGAGTCTAGCCACGCGCCCGAAAATCGTGCTCTCATTCACAACATGTAAGCTGTAGACACATTCTAAGAACTTTGGCTTTGGATTGTCGTCCGTCAGGGACACTAATCCTTGGACAATCTCCGCGTGTCTAAGAAGATGCAGGTGAGCGATTGCTGACATCAAAGTACACATGCCAGACGCTAGGTAACCTTCCATTGATTCGGCGCTATGAGACGAAGTATTCTGACACGGAAGCGATGGTCCAGTCTCAACTATAGAACATTTAGAAGCTATCTTCGCGATGAACGAGCGCTGACCCTCCTGCAGGTACTTCGGTCGTGATCTCAAAGCGCGTGCTGCGTTGACTGGCAGTGCCAGTCGTACATGTTCTATGGGGATATTCGGGGACCGACTATCCCCGGTATATGACATATGTACCAAGTATACCAATTTTGGGAGGACATGAAGAGGCCAGATCACCGAATCATTATGAAATTGATGAGAGAGGATAATTGAAACGTGGTGACGGGAGGTTAGGGGGGCTATGCTGTCGGTATCGGAGGGGGACCCCCGAGAAGCGAGAAGGATGATAGATGAGAAATAGATGGGCCATTTGATCAAAGCTATTGACTGGCAGAAACATCATCATGTTCATGTGCAGGTGGTGATAAATCCTAATCTCGAAATCAAAGAGAAGAGGGAATACCTGTAGAGGGCAGTTTGTATGGCATGTGATACTCTCAACTCACCGCAGTCCATAGCCTAGATAGAATCTCTCCCCCGTAGCAATCTCACACCTCATCTCTCTCACACATGGTGATGCTGCACCTATTGTGGCCACTTCCCAACAAGGACAAGGATATGAAAACTCTCAACTGGAAGCTGGCCCTAGCAGCTGACAGATTCCAGCATTCTTCAACCTACGACAGCCCCCTTGAAATAAACGAAAAAAAAAAACGTTGATTGTAATCAAGCTCAACGAGAGGGTATTGACTGTCTAGAGGACTGCCCAAAAGGCTCCCTGGAAGTCAAACGGGTCCGCTGATCAAATCAGGGTTTTTGACTATTACTTGATCAAGGTACCGCCGCACGGGGACATTGTGTGATGCATCGGCATTTACTAGCACACTACAAGAGGAGCGCACGAGACTTCGTAAGGCTCTAACGAACTCAGTGTTAAGTTCAATGTGCCGGTTCCCACACCTTATAGATCGAAAAATAACCCGTGAACAGATCGACATGATTAGAGAATAGTAATGGTAATCGACCACTGCTGCTTCCAGGATCCTTCTTGACCCCATGTTGATGCTCGACAGCCGCATTCCGGGGGCAGCCGATCCAGGCACGCGTCCCTCGATCAGATAAGGTGTGTCTTGGATTTTTCAAGGCAGCCACAAACTCAATCACGAACTACTGTACCAGTAAATATCACTCAGTGCGCTGTCGTTTGTTTCCCAACGGGCAGTTTTCAGATAACACTGACAGATCCCATCTACCGAATTCATCCTCTTCTTCCATGTACAAGTGTACATGCCTGTTGGTGCAGTTATCATCCAAAACACACGGACCCCCTACTTCCCCACGACTAACCCCAAAGGGGATGGCGGAGCGAGTGGATGCGCAACTGGTCAGATCGCGTGTCGAACACGATCAGATTTGCTGACTGCTGACTGCTGACTGCTGACATTCTGTGGTCTTCTCTTCTTCTTCTTCATGTCTTTGAATTGACTTTCGTTTGAGTGTATCTCCATGTCCATCGTGACATGACTGTCTCCGCGGCTCGTTGAAGGTTGCCCGCTGCTGTCCGACCCAACCCAATTCATCTATACAACATGTCAGCCACCACTCATTCAACGCCAATGACCTCCACCGATGGGGGCTCAACTCGCCAGCGCAAAGCCAGAACTTCAACGCATCCAACATCCAGCGGCCCAAATTCTTCCGAGACCTTAAAAAAGGAACATATACAGAGTCGGGTATGCTCCAAAAAGCCACGCTCATTCCTGCGGCGCCTCAAAAGACGCGCCATCAAACACACCTGGTCGATTCCGCTACTCCTCCTAGTCGCCATCGCTTCGCTGTACGCCCTCGACCCAACCGAGTCCAATATCGTCCACCACTTGATATTCCTCTCGTACGCGCAAGACCCGACGGATAGTGACAGCATCAGCTCCCTCGACAATAGGCCTGACCACAACAACCTCCCCATACAATATGGCAAAGGTCTCTGGGACATCGCGTTCGTCGCCTTCTACACCATCGTCCTCACATTTACCCGTGAATTCATCATGCAAGAGCTCCTCCGACCTCTCGCGCGCGCCTTAGGGATCAAGCGCGCCAAACAACTCCGCTTCATGGAACAAGCGTACACGGCCATTTACTTTGGCTTTTCAGGGCCCATGGGTCTCTATGTGATGCGCCGCACGCCAGTCTGGTACTTTCACACGCCCGGGATGTACGAGGGGTTTCCGCATCGAACACACGAGGCGGTGTTTAAATTCTACTATTTGTTCGAGGCGGCGTACTGGGCGCAGCAGGCGCTGGTGATGATATTGGGGATGGAGGCGCGCAGGAAGGATTTCAAAGAATTGGTGGCCCATCATATTGTCACCTTGGCGTTGATCGGACTGAGCTATCGGTTCCATTTCACGTATATTGGGATCGCGATCTACATCACCCATGATATCAGTGACTTTTTCCTCGCGGTGAGCCACCCCCCAACTTCACCTCATCATCCCCTTCCTCCACCTCCAGCCCCAGCTCCCTTACCCCCAAATTTGAAAAAAAAAAAAAAAATAAAATAAAATAAAACAGGTTCCCTTACTGATCAAACTCACACGCCGAACTAGATCTCCAAATCCTTCCACTACATCGACTCGGAACTCGTCATCCCCCTGTACGCCCTCAACGTAGCCACATGGATCTACTTACGCCACTACGTCAACCTCCGCATTCTCTACTCCATCCTGACCGAGTTCCGCACCGTCGGACCCTACGAGCTAGACTGGGAGACGCAGCAGTATAAATGCTGGATCTCGAATCTCATCACGTTTGCGCTTCTGGCGCTGCTGCAGAGTCTGAATCTGTTCTGGCTGTATTGTTTGATGAGGAGTGCGTGGAGGTTTGTGTCGACGGGGGAGAAGAAGGATGATAGGTCGGAGGAGGAAGGGGAGGAGGAGGTGCTTGTTCAAGAGAAGCTCGGTTCGGTTAATGCGAGGGAGGTCAGTCTTGTTGATGCCGCGGATGTGTGCATCGAGGTTGAGGAGGGTTGTCCGACAGGTGTGAGGGATTCGGAAGGTACCGATCGAACTGGGTCATGGTCATGATGTCTGAGTGTGATGGATCACACTGTGACTCCAATGTCGCAAATTGACGCGAACGAACCTACGTCTACGGTGTTTGGAGAGTTGGGTACGTCGTCCACACAAGAACGTGGTTCGTCCTTGCAAAACCCCATGTTCTAGACTAATTACCCGACTTCAAGTGATGATGCCTGTATGTACTTACTACTTACTCAGATACTATTTAATGTCTAATGAAAACCCGACGAAAGGATGATCTGCAACGGATTCGCTTTACTTGCACACTGCACGACAAAGCGTTGGATTTGCTCTCCACATTCAAGGAGGCTAGATTCTCAGGTTCATTTCGAGAAACTTTCCCCACATTCTCGATAAAGCAAGCCTGACCCCCGGAAAGGTGGTTCTCTCAAGCTAGATATCGAGAGAGGGTGATGTCTAATATCATTAAAGAGGCGAAAGACATGCGCGTGACCGATAGCGAGAAGCTATGCAGATGGTCTGGAAACTAGGGCGGCGCGAGAGAAATAAAGACAGCCAGATAGCAACGCAAGAAGGGAAGGAGAAACGCCAGAAGCCCATATGTACAAGCTGGTGGGATAGGAACTTGGAAAAAGGAATGAATAAGAAGCCCGACGCCAGTGTGCCGATGTATCCAAGAACGCCAAGTTTGTATGTGTCTCTCTCTTTCAACAAAGGAATGCGAAGCAAGAGGAGGAAAGAGTAGAGGGGGCTGGTAGGAGGAGCAGTAGGGGAGAAAAAAAAGGGGGGGCAAAGGTGGCCGAGGAAAAGGGAGAACCGAGGGGACTCGTCCCAGGACTGACTCGGGTGTGTGTATAGGTGAGGAAGAGGTAGATCGCGAAGTGAAGGATAGTGAGGCGGGTGATTAGGAGGACAGGGAGAGAAAAGATTCGATCAACGCGCAAGATTCTAGACTATACGCTCTTCGGAGTGAGGTTTCGTGTATGCTTGTGGTACGGACGTATCCGAGCCACTTGTTGAAACGGAAGGAAGTGTGGGCTGGGAAGAGCCCGTCAATCCTTGGTGTGGTGCTGGTGTGATATCGTCGTTGGAAGCCGATCGTGATGACGCGGGCTGCCACTCGTTCCCTTGCGAGACCGCATGACCGTCCTCAACCGCCAGATTCTTCTCCAAAGGTTCCAGTTCAGTGATCCGACGATCCTCGGTGAGGACGGTGGAGGATCGGTCTTGCGGCAGCGTGGTATATTTCACAGTGGGTTCTTTCAGGGTGATCACATTGTAGAACACCATCAGGAAGTAAACGAGGAGGGCGAGCATGAAGAGCGCATTGAGGATGAAGAAGATGACCTCCATAACACCGCTGACCAGCATGGGTAGGCCAAATACTTCAGTGAAGAAGAGGAAGAAGATGGCATTGAGGAAGTTGATGGCGGCGGTAGTGATGGCAAAGATATTGGCTGTCTTGCTCATGAACGGTCGAATCGCAGCTGTGGCGACGAGGAAGGCAATCTCAACAATCAGGAGCACAATGGCCTGGGCCAGAGGGCTCGACTGACCGAACGCGATGGTGGCTCCCTTGACTAAGGTGTAGAGGAACATCGGCACCATGAACCAGAAGGTACGTGCCCGGTAGTTCACATACAAAATGCCCCACCGCGTTAAGCAGACCGGGTCGGAGTAGAGCGTGTAGGCAGGGTCCTGTCGCAGTGTTCGAGAAAGTCGAGCACGCTGGAAGACCTTGAACATCGCCCAGCATAGAACCGCGGTCATGGTGAGCCACATGCAGATCGCCAAAACGATCTCTGCGGCGGAATCCTGATGAACAAGTTCCCACAGACCGAGGCAACACAGCTGAGAATATCCGAGAGCGGCCATCCAATAGAGATGACCACGCATAAAGTCCTTCCAATCTGACGTGTTTGTCACGGTCCGCTCCGGCTTCTCTCGCAAGGCAGTCTTCTTCAATCGGGGAAGGACCAGTTTGAGGGCCAGAACCACCAAGAGGAACACAACGGTCACAAAGTAGAAGAAGAGGTAACTCGTCATGAAAATGTTGGACGGTTCGATATTGATGCGAATCCCCACGCGCTCGATGCCCGAAACTTCGACTTCACCCCCATTTTTCGTCAAGTCGGTAGCCCGAGCGACCAGCGACCGGGCCACCATCGAACGCTTCTGCATAATCACCGAGTACTCATTCAATTGGGCCAGAATCTTGGACGGAGTACCGCCTGTGGAACGCTGGAACCATGTCGCGATTGTCTGCAAAGCCCGAGCACCCACCAACCCCATCGTCCACTGCCAGATTTGCGTCCATGATTGCACCAGCGGCCGATGCTTGATTGCCGTCAATCCCCAGATCGCTTGAATTTGCATAAAGCTGAGGAACAGCAAAGTACGGAAGGCGACATGACTTGCGAGATTGCCGCGGCCGAGAATCGACAAGACGACCGAGGTGAAAAGTCCAATGCCGATGAGAACGGCCATCGACCAGGCCACGCCCGCTTGATCCACCGTCACGCCATTGTTCACTTGGGCCTCCACACACGTCACCTTTTTGCCAGTATCGGAATTGATGATCTGTAATCGCACCACCGCGTCCAGGTCAGGCATAGTGTATGCGATACCTATATTGATCAAAGGGTGGGTAAACCCGTACCCCCTCCAGAGTCAGTCGCTGCGTCATTCTCAAGCAAGGGACGGATAGCTCGGCAAGACC
Source organism: Penicillium diatomitis (assembly GCF_028827545.1). Lineage (NCBI taxonomy): Eukaryota > Fungi > Ascomycota > Eurotiomycetes > Eurotiales > Aspergillaceae > Penicillium > Penicillium diatomitis. The sequence goes on along the minus strand of NW_026623177.1, from coordinate 1,789,737 downwards.
CGAAAAGGGAAGTTAAAAGATGGGAACGCGGGAAAAATGGCTGCACCGACTGCACAGTGCATACCAGCCCGTGCGAGCTCGAGCGGTCGAGGACGCACGTGGACCAGCGAGAAAAATCAAAAGGGGAAAAGAAAAAAAAAAAAGAGAGAGAGAAAGAGAGATTAAAGGCAAAACGGATTGGCAAATGGACGGGGGGTTGTGCAACAACCGGGAGTCAGACTCACCTGGGATGATGGATAGATCAACTCCGTCAAGATTCAGCGGCACGTTGGTGATCTTCAAGGCCGTATCCTTCCGTAATGGACAGAGGGCGTCGACGTTCAAGGCACATGGGTTGAGGTTCTTCGTGGCAGCCTTGTACCCGTAGACGTAGAGAGCGATATCAATGTAGACATTGCCGGCGTAGTTGGCTTGCCCGTCGAAGCTCACCAGAGCACTATTGTTGCTGGGAGTGAAGACAATATCGAAGTGGTTGACCGAGATGATTCCGTCATTGGAACACGGGATGAGGGCGTGAGATTGTAATAACCGTTCCGCGGCCACGGGCGGAGCGAGACTGAAAGCGAAGACGCTCGCTGCCAGCCAGTGCGAGACCGAAAATCGCATGATCAGCTAGAGAACGGAGGCGGAGGGAAGGGGAGGGAGCGAGAGCAGAGGTCTGCAGCCCTGATGAGGGCGAAAGCGAAAGTGGGAGACGCTGGAAAGCTTGTGAGGGGATGGCGAAGATGGAGGAAGGAAGGTTGAACGTTGAGATTATGCGCAGAGTTGGAGATCGGCGGTAGTACGTTCACAGTTTGGGGGGGGGAGGGGCGGAAGATTTAGACTCGTCGGGCTGGGACAGGATTAGTTGGCGGAGTCGAATTATTGGGGGGCTGTCGACGACATGCATATGTAATAAATCATGGGGAAGGAGATAATCGAAAGAGGTGCCAGGCAGGGAACGTGGTCAAGAGAAGGGCCGCGTGAGGGGTTAGGCTGGGTTAAGGGGAGGAGTGTATGAGATCCACGCAGAGGGCAAAGGAGAGTAGCAGTCGTGAGGTCCACGACGCACAAGGCAACATCATAGATGGAGGGGGGATGTTGTGTCAGTATTACTGAGGTGTATTGCAGTATTGCACCAGGTTTTGGGGTTTGGCGACTGCAGGCTGAGCTGTCTGTTCCTAGCCTCTCAGCCCTGAAGCTAAGCGCTCAATACAAGAATACAAAGAGGATGGAGTTTGATGTATGTACATACAATTGTACATTAGGGACGAGCCTGAGTGTCCTGGTATCCGAGTATCCTCCGTATTTCATCGGCCAGGCTCCAGCAGACCACTCACGAGTCACGACTCACCAGATCTTGCGATGGTAATCATCGGTACAGCTGCTGAGCTGACGATGATTCATAGAATGGATCAGGACCATTGACCTGGCTTGGCCGTCTCGCGCGGATTCTTGAATTCTGCATTACCGAGTCCGTGATGTATGTACATGGTACTGAACATTGATTACGGCATCGACTGGCCAGCTTCCCGGTCCCCGGTGGCGCATCAACGCCGCAAGCAGACAAATGGAATCGCATGGGCCCTGGCTGGATCGGGTGTGGCGGAAGTCTGGTTGAGTTGGAGCGGCATGACCTCAGCACAAAGGAAAGTCAGTTGGGAAGAAAGCGCATTCACCTTTCATGCAACAGTCCCGATTCCCGACGCAGTTGTGTGAGGAGAGTCTAACCCTAAAAAGGAGCTTGCGAGGTGGAAGTCTCGGTAGGAATCCTCAAAGTCTGGTGGTAGCAGTAGTAGACTCATGTAGTAGTGGTATTTGCCGAGTCGGCATGCCACAGGAGACTCCGAGTCATGGGTAGAGTCGCTTTATCTGTATTCTCAGATGCTGTATATCGGTTCATGCTCTTCCAGTCTCCGTTCGGATGCATTCTCAGAGCGTCTGCGAGTCAGCGACCGTTCCAAGGTGCTTCCATTCATCTATTGTCTGCTGGTAGTCTGTACATCACCCGTCCGACTTCACCAATCAGTATTATGGAAGACTGCAAGAGTCCAGAGCCCAGAAGTCTTGATGGTTCACCAATAACAAACCCAATCTGTGGCAAACCGGTGGGAATGGTCTCGGCGGTCGAAGCTGTCTTTGAAAAGGGAGTCAATCTGAATCCAGCATACCACCATTGACCATACGGCATAGTCATACCGTACCGCATCACGCCCGGCTGTCTCTGGACCCACCGGCCCACTCAGGCGGCACTGCCACATAGTAATTTGCTCAAGTCAACAGCACCGGATGGTCGTGAATCATCACGTGATCCAAGTTCATCCTACAGTGCTGTCGGAGTCGTAGTGCTCCGAGTCAAGTGATACTATTCAGTATTCACTCCCTACTCCAGAACTGCTACTCTAGATAGTCCGAGCCATGAATCTCACTGCCAGTACCAGACGCAATCTCTTTCCCCTTCGAGCAGAGATCACTGGAGTCATGGTACGGTCGTATCGACCTGATCCATTCCACGGGGTTCAGGTCGTGCTTGATGGGTCCGGTCCTTCAATGTCACAGGCAGTTCAAATGGAAAGGGTCCCGGGGGTTCCTGACAGGTAGCTCCATCTGTCAGGAGAAAGCACTGCTTTCCCCCTTTAACTCGACCCAGACCGTCGCATGCTTTCCTATAGTGGTAATCTATGTTATACAAGAATTGAGCGCTAAGCGTTTAAAGCGACCCCTTTATGGATGATGGCTCATGTGTCACTGCAAATCAAAATGAGAAGTGGATCATGATTCGAGCGTCTGTGGAGTGTAGCTCAGTGATTATCTGCCATGCGTCCTCCAGTGAGTAGAGTGAGACACATGTTCATGAGATAAGATAACTGGCTATTGTATGTAATTCATCGCGGCCCCTGGGAGGCTGGGAGGCTGGGACAGGGTCACCTATGACCCTACAATCTGAATCATGTACAATTGGGTGTATATAGTCAAGCATTGTGGAATGTTGTATCGTATTTCTTTGTCTCGTTCGGGTAATCGGTATAACTGTCAGAAAGTCTGGGGTGCATTCACTTCATCACTCGAGCGGAACGAAGGTTACGTGATCGATCAATTAGCGGTCCCTCCAACCCTCATTTCTGGATGGAATACTCCCAGCCTGCTTCAATATGAGCTGCCAATCCTTGGCTCCAGGAAGACCGACCTCTCTGCTCCAGAAACGGCAACCTTCTCCCAGCTTGAACCTCTTGGACTGCGTCGTGGTGAGCTAATCAGAGCACATTTCCCAGTTTTCATGGCCTTCCCGAACTGCATTCTGCAAGCCACGGCGTGCAGGATGATGGAGCAGATCTAAAGGCTAAAATTTGCGTTCGTCGAGGCCAGTAGACTTTCAAGCGGTGGCCCGACCGGGGGCACAATGGGAAAAAAATGGCACTGCTGGATGCAAGAGGGGTTTAAGGCACAACAGCTGCGCAGCGACCTCGTGGACTACAACAGAAAACTCCGAGCACTACCCTTGACTGCTATGAACTCGTCAACAAGGTCAATCCATGATCCTACTAGTACAGTGACTCTATCCAAGGTTGTCTATGTCAGACGCCATGTGTTCATGCTGCAAGGTCACCAGATCTGATCGATATTCCCATGTTCCATAATACAGTAATACTGTACAAGATACAGTATGATACAATCCCCCCCCCCCCCCCCCCCTTTATCCGAGCTGATGTCATCTTCAGCATTACGCTAGACCGATCCACCCATCCATCCGTGGATCGGCGACGGCCACAGTCCACGGGTCCATACTACTACTGTCGCAGCATCAAAGGTGATTCGAAGGAACCATCCAGACAAAAACGACGATCTGTTCAAGAGGACGAAAGCAGTCGGGAGATAGGAGCCAAGGTGCGGAGCTCGACGCATCAGCTTTGTTACGGCACAAGTACATCGCACTTCCAGACTCCAATACCTCTACAACTACAAACCACGTTGTGCCTTCGAGGACGCACACTTCATGAGCATAGACTGCGTCACACTACAAATCCTTGATGCAAAGCGACCTTGATTGGAAAACCCTTCCCTGAAGTGTTTTTGTATTGTCGCATACTCTTGAAGAATGGTCTCACTCTAATGCCTCTGTTGATGAGCTGACAACGCAGAGTCGCAGACAATCACTAGTAAGTTGTAACTACCGGTTGATCTTTCGAGAACCCCTTCAAGCTGAGTAGAGTGTAGACTCAGTAGAATGACTAGAACGATAGGATCTCGCTTCCATCTTCAAGACTGGTAATGGATCAAATAAGTATTGAGTTGTACCTGCACAATACGGGATCCATACCGAACCACCGACTCGAAAAAAAAAAAAAAAAAAGGTCGACTCAACCGTTGGCGCCCGCGCACATCCGGTCTGGCAACCCCCTCAAGCCTCCGTGGACTCGCAATCTTCTCGTCTCCGGAAAGGACGGAGCCGAACGAGCCGCCAGGCCCAACCCAGCTTAGTCGCTGGGGGACGTGCAGTGAGCAGTCCAGCGCTTAATGGTTCCAGACCTGCCATTGGTGATGTCCCGGTCGATGTCTCTGCCTGACGCGGGCACCAAGAATCTTGGTCTTCGGTAGTTTGCATGGCAAAAGGTTCCGAGGGTTTAACTTGTCACTCATCAGGGAGTTAAGGACCATGGAGTCATGGGCGATATTAATAGATCCGGAAATCAACCTGTCTTGGTTCTCCTCACTTTTTCAAAGGCTGTCAATGTTAAACCTGTACTTGCACCGATTTTGTCTCTTGGCTGCTTTTGAACAAAAACACCAGAATCCTGTGTCGGCTCATCAATCAAGGGTCGGCCTGTCATAATGTCCCTGCGGCAGAGTGCGTCATGTCTTCCAATCTCTATCTCTGTCCTGGGTGGGATCGTGATACAATGCCAGTTTCCCCGATACACGTGGCCCTCTCCAACTCAAAGGCAAGTCACATGACCATGATCGTCGTGACACCGTAGACTTCCGGGAAAGATGTCATCGTACAGATCCATGGGTAATGTGGAAGGCTATTTCCTGGCATCCCTGCTGCATCAAGGTACGCTTCAACAGCCGCTGAGATCAACCTTGGGGGTCTGTGGTCCAACCAACCTTGAAGTGCGTATCAGGCCAACACGCAAGCCAAACATCATAGCCTCGGGCTCTGATTCAGGTTTATTCGTTGGAAGCGGCCAGGTCCGAGCCACCTTGGGGTTTTCATCGATGATGGATGGGTGTTAGGTGGTCTGCTCTTGGTATTGCTTCACATGGACTAGAGCTCATCCCAAAAAAATTGAAAGGACAGGGAAAGAAAAGAAAAGAAATCATCTCGTGGGGCAATAATGAGCCTCCGTGAGTAATAGTAGTTAGTAGTAGCTTAGTAGTTTACCGGTTACGCTAGAGCATCTTCCGAGTCCGACACGTGATTGTCACGGGAGCGAAGCGACGCCCTAGACGTGCACCTTTCACTTCCAGCAGAGTTCTGGATATTGGAGCAGCGATCGTTTACTCAAGGAAACCCGAGCTCATCACAGGTAATTCGCTTGAATCATGGAACCTCAAAGCACACGAAAAGCGCTCGATTACATACGCAAGTACTCCGTTCCAGCGACATCATTCCAGACATCTACTTCAAAGAAGACTCGGTCCGCTGGATAGGCCCCAGCGACTCGCCTGCAACATCGGACGGTCAGTGATCACCGCACATCTAAACACTCTTTCATCTCCTGTCGTAGGTACCGTCAAGACTGGGATCACTTGTCAACGATCAATCCGCAAACAGTCCGCATGGGCTCCAGCCGAGGATCCAGATCATCCCCCGGACCCCCAGTCCATCATCCAGTCCATCATCCAGTCCATCACCCAGTCCATCATCCAGTCCATCATCCAGTCCATCATCCAGTCACAGAACGTTCATCAGATAAATCCAAAGCTTGGCAGACTTTCCAGAGACGTAGTTATAGCCTCTTATAGACTGCTCTTGAATAATTGATCAACCGCTGGTGTTGTATCTATCAGTAGATAGCTCTTGCGAGGATGTTCTTGAGGATCTTTCCGTGGGTCTTCCAGAAATCGTCTTATTGTAGGTCTCGTTTGCATTTGTATAACGAGAGCCTGGTGTATGCCATCGAAACGAGACGCTAGGCGCTGGCGGGGAAGGGGAGAAGGGTGGATGGGACTGTAGGGTCCCCGGTGTGATTAAACGTTGAGACCTATTTCCAAAACCAAGGGATAGTGATACTGACCATCTCGGCGTAGATCAAACAGACGTGCACCTAGCTAGTGCGGAATCGTGAAATGAAGTCGTGGAATCGATAAATACCAGACTCTACAAGCGTCGACAACACGTCAGGGATGCAGATTGACTCATGATTGCATCAGTATCGCTATGCTAAAACACATCTCCCAACAACAATGTACAATCATGGCTGTTTTTTTATGTCCATTGAAACCCTACCAGGGGCCAAGAAACCCCCAGGGTGTGTGTATCAACAACTTCACTCCACTTTAGAACTTGACCTTGGAATACCGTCCGTGACTCGCTCATGAGAATCTCAGCCCTTGGCTGGGATCCCACGTCCCAGGCTGCCCTCTCCCTGGCATCGCAGAGGGTCCACTATTCGCACCTGGAGGAACACCAGCCGAGTCGAACCGGATCCCCATTTCAGGCGACCACATGCCGGGGGTCGGGACACTGGGCGGAGGGACCGCGGCCCGTACGGGCTGTGGCGCGGTCATGGGTGCGCCAGTGGCTCCCGAGGAACGCGATGCGTGCATTTGCACTGGCAATGGGCTGGGGATTTGATGTTGGGAAGGTGCCTGTGAGGATGCGTGCACTTGAGTATGAGGCTCTGGTTGGCCTGTGGATAATCCTGAGTATGAGGCTGAAGAAGGTTGGTGATGAGTGCCACCTGTCTGGGGAGATGCTTGATGTAGATGGGGTTGGGTGAGACGCAAGGAGGACATGGCGGCTACGTTCGAAATGTCCCTGCGATAGTTGGAATCCGAGTTAGTGGTCACGGCGACCTTCGCGTGCATGCTGTACAAAGGAAAAGTAACGACTGTGGAGAAAAAACGGTACGTACGCTTCCAACTGACTCGCCTCCATGCGACGCTGATGCACAAAGGCCTTTGCATCATCGCGAAATCTGCTCACGATCTTGGCAAGATCATTGTAGAATTTGCGACCAACCTCCAGGTTAGAAATAATCTCCTTATACTTCAAGTACCCATTCTCCAGTTCCTGCAGAGCGCTCTCGCGCTCCCGGGTAGAGGCGTCCCCAGTATGAGCACGATTGAAGGCTTGGTTAGCCTCGCGCACCTGCCGGGAGATCTGCTCTTGCTCCTGCCTCTCCTGTGCCAGCATCTCGTGGTCCGTATCATAGAGACGCAGGTGATCTTCAAACAAATCCTCGAATTGGCTGGCTTGGATGGCCTGCATGGGGAATTCCCGTTCAAGACGAGCGGTCTCCTTCAACAAAGCGGGATCTGCGGTTCGACAAATAGTTAGAAATTGAAGGCTCGCAAGCTGCTAGGGATCTAATCATCTAAAATGGATGTAGGGAAAGACATACGAATATCGTCCGCACGGGCCTTGTCCTTGAGAGCCTGGATGCGCCTGCGGCGGCGATTCTCCATCCGACTCACGTCGCTCAGGCAACTTCTCAATTTAGACGCCTCCCGTTCGACCTCGGGGGGAATCGATGCAGTGCGACTGCTTGGAACATAGGACTCAAGATCCCGATTCGTTCCTGTCAGAACACGGAGCACACCCTCGGAGTCGTGCAGCTTGCGCTCGACAAGGTCGTCGCTATTTTGGGCAGAGCTGAAGTAGCCACTGATCTCTTTCGAGGTGTTGTAGAGTTTAGACGCAGCTTCCTCAGACTTCGCGCGAGCCCAACGATCAGTGCCATACTTTCGTCTGGCGGCATCATCCTCGGCCTTTTCAGCCGCTAGTAGCTCAACGCCTTCATTGTATATCAGTCGGTCATTGTTCTTAACCTTCGCGGTGTCCTCCACTGAGCGTCTGAGGCGATTCAAACCGTCTTGTTGGCGCATCTCCTCTGCGTGAGAGATGACTGTTCCTGGTAGACCCAGGGGCTTCTCCAAAGCTTGCAATGACCCGGGCAAGTTCAAGGAGGTAAGAAGACTAGCGAACAAGTGTTAGTGTAGACTCAGTAACAGTACTTTGCAAGTTCAAAAGATCGGGCTTGACATACTCTCTCAGCTTGTCCGTCATAGACTCTAGTTCCCCAATAAGCGACTCATTAATAAGCCGGTCTCGGCGGTCCGAGTAAATGCTGGCCGCAATATGCACAGCGTAGGGCACCAATTTGGAGAACAAAGGCTGGCCCAGAGGGCCCTTGTCGCCTAGCATGGAAATGGCATCAGTCACCTGCGACGGTGCCTTGGGTGCAACCATGCTAGCCCGGTCCAGGCTCCTGAGCTCGGATTTTGGTGGGACTGGACTTAGATAGATGATATCGTTGTCTTTCTCCGCGCGCTTCAAATCCTCCGCAACACGACTTTTGAGCCCATTGAGATCACCGAGCACAGTCTTGCTGATCCATCGGGACTCCTTCAGCCCCTCGTTCACACAGTTCAGACTGTCGCGTAGTCGTGCTACCTCTTCTCCGTATTTGCGCTTCTCAAGACAGTCCAGCGACTGTCGATATTGTGCTGCAGCGGCAAAATGATGGTGCTTTGCAGTCATGTGATGAATCCACTCTGTGCTGATCGCATTTGACTTGACAGCAAAGTCACCAGCATCGGCGTAAAAATCAGAGACCTTGGCTGCCAACCGGGCGATCGACGCATCTTTGAGACCGTCCTTCACGGCTTTTTGCCAGAAACATTCCTGGCCCTGCGCAAGTAGGAGCTGCTCCAGACTTTGCAGTGTCATCTCATCCATGTCTTCAGGTGGCGACGATCGAAGATCGGGAATGATATCGGTTCGAAGGTGAGCCAAGACGCCAGCTGCTTGGCAAAGATAATTACAGGCTTGCTTCAAGCCGTCGGCGGTGGTTCGATTGAGCGCAAATGCAAGCTGAGAATACAGAGCCGCGAGATTGAAGAGAATGTTGGCCAGTTCGAATCGCAGATTGTTCTGGGTCACTTGAAACCGTCAACAACAGCCAGTACATCTCCGTTGGGTTGCAGGATTCGGATCTTCTGGAAACATACCTGGCTGCGCTGTGTTGAACCCTAGCGAAGGATACCATGAGAAGTCCACTCCCACCTAGTATCAAAGAGATCATCAGCACCAATCAATCGAATTCTCGTGTAGACCTTGGGCGTGGACATCGTCGTACATCAATTGGAAATTTTCCCCCGAGCCATTTTAGTTGGGCCGCATAGGTCACCAGTCGGCTAATTCCACTGATATGCGGCTCTTGAACATGGATAGCTTCGCTTCGTAGCCGATCTATGATCATCAGATCGTCTGTGAACATATCAGGGCGTTGGTCATATTTAGACGAAATATACTGCGTAATCGCATCGGCCAACGAAACGGAGTGAGACCGCCGAAACGGGAGCTGTAGGATATTACTGGACCGCGGGTTGTCATTCTCAGCTCATCGCCAGGGAATTTCGGACAAGTCTTTCTAGCAGAGAACTCACGATGTCATTTTCAATGTTGGTGGGGTCGAAGAGAAAAGGGTGAGGGGTTGGATAAGATTGCCCGAGCAAAAAGCGAGTGCTCTTTTGTTGACTCGGAGACGCTGCGGGCAGCCCCCGCTGGGCAACAGGAATGACGTGTTGACAGCCTGAGGCAGCCAGACACATATATCTAATTTCAGTCAATCATGCTGCAGATACGACAATACTGCTTAGCCAGTAGGCGCCTAAGCACATCAGCGATAGCTACAGACCTCAAACAGAATACTAGGTTCTTGCTAAAAAGAAGGTCTCATCTAAGAGGCTCGTCCCATTCTCATATTTGCTGATGAGCGTTGCAAGTTCGCCCGGGAGGTATTTACTTGAACAGGAAAAAACGCCAAACGCTGGACACCGAGCCCTAACTATGCAAGGCCAAATTTGGCCACTCCATTTTCATGGGTTGCTAACTAAATACCCCTCAACCCGACGCCCCAGGAGCCGTCCAACATGATCTTTAGTTGGGTAGCTCATCAATTTGAGCCTTGATATACTCGAAGAGACTAAGAAGGATCATGTTGTTGACCCCTGTTCGGACCAGGATGATGGAGATGCCCTTGTACATGCTGGACTTGGCGACCGCTACCGAGGCTTCGCCAATCTCCTTTGTCTTTCCCAGCAGCACACTCTGGGCTCGAGTCTTTCGGGTGTCGAGGGGGTACGTCTGTAAGGTAGTCCAATTTGATCATGTTAGCCCTCCGTCACTTTGCGTTCTCTGTTAATCTCTATCGCGCGGGAAGTGCGAGGGAAGTGCGAGGGAAGTGCGAGGGAAGTGCGAGGGAAGTGCGAGGGAAGTACGAGGGAAGTGCGAGGGAAGTACGAGGGAAGTGAGAGGGAAGTGAGCGGGGGATGACGGGGAGGTGAACGGGGGGTGACCGGGAATTGAGCGCAAAGTAAGTGAAAAATACGTACAGCAAACCATGGGAGTGTGCTACAAATGGCGCCAGCAATAGCGGGTGCGCCAAGGGGAGATTGGTCAGAGCCCATCTCTTTCGCGGCCACCTGCTTCACGGTCTCGTAGATCCCGAAGTACATGGCTGTGCCCACCGTATCACGCAAAGCGTGAAGGCGGAAGCCAGTGTACAGACCGCGGAAACCGTGTCGCTGGACGATCTGCTTGGCAGCCTCGATCGTGCCGATGCGGGGTTTTCGTCTGAGAGATGGGTCGTGAGCCGCACCCGGTGACGCCAGAGCTCGGTTGGATACCAGCACAGATGTCTGGACCACGTTCTTGGCGAGCTCAAAGGGGCCTGCGATATATGTCAGCGGATCATCAGAGTAAAGCTAGAAGACCCTTATATAGGAACTGATCTTACATGCGATAGGAGCTGCTACCAGTCCGGCAAAGCCACCAGCAAGGGAGTATGTCATCACTCCAAGCAAAGTAGGACCTCTAGATGACTTCTCCATCTCAGCCAGTGGAGAAGTACCGGTGACACGCTTGACGATATCGGCAATGCCCTCTTTAGCATAGTTGTAAGACGTGAAGTTCAGTACCCGTACTGCGGTCACGCTAGCTAGCGGAGGGAGGGCACCTGGCTCATAACATGCATTAGTCTTGCGATTGACACGGAGCACATATATGTCAATCTGGGCAACACCCCTTTCATTCGAGCGAAAGGGTTTGAGATGAGAAATGGGCCAACGAAACCTACCCGCCACATAGCCACGGGGTCCTTCGGATCGCCAAAGGTATCGGGCACATTGAAAGATGTTCTTGAAATTGTGTCTATAGCGTCAATTAGTTCGCTTGTTCAGAGGGGAAAATAAGCCTTTTCAATATCAGGACGGATGCTTACGTTTGCATGCGAGTCTTGACATTTTCAAGAGGAGTCTGTGGGGAAGCGGCAAGTCAGTATCAGTCTTTGAAGTACGTTGCCGCTGGATGCATCAAAAGCTTAAGACCTCAACATACCACCGCTAAGGTTGCGCAGACAGTAGAAACTGCCGAAGCAACCTGAGTTTTGTATTTCTTGAAAAGCTTGTTGCGAGTTGATTCATCCATGATCCAGGCGTTGCTGGTTGGTATGATCGGGGGAGCGGAGTTGGGAGTTGGGGGAAAAGGAGCATGTTCAGTTCGTTTACCAACAGTCATCCCTTAAATATGATCCATGAAACGTAATATAAAAATCAGATGAGTGGACGAGGCGGCTCCTCGTCAGTATAATTTCAGTACGCTGAGCGTGCCGGCCACTCACGTCGCGGGATGGCGTTTGATTCTGTGGTCGTGTGTGTCGCCGTATGTTTGGCGCGGCGCCGAGAGATACTGGAACAGCACGACTAATCCTCGCCGAGAGGTTCAAGTAGACGATTCCGGAAGAGCGAAGGATATGTGAGAACGCAAACCGGCCTCTCTCGCGAAGCAATCCGGAGCAGACTGTTCGGCGTCCCGCAATCCACCATCTATTGACCCGGCGGTCAAGATTGCACAGCTTTGACAATTCCTTCCTCTTCGTGCTTGTGAGATGATATTGCCCAAGTGATGGAGATAATGCGATATTGGATCCGTGGCTGACGATTCGACAGTGCGACGAGTTCTTGCGAGGCAGATCAATCGATCCACAAGGCGTTCGGCTTTGAAGATCGGGCGCCGGCTACGGCAGATAGATCGGAACTCGCCCCGCGTTGATGGTCGCAGAAAGCAATGCGCAAGGACAATTGTTCACTATGTTCAAGGATATACAAATCGAGTTGAAGGACAGCCCCAAGGCTCCTGTGCCAGACAGAAGAGATTCGTTTGATTGAGGTCGATTGAACGGCGACGAAGATGGTCTCCTTTGCAGAGGGAGGGTCATTGATGATCGAAAAGAAGCTGGAAAGCCGATCGTTAGCGTCTGACTCGGCGCATCAAGTGGTCCGATCTGCTCCGTGACCCACTCAACTGCAGAAGCAGCACCCGCAAAGTGTTTTCTCACTTGAACCCATTCGATATCCAGTAACCTGATTTCCCTTGCTATAAGACGCCCAATCACCCACTCGTTCAGAGTCGATGAGAGAGAGGGAGAGAGGAAAAGAGGAGCTCCCGATGGCATGTGGACCGAGCTTAACAGACAGTCTCGAACGGGTTTAGGGTCAAACCCAGTGACGTCGTCCTGGATTTGGGCTGGGCGACCCCACCAAATCTCGACACAGCGCTGTCCAACTGCTACCTTATCCCTATTCCTACTATGGCTGGTCCAGGATCGATCGCTCTGGGCCAGGTTTGGGGGTATTGCTGTTCGATCGGTGATTTGGGCAGGGAAAAGGTGCAAGGCAGGGCTTCTCTCGTCTGAGCCACCACTTTTTAGCTTCCTTCAACCCTATTCCTTCCTGCGACGCTCATCTTGCTCCCGTGCTCATGCCCAAAAGAGAGCGCGTGAGAATTGTACATGAGGAATATACACTTTCGCTCGGTCGCATGCCGCAACGGTAACCGGTTTTGGATGTGTACTCGACGACCAGCCAAACAAAAGTCGAATCAGTCGGTTCATCAGGTAATAAGCTGCAGCTTGCAAAGCACCAACAGCACCGACGACAAAATGATCTCTAGCCGAAAAGAGGAGCACACAGCAGAGTACTGGCTCTAGCCCCGCTACCTTGAGCAGCGATTGCCGGTCAAGACAAGATTTGCAAGCCCATGGGCCGTACAGAAGCCAGTTGTTTCACCAGAGCTTTCGAGAGTTAGAGTGTTTTCTGTGACGACGCAGTGGGAGGACAGTCCTCCGACCATGCAATCGGAGACGAACGAGCAGGATAGCAAACCACGGCGCAGGATCGACCTTCGGAGTCGGGGTAAGCCGCCTGCCAATTACCACGAGTATGTACGGCTGCCGAGCTACAAACCCTTCCAGAGTAACGGCCCGGCATGGATTAGCAAAGAATGCCTCTCTGGAAGGTACGACGGCGCAGGCCCAAGCTGCTTCATTTAGATCTGAAAGGCAGCCTCTACCTAACGTAGGAGCAGGTAGTTGACAACATAATACTAGATAGTCTGCAGAAAATACAAACTAGACACTGAACACAGCACAGTGCCCGTCAAAACGAACTGTATCTCCTTGGCGAACTTAATGAAGCCTCAAATCCTGTGGTTCTCTCGGTACACCAGTAAGCTGGCATGGATGCATTACCAGCGATGCTAGCTTGAGGGGGTTAGCCACATCGATGATTCATCATCGATCCTTCTGGACTCCAAGGCCGTTCTTTGAGTCCTTCGCTACTGATTCTTAATAGAGCATGTGCTACCGTACTTCATCTAAGTGCATTTGCGCGCGATCGAAAGACTTCACGTACGACTTAGAGAGCAGCAAATACTGAACCCCCCGAAAACCGGAAACATGGGATGCGGGCTAACATTTGGAGTGTATACGCCGATCGCTCGAGTCCCAAGTCAGACAAAACTGTAGCTTATGCATTTCCGTGAGGAAGCAGGCCTCGAGTACATGAGGTTGAACACGCCGAGATCAACATGATTCATGCCGGCGACTCGGCCGCTGACACGTGCATGACCAACCGCTGTGTTTTATTGCGCCTATCCAGGGTCTGGGAGTAGGTACGTACAAAGCTGACTCCTACCCAGTGTTCGGCCAAGTAACCTTCAAGAATTATATCTTCAGTAAGAGGTGCGACTCCCCCATCTTAGGGATAACCGTACCCTTATGCACGGCGCTAGCTGTTGTGCAACATGAGAAAGAATGAAGAATAGGGAGTTTCAGCCCCCTCGGGACTGTCTTCCTCGGGACCTCGGTCCTCCCCGCAAAATCTCCACATCTGCTTGAGCCTTTTCCCCCCACTCGTGGCATGAATTAGACCCCCTTCCGGAAGCAACGCGGCTTTAAAGACTCCCCAGACAATATACGTTTGACTCTGCGACTACCACGCCGCGGACCTTCAAGTCTCTTTTTCATTCTCAGTCTTCTCTATCATTTCTCACCAGATATCCATCATGGTCAAGAAGCAGACAAGTCCCGCCTACGTCCTGGGCGTGGGCATGACCAAGTTCATCAAACCGCGCGGCAAGGTCGACTACAATGAGCTTGGATACGAGGCCGGCATCAAGGCGATGCTCGACGCCAAGATCACTTACGATGATGTGGATCAGGGTGTAGCCTGCTATGTGTATGGTGACAGCACCTGCGGTCAACGCGTCTTCTACCAGTTTGGCTTGACCAATATTCCCATTTATAATGTGAACAACAACTGTTCCACAGGGAGCACGGGACTGGCCATGGCCCGCACGATGGTCTCGCATGGAGCAGCCGACTGTGTTCTTGTGGTGGGCTTTGAAAAGATGAACCCGGGTAGTTTGCAATCCATGTACAACGACCGTGCCAACCCTACCGGTCTCTTCGGTACCATGATGGCCGAGACTCGCGGTGTCACCAACGCTCCCGGGGCTGCTCAGATGTTTGGCAATGCCGGTCGGGAATATAAGGAGAAGTACGTTCAATCCAAGTTTGCACTGCCACGTGTATTTGATGTAGCATACTGATCCGATCTTGTCTTTCTTACAGATACGGTGCCACAAACGAGGACTTTGCCGAGATCGCCCGCATCAACCATGAACACTCCAAACGCAACCCGTACTCGCAATTCCAGGATGAATATACTTTGGAACAGATCATGAAGGCGCCCATGATTCATGAGCCCCTGACGAAACTGCAATGTTGCCCAACGTCCGACGGTGGTGCTGCTGCTGTCGTTGTCTCGCAAGAGTTCCTCGACGCCCGCCCACATCTGAAGTCTCAAGCCATTATCATCGCTGGCCAATGTCTTGCAACCGATTCCGACTCGGTCTATAGCAAGAGTTCCATCGACTTGATGGGTTTCGGTATGAGCCGCCACGCCGCACGCACCGCTGCGGCCGAGGCTGGAATCAATATCAAAGATGTCAAGGTCTGCGAATTGCACGATTGCTTCTCGGCGAACGAGATGATCACTATCGATGCGTTGGAGCTGTGTGAGCCCGGCAAAGCTCACGAGATGGTTCGCCGTGGGGACATCACTTACGGTGGTAAGATGGTCATCAACCCGTCCGGCGGGTTGATCTCCAAGGGTCATCCCCTTGGCGCGACTGGCATTGCCCAATGTGCAGAGCTAGTCTGGCACCTACGTGGATGGGCGAACAACCGCCTGGTCAAGGGTACTGATGCTGCCCTGCAGCATAACCTGGGTCTTGGCGGTGCCGTTGTGGTGACAGTGTACAAGCGCGCTGATGGCAAGGCGGCAGAGGCTGTGCCTTCAGACGCTGTGGGTAAGATCAACGGTCTTGGTTATAACCCTGCGGTAGAGGCTCGGGGATTCACGGCCGAGCAGGCAAAGTCGGTTGTCAGCAAGAAGCACAGCAGCGACTGGGCCGTGGCGGACGCCCAAGAGCGTGTCCTTGCACGATTCTGAGGGTGGAGATGTGTCTGAAGAATTCCTTTAAAAATTGTATCTACCGCATCATGCATATCGTCCGAGATTATGAATCTGTTGATTTCAGATGGTATCATGCGCCAGGCACCAGGCCCGTGTAAGAAAAGCCAGATTCTCGTAATGAAAGTGCCACCTTTGATCGGATCATCCATGGGTGGCTTCCCAATTGTCAGGCAGTTGAAAGTTCTTCGGTATCTTATACTGACCAAGACATGTCTCGGGCCCGGGACACCTCAGATCGCACCGGCCATACAAACGGCAATAGCACTCCTTGGCGTCAGGGCACGCGTCACGATTCAATCTTTCCAGGTCCACCATGCCGTTCGCATCCGGCTTTGCGAACAAGATATGCCACATATAGGACAGTATACGTCCAGCGACCTTGTCATTCGAAGGCGCAGCCGGGTCATTCCTCGACCGCATCTTCCCACCGTCAGCGCCGCCGCTTCCATCTAGCAACCATTGCCTAAGCGCGATGTACTCATCCCGCGTATGCTGCCATATACGCTCTCTCGAAACCACAAACTGGGCACAGCACTGCGCACGTATCTTCTCCGTCCGTCCGAGTTCTGTCCTCCCAGTCAACGACCCCTCCTTGATGCCCGGACTGCCCCCTCCAAATATGGCCGTCAACGCCCGCGGTAAGCCCACGTCAGACGCAGTTCGCGCACTCCAGGGCGATGTGATTGACTGGAGCTGAAGCTCCAGCGAGCCCTGCGCCGGCGCAGACGCAAGGCAGGTACTCGTGCTCCAGTCACAGCGCAGATTATGATACCCAGACCCTGCCTCCAACGCTCGTTCAATGTTCAACGCCGCCAGCAGGGCCTTGTTGTCATAGTCCGGCGCATCGTTGTGCCACGCCCATCGTGAACCGTGCACGAAGACAGCGCCTGCAGCGGGAATATTCTCGTAGTTGTCGATCAGGAATGTCAGGTAGGCCATTGCCTCGTGGCCGCGGTTCGCAGGGACCTGTAGAGTCTCGGATGGTTTCTCGTTGGCACGGGGTCCGTCCACATCGTACAGACAGATGTGATAGCGATCTTGAAGCGAGGTGAGCCAGGATGTCTCACCGTCGGCGTCGACGTGGGATACGATCAGGGCTGGCTTCTTGCTTTTGGCAAGATGCGGGCATTTTCCGCGCACCGGGGGTAAGGAGGGTGCAGTTGTTCGATACCGGACTTTGGTCCAGGCAAAGGTCGGCGGCGAGCTTGAGGGTCGGTTTACGTAGAGGATCAGGAAGAAGACAATCAGGAAAAAGACCAGTTGGGTCAGCGATCGGGCGACTTTGCGCGGCATGGTCGCTGCGACGCTACGAGGATGCTAACTGGGGGAAAACTCCAATGGAATATGGATGGGTTTTGGAGGAGGACTGCCGATTTCCGACTCAGCTTCCGCCGGGTTCCTGGAAACTTTCAAACAGACCGGCATTGAAGCCGAACCACTGTATGCCGCAATAAGGTATGGTTCCACACATGCAGATGTTCTGCGAAATATCAGACCCTACACCCGACATACTCAGACTCCGTTCTGGTTCTTGAGAACCTCCATGTCATAATGAATATGAATAACAATCTAGCCTGTCAGCGATCAAACGTCTCAATCGAGCGGTACATAGATCCAAGCGCAATGCCAAGTACCCGGGCTAACCCCATTGAGCCAAGGGCACGTGGCCACAGCTCCCAAGTAAGCCTGTAAAATTCCGTTCTTTTTTGCCATCGGCGGCTCCACCGATTCTGCGCCATTTTTATGGTCTGCGCCGGGAAGTGACGGAATCCACGGGACTACGGGACTACGGGACTACGGGAGTCACGCCGCCCACCCAAAGCAAGTAGGTAAGCAACCGTCTTCTGCCTCAGGCACCCAGAGTGCCCAGATCTGGGCGTTCGAGGGTCCATGGGAGAAGGGTTGGTCTGCCAGATTACTTGAGTCACTTATCAACCGGTGGGCAAATGCGGGGTGGGTGTACGATTCTCTCCATGCAACCAGCTGAGGCAATATAACCCCCTCCTCCTAACCACCATCAGTCGCCGAAGGAGTTATCTGGCCATTCTGGAGACAAGCTCAAGGCTGCCGGCTGTCTTTCTCCCATCTCATCCAGTCCCAAATGGCAGAGGACTCTGCCAGCTTCAGCGATCCTAATGCGCTCAGTCCCCTCATCTGCCGGACAGAAAGTGACCCGCGCCCGGTAGTGGTGATGACCTGCGGAATTGCAGGTATGTGACTAGCTGATGCAAACGCACGCGATGGGTCGATTCGTCGGCGCGCGCTGCCCTTCGTACGGGAAAGGGGTCTGACGTCTGCGAAACCGCCGCAACAGGGTCGGGCAAATCATCTATTTCGAAGTGGATTCAGTCAAATCATCCATCCTTTCAACGCCTCTCCATCGACTCCTATATCTACAGCCATCACGGTCTCTACGGGGTAGATTTTCCGAAAGAAAAATACAACGACTATCAAGAAGAAGCCGCCACAGCGTTGCGCAGTGAACTCGCGCAGCTGGTGCAACAAGGATCCCGGGACGCCATTCTCGACTTCGCATTCGCCTTCCAAGAGACTCGCGATGAGTGGAAAGATCTGATCGAGGAATCAGGCGGGCGCTGGGTGCTCGTCTACCTGGACGTGGAACCGGACGAGTTGCGGCGTCGCGTGCGGGCCCGGAATCAGCTCGCGGTGAAGGATGGCGATTCGGCATTCTTGGTCACGGAAGAGACGCTGGAGAGCTTCATTCGCGGCTTTGAGAGGCCGATCGGGGAGGGCGAGGTCGTCTTATGTCTTAATGATTTATGAAGTTGGCATTCTGAAAGCGCTCATTCGGGTGATTCGGGATTTTAGATTTTTCTGGTCTTTTTGTCTTTTCGGAGATGGGAGTTGCACTTTTGAAATCGGTCATGATTATATGCAGCCTTCTTGAGCCTGATTTTCAACTTTAATCGACAGTGGCATACAACATCCAGCAGGTTTTGGGCCTCCCCCGATCCTGTTGCCCTCTACCCAAGCTTTTGAGTGACCTCTGTGTTAGGTGAGGTGTTGAAGTGGAGAGTTTTGAGCAAACGAAATCTCTATCGAGAAATCGAAGAAATCGAAGAGATCATTCTTGTAGTGGTGACGGAGGATTTATTGCGCCCCGCCATATTTAGTAGCGACCACAGCAGATGTTTCTTTACGGATCCTCGTTACAAAATATTTGACAAGTGAGATGCGAACGGAAACAGCCTGCCTCTTCGGTATCTTTAGCATTCGCTTCAGTATCGCCATATTGAAGGTGCCTGTAATTGTTCAAAGTAACCTGGCCTTGCTTGTCCATGGATATTCGGGAAATGCCGCCAACGATGAATATGTTTGGCGGTTGACTGGATGAAGCCTGCCTGAGACTCGGATACGTAGAGTGCACGAGAGTGCTGGTCAAACTTGAAACAGCTCGTGGTAAACTTGACAGGTTTATGTGTTCTGAGCTCTTCAAAGAAATCACGCTTGTCAGCTGTCGATCGCTTTCAACTATTTCCATCTGGGACGCTATGCCCGGAACATCGACGACCTTAATCCTTGAGCTGAGCTATAATGGCCGTACTGATTTCAATCGGGTCGATGACGGGATATATTTCGTACAACACCAGATACGCCGCAGGCAGTCTAATAGAATCCAGTATCCACCGCGTCCGTTAGTCAACACGAAGGACTCGGTGAGACAGCTACTTGCAATCATGAAGCACATTGACTAATGAGAATATAAGATCCGCAAACTGACAAAGTAACTCTGTACTTGTAGAGCCTCAATGTCAGGGCAGACGACGACTCGTCGATGGAAGCCGGTGGGGAAAGCTTCAGCGGCCACGTGACTGTGACCTGACATAAGCAAACATGAATTGGCGGGAGAATAAAAATCCCCGCAGCGCGTGTCCGCGAGGTTTTTCCTTTCTTCAACATATTCACGGTCTCCAACATACCCTTGTGCTTGGACTCAATTCCATCCGCAAATTTCAGAGTGAGACCCAGACCGATGCATGCTCGTTCTAATCCCGCCGTCTGCCTTTACGGTTGGTTTACCAACTTCAGTCGAGACGAACGGGTTCGCTTTTGAGCTCACATTTTGAGTCAGTCATGGCTGAGGCTTCGATTCTCTCGCAAGGGGGGCACAGGCACCTTTTGTTCTCCGCTTGAAAGCATGGCAAAGCACTGATGTTGATCTGTGTCACGAGTGCCTATGTCGGCAGTTGCTGGTCATTGCAAGCTCGTTTCTTGCCGGAATGCCACGATCAAATCATGAAAAATAATGTGTTTTCATGCGATCGATGGCACCGACAAGTCGCCCGGCAGAATTCCTGCATCACAATCGAGTACTAACAGACATAGGTCACTATCCCTTACCCTCGTAGAACTACACTGGCAGTCACTTCCTGATGCCTGATCCTCTTCCATCCCTGGCACTTTCGAAGTCTCGTCTCCTTCAGCTCTCCATGATATTCGAGGTCAAATTTGTGCCGATAGTGAGCTTTCACAGATCGACAAATGTCATTCTGGAAACTCCCTCGTGTTGCGTCCGCTTCTCTATATGGGGCTGTGCGTGTCAAAGTAGGGAGATACATTCCTTACTTGTTTAATCCATAATCTTTTACCCCTAGCCATGCACTCTTTAGGAGCAAAGAAATATGAAACATTTTGGAAAATTTATCATGATCATCATCATCTGCGAAACGCGCGTCCGTTACTTCTCCTTCGTAAAATCCATGCGGTTCAACAATTGTCTCCGTAACTCAGTCGTGAGCCCTCAGATTGCCCAGCGCTCTTGCTATTTGCCTTCTTGTTACCTGAGTAAATAGCAACATACCTACCTACTACACTAACTAGTAGTTGTTCAACAACCTTCCTTTACGGAAGCTAATGTCAGATCAACACTATTTCACTCAGCGGTTACGTACGGAAGGAGAATGAATTCGCATTCTGTTGCCCAAATAGAAGCACCAGGACGATGCTCAATGCCTATCACTCGACAAGGGGAAGGATGTGTCACACAATGACAGCAAGCAACCAACTGTGGTACTGTCCCAACATTGATGCCGTCTCCAGTGCAGCCAGAAAATCTCTCGTGTGGTGGTCCTCTGGAATGAAGGAGTATGAAACCCGATTCCTTTGAGACAATAATAAGGCTTAACCCAGCGATCTCGCGCAACCGCAAATCTGTTGATAGGCCGAACTTGCGGCCATTTCGACATCCCTTGTTTATTTCGATGTTGCTGGACTGCAATCCTTCATCATCTTGTCGAGATCATTAGGATGAGCACCTCCTGACATGGCAAATTTGATTGACAATCTCAAATGCTCTGGGAGGCCAATTAGGGTAATGAACAGCTGAACCGTGTCCTACCTGATTGCATCTGGGATGCATCGAGCGGGATTATTGCTCCAAGGTGCAGTGCTGCCAGATTAGCCACTGCCGCTGGTCCACACGTTTTCACCCTTTCTTCCCAAGCGGATCGTGTTTACGTCCATTCCATGGATCTACAATGACCTGTAAACAGACCATCGGAGAGAAGGGGTTCCGTATATAGCCCAGCCAGGTCCTCGACTCGATTCCGCTCCCCATTCCTGTCTACTTTTCTCCGAACAAAACACACTCCTTTGACTACTTTCAAGACACTCGTTCAAACCATCATCACCTGAAAGTCACCTTTCTACCTCCCACATTTTCAACCACTTCATTGCAATGGCTCGCTTCACTCTGTCCGTGTTTGCCGCTTTCTTCGCCCTGGCGGCATTCGCCACGGCCTTGCCCGCGATGCCCGCATTGCCAGGCCTTGGGAATGGACTGGGTCTTGGAAACGCCCTCTCCTCAGTACCGGTATGATTCTGATGCCCTTTGTGAGAACATGGACCATGATTAATATCTTCTCCTTCTCAGGTTGTTGGTTCATTGGCTGGTAACATGGACAAGAAGACTCCTGTCGATCAGCAGAAGCAGGCTCAAGACCAGGCGGCCAGCCGACAGACAGCAAAAGACAAGGCCCAGCAGGAAGTCGATCAGAAGTCCAGCTCTGCTGCGACACCGGCCGCCGCCACGCCCACTCAGACCGGTCTTTACTCTGGGAACTTTGTGACAGCCACCTCCACCCCCAGTCCTCATCCCAAGTCTCAGGCCAATGCTTTGGGTAGCATTCCTGTTCTGGGTGGCCTTCTCGGCGGCGCTGGAGGTGGCCCTCTGTAGGGCACCAAGGCAGTGGAGATCGATTACTGTCACAGGTCTCACTGGTCGATCGTCGATGGGAACGATGGGGAAAAGCCTGATGGAGTGTATGGGGTCTTGTTTAATGTTTCCCTTTTCTCAACTTCTGATCTACTTGTTTGGTTCTGAATGGGGCAGCTTCCACATTTTATTCTCTCACCATGATTTTTCTTCCAAAGTACATTAATAGAGAATCCATATGACCTTTTTCGGAGAACGATTCCCCGAAGACATCATCGCTTCATTGCGTATCTTCTCGCTTTCCGCAGAGAGCGTCTTGGCTGTTCCTGTATTTTGCTCTATCGGACATTCAAGCAGATTGAGCTCCTGACTCGCTCGAGAAGTAGACATTATCTCATTATTAGCGTTCTGACTGACTGCTTTGGTGTTGGCCTTCGTATAGACCAGTGTAGTATCCCGCAAAATACCAGGCCATCATCAGATTTCTTAGACCATCGTCTTGGACTGGAAGATCATTAGCTCCGACTAGCACAATAGAAGAAGGCTCAATTGTGCTTACCGTTGGGGAATCCAGCGCCAGGCATCGGCATGGGTCCAGGGCCTAAACTTTGGCCGGCGGCAGCTGGCGTATCATCGACCGAAGGTATTTGCGAACCCGTAGGCTGCTTCTGCTAAGTAATTTTAGTGAAATGTAAAAACTCACTTGTCTCGCATGAGCATACCGTTGTGGAAGGCAATGTTGTTTGATCCGAGACATCCTCGCTTTCAGCTTTAATGGCGTCATCATCGCCGACGTCTTGTATGCTTGGGTTGTCAAGTGTACCAGCATCGGCCACAGTATCATCTTGTGATTCCTTGGCAGCTGCCACCTCCGCTGCTTTCAACACATCATCAACGTTCTCGCCTTTTGCGTGAATGCTGTGATATAGCTATAGCCGGAGATTAGGATATACAACGAAAGGTCACGTGAACAGAACTGATTCTCAGCTGACCTTGTATTCCTCAACCGCATCATCCCATGATTGCACCAGAGCCGAATCATCCCATATTTCCTCATGAGTAAGGGCCTTGTCACTTTTATTTTTCCCCATTTTCAGCCCTGGTTGATCAGGGACGGCGTGGCAGCGGTTGTGATTGTGGTTGGGGCTGTCAGTGTCCGCTGGTCTGCGGAGACTCACCGCCCAGGCGTGCAGGGCCGCCGAAAAAAAAAAGATTTCCCGCAGTTGAGGAGGAAAGTCTTCAGAATTTCAAATCACATCAACTTGACAGAAAATGGCTCCTGATAAGAAGGGAAGCAAGCGCAAGGGTATGTGAATATACAGAATTATGTGACAAGCGAAAATGGAAGTCACTGACATTCCTTTCAGCCGCACCTGTCGCCAGCGACTCGCCCGCGAAAAAAACCAAAAAGGTCGAGCCCAAGACCACGGCCGCCAAACCCGCCAAAGCCGTTGAAGAGGCACCCCCCAAGCCTGCTCAGAAGAAGAAGAAGGAGACTGTCACTGTGAAAACCAAGGAGTCCAAGACTGAAATTGTTCCTAAGGCCAATGGTGCCTCCACTCGTCAGACTAAGCCCCGCAAGCGCGCTGCCGACTTTTTGAGTGATGAGGAGACTGAGAAGCCTGCTCCTGCTCCCACAAAGGCACCTGTGAACAAGAAGTCAAAGAAGGAGGAGAGCTCTACACAGACTGCCAAGAAGTCAGCCTCTGCTAAGATTGGCAAGCCCACGCCCAAGCCCAAGCAGATTGTGGAGGCTTCTGATGAGTCGGACGATGAGGACTTTGTGCTCAATGCATCTGCGTCTGAATCAGAGTCAAATGGCAGTGATCAGGAGATTGATGATGTTGAGGATGACCAGACCGCCGCTCTTATCAAGGGTTTCGAAAGCAGTGACGACGAGGACGATGTTGCCGACGAGGGCTACGATTCCAAGCAGCCCATTCCCAGAATTCCAGACACCAAGAAGGCCGAGAAGAAGTTGAAGAAGTTGCAACAGGGTGAGAACAAGGATGAGCCCGGTACTGTCTACGTTGGGTGAGTTTCAATATTCGACCATGCCTTGTTTTTCGTTCAATCACCCTTGAGTGTACACAACTAACGCGTCAATTCGATAGTCGCATTCCCCACGGTTTCTACGAGCACCAGATGCGCGCCTACTTCTCCCAATTCGGCGAGATCACTAAGCTCCGTCTTTCACGTAATCGTCTGACGGGACGTTCCAAGCACTACGCCTTCATTGAGTTTGCCTCTTCAACTGTCGCCAAGATTGTCGCCGAGACCATGGACAACTATTTGATGTACAGCCACATCCTGAAGTGCAAGTTTGTTCCACAAGACCAGCTGCACCCTGAGGTCTGGAAGGGTGCCAACCGCCGATTCAAGCGCACACCCTGGAATCAGATTGAGCGAAAGCGTTTGTTGAAGGGCAAGACTCGTGAGGAGTGGTCGAAGCGTATTGATAAGGAGCAGCGCAAGCGTCAAGCCAAGGCCGAGAAGATGAAGGCCCTTGGCTACGAATTCGATATGCCCCAGCTCAAGGCCGTTGAAGATGTGCCTGTACAGGTGCCGGAGGAGCCCAAGGCTGTCGAATCCGCTACTGCCGCCACCGAGGAGAAGGCCGAAGAGCAGCCTCTCAAGGCCATTGAAGCCCCGGCTCCTGCAGATGAGGCTCCGAAGAAGGCGAAGAAGGGCAAGAAGGTCGAACAGACCATTGTCCAGGAAGAGGTTACAGCTCCATCCCCGGCCACCAAGTCTGCTACCACAAAGACCAAGAAGGTTGTGAAGAAGACTACCAAGAAGGCCAAAGCGTAAGGGATGCTCAAAACTGTCATTTTCTATTTTTTAACGGAGTTTCAATTATTTTGTTATCTACTGTACATCGATAACCATGTCATGCATTACTGCGAAAATTTGAGACTGGCTTCGAGAGTATCTTTGGTCGAACAACAGCGACGCTTAGTAGAACACTAATTTGCTCAAGACGGGTAAGTCTCTGTATACTGAAATGCATTTACTCGCTTTCCCATGAGCCACAAGATAGCTCCCGATTCAATCACTGCAAAAATGAGTCCCTCTTACAGCCCGTGCCATAAATAGTCTACAGGCGAAACAATCTACAACAGGACCTTTACATTGTGAGTACTTACTACTTAGTAGGTAGTTACTGGTAGGTAGTTATCTGCTTAAACACTCCACTTCTGACCCACCACCAGCCGAACACGACCTAGCCAATTGATCACGTGATCTATCCATCGGCCACCATAAGTAGAGACCCACGCCGAAATCTCTTCCATCCCTCTCTTCTCTTCAACTCCTCGCTCAAAGAATCGCATTCAAAGCTTACACACAAAAAGAAGGAAGATATTTCCCTCTTTTTCAACATCTTATGCTTTGGGAGAAAGTCCCCGGACATCCTGCGCTCTGTTTCAGAGTTTTTCAAGTCAGGCATTGCGGAAACGCGCCGCCATAGAAGCAATTCGACAGCGGCTTACGCCCTATTCCCACCGGCTCTCGTGTTCGTCGTCCGACAGCTTCTGGCTGGTCACAATGGGGCGTGCGCTCGGGAGCCGGAGGGGAGAAGGGGGGATTTCGATCTTCCCTTGTATCGGGTTGCCTTTCGTCACAGTTCGATAGTCATGCGATTGCCTTTCGATCCTACTTTGGTGGGACTGGGAGGTAACTCAATGGGGCTCATTCTTGAGGCGAGGAGTTCCAAATCCTTTTTCTTTCTCTTTTCTTCCTCGAGTCTGTAGCTTATGGCAAAGCGGTGATGGAACTGGACTTGCATCTTCGTGGTCCATGTGTCCTCGCAGATGCCCTGTCAAAGGGGCCGGACTCTTCTTGGACCGATCTCGTTTCACCGAGGAAGGAAAAAGCAAGAAATGAGTGGACTGAAGTGTCCCCTTGACTCGAATGTGACTGCCATGAGCTCCGAGTGTTCGCGTGATGATATAACAATCATAGAGTCAAGCCCTGAGACTTCCTAGCTACGGCAGGACGTTCTTGACGAGAAACGATTTTCATTATCTGATGACACATCGAGTACTTTGTTGTTGTGTTTTTGGCCTGTCAGATCTGTTATGTTGGCATTGCAATGAAAGCAACTCCATTTTTCCCAATATAAATCTTCTTTTCCTCAGTCTTCGTACTTGATTCGCAAATTCGATAAATGGCTAGGTAGTCTCGGTGTCCAGATCAGACAACGCATGAATTCCATCTCGTTGAAGTGTTGAATTTGTTTCCACTTCCCAACGAAATCTCTTTGGCCATGTGCAGACTGCGGACAGCAGAGACATTTCCCTGGGCACGATCCACAGCTTCGTTCCCGCGCCTGTACGATAATGTACAAAGAAGGCCTGCCAATAGTATATGCCCGACTGATTCCCTAAAGAAGGTTCCAATGCTGTCGAAGGAAAAGCTATTTATAATGTAAGATCTCGAATAAGTGCAATTGCACCTCCAGGTAAAATAAGACTCCTTGTGCAGAAGTGCAGACAGATTGACGCCCCTACCTATAGCAATGATATCGAAATCCTCCCCGAGCCTCCAAGTCAAGATCGTCAAGAATTGGTCATGTACAAATGTCATATCGCCATTGTAGAAAAAAATGGGTAATCTCATCCATCACAGTTCCTTTTTGTTCTCTCCGTCCACGGCCACCGAAACTTTCTCCTTCGTCGTCGTTGTACTCGTCGCCTTCATGATCCGGACCAGAACGCCACCAATAAACTCGCCAAAGAAGACGACAGCCGTGGCGCACACGTTGTTCCACACCTGCACACTGACAGAGCCCAGGGGTGCGCGGGGGAAAGACAAGATCCATTCCACGTAGTAGGGGAACCAGCCAGGGGGGAGCGCGAACACGGGAGTCTTGGAGTACCAGAATTGGAGGAAGAGTTTGAGACCATTGGTGCTTAACCATCGGGCGCTTTTGACGCTCCAGTCGAAGGAGGTCTTTTGCGAAGAGATCTTTTTGTCTGGCGAGAGGTGGATTGCATATTAGCCCGAGATCACTTTCAAGTATAGATCAAATGCGTGCCCTGGATCAATGCTTGACACGTACTCAGCGCTTCATACTCCTCCACACTTTTATCATGTCTTCGGCGCAACTTTGCCCATTTCGCAAACTCGTCTTGCGAGCTGGTGCTGTTCATTTCGCGCTTGAGCTGAACGACTTCTCGTTTCTTGAGGTTTGCGGCGCGCGCATTTCGAGAGGTCGAGGTGGGGAGTTTCAGATATAAATGCCATACCTGGTGAGCGAGTGAGATGGATTAGCGTGAATGACAGAATGAGTGAGTTGTGGGACGTCAGTCGGAAGCTGATTTAGCTTGTTGTGTGGGAGGCCGAGGGCCACGTTGAACCTGAAGGAAGCATTGACTTCCGCGCAACACATACCAAAGCATCGATTGTTGCAGCACCGATCGTGTTGACGAGGTAGATCGCAATGTGCACGAACAAAATCGTGAGAACGAGGGACAGCATGGTGAGCGGGGGAGAGTGGCCAGGAGGGCCAGAAGCAAGCTTGGGTTTTGAGCGACGAGTGGAAAGCGAAGACAGGCCTCAAAATCCTCGTAGTTATGGTCGACTTTTTCTTCCAACCTGCCGGTGTTTAGGCACGCCGGTCTTATGATAATATGTACCCTTCCACAGTCGGATCGCAAGAGGTTTGAGGGTTGTCGAAATGGGTAAAGTGACGTGCGGCGATCTGGCTGGAATCGGCCCGAGCTCGCAGCTTTTGGTTCGCCGCCTCCACTTTGTCCGCCGAAGCTAAGGGCATGAAGCTTCGACCAGCCTGTAGATCTTATAAGATCGAAGCAGCATGGTTATGTTGCTCTTTGCGTGAGCTTGATTAGTCTTCTATCTACGTGGTGTCCTCTTCATTTACTCGAAATTCATGACTTCACCAGTGGATGCATTCGAGCAGTTGGTCGATCTTTTCGACCATCGCGGTGATCAAGTCCTCGAGATTGAGATCATACCGCCAAGTTTAGGCTCTTCGTTTCTGAAAGATGGATGCGCAATGGGCATCTCCAAGAAGGCGTTGATTCAAGCCTATATGGTTGCGCGACGAGTCTTCTTCGAGACTTGTACTTCCATGAGCAGTAATGAATTGGTTGCCGACCTACTGCGAGAGCAGTCGAGCTCTGTCGCCAACAAGGAGAAATTTGTCACCGAAATCATGCTCTTGTTTGACTGTGAACATTTGACTGCGGCTAATTGGCGCAAATGCCGAATACTTGCAGCTCTGGCGCAGCATGAGGGTCCCTCAAACCAGACGTCGCAACAGACGAGAATGTTGAAGACAGAGCTGACGCTTCTCCAGAGTTACCAGTGCTCTCCATTACCTCGACATACCAAGTCTCCGACCCTGTGGTCGCACCGGCTTTGGACGCTTGAGCACCTCATCAACTTGGTGGAATTGAGTGTAGACACTCTACTTGATTTGCAGCGCCACGAACTAGAAGTTGTTCTGCGTGCTGCGGAACTTCATCCGCGCAATTACTACGCTTTCACATATGCTCGTCATCTACGTTCTCTACTTGTCAGGACCGCCGCCACAATCACGACAGAAAGCATCTCCTGCTGGGAGTTGAGATTGGCGAAGGCGCTTCTGAGCCCCGTGCTGGATTGGTGTCTTGCTCATCCCCGCGACATCTCCGGCTGGTCTTTTGGCTTGCATGTACTCGGTCACTGTGAAGATCGGCAGAGTCATGAAGAAGCCGTCAAACGGGTCCTCCAATTTGCACTCGATGTAGGATGGGAGGGTGAGAGCCTGTGGACGTTTGTGGATCAGGCAGTACGCCGGTTTGACCTGGAGGACACTGTCGTTAACGAATGTCTTCCATTGCCACGGACGCTGGAAAGGCCCGGTGCTGTAGCTGAAGATCAGACAGCACAGGCGTCGTGGCGAGCTTGGTTGTCCAGGGCCCAGGCAAATTGGGCAGCTTGCAAGGCCGACCGGTCTTGACATTTGCGCACTGATACAACATCCTTTGTGTCCAGTCCTTCTTTCGTCCCTGGCAATCGTCAGATGACCGGCCTGGGAGGTGATGCATCTCCTGTGCGATTTCTCATCCAGTAGAGTACTTATCTACCATGCACATATATTACAGCGTCATGAAACCAAAAGACGGAAACCCTTTACCAAATCTGCAAAACGCCTCGCTAGACACCAGCACCCGCCGACTTAAAGAATGAGGCGGGAAGAAAAAATAGCTGGGGTATGGATCTATGCACATGTCTGCCAACACTCGCTACCAACAATCACATGTCCAGTTCTTTGTGTTCGACGCTCATGCTGGGGTCCATGGATACCTCCTTCCAGTGTAAGCCTCCCGAAATATGCAAGACGTAGCTACACTCCAGGCCCAGAGCGCGTGGGATGAATATGTACTACTGGATCGATAGAAGGGCAAAGAGCACAAGAAGGATCGGTGGGTAGGCACGACAGCTGAAGCACAGCAGGAATCTCATTTCTTTTTCCCTGCTGCTAAAGCCTCCGCCGCTCGTTTCTCGTCCGCTGGATAGAAGAAAACAGATCCTCGAGTTAGTCCACGTTGGCGCACATGGAGATGACCGACCGGCTAGCGGGTCCTGAGGGAATCCACATACCCTTGCGCTGCTTCTCACGCATAATCGCAGCCGCATCCTCCTTGGCGCGTTGGAACTCGGTGCCGCTCAAGGTGTTCTTAGATTTCTGCAGACACGAGTCAGCTCTTGTGACTTCCGAGAGGTGCATCCCTGCCCGACAGCTTATGTGACGCAGGCTTATGCGGTGGACAGTTGAGCGCAGAGGGGGGGGTACTCAGTATAGATCGAACGGGCCATGAGAAACTTACCGCCGAAGCCGCCTTCTTCTGGGCCTTGGCCCGATCGTGGTCACGCTGGTTGCCCCGGGTCATTTTTGCAAACGGTGAGAAGAGCAGGAGCAGAGCGGATGAATCAGGGCCAACAGAGAACGACCAGATCTCCCTTGAGGGCGCACCACAGCACGGGGTGGAGGGGAAGCAATGGAATTGAGAGTCGGTTTGGCCAGAAGGAGACAGAAAAAAGTCGAAGAAACCGGCGGGGCGCCTCCCTCGGCGTTTAAAAATTGCCTCGTCCAGCGAATCACCGCCGGGATTGGGACTATACCACTTGGAGGGTCGAGATTAAGAGGATTGAATGCGCCCAGTAAAGGTGACACAATCGCTCTTCTGGATTTTCTCCAGCTTGAAACTTATTACTGCTGTGACCATCTTGAAAAGTCAGAGCTTACGGGACTGAGAAGTGCTCGGTGATAGTCATTCTCTCGATCCTGTGCCGCATGATAGACAGGTCCGTCCTTCACAGTAGAGTGGAAGGATCTTAGACGTGGTAAGCAACTAAAAGACAGAATTTGCTCTCTACATTCTACATTAGCACGGTATGAGCGGCTACAGTGTCGACAGCACCTGATGAGTTGAGAGATTCCCGAGCCCAGCTGTCTGTGTGTGGCTAAACAGAGCATGAGGCTGTCTTCCATGGAGCTGTTTCAGCAGTACCAACCTGTCAACCCAAGTAGACATCTCGCATTCAGCAGATATTGCAAGAACCCGTCCTAATCGACTTCTGTTTGAATCGAGAGCTGTCAAGATCTTTTCTGTGAAGATGAAACAATTCGATCGGGGAAAGACCGGCAATTATAACACACTCGCAAATTGGGTCTTGAAGCATGTATCGAGCCTCACCTGCAGGCTGCAAGACCCATGATGATGAGGGAAACCGCAGTAGGTAGTAGGTACAAGGTGGTCAACAACCCAACCTAGGCGCTTATCCCGAGGCTCTCGTTTCAGCTACAAGCGATATGGAAAGCTCTCAGCCTATGCTTCCACAAGTTGAGGGTATGATCCATACAATGGCGCTTCGACCTCTCCTGCTCTTACCGATGCAAGCGAGCTCTTGGCGTGGAAGTTTGCCTGGAAGAAAAAAGCTGCTATTCCCGGAGCGAACAATACCCCAAGCTGGCCAGGCTACGCTGCACTTTGTCTGTTTGTTGCCTTTCGCAGCTTTTGCTTCATGATGACTGAGCTTTGTTCCTGGCGTTACCTGGAGCAGGCCTCCCGTCGTTTCAGATCCGGGCTATTCATAGTGAAGTTTGGCCCCTGCCAAAACATCTCGGCGCCTGCAGCCTGTGCGGAAGAGCATCAATGAATGATCTAGAACTTAGAAACAAGGCGATGGTTTCATCCGCCCTGCGCCTGTGGTCTATATTATTGTCGTGATCTTTTTTTCCACCGACATGACAAGACCTTTCAGTGATTCCGTCCATTCTTTCTTCATTCTTTCTTTGTGTTCTCGAGCTGATCTCCAGTAGATCCATCCTGATTTTTCCTCTTCTTTCCTTTCGAGGAACTCGGTTTCCTGCTGGCCAGTGACTACCTTCCTGCTTTCTCTCGATCGAGTTCCGGTCCAACCGGGTCTCTCTTGCTTTCTATCGCCCTAGTCCTCTCAGTTTCGACGAAGAGTCATTCTCTTTAGAAAAGAAAGATTGACCGCACTCTCGTTAGGTGGCAATCAACAGGCTAAACGAAACCATTCGCTCATCGAAGAGTCGTCAATTTCATCATGATGTCGAAGCTACAGAATTCTCTGGCTGGCCCAGGGTATGTGATTCTCAACGCCATTCGCGCGTTGAATATCATCACCTTCCTCGACATCATTGCATCCTGCGTAGTCATGTTGATCAAGATCGACAACTACAATGGGTTCTTCTTCTTCCAAGCAGTGACCCACGCCATCATGGCCCTGATCAGCAGTAAGTCATCCAACCCCGATAGTTCTTTCTCCGAAGGTTTTTGTATCTTGCTGCTTAGTTGTATGATCGTCTACTGACACTGTTGCCCACAGTCGCTCTCATTGTATCGGAATTGCCTGTCCTTCGGCGCTACGTCAATCGCCACTGGCCCATGTTTGGGGAGGACGCAGGATTCTTTGCCCTGGCGGTAATCATGATGATCCTTGGCGTTGCCGTACTGGGTTGCCTGAACACAAAAGCCATGTCTCAAGAGTCCCTCGGGCTGGCTTTCTGGAGAATCATCATCTCGGCCGGGATTCTCGCCATGGTCGTCAGTCTCGTCAACGTTTTGGCGGTAAGTTCATCTCCTCGAGCACAACCCCACCTAACCACCGCACAGCTGAGCTAACCATCTCTAGACCATCATCTTCACCGATCGTGCTCAGAGCGTCAGTGCCCGCCATGTCCGCCAATATGGAGCGGTGGCTTCACAGAAGGTTGTGGTGAGTCGCGCCAGCAGCCGATCTCTCTCGTCCGGGCTAAACTCGAAGCGTGAAGAAGATTCACTCCCGAGCTATTCCCCCGAGTCGGTCTCGAAACGTTTCTCGAAACCTATCACTGGTCGCTTCCCGGTAAAGATCTCGGGTCCCATGAATCCCACCAACAATGGAAAAAGCCTGCAGGCGCCATCGGTTAACGACGCTGCATCGTCAAGATACTCGCGTGACTCTGCGGGAGTTACTCTTCCTGACTTGGCGCATCATCCTGCTTATCAGTCAAGCATTGTTTGAGGGATTGGGGTGTTTGGTGGGAATCTGGTTCAATCAGCGTGGCGTTCTGGGGCATGGGCGTTGTTGAAAGTCGGGCGTCTGGCTTCTCACTCTTTGGGCCTTGACTTTCTTGTTATCGTTTTGAGCTTGTTTTTTGATCCTTCGAGAGGTATGGAATCTCTATAATTAAATGAGATACGACGAGGTTTGATATGTGTCAAATGCCGGCAACCAAGAGATGAGGTCGATGCTGTCCTAGTCAGACGGACATTCATCCAGTTCAAGATAGTTCACGGACATGCAAGCCACATGAAACATTCACTGTTATGTCGCAAATGATCCTGAATCCCGTATTGGTACTGCCCGATAAGCTTGACGATACCCGGCAAAGTAGGAAAGGAAAGCTTGGAGCTTGGGTACCTTAGAAGTGGGTGTTGACTGTTGAGGGTCAGTCCTGAGTATCCACTCCCCAGAGTCGACCGCTTTTGGTCCCGAGGTCGAATCAATCGCAGTGTGGTGGCCTTTTCATCACAAGTTCCACGTGTTTAGTCACACACTTCTTCGCGGTCCGGTCTCGATGGAATAGAGACTGGTCTCTATGCTAGCTTCATCATGGCTGGTTTCGGAATCTCATGGGAGACGTAAGTCGTCGTCGTCATTCCTCGAAATTACAGCACTTCAATTGCCGCATTCTTCTCCGCATACTACTAACCGAATGCGCGGTCTAACATTTGTCTCAGCATCAAATCTCTCCTTATCTTCTTTGGACCGATCCTCATCCCTCGTCTGATCACAGCCTACCGCGGCTTGCGAGTCTCTATTGCAAGCCGACCTGCAGCGCAACCGACTCCTGCTGGAGCGAGCCGTGCACTGAACGTGCTCTTCGCTAGCGTCGCGTTCTTCCTCGTCCTCAGCCTTCCTTTCAACCCCCATGCTCCCGAAGCCAATGTCTTTACTCTCACTCGATCTCGAATCAACACTCCCAGCGATGTGCTCTTCCATCGACTCTCACGACTCCGGGTCGACAATCTCCTGACAGACACCGATGTCCGGTTACGCGAAAAGCTCACCTCCCTCGGCGCTCGCAAGGTCTACCTCGCCTATGGTCCCGACGCATTGATCTCCTGCCAATACTGCTCCTACGAAAACCTCGACACTTACTTCCTTTACTACCTCCCCTTCCACATCCTCCTCCCGCACCTAGTTCACCTCGCCATCCTGGGCCTAGCCACATCCGCCCCCTTCGCCGGGCGCGAATCCGCCCGCTGGCGCACCAAATTCACTTTCGCCGGATTGGCGCTGGCCGCCCTGGACGTGTGGATCGTCTACTCGTATGACGCAGTCAACTCGGCCTCGCCCGCCGTCCGAGCCGGTCAAACACCCCCCGTCGGCCTGTATAACACGATCACCCTCCTCCGACCACTGGCATTGACCATTTTCGACACCCTCTGCGCCCTGATCATCTACCTCTCTTCGACCAACCGCTTCTTCTTCAAGCCTCCGTCCCAGAAGGACCAGGTGGACCAGGCCGTGTCGGCGGCCTTGACCCTGTTGACCGGTGCCAATAACAAGCTCCATGCGGCGAGCGTGGCTCGCAACGCGGTCGTCCGAGACAAGACGCTCAAGGCGCGCGATGACGTCTACTGGCGGACGATGGTGGCCGTGGAAACCCCGACTCGGGGCCCCGGAGCGGCCGAGCAGATCGATGGCGTGGATCGAGTGGACGTGGTGAACAATATTTGGCAGGAGGAGGAAGTCGCTCGAGCCATGTCGCGGGCGCTGGCCGGGCAAGGAGGGATTGATTTGGCGCAATTGGGGACGAGTGCGCACGATTTTGTGCGTAGTGTGACCGAGGGGATGGATTGACGCGGATTTATGTGGTAGATGTCTCGGCTATATGACAATTTAACCTACAGTATCTTTGATGCCTACAAGCGTACTGGTGGGGGTGACAGAGTCAGGATATACTATATTTCCCATCCAGATCGTTGTGAGAGTAGGAACCCCGTTTCAAAGGCCCTGCAGGTCAGGTACCTGAATTGTGTGTATGGAAAAATAAGGTTATTCTCCGGCTGCTTCAACGAGGACCTAAGGTACTGGGTAGAAGGTAGCAGGTACTAAGTGTACTCAGTACTGAAGCACTAGGTAGTAGGTCCTAGGTACCGTAGGTCGCAGGTAAGTAGTGTACAGTTCGACCATCAACCCTGCCATGACACAGCTTGCGCCCGTGGTTCCGTACACTGTACAGTACTAGCCTACTCGGTAGCCTTCGAGGAGTCAGGGCTTTCCAATGCCTTCCTCGAAGTCGGAAGCGACATGATCATAGTACTGACTCTACTGAGTCTACTACTGACTCGCTGAGTACATGGCGAAGCGGGTCTCCGCTACAGAACCTTATTTCGATTCAGGAGGCCATCCACGGGCATCTTGCTCGGTATACCAAATCCAATGCAAATGAGCGTCAGCTACCCATTGAGCAATTTATGTTGATATGGACTAGTGACCACTGATCAGTGCCACTGTGTCCTGTCCACAGTTCAAGCTTAAATTGGATCTTACAGTACATCGGATCCACTTGGGGATGCTGAGCTCTAAGAGATCGATAGTCCCCGTTTCCAAGTCATCTGACATGAACCGGAAAGAGGCCAAGTTGGTTTCTGCCGAGAATGTGACATTGGCGTCGCTTTGACCCGTGAATCGTCTTTCAGGTACCCGCGGTACCATCGAACCATGACTGAGCCGTCCATGGGGGCCTTTGGATTGTTTGTACTTCTGTACTGGTCCAACACTGAGATGGACAGGCTCAACGGCGTTGGCTGCTGATCACCTCATGGGATCAATCAGATTGGCAACTCTGTTGGCTCGACCTGCTGTCGGTTCACTCGAATGCACATCAAGGGGGGCGAGAATAGGTAGTTGAATAGATAAGATATCCCATATGACTGACTACCTGAGTACCTAGTAGGTACTAGTCGTACCTTGGTCGTCGAGTAGAACAGACGGCAAATACCTAATACAGTCTACAGGTACTACTGGCGCATATTGTACCACTGCTAGAGTACTCCTCTTGTTCAAGCCAGAGCCAACAAATTCTCCTGACTACCACTGAATAAGGTCTCTTTGCAGTCGTCTGGTCGGACGATGCACGATGCGGCTTAGCCACGGAAGGACCACCAAACATACCCCATAGTTCCACCACGTTCAGGGTCTGGACCTCCAGACTTGCCCCCGAGCACTCCTTTCTCTCGCACGATGCTCCTGCAGCTGATGCAAGCAGCATCAGCTGCACCGATCGTCATCCGTGTATCACTCTGCAAGTATTCCGAGCAGAAGCATCATGGATAGTCTCGCTGGATTCTCTGTTTCGCCGTCTTTGCGAATTGCATATTTGGGTCCCCGTCCCCTTCCATCCCCACCGTTTGCTGTGCGATTCGACGAGGCGGTGTGGAGGCGTCGATCATCGTGTGTTGAGAAAGTGCTTGAAACGAGCTCTCCCCCTCTCTCTCTCACCGTTTCCTGTCCGTCCCCTCCTGAGTTTAGTTCGATTCGTCTACTCTCACGGGGATTAGCCTTTTTTTGGGTCCTTCTCTATCCACCCGCTTCATTTGTTTTTTTTTTCCTCCCCCCCTCCTTCCCCTCGCCATCACACGGATTCTGGCAATCCTCTGCTGCATTGACCATCTCACAGTTGGTAACTTGGTCCTGACCCCTTGAAACCCAACACGCTGTCGAAAGGAGATAGTCCAAGCAACCAAGACAAAATCCCAAGAGGAAGCCAAGACCAAAAGAGAAGAGCTTCGTGTTCAAATAAAGTACCAGACCCAATTGCAAGCATCCGACTCGCTTTGACCGCGCGGCGGATCCGCCTATGAGCCTTCCAGACTTTCTGCTGCAGTCCCAGTCCGCGCGCTTCTCAACTTAATTGTGAGCGGGATTCAACCCTCGCTCCATTTTCCCTTGCCCCCCCCCCCCAGACCCGACTGCCACTTCACCCTTGCACGACAGACACACACACACACACCTCCACACCCACATCAGAGAGGAGATCAAACCCCCCTTTCCCCCCAAAAAAGAGTCTTGATTTGCCTGTCGTCTTCTTCAACAATCAACTGCGACCAATTCGTCTCGCCGCTGCAATGGCGAAAGAGACGACGATCGCGCCGCCGGTCGCGGAGCTCAATGTCTATGTGTCCAGTCCTAGCGGCCCGCGCCCAGCTAAGGAGACCACGTTCCGCGAGTGGGTGGTCTCCAATCAAATCGGTATGGAAATTCTTCCAAGCATCATCCTGATCTTTGTGCTCGTGCTGTGGTGTCGGTCGTAGACTTGTGCGTTCACCATGGGACCTCGGCGACGCAGAGCGACTCGGTGGCTGGACCGAACCGCATGACAACTGGAAGCCCGTCGTTGTCGAGTCAATCGCCTTCCGAGGTTCCTTTGGTGATGATCTCAATTTCTTGGAGAGGAAAGCCACCTAACATGTGCACCCCTTTCTTTGTGGGAACAAAAAAAGACCTCTTCTTGCGACAGACTGGCTGACTCGATTTCCGTAAATCTCTTTCTCACAGGGATATCATTGACCATCTTGGCTATGTTGCTGGCTCTGCATAACCTCTACCCGTCATTGCGCCCTTATACGCAACCCTTCTTCGAACTTTCCTACCACGACCCCGCCACGAATACTTATGTGCAGGGTTGGAACGATATCTATTTTGTCTTCAGCGCTACTTTGGCGCTGACTGCAGTTCGGGCCATTGTCATCGAATGGATTCTCCAGCCCGTCGGTCGCTCGTTGGGACTGAAGCGCAAGGCGGCGCTCCGCTTGGCCGAACAGGGCTGGCAGGTCCTGTACTACGGGTTCATCTGGTCTGTCGGGTTGGTACGTGTTTGACGATGACAATTCAAGGGAGCAAGGCAACGACAGTCGAAAGGGAAGGCATGCTGATGATTCTGGTTTGATGATAGTACCTGTGGAAGAACTCCAACTACTGGTGCGACTTTAGCACCATCTGGAACGACTGGCCCGCGCGGCCGGTAGACGGCCTCATGAAATGGTACATCCTGGTGGAGCTCGCGTTCTTGCTGCAGCAGATCTTTGTCATCCACGTGGAGGAGAAGCGCAAGGATCACTACCAAATGCTGTCGCACCACATTATTACGAGTACCCTCCTCGGATCGGCGTACATTTACGGCTTTTACAACGTTTCAAATGTCGTCCTGTGTCTCATGGATATTGTTGATGTTCTACTGCCCGTGCGTCCAATCTTCATCCTCCCCCCTCCGCCTTTTTTTTCCTTCTCATAACTGCTGTATTGTTGATTTGCTAACCACTTTGGAAACAGGCGGCCAAAGTCCTGAAATATTTGAAATTCCAAAATGCTTGCAACGTCGCTTTCGGCATCTTCATGGCAACCTGGGTCGTGACTCGCCACGTTCTGTATAACATGCTATGGTGGTCCATCTACAAGAACGTTCCGCAGCAAATGGCATACGGTTGTTACTCGGGAGAAACCGCCGAGATGATCAGCACCAATGGCTATCCAGATGCCTTTGCATACTTGTTTGGTCCATTCCTGAGCTTGAAGAACCCTATTTGCATGAACCGCACCATCAAATGGATCTTCCTCTCGTTTCTCCTGTCCATTCAGCTCCTTTCCATTGTCTGGTTCAGCATGATCGTGCGCGTCGCCTATCGTGTCGTGTGCAGTGGCGCTGCTGAAGATACTCGCAGCGATGAGGAGGACGAGGTTGAGATGGACGAGGATTCTACACACTCGGGCACTGTGCGGCTGGCCGCCAAGGAGAACGGAAACGCCGCTCCTGCCGTTGTCAATGAGAATGCTCCGGGTCTGGACCGCCGGCGGTCAAATGGCTCTGCTGCTGCGCGTGCTCGTGGCCGTGGCCGAGTGCCCTTCGACCAGAGTGACCGGAAAGCTTTGCTGGGACGCATTGGCTGCGACAAGCCCACTTGACGAGATTCCTAGGCTATTATTTCCACGACCTCAAGAGCGGCTAGACTTGTTTGAAAGAGTCTTTCATTTGTTTCAAGCTTTCTTCTTTTTTTCTTCTTACTTTCGAACTTTGGGATATGTCGAGACGACAGTATCTCCCGCTCCAGTCCAGGCGCATTTTCATGAAATGTTACACCCCGATTCCCGTGTTAAACTGGCATTACTTTTTGACTTTTGTCTCACGCGTTTTGCTCAACATCTACTATTCCCCGCATCTACTCCCGACACGCCGTGTATATGCATACGACCTTATACGCCAGCTAGATCGTGATTCCTCTCTGTTGATGAAATGAATTGCTAGAAGTACGATGAAATCGCAGTTTTGTTGCTCTCTTTTCAGGGTCTATCTCTCATTTCGGCCTGATAAAGCACTGGGAAAAGTTATTACTTGGCTGATCCGTCTTGTTTATCTTTATGAGTTTATCATACCCTTATAGTTGCCAAGTCTCGAGTTTGATCAACCACCTTTTTGGTCGGTTCGACACGTCAAGTTAAAGACACATCGGCTTCGTATGATGGCAGGGGCCTGACAGTTCGCACTATTCTGCGGCTTCGGCTGCCGTAAACATGAGCAGAATATCAGTATTATTTAGTAGATAGAAGAGACAGGTTCATAGAGACGATCCGACAGTGCACGGAGCGGGGACCGTTTGATACCGCTCGGTATGCTTCACGCTTCCCGTCCATGACATATGTAGCTCCAGCTTCTCCTACTCGACTTGACTAGCGGATAGAGTATAATGATTCATTCGTTCGAACTAGCTAAAGAAAGGAATGAAAGCGTACAATGGGACAAGGTCGAGTGATCCGATGCCGAGAACGAATCATCGGTGTTTCGCAAAAGACGAGAAAGAGCTACGGTAGTTTATGTAGAGAGGGAGTAGCCGAGCAGATTTCAAACAATCTCGCGATGCGTTGGTGATTCCGTCTTTGCTCGATTACGCACCTTTGACAGTGTGCATTGACACCTTTGAGTCAGTCGATTGAATGAACCAAACAATAGAAGAAGCCTGGGCGTGGCGCTCTATGGCAGTAGTACGTTTGATCTGTTTGCATCAGGCTTTCCGGCCCGTGACTAAGCTTTGTCGCATTTTCGACCGACCCTCCGACGGCAATGTGTTGCTATCATCACGTCAACTTTCTGAACGATTCTGCTTTTCCTCATTGCGACTCAAACCTCATACTTTGATATATTGACTCTCTCTGAAACAAATAGTCTGAATTCCAGCCAAGAAGGTTTCAAGACTCTGGTTTCGAATTCCCAATCCAACAAGTTCAGCCCTCTGAAAACAGGGCCTCTTGTTCCGGTGGCGCAGAACCAGCCGCTGCTCCAACAACTCATAAACTTCTCTTCTCTTCTCCCCGACAACTTTCCTCTCCTGTGCAACCTTCCGTCAACATGCTTCCTACAATCACACAAGACTCGCAACTTGCGACAGCCGTCGCCGATGTTGTCCGACCTAAGCTGGTGGAGATGGGCTGGAGCACGGATGACGGCCAGGAGTCCGCTCTGATTGAATATATCGTTCTGATGCTGGTCAATGGCAAGACCCAAGAACAGCTGGCCACTGAGCTTTCAAATGATTTCCTCGGGTTGGAAGAGGGTGATACACAGGCGTTGGAATTCTCAAGATGGCTCTTCGGTCAGGTCGAGATCCTCCATCAACAACTCAACGGCGCTGGTGCTGCGGCTGCCAACAACTCTGCTGCTCCTCAAACCGTTCTTTCGCCGAATGCTCCCGATTTCAACCCGCAAGGAAATGGTATGGATGCCGAAATGGAGCTTGGAGGAGATTCTGTGTAAGTTTTTCTTCAGCGGGTATCTGCCGCCAAGATATCAATGACTAATTCTTACAGCCCTACTGGACCCAGAGCCATGCGCACCCCGCGAGTTGGTGGTCAGCGTCGCATACTGAATCAGATTAACCGGAGCTTGGACCGACCAGGGGACGGCGCACTTCACCGCGTGCGCGGCCACCAAGGGAACGGGCGCATCGGCGGTCACAACAACCAGAATAACATGCGGAACAACCGCGGCGGCCGCGGAGGTCGGAACATGGGTGGAATGATGGGGCCGAATATAGGCGGCGGAGCTATGCAGATGAGCCCCGAGAATCAGATGCAGATTATGGCCATGCTGGAGGAGCAAGCTCGTATGATGTCTCAACTGATGCCTGGGTTTGTTCCTCCTGCAATCAACCCTGCCTTCCAAAACGGTGGACAGCAGGGCCGCTCACTCTTCGATCGTGTTGAGCCTCAAGGCCGACGAGGTGGACGTTTCCAAGGTCGTGGAGGACACCAACCGCATAAGGGACGTGGCGGGGAGAACGGCGATATCGAAATGGATACCGCCATGGATGGCGAACAGGACGAGAGCAACCCCAACAGCATCTGTCGATTCAATCTTCGCTGCACTCGTAAAGATTGTCCCTTCGCCCATCAATCACCCGTCGCCCCCGAGGGCACAGCAGTGGACGTATCAGACGTCTGCTCATTCGGCGCCGCTTGCAAGAACAGAAAATGCACCGGTCGTCATCCCTCTCCGGCTGTCAAATCCGCCCACCAAGCCGAGGAGATTTGCAGATTCTTCCCCAACTGCACAAACCCTCACTGTCACTTCAAACATCCCGACATGCCTCTCTGCCGGAACGGTGCGGATTGCAAGACCGAAGGCTGCAAATTCACGCATCTGCAAATCCCTTGCAAGTTCAACCCGTGCATGAACCCCCGCTGCACGTACAAGCATGTGGAGGGCCAACGTGGAAACTCTGGCGACAAAGTATGGGTGCCGGGAAACATCAGTGAGCGCAAGTTTGTGGCCGACGAGGGTGGCCCTGAAGAACTTGTCAAACCGGAGACTGAAGAGTCTTCAAAAACCGAGGGTCTGACTGCGTGACTACGCCTCAATTAACGTGGCGTCAGCCTCGGCATCGATCGATTCTCTTCGCTTTCGGGTGCTACCACACACTCTCTGGATGTTGGATGGGCCAAAAGGCATGAATGTTTGTGTTGTGTCTTCGTGCATCTATTTTCTGTTTCGTTCGAGACCGCAGACTTTCGCATTTTTTTTCATTGTAAATAGATTATTCCCCCCGCTTCACAAAATGAAGCAAGCAATGGCAGAAAGGAGTAGCCATGCGACGCAGTCTTGGTGCCAGATGACATAGGAGCTTTTGTCTTTTAGGTTCTTCAATTTAGATTCGAATTAGAGGCGATAGGCACACTAGAACTAAACGACAGAAGACAGGAAACACATGAGCTTGGTGGTTTTCAATCCAAGCACTGTATAAGTGTGTATACCATCGGCTTTACTAAATTTGGGCCAGATTGAACATTGAATGTTAGCATCACGACAGCCTTACGTCGAGAAATGTTGCAGATGAATATTGCTTTTGCATCATAACCAAGAGCTTCCCACTCTACGAGTTTATGTAATTTACCCAGTCAGCCAGAACTTCAGAAGTACATGTCCGGCATGGCGCCCTGGACCTGCGGGAATAGCTTAAGTAAGACTCGATCTGGCCGAGGCCGACCTGAGGTGCTCCCGTCCCGTCTCGATTAGGGTAGCTCCATCGGCATCGCG
Organism: Penicillium diatomitis; assembly: GCF_028827545.1. Classification (NCBI taxonomy): domain Eukaryota; kingdom Fungi; phylum Ascomycota; class Eurotiomycetes; order Eurotiales; family Aspergillaceae; genus Penicillium; species Penicillium diatomitis. Next base: position 1,747,420 of record NW_026623177.1, on the reverse strand, counting down.
CCCAGCATCAAACCATCTCCGATCTACTCCACCGCAGCTCTCCGAATGAGTTCCATGAGCAACGCCAGTCCCGACTGACAACATGCGGCTCTTGTCTGCTTCCAAAGGCCTCCGGTCCACATCCAGGCCCCCTGTCTCGACTCTCAAATGCCAATATCGCGCCTATAATGCCGCCGTCATCGGGGCAGGCGTCACGGGCCTCACGGCGGCTTGGCAGCTAATCCAGGATTCCGAATGCTCGTCTGTGACTATTTATGAAAAGTCGAATCGACTCGGAGGCTGGCTTCAATCGGAGACGATACCTGTGGAAGGAGGGGAGGTGGTTTTCGAATATGGACCGCGGACTTTGAGGAGTGCGATGCCGGCTTCTTTGCCTTTGTTATATTTGGTAGGTCAGGCCAAGCGTGGGCTCGACGAGTACGAGGTTCTTTTTTTTTGAGAATGAAAGAGGATCTAGTTGCTGACTTGACGGCATTACGCGATTATAGACTTCGAATTTGGGTCTTTTTAATGAACTTATTACGACGTCGAAGCGCAGTCCTGCCGCGTTGAATCGATATATTTACTATCCGGACCATTTGGTCCGCCTGCCTACGCCAGATCCCCGTCTCTCATTCATGGAGAATGCAAACAATATCGTCAAGACAATCACGACGGAACCTCTCTTCGAAGGGTTCATCACCGGTCTGCTCTCCGAGCTCTTTAAACCCGGCGGATCGGAGCGGGTATGGGGCTCGGACGAAAGTATTACTGCCTTCATTAGCCGACGCTTCAACCGCAAGATCGCCGATAACCTCGTCTCCGCCGTGATGCATGGGATCTACGCAGGAAACATTGACGACATGAGTGCGCAGACGATCATGGGCTCCTTGCGCAATTTGGAAGAGACTGGCGTTCTTAAAACCTTACTGACTAGAGCCATTATGGGAACGAAGACAAGAACAATGGACGACTTTCTGGCAATCGATGCTATTGCGAAAACGCCCGAGACTTTGGAACGCAACGAGGAGATCCATCGTGTCGTCAAGAAGGCTAGCACTTTCACGTTCAAGCGAGGCACACAGCAGCTCATTGATGGGTTGATAGAGGCGCTTAGATGCTCGAACAAAGTCCGGCTTGTGATGGAGGCGGATATCTCGGGTATGGCACCACCACAAAATAAAGGACATAAAGTGCAGGTATGTCGCTGTCTATCCCTTCAAGTCCGGCTGTTCGGAAGGGAATACGCCTTGGTGTCCGATGTGATCCAAAGCTCATTCAATATTCCAGATTTTTAGCGGGATAAGAGGCCAGGAAGCATTTGATCACGTCATCTCTGCCGTCCCCGCGCCAGCCCTCGCACGTATACTGGACCCGAAAGTCGACCTCGACATTGAGAACTTCATCACTTACGACCATGAAGGCTTTGCGGAAAAGTGGCAGCAACGACGCGCAGGCCGTGCCAAGCCCAACGCAGCTTTGACTGCCGGACTTCAATTCTACGGCAGATCGACGACGGTAATGGTGGTGAACTTGTACTACAAAACCCCCAACCTCCTCCCCGTTGACGGATTTGGCTATCTCATCCCTCGCTCTGTCCCGTGGGAACAGAACCCCGAGTGCGGTCTAGGCGTGATCTTCGCCTCGGCCTCTAGCTCTGGTGAGAGCCCTGTGGCGCCATATCCAGAGGTCTCGCAGGATTCCGCGCCAGGCACAAAGCTCACCATCATGTTTGGCGGACATTATTGGGATGGATGGAGGAAAGAAGATTATCCGGACCACGGGACTGCGGTCCGTATGGCAAAGGACATGTTGGAAAGACACCTGGGGATCACTGAAGCCCCCGCGCTTGTTCGAACACAGTTACAGGAGAATGCCATCCCCAGGTACCAGCCATTCCATATGACCCACACCCATGCAGTGTCTGCTGTTGCGAGAGAGGAATACCACGGCCGGCTGGTTCTGGTGGGTAATTCTTTCACCGGCGTGGGAGTGGGTGACTGCGTGAGGCAGGGCATTTTGGCGGCGACTCATGGAGTGGGTCGTCATGAGCTTCCTGTGACTCCCCGGATGGAGCCTAGCGACTGGTGTCCCTGGAAAGAATTCCATTACCTGCGTTGGGATATGAAGGGCGGTATTCCTACGGCACCGGTGCGGTTATTCGATTCGGATATCTGAACAAGCTCTCCCGTTTCCATCAATTTCAAATCTTGAGCGTTGATTTTCCCCGCTCCGCCTCCACTCATGGGTTCATCTTCGCTCACGCCGACGGCGTCTCGCCCCGGTTTTTGTACCTTTCGAGACATTGTCGAGGGTTAAAAGACAGGAGGGTCGTTACATGTATAACATGACCAAAAGCACTGTATCATAATCCGATATTCTTGTATCTAGATGCTAGATGAATTGCACTAGAGCTGACTCGGGCCATACCGAATCAGGGGCGCTGGAATGATTGTCAAGATGGATGTTCAACTCCTTAAAAATGCAAAGACATGCAAAGTACTCCGAATGAACTCGTGCGGATTGTCTGGCAGGCCTGCATCGGGTGACGGGTACTTGGATCTCCCGCAGTCGTGGCGTGACGCAAAGGGAGCCTTGTGCGATGTATGATGTTCCGGAAGCTTGCTGGTGTTTGAGATAGCCGAGGCCAGATAGACACCCATGAGGTGGTTCGGTGAGCCCCCATGAACGCAGTGAAGCTTGGAGGATCGAAAGCGCCACACTGTTACAGATATGGTCATAAGGATAGTATGAATGGTCTTGATGATAGCATCGCTAATTCGGAGAGTGCGCACGGCATGGCGCAGGATGTTGGTCTGTATCGTCGTCGTTTGAAGAGGAGAGGAGAGGAGAGGAGAGGAGACGAAAAGGTCTCGTCCGGGAGACAAAACTCCTTGTCATCAGGCGTTCTCCGGGCTGGCATCGTCCTTCTTCTCGCCATTGGAATCGAATCCCAGCGCATCCAACTGACGAATTAGCTCCGGAATCTTGATCAGCTTGTCCAACTGTTCCGGAAGGAGCGCCTCGCCTTCATTCTTCTTGTCGCGCAAGTCCCGCGCCTGTCGCAGCTTCTTCTTCAGATTGCGGGCCTTCTTCTCCTTCTCGGCCTCCAGGTCAATGGCTGGCTCGGCCGGTTCCGCATCCTTCTTCACAGCGGGCACGCGCCAGTTATCCGAATCGGCGCCCTTCTTCTCGGTAGTAGTCCCTTCCGTTCCATCCGACTCCTTCGCCTTGCGTCTAGCCTCGCGGCGCTTAGCATTTTTATTGCTGGCTGCCGTGCTGGCCGCTTGGGCAGCAGACTTGTCGTCTTCGCTGCTCATCGTTTCCGCGCCAGGAACCCCACCTTTGCCGCGATTTTTCCACGCCGCTGCGGCGCGGTTGCGGTACAGCTCGATATCCTCTGGGGGCTTGTAGCCTGGGCGAACGCGGATTTCGCGACGCTTGGAACCATCGGGTCGGACGGAGGATGGGATGTAGCGCTCGCCGGTCTTAGCGTCCGTGGTAATGCCGGCGGAGGAAACGTCATTGGAGGAGGACATGGTGAGTCAGTGTGTAGATGGTCTCTCTCTTGTCTCTCTCTCTCTCTCTCTGGAGCTGGCGGGGTGAATTACCGAGGAGGGCTCTGCCGGAGAGGTGTTGAGGTCGTGGTGAGAGAATGACGCAAGAAAGAGGAATCGGAACGAGGAATGATGAAGTTGTGTTTGTTGATGTAGCAGAGTGTTTGCTTGAATCATGCAGTGACAGCAGTCAATTGAAGCGGTAGCTCGGTAAAAAAAAATTGCCAGGCTCCAGCATCTCATCCCGCCCGTTTCTGTTTCTGGCTGTAGAGGTTAACCACGGGATGTTGGGTATGTTCCATGTTGTAATGGATTTACAGTTACAGTTTACACATCTTCGTTTTTACGTGCAGTATCACAGTATCACTATCTGGCATATCTGCTATGGTGTTATGATTGCTATCATGCCCTATTTGACAAGCTGTGATGCGACACTCTAGTACCCTATACTTCATAAGTTCATAGTCATACTTTTACAGTACTCGATTTCTCGGAATTTCATTTTTACACCATATCCAGCACCAGGAATGATCACTCTATGAGGCTTATACCTAATTCCCTATCATGTACATATATCTACAAGCAAGAGAACGTGTTCACAGTTTGGAGCTGAATAAGGCGAACCTCATCGCAAGTTGCCAAGTACAGTGTTGAGTGTTCATGACGAGCCTCTGTCTCGTAAAGTATTGGAGCTGAGAGCCAACTTGCCGAGTCAGACTCACTACCTGCATCTGGGCACACAATCAATGTCTTCCAAGATGGGTCGGATGTTTTTGTCAAACACATTGTATCTCCGCTTCAAATGCACACAAGTCGAACTAAATTGGAGAAACACATGGGAATCACCAGTCACCACCTGAAAAGGCGTCCATCTGTGTAACTCTCACCGTTGTATTGTTCGGCTTAACAGCAAGTCTTGGGAGAAGCCGCCGGACTCCAGTGAACCAATCAGCAGCCCGAGAATTCCCGTGCTTTTCGCTGCGAACTTCGACCTTCCGATTCCAACGCATCCTTAACTTCCATCTCCGTCCTGTCTTCCGACCCCGTCCTCCAGTCGCCGTCGCACACCCTCCCAGTTTTCACAATGGCCGGTGTATGTTGCGTCCTCCCTGTTCCCGGGAATTGCTACTCTGTAGACTGCAAGAGCTTTATACTGACACCGATCGCACCTCCAGATCTCCAACGTTATCTACCAGCATGTCTCCCCACGCTCAATCCAATAGTCGCAATGGCACCCCCCAGAATCTAACGACCTCTTTCGCTTGATCTAGGACTATCATTCGCCGGAATGCCGTCTTCCTGACCACCATCTTCGCCGGTGCTTTCGCTTTCGAGCTGTGCGTTGAATCCGACCACTACCATGATGCCAAGTTATGGTGCTAACGCGCGGATCACTCTCCAGGTCTTTCGACACTGCCTCCAACAAGATCTGGGATACCTGGAACGCTGGCGTACGTCTCCCCGTTTCGTCTTCATCGTTGTGTCCCAAGTCGGACTTCCGGCGTCGCCCTCCAGAACGCCCTTCCCTCGAGTCATCATATCTCATACCAGGGTCATCTGCTGACATCTTTCTTCACATACAGCGTCAATGGAAGGACATCAAGCCCCGCTACCTGACTCAGGGCGACGAGGATGAGGAATAAACCTGTGCGATTCTGCTCGACTATGGTGGTATAGAGTCGTCGTCAAAGGGGCCTTTTGGAGTTGAAAAAAAGCAAAGCCGCAAGCCTTGCCACCACTCCATTTCTGTACTCATTCCAGCTACGGCATTGTATGTGATAGATCATGGAGACCTGAATTTGAATTGTTTCTATAAAAGTCGTTGTGTTCGCGGTGGTTGATTCCATTCGTAAATGTTACCTCAGTACGTGGTGCCTCGGAGCCTGAATTGCAGTGGCGTGCTAAGAGCGAGACCGCTCCGTCGATGTCATAGTCGAGAAACCGCAAAAAACGATTGCAACATCCATCTTCACTTGTTTGAGTCTCCCAGCTTCGCCTTACTTTCACTTCAGCCCAACCTTATCTGAGACTTAAGTCACAAGCGATAAGAAGCCGTTACCTCATCAAGACTTGGAAATATTCGTCGGTCGGTTAGGCTGTCCTATGAGTCGACCTCATCGGTCCACACCTCGCCTGTCGACTCTTTTCCCCCACCACGATCGATCTACGATCTCGAATAAAGAAACGGCAACTGCCCAGACAGCACCATCGGGTTCGGTCCCTTACTCGGCTGCTTTACTTCGCATAACTTTCCCTGTCGATCGGAGAGCTGTCCAACTTCGTCTAACGCTCCGATACCTCCAGAGTAACTGTTTGACGGTGAAGCCGGTCCGCGCGCCAACGGGCCTTTCCTCCCCCTCACACGCCGGTGACAAGTCGAGCGGCAACCTCCGTCTGGATCATCACAGGACATCTGAACCATGCACATGCTCTCAGAATGTGAAAAAATCCTCGGTGAAGGTCTCCTGCGTTTACCTGCGCAACACAATTATCGATATGGGCCCAAGGCCGAGCGGGACCTACTTGAGCTGCTATTTCGGTCGCTCGTAGGCCACAGCGAGGAGCTCCTGATCCATCTATTCCCCGATGGTACACCCAACGGGCCCTGGAAGTTGGCTGAAGCTCAGGGAGCGCGTGAGGGCGCCGAATATAGCGAGTCTGCGCGGGGCAAGCGATGCGGGCATATTTTCCGGGCGGGAGAGGCGACTTATCGCTGCGTCACCTGCGCGGCCGACGATACTTGTGTTCTCTGCAGCCGATGCTTTGACTCCTCAGACCACACCGGCCATCAATATCAAATCTCGCTATCGTCAGGGAACTGCGGCTGTTGTGACTGCGGTGACGACGAGGCCTGGCGGCTACCGCTCTTCTGCGCCATCCACACCGATAGTGGAAACGTCAAGAGCAAACAGCGCGCAGAGCGACAACTACCTGCAGAAGTGATAGATTCCATTCGTCTAACTATTTCACGGGTTCTCGATTACTTTTGTGATGTCATATCATGCTCCCCCGAGAATCTGCGTCTGCCGAAGACGATAGAAGGCATCAGGCAGGATGAAGAGGCATCCCGCCTGCGACCCGGCTGGTACGGATCGGGCGATCAGGAAGAGGATGAACCTGAATTCGCGCTGATGCTCTGGAATGATGAAAAGCATACCATTCGCGACGTAGCTCACCAAGTCACGCGAGCCTGTCGTGAGCGAGATAGCTTTGGTGTTGCACGGGCTCATGAGACAAATGACATCGGCCGCAGCGTAGTCAAGTATTCAAAAGACCTGCAGCGGTTGTTGGCAGTCTCGAAGATCATCGAGGAGATCAAGGTCACAGTGTCCGTTCGATCTGCCCGCGACACCTTCCGCGAGCAGATGTGCGGTGCGATTGTTGAGTGGTTGGCCGACATTGCTGGCTGCAGCATTCTGGATGACAATGAGATATTCCGCCAAATTATCTGTGAAGAATTGCTCAGTCCATGGCGTAAAGGCAGCGGCGCTTATAATGCCGACATAGGAATGAAGGGCATTGACGATCACCAAGAAACGGAGAACTACCTGCGGGGACCGACTGTCATGCTCACTCTTCCACCCCATGGTCAAATTGTACTTGCCACGACCGATGATGACGAAGATGGCGATGTCGACGATGAAAACGAACAGGACGAGGAAGAGGACTACGTCGAGGCCCACGATGACGCTGACGACGAGGATGACTTGATTGAAATGGAACTTGCCCGTCTCCAAGCCGAAACCACTAACGACGTAGACGAGGATATGGACATGGGTATTGACGAGGAGCTTGCAATGGCTGAACGCATTCTGGCCGGGCTTTCTCGCACACATCCCGTTGCTCCTCGCCCAGCTCCGCAGGCCAATGAGGAACAAGCCGAACAGGATGGACAAGCCGGTACCGCTTCTCATCATGAAGTCGAAAGTCAACCGCCAGTGGAGACATACGTATCAATTCCAAAGACTCCATCGGGTGCTGTCCGACCACCACCTGCGAGGACCGAAGGTCACTGGCAGGTTCGCCCTCCCGCACCAGCTCCTGGACAGAAGCTTGCACCTTATGAGGACTTGTGGCAGCGTACCCGTCTTGACTGGTTGGTTCTTTTCGATCTCCGGTTGTGGAAGAAGACCCGGACAGATTTGCGTGACCTCTATATCAGCACTGTCGTCAACGTGCCTCAGTTCAAACGCATCATGGGCTTAAGGTTGTCGGCTCTTTACACAGCTCTAGCACAGCTTTATCTAATTGCGGATCGAGAGCCGGACCACTCTATTGTGAATCTGTCCTTGCAACTTCTTACGACTCCCTCAATCACCGAGGAGATTGTGCTCCGCGGCAATTTCCTCACCAAGGTCATGGCCATTCTCTACACCTTCCTGACTACAAGACAAGTGGGCGAGCCTCAGGCAGTGAATCCGAATGCCACGCTCGCTTTTGATGCTGGATCTGTTACAAACAGACGACTTTACCACTTCTTCCTCGACCTCCGTTATCTGCTGCAGTCTGAGTACGTCCAGCATCGAGTCCGGACGGAGGAACAGTACTTGCCTCAATTCTTGGATTTAGTGAAACTATCTCAAGGCATCTGCCCCAACGTTCGTGCGGTTGGCGAGCACGTTGAGTACGAGACCGATGCCTGGATCAGTGCATCGATTCTGATGCGAGAAATCAATCGTCTCTGTCGACAACTTTGTGAATCTTTCCGAAACCCTGAATCCGATGGCGGTGACCATCTTTTGCGAGCCATCAAGACGAGCGCCTTGACTACGATCATTCATTCGGCTGGCGTGGAACGCAAGCGCTTCGATCAAGCCGAGATCAAAGAGGAAGTCAAATTCAAGACCTTGCAGCCATTTGATTTTGAGATCGGCTCATCTGGTGAGGTGCCCTGTCACCGTGTCGTCGAGTTTGCTGTCGAAAAGGGCTCAATCAGCTTCCATCACGCGCTACACTACACCCTGTCCTGGCTGATTGAATGCGGTCGGGGCATGAGCAGTGAAGTGGTGCGGGGAGCCCTGTTTGACGCTGCTCAAAGCGCCAGGGATGAGCTTCATGCGGCGAAATATGCTGGCAAGCCTATTGATGACAGTCTCCTTGCTCTTGGGCCCGAGGATCTTCTGTTGACAATGTTTGACTATCCATTGCGAGTTTGTGCCTGGCTGGCTCAGATGAAGGCCGCAATGTGGGTTCGAAACGGTCTCAGCCTTCGTCATCAAGCATCCCAATACCGCGGTGTCTCATCTCGAGACTTTGCATACTATCGCGACATCTTTTTGCTGCAAACGGCGCTGGTCACTTGTGATCCCAGCAGGGTTCTCGCATCCATCGCCCACCGATTTGGCATGGTCGATTGGATGTCACGGAACTATATGCCGCGCAGCGGCTTCGAGGACACGCAGATTGTCGATGTTGCCGAGGAATTTGTTCATCTCCTAGTCATCCTGTTGACTGATCGCACTTCCTTGACGGCCATCGATGACAGCTCTTATCTGACCAAGGAGAACATCAGTCGTGATATTGCTCATGTCCTTTGCTTCAAGCCTCTGTCATTCTCAGATCTTTCCACTCGTCTGAGTGACAAGCTGCTGGATTCCGACATGTTCCAGGATGTCCTTGAAGAGGTTGCCAACTTCCGCCCTCCTGAGGGTCTCAGTGATTCCGGAACCTTTGAACTGAAGTCGGAATACTTCGACCTCGTCGATCCTTACAGCGTGCACTATACCAAGAACCAGCGAGACGAAGCCGAGAACATTTACAAGGAATGGATGGCGAAGAAGACGGGCAAGAAGGCTTCTGACATTGTTTACGAGCCCAAGCTTCGGCCTATCACTTCCGGTGTCTTTTCGGATTTGCCTCGCTTCACGGGTACCATACTCTTCGCACAGCTTGTTCACCAGTGTCTTGAGTACATTGTGTCCTTCAAGGAGTGTACTCCTGCCATTCCGCCGACTCGAGTGGAGACCTTCCTTCAGGTCATCCTTCATCTTGTACTTGCTGCAGTGCTCGAGGACGACACTGAAGATGGCAGTATGGATAGGGAGCCAAGCCAATCCTTCAACTTGCATGCCATGTCCAAGACCCGTGAGATCAAGGCTGGAAACTTGACCATCGTCGGCCTTCTTGAGAGAATCTCCGTCACTCCGGAATTCTCTGCATGTGGCCCCAAGATTCGTCACATTCTCAAGCGTCTGTGGCAGAAGCGTCCTCAGACCTACACATCTGCAACAGCCTCCCTCAGATTCCCCTTCGACCGGATTGATACCAGTTCTCCCGCCATTGATAATGACAATGAAAAAGAAATCAAGAAGAAGGCGGCGTTGGAGCGCCAGGCGAGGGTAATGGCACAGTTCCAGCAGCAGCAACAGCAGTTTCTAAACACCCAAGGCGACATTGACTTTGGCGAGGAGGACTTTAGCGACTCGGAAACCGAGGTGCAGACTCCTCAAGAGTCAAAAGTATGGAAGTACCCCAGTGGTACCTGTATCTTCTGCCAGGATGAAACCAATGATTCAAGGCTGTACGGTACGTTTGCCTTGATTCAAGACAGCACGATCCTGCGGCAAACAGACATCCGGGACCCAGACAGGATTCGCGAAGCACTGAAGACTCCGACTAGTCTGGATAGATCCGCCGATCACGTTCGACCATCTGGTGTTTCTGGTGAGAATCGCACGACCATTCGACGGCTGGATTCCTCTGGGGGTGAGGTAATCAGCGAGAAGGTTGGCCTCAGCAAGGGATTTAACCCGAAGAGTACTTTGCGGGGCCCTGTGACAACTGGCTGCGGCCACATCATGCATTACTCGTGCTTTGACGTCTACTATACCGGCACACAAAGGCGACACAGTCAACAAATTGCTCGCCATCATCCAGAAAACATTGCGCTCAAAGAGTTTGTGTGCCCGCTGTGTAAGGCACTTGGCAACGCGTTCCTACCAATTACTTGGAAGGGCAAGGAAGAGTCCTACCCCGGTGCTTTAAACACCGCTCAGCCGTTCGATGAATGGATTGCTACAGGGCTGAAAAGCGCTTTGCACCAGACACAAAACTTCCCTGTTCTCATGGTAGAAAAGGAGAAAGCATACCCCCATCCATATGCGGAACTTTTCAACGACTACTTGTCGAAATCCCTCACGCCTCCCCTGTCTTCGAAGATCGGACAGCTCACTTTATCTCCGGTGCCTTCAACCGGGCCATCCCATCCATTAGCCTCGGTCTCACGCCTTGCTATGCCTGGAATTTACCCAGCTGGCGAGGAGATGGCACCGATCAGTCCTTTGCAGCAGGTATCCACACCATCGGATAGCCCGATGACGGAACTTCTCCAAATTTACAAACGCCTGAAGAAGACAATCAAACTCAACCACATCAGCTCAATTTTTAATAACAGTCCCGATACTGTGATCAGTGATGACTTGGTCCACATTGATTCGCTGATTCGAAGCTTTGGCTTCAGTATCTCCGCTGTCGAAATCGCGCAGCGCGGAGTCGAGTCCGAGCCCGGGTCAACTCTTCTGGACAAGATTCCATCGCTGACTTTGACCCATCTCCGTATATTGGCAGAATCAGCGATGACCTACGCAGCTGTGGGTTGTGTTCACTCCAATAGTGGCCCCAAGAGTCGTCCAGCCCTTGAATTTCAGGAAATGCATCGACAGAAGCTCTGCCAGCTGCTTGCCGGGCATCCTTGTTTGAGCGGGACGCCACTGCTCAATGATGTGAGAAACATTGAGCCTCTCCTCGCCATGGATACCTTTGTCTTCTTGGCAGAGTGCTCCCTCGCATTGTTGCCGGTCCTACGCATTGATGTGCGCCATCTCGTGCAAATGTGCTATGTGGCTGAGATTGTGAAGGTCGCTGTCACATTCATTCTGTGGCCCTTAGGTCTTAAGGAGGAACTGGCGAGCCAAGGTGAAGCGGATCTCGCCGGTGTTGACGTCTCTGACGATCGGTACAATGTGACGAGACATTTCTTTGATTCAATTGTCGCGGAACTCAAGGCCAATTCCGTCGGTCGTGCCGAAGGATCTTCATTCCCTGCCGAGAGTGGCTATGTGAAGGATGGTGAAGAATCCGCCACGCCCAATGTGATCGTCGCCCTTCGCCGACTCCTTGCTAGCTATGCTTTGACTTTCTTGCGAAAATCAGTGATCTTGCTGCATGTGCAGCACGGTGTTGATTTCCCCAACACGGGCTTTACTGATATGGGCTCTTCAGAGCTTGATCGGCTGACCAAGGCTCTCAGCTTGCCTACACTCGATGAGATCCTGATGTCTATCAGTCCAGCCAGGAAGACCAACAGTCCGTTTGACGCGGTTATCTCCGGATGGATCTTCCACTGGAATGCCTCGCGATCGGGTATTCGCTTCGAGGATCACCGACTATGGCCCAGTCTCCCTCATCCGAGTATCTTCGAGCTTGTCGGCCTACCAAAATACTTTGATAGTCTTATCGAGGAGGCCAACAAGAGGCGGTGTCCGAACTCGAAGAAGGAGCTCAGCGATCCAAGTATTTGCCTCTTCTGTGGTGACATCTTCTGCTCACAGGCGGTTTGCTGTATGCACAACAAGCTAGGCGGATGTAATCAGCACCTGCAAAAGTGAGAAATTTCACCCTTGAAAATTGCTCAGATCTTCGCTAATCTTTCTCTTTCTCACTTCAAACAGGTGCGGCAAGAACATCGGTCTATTCATCAACATTCGCAAGTGCACTGTGCTTTATCTGCACAATCACAACGGTTCATGGCACTACGCCCCTTACCTTGACCGCCATGGCGAAGTTGATCCTGGCCTGCGCCGAAACCGTCAGCTCATTTTGAACCAGAAGAGATACGATCGACTGCTACGTGACGTATGGCTGTCCCATTCTATTCCTGCTACGATTAGTCGCAAGCTTGAATCAGAAATGAACAACGGTGGTTGGGAAACCATCTGATGAACGATGTCGATGATGGAAAATCGTGTTTCTTTACATTTACGTTTCTTTGCACGTCTTGTACATTTCTTCTTTCACCCGATTGATTGAGCGTGCATTTGTATCTCGAGGGCGATTGCGAGCTTTCTGCGCCGGTCTATTGTACCTTGGTTTCATTTGTACATTGAATTCACTTACCATTCACTTTTTGTCTCGAAGAATACTAGGCCGTCTACCTCGACGGGTACATAATCATCTACCTGCTTGGTCTCCTACGGTGCTCGCAAGGTCTTGGCAGCATACGCAAAGAGTGCCTTCATAAAGAGCCCGAAAGGATTGACCGGTTTTTGAGGCCAAAACCGCGTGACCACTTTTTCGTTTATACCTGCTTTTTTGTAAACCTCTACACAACTCTAGTTGGAAATTCGGCAAAGTCTACTCCGGATGCTGACTCAGGCCCTGCGGGATTTCGTGTTAGGCCCATCTTGCATTCCTGGCTAGCGGTCGAGGTCGTGCCGAGGTTATTTTCAGTAAATCGTGCTGTCACTGTGATATCTGTGCTGCGGCGCAACTACCCGTCACTCCGGATGCGATAAGGTTATATCTTATCGGCCGCCAAGGCGGATATTCTCAGCTCAAAATTGACGTTGACATCAGCTGACCTTCTTGATACTTAACACAAGACAGCAGAACGCCATGAATAACGAACAATTTCGGCGACTTCTCGCCGACAACTTATCGGAATCCAAATCACAAGGTCAAAAAGACACGTCACCGCGAAATGCATCGAGGGGCGGTGCCACTCCGAGCGCGATGTTGGGATCGCGAATGCGCTCAAGCATCCCAATGACTCCGTACGTCAACCCTATCTCTACCTCAGCTGTCACGATACTAATCAGTTGCTTTCACAGGCGCTCTGTGTCCGGCGTGGACTTTGCCAAACAACTTGCGGAGCAGCGTCGGGAGAATGATCCTCATCCCGCAAAGCGATTCAAATCGTCTGCCGCGCCAAAGGGCAGCAAATTACCTTCCGGGTATCGGGACCGCGCACAGCTCCGGAATGCAGATGGAGATCAAGAGGAAGATTTACAAAAGCGGGTCAAGGCACTCGAGGAAATGGTGAAGCTCGGCCAAATCGACCAGGCCACTTTTGATAAGCTGTGCGCCGAGCTTGGAGTTGGTGGAAACACAGAGAGTACCCATATGGTCAAAGGACTTGACTGGACGCTATTAAAACGAGTCCGTGCTGGTGAGGATATCACAAAAGCGCCGGAGAAGCCGCAGCCTACTGTGACTGAGGAAGCTCCGTTTGCCGAGGAGGACATAGATGAAGCTTTCGAGAGGGTAACGGAGGAGAAAGGCCAGGAAGAGGTCAAAGTCGCACCTAAGGGGAAGAAGGAAAAGAAGGGAACCATGGCGCCACCTCCACCCCGTCCAAAGACGCGAGACGAAATATTGAGGGAGCTTAAGGCTAGTCGAGCCGCTGCTAAAGTGCCGCCGCCAGCCCCGGAGCCAGCACTGGGCTCCAAGTTCAAGAAGGTCGCCGATCGAAAGCCCGAGAAGAAACGATTCATAGAATCTGATGAGAACGGTCGACGACGAGAAGTACTCTTGATAACCGACGCCGACGGTAACACGAAGCGGAAAGTGCGTTGGCTCGATAAACCGAACAATCCGCGTGGCACGCCGTCATTGCCCATGCCAGACAAAGACGCTCAACCACTCGGAATGGAGGTCCCTGCCGAATTCGCCGTCCGGGCAGCTCCAGAGGAGGAAGACGACGATATCTTTGCCGGTGTGGGTGCAGACTACGACCCGCTTGCCGGTATCGAGCAAGAGGATGACTCCTCGTCTGATGAAGAGGGCGAGTCCGTATCTAAACCGTCTGCGCCAGCTGTCAAGGATTCCAAAGACACCGAATCAAGTGATCTGCAACCATCACGGCCACGCAATTACTTTGCAACCAGCACTTCCGCTACTGTCGACGAGGAAGTGGAGGACCGCTCCAATCCTCTCACGAGGGATCCAAACATATTGGCTGCTATCAAACGAGCCGCTGCTCTCCGGCAAACTTCTCCCTCGGGGAAGGCGACTCGGAGCTCTCCGCGGAAGCATCTCTTCGTCAGAAGAGGTTCCTCGAGGAAGCTCGTCGTCGGGACGCAATGGATGCTGCAGATATGGATATGGGATTCGGGGGGAGCCGTATTGAGGATGGCGAAGACGATGACAATTTGTTGTTGGACTTTGACGGTCAGGAACGCGGGGGTAATAAACGGAAACGCGGACCCAAGAAGAAGAAGGGTGACAAGAATAGTGTTAATGACGTGATGCGCGTGCTTGAGGGAAGGAAGAAGGATGGTGAATGAACAGCCAGACTGAGTGCCCGGTTATGCATCAGTCCAATCGAAATCTTCCTCGTCACCGATGGTCGATGGTTATCGTGCATCACAGTTTTTTGTAGACTCTGGACGTCATTATCCATAAAGGAGAAGCGTCTGGGTTGATTATCACGCAAGCTAGTCTATGAATGTCTTCGCAACGCCAGACTATCCATGCCTCTCATATGTAGTCGACTGCTTCCATAGAAGACTCCATTTTGAACTTTGGCGACTTCACGATGACTGCCTCAAAGCCCAGTATGCTGCCTCAATCCCGTTTCTGCTTGGTCTTATGTAAGTCTACAATGCTCATGATACCTTGAAGAGTTTCGATGGCCTGCACGCACTTCAGTGGATGGTCTCTCATGCTTGGGCTTCACAACATCCAAACAGAAAGAACCCTTGTAAACGAAACCTCCGTACCACATTTAGAAGCCTTCGTGAGAATGTCGTTGGAGACGCAATGATACTGGTTCCTCGTAGTCCCTCGCTCCTGGAAACCCCAGCTTGATCATCCAGCGTTGCTCTGTACTAGAACTGGCGACTTCAGGAGACTCTGCGGCTAAGAACACATCTGACATCAGGCAGCACGGCTTAATATAAGACTTCGTTTAAATCGCATTATTCCTATGCCAAATGTTGCCATAGACCTGTGCTGTGCAACTGGCAGCATGATACAATCTGATCATTCATGTTGTTTACCTGTCTCTGTTGATCAACAGTAAAACACGCTCACACGTGTAGATACCGTGGCTTCCCTTCAACATGGACTAGTCGTCCTAGGTAGCAGGCCCCAGCGTGAGGCCTGATATCCATATCCAGACTCGGCAGAATCGTACCTTCCACAAAATCATTGAAGAAATGTTTGCTCTAGCGTGTGTCACGCCCTCCCTGAGAGGTATAAATACTGCCTCTTCGCCCTCCTTCTTTTCTCTTTCTTCAACTTCTCTTCCTCATCTCACCTCACTTCACTTCATCCAACTTTCCCCTTCATCCTTCACCATTTTATTCCATCTCACCCATCCCTCGCCTTGGATGTCGACATCGCCTCACGATATGAATGTCTTCAACAGATGCAGCCTCTTGGGACAATCATCATGTCCAGTCCTTGACTGAAGGTAAGATGGCTTGTGCACCTTAGTGGTTGGCAGGTCGGACGGGGTCGCAGGTTTCCTTACCAGCATCGACGCGTAGTTTGTCAACATTGCTGACGTAGGTCTCTCCTACGCAGGTCTTCTTCGGTTCCAGCACATGTTGCCTGGCGGTGCAGCACACATCACCACATCACAAAAAGGTAAGATGGCTTGTGCACCTTAGCGGTTGGCAGGTCGGACGGGGTCGCAGGTTTCCTTACCAGCATCGACGCGTAGTTTGTCAACATTGCTGACGTAGGTTCTCTCCTACGCAGGTCTTCGCGATTTCGACTCGAGCATATTCTTCTTATGGCACGCCATCCATCATCATCTCACATCAAGGTAAGATGGCTTGTGCACCTTAGCGGTTGGCAGGTCGGACGGGGTCGTAGGTTTCCTTGCCAGCATTTTGACATGCAGTTGGTCACATTGCTGACGTAGGTTGATCTCCTGCGCATGTTCTCATCAGCTCAAGCATGTGCCATTAATCATGATACATCGCATTATGGGGAGCTGAGGTGTCCTGTGGACCTTGGCGGTTGGCCTGGTCAGACGTCGTCTCAGGTTTTCTCACTAACCTCGACGCGAATTTTGTCGTTTTGGTTGACGGATTGTCTTTTCGTACTCGGGTCTCGCTTGGTTAAAGTGCTTTCTTCAGAGCATGAAGCAACTATTGTGAGTGAACTCTCTCGGACAAAGGTGAGACGTTCCGGGTAGTTCGGTGGTTGATCTGTCGGACAGAAAGTTGGTCTCTCTGACCAGGTTCGCCTCATACGTTGCTAGTGTAGGGGTAGTTCTTTATTTGTGGGCATGCGATGCATGGCATCCTAGTCGATGTAGCGATGGAATCACGGCGTCTTCTGTTTCATTGGTCAGTATGGTTCAACTTGAATGACGAGGTCTGGTTGGCTTTCTCAATGGACATGTCAGAACAGGTCCATTGCACTTCACTAAGAGGCCTTCACCGGAAGATTTTGTAGACAGCGCATTCTTTTGCTGCCACGTGGGCTCCAATCCTATCATTGACCTTTTACGATGAAGGTTGCCAATGTGTGTGGGGTCCACTACCTATTCAGACTGAGTTCCGACTCTGAAAACGGAGACAGGTGTTTTGAAACTCTCATCGGTCAAAAAAACCCACATTAGTCTCCTATGAAAATTTGTTGTCTGGATGCTATGCAATTCTTGAGTCTGGACCCTGAATGAGTGGATGGTCCCGGAAAGGGTGGCTTGTTGGAATGCAAATGAGTGCTTCGGATATGGCATGACGGGATCACATGATTGACCCGTGTCAGTCCAACTGACTCCAATAGAGCTGGATCTACTATGATTATATCTAGAGTGCGATATTTGAATCAGTTCAGAGTCAAATTATAAAAATACCTGAGTAGATCTTTAATGATGAGGTAACCCTACCTACGAATTTTATGTCAATGTCTTGGCACATCGGGTGATGGAAACCCATCCGTGGCCTGCTTCACCTGTGATCCCCGGACGTGGGCGTGGGTTGATCAAATAGCTGTCATTGATACCGAGAACATCGATTATGAGGCCTTATGGCCGTTTACATGGGTTTCTGGGTACTCTACGCTCTTAGCGAATGGCACCTTCTTCAGGGGTACGTAAGATTGAGCCCTACACTGAAGCCCTTTGTTGATCAATACCTGTTTGCACCGCTGAGCTGGAAGTACAGCCCTGAGCCCATAGGGTCAGGAAGATAGTCAGGAATATTTTCTGAATGAAGTTCCTCGAATGACCATCTAAGGAGACTAATTAGATTGAAGGCCCGTCGGTGTTTTATGTAGACTGCCAAACCTGGAGTCCTGGACTCTTACCCCCAATAACCCTCCAGGCTGTTGTAGCTACAATGAAGCAAAGACAACAGCCCAGAGCGCTGGCTCTCTAAGCTTCCTGCATAAATGTCTCGAATACAATACCATCTTTTCTGGGTGCACTAAGGTTATTAGCCGCAGTACCATGTCTTGCCGAGAAAGATGCACAGAGGCAGTCGCGAATTGGACAACCTTTGTACCATTGTATGAGAAGTATATAATATCCAGGGACCAGGGACTGTTCGTACCTACCAGAGCTTCCGCGTGAGGCTTTCAAAAAGACGATTTGCTTAGATATATATCGGGCGGCGGAACCACCATCACTAGAAGGCTGGATGATTTCCCCACTGGAGTCAACACCAACCACATGGAGTAGAAACCTTGTTTCAATCCTCTGCTCTTTTCATTTCACCTACTGGGATCTACAGAAGATGTCCATGTACATAACATGTCTCGACGAAACTGCTCAAGTCATTTCCCAGCTACCGACAGTGGAAGGTTTCACAGGTAATAATCACCGCAATGCCCGGACAGGCGTATATCGAGGCGATCAGCACATTTTCGATGGGTTGTGACCTTGCCTGCTAGAAAATATGGTTTGACAACATAGCGCCAAGTTTTGGTGGGTGTATATCAATCAGTACCAAGTGGTCGAGCAGTAACTCGATTATCCTGTCTTCCTTGGTCTAGTGGTCATGATTTCCGCTTGTCACTACATCTGATAAGCGCGGGAGACCGGGGTTCGATTCCCCGAGGGAGAGATTCTTTTGTGGACGATGTGCTTTTTTTTGACGCCCGATTACGGTCGAAAGGTCTTGTTGGGAAACATCTTTTGACTCAGGATAATGAATGGCTGACTTCCGACAGAATCATTGAGATCACCCCCATAGATATATCTCATTCTGCGTTCACCCGTGCGGCGACACTGCTTGAGGGCTATCGACTCCCAGTCTGCCTTGGTATATTGTGACTAGCCTGGGAAATGTACCGTTTGTCCATCCAATCTAAGTACACAAACTCCAGGGATCTTATAGAGGCTCAATGCTTATGTCTATGTTTTCCTTCCTTTTCAATTCACCTTCACCAGGGCGTGACTATGCAATGGTCAGCGTCCTAGTCAACAAAGCCATGTGGTCCAGGCACGTGCCGTTATTCTACGTGTGATCCTTCAGTCCTCCCGTACTATGACTCTCCAGTGGTAAACAAATAACAGGTTCACCAGTGTAGATCGCATATTTTGAGGACTGGTTGCATCATGTTCAACTGTAGCTGACCTAAAGACGTGGCTATACTCGATATGGTCGATCAGACCGACAACGTCTAGCAGTCTACTATAGTCACACAGACCCTTCGTCTTATCACACGGAATGTGGAGTACAGCTACACGTGATACGGACCCCCTGACGCGCCATCAAGATGACGACGCATCTTGCCGCATTTCAATTGTAAGAGCTGGAGAGGCACTCGAGGTCTTCAGATCAACTCGTCTACCTGACACCTGGACAAACCAGCTCCTGCAGACCTGATCCAAGTCTCATCATCAAAAGTGAAACATTGCAAGGACGCAAGATTGAGCCCAGTCGGATGACGATCAGTCCGCGAGCCTATCGGCTGAACCGTGCGGAGACCCTTGCGGTTCCTGTTTAATGCTCCTGTAGGGTCAACGGCCGCCCCGAAGACCAAGCTTATCTGGCCCCCGCCAGCGGCAGCTCTGGTTCGACTCTTCTACATCCGACCCGCTCGTTGATCAGAATGGGGAATCTGGATGGACAGTCTGCCACGTCAGACAGATCGACTGTAGGGCGGTCATCATCAACTGAGCACCTGCAGGGAGCATTGACATCGGTTGATGGAAAAGAAGAGGCCGGGCCCGATGTGTTTGAAAGACGAGGCTCCGATGACACCGAGAATGGAGGCGATGCACAAGGCGAGGAGGGGTTTGTCCTCTCACGTAGTGTGCAAGACCCGTCAGAGGAGCTTCCGATTGAGCTCGTGAGCTTGACAGATCGGTCGGTCAAAGAAGAAGCACCTTCATGACACACTGGGTGATGCTGACGATGTTGCCTAGTTTCGTCAACTCTTTGAGTGCCAAAGTACACAACTCGCCTCCAACGATCGACAAAATATCCTCCATGTTCCAGGTCTTTTACAGCCGCGCAGAATCTCATATCGCTACCCATATCTCGACACTGGCCTCCCGCATCAATCGCGATCCACAACCCCGCCCTCAAATCAAGTCGAGAGGGAGTGCACTGTCGGTGTTGACCAGCAAACGCTCTCAAGATGACTTTGGACAAGCGACCAGTGGGCGCCAATTGCTGACCGCGGAAGAGGTAGCCCAGAGGCGAAAAGCACGCAAGGCCCTTGAATTCAAACGTGCGGCGCTGGAGGAGGCTGCGGAGCGGAGAGTGTGTGAGCAGGTATATGACAAGATCTGGAGACACAGAAGTACCCTTGACGATGTGCGGGATGAGAAGTTGCGCTCAAAGACAGCAGCGCTCATGCTTGTCGGAATCGATCTGAAGGACCTAGGCGTGGAGATTAATATGGATGCCATTGAGGAGAGGAAAAGACAGGAAGCCAATGATTTCCTGGCTCAGGCCAGGAATCATCTGACCCAGATGAATGAGCCCAAGTATCCCTTGGGAAAACTTCAGCAGTTGGCTGCCGCCCATAAGGCGATCGTCGATGCCCTCACGAAACTCCTTCCTTCGTCTTCGTCGGCAGATGAGATTTTACCGACGTTGATTTACTGTCTCATTACATGCCCGCCTGAAGGGATCGATATTGTTAGCAACCTGCTTTTCATGCAGCGATTTCGCTCTTCGACCAAGATAGACGGTGAAACCGCCTACTGTTTGACGAATTTGGAAGCCGCAATCAGCTTTTTAGAAAATGTTGAGTTATCCAGCCTGCGTGCAGACGAAACGCAAGAAGGGCCTACCAAAACTCCCAGTGAAGGTCCAACCCCGTCATCAGAGCGAATTGATCCGTTCCGACCAAAATCCGAACGTACTTCGGCGTCGGTGACGCCTGTTTCTGCCGTCTCCGAAATGGCGAAGCCCCAAGCAAAAGAGCCGGTCTCTTCTACTTTGCCTCGTCCCCCCCCCCCCTTGCCCCTCAGCAACGCCGCCTGAGTAACTTGTTCCAACCACCAGCCAGAGTGCTTGAGGCAGCGAATGATGCAGTCCGTAACACCGCCGATCAAAGCCTCAAAAACATTGGCGCTACTCTAGACAACAGCTTCAATTTTCTCTTCGGTCGTCTGAAGGAGATGCAGACCACATCTGGACCCAATGCCAATGGCTCCGAGTCACTCCTCCCCAAGACTCTTGCTGAAGCCCGCCGCTTAGTCGCGAATCCACCCGCGAATCCAAATCTTACACCGGAAGACATCGAGTCTCTCAACGCTCTTTCAAAGGAGGAGGCTGCTCGCAATACCTCACGTAGCGCAGGCCTGGCAAGTGGAGGAAGAACGCCCCGTGAACGAAGTACCGACAGTGCACGAACTCAAACAAGTGGCAGGAAATCAGTCTCTGGATCCGTTCGAGATGAGCAGGTGCAGACTCCAGCCGCAGCCTCTAGCCCCAACCCTCTGGACTCGATGCGCAACTTTGGCAACACACTGAATCCCCTCAATCACATCCCCGGAATGATCAAGAATTTCGGCCGGGCGACACCCGAGACCCCTAATCCACGTGCGCTGTCACCTGCCGCAATGGACCGCTTGAAGATCTCGCCAGCCTCGACAGACAATGCCGTCAGTCCCCTCGCAGGGTCTCCTTCCGTTCAAATTGATCCACCTATCCAGCGACTTCTTGATACTCGGGATGCGCGAGACCTACGTCTTGGGGATGTCGCAGCCCTACTGGAAGATTACAAGAGATTAGCGGCGGCGCTCACCCGTTTGAATGAGGCATCTCGCTGAGAGATTCCACGCTGGGCGCAACGGACCGATATGTCCTGTAAACCAGGCTTGAATTGTATTCCTATATTGTATGCTATACTTTGTGTCGAGCGACCTTTTCCAGGCCTGGTCTGTCTCTTATTTTTGGGATGATTAACACAATTCATTAAGGGCAATGCTTAGTGATACATCATGGCTTCTGAAACTGTACATATCATGAAGATCGAGAATTCATACCCTTCTAACCGTACGAGGCTCCATTCAGCGGTATCGGTATCCTGCACGAAAGAATAAAGAACCAAGAAGTTAGAATTCTCGTAGCCCAACAAGTTAAGGAAGTGCGATTTGACTAAGGGTATTCGACTTTTCGGAATGGACGTTTTCGGAGATATCATGGGAAGACTGGGGGGCCAAGAGCAGAACATGGTACGATTAAAGACTGAGCGCAGTAATCTCAAGATTGAGCCAAGGCGCGGACGATGGCTCAGAAAGAGAGGAACTCTGTAATTCAGGTGCTGCGACCACGTAAGACTTCAGCGCCTCCGGTTCTCATTTCATTCAATTTCTCCGATATCTCAGAGTCCTGAGCCTCGACAAGTTCATGGCGACGTCTGATCTCGGCTTCAAAGACCGCAGCGGTTTGTCGTCGTGCGCGTCGTAGCTTCCTCATCTCGGTGAGCAAGTGGCTGAATCGGTCGATCAGCTGGTCGCCGCAATCTTCCCACTCTTCAACAGACAATTGAGTCAAATAGGCCTGGCGCTCTTCGTCTGTGAGCCGAAGAAGTTGGAACAAAGCGTCGTCTGGTGAGTGGTTGTTGGATAAAAGGCTGGCGCCTGGAGGTAGTGAGGGCGACTTGGCGGGAGGGGAAGGGACGGGGGTTGGAGCCTTGTCGAATGGTTCGGCCTGGAGGTCGGTAAAAGATTTTTGATATAAAATCTGTGGGGGGTAATCCGCCTCGAGTTGGCGTTTTCGGGTCTTGATTACTGTATTTCTTCGACCCCGACTGGTTGAGGTATGTTGATTTGAATATGGGATATGAGTCATCTCTTCAACCTCCCGGTCCAGCTCGGATTGATCCAGGTCTGAGAAATTGGTCATATCATAGTCGTGGGGAGAGTGCGGACTATGTCTTCTGCTATCGATACTGTCGATGCGAATTGTTTCGTCTTCGCCGTGTGGAAGATGAGTGTCGTTCTCACTTGGATCAAGTGTGCGAAACGTGGAGGCCATGCTCGTCATTCGCCCACCTTGAGGCGGTGGCTCAGAGCCATGGCGTTGAGACTCTCTGCGAGTGGGAGATATGTCGAGTTGTTCTAGTAGGGAGGGCTTTGGTGGACTGAAGCGCGTTCTTGGAGTGCCCGAGTTGTTGCGTGGAAGAGTGATCTTCTTCGGACCGGGGGGTGGGAGCAAATGGCCCAGTTTGCGAGGTTGAGCATCAGCAACGTGGTTAGCATGCACTGGCTGACGAGCTACATGTTCCACTGGGCTTGAGACCTGTGTTGGTCTCTTACTTGCAGACCAAAACTGCTCAAGTCGCTTTCTCAATGGCTCCTCTCCAGCTTGATTTTTCTTTTGAGGAGGATACCATTCATTCGAATCTCTGGCCTCGTTTGCAGGCATCGTCTCTTGGGCTGCTGCTGGTTTTCCTTGCTCTGGAATGACATCGGTCATCTCATCGTCTCCTCCGATTGACGAAGTCAGTTGACTGGCTGTATCTTCACCGTCGTCAGAGGCGTCAAAACCAGCCTTCTTCAGAACTTTATCGCCGAGCCCCCCAAAGAAGGATGATCTTTCAGGACGGTGCGTTGGCCGTGGTAAATGCGAAGGCCGCGGCGACGCGGGGCCTGGGTTCCCATTGTTTGCTGTTACAGCTTGAGCCTGACGGTCATCAAGCCCAAATACGCTGGTCCCAGCAATGGTTGAGTCGTCAATGGCCTCGACATCAGTATCAAACGCATCCCGCTTGCCCCCTCCCTTCGATGCAGGTGGAGGTGCATTCCCAGCAAGATCGCGAGAAAAGTCTGAAGGTATGGGAGATGGCTGGAATCCACGGCCGAGACCTAGTCCATTGCCAGTCACTGCAGGTTCATTGAAGTAGTTTTGGGGTATCTCCACTTTTGCCTGTTCAGCCCGCAGTTGGCGTTGAGACGGGGGTAAGGCGCCCGCCACGCGAGGTTGGCCAACTTCCCTAGAGTGGACAAAGTCACCAACTCCCATGTCGGGCAAATGAGCGGAGGCCTTGCTCTCAATGCAGCTTGCAAGATCAGACTGCCACCACAAACTTCGGTCGTCAAATTGTTGAAAGGGTATTCCGTGCTGGATCCGATCACCGACGCGAGGGAATCACGTAGTCACGTGAGACTGTTGTTCATACATTCAACCGCATGTGCCCTGAAGAAACCACCCTTCACATTGGGACGAAGAGGATGACCTCGAGCGCGGAGATCTTCATTTTTTAATTCAAAATACTCTTTTCCCTCCTGCCAAAGCGAACCTTACACTAGCAGTCTAGCTCGGATGCGTATTACACTTGTCAGGTGAAATCCTCTGGTGGGCATTCAAAGCGCACTCGAACACTGAAGGTTGGTAAAGAGTACATAAATTGTCGACCTTGTCCTTGGAAATACTATGTGCAATGTGCATCACTGAAGGACAAGTGGGGAATGGCTGTGTCTCATCATCGTAAGGTCATTAAGCAGATTGCAAATCTTCTTCGAGGTGCAAATGTTCCAAATTGTAGGCGACTCCTCGAGCGCGCTTCTGTGACTTCTCAAGGAAGGCTTCTGCTTTCCTAATTTCCCTTTCTTTTTGTTCCAAAGAAATCCTGTGTTGATGACGTGCTTCAAACTCTGTCGGCAGATGATCTGTGAGCATGGCCTCTGGGTCGTCATGGTGTGGACTCTCTGGTAACGTCTCCAACGATGAGACGAGCAAGTCAGCTACCCAAAGCGACACCATGCCGCGCAACTCCAACAATTCTGCCGAGTCGGAATATGGAGGAGTACCAAGAAGCATGTCCATGCGAGTCGCGATTCTCTGCGCTTCTTCAAGCTCCCGCTTTCGTATTTCTGCGACGCGGGTGGCTTTCGTGTTCGATGTGCGATGATCAAGGTCAATAGACGAGGCCTCGTCTTCGGAGAGCTCGTCCGATGAATCGCCTGGTTCAGCGGCAACAATGTTCCTCGCCACCTGACTCTCTTCTTGACTGACGTAAATCCATAATCCAAACATTGCAGGATAGAAAGTCAAGGCAGACACAGCATGAGGGGCGCTTTTGGAATATGGGTGATTCAAGATCAGCCTCTCATAGTATTCTTTGGCTTCCTCGAAGCCTTGGCGGGTAAAAGAGAGCACTGGCCGTTCCGTGGTTGCAGATGCGGATGCGGTGTCCTGAATATTTGAATTTAACTGGGACAATTGCTGTTGTCCACGACGCAACAGGATCTCGGCTCCTACCCCCCACCGACCTTCGTTACGGACATCCATAGAAAGGCCATGGAACTGCTCTCTCAGAATCAAGCCCCACGCCCGACCGGCTCGAACGTAATCTCTTTGAAGGAGGCACTTGTGTAAGATGGCGGTCAAGACGGATAAATGCTGGAGCCGAATGGTGCCTTGGTGAGCCGCGGATTGGGGAGGGTACACGGGATCACGTAGTGTCGAAAGGGCGTGCAGATGATGGTTTAGCAGATTCTTGGAGTGCTTGGATGGTTGTTCCTCTCTTGCTGGTCCATGAGGGAAATTTCCCCCAGGCAATTCTTGGTCGAAAGTAAGTCCAGCGACCCGATATTGATGCGACTCGTTCGGTGTCAAGATCAGCGACGGACCCGCAGAAGCAGATTCTCCGGCCGAAGTTGCATCTGTTGCATATGCGTCTTCGCCATCCTCGTCGGTCCAGTCGATACTCTTCTTGCGTTTGCGACGATCATATTGCGCGACTCGAGTGCTCGTGGGCTGCAGCCAAGGCGGTAGGGGTAGCGAAAAGAAGGAGGCCGACAAGACCGGTGCCATGTAATCAGCAAGGCGCCCGTCACATGGAGGGCGCCTCAAGTATATTTCAAATTAGGACGTAGGACGTAGGAACTGTATCAGCTTGCGCTCTTGCCAGTGCCAGGCTGAGTAGTCGGAAAGCTTGATCACCGAGGAACGGAAAGTTTGCGGACTCTCCAGTCTTCTTTATCAAGCGTACTACCGCATAAAAACAGACACGGCGTTAATTTTGTGGAGAGTGATCCTCACAGTAGGAAGGCCTCCAGATGACCAAGAAAGCCCTCAGGGAGCTAAAGCTTCAGGTTGGGAACGACTTGCTCGTAGATCGGATTTTTCGGGAAGTGAAGCACGCAAACTTTCCCCACCCTCTTATCGTTATCTGTTATCGCTCGCGGCTCACATCGTTGGGTCTTCGATCTTCCGAGTAACTCCAGTTGATCATAGCGCTTGCCTCCCGCAACCCTCGACCAGGACGACCCCCCGCCTGCCTTCCTGAACGTGCGAACCTGATCACCCGCTTCATTGCAGATTTCTGACTCGGGTCGCTGCCGAAAAACCCTCGTGAAGAAAACGCCCGCTTCAGATCGATCCCCAAGAATCGCAGCTTGTGTTCTTCGCTGCGCCGATACCCCCGAATGTGGACGGTGCTGGACGATTGTCAGACAGTTTCGTGAATCTGCCGAGCGCAGAGCTTTTGCTGGGACTTTAGCGGCCACGAAAGCGTACGGCTTCACCTCCAGCTCATTCAACTCGGTGAAGAGGAAGTCTTCTGGCATTCGAAGATCTCCGTGTGTTTACCCGGCAGCCTTCGACTAATAAGACACGCCACAAGATCGAACAAGCGGTACACTCATTGCACGGAGCGGTGAAAATTTACTCTGTTCACGCACGCCGAGTCGAAAAAGCCCGGCTTGCATCGGATCGAAGGACATCGACCGATAGAGGTCGCACTTGGCGAGTGACCCCGACATTCTCATGGCAGTGTGCGGCCCCTAGAAGCTCTCTTTGTTCCCCATCATATTTGTCTTCTTCTGCTACTATGGGACAGTCGGCTTCTACGCCTCGGAATTTCTCAACCTCTGGACATCCAGACCACGCTCCTTTCGCGGTCAATCCCGAATCTGGCCCGAGGGATGCCGAAATGGACAACAGGCAGAATATTGACCCGAGTGGTGAGATCGGCCTGTCCACCGGAATGGATGCGAATACGCAGAGCAGTCAAAATCTACCATCGGAGGAGCTGCATCATCACCTGGGGTCCACACAACAGCCGACACGAAGTTCGGGGGGTTACTACCACCAAATGCGAAGCATCGAGGAAGAGGAAGGTTCAGAGAATGAAATGAGTTCACGAGAGCGTCGTTCGGCTGCACTCGCAAGAATGGCTGCCAGGAGGCAATCCACGATGTCACGCTTGGGGTCTAGAATATTGCCAAATTCTGTCATTCGAGGTCTTCTCAACAGTCAGGAAGAGACACCGGCGGAGGGACATGCTCACCGGCATGGGCTTGTCTCAAGGACTCAGCCCCGGTCGGATAGCGCTCACAGCAGTAGTCGCTTCAGTCCTTTCAGCGCTCTAGGCTCTAGAGGTGTGCTGCGTCGGCGGAACACTCGCGAGCCTTAC
Organism: Penicillium diatomitis; assembly: GCF_028827545.1. Lineage (NCBI taxonomy): Eukaryota > Fungi > Ascomycota > Eurotiomycetes > Eurotiales > Aspergillaceae > Penicillium > Penicillium diatomitis. The sequence goes on along the minus strand of NW_026623177.1, from coordinate 1,720,103 downwards.
TTCATTCCCCAGCGAGCCGAATCGGCAGCTCTCGCTGAAGGCACAGCGAACTCTTCCTCGCTTGACGCCTCTACGGATCCCCTACCTGAAGCCAGTCGTGCGTCTTGGCGCAGAGCTAGACTACAGCGTATGCGTCATTCGCTGTCGACTCCGATATCGCACATGTTTGGGCAATCTGCCACCGGTGGCTCTACAATGCATGAGAACGACGCGCCTATGTCACGACCGGCATCCTTAACGGATAGCATGGCCAGTACCATGGATACGCGCCTTGACTTCGGAGAGCCGCTACCTGAATTGGACTCAGGTGAAGTAGGTTTAGAAGCAGACCGACCACTTACTGCCAATACGAGTCCAGGTCTCTTGGGATCCCGCACGCTCCCTAGTCTGCTCAGGGCTCGGGCAGCCCGCGCTATGCGTCGAGAGGAGCAGACTCCTCTCTCTAGAGTTCTTCAGCTTGCAGCAGCAGCTATTGCAGCCCAGCTGTCAGGTACGCCTGGACCAGCCTTGCCAAATATTCAAGCCTTGGGAAACGACGGTCTTGATGGCTCGCTCGAGAATTTCATCCACAGTTTGCAAAGCGTAACATCACCTCAAGCGCCTTCATCACCGGCTGGTGATGGGATGACTCCGCCTGATCCCGAAGCTCCCCCGGCACCTGTCAATTTCCTGCGAGTTTTCCGTTTTGCCAATTCTGATTCTCCCCCCAGCACAGGGCCATCAGGGGAGCAAGGTACGGGCAATCCAGATGAGACTCGCTCTCGTTCTGAGAGAATGTCCATCGATGGGCCCCCGGAAGGCGTCGAAGCTCGAACGGTAACCCTCGTCGTTGTTGGGGTTCGATCTGTCCCTTCTGGCAATGGAGAACAAGGTCCTCCGGCTCCGGGTGCTGCAGGTTTGGATGCCTTGCTCGGATTGCCCTTCTTGCCCCCGAATATCTTACCCAACGCCCGCCCAGATGGCATCCCGGGTGATCCTCTCCATCGGCCAGACGCGCGATCGAGACTTCATGCGGCTCGTCCAGCTGGTTCGGATGGTCTAAACTCCAGTGCTCTCCGCCAGCCTGGGCAGACTTTACCGCGCAGGATGTCAGATGCGGGACCTCTTCGTCCAGTCCCCTTCCCCCCATCAGTACTTTCTGACAGTCCTCCTGGGCCGCGTCCACCGCCATCGACTCCTGCGGAACCTGGCAGGTCAGCCATCTCTTCGGGCACTACCACTCCGAATCGCCGGCCGTCCTCGGCGTCGGCCCTCTCCCCCAGCGACTTGCCCCATGTACACGAAGATCGACCTCTGCAATCCGCCGTTGAACCTGCCGAGGAGCCCACTCCGCCCAGCGCCGCCCGGCAGCGAAGACGGAGTGATTCGGAGTACGCCCGCCACCGGGCATTTGGATCGGGATCACTTCGTCGCAATGGCGTAGTTGAACCTGACCAGCCCCCTCCCAGTGGAGGTCGAAGCTGGTTGATATATGTCGTCGGCACCAACCTTTCGGAAAACCATCCGGCGCTGACAACCCCAAGCCTGTTCACCGACAACCCGACCTACGAGGACATGATCCTTCTCTCCTCGCTGCTTGGGCCTGCGAAACCCCCCGTTGCTTCCCAAAACGACGTCAACTCAGCTGGTGGGCTTTTCCGTCTTGTAGAGTACTCTGGCTCTCTGGTGGCCGAATCTGTCGATGGAGCCGGCAGTATCCACATACTTGAGGGCGAGCGTTGTCTCATTTGCCTGAGTGACTACGAAGTGGCCGAGGAAGTTCGGAAGTTGACACAATGCAAACATATGTTCCACAAGGATTGCATTGACCAAGTAAGTTGACCTAGTTGCCCCGAAGACCATATTTTGTGTATCTGACTTGTTGACTAACATGTATTGTCTTTGACATAGTGGTTGACTACCGGTCGAAACTCATGCCCGCTTTGTCGAGGGCAAGGTGTCAAGGAGACAGCTGCCGAGGACTCTACACCAGCAGCAGCTGAGCGTGACCCAATCCCTGCGGCGGGCCCGGCTATTTGAGACGAACGTCAAACTGCGGATCGTGACTACATATGGGCATGACTGCTTCTTCTCTGAACACGTCGGTCTACAAACACCGGCCTTCTCATTATTCATATTTGACCGTTAGCCTTCTAGCACATGTTTAGAGCCATCATGACTCTTTTCCTTGGATATCCCCACGGCGATTTCTGTTGTCTGTTTTTATTATTTTGTGGCCATTGGCTCCGACCGTTTTTGTGTCTTCCATTCTCCCCTATCATCTGCTGGATGGCGCCTCGTATGAATAGCATGCATTTTATTGCGGGTCCATATTGCATCTTGCAGTCACCACTGGAGTGAAGGGCACCTCTCCCTCTTACAGGCCTGGATCTAACTTCCGTGGAAGAGTTGGAGGAACGAAGTCAATCTGCCGGCAATAATATTAGACCTCAATTATTCTCGCTCTAGTTCCTCCCTCCTCAACGATTGGGCCTTCCTCATTCCTTGATGCCTTACTGCTCGTTTCTCCGGTTGTCGGAGCCATCGATAAAGTAGCACGTGACATCTACCGTGGCAGTCTGCACGTGGTACGCAAAGAAACCCATACTTTTATCAGGAGCCGGACCTCAAACAATAACGTCCTGTCCTTCAAGAATTGCTTGTCCATTCTCGATACACGTCTCTCTCTCGTCTAGTCTTGAGAAGAACTGATGGGTTGTGTTCCAGCCGCTTGGGCTTCGTAAGCCTGTCCGAATTGTACACCAAGCATTGCGAGCAGATCTCCCCGCAATTGCTCATCCTCCGGGCCCCCACCATTTCCGAAGGAAAAAAAAGAGCGATTAAACCACCGAGCTGTCTCTCAAGTTTGCAACATATCAGTTCTTCACAATGCCTTCACCCATCCGCACAACAGTTCTCATTTCCGGTAGCGGTACCAACCTGCAAGCCGTCATCGACAAGATCCAGACCGGCGAATTGAACGCCCAAATTATTCGTGTCCTCTCCAATCGCAAAGACGCCTACGGTCTCGAGCGCGCTCGGAAAGCCTCCATTCCGACCGAATACCACAATCTTGTCAAGTACAAGAAAGCACATCCCCCTACGCCCGAGGGAGTTCAAGCAGCACGTGAGGAGTATGATGCTGAACTCGCACGGCTGATCCTCGCGGACCAGCCAGAGTTGGTTGTCTGCCTTGGTTTCATGCACATCCTTTCGCCGCAATTCTTGTCCCCGCTGGAGAGGGCCAACGTGCGCATAATCAATTTGCACCCTGCTCTGCCGGGGGCATTCAATGGTGTGGTAAGTGGTTGCAAGTGACTGGAGATCTTACTTGAAGTTTAATTGTTCCTTGCGTGACACGTCTTGTTGATCTCTGACTGATTCGTTTTGTCTACACAATGCTATAGCATGCGATTGAACGTGCCCACGCGGCTTGGATGGAGGGCAGGATCGAAAAGACCGGCGTCATGATTCACAATGTCATTTCGGAGGTGGACATGGGCCAACCGATTCTCGTTCGAGAAATCCCCTTCATCAAAGGACAGGACGAGGATGTCGAGGCCTTTGAGAAGCGTGTCCACGAGATTGAATGGGGAACGGTTGTCGAGGGCGTCAAGATGGTCCTCGAGGAGCTCCAGTCTGCTCGCAAGCAATGAACCGAGACGAAGTCGACACAGTGTCACGAATGGGACAGCCGGTAGTACCGTTTTCCGTACAGTCAGCGGAAACGACGCAGGACCTGATAGAGGCAGTATAGACTTTGTCTTGCGTTCTCAGCGTTCGACTTTGCGAAGCACGGGCCCAGATCTGATGGATTTAATGATGATACGACTCGTTATAGCCGCGAGAGAGAAACAAGACAAAAATTTCCAAGTTCCCAAGTCATGGGAAGAGGCACTTATTAAGAATCCGTGCTTGCAGTTGAGAGCCTGGCTGGCTTCAAGATGGTCCATACCTTACACCTCAGACGATGTGCTGCCAATGCATGAGTGAAGGCGCACCAGGTAGAAATGCACACCGGCAAGGCGCGAGTCGTCAAATGGACGCAAGCCTGGCTTTGGCAAGGCAACATGAGTGAAATGAAGGCTTCCGATCGAATACAAAGCAGTTTGAATGCACATTACTCGGGCACAGCAACATTGAAGAGTCCATACAATACCCCTGAGATGGAATGATATGGCTTCGGCAAGTTCGATTAGCATCATCACGGAGTTTCTTATGCAAGCATTCGATCAACATCCATTTCCATGCCTGGCGTCTTCCACTCAATTATTTGCTTTTCGGAGCTATAAAGGCACCTTGCTCGATCTTTCCTCTGTGACAATCCATTCGATTGACACGTCTGACTGTCTCTCATGTTCACATATACGTCGAAAAAGGAATCATCAGGGGTGCTGCAGCCTCGATTCACCACTTTTTGATGTTTGAGCGAACAGGGTCTAACCTGTTGAATCTGAGGGACGACTCGATGAAGAGCCCTCTTCAATTGGTAATCTCTGTGCAAGACCACTGCAGCGAGGTCGAAAATTTTCTTGCCGGTGCTCCCTTCTTCCTCTCATGGATCCGTTCCTCTGTGTCTCTTCCTGCCTTCCTTGCACTTGTAGGGCCTCGAGTCTTCGCACGATTCAATACGAGGGACCGTTGCCAATACTCAAGTGGACTGCATCTAATCTACCCATTTCCGGTGCATATTTGAAACATATTCGTCTGACCACCCCACACCTACAGTAACAGTTGGTTTTCCACACACCTTCGCTGGTTGGCACTCAGATAAATACGTCCGGGAATGCCTTAGCGGCGCTTAGCTGAAAGGCCCGTCCAGTAGGGACTGCATCAGCATCGACTAGTGGCACCCAGATGCGCTAGAGCTTGACATGTCCTCCTTTTCCGGTCATACCCGGTCTAGTTTGATTCGTGGCACCTGTGGCTACACTGGCTAGGGACGAAGAAGCTTACGGGTCGTGATTATGTCTCGCCTCGTTCACCGAGCCGACAAATACTTCCTGTAGATGTGGCCGGCTTTCATTCTTCTTGGGGCGATTTGATAGAGCCCGAGACGGCATGTACGGCGTCGTTCCCACTTTAATGGAAAGCACAGATCTAAGTCGCTTGACAAAGGGTTTGTGTCTTTTTTGATCCCCGATTGACATGTCGGTCAGTGAAGGGAAATCAGTGGATGGCCCTCTCGTACGGTCCTGCACAGTGTACACTCAACACTGTACACTGTACAGTCCAGTGCATGGCCATGCAGCATTCACTTTCAAGGCGCCTCCTTGCAGCTATCACATGCAGGAAAGACACGAGATTCCTCGTGGGTTGGGCCACTGGAGCGCGAAAAGTAGATATCTTACAACCACCCTAACTAGAAGGGTGGGAGATATCCACTTATGTGTATAGTCAGGAGTCACTGAGTCAGTACTGCTACTCAGTAGTGAGCTATGAAAGGTTTGCGAAGCCTTGCATCCTGACAAATAATTCCTGTCACGACAGCGATGTTCCTATTCGATCCATACAGTTATGAATCCATACTCCATGTAGACAGTATTTGAGTTTGCATATAATGATCATATTGAAGAGAAGCTTCTCTGTCGCCAACAAGATGGGTTTATCGCTCGCTCACACAGAATACCGGCCGGCATCATAGCGCAGTAAGCGTTCCGTGTACTCTCAGACTCTGTGTGCTGCACAGTCCAGTCCCCCGTACTAGTTCACCTGCGAGCTCTCAAAAGAGGGCAGGGCAGGGCAGTGAACTTGAAAATCGACTCTAAAATAACTGTCATGAGCGCATAAGGCAGAAAAGAGCTGAAATTCAAACTTGGGTTAATTATCAGCTGAACCCCTGCAATTAAAACCAAGTGCCGGAGGGACTTGCAGATCGGTGCCAAAAGAGAAAGGAAGACCCCCAAAGAAACACACAATTCGATCAAGCTGATACGGAGTCTGCGAAAAAAAAGTCAAAATCATCATCGTAATGAAGAACAATCTACACTTGGCTCCATGACTGGTCCACTTGCCATGTCATTGCAGTTTGCAGTTTGCACTAATCAAGTTGTTTCCCCATCAAGTGCGCGCCCTCCGACTCTTCGGCGCCAACGGAAAGGTTAAAAAGTGGCGCGGGTGGTGTACTTTGGTGAACTACTTCTCGGCTACTCAATCATTTCGAGGGACAATGGGCCAGACATACACAGATGAGTCCAAGGTGAAGTGGTGTACAAGTGTACAGTCACTAGAGCGTACAGTCAACAGTGTACATTGTACAATATACAAGTGTACAGCGTGTCAGCGCATCACTAATGCACAATACACATTGTCATCGTATGATGTGAGATGTTGCCAAGCTTTGAACTTGGAGGGAATTTGATCGCCTCAGTCCAAAGAAACAAATTGTAGTACTTTGCGGGACCTATACTCAAAGAATTTAGGAGCTTTAGACAGACTGAGATGTAGAGCGCAAAACATGGTGTTTGCGTATATTGCAGGAGCACAATCTCGTCAGAGTTCCAATGGACTACTACGTTATGTGATGAGCATTGTTTAACTGACAGTCTGACCCCAAATGGACATAAGCCCTCATAAGCTGAGGCCCCTGCCCCTTAATATAAGCTTACCGGCAAAGAAGGGGAGCAAAGGCACAATTATCATTGAACGACGGACCAGTTGTTAAGATTAGAGGTGCTATGACCTCGTTTGTCTAGCTTGTCCACTTTTGCCAGTCTCGAATCTGCACGGGCAGTCCAACCCGGGGATCTGATACTGTACATTCACACATTGTATAGTGTCGAGCGATACATGACCGAATGATACGACCTTTAGAGACGAGATTTCTTTAATTTACGGTCTGCACTGATGCAGTAATGTGTATCTCTACGACATTACTGTACTATACGACTAATTTGCTGCAAAAGTAACTGAATCGGATCCTTGACGCAACTCCCAATTCATCCACTCACCTCAACTGGGAACAGATTGGCCGGCATGGACGTGGGGGCGAAAGCTGGATTTTCTTTTTTCCACTTCAGACATGACTCATGTATGGCAAATGAACTGATGCACATCACAGTCTTGCTTGAGATTGCCGTGTGTGTCACGGCCTGATTCTGATAGCCTATCCATCTCATGTTGGACAAGCTTTACAAGATAGTCCATGATCACGGACAAACTTCCAACCTCCAAATCAGCTTCACACAAACCCAAGCACTGACCCTCGTCGTTCTAGCGCAATCGAAAGAACGCCGATACAAAAAAAGCCCATGAGATCGCAAAAGCCCGGCATCGGCAGATCCAAGTTCGCACGACTGGCCCAGAAAAAAGAATTCAACGCCACTCGGCGCGGCCAAGACCCGTCCTGGCAAGGGTGTGACACGCACATCTGCAGACGCCATGGACGAAGTCAAAAGGATTGAAGCCCGTCTTGCGTGTCCAAATGGTCTTAGCACGTGGAGTCGCGTTGTCCCCTCATCCTGGCTGTAGGTCTGATTCGCTCGAATTCTTCCTGCTGGATGGCGACTGCACCTTCCCCCCTCCCTTCTCTGATGCCTGTCTTCTGGATGATCGCTCTGTGAATTGGATGGTTGGTATCGAGGCGAGGGGGGATCAGCCTGTCTGACTACTTATCGATATACTGTGAGCTTGTGGAAGCGTAGACACATTCATGTTCTATCTGTTTTATGTACAAGACGAGCTCGAAATCCCCGCCTGTTTAGGTGGACACGAGCTGTGTACAGTTTTACACTCTACAGTATGAGTCCAAAGTACCCACTTGCCAGAAGATGAATTGGCTTGTTACTTTGGATCTTGTGAATGGGTCAAGGGAAGTCCAGCCAGACTGTACCAATTTGACACAGTTGCAGGTACCGCTTCCGCACGGAAATTGCCAGGTGCCTCTGAACTATAAGCAGATCAAAAGGCGTACCAGGTAGGCCCGAGACCCTCTAGCTTGAGGACGTAATCTCTATGAGTATGATGGCACAGACACGACACGATGGTTCCAATTTGACATGCAATCCATACTTTGAGCTATCTTTCAAATCCGATAGATTGTCCCAATATGGTAGTCGTTCGCTCGCACGACAGCCTGTCCGAGAATGAACATAAACCCTCCGGCGGGCAAGACACAAGGACTCGTCGATCCCTGCATGTGTCTTCCACGGGCTGGACGTGACAGACTGGGTCCCTGCCATCCCTGTTCACAGGAATTTGACTGGATCGTGGCGTCTACCGCAATGCAAATCAAGGTAGATCACGGAAGTTTGCTGGTTCAAAAGCTTATGGAGTGCAGGCATCCATGATTCACCGGCGTACGCTTTTTGCTATGTACCTGCTTGGATGTTGCATTTCGTTTGGGCACGAGGTTTTCGAGTTCGGGTGAGCCACTCGAGATAGAAGATGTACTGCGTACCATGTACGTATGTTGGATCAGGTGTGAGACACACATTTATCTCACTCACGTAAGATCTACCAGTCCACTACTGGTAGGATCACTGCTATTACCACATCAACATGTTGAGTGCCTTAGGTTGACGATTTAGCTTGTAGCTAGTTAACTTAGTAGCTACTTACTAAGCTAGTACTGCTCGGTACAGACGCTACCTTCAGTGGCTCAGTCCGTGACTCGGCATTTCTACACCAGACAACACTTCTTACAGAATTCAACCATCTCATAGGCCCATACAAGTTCACCACCATTCTGAGCTAATCCTCATTTGACTCTCCCCAAACCTACTAGAACCAGGCTAGTTGCATCAGTCCGGGTGGATCACACACCACTGACCAGCGGTTTCCTCCTCATCTCCCGGGGCTCCGGGAACTCAGAACGACCAGAAGCTGTGCCATGGGGAGACGAACGGGGAGAGTAGTAAGGACGAAGAAAGAGGAGTCGGAAGTCGGGACAAAGATCTGAACCACGGAGATACTGCCTGATCCAGCAGCCCTCCAGGGTGCTATATAGAACTGTTCATCGGGGTGTCCAGTTTCCGCGCGGGATCCGCAGAGCGTCATGATCCCAGACTAGCGCATCGTGCCAAACACGGGCTCTTACGGTTACCAAGAAGGCACAAGCTACCTAATGTGATCATCAGCATTGCATCTGAGACATGGGGATCGACAAATAGGCGTTTCTTGCTTCTGGAAGGATTTGGAGTGATTCCGAGGACTTGGAGCTTTGAAAAAAACTATTGTCTCGGTGGACAGTAGTCTATGGCTTTCCCTTACTGGAAAGGGAAAGGGGTCACAAAACAAAATGGACCATGAAGGTCATACTAGCTCACTTCGAGAAGGACGAGGAGAACACTCAGGGGCAACCGTTCGGAGGGACCGACTTTGCTCAATCCACATTTCCGCACCAGAGTCCAGGAGACTTTCTTGAGTTCCGGAATCCGTACAGTGCAGCATTCGGGGGGGGGGGACTTTTCAGGGATCCACGTTTCTGTCAAGGAGAACATTTCCTCTGCATTTTCCTGGAGTCTTCGTGGACGAGCATTTTTTGCCATTCAGATGAAATGCGCTCCTTTTCCAATGGTGGAACTTGGCTGATCCACGCCAACCTAAAGAGATTGTCTGGGAGGGTCGGTGCGCGGTCGAGATGATGAAAGTGTGGCTGATACAAGGATGACAGATTGAAAATACCGATACCGTTGAGTTTGAATTATCTGGTGAAACACATTTTGCAGTCTTAGGGCAAAGAGGTACTGTACGTCTCCAGTAAAGACTGAACTTCTGTCTTTTTTGGCAAGGGAAAATAATGGATTTGATTGATTGTTGGTCTTCATAAATGCTGGACCGTACAGTAAACGTTCTAGAATGACGTTTATGGTCAAGCACCCCCAATTTAAACAAACAGGCTATACCGGGAAAATACAGAACAAACCAACGCTTGAGTGTTCAAATTTCAGTGTACAGTACCTCTTTTCCCCTTGATGCGACACACGGTACATAGTCACATACTGCATTAGAAGTTCATGTCATGGATAAGGAGATTTACAGCGCTTAGGACTTTGAGATACGGCTATATTGTCAGAAGTTCAGAACCCAGCCAACTATGTACAAGAGTGAATTTGACCTCTGATCAAGCAACAGTCTGATCAACAGTGAAATTCCGGAGAGGTCGCATGCACTACGTGGAAACACTGAGACAGTGATTCATTCCCCGTTTACATTATCTGGCCAGAAACATTCATGCCATGGTCGATTACAGATTGGTCTCGTCGTAGTCCAGACGCCAGTGGAAATCATTCCTCGCACTGTGCCGACCGGGATCGGATAGATTATTGTACTCGTGCCGGGTTTGGAGGATCAATAATTTTGGAGACTTCCAGAAAAGGAGGATTTGGCTCACAATGCAATGCAAGGATCACGGCTGCCTATGATTTGATGATAGTTTCTCGCGATTGTAGCTCTTTTCGTGCGGAGCTTTATGAGGGCATCGGTACTGCTATCCACGGTGGGGTCCTTCCTCCCCGATGTGTCTTTGCCAGTTCAGAAACTTGAGACAAATCCTGATCTGTGGATCAAGCCAGAGGGAAATGGGAGCCAGATTTTGATGCCTCTCGAGAGTTGGTACTTAATTACTGGCAATGCGATTCGATGTACATGTGAGACCTGAGACATCTGAATCGAGCCAATTCCAGGTCTGGTTGATAATGAGAATGTCAGAGTCATCCATGGAAAACGAGACACAGTCAGAAAATCACTCTTCAAGACAACCTCTCTGTTAGGTAGTGTTGGTGCTACAAGAGATCCCTAGGTAATCTATATTATTGATCAGCACTCCAGCAGCTGCTAGTCCACTCGAATACATCTCCTCTAATTATTGGCTCCGGGGCATGTGGTGGGGATCGCCATGTCCGAACTACATGATTCAAGCCGTCAACAATACAGTGTCTTGCCGAGTGAAAAGGTCAAGTGACAAGGTATTCTCATCTGCAAGAGGTTAAAATTTTACATGTACCCATTCAGGTGGTGCCGTGGCTCATGACTCATGAATCAAGGATTACTACTATTGAGGAATAATCGATGTAATAGACGTAGTACTGCCCTTGAGTGACTTTACGACTATGCAAAACTTAGGAAGAATGGCGGCACATCAGCTCTCAACCTCAAAAATCTCACAACCCCCCACTTCGTTAGTTCCAAAACTGACAGGCTGAATCCGTGGAATCAAACTGTGGCTGCATTTGAGGAACGCTCTCGTATGGGATCCATTAATTGGGTCCGAACCCTGTCATTCAAGGGACCTTCTCGGCAATTCCCGCGCAATGGTTGGACAATCCACTCCAGAGGCTTGAACTTTGCCGACGAGGCTGTCGAGTGTCGACTGGAGCTCTGGTCAAACGGACGATTAGGATTGTGCTGTAACTCTGATAGAGTGAAAGTATCATGACCGCGTGTAGTTTTTTGTTTTTGTTTTTTTTTTTTCCCACATGGGAAGTACGGTATGCCAGTATCAAGCTGCTAGATCTTTGCCACTATTCAATTTGTCACTCACTCTCCATCCAGCCTATATCATGAGAGCCAGGAGAGGCAGTAAAGTCATCCGGACCTCGCATTTCATCCACATCAGCCGAAAACATCACAAGTCTTGGCTTTTCACTTTGAAGTCATACCTCCGTGAACATCCATCCATTGTACAACTCCACTCCAACTAACCGTGGAGGCGGAATCTCCAAGGTCAATCGCTCCTAATCAGCTTAATTACACTATGATCAATAATAAGCGGGTCCATCCAATGCTGGCCATAACAGGCGTGGATCTGATTCATTCCATTTCTATCCGGCTTTTCTCACGGCTCAAGTTCTGTGGATCGAGGGACGACTTTCACTAACTCTGTGGTCAAGGTCCACTTCAAATCCCAAGATTGATTCTTTTGTTCTATTGAACTTCCCGAGCCTTTTTATCTTCGGGTTTGTCGATATCCTTTCCACTCTGGGAAAAGGCACGAAACGGATCCTATCGATTCCCGATTCGAACGCCTCGCCCCGAAGCTCCTCCTGGCCCATGATGAGACGAGTGGTCAGGATAGAACTCCGGCACATAAGCCCTCTATGGGCCGATTTGGGCAGATCTGATTCGTGTTCCCAGTGGATTTCGAACTTACGCGCTACGGGACCATGTCTGGCGGCTGTTCGTTGATGAAAAGCTTTTCACCTAACTAATCTTTACCTGGCTGACGTGCACAGGGCTCCATACGAGAAATAGCCATTGCTAGCCGTTGAGTGAAGACCCGGTACGCTATGTCAGAGCCGGATCTTCTTGATCTCGATTTCCGAATCGGGAGGGGACTCCAGGGGCCGGTTCTTACCCTTTTGGCCAAGGCATCGGACAGTCTGGGTGATCCGACATCGGATGTCGGCTCGTCAGACTACAGATTAAAGACTGCACGGGGCCAACAGTCGATCCTTAGCTCAGCTCCAAGTACTACAAGGTTATCATCTGGTGATGTGCTAAATGAACGTTCAAGTCTACATTCGGTGTATAATCAGAAAGCGTGGTCTTGGAAGTACGGTGGCATGTAGTATGTAGGGGTACTATATTTGGTTGTAACCGCTCTCCTCTCAAGATCTAGACTTAAAATCTTCTTCATCCAACGTGTGTGATGGGGCCGAGAGTTACAGGTGGGTGATTTCCTACAACTTAAAAGGACAATCGCTCAACTGACAGGAGAGTGTGTAAATGCGTAATTGCGTATGTCTGTTTTTACGTGACTGCTTCGAGAAACCATCACAGTCTCGGCAGAAGGAGAACAGACGGTAATTGAGGTGTGTCTGTAAAGATAATCCTAATCATGATGCTCTTACTCAAAGTGAAGTGGCTGGTTCCCATCATCGACCATGATGGACGTGATACCATCATTCTCCACTTCTCCAGTTGGACTTTGTCACTTTGGGCCGCCTGGCCATGAAGAATACAATACCGTACGGGTAAGTTTGAAAAGGAAGATTCGAAGGCGCAAGTCCGCGGCCGAAAGCTCAGGTGCCAAACATGACAAACTTCCCATTTCTGATCTGCGGTGCCTTGATGCCATCATCGACCCCACATCTCTAATCGCAACTTTTTCCCAGTCTGATTGGGCTGGTTCCACGTTGTCAATTCCGTGTTCAGCGTGTCAGATACTGAGTTTGAGGAGCTTTGGCCTGGCAATCGCGGCTTGGAACTGGTGGTCGCGGGAACGTCTCTAGACCTTCAACGCAGCCCAGGATTTCAACCGATCATCCCTCGAGACCAAGTACCTGCTGCCTGTGAGGGGAAGCGGGGCAACAAAGAATCGAGCCATGCTTCATTCGCGCCTGCGGCCAGCTCCCCGCCGCAATGCCATGCGACCCGTCACCACATCGGCAGTTCCAGCGCCTGACTTTCAGGACGAGGATGCAGAGGGCTCGGACGTAGAAGAGTCTGCGGAAGATCTGTTTGGTGCCTTTTTGCCTCATCTCTTCCCAGACGACGCGCCTTCATTCCACGGCGACCCGGGTCAAGTTCTCCTCTATTCCTCCCCGCGATATGGCGAGCTGGAGATCATGGTTCCGTCTTACCCCGGCCAGTCGGAGAAGAGGTCGGAGGAAATAGCAGCTGGTCTCAAGAGGAAGGAGGAGGAGCAGAATAATGGGAAGAGCGTGCGCAATCTGACCGAAGAGGGCAGGCAGCTGTTTGCGCACTTCTTATGGAGCGCGGGCATGGTCGTGGCGGATGGGGTAGAGACGGCGGATAGTCCTGCGACTGCTGACGAGAGTGCGGCACAAAGGGAAGCTCGGGAGATTTGGTTGGTGAAGGGGGAGACGGTGATGGAACTCGGTGCCGGTAAGTGATTCGGTCTCACTCGTTCGATTTCTTTCCTTCCAGTTGCTTGAATGGGCTCTTGCCTGGTCTTTGCTCGGTCATGCGTCGCTGGACACGGAAATGACATGGGATTGCTGATCACGCCGTACTATAATCTAAGGCGCCGCGCTTCCCTCCATCGTATGTGGCCTTGCAAACGCCTCCCTGGTCGCCGTGACCGATCACCCTGCATCGCCTGCGTTTGCCGGCGCAACTGGTGCTATCGCCTTCAATGTGAACCAAAACATCCTTGCGCGAGACCCACGGCCCGAGACGACGGTCATCACTCGGCCGCACGAATGGGGCAAATTGGACGACGCCTTCGCGGACTCGTACAGGGGAAAATTCACTCGGATCATCGCCGCAGACTGCTATTGGATGCGCGCACAGCATGAGAATCTTGTTCGGACGATGGCGTGGTTCTTGGCTCCGGGAGGAAAGGTCTGGTGCGTGGCGGGGTTCCACACCGGCCGAGCAATTGTGGCGAGCTTCTTCGAGACTGCTTCAGGGAATGGGTTTGAGATTGAGCGAATCTTTGAAAAGGATCTAGTCTCGAGGAACGAAGATGGAGGGGAGATTCGACGAGAATGGGTCCCTGAGCGCGAGGGCGAGAGTCCGGAGAACCGGAGCCGATGGTGTGTGGTTGCAGTATTACAAAGGAAAGCGTAACTTGCATTGAAGGGGTCGGGAGGACGAGGACAGAAGATACGATATCACATGTTATCGCTGCAGAAGAGAGACCAGTTCATGGAAAAAGTGGATGTTAGATACTAGACAGGAGACACCAGACACTGGATATTGGATCACGAGATGACAGTCACATGCGAGAAATATACATTCTCAATCTAGCGGACCCCGATGCAGTAGTCAGTAGTAGTAGAACTACAAACTCGAGATAGGACAGGAAGGTGTCAATGTGACAATGTCTCGAATCCAACACAATACATCCATGGATGTTTTCCAACGCCAGTAGTAGTACAATTAAGTAATTCACAATGTTACTGACTAGTACTGTGTACTGAATGGTCAATACTCAATACAGTACACGCCGGACTTTGTAAGGCCGTATTAATCCCGGTAAGCACTCATTCCTTGCCTAAAGTCGCAGAGCTCCAGGCCCGGCAGTTCGACTACATATCTTCCTCGTGGCAATTCCTGGCTGATGACGATGGCGTCAAGGGTTCTACCGTACTTCACAGTACATGGTCCATACACTTTGTGCATGATATAGTTACTTATATAGAGGTCCCAATTATGGTTGTAGAAATACTCACAAACTTCACTCCTACACATTTCAATCTTTATCGAGTAATCGAGAGATGGTGGACATTCCTGATATTTGACTCCCATCGTCCACCAGAACAGACCACGCGATTCCCAAGGCAGTTGGACCTCAGGGTCACATCGATCAAATCGAACCGTGGCACTCGACACTACCGTCAGTACAACTCGTCCCAGCTCTGTGCCCCGGTGCTGTCGTGAGGTAGTGACCGTGATTATTCCCGCTGTCTCCGAAGTCCGCCGTGGCGGACACCGGAACCACGGTCCAGAAAAACGTGCTATTTTAGCCCTTTTTTTCTTTTCCAATTTCCCGCCAGTCCGGTCTGGGTGGATTCCAGGTGGTCTGGGCTTTCTTACGTGCCCTTGCTCCTCTTGCTCGTCGGATTTGTTCGTGGCCGTGGCGGCGATCAAGGATCGCTGCGACCCGCAGGCTGGATCTGTGAGGGGCCATTCGGGGGGATGAAAGGATCTCATAGGGCGGTGGATATGGTTAAGAAAATGGAAGGTGAGGGTAAAAAAGGGATAAAAAAAAGAAAAAACACAATATGGAATGAGCTGGAAAGGAAGGAGAAATAAGGCAAGATAAAATGGACAAGGATGTCCAAACTACAAACAGGAGGTATACTGTAGGACAGTGAGGTAGGGACTCAGGAGTAAGGAACGGCAAAAGTGGATCGACGTCGGGTATGGATGGACTGTGAACTGTAGACGCCTACCTGGATTACGGACTGTTGTGAACCATATTTTGACTTGTTCTTGTCAAGTACAGAACTACAGATTCAGATTGAGCAGAAGGTTATGACAGGTCTCGTCCTTGGGCTTGGGAGAGCTGCCAAGTGGGCTACAAGCGCGTGTGCACTTCCCGTGCGGCGTGCAGTGTGCACGTACCACGACCAGGTGCTCCCCAAGCCCATGGAGATGGTCTGGCAGTCCCCGGAGCTGGAGGACTTATGCTACACTCCAATCTTGAAAAGAGCGATCGTGGAGTCAAGTTTCTCCGGGGGACTTTTGGTTTTCCATGCAGGTAAATAGCACGACTCGTGGGTGCCGATTGCTTGTGTCTACCGGCCACTCACCACTAGATACTTGGTGTACGTCACTCACAGAGTATGATAGTATAGTAGGGACTAGGGACTACAGAGTACGGACCATGATGATGGAACGCATGCTCCCAGAGTGGACAATCTCTCCCCAGGTTTGGCCTGCAACGCATGGATGTTCCTGTCTATCTCTCTGGAGTACCATGGCAACAGGGTACTGTTTTCCTTCTTCTCGGTGGACTATTGATCGTGTTCGCCAGTTGCGCTACGGCTTTATCTTCTCCCGCACGAACCGTCTTTCGAGTCCAAGTTCAGAAAGGAGTACTGCAAGGGGCATCTGTCACCAGTCACGACTCACCAGTCACCACTGGTGGAGTCACAAAGTAAAATGATGTAGCTATCTGTCAGTACCTCGGTCCTGGCAAAAGACGATGCTCCAGTTTCATCGAATGCTTCGGTGGTCCATAAGGTAATGCTCTTCTACGTGATCACAATTTCCTTGTTATGCACTCTCCCTGAGCCGCAAACCTGAGAGACGCGAAAAGATCGAGTCTTGAACTCATCGATGTCCTTGATCTTCTTCCTTAGTACTCGAAGTGACAGACCTTGCAACTAGACAGAATGTGCCATTGCTCCCCGAGGTTGTCAGTCGCACTTTTAGTATAACTGGGTGCGTAAGATCAGCCAGACTGGTAGACACAGCTGATCAACTGTCAGGTACGATGATGAGGATGAGCCACACCTTATGTGCGGTCAGGGTGACCCCTTAGATGTCACACGAATTTATCCATCAAATCGTGATATACATGAGCTCGGCGAGATCGCCGGCATGGGGACTGAACCTGTAAGGGCAAATGGTCCAGGTTGTTATTTCCCTTCCGAGAATACTAAGATTTCTGATGGAATTGAGGGGGGTTCCCATTCCCGGTGCACAGCGGGCTAGGCCCAATGGGGCTTAGCTCTGTACCGGCTGCAAGTTGCACCCCGTCCAAAATGCGATCGACATTCAATACGACCGTAAAAGGATTCCAAAAAGCAAAGAAAAATGAACCACACGAATAAGTCATGATAATAACAATAATCATAATAATCACAGAAAAAGGTATCTACATCTAATAGTCTTTTTGAGTGGATTATTTGTGAAGCCTAAAAAATCGAATAATTTGAATCAATTCAGAGTAACATTGTCATAAATAGGATGAGAAAATTAACCAGAGATGCTACTGTCTCACAGCAACACTTGCGATCCATTTCTTCGTATTCTACTGCCCTTCTGGCTATCATCTAGTACGTCCTGATTCAGACACGAGAATTTCATATGATCACAACCCATACCGTAGGAAAAAGGGTGTCATTTACAGTCCAGAGTCCAGACTATATCCCTGAAACCTTTTCTCATCTTCACTTTCAGACCGATCCTGCGCCAGTCACTAAATCACTGATCAGTGATCACTGGCCTGATGATCGCCCGCTCCGAACTAAATTCCCCCCCCCCCCAAACCCGAGCCATTTGCCATCATTCCATCCATCTGCCTCCAATCACCTGCCCCAAGTGGCCACCCCCCCATCATCTCCATCATCTCCATCCATCTGCGTCCACCTTCCCCACTCCCCGTCCTTTATTCTACACTGCGAGAACTGGACTAGACTGGCGCTGGAGCTGGAGCTGGAGCTGGAGCTCGAATTGAAATTGGCATTGGTGTTGGCATTGGAATTAGACAAGTCTTGCTCGTGCGCATCCGTAAAGACACTCCTTGGTTCCCTTCTCTGGTTCTTCCCTCCTCTTCACGCTTGATTCCTCACACTCGCTTTCCGACTTCACTCCCCGTCTCCTCTTCTCGAACTTGCCTATCCCATCCTCGATTGCAAGTTCCTTCCTCGGAGCTTGTATGACTATTCCATGGGCGACTCACGGCTCAAGACACAGAGAGTATATAGTGTGACCCGGTGAATCCATCCACCATTCACACGGGCAGTGCGAGAGAGGGAGCAAGCCCCAAAACATACAGAGTCACGGCTTCATTTGTCCCGACTCCTTCGCCCACCCTCGCAAGTCGCAAGGGTTGACTCTCCTTCTCCCTGGCACACGAGTGTTCGCCGCCAGTCTCCATCCAAATCAAGGTGTCTTTCTCTACAACCCATCTTCCCTCGTGGATTTGGATCGGCCAAGAATCTACGTGTGCTCCCTCAACCGCATCCGCATTAACCCCTCCCCCCCCCCCCCCCCCCCCCCCAAACAGACCCTTCCCTCGTCATGACGCAATCCTATCAACAGCCCCAAGCGGCCTTGGCCGGCTTTCTTGATTCAATGCACCAAGATAGTTCAATGTCCGCCTACAATTTATTCGGCCAGTATCCCGAGAGCGTCGCATTCTGGCACGATCCAACCGCGACGGTGCCACCCATCGGCCTTGCCGCTCCGTCATATCCACCCAAGCAATCAGCACACCTCCAGCCCGTCGGAGACCAGAAGAAACACAAGCGCACCCGAAGTGGCTGCTTCACATGTCGTGCGCGTCGCATCAAATGCGACGAGGCGCGACCCGTCTGTGAACGCTGTCGCAAGGGCAATCGGGACTGCGTTTACCCATCGCCGACAGCATCGTCCAGCAAGGGATCTCGCTCGTCCACAAAATCACGGGGCACACGCCCTCTGTCGCAGGGCAGCGAGTCCTCCAGCAAGCACGATACCGAGGAAATGAACCCGCTCGAACCAATCCTCGATGAGGAAGAACCGGAAGGAACGGATTTGGGCTCGGAGGCATCACCAAGGAGTGGCAGTGGTGCTGGTCACCCACGGCAGCAGCTCCATCGCACTCAGAGCGGCCATTCCTTACGGAAACGGAGTGTGAAGCAGCTATCCGAGGCAGGTTCGTCGCAGGTCGAGGCCGGTAGCTCTCCATCCACGGAATCGTCCCGGTACGAGTCCATGAGTGTTCGGTCGGGCAGTTTCAGCCATTCGATCCTCGACTTGATCAACAACAGTCGCCTAGCTGAGGATGTACGCTTCTATCTGGACTTTCACCAGCAGCATCTCTCGTACGACCATTTCTTTCTGCGATCTTCCAGCGCTCATTTCATCCATCATAGCATCCTCGAACTGGCGTTGGGGTATGATCCGCTGCTGTATGCTCTGGTCGGGTTTGCGGCCTACCACCACACCCTGCAGAGTGGGGGAAGCTCTACACATTCTTGAAGTACTATAATAAGGCGCTGGTTTTGTTACGGAAGTCGCTGGAGGCGGGCGAGGAGCACACAGAGGCAACGCTGTGTACTGTCCTCGTCCTCACAGTTTTCGAGGTACGAAGCGGCCTTCCCTTTTGGACACGCATCAAGATACCTTTTCTACACTTTTGACTGACACTGGACCGGTTCGCGATGGATAGGAATATATCGGAGACTGGGCCAATCTGGTTGATCATCATCAAGCTGCGCATGCCCTGATGCGGGAGTTGCTCACTCCGGACTCCTCCAACATGATCGACCTGCACACCAATATCTTCCTGTGGTACGCTCGATTTGATGTGGTGGCCGGCATTCTAGCTGGCACGGAGACCATTCTGAGCCGTGACTGGTATATCGCCAAGGAGCAATACGACGCCCAACAAGCCGCCCTCTACCCAGATGATCCAAACAAGCAGCTTGCCTACGTCGCTTCGATCAATCGCCGCTTCGGGCTGGACATGGCTTCTCTCTACGCCAAGCTTTCCCGGGGCTGATTCCGCTGGACGACTTTGTGGCTCAAAACGAACAGCTTGGGCTGACGATGGAGCGAGCAAAGGCAATTCTCCAGCAATACGAGGACAGTGAAGAGAAAGTGCGCTCCTATCCGGAACCGCTGCCCTTGACGGACGAAGATGTTGTGGACCCATACGAACCGGGCTGCATCTGGCAAGGTTCCTTGTGGGAAGCCAATTTTTTCAAGATCGATCTCCTTTCCACTGAACTGATGTTCAAATACCAGTCAATGCTCTCGCTGAAATTGCCTCTTCTGCCAGAGTTGCAGTCATTGGCTTTGCAACAATGCCAGCTCATCGAGACCATCTCGCGATACCCGCAGAGAGGCAATGGCTACTTCATGAACTTTAAGAATAGTATCGGTATTTCGAGCATGTTCCTGCCGAGAGAGGGGAACTTTCAGATGTGGTCGAGGCGCAAGATGGCTGTGATGGAGCAGAATGGGTGAGTCGGCCCTTTGAAAGGCACTGCTAGTGCACGTCACGATTGTATGATCAGTCCAAGGCTCATTAATGGCATGACTTACACAGATACATCATTGCTCCGAAGTTCCGCGCTGTCCTTGCTGCGATTTGGCAACTCCCCGAGGTCAACCACTGGTGGCTCCCCCACGACGAGGGCTTCACCGACATCATGCGCGCAATACGAACACTCTCGGAGGAGAAAAAGGATGAGCCACTGGATGGCTTCCGTGAGAATGTGCGGGATATGAAGTCGCTTTTCTGGAAACTCAGCGTCGATGATCCGGAGGACGAGCAAAGTCCGTCCAACAGTCACCACAGCCATACCTAGGGAACTTTGATGCCACGAAAGGGATCATCAACGACTTCTAGTCATGTCGCAAGGCCCTCGGCGAGCGCCTCTTGGAGCTAGGTCACCTATCTATGCCTTCTCAACGGCACCCCGTGGCTCCGGCAGAGTGGCAAAGGGGCCGCGTGTCTCTTCTTTGACACCCACAGTACTCGACCCCTGAAAACCCTGGCGTGTCAAACTCCAGGGGCCCCCGCGCCAATACCGGCGACATTTGATGGAGTGCGTGAGAGTCTCCCACAATGCTCACGTACGAATAGCCCTGTTTGGCAGACTCGAGTATAGAATCGCCACAGTTCCAGGCATTCATCTGATCGCCTCGCAGTCTATCCTCCGGCTGTAGACTCTCAACCTCTTTTCTCGCTGGGCAGTGTCTTTCGTCTGATGTGCTGGAAGACGGCGATGCACAGGCCCGAGAACTAATATATTATCATTTACGACTTGATTTATATGCCGCACGCCAAAATGTCCATATACCCTTTACTTTCTACGGCTTTCTTCCATCTGACTGGCATGCATTGGGTCCCTCCCTTCCACGAGATGAAAGAGTAAAGAAAAAGATACGTGATATCATAGAGGTGAAGATTGGAACATACATAGATGGTCACAATACACAGCGTCTGTTTGTCAAATATGATATCAAGGACATCCTTCAATCTCTATGTTCTGCATTATTTGGCTTCTGCAAATTATATCCACTTGGCTTGTAACCCAACCCTTTTTACATTAAACAAGGGAGTTGCCCGATAACTAATGCTCAAGATTACACAACACCCTTGACAGCATTGCAGTGACCACCCGTCGACGCCCCAGAAACTGAACCTGACCTGGACTCTTCGCTTCCACAGACCAACAAACAAATCAAATCCTATCAAACAAAGCCGCCCTCTGAGCGGTGGCAAACCCCAGCTGGTGCCTGCATATACTCAGTCTGACGGGAGCTCATTCAAGCATACAACTGAGCTGGCACGTCTTTCGCATCTTGAAAGACCAGCGGACATTCTTTGATCTGACTGTCCCTTTGAAAAAAAAAAACAATGACAGCGTGGTATGGTCCGATGCTTTGAACAGCCTCCAATTCCGGTCCATTGACGGGCACTCGATCTTCTACTGCTAAATGCTCTGCGATAGAAAGGTAGAAATGTCGCTCGCCTCCTTAGAAGTTCCAGAAGGCAATGCAACCTAACATTTCTGAAGCTCATCCCACTTCCACTGCCGCGGCTCTCTCTCTCTCTCTCTCTCAGTCCAGCTTTCCAACTTGAATTATCCCAAGTGGACCTCAGTACAAGCCCTGCAATCACAATGCCAAGTCTCATTCCAAGATGGAAGAAGAAACCCCCTTCCTCGTTCGAGAACCTATCTCCCTCGGATAGGGACTATCTCATCGACGTTCTCAGAGCCACCGCACCCTCTCCCCCAAGCAACAATAATCGCGCTGAAGAAAAGCGCTCGCATAGACCGGCACGGGGCAGCCTCCTACCAAAACAACCCTCAACGGCAGAACCTAACCCTCCAACCCCAGATACTGGCTCAATTTCCTCCTCCCCCCAGCAGACGCAGAAACAACCCCGATCTATACCCCTACAGACCATTCAGCAAACGCCAACGCAAACACGAACGCAACCGCAGCCCCAGCCTCAACCACAACAACAACCCTCGGACGAACCCACCCTCCAGCAATTCCTCCAAGCGGCCACCGATATCCTCAAAACCTGGGAATCCCCCGATCCATCAGCGCCTTCTTCTTCACCCCCAATCTCCAACCTAGACAAGCAGATTCTTGCCCGCAAGTTCTCTATCGGAGTGAGCTCCTGCATGAAAGACTACGCGGACAAGACTCGGCCTGTGACTGGGTCATCGCGGGGCCATATCCATCGTGTGCTGGAGCAATGCGTGCTTGTGAAGCGCAAGTTGAGGGAGATAGAGTTTGCGCTGAGAGAGAGGGATGGGGGGGAGGTTCTCAGTGAGGTGACGAGGCAGACTGTGGGGGATACTTGGCGAGTGATGGTTAGTCTTGGGAAGGATAGTTGGATTGATGTTGATTATGCTTTGAGGAATTGAGATTGATTGGATTAATTATGGTGATGGTGGTAGGGGAGAAGGAAGGAACATGTTGGTTGGTTTTCGATCAAAATAGCCGTGGTTTTTTTTTTTTTGGGTTTCATACAGGCAGAGAAGGAGAAAGCAAAAGGCTCATCCTGCACGTCACAAAGGCATATTGATCAGGATATCGTCAATGCGGCTTTAGCAGTTAAGCACTACAGTAGTACAGTACCCATAAAAGACGCTAATTGCTTGGCGCATTTGTATATATGTCCTGGTCACCTGACTGTAAACTACGGACCCTCCTATCACCTGACCTGCCAGCGGCACGGTCGCATCCTCACTGTGGATTGAGATTCAGGCTCTCAGACAGTCGTAACCCTCTAATCCTATACTTGTTTAAACAGACAACGATCAAATCATAGCAAAAAGCTGAGGAGCTCTGGTGGATTCCCATATCTTTATACAGTTACTGCTACTGTGAGCGTGCAGTTTATACACTGCGCACTGGTGCAGGGTACAGTGTATACTGTATTGGGTATGACACGAATGAGAAAGATTACTAGACCAGTCGGATACCCTGGAATTCTGAATAGCTTCAGTTTTGAAAGTCGCGGGAAAATGGACGGGCCGGAAGGTCGGTCGTTTGACCAAGGGACGAATGACCTAAGCTCGTGCTAAGTCAAGGTACACATGAAAAGGCTGAGTTGAGCAAGCTATCACATTCCCAGCACTGGCTCCAAGCGCTGCATCAAATCGCGTCCTCTCCTCGTGATGCGGAACTACATGCAATAAGTCATTCCTTGAGGTGTGATGCAATAATACGCCCGGGGAATGCAGAAGAACAGTGGATAAAATCATACAAGAAGCGAGTCGCTTCCAAGGAGGGATCTGGCCGAACAACAAAACAAAAAAAAGAATGGTCCCAGAGGGGGTCGAACCCTCGACTTTGGCGTTCCCGAATCTTTGTTTGATCCGTATTAGCACCACACTCTAACCAACTGAGTTATGGAACCCGGTTTCTTGTTATATGATTGAATTATTCTGCTACATATACAAAAAATATAATCGACCTGAGTAAGCCATCTTACATCACGTGCCTCGTCGGTGGAAGTTGTCACCTGCAGTGGTCAATCCGGTGGTAATCAGCCCGCGGGACTGGAGTTGCATGACTACTAGGTAGTAGTTACCTAATGCAAGTCAGGTCGTTTGTCATGTAGGGTTCAAGAGTCAATTTCAATGACTAGGTGCGCTGTCAAAATCTCCAGTAGATCTGGAAACAGCTCGGAAATATAGTCTCTTGAATCGATTCGATCATATCACTTTCAGCTACATTCCGTGAACGAGCACACCCGGATTCGAGAATATATCTCGTTCCACTGTACCCAGTTGCCCACACGCACCGATCACCTCACCCAAGGAAGTTAAGGTAACCTGTAACAATCCAGCAAACCGGGCAACTCTACAACCCAGCGGCTTTGAGGTTACAGTGAAAAGCCAGCGTCAAAACGAAGCTGTTGGATCTTGTCCCCTGCTTAATAGAGCCCTGCGAGAAGAGTCTTCGGTGGGGTGCTCTGTTTGTATTTGCTGATGTTCGCTCGATGCTTTTACATTTCCCCGTCGCGAAGAGCCGGGCCTCAGCCTGTCCGTATGAGCCTAGGCTGTACACTCTTCTGGTAAACAAGGGCGCCTAGAAGTCCGTGATTTGTCCACTCGATTTGGCTAAGCCAAGGCTCTGGACCCAAGAGTCGAAGTCAAGTGCAAAAAGAAACAGGAAAATGCTAAAGACAAACGGAAAAGCTGTGGTTCGTAGAGGGAGTGGCGTGAGATTGGCATCATGAAGAAGACGAAGTCAATTCCCCCCCCCCCCATGATTCGTACTCGTCGAGAGACTCACGAGTCCGCACTCTCTGCCGGCTCGCATCCTCGTTTCCAAGGAACATCCCTGGCCTTCACCACTGTCTCCCACCCTCCAGCCAACTCACGGCTGCCAGCCGTACCTGGATCTACAACCTCAACATCCTCGCCCCAGGGAAGAGCATCCACGTCAACTTCCCATCCCAGTAAACATCGAAGAATGACGCCCGCCCCTGCCTTGCTCATGACCGTATTCATGTCCTTGCATCTCTCATCGCAAACACATTCAATGCAACCCTGAGGCGAGAGACAAGGACATGCTTCAATACGAGCGACCGCCCGTCTGAGCAGCAACCCGATGAATTCAAAAGCCTTGCTCGCGATCCCAGACCCGCAAGACCCACCCTTTGCATCGTAGAAAGTCAAGCGGGCAGGACGTTGCCTCGAGGGCGGTTGGATTTGTTTCTCGAGCTCCTGTCGAGACTTGCCCAACTCGTTGGCGCGGCGAAGTCCCTTGCCGAGCTCCTTTTGCGCAATCTTACACTCTGTTCGGACGTCGCCGGCTGACGAGATCACGAAAGAAGGAAGCAGTGAGAGGACTCCATGCTCGGCGGCGTGAATAGCAGCTGCAACGTTGAGTCTGCGTGACTCGAGAA
This sequence comes from Penicillium diatomitis, assembly GCF_028827545.1. Taxonomy (NCBI): domain Eukaryota; kingdom Fungi; phylum Ascomycota; class Eurotiomycetes; order Eurotiales; family Aspergillaceae; genus Penicillium; species Penicillium diatomitis. The sequence continues at coordinate 1,694,893 of NW_026623177.1, read as the reverse complement.
TCTCAATCGCACGTGTTGGAACGTTAAGCCACATGCCCTTGGTGAAGAGATCGATGGGAGGGTTGTCGACTGCCACTGCGTCAAGGAGCCGACCGCGCTTGTCGATCTTGAAGAAGCCATATACAACCGCATGTATCTGCACCGCACCGAAGAAGGCTCGGCAGGCGTCAGGACCATTGCCAACCAGACGCATGGCTTCGGTCTCGATCGGGTCAATGTCTGTATAGTCTCGCTGCATTGTGCTCCAGTCGACATGCACCCGCAAGACCCGCGCAAGATGGCGTTCGACGTTGAGTTCCTTGACAATGAATGTCTGACCTTGATGAAGAAAAATACCTCCTTCATAGATTGTAAAGAACGCGCGCGAGGCTTCAACTTCCTCCAAAACGACATTGCGATTGTTGGTCGTGTCAATGACGGCGAAATGCGTGTCTTCAGTGTCACGGATGCTCACACATCGGGATGGCTGAGGCCGAAAGCGATCATGACAATGATAAAAGCCCATGCTATCTTTGATCAGCCGAGTGGCTGCGAGGGCAAAGAGCTGTTCGCCAAAGTAAACATGATCTTCGTCTGGCCGGATAGGCATTTCAAAGGCGGCACATTGAATATGGCCCTCTTGGATCAGCTCATTAGTCAGGTCAATCTGCAGCTCGCAGTTTGGCCGCGTGAAAATCTCATCCGGGTTTTGCATATAATGCTGATCCGTAGGGTATCGGTCACCGACCAGGACGGAGAGAGAGTCCTTGTTTCTTCGACCTGCACGACCACTTTGCTGCCGTAGATTGGAAATTGAGTATGGAAAGCCAAGGGTGACCACTGCATCCAGAGAGCCGATATCGACGCCCAGTTCCAATGCGTTGGTGGCCACGATACCCATCAATTTACCGTCAAACATCTCTTTTTCGATGCGCCGTCGATCCTGTGGACTGTACCCACCTCGGTAACCCATGACCATTTGGCCGACTTCAGGTCTTTCCAGGGTTTGAAACTCGTTGCGAACAGCCTTCAAGAGTGTTTCACAAAGCCGCCTGACGCGACAGAACGCAATCACGCGTACACCACGTAGTATCAATTGACAAACCAACCGAGCAGTCTCAGCAACGCTGTCACCGCGTCCTGAGCTTGGGTCAGCAGGATCTTTGAAGGGGGTGTTCCAGCAGATAAACTCCTTGCGACCAGATGGAGAGCCGTCAAAATCTACGAGCTTCACGTCCTTGACCCCAAAGATGGATTTCATGTGCTGCTCTGGATTTGCGACCGTTGCAGAGCATGATATGAACTTGACATGGCGGTTGCCAACTGCAGCACAGATGCGTCGAAGTCGCCGCATGATGTAGGCCACATGCGAACCGAACAGGCCGTTGTAGACGTGCAATTCATCCACCACCACGAATTTCAAGTTCTTCAAGAACGTGCGCCACGCGCTTTCCTGAGGAAGGATGGTGATATGTAGCATATCAGGATTAGTGAAAATGATACGAGCCTCATCACGAATCAGATTTCGACTCCCCATTGGCGTGTCGCCGTCGAAGGTTTCCACCATGATTTGCTGCAATCCATCCATGAACTGTAGCAGATCTGTCATGCTGCGCCGTTGGTCCTGTGCCAGAGCCTTGGTAGGAAATATATACATGCCACGGCTGTCAGGGTCTTTCTGTAGCTCGTGAAGCATGGGTATTTGGTAAATGAGCGATTTCCCCGAGCTAGTCGAGGTTGAGACAATCACATTATGGCCCTCATACAAGTAATTGATGGCTTCGGCTTGATGGGAGTAAAGCTGAGTGATGCCCTTGGTGTTGTAGAGCGCATCAACAAGCTCCTGAGATAGCTGAAACGACAAATCTCCGTAGACCGGTGACTGAGCATCGAAAACTCGGTGTCCTTCCGGCACGATTTGAGCGTGATACCACTCCATTTCACGAATCTGAGCAATGATTTCTGCGATACTTTCGCGTTCTTTCGGTATTGTTGCTGGAGGCTTTGCGAAGGCAGGAGTGTTCACCTCACTCGCCGGTGGCGTCGGGATAAATGCAGCCTTCTCTTCCTCCAGCGTTTGGACCGGGTCTAGCCCTTGATCTTCACAGCGCACAAGGAAAGCATCAATCGCATCGGTGAACTTGGTGTTTCTCTTCTCAATTAAACCAAGCATCTGTTTCTGACTGAAGACCGGCATCTTAAGATCCTCGTCCCTCATTCGGCGAAAAGGTTTCGATGGCTCCCCTGTCTTTGGATTTCTGACCTCGCGCTTCAAGTCACCATCCACAAACTCGAACAGGAGAACATTCCGAACAAAATTGTCGTCATCACCGGTGTAATTCGCGATCTCAGAAGCAGATATCATGCCCGCACCAGCGCGAGACTCATAGTCCGCACTTTCTCTATCCCCAACTGTCATGATCTCAAGTCGAGCTTCGTCGACATATTCGAATCGCACAGCTAACGGCACCAAGACCTTCACCCGAGCCACATCCTCTATCGTGAGCTCACGACCCTGACCCAGTTGTGCCTGAACCGCATTCTTGATATTTTCAAATGTCGTAATAAAGTGTTTACGCGTGCAACAAAAGGTGTAGACCAAATTCAGCGCACGATGGGTCTGCGATAGATGCTTGATTTCCTCAGGCCAAGGCTTGGAGGGTAGTCTCCTCGCTGGAGCTTTTACCTTTGTACCAGACGAAGTCCCTTTCTTGCCTGTACCTTTCCTTTTCTTGGCAGGCTTAATTTCGCCCTCAACTGTTTGCGAGTCGTGAACATCGTGAGCGGAGGTGTGAGACGCTTCGTCGGCAGCACTATCAGTGCCGGCTACCGATGACGCGCTTGATACGGTGATGTCCACATTCTGGCTCTGTTTGCGTTTCAGAGGGAGCTGAGTGTGATTATCCGAGGCGTGATTCATTGCGGTGCGCCATCATGCTCCATCCACAAGGCCTAGATCTGAATCACTCCAGTTATGGTTCGTCACGACCCTCGATGCAAGGAAACGCGAAGTCACGTGCATAGATCGAGATCTCAGTGTGGCAACGTCATGTGAGCCTGTTGGCAGCTTTCCCTTTCTGACGTCAACCACCACAATATTTACTCTGCCTGCGTAGCTCGAAGTCCATCGTAATTCCTGATTACAGTAATACATATCGCACATAGTCTAGTTTCAGGCTGTTATCAATTCATTTTACTGTCTCGTAATGCTCAACTCGGACCTTAAAAGTCCGATAATCGGCACCTCGAGGTCAAGAAATCAGTTTAGTTGACTGGGATGGTAGTCTCAAGTCTCACCACCCGAGAAAGCGTGCAGTTGTCATTGCGAATCAAGGGCTCAGCCAAAATTCTCCTGCGACCAATAGCCAGATCGTAGAAAACCTGTTGTTTTTTTCTTACGATCACTGATAGATAGCTGGGCACTTTTTAGGGCGGCGTAAGCATAGAAGCGAATCCTCCGGGATATCTCCGCATCGGCAGATTGGATGACTTCCCTATCATGTCTGACACAAGCCGTTAAGAGTATATTAGTCTTCAAATTGGCTCAGCCTCAACAAAGTTCCAATCGTAACTCTACATCATAAGCAGAATTCACCAAAGATGACCACTGTCCTCGAGTACTCATCTACCAGGTTACTTCGCTCATTCCTCAATGCCCGCATGACACGATTCTCAAAGCCCCAAGCCATGTCAACAGTATCCAAAACAGCTCAGGACTGGAGCGCAGCGCAATACCTCAAATTTGAAGATGAAAGAACACAGCCAGCACGGGATCTCCTGGCCCGCATACCTCTAAAAAGCCCCAAAACAGTCGTCGATCTGGGCTGTGGCCCCGGAAACTCGACCGCTGTGCTGGAGTCCCGATTCCCGGATGCGAATCTAATAGGGATAGATTCATCCCCAGACATGATTCGCAAGGCTCAATCCGCGCTTCCACATCGTGAATTCACGGTGGGCGATCTCAGGACTTACAGGCCACACGGACCAGTCGATCTTTTCTTCTCGAACGCAGTGTTCCAGTGGCTTGGTAAGGAGGAGCGATTCGTCATCGTCAAAAAGTTGTTGGAGACTCAGCCTTCAGGAGGCGTTTTCGCCCTCCAGGTTCCAGATAACCTTATGGAGCCGTCCCATGTGTTGATGCGCGAGACTGCCAAGAACGGACCGTGGGCATCTGCGCTTCAGAATGTCAGTCGGGATGTCTTTCAGACACCGCGGGAGATTTACGACCTGCTGAAGCCGATCTGTTCAACAGTGGAAATTTTCCATACGACCTACAACCACAGTCTGGAGAATCACGCCGCAATTGTTGAATGGGTCAAGGGAACGGGTCTAAGACCATATTTGGATCCATTGTCTTTTGACGAAAAGGAGGGGTTCCTTCGTGAATACCTGAAACACTTGGAGAAGGCATATATGGCGACGTATGATGGCCGCGTATTGCTTGCTTACCCGAGACTCTTCGTCGTTGCCGTGAAGAAGTAGTTGACCTCGTGTACAGCGGCCTCCACTGATGTTTTTCTTAATTTGATTATCTGAAAGACCTTGACTTCCTCCAGTAATGTCTACCGCAGCTCCTGCATTTAATCACTTACAGGCGCTCAAACTGGCAAAGGATCACATGGCTAACCTGCCACCTGTAATGCTAGATATGGTAGAGTAAGTTCATTCATTCGCTTTATATCCAGGTACGTATCAGAAGCGCGTAGAAATTCGATGGGACAATCAATGGATTTCGCAGAGTGAAAAAATCGCTAAAAAGCCGCAGCATGCTCACGATTAGTGGCATTGGGAACTCCGTATGCACCGATCCCATTTGTCTTCTGCGCTCTTACAAAAACAAATGCAAGAGCGGTAGTGTATGGTGGGTATTTCGTGGCTGTTCTCCTATGAAGAAAAGTCTGTACGCACTGATCACTCTTGTTCCCTTCCACAGACATGCGCAGCAGTCTATAGGGGTATCTCGTGCCTGTCGTTCATGTCTCTCACAGATCATTTATTATCATCATCATCACCAAGAAGGTTTTTGATAATACCATAAAGGTCCTTGGCAATATTTTCGTTTCCAACCTGAGAGCCAGACACTTGTCAGTAAAGATCGTAATAGCCGGTGGCGGTCGAGAGGTGGAACAACTTACGCGCAAGAGCAAGGGCACTGTGCGGCCTTCCTCGATGCTTGCGAGAAAGATCTGCTTCGATGATGGTTCCTGATTCTTGGCATCGCCACAGGTCATGCCCTTGAAGACAGGGCTGTTGAGCATGACGCGCAACGCGCCATCAGCGCGCATAATCATACGACCATGCTGCTTGCCATTATCGTCCCTGCGAACGTTGACCTTGAAAGTTCCCACACCACGCTCTTTCCACTCGCCGCTGAAATGGAAGAGCTTGCCTTTGCAAGAGAAGATATTCTCTTCCTCCTCCTCACCGGTGGACACTACAGCATGTGAGGTCAGTTTGAATGAACCACCGTAGGGTCGTATGTCATATGAAAAGAAAAGGTAATACGCACTTTTTTGTTCGTAAAAGCGTTCATCAGTCTTGTCAGCTTCAAAGGTATTAGTGCCTTCGCCTTCTTCGTTGTCGCTCCCATCACCCTCAGAGTCATCCGCGCCGATGGGCTTCGAAGCCGAAGACTTAGTGTCACCGCCCAGGGTTGCAGCGGCGTCGGGAGACGCAAAGTTTGACAGGCCGCCAGTCTTAGCAGCAGCAGCGAAGCCACCTCCAACACCTGCAAATCCATTCTTCAAGGAACCAAAGCCAGACGTGGAGGTTGAGCCGAATGCAGATGTGCCAGTGCTTGACTGGAACACGGAAGGTTTTGAGGAGCCGAATGAGCCAAATGGGGAAGTCTCCGAGCCCGCGAAGGACCCCAAAGCTGAAGAAGCAAAAGCGGATTTCGATGCAGGTTGTTCAGAGGCGGACGACGTGGTGGTTGTGGCTGGCTTTGAGCTACCAAGCGAAGCAAATGGAGAAGAGGAGACGGCACTGCCGAACGCACTCTGAGCGAAAGCCTGATGGGAGGGGGAGGGGGAGAAAGTCAGTGAATTACTCCCAAAATCACCAATTCCAAGTGATCGAACGTCAAAAAAGTGACTGAACAATGGCCACTTACATTGGCTTTTTGAGCCTCACGCTCTTGGGAATTATCCCGGTGACGTTTATTTTCTGTTTCCTCGGGCTTCTTTGCGCCCTCATCTTCGACTTGCTCCAGACTCCGTTTCTTGTTAAGTGCTTTAACTCCGTCGTCCTTCATTGTGTTGGTAGAGTCCAGGGTTTCAGTTGCGTCAGTTGCGTCCTGTGAAGTAGTGTTAATGTTATCATTCTTCGATAGGTGGGTGTCCTGGCCACAGGATGGTGATTCCGCTGGAAAATCCGTCGGGCGGTCAGTCCGCGCCTCAGAAGAAAGACTCGACTCGGGCGAAGACTCGGGCGAGGGTTTAAAATACTCTAACCACTCTTGCTCTACAGAGTCGAGGCTTCTCTCCCAAAAGACAGCGCCCGATGGAGACACGATAGTCTCGACAGACTCGGAATCTTCAGAGCCCAAATCGCACACTTCTTCCGCGCCAGCCGCTTCAACGGACTCGATCCAGTGCTCCGTGGCAATTTCCGACTCCGAGTCTGACGATATCACTGTCACCTCAGGGGACGCTCCGCGCGAAGTCTGTTCTACAAATAACAGACTGCGTTCTGACTCGTCGCTCGAGACGATGTTGTAGTACTCAATTTCCGGGTGGTCTGGAATTCCATGGGAGGACTCATCCGTGGCCAGTTCGGGAGGGGTGGCGCCTTCGGGGTCCTTAGGGGTCGCATCACTCACGTTTTTTCCCTCAGTGTCCTTCGCAGACTGCGGCGTAGCCTCGCGCGATCGCTTGCGCGGGCCCTCACTTGTGTCGGTACCTTCGTTCTTGTCGCGGGACTCCTCGAAAGACCGCTTGCGACCGCCAGATTGCTCCGTTCCGGAACCGATGGAGGCGCTATCAGCCGCATCATTCGCAGTATCGATGGACGTCTCCTTCAGTTGCTTGCGAACGGAGCTGTCTTCATGGTCAGAGGGCGGGGTGCGGACGTCTTCGCCGGTCGCTGATCGAGCGCGAGAATCGTCAGCTTTTTGCGTTTGTAAACGGACCTGAAACTTATCCCGGAAACCTCGTGTAGTCCACAGCTGTCACGCATCCATGGCCACCGAGTGTAAGAAGGCTGTTCAGACATCGTACACTCGGCTCGTCGACTCGAAGCCGTGATGTTGACGACTGGTCGCAGACATGAATTGCTCCATGTGTACGAAGTATCGCGGAATACTGGGAGTCAAGACTTGCGATAACTCACCCTCAGTAGGCTTTTTGGGCTCATCTGTCGCGGGGCCCATGGTGAACGCTATCTCGGCAGGTCAGGTAAGGGCGAGCGGGGATGTCAGAGCGTTAGCTGGTAGACTCGGCAAGCGTCAAGTCTTAACCAGAGAAGGAGCCGAAAAACTGTAATCGCAGCGAGTGTGCAATGTGTTTTGCGCCAAAGAAAAGGGTTGGGAAGAGAGAAAGATGCTGAGGACGAGAAGGGGGATGACGAAATGGTTGTAGGAGCTAGAGGGGGGATCGACGAAAGTGAGGCAGCGACTCGTCGAGTATGACTGCAAGGCTGTTGTTGTCCCGGTCACCGCTCCCGCCCCGCAGGCAATTGTAAGCCGCTGGCTGATAACCAAAGTCGCCTGCAGGAAAAGGGTTTCTCCAGAGATGTACCCAAAACCTGCCCTGGTAAGGTAAGCTTCTGCGAGTGGGTGCCCAGAGACAGAGACTCTCTCATCGACCCGGGGTCAAGAGAGCCTGCAGGAATTCCCGATCAGCGTACGTTCCTGTGACTGTTGTTTACTTCGGTATTGCCGATTGTGTCGAGTGAGGTCGTGCATCGGGCGAGGCGTTACTTTTGACTGCATGCAAGTAGTAGCCAACTAGCCACGAGGTACTGATGCGACATGATTCGGCGATCGAGAAGAACATTACAGCTAGCTTTGGATTGGAAAAGACACTCGGGACCATAAAACCTTTCATGATGTTGAATTTTGATAGAGAAGTGGCTACATGATCACTAAGCCCACTCCTAGACAGATTTAGCAGCAAAACAAGAAGCTGAAGCAGCTGGCAACGACGCTTAAAGTTTGGCCCCTTGACCAAAAGCTTGACCAGCATATTAGCCCTGAGGATAGCTGTGAGAATTGGAGATCACATACTCACCAAGCTCACTGTCGCGCGATATAAGTATGTATCTCGGGGGGGGGGGGGGGGGGAAGAAAAAATGAAATATGCCGGCACGCTTAACTAATGAAACAGAGACACCCGATTGCGATATAGAAAACGAATAGTGGATATACTGCGATGCCAACACGGTTGCGCAGCACGCCCGAGCCACCCAGGATGCTAACGCCAGCCGCCAGAGACCATGCCACCAAGACAAGGTAGACGGGGATTCTGGCAATTGTTGGTAGTCTGAGAGCGCTGAGAAGCGCCGCAATGACCAGAGGAAATAGTGTGTACCCAATGATGGAGATTGATTGGAAGAAGGATCTGGAAAGAGTAAACGGTCAGTATCTCGGCGGCAAGTATAGAGACTGCCGGGGCTGCGAAGACCGCAAGACTTACATCTTGCCCCCAAGCAGCTTGATCTGCAATGTAACAGCTGCTTCTCCTATCCAAACAATGCAGAAGACACCGGAGAAGACGTTAGACGCTTGATCACCCTTGGCGATAGAAAGGAACAAGCTCAAAATGAGACAAAAGACCAGCGGACCCCTAGAAAGTCGAGCCGTTAGCCCAGCACATTCCCCTCATCCCGACAGGAAACCTTCATGCCACTCCCGTAGACCTACCAAAGATCCCAGTCACGCAACCCTTCACTCATACCGCCTTGTAGTACCATATCCGCGTCAGGCCAGCGACCCACGAGCCCGCGCAGGTTACGACCAAACCCAGTCATTGCTTCACCTCGCTCCGCTGCATCGCCCATACCTCCACCACCGCGCTGCAACATGCCACCCAGCAGATACTTGGGCCAGAGCACCTGGCGCATTTTCTCCCAGACGGCGATCAAATCGCGCGAGAGTGTTTCCCAGACGCTTTCATCAATGGTGTTTTGAGTCGCTCGCCGATCTTCGCCGGGGATTGAGGAAGTGAGGTAATTGCCGTAGCCATCTGCGCGGGTGCCTTGAGAGCTCGACTCGGGAGCGATGTTGCCTCGTAAGGGAGCTGTGTCGGATGTGTGTAGGGGGTCGTCGGCCTCGATATCTAGAGTTGGAATTCGCGTTAGCAATATAGTCTACCGGCATTGGCCCAAGAGCTGTCTTTCACTCAAATGTAGAGCTAGCGTACCGTGGTCGGCTTCAATCAAGTCATCGTCCAGGAGTGATTCGTCGTCGAGCAGGTCGCCCTGAGAGTGACCAGGCTGCACACTAGCCATGATTTCAAAGTTTCTGCGAAAGAGATCCGATAATGAAAGGACTTTAGTGTTATAATATCATCACCTGTTCGAGCGAAGTAGACGTTTGACAGTCGAAGGCGCAATGTTGACCTCTCTGGATAGCCAAGCTACCTTACCTAACCCGGAGAGGCTAGAGTGGCATTACGCCGCGCAAGCTGGCGTCACCGCCCGCGGCGAAGAACGGACCTAACCTAACGCTAGAGGTATATATATGCATTGAATGGAAGGTGGTCGGGACTCGGCAGTGCCAACCGACATACCCTGTCTAGGACAGTAGTCAGTTACTCCACAAGATAGTTTGTTGACTTGAGTGTTTGCTGAGGCACTGATTGCATGCAGGAGCCATGCTTGTTTTGAGCGTCTCCGTGTTTGGAGTATTTGAGAGTTGCGAGGTGGGAAGTATGAATTAAAGAACATTACTGTTGCTGGGAACCGATTGCAACATTCAATCCCGATTCTATGAGTATGGTATTGTCCGATGCGCCGAGATGGAAAAGCGACACTGACCTCCCAGAAACAAGTCACGAAGACACCATAACATCGAAAAAACGTTCACCGACATGAGAAGAGAATCGACATGCTCCAGTCTACAAACAAGCAACCAAAACGCCGTTCATGTGGATGATATGCCTAATGTACAGTTTTATGCATGATTTTTCCCATACTCCAGGGGAAGCCCGACGTCCCACAAAGACATTTTGTGGTGAGCTTAGTCGCGTATATCTTTCTTCCCGTCTTCAGATGCCGTGGAAGCTGGGATTGATTCGGACCCCTCCGTTGGATGATCCTTCTCAGTCAAAGCTGGAGCCTCCTCCACCACTTGCACGTGTCGCTCCTGGAAGGCATTCTTCTGGTCGATGGTAGGATAGACTGACATCTGAACAAACTTCTTGATAGTCTCCTTGTCCGAATAGGTCTTCAGTGAATTGGAGTCCATCTGTAAGACCTTTCGATCTTCCTTTGACAGGACAGAGGCGTACTCTGCCTTTAGTAATTCGTCGATGACAGTGCGCACGCGAGCCATCACCTTGACAGCCAGAGATGCAGGTATATTGGCTGAGCCGTTCTTCAGGGCACTCCATCGAGACCCGCGTTCAGGCTTGCCACCTTGTAAGGCTTCATGAAGCTGAGAAACAGGAACACGCAAAGCGCCCATGGCAGCGACATGGAGGTCAACGTGAAGCTTCTTACCCAGAGCCTTGAGATCATTGATCTTCTTGCCACGACCCTCCTTAGGCAGGCCTCGCAAGTTGAGAAGGACGTGTGGAGCTTGAGCCAGTGACTGGACCAGCTCCAGATACGATTCGAGGACTCTTGGATCAGGCAGGATCAAAGCCTTGTGCATGACTTGCAAGAGCTCATTCGCATGCAGAAGAACCGAGGCATTGTTGCGATCACGACGACAGCACGCCATCGCAAGATGAAACAATTTCTCATTAGCAAGACCTGAGGGTAGTGCTTGATTTTGCATGACTTGAACAGCCCTCTTGCTGGCTCGGCCAGCGCGAAGGAGACGCATATATTGAGCCAGGGCAACCGCATCAGGCTCGAACCGCGTCTCCACCTCAATTGTCAAATAATCCCAGTAGGAATAGCCTGCAGCGAAACCTTGAGGGAGTCTATGACAGACATCCTCAATGAAAGTGAGCTCCTTGCTGCCGGGCTGAATGTAGGTCAACCCCTCGTTCTTGGGTAGGACGGGGTCGAATATCAAGTCGAAATTCTCAATCTCCTCTTCCTCTCCCTCTAGAAGTTCCTGTTTCTCAGACTTCTCAGGTTCTTCGCGCAAGGGACGGTTGTGCTCGTCCACAAATGGCACGTCCTCAGTGTGATCGGATTCTGCCGCCGACCGCCGCAAGAATGCCAGACGGAACATTGTGAACCGCGAGGCCTTTTGCGTCTCAGCTGGCTTTTTGGCAAAAATGGGAATTCCCATGGTTTGGTTGTAAAGCGCAAGAACATCGTAGTAATCTCGTTCTCGAGCACCCTCCAGGAGCAGACTAGCCATAGCATTGACAACATGATTGTCAATTTGCAACTGATCCTTGGTCCACCGGTACAGGACATCTGCCCAGATTCTCTTTCCTTCCATCACCATTTGATCTTTCCTTTCAACGATCTTATCTGTGTCTGCCGGGCTGATCTTCTCAAGGTCGTTGCGCGCTGAATACTGGAGAGCACCGAGAATGATCGTATAGGTGCGCATGTCGGGCGCCTGTGGACCCTCCTCGGGAAGTTCTCCAGCAATCCGCCACAATGAGTCCATATCGTGATGGCGGTCGCACACCGAAAGCATTGCATTCGTGTGGATTATACTGAGATCGACATCGGAATGCTCAATAGACCTGTAAATGGATTCGGCCATCTTGATGTTGGCGGGCGATTTGGGAGCATCGGCGAGACCTTTCAGCATCAACGTATATGTCACCGAGCTAGGCATTCGACCTCGTTTTTTCATCTATGCGAACGGAAAAAAAAATAGTAGTCAGCATCTCCTTCAGCGCTTCACACACGTATGAGCCAAGGGCTGCTGGCCCAATCAACGTCACTCACGTCATTATACAGCTTGAACGCGGCTTGCGGGAAACCCCGTTGCATGCAATAGCTCAGAAGATGATTCCAGGCCACGTCGCATCGCTTGCCATCTTTTTGTGCTTGACGGACCAGAGCTGCGGCCATGCCAGGATCGCCGCTGCGCAATAGACGAGCGACACGATCTGCTAGATCGCGAGGATCCTCCAGCCATTTCAACTCCATGCTGATGGTCTTGCGGGAATAGCTGGCACTGCGAATCTCGTCATTCATCTCGCCACTCTCAGGAGTCGATCCGCTAGCGATTGCCATCAGCAGGCGTTCTTCCTGTTTCCGCTTCTCCACGTCCAAGACGGGGCCATTATGACCAAATCTCCGATGCTTATGAGGGGCATTTCGATTGGATTTTGTGGATTTGCGAAGTGGTTCGGACGACGCTGCAGTCTCATTGCTAGGATGGGTCTCTTCAGACTCGGCGACCGCCTGCGAGTACGGCCGCAGGCCGAACAGGTGAGACTGCTCGGGGCTCGTTCTGGCGACGGTGACTCGCTCCAACACGGACGAGCTGCGTAGAGTTCTACGCAGCAAACATGCTGGAATCTGGAGAGACATGACACGTCCACACCACAACTCCACAACTAAGGAATATAAGAGGGAATAAAAAATGAAACAACGAAAACTCAAGGCGCGAAGAAGTGAGTGGTCTGTTGGCAAGGCGCGGAGGTCCGCAATAATTTCTCGGAGATCGGACTTGCTTCTAGCCTCTTTGGGGCTAGACGATGCTCCCCTAATCACTCAGGCATCCCAGCGACAATCGTGATGCATGCCTGAGGAATCCAGACTTCGAAGCCCACATGGGCTCGGAGACGCTACACCCGAACAAGTTTGGCGCTTCGATGGAGCTGCGGGCCGCTAGAGCATTCTGATATCGGGGCAACCTTTGACATGAGTACCCCGGTCTGCCACGGGAAAGCTAAGCCAGGTGCAGCATGCGGTACCTGAAAGTCTGACACACTGCGTGGTGCCCGGTGCTCTCGTGTATTGTCAGTCAGGTACCTACTGATCTCTTCAACTATACTTGCAGCGGCGGTAGTACGTAAGATACCTCCCAAGATCTTCAATTAGACTTTCGACTAGTAATTCCCGAGTGTCTGAATTTCGGTACACGGCTACACCGCCACAGGTTCAGTCCCAGGTTCCAGTTTCGCTTTAGTCTCGAAACTAGTCAGGCCTTGCATCCTGCAAGACTGTGGGGACATGACATGTCAAAGGCCCTGAAGCTTATTAGATGCGCAGTGCAGCACTGGATGTAGGTCCTGCAGAGTCATGCAGCCTTTCCCGTTTAACTCCAGTGCTGGAGATTTGACACACCGAGCCGAATGAAGGCGATGATGAAATGTCTCGATTTACTCTTGCTTTGGTAGGAGTTTTTCACTCAAGTATGTTAGCGGTGGAATGATGCTTTCACTTTATTTTTAGTTTGCCCTAGGCTCTCTTCTCTTGACTCCGTCTGTCCCACCACCGGAGAGGTAGTAATTACGGGCGAAGCGAGTGAGCGACTGGTGTCTCTAGTCTCGTACGCCAATACACAGTGCAGAGTTAGATGGAGTATCAAATCCATAAAACGTATTAGACTCGGTCGTAAGAAGCCGAGGCTGCAGTATAAACCCCCCCCTCCCTCCCCCAAAGTCCCTCCGAATCCCACAGCCTCAACCGCCCATGCCCCTAATATCCCGCCACACTCACCCCTTTAAAACAAAACAGAGCATTACTTTCTCGCCAGCCAGTCCTGTCTTGCAGCCTCCCCGCCCCAAACAATCTCCAAGCGGACCGGTATATCCGCAGGAACCGAGTAATTTATACCCACGAGCCACATGCTCTCAAATCAAGGAGAGAAGACCCTTGAGTAGATCAATCCGGCTCGAAAGAATGGTAGGTTCTGTACACGATTGCACCGATACATGCTGCCCGGAAAGCCAAGTCGTACATGCAGAAAAGGGCGGACCGGACGGGGCTGCCGCAGTGTAGAGTCCATGTTCGTGTGACCAAAGGAAAGGGTACACAACAAATGATGCTGACTTGTCCATTGTCGTCACAATTTGGTCCAGACGGCCCTACTGGCTTCTTCTTCTTCTTCTTCTTCTTCTTCTTCTTCTTCACCATACGTCCACGAATCGCAAAATTCCCACTAATTCCATTCACCATATACCGTGCGAGATGTAAAATTTACCTATGGAGCACTCGTGGCAAAAGAAAGTGGGATTTCTGCTCTAGAAAGTCCCCTTTGATTCTTAATGAGAAGCGTCCATCGCTCATAAAAAATCTAATACATGAGGTAATAGGGTCGTAACAAGTATACAGACCAGCCATGTGGATAAGTAGAGCACAGGAGGAGGGGAGCAAGAAGCACAGCACAAAGGAAGAACATAGGAAACTCATTCATCAACCAGGAACCACGGATGGAGGAAGAAAATTAGAGGCCTGCGAGAGGATGGTATCAAGAGCTGAGGACAAGGAACAGCAGACCCCAGATAAAAGCGATATCCGGAGCGGAAAACACAGAAGTAGATCTGGTGACAAGATGAAGCAGGCCAGACGCGGGGATATCGTTGTTGAAATACAGAGCGGGGAAAGAGAGAGAGAGAGAGGGGGGGGGGGGGGGGGATGAGAAAGCGATTTGGAAGGATACATTCCAATCAGGTCAGTAGCAAGCATGCAGGAAAAAGAGAGAAAAGACAAATCGAGAAAGCCACACAAAAGCCAAACATGTAAAAATGCAAGGTTCCAGTCCAGCATCGATAAGAGGAAATGACATCAAGGCATGGCTGAAATTTTCACGTCTCCCGTCAAGAAGGGAGTGGGAGTTCAATGCGAGAAGTTGTGGGGCGAAAGCGATTCTGGAAGAGCCGTAGCGAAGAGGGATCAGCCAACCGATTTTCGAAGAACGGAAGTCGAGCGGACGACTCATTGTCTTGGTAAAGATGACCGATAACAAGAAGAGCCCTTGGGATGGTGATGGAGAACAGAGGGCGGGAACGGGGTCCAGTTGATTGGCGATGGAAGCTTGGAGTGTCCTCGCTGGCGTGCTTCTTCTTTGATTCATCGGTGGTTTGCAATATGGTTACTCACGTTGCTGGTAGACAGGACCGCTCTGGTATGGGGAGTGAGGGTAGTTGGGAGGGTAGCCCATCTGGCCATTGCTCTGGTAGACCATGCCATTGCTTGGGCCGCCATACTGGCTCTGGACTTGACCATCGGCAGGCTGATATCCGATAGGAGGAAGTTGAGGGCGGACGCCATTCCCATATCCGGAGGAAGGACCGCCTTGTGAAGGGTCGGAAGAGCCAGGCGCGTCAACCTGACCGGCCTGGGCTGCTTGGGCTGCGGCTCGTTCCCGTTCCTCCGCAGCCTTGCGCTGAGATTCTTCTTCCTTCTTGCGGGCCTTCCATTCCTTCCGAATCTCCTTGAATTCTGTAGAGAAGAGATGAAGATCAGTATTTGCCCGACTCGTTTTGATGAGATAGATGGATTGATGGTGGGTTGTGAAGGGGGATACGAGGCGACGACGAGGTATGGGTGCAAGGTGCGGCAACAGGCTAGCGCGGGAGGGATAGACCAGGCAAGCTTTCCCATAACTTAACCTCCACGCCAACGGCGACACTACTGCGGCCCCGCGAAATCTAGTGTAACTCACTAGCGCGAGTAGCTGCCGGCGCTAACCCGATAGAGCGATTTGCGACAGAACGTCGAAGATCATCCAGTATGCTCCTCTGACGCCACGGGAACGGTGATGTTGGGAGGGGAAATGATAGACACGATCGGAGTGGGAGCGGGAGCGCGAGTCTTACCTTCAGGGGTTCGTTTGGCACCATGAGACTGCATTGTCACGTGTGCATTCAGATGGTTCAATGTGCCGTATGCCTTCTCGCAACCATTCCAACCACATTTGTACATGCGCTCGATCTCCTCGTATCGACGACGGGGTCGCTTGTGCTGCTGAGCACCAGGAATTGGGACGAAGGAGTAGACCTGTTAGAGTCAAGAGAGTCAGCCCCACCGGTCTCAAATCAAATGGAAGGAACAGGCAAAGTTCGAGGGCACAGTTTTCGACAGATTCCCCGGGGAGTGAAGAGAAGACTGCAATGCCCTGGATTGGTGAAATCCATCCGGACGCGTGTCGTGGAAGGAACGATAGCAAATCAAGAGCCAAAATCAGAGAGACAAAGGAATCGTTTGGACTTCCAGAGGAAAAAAAATTTTTCCCCTCTCCTTCTTCTCCCCGGTAGTGAATCACCAAAAAACATACCTGACCAGAGCGCGACCCTCCGGTCGCCACAGAGGAAGGGGAACTAACCGTGGTGGCCGCTGGTGAGGCATAAGGTCCGGGTAGACCGTGGTGTTGCTGACCATAGCCGTGTCCCCATTCCGGGCGCGCATACATCTGGTGCGGAGGGGGTGGGTGCCCCTGATACTGCGCCATCTCGTGTCCTTGTGGCTGATACGGAGAATAGGGAGGCGGATACGTTGGGCTGTTGGCCGGCAGCGACGGGTCTAGAGGGATAGCCGCGTCAGAGGTGAAGTTGTGAGAGGATGGCAACGAGGCAAGAGCAGCTTCGGGCTCCGGACTGCGCGGCGTCGCAATCGAGTCCGATGCCGACAGCGTGGCGGGCGGAGCAGAATGTGAAGAAGTCATGGGCAACGGGGCAGTAGTCGTGGGGGCAGAAACAGAAGAGGCAGAAGACGGGGTGGGATATGTGATGGGAGAATTGATGGTGGTGGTGGTGGTGGTAGTGGCAGTCATGGAGGCGGCAGAAGAGAAGGAGGGAGGGGTGGACTGGAACGGACTTGTTGCTTGAGCCATACCGGGCGCACCACCGGGTTGAGTGTTGGGAGCAAAAGATGGCGGCGGGCGCGGAAGGTAATCCTGGTGGTATGCCGGCGAACGAGTAGGCGGTGGGTTCAGCGCGTACTCGGGCTGGGGGTGTTGGACGAGGAAATGTTCGCGGGCCGGGCCTCGGGCTGCGGCGTGTGGGAGTACTGCGGGTTAGGGCGTGCTTCAGCTTGCGGCGTGTGAGGATAGTGAGGAGCCGCGGCAGTAGAGACGGAAGTCTGGTCTGTGATATATGAAATGTCCAACGAGGGTGACGATGATTAGATTGGTGGTGAGATAATAAATAAGAGATGTAGCAATTGATGGGGGTCGAGCGAACCTGACTGTGCGTACTCGGAGGTGGGTCGGTCCATATAAAAGTCGGGGATGCGGCGCGGCGCAGAAAAAGGTTTTCCTGATGCGTTCCGATCCTAATTGGGAGCGAGAGCCAGAAGGCGGAGGGGAGGGATTTCAGAGGAAAGAAAAGGAAAAAAAAGGTGATGGGTTGACAGAGGAGGAAAGAGTGGAAAAGAAGGAATAAAAATGGCCGATCTCTTCTTCTTGTTCTCTTCACATATACACCTTTTCGTTGCGGCCACTCTGCGTCTGTCTTTGTGGTCTTGGTTTTTTTTTTTTCCTTTCTTGCACGTTTCTTTAATTTCTCACTCTTTTTTTTTCCGACTTTCGCGTTGTTGTTATTTTTTCTCCGAACGCTGCAGACGCGTTAGACCGAATCGTCAGCAGGGAAAATCAGGAGGAATTGGAGAGAGAGAGGGGGGGGGGGGGGTGTATAGGCCAACGGAAGGGGGGGTGTGGATGGAAGAGGGGGTCGGCTAGACAAAAAGAGTCCAAGAGAACTTTCTTCCCGCAAGTCGAGAACCACCCGACAGCCGGCCAATGATCGAGTCGAGTATTTTTTTTTGGGAATTTCTTCTTTTTTTCTTTTTTTCCCAATTTCTTTTTTTTCCCTCTCCCCTTTCCACACTTTGTTCACGCTGCCTCTCCACTCCACCTAAACCCAAAAGGGCACTCATGCGAGCGAGAGAGACAGAGAAGAACAACAAGTGACAAGTCGGGCACGTTGCACGCAAGGGACTCAACGAAACAACCAGACTCACCACGTTCAGAATCGTGGCTTGCCTGGCTCCCGCTGTATCTCTCCAGAAGAGTGTATACTTCCGCGTACGTTGGTCGGCAAGGGAGAATGCCGACAACGATCAACGATGGGAGAAAGGGAGGTTGTGCAGTGAAGGGTAAACTGACCTTGGTGAGGATGGTAATGGGAAGTCCGCCCACGAGGGTACTACGAGGTACTGAAGGGTAGATATCAAGCTAATTGACCCAGGAAAGACCCCTGAGGCCACAGAGAATCACCAATGGTCGTCGAATTTGGCGGCTCGGTGGAGATCTGGCTTGGGGCGAGGCGAATCGATGCCTTCTCCAAGCGTGCGGAGGGCGGGACGAGCGTTCTTCTAGTTCCAGCAGGTCGACAAACGGCTTGCAGGATCTAAATTCGGGCCCGATACACCTTTGGCACAGATGTGATCGGAGCGGTCAGGATGATGGTAACAAAACTTAATCTTTCTTGCAACCACGATCCAGGAGAGAGAGAGCGCGGACGGTGGAGAGAGAGTTCGCGATGATACACAAGACCCAGATGAAAGTGAGCAAACACTCGAGAGATTCTAGGTCGCAGAGATCGGACAATCGTCCTTCGGTCTTGTTCGCTAGGGCAAGCCAAGGCAGAAAGGCAATGCGAGGGCACCAGATATCTCCGTGAGCTTCTTTCTAGTCGAACGAGGCGCGCAGGACTTAAACGAGTCTGGTAGCCCAGATTGTCCACTCAACAATGGAATCACGATCTGTCAAAAGGAAACAGGAAAATGATCAGGCAAGAGAAGACAGGATTGCAGTGAGTTGCATTAGAATTGCAAGAGCGTCACGGATGCAGCAGGGCCTTTGTACAAGACGGAGAGTCGCCGCAGGTCAAGTCTTCGGCAGGACCAGCTCTCTCGTTGCTCGTGGGATCCGAGGATGCAGTGGGGAATCGGGTGGAGCAGGTAATTTGGCTTCTTTCGTTTATTTCATTATTGATTTTATTTTTATTTTCTTCGTACTTTCTTTTTTATTTTCGGTATCCTTATTTCATCTTTCTCACAAATTGTCAACTACTTGTCCCTTGTGACCCCCTGGAACCGATCGGGTTTGCTCCGACGTTCATTACCATCTCGAACGGAAGTGAAGCCCAATTCGAGGAAACTCTGAAGATATCTCGGTAGAATTCTCACTCATCCTTACAAAGGCCCTACAGAACTGGATCGTCCAATATGAAGGAGATTGTATCTTTGTCGTGACTCGTCAGGGATGCAGGTCAATACAAAACAAGAACCGGGGGCGCACACCAGAATCTAGCAGGCATTTTACCCCATGCTCCCCAAACGATCAGACACGATGCCAATTTGGTGATAGCCTTGAGCCTTTGGATCGACAAGGCAAAGTTTGATTCAGACTTCTCAACCATTGCCAAGGCTCGGCTGTTCCTGATCCCTTCCATTGGCGTGGTTACTTATAACGGTCTCCGTTTATAGGGCGTCAACTTTGATGCCGCGACAGAGTGCTTTAGGATCGCCGGCAACAAGTAGCCCGCAAAGTACGATCCGTGCCGCCGTCTGTTGATCATCCAGAATCCAGACAGGTGTCGAGAATCGAGATGATTGCCAGGTAGGTATGAGACTCTTGCGGACGATGGTCGCGGTACATTGATCAATACTGTGGTACTGTAATGGAGATCCTGATAAGGAAGCTCCTCCGTGGGAGATAAGGCCGCTCGGGTGGCAGTAAAGACCAAAAGGGTGAATTGGAAGCAGTAGCTTGGTCTGAATCATTAATCATCCAGCATCTAGCATCTAGCATCAATGAGGGGATTGAATTCGCCATTGCCCACCCAGTCCACCGTAAGAGACGACGATCCTCGCCTGCTCGGGGCTCGATAGACCACACTAGGGCGAATCTCGACTGTCCGTCAAGGGACTTCCTTCATTAGGGTCTCGTGCATGAATCAGTCTTGATTCTTGTTTTGGATCCAGATCTCTGCATGGATTTATGTAGCGGGAGCTTCACAATGGATAACCGTGGTCTCAAAGGGACAGACAAGAGGTTTACAGACACAGGCGATCTCCATTTCCCGTTCCGTTGGTTCCTATCAGCCTCTTAGCTTGCCTCTCGGCTGATATGATTATGATTCGTGTCAATGCTTTATTACGTCCAGCCTGTTCACATGATAGCACAAGTTCCCCTCATGCTCGAAATGGGCCTTTTGTTGCCGATGAAGCGGATCTCTTTTCCTTCTTTGCTCCCCTGATTTCGTATCTTTGATACCCAGTTCGACAAGCGCGCATGTATGACTATAAAAAAGGGATAAATTGCACGCAGTCCACCACAACCAGTCACGTAGAGAGATTCTCCGCCTCGGTGAAGTTACTACATCCAGCCAATTTTCAGATTGCAAGATGGAGTTCAGATCAAACCCCAGGAACCGTACTGAATGGAAAATTGAAGATGCCACTGACTAGTGACCACACTGTTTTCTAGGATAAAATGGAATAGGGCAAGGAGCGGGCGGGCGAGCTTGGGCCTGGTGGATGGAGATTAAGCATAGTCCCAGGCTACCTTAGCCTCCGTCCCAAGACGTGTCACTGCTCGGTACTCCGTTCCTCGGACGGGGTTGAATCGTCCAGTCCCTGAGTCCACCGTTTGGAACACGTTCTGATCTGGGTTAGCTCCTCTTCTCCTCCTGAACTAGTCTACCCGCATTTTCTAGGCGCGCGTCCTTGGGCGTATATAAATGGGTGAACCAAGCGTTTAGTGGCCTGGCGGGGACATCGACGGAAATGGGTACTGAAATACCATTCCTGAGAGTCAATGGAAGATTGAGAGAAACTGGACAGAGTAGAGCAGGAGGGAGGAGGGGGGGGGGGGGTAAAGTATTGGAACAGGAGGGCAATTAGGGTGGTGTGTATGTGAGAGAACACATCGAGACAATGGCATGAAAGGAGTGAAATATTTCCGATAAATTGCATTCCTCTCTTTTTGCTTTGCGAAAGTGAGAAAAACGAAGAGAGAGAAGAGTTTCAGCAAAGAGCAGCATCAACTGCCGGTGGATCAATGCGAGAGGGGGCCACAACTGGACAAACCGCAGTGAGCCAATAAATCCAGACCGGAAGCAGGCAAATGGCATCTCATTCGTGGAGGGCGGAAGAGGAACCGACAGACCGCGAGACAGACAGAAAAGCGAGAGAGAGACGCGGAGATGGAGGAGCAAAAGGATGGTACGCGGTGGAAGCGAATCCCAATCTGGATTAGTTCTGACGCACCTGGTCCCGGCGGAGATATCGAGCCAACGACGATCCGGTAGTGAATCACTTTGGGTCCCGCGGGATGGTGGGAATGGTGGAATCGAGTAGTGGACTCCGAGAGTGACCCCCGAGCTACACCGAAAAGGGGGCTAGTGCAAGCTGGGGGAGCGGAGCAGATGGGCAAAACCGATGGTCGACTCGGGAAGACCAGGGCTAAAGAGGAAAAGGTCGCAGGACGAGGCCTAGAGCGGGGAATCCAGTCAGTGGTAAAGCGGAGTCTGCTGGTGGAGTGGATCCACCAGCTGATGGAGCTAATACCACTTTGGGGCTAGCAGACACAACCCGCTGGAGAAATCTTGAGAGCCAGGGCGGGTGCAGCCGGTACCTTCTATTCCGGGTATTGAAGGCCTCCAGTATCATTGGATGAATCCTCTTCCAGTTGGCACCCATGTGTGGTCGGAGAAATGCAGTGCTCTCTGTGATTGCATCCATTTTCATGACGACCGGCGATAGGGGGATAAGCCTGTGACATCACGTGCACGAAACGGTTGACTTGTGGTTCAAGGTTCAAGGTAGTCCATCAGGGCAGAGAAAGCCAGCTGGGTTTAAATCCGGCTTCCGTCCCTCTGTTCTCTCGACCTTGGAAAGCTCAGGATGACCAACAGATCGTTTTGTCTGAACCCGAACATTGATTGGGCCTTCCCTTGGGGGACAGGTCGGATCGAGAAATTCACTCGCGTTTCATAGGAGGACACGTGCGGGTCGGCGGAGAAGGCACGAAGTACAACGACAGACAACAATAATACTGTATGGGTACCATGCATGTGATGGGCGTCTCCATAGTGGGGGGTGGTACAGCTACGGTACCTCGCCTCACCCCGAGTCTCCTCTGTCTGCCTTCCGCCCGTGATACTGTGCTTATGTGCTATCATGGATGATATGAACCATTGAACACATATCGGCGACCCATCCTTGAATGTTCACCTGCACGAATTAAAGTCCCTACGAATGAGAGACCGACTATGTTTGCATACAGACAGAGTCGATCTGCCACATGTCCCCGGGCGGCCACGCCTGCCACGCCTGCCAACTCGCAAGGCTCCTGATAGAGTTTCCGTCATCAGGGTTAAGGTTTATTTCACGGCACGATCTGATACCGGGCTTGGTGCCTCTTGCTGTACATGGCCAATTATGTATAAATTGTACATCACTCTCTCTATCCGTACAGGACCCATCCGTGTGGACAGAACAGGCAACGGACTCTTCTGGTAGAGCCAACAATCATGTCAATCACGACATGATCATGACCTGCCTGCCCGGAGTGGACGTTTCCCCTCCGTCAGATGGTTCAATCAATTCACTGACTCGAGCGTCCATAGAGGGGGGCTGTCAACGGCGGATATCTGACCCACGCTGATAAGACTATGGAGCGCGCTGTGGACAACATTAGGGACACTAGGTTTCTCATCTCCTCTGAAAGGTCGGCTGTCGCGTAATCGAATGCTACCCAAACGGCCTATCGAGGGGACAGTCACAGTCTCTCGCGGGAACGTGCCTGGGAACACGTTGGTGGCATCCATGTGGGGCAGAACCATCAGCACCTCCCAACTAAGCCCTCTGTGGCCCCACTGTGATCGGAGGCTAGTTCGTCCGCCGCCCGCGTCATTTCCCAGCTCCTGGCCCCCTAGGCTCCTACTCTGGCTCTGGCGGCTTCGGTCATGAACACTTAGATCGGACTTTATCAAACCTGTCGAGTGTCGAGCGTGGCTTCTCTGGACACCGTGGAAAGCTCGCAGGTCCGGCCCAACTTCCTGGGGAAAGCGGTCAATTGCGTGCTCGCCCCATGGGTGGTACGTGGTACCGATCAAGAAGAGTACATCTTCGCTACCAAGTTGACCTCAAAGAAACCTCTGACCCTTACGGGAAAAGACGCGAGAGACAGATCCGAAAAGCCCGTCATCGCATTGAACAGACCATGACCTCGAAGTATTTCCTGGTGTCTCCTCCAATGGATTGAGGAACACCGCCAAGAAGCTTTCCAAGTGACCCCCGGACCCCCTATTCTCCTGCATACCGGTTCAACAGAGAGTATCTGACGCCAGGAACGGGTGTCAGGCCCGGATAACTGCTGGCACGAGAAAGACAAACTCCAGGGGCTCCACCCCACTTCCCCCTCCTTCTTTTTTAGCCGGTTGACCGACCGCAGGTCTCCCATTTTCCCCTTCGGGTTTGATGGCGATTCGGATTGCCTCTTAGGCTCCTCCTGGGCTCGCTCGGGGCTCCGTCTCCTCCATCGGGATATCTCGATCATGAGCATTTCGACCACCGCACTTCATTTGCCAAATTTCCCGATTTCTTCGAGTCCGTGAGGGACAGATCCCGTAGCTGTTGCCCAGATCAGAGGGCCCTGGCCCACAGGACCAATTCCTTATCGCCTGCAGCAGGGTTACATCTCATTTCCCAAGGGTTCTCTCGATTAGGAAATTTACCGCGTCCGCTCGTGCATGCGCGAGATGGGCCAACCAGAGTCAGATGAAATTACATGGGGGACTCTTTTTTTGACCGAGTCTCAGGTGGTGAAGTTGAAGAGAGTCAAGAGACCCTTGAGACGCGTTTTTCATACGGACTCTCATGAACATGCCATGCGACCGAGGCCATTTCCGCAGATGTCAACAATCAGACGATATCGCAGTGTCCGGCACTCTGGCGGGCCTCCGGACCGCATCTCAGACGTGGTCCAACTGATAAGCCACGACAAGTACAGAGTACAGTATGATTCGTACTAGGATCATGCTACAGCCCCTACACCTTCTTCCCTCTGGAGTACAATACCCAAGATCTATGTCTGCATTCATGCGAAGCGCCTGTCCGATGGGTAGACCCTGCATGGTGATTACCCATCGCCCACTCTGCACCCTACACATAAATTATAGGAATTCCACTTCTACTTTCGAAAGACGTACGCGGATGAGTAGTACTACTACAGTGCTACTGAGTCCACCGACAGCTCTTCTAGACTGTCGATGAGACACTGCGGATATGGGTTTGCACTAAATTTTGAGCCTCATGACTGACACACTACGTCAAGCTTCGTCATTAAAACCACAAAAGCACAGTCACGCCTAGGGACAAGACGAGGTATATCGGTCAAGCAACCGAGGGTTGAGTTTGGGGCGCGTTCTACATACAACACAACCTTTCGACCACATGCACACCGAGTTCCTTACTGGATAATCCCGCGGTGCCATTCAGCTGTGTCCTACCGCAGTGACAGAACGTGCCATGAGTATGGATCGAATAGGATCAAACGTGAGGCTGAATTACACACGCGCGCCTGACCAGCAGACCAGCCTCTTCTCAACTCAGATGGGACCAAGATGGAGCCAGAGTGATCGGAGACGGAAATTGTGGATCGGATGTTTCAACCCGGATAGGGGTCGGTTGAACATGAAGGCTCGGGTGTAACTATCAGAAAGCGTACTACTACTACTACTACTACTACTACTACTACTACTACTACTACTACTACTACTACTACTTCTACTACTACTACTACTACTGTGGTCCATTGGTCAAGTGGTTTCCCACTTCCCTGAGCGCCCACAGGCCCCGTACTGGACTCTCGGTGTTCCTCCACATCCCGCGGTGCCGTGATTTTCTCGAGTTCCACCTCGGGACTCCATTTCGTTATACCTTTTTCTCCGAAGTTTCTTTTTTCTTTGCTCGCCCTTGCGGCCCTTCTGGGTGACCTTCGTCCTCGTGAGATTCCGGGTCGGCGCTCTTGGCAGGCAGGAGGACCATGACAAATTGCCCAACGTTCACTTGGTATGCCCGATGACCAAGCTTCGAGTCGTCCCGGGGATGTTACCGGCGTGGAGAACTCATCGCCATCGCTAGGCATCGTCAACCGTGGGATCTGAATTCAGTTGCTGTCAAACAGTGCCATGATACATTCAATTGCCTGTGGGGTGCTTGTTCTAGCAGTAACTCAGAGCTCATCAGAGGAAGAGATGTGCTCCTGTTGCTAGTACATGAAAAATTATCCACTAACTTTGACAAGTACATCAAACATGATACAACTGTTAATGCGCCGGTTATAGTTGAATTTGATAGGTAGATCTTCAAATACATTTCATCGCCTTGACGCTGCAGTACTATAGAAGAACATCCATTAGACTGACATATACTCTACAGATGCACAGTATGTAGTAAAAGCTGAATACTACTTGGTATACGTACTACTTTAGTACTGAGAAAGTTAGTACTGAGTCTACTGAGTACTGACTATTGACTAGTCCACTCTTTATCTGTTCTTCGGAGATCACTGATAGCACTCGCAGCCCTGCTAGCGCTCGACCTCGGGCCTGATATTTCCCAGGTCGGCTACCGACGAGCCCCCCCAAAGGTCGAGCCACCCAATACAACGCATCCACAGTGCCGTGCTACTGCTAAGCACACACGCCGTTTCCTGAGTATCACGCCATGGCCAGAGTCCCACATCTCCTGCACGCCGGTTGTCGATCGAATCAGCTAAGACCATGACATCCAACATGATGCTTGGCACAAGTGGGAACCAGACATGACTGGCATCAATGTGCAGCAGATGCGAAGGAGACGAACAAGACAACGGCACTCTCCATGACCCCTCCCGTCTGCATTTCGGTGCCGCCCGGGGGAATTCCGCCTGTGATTTACACAAAAAAAAAGGGTTCAGTTTGACCGTCGGTTGCATTACATTGCCTGTTGTCATCTGATTTCTTCAGATATCTCTTTTATAGTGGCATCCAGAGTTCCAAACAAGGTCGAGGCTTGAAGGCAGACCAAAAGTCAAAATCCCTGGTACGAGGCGCTTTCCGCGGCTGTAGCTTAATGTTATGATGAGCACATTGCACATGCACCGATCTTTCAGGAAGGAGACTGTCACGTAAGCCCTGACGAGGGAAAGATATGGGGAAGAGGACAGGAAAGTCAAATTTCCGGGCGCAAATTCTGTACGGGATAGTGATACACTCAGATACAGTGTGTAACTTAAACTGTGTAAAATTGTACAATTACCCACTGCAGTCTGCAGTCTGCACATTAATTACACTGGTTTTGGTCCTTCGAGAATTCCCGCACCGGGGATGTAGCATGCACGTGTCACCTTCACAACACCATAGACTGGTCGAGGCACGGATGTCTCCCGGAGAAAAGGTCATATCGAGATGATCACCGTGCCCTCTCTCTCTGCTCTGGTGGGCCAGCGAGCTAGGGATGTGGATCAGCAAGAAGCATTTCCCGCGGAGTTGAATTTATCTTTTGGCGTTTAATCTGTTATTCATTAATCGTTCATTTACTATCGTTTTTTTCTTTTGTTTTTGGAATGGGTTGCCAAATAGGATTATTGATGGGTTCATGCTTCACTGGTTTTGAAGCTGATTTTCTTGTGAGCAGACAATAGCCAGAACGCGGCAGGTGTGAGACAAGGACAACAGCCAGAGGCCCTCCACAGCCGAAAGACCATGATGCTTTTCATTTACATTTACAGAAAGACGACACTGCTTTTCATTTACATTTACGGAAATGACAGACGGTCTGCAGATTGCCAGATACAATGTTATTGAGGTATCAGCGAGCCATGTCCTGCATGCAAAAAAAAAAAAAGACCTCCAAGCATACGCGCAAAGGTAATGGTACAGACGACGTTGTTCATGTACAACTGTCCAATACCAATTGTTCGTCTCGCATTCATAGCCTAACCAGAAATTCAATGGGGATCTCGCATCCTTGCCTAGCTCTTTGCTAGTGACGATCCCCCGAGAACGAAGTATCAAGAATTGGGATAGGCGACCGCTTCCAGAGCTGTCACGTAATTCTTTCGTCTCCAGCCTTGAAGAATCCATCACCTTGTCGTAATCATTTAATAGTGATTTCATGCCCACAATTGCATAATGTCAGGCATTTGATAGCATGCGGAATTGAATATGTGCCGCAGAGATAGGCATGTGATTATCGTGGACAACAACAGAAACAGTTCACAAATGGAAATGTTTCCTCCGAAAAGGGCAGCGCTGGGCCATCCCAAGGTGTCCACAATTGGTTAGGCAAACAAGCTCAGGTAATAAATCCAAGTCACCAAGTCCTTGTCCCAAGTCACAGTCCCGCCGATCCACCACCAGAGCGACCGCTAAGCTGAATGGGAAGAATAGGCACTCCTGTCAGGACATCAAAGCTACAAGTCCTAACTTCTTGTGGTTGCAATATGGCGGAGCCATAGAGACATGTTTGCTGTGCCTAAATAGATGCACAGATAGCATTCCGTCTGCTGCCCACTACTGCAATTGTACAAGACAACGAACGACCCATATGCCCTTTCCTTCAACTTCAAAAAAAAAAGCTGTCCACTTCCTCTGTCCACTTCGGCCGAAGGCTGACACAGAAAGCCCAGGACCAGCAATTTCGCTTTCCGGGTGGCAGCAAAAGTGGATTAACCGGAAGAGATTTATGGGCCTCTAGAGGAAGTTTGAGCAAGACCCGTTAGGCTTTATGGCCAGTGCGCACCCCCAAGGTTATGAGCTAACGGAAATACTACGCCGGACTCAGTAAGTCATCTCCGCCTCATCGTTCGGCAGATCTCGTTAGCTTGCCCCCGAATAA
The DNA here is from genome assembly GCF_028827545.1 of Penicillium diatomitis. Classification (NCBI taxonomy): domain Eukaryota; kingdom Fungi; phylum Ascomycota; class Eurotiomycetes; order Eurotiales; family Aspergillaceae; genus Penicillium; species Penicillium diatomitis. Next base: position 1,667,053 of record NW_026623177.1, on the reverse strand, counting down.
GCTCGGAGATCATGGCGACCATTATCGCCTCGTCCGTGGCTAGATCGACGCGACAGTCAGGATGTTTGACTACCTGTACGTTGAAATACCAGATATGTACGCGCTTCGTTGAACACGAATATAGGAAGCGCGAGATCGACCTTGTTTTTCTGAGAGGATTCAATTGAGCCAAACAATTCCAAAGTCAGATGGAACAAGAAAGAGGATAAAGTGGCAGTTTGAGTGGAGCATCATCCAGTGCTGCCATTTCACACAAGATGATTTGTATTTTCAACTTACTAGGCGCAGTCCCTCCGACAAAAGTACCGCGACTAGGGGGAACGGTGCGTCTTCCTTCAACGCCTTGCCAGCCACGATGTCGTAAAGGCTGCGATCGTACTGATGAAACAATCTCGGCCAATCGTTGTTCTGGCCAGAGACGGGATCGATGCCGAAAAACAGGGAATGGGGAAAAGGCAAGATATGCCATTCGTGGTACACCTACTGGACTAATTCCTTTCTGTCAAGGATTTGACTCCCGAGCCGGGACTGGACAGCAGAACGTTGGAGGGAATTTGCTGTGATTCCATTTTCAATTCACCCTGATAGAGTTCGGCCCAGATCTTCGGCGCCTCATAGGAAAGCGGCTCCTGATGTTACTACACAAAACGAATCATGATTGCAGATGGGCTATGCCGATGAAATTGGCAAGAAGCAAACATGCTGTTTCTTCAGATTGCCACGAGCTTCCGACATCTCGTTGTTGAGATTCGTAGCTAGGCCCTAACAGTAATGTGAATGATACGACTGATACTGTAGGATTTTCTATCGAGCAAAGGTACACACTACACACTACAGAGTTTAATTGTCCAGCTTGTGCTGCTATACAACTTGCGCGACGCGACCGCCCCGTGTGCTAACGTTTCGACTTCATGATGTCCCGCCCAGTAACCCAGGCTTGGCTGTAGGCTCCAGAACATATCTTATGTCTCAAATGCCTCGAAGGATGTTCGATGTTCAAATACCCATGACAGGCGTCTAGGACACATCTACAGGATTAATATGGTGGTTACGACAAAATTGAGTGAGGAAATAGAATCGACATGGATCAAACGTTGCAGATAAGCAGCAAGATCTCGCCTGTAGTCTTTCAAGGATTCAATCAATGACGCTAAGATGATGCTAACTAGGGTCGAAGGCACTCTCTCATTATAGCCGCTCTTCATGCATCAGCCTGGCGGGACCATGCTCTGCGGCTGCTGGTGTTGCCTCGTGCAGGCCTTGGTATGCGTCGCCGATCCGAGGAGATGTCATGGGGGAACGAAACTCTCCTTGGAAAGTTTAAAAGAAAAGCTCCTGTCAGGCTGAGCGTCCCCAGTCTTGAACCTGACCACATATTTCAGACACGTAGACGACAAAAGGCCTTCACGTTCAGTTGGTCGCTAGTGGCTGGTGAACACAACAAAGGCGTATCAGGCATCTTTTTGTAGCCTGATGACTGTGACTCGCATCATCGTAACTGAACCACAGGTCAATACGTAGTGAAAACGCTGATACACATAATATTCTCTAAAATTACGACTGAATTAGGGATCAACTATAATTCCGATATGGGTATCCAGCGATCATGTAACGTGTGAAATGACCGAAACGATGGCGAGTCGCCCCGGTCACTTCTGGCTCTGAGTCCTGACTCCTGACTAGCGCGTTTACTAGTGGCAATCTGTGGGCGGGGCTCCGCCGGCGGTCCCAGACTCCTGACCAGATACCACCAGTGGCTTCTTGAATCATGCCGGCTATCTGATTGTGGGGAATGCTGACTCTGAACTTCCCAGTCCCTTGGGAAAGCACAGCACGCGCGCCAATCATTGAAACCCAAAACGAGATATCATGATCCGATGCGTATGCCCACCAAGTACACGGCAAACAGAGTGGATTCTCATTGATGAGGAAGATCTTTGTGAGCAAAGGTAACGATGTTTGCGGGTGGACAATGTCTCCATAATCCTCACGGTGTTTACCATCGGTGTCGTGGTGACCCATCTTCATATGGAGGTTGGACGTCACCCAAGACTGATGACAGGATCAAACAGTGCTGACCCAGGCGAACCCTCAACCCTGTGTATCCTTCTGTATCGACAGCACAGACATATACCCAGCCTATGTATGTACCAATGACATTCCTCACTGGGGGTAACAGAGGCCATGCACTTCGCAAGGTTCCTCGCTTGGCCAACGAGCAAAGTACGAGAGGATCGTCGGAGGGGGTCAGAAACGGTCGAGACTCGAATCAAGAAGCACCAAAACACCATGATCCCTCGGAATTCGGCACCTCATACCTAGATAGGTACTTTTTAAAATGTTAGGCTCATGCAGGTATGCAGCATTGGCCTGGCGTGTCTTGTCGTTCTGGGAAATCTCACGCCGATTTGCGGGATTATCCATGGCAGAATACACCTCATTCAGTGAGATTATCTCGACTAGAGTACATGAATCTCACCAGCGCCAAGCGCTTTAATTTCGGAAGCCTGGCAAATCACCGCCAAGCCAGCTCGCACTGCTTGCCGTCATTGGGGGCGATTCGTGCCAAGTCAATTACCCTTGTACTACATACAACAGACATCCGTACTCTAACTAATCCCCAAGAGGGATGCCGAACAAAATTCTGCTTCACCTGCAATGACGACTCGAAAATGGTACCGAGGCAGGGACTTTTGATCCGATCGATCGCGTGCCTCACTGCTCGGGGCCATGGTTCTTCTTGGGAAAAAAAAACCAAAAAAAACCGGTAGGCCTCACCTGGAAGATAGCATAACTTGATGTCGCCACTGAATGTCCATCGAGATAATGGTTAGCAGTAGTACCAGGCTCAAGTGGATACTGTTTCACTGCATGAGATTGCCTTCTTGTGGCAGAGGCTATCGCCCGGGCTTCCTAGATCCCGCTTTGGCCCCAGCTCCTGGACTTTTAGCCTCTCTTTCTTGCATTTATCCAGCTAGTGCAGGGTTTGCCTAGGTGACACCACAGCAGCGATAATCTGCGCTTCACTGCTTACACATATGTACTCCAGCTACAGGAGATAATACCGGTGCCGGACAACACAGCGCATGTAAATTCACATCACCTAGACGCTTTGACGTTGCCCTATAGACGCTAAAGCCTGAAAGAAGAAGAGCTTGTGACCATGCTCAAATAAGAATCCCCACATCGCTCGGACCGATGCGGCTTTGCACAGACCGAGTCAGTATCAAAGTCCGATTTTTGGCTCCTTGAATCATGAATTCAGCGTACTAGACTCTAGAGCATTGACAATCCGGCGCTAGAAGGTAGGCAAGCTACTGCACCGTAGTTGTATAGTACTATAGTTGCCTTTACATGGGGTCTAGAGCTTTTTTTTTTTTTGATTCTTCGTCATAACCCGGGCGTTTCAGGGTCCAAACAGCTCTGGTGTGGAAGCTCTGGTGTGGACCAGCGCCGTGCATATTTGTGCCGAGTCGCACATCCGGGTTCGGCATTTTACCTATTTTCCATAGACATGAGATGCGATCCAAGCGGTGGTCCTTGTGCATGTTGCATGGGTGTACAGTGAAGCCGGCCGAGGAGCGTTCTCTCGATCTCGCAGCGCGTGGTAGTATGCTTTGCAGATCACATCAACAAACCGTTCCTGTCTGTTGCTTCCCTGCGTAGGAAATCAAGGCCTACTCCATGATGCGCAATCCATATCCTAGAAGCTCGAGCATCGTAGAATGCCATTTCAATACTCAACATGGCTGTCACACTTCCCCTCCATAGACAGGGCCATCACAGGTAGAACTACAGTATTAACAACGACGTACCCTATTCTAGAAATTCTTTCAGCGACGGCAGTGCACAAAAAGTCTCATCTTCGTGACTCGATTCACAATTTAACAGCCAGAATTTGTGTCGTATAATTTTCTATTCGCGACATTGATCTCATCCACCCTCAAACTTCAATTTACGAGCTTATCTTACCCCCCAACCCTACCCATCTGTGTTGGTTAGCTCTGCTTTTCACAATGATCTTAGCGGGCATCTCGATGTCTATAAGCCGTTGGATATGTGTTCCACAATTCAACCTCACTGAAGCTAATACCATTGGAAGCCTTCAAGTATATTCGAACAGGCAATCAACAGCGTCGCATTTGATAGTCATGTTGAAATAACACTCATCGGAAAGTATCAGCATTTTATCCACGACTATTATACTTCCAATGAGCCGGACATCTCTTTTATCGAGAGCGCAGTTAAGTCAGGGCAGTACCCATCATGTCTACATGACGCATACTCGATGCAGGGCATTCAAGCACTGATCCCGGCATGCTTCTTCTATTACGCAATCTACCTTCAGTCTCCGCTTATTTAATGATTGGAGCAACCCTGATCTAGTCAGTACAAGTACCTGTGAGTTAACGCTCGAAGGAGCCTTGTTTCCGAGGTACAACGGCAGTAGTGCAACGTGACTAGATGTTTTGAGGATGTGTGAGGGATGGCATGCTGGCAGCTGCCTTCTCAAATACATAACCCAAATGCAGAGGTGGGTTCCCTTCGCAAGAAGACTCTGTTACCTATCCGCGTTGCAGACAAGAACAAGGAAGGCTGTTGCTATCTACTTGCGCTACATTCAAGCATGCACAGGAGGTTGATGGAACTTTTGGCAGTTGATCATGGGATCTAACATTGATCTTAGAATATCAAAATGAGCTTGACGAATTGTCACTGCAAACAATAGGTTAACAAATTCCGCATCTTGAATGCGGAAAGTCATCACAAGGGGGGAAATCGTAGACAAGTAGGCCTATGGAAAAAAGAAAAAAAAAAAAACGCCGTCCGACCGAATTACGCAGGGAAGCCAAGAGAAACATGACGAGGTCTACCAGGGTCGCAAGGTCGTCCTGTTCAAACAAAATTGAAACAGGAGAACTCTTAGCCCAACAGGGCGTAGCTTGCCTTATAGTTTTGAGGTTTACCACCGGCGGGCGCCGCCGAGGGGAGCAGCATTGGAAGCCGTGACACCGCCGCCACCGCGACCTCGGCCTCCCCAGCCTCCGCGGCCACGACCACCCCAGCGACCACCGCCACCGCCGCCACCGCTGTATCGGACCATCTCAGCGAGACGGGGGTCAATCTGCTGCTTGGCCTCGGTAAGAATGGTGATGAGGTCACGAGCCTGCTTAGAGTCTGCAATGAGGAAGAACGGTTAGATTTTATTTCAGAATGGAAAGGGTTAGGTGTGTTCTCAGTGGGGACTTACTCTCAGTGGTGAAGAAAGTGATAGCGGTACCCTTGGCACCGGCACGGCCAGTACGACCGATGCGGTGGACATAGTCCTCCGAGTTGTTGGGGTAGTCATAGTTCAGGACATGAGTAATGTCACGCACATCTTTTGAAAGGTTGGTCAGGTTAGCAAAAGGCAAAGATTAGTGGGCAGGAGGGATTGTGGCCAAAGGATGGGCCCCTTTTATCACAGTCGTGAAAGATGTCGATGCATCATCACCGCTCTCGCCTCGGAACTTCTTTTCAGAGTCACCGAGGAAGCAAAGTCCATGAAACGGGCGGTAAAATCGTGGTCCTGGAGGAGACCTTGGAGGTGCAGCTTTTTTTTGAAACATCAAAACAAATGCCGAAAGAACAGGACTCCAACTCGCTTCAAAGTGGTTCCCAGCAAAGGGAGTTAGAGAGATCCTATCAGACCTGTTTTCTGAGACACTGCACTGGGTGTCCAAGGCCCTCTGTGGTCAAGAGAAACCATTTAAGATGACCCGACATTCCGCCTGGACGAAGTCGTGTTTATACCAACATGCTTCGGAGAGAGTTGAGCACCGTGCCGTTGAGTTCATCAACATCAACACGGGTGAGTGTTTTCAAGGGTCCCTTCAAGAGGAGATCACAAGAGGGGGAGGGAGGGAAGGGAAGGGGGGTTGTAATTTGATCATACCAATACCACGGGAAGCCACGTCAGTGGCCACCATGATGGGGCTCTTGCCCGACTTGAATTCGTTAAGAACCCAATCACGCTCTTGCTGCTGCTTGTCACCGTGGATAGCTAGGAAAGAAATGTTAATAAAGAGATTTCAGCTCGAAGGTGGTGATTGGAGTAGATTGAAAGGAACTTACAAAGCGCGGGCCATCCGTCTTGGCGGAGGAAGCGGGTGATTTCATCGGCGATGCGCTTGGTACCAGTGAAGATGATGATTTTGTTGGAACGATCCTCCATGATCTTCTCCATGTGCTTGATCATGCGGTCGCGCTTCTCAAACTCGGGGACGACCTCGACGATTTGGTGGATACGGTGGTTAGCCGACAGGTCCATGGAGCCAATGTTGACCTGGATGTAGTCATTGAGGAAGTCCTTGGCCAGCTGGCGGACTTCCTTGGGCCAAGTAGCAGACCACATGCAAGTTTGACGGTCGGGACGAATTTGACCGATGATCTTGCGAATTTGGGGCTCGAAACCCATGTCGAGCATGCGATCAGCCTCATCCAGAACCAAGTAAGTGACGCGACGAAGATTGGTGCGGCCGGCCTCAAGCATGTCAATCAGACGACCAGGAGTAGCAATGCAGACCTCAACACCGCGAGACAAGTCGCGAATCTGGGGACCCTTAGGGACACCACCATACACACAGGTGTTGCGAATGCGAGAAGATTTGCCAAACTTGCTGATTTCAGTTTGAATCTGGACAGCCAGCTCACGGGTGGGAGCCAAAATGAGGACGATGGGGCCATCGCCGGGAGCCAGCAGAGGCTGGGCGTTGATGTGAACGATGGCGGGGAGACAGTAGGACAGGGTCTTTCCGGAACCAGTCTCGGCAATACCGACAACATCACGTCCGGAGAGAGCCATGGGCCAACCCTGAGACTGAATTGCAGTGGGACGCTCGAAACCCTGAGCCTTGACCTCGGACAGGACATAGGCGGGGAAACCAGCCTCATCGAAGGTCTCGACGGGACGAGGCACGCCACGGCCCTGAACGACCATCTCCGACTTCTTGCGGAAGGCCTCAACCTCAGCGTCTGAGCGGGCGGAAACGTCAGGGTGTTCCTTGTAGAATGACTTCTCGAACTTGGGCATGTTGTTGAGATCTAGACAATCCAATGTTAGCAATTTTGGTCATCGTCACAAACACTCCACGTGGGACAACTCACCCCAATCCTGGGTCTTCAAACCAGCACCCAAGTTGCTCATACGATCACCACCAGCGCCGCCGCCATAGCCACCACCGCCGTAACCACCACCGCCGCCGCCGTAGCCTCCACGACCACCGCCGTAGCCACCAGCACCACCACCATAGCCACCGCCGCCACCACTGTAGCCGCCTCCGTTGGAATAACCGCCGCCGCCTGAGTAACCGTTGTCACCACCGCGAGAGCTGTGATGGAGAGAGTCAGAATTTGAGACCGGACAAGTTGCACGTTCTAGGCAGAAAAAAATGGGGTTTTAAGAAGGATGTTGGGCGACAGCGAGGGAACAGCGCCCCGTTCGTCCAGTAGCAACAGGGTGCTGCTGTGACAAATGACGCGATGATCCTAGAGACACCCGAAAAGACTGCCCCTGCAGCAAGAGGCACAATGAAACTATGCAGGCAAAGATTTGAAGGTGAAAGACTTACCGGTAAGAGTCGCCGCCGCGGGAGTTTCCACCGTAAGACATGATAGGCTTTTTGGTTGATTTTCTGTTCGAGATTCGTATGCAGACAAACAAAGGGTCAAACAAGTGAGGAAAGTAGTTTGAGACGTGAAGGGGAAAGGAAGGGGGGTATTTGCGAGAAAGAAAGGAGTGATAGGGTGATGGAAGGGACTCCTGGGAGTTTTTAAAGAACAAAAAAAAAGCAGTAGCCAGGGGAATGGCAAAAAAAATGGTAGGAGGCAAAAAAATCTCTATTCCCGATAAGGTTTAGCTTACACGTGATACGGCACGTGATACGCTAGATCGTTTGAAGGCTTCCAGAACCCGGACTACTACTACTGTACTTAATTCTCATTAAAGCTGCGGTTGAAGGTCACACTGTCCATAATCCTCCGACTTAATACAATCGTTCGAACATAAAACAATCAGCTCGCCTCCTCTTAGGATAAATATCGATACTCATGTAGTCTTCCGTCAGTATTCTCCATGTCAAGAGGCCAACCATGATCAGACGCTAAACTAATCCGCCAGTGAGTAAACGCTTCGTACACGTCATCTCGACCACCGCATTTCGAGGTCCAGTGTAATTTCTGTACGAATTAAGGTTTTTTCAGTTCACTTTTCCGGCGCTGATCCACGGCAAATGTGGAAGGAGCAACATCGTCTTTGACAAGCACCTTGGGTCTCGGCTCACACTTGTCAACAACGACACTAACTTATAAGTTAATGGTTGACTAAGAAGTAAATAACGGGCTCTTTGCCACCCGCAGTTCGAATGTTCATCACTTTTTTGAGATTACCATTCGGGTGTGCAATCCTTCAAGTCGCGAAGGATCTGCAACTTTAATCGAACCCGCTCATTGAATCGGCAGAAGTCACGCTTATTCTCTTAGTCTGTTGATTGAAGCTTGAGGCACTTTAGCGTCTTAGTCGCGATTCTGCAATTGAACATGGACTTGTAGTCTGCTAGCCTGAATATTCCTGGGGGTGGCACTGTAGATGGCTGTCCAGTGTTCACCGTAAATTGTTCTTTAAGTTACAAATTCTGGGGCTCTGGCTGCCCTCTAAAAATATCGAAAGCCTCTCATGTACACAGAAACTTCCAACATAAAACAATGGAGAGTAACGCTGTGTTCCATTTCACAAGGCGTGCCATCAAGACTTCTGGGAGCTCAATCCCATATCCCAGAAGCTAATCTCTAATTCGGTAGCCCGAATAAAGATACGAATCAATTCTTCCAAACGGGTGGGAGATACCTTTTGAACATGGTCCTCGAGCAGGGCTTGGACATCGGAGGCTCGTTAGACGACATCAATCAAAATCGCGGGGAAACACGCGTCTAGCTTACCTGAACCCAGGCGTACCGCCTCTGTATAGTCATCGGCAACGTAGTTCTCAATCCACTTCCAATACTGGTTGCCCTCTCGAAGGGTGTTCTTATCCGCGTGTAGGCGTCGGGCAATAGCACCATAGCCAATAAGACATGGAGCTAGAGCCATCTGGAGCGCGAGCCAATCTCCAGATTGACCCACGTCCAAGATGTATCGACTGTACGCGGTACATGCTGTACAATAAACGAATAGAAGGAAGAGATTAGCAGTCGTAAGGCAAGCAATTTCTGCATGGACAACTTACCGATCGTCTCGGGGTGACACTCCATCTCCTGTTTTGACAAGCCAAAGGAAGCGCAGTAGTCAAGGTGAAGAGACATCTCCCGTTGAATGTGAAGCACGATGCGAGCAGACTGTAAGTTGTTAGCCTCTGCTTTAGATTATTGAACCCAGACGGTACGAACTGCCGCTATTGAGTCCATATCTGAAGACTTGTAAGATGCGAGGGCATTACTCCGGGCGAATTGAACCTGTTTTCGGCACGTCAGATTGACCGTTTCCAGAAGCGCTAGCGTGCAAATTGTGAGACCTACTAAATAGAGATAGTCTTGCACAAGATACTCCTTGAATCGTTCAACTGGCAGTGTCCCTTGGCCCAGTCCCTCGACAAATTCATGCTTTGTGAACTTCTCCCACGTCCTGTGAACCTCAGGAAGGTCCAAGATATACTCCAAAAAGTGACCGCTGTATGAGGAGTTAGCGAACCTTGTTGGTCAGGTTCAGGAACAGAAGCTCCTCTGACTTGTGACTCACGGCGCAAATGGCATGGTATACATAGAGTGAAAATGATTGATGGGTCCACTGCCCCGACCAAGGTCTGAGCTTGTCTTGATACCAACTTCGACAAAGCGGACAGCACTGCGAACAGCTCGTCTCATGTCTTTACCCAAGGCCAGATTGGCTGCGATGGCTGAAGCAAGCGAGCAGCCGGTTCCATGGGTGTTTTTGGATATCAAATAGCCTGTCTGGGAAAGGGTCGATTCTGATGTCTCGCCATCATAAAGGACATCGACAACGATAGCAGATTCTTCCGAGTTTCGTGCGGTTTGATGGTCCTTTGTAAGAGGCAGATGACCACCCTTTAGCAAAACCGCTTTTGGACCAAGTGAGCAAATTCTTTTCGCCAGGTCGATCAAGTCATCGAGGTTCCTAGGCTCGGGAACCTCAAGACCTGCATCTTGGATGAGAAGTCGAGCTTCCGGGATGTTCGGAGTCAAGACGGTGGTCATCGGGAGCAGTCTGGTTCTAAGCTTTGCAATTGCTGCTTTCGGCAGAAGTTCAGCACCACTCGTTGAAATCATAACCTAGAGAGATGATTAACAGCATTCCTTGAAGGTGGATATTGGTTTAGAAACTGGTCTTTGTTACCGGATCGAGCACGATCGGAGGGACACTGTGGGCTTGTAATGTTTCTGCGATGACATCAATTGTCTCCGCCGATGAGAGCATTCCTTCAGAAAGCATGAGCGAACGCCTTAATCAAGTATCAGAGACATGACCGGTCTGACCTAGCTTGACTACATCGGCGCCGACGTCTTCAAGACCTGCGTTTATTTGCTTCCTCACAAATTCCGAAGGAACAACAAAGATGTCTTGCACGCCCAATGTATTCTGGGCGGTTAAGCCCGTTGTGGCCGTTAGTGCATAACAGCCATGAGCAGCTAGTACTCTTTGGTCTGCTTCCAACCCACTACAACTTCAATCAGCATCAAGGGCTTGAATATCACGAGACATTTTGGGTAAAAATTGGGGCAAAGGGCATGAGAGGTGGCTGACACTAAAAGTTGACATGTCCTGCACGGGCCCTGCTCAATGACCTTGGCTATCCGGCAATCAACTTACGCTCCACCAGAGCTGTCTGAGCCTGCGATGACCAGTACACGCTTGACAGCCATGTTCGAAAGAGTCACTCTGCGAGAGGGAAGAAGAGGACATGCGTCCGGAAGAGTGGGGGAACTGGGGGGACATAATTGATGATAAGCGCGATAAGCTGGGGGGTTTATGCGTCAACAATAGTGATCGGATATAAAGTTTCGCTTCAACTTGATTGATGCACTCGGGTTCGGATCATCAACTAGAAGTGCCGAGCCGACGGAGCTGGGCAAATTTCGCAACGAATCACGGCCGCATTATTATGGGTGAACTTTTCTGGGTGGTCTCGATGACTATGTTATTCATCCATGCTCCTGCGGTCGGGTGAATCGTTCAACCAGCAATGTCCGGAGATGGAGTGGAGGGGAGAAGTCAGTTTTTGTGTGACAATATGGATGTGCTTATATTATTTCTATTTGTGTTTTCTATCTTGCAGAAAAACGTCAATAATTCCATTCCAAAACCACCCTCACACATTGATACACTCTGCGTATCTTCCAAATGTCAATCAAAGTACAGCACGGAGTTCAAGTCAGCCTTCATCTCAAGTGTCAACCTTCTACTTTCCCTGCAAAGCATCAGGTATTTCAAAACTCATATCAAGTCCCTTGGCCAGATAGTAGATCGTCTCCAGCCTCGGACACTCCACTCCTCGACTCTGTGCGATTCTAAGTGCATTGCCCACAATACTTTCAATTTCCAAATGAGAACCAGCAAGAGCATCAGCCATCATACTCGGCTCCACCCCCGGAGGACCTCTTCCAGCAGAGATCCCCAGCTGACGGTCCACAACACTCTCATCCACTTCCTTGAAGCCTTCAGCCCGCGCAATACTGGCAATCTCACTCATGACTTTTCGTAGAAACGCGTGAGCACCGGTCGACGAGCCCAGAAATTGAACATCACGGAGTCGGGATAGTGCACAGATGGGGTTGTAGGCGCCATTGACGAGTAATTTCATCCACCGGGCTAACTGAACGTCCTTCTCGTGGACAGCGGTAGCACCACCGTGATTGAGCATCTCTGTCAATTGATCAACAGCGCTCAGATGCTCCGAGGGAGAGTTTGCTGGATAGGTGCCGAGCATGAACTTGGCGTAGTTTGTGTGAGAAACCACGCCGGGGGCTGTCTGTGTACAAGGCATATACACCACGATACTCGCGATCGGGTTGTCGGGGAAAATGTCCCTGTAGGGCTTCTCAATTCCAATGCCATTCTGAGCCAGACAAATCATTGTGCGAGAAGAGACCGCCGGTCTGATCATCTCGGCCTGAGATACATCCCCGTGGATTGCTTTGGTCGTGAGGCAAATGTAGTCGAAGCCATTTGGACAGACGTGGGCTGCCTCCTTCACTGATCGCACTGCAATTGGTTTGACATTAAGGCCTGTTCCATACACGGTGGAATCGATGGTGTAGCCATTCTGCGCGACAGAGTCATAGTTTGACCGACAGACGACGACAACATTGGAGATGTCGATCGCTTTGGAGAGGAGGTAGATAAGTACCGCGCCCACGCTCCCTCCACCAAACACGAGAATCTTCGAAGACGACATGACAACGATCTTGGGTGATTTTGAAAAGTATGTAGAGTTGGCTGGTCTATGTGCCGAGGTTGAGTCACAGTATCGCTCTGAAGCTCAAGCGAACATTGATCGGGTGTGCCCCGCCTCCCTCAATTGCTCGGCCGCTGTGCTCAACGCCAATGCGGATCACGCAAACCATGACGATGATGCCTTTCATTTCCGTGATCGGATATGTGAAATTGTCCTTACTTGATTCTTTGAATCTCACATTCTTCATATCAATTCTAGGCAGTAAATCAACTTGTCTTCAACTCAGCATCGCCATGTCTCCTTTCCTAATCCCGCTTCAACCCGATGCGTCCTGCGCGGCGAAGTCCAAGACCAGAGATAGCAGTACAAAGGATCATAAAAGCAAACATGGTCCAGAAACTTGCGCGGTATCCCTCCAGTCGAGCTTGGATCTCGCTCTCGCCAACCTTCTTCTCGGTGACGACCGACGAGATGACCTGGAGGATTGCAAATCCGAGAGCAGTGCCAAACTGGGCCGCCGTGTTGAACACAGCCCCTGCAAGTGCTTTGGTATCTTCTGGGAAGATGTCTGTGATGATAATGAGACCGACGGTGAACAGCGCGTTACAATTGATCGGTTGAAGAAGTTGAGCTACGAATGTGTTGGACCAGTACGACCATGAAGGCTGAGCTGTCGCCATGAGAAGAGGGGACAGCGAGCTCAGAACAGCCGTGAGCACCACGATCCAGATTGCAGGGACACGGTGGACGAAAAATCCTGCCGTGACCTGGACTAGAACGCCAACAACCAAGCTAGGGAAAATGCGAATGGACGCTTGGAGGGCAGACAGCTGTTGAACTTCTTGGAAACTAAAGCAAAGGTTAGCGAGTGTCTCACATTCTTTGGTAGATCATTCGACAGAACAACTTACAAGAGACTGGCAAAGAGCTCCATGGAGTTGATGACAGCAAAGGAGAGTGCAATGGTGGCACAAATACTGGAGAACGTGGCATTTTTCCAGAATGAATTGGGAATCAAGGCGGGTCTTCCTCGCTGCACCTGATAGTGAATCCATACGACGAACGAAGGCAAGGCAATTGCAGCAAGACAGAGTATGACAATACTTGCTGTCTCCTTGATGCGATAGATGTCCGAGCTGAGGATTCTAGGGTCTTTGTCAATAAACGACTCGACTCCCCCAAACGCAAAGGGGGAATACGTACGCGAGCAAATAGCAGAGAAGCGCCATGAAAGCGGAGGCCAGCAGTGCCCCGACCCAGTCGATCTTGAACTTCAAATCATGCAAGATGGTCTGCCATCTTTTCGGGTGTGGACTGCCCGGAAGCGCCCACAATCCTACCACGGAGAGGAACAAGGCTGCGCTGCCTGAAATATACCAACCCACCCGCCAGCCAACGGTGTCCACAAATACTCCGCCGAGAACAAGACCCAGACAGAAACCAAAAGGCTGAGACATGCCCAAGCAAGCAAATGCCATGTTCCGAGATTTGCCTTGCGGAAACACTTGTGTAGCAATGCCTACCGCAGACACGAGGTGAAGCGCAAGACCGACGCCCTGAATTGCTCGCATGGCCACAAGCTGTGTGCCTTCCTTGGCGAAGCCCATTCCTAGCATCAGCGCGCCGCTTGCAAACGTGCCCACCAGGTCAACCCAGCGTGGTCCAACAACATCAGCTAGCGATCCCGCAAGAAGCAACGTGGAGGCGGTCGATAGCCCCGATACAGAGACAGGCCAAAATGACAGCGACGGCGGTAAATTGAGATCTTTGGTGATTGTGGGAAGTCCCACGGTCACAAGACCGTTGATGATGCTCGAAAGCATAGTATTGCCACACATCTGGGACACTATGATTGCACTGCGCAATCTAGAGATCTCGGGAATTGACGGCTCATTTCTTGGATTTGCATCATCATCGCCTTGACGCGATTGTAATTCGATTGCCTCAAGACGAATGGTAGACTTCCGGCGTTCGCCAGGAATGGGTTCCGAGCCTGTGTGCTTGACCGTGAGAGTGTGTGTTACGGTCATCGTGCAGCGTAAATTCGAGATTTCTGCCACACAGATCTTCGCTGCAGGGTGACCGGCCATGCGATACCAAGGCCAAGTCTTGGTTTATGTAGTGTCGCCATGTTGTCAGTGTTGGGGAAAATGTGGTAATTCAATACCATGTCCGGTGGAGTAGACCATAAAATTTTCGAAGAAATGGCCAGCCCGAGAACCTCATAGGCTCGACGCAGAGTCATCCCGCATGGGTTGGAGCAACTGAGTTGAGGATGATGGATCTCCGTGGAAAAGTTCTACCGGGGTGATTGGATTCTGTACATAATACGGTGGAGCCACTGGGGCTACCGGAGGAAAGAGTCAAGGGCGTGGCATCGAACAGGTGGAGTCTGCAGGGCGTGCGCCATATTGCATCTGCATCTACATCATCAACACAGTACTATCGGGCTTTGGGAGAAGAATGTCGTGAAAAGTGTGATCTTCCGCAATCGTGAGAAGTATTTGCACCGGGTTAGGATCCGAAAACCATTTCTCTCGACGGGAATAACGGGAAGGGAAAGATGAAGGAAACAAACACAAAACATTACACGGATCTAAAGAGCACGAGGAATGTAAAAAGTCCAACATCCTTGTGAATTAAAGGTGAAGACTGGTAGTCATAAAACACATGCGAACGCGTGCTGCCTATTTACATGTCCCCAAAGTTCCTAATCCTGTGCCGCCGGTGCTATTGTGGTATCATAAAGCGGAATAGACTATCCATCTCAACCCATTGTCGACCACACTTTTTCAGGTAGCCATCTACCACGGTCTTGATCGTACCAAAGCGTGTTCGGTTAAATTCCGCAAGAGCCGCAACGCTGTCCTTCTTCTCTCCGGACTCCTTTACAGCCGCAGCTTTCGCTTTGTCGACATCCCAGAGACCAGAAAAGTACAGAAGCTGGTTGTAAATCTGCTTCTCGCTGTACTCGTAAGCCATCCGGCCCAAGCAGCCCTCAGCACGACCGCGTGGACCGAGACACCGATGACCATAGACACTTATCTGGCGAGTTCGATTTCCACAGGCAGAGTCATCACACACGAGCCACCCCTCGTAATAGCGCGCGGTTTGTTCACGGATCTGAGACTCCAGTTGAGCCACAATCGTCAACACGGAGAAAGATCGTTGGCAACTTTCATTGGGGCAGACGATGCCAGTCGCGGAACACATCTGAGGAGAATTTGCCAGCCCTTCGAACACGGACTGCTCCTTGCAAAAGCGACATTTGAGGGTGAAACGCGCCGCGTTGGCGAACCGGACTGAGTCTGGGATTTGAGATTCAAGAGGGTAGATCTCCGAGTCCTGCTGCTTCGTGGAGCTGGAGGTGTTGATCTGGTATTTGCGTGCGTCGAGGCCAAGACATTCCGCAAGACGAACAGCGTCAGTGCCAGGAATGGGGGCGCAGAGCCGCTCAATAGGGGGAAGATCTGCTTGAGCAAATAGAACTCCACGTCGGGCTTGAGCCCGGAAGAAGGCTTCAGCACATCTTGAGGAGTATAGGACCGTTTGGCGGGAGGCAAGGATGACGTCTCTGCGTCTCCGCTTGTGACAATGTAGGAGATGACATCTCCCGGTCGGATCGTCTTGCCTCGAGCAATATCCCGAAGAGCGACTTGCGCAGGAGGCATGGTCTCCTTGTTCGGATACTGATCGGGACTCTTAGATAACTTCGTATAGATGACGTATTTCTGAACGGGGACTGAAAAGTCCTTCATCTTCTCCGCAAGCTCACGTAGGTAGTCGTGAACCTTGTTGAGGACAACCTCTTGATCTTCACCCGACAGGATTTCGTTGAGAAGCCTTTGGGAGGCTTCCTTGGAAAGCGCACAGTATTCACGACGCTTCATGTCAAGACCCTTCACCTCGAGGGTCTCGATGTATTTGCCGTCGACTTCTGTCAGATTGACAGCGGCATACTTCTTCTTAGCATGCAGCAGAAGCCGGCGGAATATGTTGTCAATGTCAATCTCGAGCAGACGGTATCGCTCGTTGACTGTCCTTTTGAACTCCTCACCAACTTTGATAGCATCGCTGATAGTATCCATGTTGGTGTTGATCATCACGGAATCAGTATCACCGTAAATGACCCTGAGTTGCTTGCTTTCAGCAAGCTCCTTGGTGCTTCGAAGAATTTCACGTCCCTTGAAGGTGGTGAGCATGGCAAGTGGACGGGCATAGAATCGACTTTGCGTATAACCCAAGCATCCGTACATGGAGTTGGCCGTGAGCTTAAAAGCGAGCTGTTTGGTGTCCCACAGAGCAAGCTGTTCGGGTGTAGCACGTTTATCCTTCATAAGCTTCTTCACCTCACGTCGTCGACCAACCAAGGTTGCAATGAGTCGCGGCAGGATCCCCTGCTCTTGATCTGATGAAGGGATCTCCGGGACTGCTTCCTCATTCTCGTTCTCAGACTGTAGAGAAAAATTGTGAGCATGATATCGTTGATAGAATCAAAGGACCTTGGACTTACAGTGGCCTGTCGATCAACTGTCGTAAAGCAGATATTGTATTCTTGGATAATACTGGGATACAGACTGTTAAAGTCCATCACCAGAACGAATCTGTCGTAAAGGCCCTTCTCGGGCTCGAACACGAGACCACCTTTATACTTATCCTTTTTCTTCTTGTCGGCAACATCGTCATCATCGCCTTCGTGAAGTTTCTCCTCCGCTTTTTGCAAGCGAGAGGAGTACTTGTCAGGGCAGATATACTTGTTGCGATGGAATTCGTGCAACAGAATGTACTCATTACGCTCGGCACGCGTGCCGCTTAGCGTACGAGCCCACGAGTTACCGGCAATATTCGTCAACACTTTCGTGAGCGGAAGCATCTGCAGGCGTAGCACCAGAGCAGCGATGAAGTATGTATCGGTGTCACAGTGGCTCACCAGGTTCATTAGGCCGTCTTTAGATGAAGCCCACGTCTTCAGAGCGGCCTCAACATCGAGCTCCTGGCGGCTGTTTCCCTCTCCAAGGTAAAGCTGGCACATTTCGGATAAACTCCACGATTGACACTTCATCATGAGAGACTTGCCCATGTCGTTCGAGACGTCACAAAGCAATCGACCTGCGATAAGCTGTCTTTCAATGAAAAACCCACCTCCGCCCCTGTTGAGCTTGGGCCATTCGCCACGTCGGAGCCGTCCGATACGGTGCCACCCAGGTGTCTTCTTTTCCCGCATACGATTGAGAAGAATACCAAGATCGACATCCTGCAGCTGATGACCCATGATAACGTCGGGGTCCATCTTCTCGAACAAGGCCAAAAACTTGCTTAGCAAGAACTGTTCGCTCTTCTCCAGCATGAACGTGCCTCGCTGCTTCTTCGTCTCGGCCTCGAAATGAATAGGGTATGAGGGTCCTGCAGGACGCATGACAGTGAATGTCTTGCAGGGAAGCTTCTCTGTCGGAGTTGTATCCGTGAGCGAAACATTCTCGTATACTCTGGCACTAGCCATGAGAATCTCCTGCGTGTTGTCCTTCACATTCAACTGGTGACGGAATGACAGACTCATGAGGGTCAATGGTGGGGTGTCGAGATTTTCCGTTTCTGGGACTGGGGTGATCAGTGCTGGCTTGGAGGCCTGGCATTCAAACTTGCACCACGAGGCGTTGTGGACGGCAGAGAAGTCAGCCTCATCGATCTTGAGCCAACAAGGGCCCATAATATTTTTCCAGAGCACAAATTGCTCGAAGAGGGATGTGTTGGTGCCGAATACATGCGAGTACGTTTCACCCTTCGTTTCCATGGGCAGCGCAGGTTTGTCATAAGGGTACAGTAGTTTCAAGTATTCGGTTTCCCTTGGCACACCGGGCAATTCGAATGCATATTTGCGGGTGCAAGGCTTGATCTTGTGCATACCCACACGCATCCTTGACATCATTGCATCGACTTCTTCGTAGACTTCCTCCATACCGACCTCATCCTCTGTTTGCCTTCCTTGCTTGTGTCGGTACTCACGAGGAAGGAAATACAGCTTTCTCAAGATGTTGTCGATTTTCACAAAGGCGCTGACAAAAGAGCCGGTCGTCTTGTTCTTGACCTTACCGAACAGGCAAAGGCTGCCGTTGACCTCGGTATAATCGAGCCAGAACATGCGTAGACTGCCATCATCCTCAACCACGTCCTGAGCACGCAATTTTCCAAAGGATCTCACTTCGGGCGCAGGGCTGCTGACAACATTCAACTTGCTCTGAATATCGTTCCAAGAGGCATCCATGACCTCTGCTGCCATCTTGACGGGCGATGAGCTAGCTGGTGTTGGAAGGATTTCCTTTTTCAATTTGGGTGGGGGTCTGCTCCCAGTCATGTTCACACTGGAGGTCTTGATGCTGGAGGAGATTGTAGCCTCGGCAACATCCATCATGTCAACATCTTCATCGTCAGACTCCTCTTTCTTGATCGCAGTCGCGGTCGTCTTCCGCTCAATTGCCTTGCTGATTGGAGACGAGGGCATCGGGTCGCCCATTTCGATGTCGTCGTCATCTGCTTGAGGAAGGGGCCCGTCATCAAAATCGTCGGAGTGAAGGGCAGATTGGTCTTTCATTGGGGAGCTGGGAAGGTCGTTCTCGTTTGTATTTTCGATCTGGTCGCGGCGCCGTCTTTCGGAGATCGGAGGGGAGAGAACGCGGACTTTTCGACGAGTCTCTGATTTGACCAAATTCCTGGTGGGTATATTGTTTGAAATGATGTTCGTATCTACCTCACCGAGCAGGTCTTTCATGAAGGCATCGTCCTCGGCAGTCGCAACCGGCTAGACAATGTGACTTTAGCATTCACAACCGGCTGAGGTACTCGCAGTCCGCACAGTTCTTCTCACCTTGGGTTTTGGAGCAGATGCAGCCGCATTACCGCTGTTGAAGTATTTCGAGATTCCGTTATTGATCTTTTCCTGGCGTTCTTTCTCTTCCTCGCGTTTCCTCTTCGCGGCCTTGCCTCGGGCAGGTAATTCATCGCTTTCATCACTGTCGTAGTCGACAGTTCGTTCATTCCACACTTCTCGCCCGTCGTCGGCATATCCAGCCCCGTTGTCGTCTACCACGAAGTCATCCTGATCAAGACGGCTGCGAATCACTTTTTTGTATCCGTCGTCGTCGACCTCGTCGTAGATGTCGCCTTGATCTTCGATCTGGTATGTTGAGAGACGCTTTTTTCCGGCGGCACGGAGGGCTCTGAGCTCCGCTAGTTTCTCACGAGCGGACGACATCTTTGCATGAGAGTGTTATTGACAGAGGCCCGTCAATGGCACAGAGAATCAATGCACCAATTGGTGGGGAAAGGGAGAGAGAGCCGGATGTCAATTTCGCGCTCGGGGACGCTGTCGCGACTGGACGCGATCGGGACGCGTTAAAGTGGTTTAAGTGGGTCGCATGCCTCAGGCTTGCAAAACTGGAGCCAATCCGGCATTCAGGCATCTCGGTGGATGTACCTTACTACCTACAGTCTTGATCAAGTTTCCGAAAGAGGCAGTCCACAACAGTATTCCCTGGGATACAAACTACCTTCACCCTCAAGAGCACACTACTTTACAAGTACCCATCGCATTGCTTCTCAGCAGATCGGTACCACTTGACCCTTCAATTGCCGAACTAGGGTGTAATTAGATGACCGTCGTGGCTAAATTCAGAGTCTGCTATTGCCGGCCTGTTCGCTGACAAGACATGGCTCAAGATGGCCGCGAAACATCCCCAAGCCTTCTTGATCGATCTGGCGCCAAGCGTTGTTGGACTCCGGATCATTGTTTTGAAGGACTATCAATTCAAGCCCAGTGCTGCCAATGCGAGCAATACAAGAATCCCTCACGCTATCGCTGTCCGAGTGTTAAGGTCTCAGACGGATGCTGCGATTAGTCAACCGTATCAGCTGGATGGATGCTTGCCAGCTTCTCAGGACTTAATCCAGCTTTGTTCTTGAGCACCTATAAGGTTATGCTACTTTGATGGATAATGCATCGGAAATTTATGCCTGTGATTACTCGTTCATTCTCAGTCGGTCTAGTCTTAAGAGATGTTCAAATCAATCGTCGTCCGGTCCTTCACGACTCCGTGGGGTCTGCCAGCGTTGTTGATCAAAACCTCCTACTCACTTGTTTAATCGGTTGGACACATCGGTTGCTGCCTTGCGTCTAACTTCATAATCCCGATATCTAGGATGAATCTGCATTGAATGGACTCATGGAGCCCTGAATCTTCGAGGTCGAGTCCCTGAATGGGCCGCATTGATTTTCCATGCTTTCAGTGTGTAATTAATTGCTTTCGAGATTGACTGGCCTCATTCCTAAATTTCAAAGTTTACTTTCATAGGAGGATCAATCCTATTATTGACTTTCAGGTTAAGTTGGTAGGGTCATTGTCTCCAGAAAATGACATGGCTCGGGTATCCCAACAATCTTGCCAGCTTCTTCAACTCTACTATCTTGAGAGCAGATCTCAGAGCTAACAAGTCGCGCTCAGGACACCAAAGGCATCAGTGGAAACAGGGACCATTTGCGAGATCTCTGAGAGCCGAAGCAGCATCCAAGAGATGGCAAGCTTGCTACCTTCGCACTTCATTTACAATTAGGTACTACCGGCGAGTTTGACTGAGATTGAACAAACATGAAAACCCGGTGTAATTTGAGCAGATTTTCCTGGCCTATGCTAGGTGTATTTTCCAGCCGTACAAAACAGCGCCAGTGAAAAACAAAAAAAGGACAAGACAGGGGATATCAGAACAATCCCATCTGCCCCATCCCACATCATATCCAGTCAGCCCCGGCAACCGGGTTAAGAAAAACCGATTCTGACTGATTCTCCAACCGCTCATGACAACCACGACCATCATTCGTAATGGCCGCGACTTCCCAAACGCTGTCCTAAAACCCCCTTAACCCAGAAGAAATTTCCATGGAAAAAAGACAAGATTCGTGATGAAAGTGGATGTGCATAGAAATGTACATTCCAACTTCCAAGTTTTTGTATTCCCAATCCATGGAGCACCGTTTTTGCTTTCGAAATAAATTCCATTTTTTTGCTGATCTTCGAAGATAATAAAGAGCAAAGAAAGGAATTTAACGGTAAGACTTCTGGTAACGGGCACGGGCACCGCGACCACCGAACTTCTTGGGCTCAGCGCGACGGTTGTCGGCAACCAGGAGGGTACGGTCGTACTGGACGAAAGCCTGCTTGAGCTGGTTCTTGGAGTGCTCATCGACGTACTTCTGGTAGTAGGCGACGATGGACTTGGCGATAGCCTGACGGATGGCGTAGACCTGGGAAGTGTGACCACCACCAGTGACACGAACGCGGATATCGACACCGGCGAACTTGTCAGCACCGACAATCAAGAGGGGCTCGTAGACCTAGACAGGAGAGAGCGGTTAGGGCTATGGTCCTGTTGGTTGAAGGTGCTTTCCTTTCGAGCGACTGATTGGCCCAAGTATTTGTGTCGCAGAACAAAACATTACGGTCGTCGCGGCGCAAAGACGAGGAGCACGAGGATGTGGAACAATATGAGCGTACCTTGAAGCGGAGGATCTCGGGCTGGACCAGGGAGAGGGGCTGGCCGTTAACCTTGATGAGGCCCTTGCCTGCCTATAAAATCGAAATAGCTCAGTATGCCGTTTAGTCGAGAATGGTCCGAGTTCGCGAGATACGATCATTGCGTCATGTGGTGTTTCAATTTCCATATCGCCTGTCGCCAATTCCTGATTCCCCCAACGTGATTTTCGTGATCAAAGTCCCCAGCCGTGTGATGCGCATAATCCGCAATTCCGTCCCAGTCCTTCTTCCCCAGGCGATACATGTCCGTTGATCCAGATTCCAAAAGACGCAATGATCGTAAAGCAGAGAGTCGGATTGTTCAATTTTCTCATCGAGGATTTCGTGTCTCATACCTTGCAGTGGGCGACGGCGGTAGCTAAATGCAACAAGAATTCATCAGCATAAAACATCCTTCCGCTGACCTCAAATTCGTCCACCTAAAATTCCGCGCAAACTCACCCGTCTTCTTCTTGCCGAAGCATTGCACACTCGCGGTAGAAGCCATGGTGGGTGATATGGCCCTTGTCGGTGTCGATAGGGAGGGAGTGTGTTGTCGAAGGAGATGATGAGAAGTCGACCGCAAATTCCCACACTCCGGCGATTCGCCTGAATTGCCCTTCCACCGTGCGCGCTTCGCTTAGTGTGGGCTAGCCCAAAATGGGTTAGATCCAAAAAGCGGCTTAGGGCTCAGATCACGTGGGGCGGATGATCGAGGCGGAGATGGGTGGCAGGAAAGTTCGGGGTTGAGCGGGTCGGCAGGTCTTAGCAGGTATCGCGTGTTTTGTTGGACGTTGATCACCAGCTACGGCCTCTACCGATCTTGATCACCGCGGAACTTCAAGATGTCGCAGACGGTCGGAAAGGTATGTTTGCTACATTTTGAATGGAAATGTTGTCTCGATTGCGCTGCAGTCACAGACCATGGGTTTTTGCGCATCTATCACTCTTGTGACCCCATGCCTAACAACATCTCATGTCTAGACCCGTCTGGCCTATTCTCGGGCATGGCACTACGTCGACGCCGGTTCCGACTCTCGATCTCTCGGTCGACTGGCTTCGTCCATCGCTCTCGTCCTTATGGGCAAACATAAGCCGATCTATGACCCTTCGACGGATTGCGGCGACTACGTCGTTGTTGCCGGCTGCCACGATCTCCGAACCACCGGCAAAAAGCGTTTCCAAAAGAAATACTACACCCACACGACCCGCCCTGGTAGCTTGAAGAGCATGACAATGGATCAAATGTTCACGAAATGGGGCGGCGGTGAAGTCTTGCGCCGCGCAGTCAAGGGCATGTTGCCCAAGAACCGGCTGCAGGAGCCGCGGTTGGCCCGTCTGAAAAGTAAGTTGGAAGACATGGAAGGGGGGAGGTGGAAACGGGACTATGGTGGAAACGACCTTGGGGACATGTTGCATGTGCGGAGAATATGCTAACTTATTTGAACACAGCTTTCGAGGGCACTGCGCACCCCTACAAAGAGAACATTGTCAAGTTCGGAACCAAGTCGACCATGGACTACCCCGAGGTCCGAAGTGCATTTGAGGAAGCCAAGCCTACAGCATAAAGCAATGCAAACTCCGTCTCTTCCCGATCCGTCTATTTTCAATTCGTTCGCGTTTGAGCTTTGTTCAGCGCCAATCGATCCGTGTATATTATTTCTGCGTGATGAAACTAAACCGCAAGCGCATGGGTGTGGAGTCGACTATTTATTTGGGATCTGTCTTTTACTTTCACATTATATGTTCTATCACCCGATCAATCTACCAGTGCCTTATTCTATCCGCTTTGGTCCAGTGCCCCCAGGCTCCAGCTACTTCGTAGTCTACTGCCTACGTTCACCGCTTCAAAGATAGTAGCAAGCTAATCGGGAGAAAAAAAAAAGGCTCGTCCGACACTGGATTCGGGCTGCAGTGTAGCATGGCCCTATGGTATATATGGTAAAAAGCTTCGGTATGTACAAGAAAGGAACGGCCCCTAGAAGTTCCAAAGTTGGGCGCCCCCGTGACTCTGCGTCTCCACATGATCTAAAGGCGGGCCTTTTGACCGGAGCGGGCCACTGTGCACTTGATGAGACCGTTGGGTCCGGACTGAGGAGCGTACACCTCCGCATCCTTGCCCGTGTTCTTGAGGCCCTTGTGCCAGCTCAAGTCTGTACAATGAACAAAGTCAGAAAAGGAAAGGATACAAAAGCGACCTGGGATCGAGAAGGAACTTGGAGGGGGCGGGGAAATCGAGCCAGAGAACGTACCGATTTCAAAGTAATGGATGTTGGGCAAGGCATATTCGACGGTCTCCACCAGAGGGACGGCGGCCAAGATCTGCTCACTCATCTTGTACATGGTCGCCTGGACACTGGCCGAATTGTCCTCGGCGAACGTCTTCAACGTGGTGGTCCGGGCCGTCTCCCAGGCGCCATCGAATTTATGCGCATTTGACTTGACCTCCTGCAAGCTATTGAACCGGCGCCATTGCCATTTGGCATCGACCTGGGTGCTCAGGATGCGATCCCAAGTCTCCTTGAGCGTGGTGAACTCATCCCGGAGGAAGCCCCAGAATTGAGAGCCGGTGCTCTTCAAGACAGTCAGGCCATTGATGGAAGAGGCAATGTTAATACCTTTGCCCTCGGTGACATCCACCTGAACAGTGCGTGTCTCGGGGCTATCCTTGACAAATGAGTGAGGGTGGGCCTTGCCGTCAATGTTCATGCGCACCCATCGGTGGGTGATGATGTTGACGTGCGCAACGTGGATGTGGGGGTACTTTTCGATGAAGTGAGTGCCGAGGATGGAACCAAAGAGCTCTGGGGGCGTGACGGGCTGTTGCTTGGCGGTGATGTAGATGGTGTTCTTGATCGAGTCGGTGGCTACCACGACGCTGTTGTCGGCCTTGGTGTAGCTGTTACATGGAGCAAAGCTTAGGTTAGTTCTTGCATTGCGATCTCGCGAGACTGATCCCACGTCTTCCCTGGGGACAGAAGAAGCTCCTCCCCGGATCAACTTCCTGGACATTCGACCTACGAAGTTTCAATGTCACCCTCGAGCAGGACACAGACGGTCATCTCCACAACGGTCTGCACACCCGTCTTTTCATCTCGGTGGACTTTATACACGCGGACATTGTCCTTGCCGTAGCGAGCCGCTGCCAGAGAAGCCATAGTGTGGATTGACTGAGAAGATGGTCGGAGGAGCCGATAAGAGAGTACCTCGAGTATGTATGCGCTGGTAATGGAAGCTGTCGCAGACGGCTTCACAGAGAAAAAAAATTGAAGGGGGTAAAGAAGCAAGCGGAGGATGAAGAGCTATTATTCAAGACGAATGTCCACGTCTCGAAGGCGCCAGAGGGCTTCCTATTTAATGGGGGGGGAGGGGAGACGATTTCCTATTGCAGTTTTCCACGGAAGCACATGGGCTGATGGGCAACCAAAGATAGCGTTTGCGCATGAGGACCAAACGCCCCAGTCCACAGCTCCAGTCCAGCTCCACACGTCCTCTTCCTTTGCTCAGTACAGGAGCCAACCGCTGGAAGCTATCGGGCACCTCCGATGGCCGCGGCCGATCTCCACCGTTCGAACAACTTCCAGTCAAGTTCCGACTCTGACATGCGGCAAGTGCGAACGGTCTTGACTGGATCAGCAGGCAATGGCGGTTGTCGGATCGATCTGGAATCTGGATGATCAAAGACCTGTGCCTGAGACTCGGAGTCGGCAATGAGCTGTGGTAGAATTGAAGACAAGAGCAGTCCGTTCGGGGCATGCAGGAGCTTATCTTATCATGACCTTGACAGGTGCAGGTCACCTCTGGACTCAGACTGGTACAACTAACTTATGAGGACCACCACAGCTGTATTACAGTAGTAAGAGTACAACTTCGAACTCTGGTGAGTCTATACCGACTGCCACTCGACAAGCATTGAACGGACGTGTATCTCTAAAGCTCAGCTACTAGTAGGTACTAGGTACTAAGGTAGTGGACAGGTACTTATCTGCAATATTCACTACATGTAGTCATAGACTGCAACGGCATCGAAACACCCGAAATACCTTGGAATTGGTATGGTCAAGCCTGAAGAGGCCCTCGAAGTCCAAAGACTCGCAGATAGGCTCAACACTCTTCGACACACCCTCAACCAGTCTTCCCCACATTTTTCAAAGCTCGCCTCTCCAGGAGACAATCTAGAAAACAAAGCTGCGCTTGCAACCTCATCCACGTCCAACGTCTCCGTCTCAATACTCTTACTTTCCACTTGCCAGTTGCCACCCTTTGCTGCGCTCGAGCTGGAACTACTCACCCGCTCTATATGGTTTCCCCACGAGTGACAGATCAGCAGTGCTGTAAGTGCTGTCAGTACTAAGCACTAGGCATGACCATAAATCCTGATCGCATTCACTGCAAGGGGCGAGGGCCCCTTGATCCTCAAAAGTCAAGGACCAGTCGTCCAAAGAGACTCGTCGCAATGGGTTCTGCGTGCTTGAGCAGATCCCGAGTTGCACGGGGCTTGTGGCAGATCAGGCACGAGTCCCCATCTCCGGTCGGCGATCTCCACCGGGTCAGGGCTGTCCTGAGACGGGGCCTTGCGCTCCTCGATCAAGTAGTACTATATCTGCATGGCCATGTCTATACACTATACAGTGGTACACTGTACATTGTGCATTGGTACAATGCTCTCTGGGATCTGTCGTCATCCAAGTCACCCCGACTGCTCCGTTGATCAAAGTGGCCTCAAGCTGGCTGCATCTGTGCGTTGCCAACATATGGGCTTCCTAATCGAGTTGTCAGCTGACTTGTCAAGAAACTGATGTCTCGTTCAAGACAGGCACCACCAGATTGACTCGTTGCGTGCGGAGGGCGGTCATGTTCCTCCGAGAAGGTGGTTGCACACTTGCACAGTGATCCAATGTCTAGTAGCGATTTCCAGTGTTTTTGAATGTTTCCTGCTGCATTTCATTCAACAACTGGGGTTTTCGAGTTATCGCCCTGAACATGTGGTAATTCTGTCGCAGGGACTCCTTGACAAATCAGGGTGTATGCGCAACTAGCAGCGTCAAGCTTGGGTCTGATAGGCGAAGTTCCTTTTTCATGAAATGAAAGCAACATCGACGTAAGGCAGAGTGGGTAAGTCGTGGTGAGATTCTCATTCTAAAGTCACAATCTGCAGGTGACAACCTGTTCACACGTGCCACCGGAGAATGAAATAAATCATGGCAAGCGAGGAGGACGGTGGTCAATGACTCGTCAATTGAATGCAAGCAAAAGAACTTGTCTATCATTATGTGGACATGTCATGGAATTTAAGGTGTTCTGAAGCGAGACTCGCCACTGACTAATTCAAGAGTAACCCATTTGATTGATACTCGTTGCCCAATTCTTCGCGGCTAAGCATTGAAGCGATGAGCCCAGTGGCAGCATCTATCAACCTTACCAGTGGATCTCGATGATTCCCAGTCCATTTACCGCGTGCCGTTCGCCCAAAAAACAATCCACGAGAAGGTTCAGATGCCCTTCCTAAAGAGGCATTTTGTGGCTATGCCTTGACTGACTTTCGCTCCCTTCAAGTGATATGCTCGACGCCCACACTGTTAGAGGCACCAAGATGGACTGCTCGGGGCCCGCGGATCCCGAGACCTGCCTGTCCGAGAGCAATGCGAGCATCATCCGGCTCAGTCAAGTGGAGCCGCAATATGACGGCGGGGAGCTTATGGAGTCTGGAGGCAATGCGGAGAGCCGCGCAACATACAGTGATCAGGGATCAGTGATATCAGTTCGAGGGATTTGCGGGTACTGTACGATCCCGTCCAGCTAGCCTGGCAGTAAGATGCTAAACATGCGGGATAGGGCCCCCAGTCTCCACGCATACAGAGTTGAGGCGTTGATTGTATCACTATCTACCACGAGATCGAACTTGCTCCACAAGGATCTTCAAGTGGAGCAACACACAGCCCGCTGAGGTGACTGTAGTACTGTGATCCGCCAGCCTTCCAGGATTCACCCACCACACTTGGAAGCAGTGAGAGGACCATTGATTGAGCAATCGTGTGGTTATCGTCGCTTGGACTATCCCTTTGCGGCCATCGTGACGCAGATGTTCCAGACATAGTCCAGCAGTCAAGGGTATATAAGTATGCTTGTATCTTCACTCTCCTGACGAACGCATCGACCTATCGTCTATGGCTCGTCGACTACTAAGAACAAGTCGCGTCGAATACTCATTGGGCCTTAATCGAAGCATCCACCAGAGTTTATCCAATTGCTCTTCGGTTTGTCCCAACCTCTTGACCCGCGGCTGCATCAGCAGAGTATCATCACGGGGAGCAACGCTGACAGAGACAAGCAGATCCCAGTCAAGCATATTCCAAAAAGAGGAGGACCTGCCTCGTTCTCTGCAGTCGCTGTCACCACGCTCTCTAGTCGTCCTCTCTTTTTCCGGCTGTTGTCCAAGTTCCCGAACATGCCTCCAACCAACAACCTATGGCACGCTCAACGAAGAGCAAGTCTCCACACAGAAACCGATCCCACGAAAAGATACACCTATCTGGCCGAAACAACTCCCCATATCGCCACCATCCTCGGCTTCCCATCACGCTGTTCCACTTTCCCCAATCTGCACGACAAGACCTGCAGAGAGATTGTCGATCTTGCCGGAACAATTGCCATCTTCGAGCCTGTCCGTCTGCACGTCCGTCCAGAGGACATTCCCCGCGCACAGCAATTGATCAACGAGCGTATGGACGGTGCCCCGCCTGAGCAAAAAGCCCGCATCACGCTCCTCTCAGTGCCAATCAACCACTGCTGGGTGCGGGATACCGGCCCTGTGTATGTGCGTGCTGCCAACGCCGACGACTCTAGCAAGCGATATGCGATTGATTTCCGATTCTGTGAATGGGGCAACAAGTTCGCAGAGCGCATCTACAACGATACGGAGGACAAGATCGGGGCGTTGAAGGGAGAGGTTCAAGGTGGAGAACACAATTGGCCCACGATGACTGAGACCGAGAGGCGAGAAAACACCGAATTCGCGCAGCGAGTCCTTGAGCTCGATAACCGGGACTATCCCGGCCAGCCCGTGGTGCGAGTTGTTTCGAGCGTTCGTCTCGAGGGAGGAGGAATCGAGATGGATGGTGAAGGCACGTTCATGGCGATGGAGAGCAGTGTGGCGGTGGCGTCTCGCAACGAGGGTCTTTCACGCGAGGAGATCGAGACTGAACTGCGCCGTCTGCTGGATGCTCAGAAATTCATCTGGATCCCCGGTCGTGAGGGTCTAGATATCACCGACTATCACATCGACGCCGAGGCTCGGTTCATTCGGCCGGGCGTGGTGGTAGTCGGTAGACCACACCCGAAATGTCAGCCAGTATATTGGGATGTATACAATGAGATGCGGGAGATTCTGGACAACAGCACCGACGCCCAGGGTCGGAAGTTCGACGTTCACGAGATCGAGGAGCCCGATCCGGATGCTGTGAGAGGAGATGTGCCCGGTGAGGAGATGGAGCCGGCGGCTTCATATGTGAACTTTTATTTCACCAATGGCGGACTCGTAATTCCTGCTTTTGGCGATGCCGTGGCTGATGCAAAGGCGTTAGAGACCCTGACCAAATTGGTGCCTGAGCGACGAATCTGCCAGGTCAGTGTTAATGCGCTGCCCCGGACGGGAGGTGTTTTGCATTGTACAACCCAGCAAGTGATATAAGCTTGAGAAGAGCGTGGGAAGGGTTCATCATGTAAATCTCTTATTTGATATGAGAAACTTACAGCAAACTGCCTGACTTGAAAGATAACCGATATTCAACATTCTGCGTAAGGCGTGCCTGCCTGCACCAACTCTCTTTAAAGGTATCGTAAAGCACCGATACTTCGTACACACTCGTCTATCAGCCACCGTCCAGTCAACTTTCAACCAACACAAACGCCTCCAGATCCATCAAGAACTCACAACATCCGCAAATCGCTCTTCACACCATCCTCTTCAACAAGAAACACGTGGCACCCACGTGTCCAACATCCGGGACATCCATATCCGTCCTCAGCGCTACAGTCAAGCGCAGACGCGACGAGTGGCCGTCCAAAAAAACCTGTCATGTGCATCTTGCCATGTGCTACTAGAAGACCAAGGTACCTGGTCCAGTACCCCCTTTCTTCCCGTGTTTATCCGGAGGTGGAAGTCATCGGGATTCACATCGTCACGGGCATCGTCACATCTATCCAGGACCGTGAACTCGAGATCTTGTACTTCCAAACGCCATGTTACCTTCCAACTGCGTGGCATCAAAATCAAAATGGATATACCAGACATGTGGGAGAGCTTCGAGTTTTAGCCATGTACGATCTCGACGCGTGGGCTGGACGTAGCGTAGATTAGGTTCGGACGATCCACGTCAGGCCTGCGCTGGAAAAATAACGAATAGTCCCAACCTGAGCTCCTCCACGCAAACAGAAACAAATAGACATAACTTCAATGAAAAGAAGGAGCCTCGCACGATCGGATCTTCATGTACCTTACAAAGTCGAAGTTTGGTCCCTGCCTGTGTTGAAACACTCAATGAGAAGACCGATTCCGATTGTGAAGCCGGAACGAACTAGGGCGGCACATGTTCAACGAGTACTGCACGACCTTAGTCTCAGGGTAGATCTTCTCGACGGATGATCCAAGAGTGGTGAGAGGTAAGACTGGGTAAAGGTAGAGTGTGAACCTGGCCTATGGGTCTTGATAAATGTAGGTGCCAGCTGGAGGGTGTGGTCTATAGATAATAACTCGCTCTCTAATGGATCCGCTGGACCTCGAGTATGTCACCGGTAGAGTTTACAAGTAGGTAGCCTACTTGGCGGACGCTTCCTGGACACTGAAGATTTGCACATCTCTCTACCTACTAATTAAGAATGTATTGCTTGAGACTGATACCGCACATATCGAGTCCTCAAGACGAGGGACGTGGTGTGATATGCGTAGGGTGTGTGATTGTAGGAGATATGTTGTATCCAAGGACATCGAATAACTTGAGCCCGAGATCAGAGACCAAATTCTCATTTTCGAAATCCCATCAAAGCACTCTGCAGGACATTGGCAGGACTAAGAAGGTCTGATATACACGCGCCATCAGTCGGCAAACTGCCTCCCATCAACCCGCATCTCCATAATCTTCAAATCTCCCCAAAGCTCAGTCAAACAAGTGGAAAGTCATGCCCAACGCCACCGGGAGAATACGAATGTCACGTCCAGCGTGAAGTGCATGTTCTTTCTTGTAATTCTTTTGTTGTCTCCCGGACAGAAGAGGTATACTTTCCCGAACAGGCTTTCTCTTGGAATATCCCGTGATCCAGTCCGAGTCTTCCTTTTTCCCACGCAAAACCCACTCCGTGGCAAGAACAGGTTTAAGGTCGGTTTCAGAGCGCCCTCGGTTCTCTTCCTCCACCTCGTGAGATCATAAACTCAACTGATCAATACTCCCAACACGCCCGCCCCCTCCCAATCGACCACCTCCTTTGGTCACCATGCCCAGCCGATAAAATCGTTCTTCTCCCCCAGCCGACCGTCCCCCAATATACCACTTCTCTGGACCCAATGCATCCCGAAACCCACCCGAGCCAGATGAGGAATCACTCCCACGACGTTGGCGATCTGGCCCCCGCGAGATGGGGATTGGCGTAGATGTGGTCGGTGAGACCGCGGGTCCCGCCGTCGCCTGCGGCGGCTGGGTTGAAGTCAAGGTATCGGAGTAGTAGTGGTTGGTGGATGAGTAGGTGAGATTCGATGACGCCGAAGTTGAAGAGCCGGCCCCGGTGGCGGAGGCAGCCGCGGGAGCCGGCGTGGCTGTCGAGGTGTTGGTGGCGGATGAGTATTGTTGAGATTGATGTTGATGATGGGCGGGTTTGGAGGTTATTGTGCGCACGTTTGTCGAGATAGGTGCTGCAGACCGAGATGATGAGCTTGTAGGTTGTGGAGAGGCGGATTTCAGGGTCGACTGGGCGCGGAAAGCAGCCAGAAAATTGGCGAGAAAAGGACGGTTGGTGGACATGCTGGCGGGATTTCCAGAGGAATCCAGACTCTCCTTGAGGACGGGATGGTTTGAGAGGTGTTGAGGCTTCGAATTGGACGAGAAGTGGGGAGAACAGACAGTGGCGATCAGAAGGCAAAGTTGACGACTTAGATTACTTTCGCCGACTGGGTTCTCGGATACGTCGATGGAGGTTGAGAATCGAACCGGCCAAGGCTGATCCTGAGAATGAGTAGATGGGGATAAGCGGGGAAGGGGAACAGAGAGAAGAGTGAGAGCAGAAGCAGGATATAGAATAAGTTTGCGTGTGCTGTGTGGAGGGAGGGGGAGGGGAGGCCGTCAAGGCTGACTCGTCGGTATTTGTTCCCCGTTCACGAGCCAGACAGACAAATCGAGCCTACCACTTGATTCCCTTGGGCCGAGATGGAGGCTCTACTCCCATCGAGTGCACCACCACCTCATGAACGGCTGACCGTTCTCACGCACGGCGGTGGACCGGCGGGGAAAGGAGGGACAGAGCCAACACAAGATCAGGATCCGATCCGATCCGAACAGGGCTCCCGGGGGGGGGGGGGGGGGGTCGAACAGCAGATTCCGAGCTTCTCCTCCTGCAAGTCGCAGGGTAGCGGCAGGTGCGCCAATCGGTCAGAAGTCAAAAGTTGGGCGAGATGACGTCGATGAAAGAGGAAGGCCGGTAAAGCCAGAGAGCCCACGCGAGAGAGTCGTTCGAATTCAGGCAATGTCGCGAAAGAGACGGGAGGTATTCGGGGGAGTGAGTGTCAAGCTCCATCCATCAGTGAACACGGCGTATCGAGACTGGAGACAGGACATTATGACTGTGGGAATGGAGATCCTTTAGCGCCGGGCCCCGAAATCAAGGCGGGGAGAAGCCATGAATGGCACGTGGCAGAGGGACTCCCAAGTTCCAACTACGAAAAGAGATACTCTGCTGATCCCAGGCCCTCCCGTAGTCTCCCTACCGAGTCCAGAGTACTGAGTAGATCGGTAGTTGTACACTCGCCGCAGATTCCCTCTAAGCGGGCCAACCCTAGTCCTTGCATAGGCTTCAAGGAGTCTCCGTCTGACATTGCGCCAGGTCGATGGTAGTCTATCCTCTGGACCAAGTGTTGGATCTTCGCGCAAAGCAGTGGCCCAAGACAACAGCCATGCGAACAGTCAACGAGTCGAAAATCCCCCTTAATCCTTAAAGCAGACAGAGACGCATGAAAAAGCGATGGGCGACTTCATCCACTCCACACTCCACTGGACTGGCGACCCCTCAAAGACACTTCCGCTGGAAAGTGGAAACCACCTACTGTACTTTAAATGGGAATCTTAACGATAAGAGAGAGTGATCGGATGGGAAACTCCCCAGACAACCCACTTCAGGTGGATCAACTCCATCGGACCGCGCGATCTGCGCGGTGGACGTGTGGAGTGTGTAACTGTAGTCTGCTCGGCCATGTCAACAAGGGTACGGCGGGGTCGAAAAGAGCATCAGGAACGAATGGATTGTACCGTGCATATGCCCACACAGTAAGGTAGGCATTACGGTGGCTCTGGTCCTCTTGAGGTATAATCCCTCTAGAGAGCTACGCCGTACGTTCTACGAGTCTTTCGCATGGTCCTGTTGAACGGTGTTCACTGTTCAAGGGAGGATTTTGCGGGTCTCGTAGCTTTCTCAAAGTCGGCCCATGACGGTACACTGATACAGTGCTTGGTTCATTTGAATTCGTTCCCGGATGCTTCCGTCGGCCGCCGTAGAGAGGGTGAGGAGTGCTTCCCGAGAGTTTCTCACGGCTCGCGAGAGAATGGGAGGGTCGAGCTTTCCAAAAAGAGGCACAGGCCAGGGCTAGACCAACGACCGAACAACTCACGATCGCTTACACCTGTCCCGGCGGAGAGACAAGGAAGACCATTTCTACGCGGTGTAAGGCTCAAAGACTCATGCATGATCACAACGATTCATTGGGGTCTATTTCTAATAGATGCTTTTCGGCTTCAAGGACCATAAACAAGAAAAGTTCTGGCCGTGGGACCCCTCGCACCAGGAACACGATAATCAATAAAGCCAGTCAAACATAGAAAACAAGCGGAACACCCAAAATGACACTCGAAAGGGCTCGAAGCACACCTTATGTTAGTGTCATGCCAAACATACTTACACAAACGAGGCCATGCAAATGCACCGAAGTGAGACACTGAGAAACATTTCAAGTCTTGGATCCCGACTCTCTCGGGTCTCGAGACTCGAGACCCAGATCCAGATCGAGTCCAAACCCAGTCCGCAACGGTATGAACTGAAACAAGCAGAGAAGTAGGAAGAACAAGTAAGATAACAAAGCAACCCGGAATACAGTGCGGATTGCTCAAATGATGATAGAGAACAAGACACATACAGGGTGACCACGAGCGTCAAAGTCAAGCGAGGAAAGAAGAAGAGAGGAGGAAAAAGAAAACGGAAAAACTTCATGAAGCGATGCGGGAAATTTGATGATTGCAACAATGGCCGTCTGCCAATATAGGAGCTCCCTGCATCATCGAGGTCTCCGTCTTTTGCTGTTTTTTGGGGGGGGGGGGGGGGGGGGCTTCTCTCCTTGCACACGCGCGCAGGCTTTTTCCCTGTCGCGTTCGTTTTGCTCTTCTCCTTCTCCAGTACTGCTCTCGTTCGGTGGTCGGTCGATCGCGCAAAGATGAAAACACACATGCCCATGTCTATAAGTTTGTGGACGCCAAACAATAACCACCCCACCCAAAACCATCTACCCACGACGCAGCATGGGAGACAAGGAAAAATAGAGAAAAACGACAACCCAGACTTGCAATTCGACCATCAAATTGGGGAAGACAGTTTTCACCACAGCGGAAGAAGAGATGCTATCCCACGCCAGATGGGACCAGGAAAAAAATTGACGCATCGGAGAAGCCGGAGAGAACTAAGGACACAAGAGATAGATGAAAATATGAATCAGTGGGTGGAAAGCATAGGAGGTAAAGAATCCCATCAAGAATGCACGGTAAGGATGATAATGAAATCGACAAAGAGGGATGCAATGAGGCTTTTCTCGGAGATGCCACTTCCCTCGAGTGAGAGGAAACATAAGCGCGAGCGCGAGCAGAGAACCATTCCGGAAAGTGAGCATGAGAGTTGTGTTTTTGGAGTGTTTTCGTCCGCATGCGCTCTCGTTGCCTCCTCGCGTTTCATCGTATTACATTCTGATCAGACAACCCAGTTTTACTGCCGAGCAGCCTGGACGGAGCCTGTCCCATGAAAAAAATTCTCATTAGCAAACCACGCACGCCGGACTCACCCCCGAGATATCGAGATAGAGACTGTAGACTTCAAAACTTACCATCACCGCCCATGGTAGTCGAGGCCAGATACAGACCATTCATACCATTTTCAGGTCCGCCGTTCGTAGTGGCGGGATAGAACTTGCGGTCGCCATCGACGGGGGCGTGGATCGGCTCCTGGCCGGTTGCCATGGAGTGGGGGAAAACGGGGTTCATGTAACCGTGCTCGGCACCGTTCTGGAAGGCGGACCAGTCAACGCCAGGCTGATTCGAGGGGTGACCGGACATCACCGGGTATTTGTGGTCAGAAACGACCAGGGGCTTTACCTGTTCAAGAGGACGATCAACACTCAGTTGCTGGCCATGGGATTCGGCACCGGAATGATGCATGAGATAGGGATTCTGCTTGGGGCCAGCCATCCAGGAACCTCGATTGGCGGTCTGATCGGCGAACGCTTGGTCACCAGGACCTCGATTCATGCCGTTGGCCGACGCCATCGCGTATCCCAGATGTTGCTGGTCCGTGAATCCGGGACGGCCAGCGGCCATACCGTTGCCATTCACGGCTCCCTCGCCAAACTGCGCACTCATCATGCCATTGGGAGATGGGACGGGATTACTGACTTCATCCTGGAGAGGCTTCGCGGGGTTAGCCGCGGCCGAGGCAGCGGCCGCGGCGGCCTGCTGCTGTGAACGCTTCAAATGCGCGTGGGGGTGAGACAAGTGAGTCGCGCCGGTGGGGTTACCCCGACGGATCGAGCACTTCTGGAAGTGGCGTTTCAAGATGTCACTGCGGGAGAAAGTGTCCTTGCAAAGCACACACATGTAAGGGCGGTCACCGGTGTCTAGGGACAGAGAAAAACAAACGAGTCATGATTAGTTCTGGCCAACTTGAGGGCTTAGAAGAGG
This sequence comes from Penicillium diatomitis, assembly GCF_028827545.1. Taxonomy (NCBI): domain Eukaryota; kingdom Fungi; phylum Ascomycota; class Eurotiomycetes; order Eurotiales; family Aspergillaceae; genus Penicillium; species Penicillium diatomitis. The sequence continues at coordinate 1,630,852 of NW_026623177.1, read as the reverse complement.
ACTTACGGCGCAGCAGATGACGCTTGAGATGCTTCGCGTGGAGATAGGTCTTGTTGCAATGCGGGCAGGGGAACTTTCCATCCGCATCCTTGGCCGGGATGGTGGTGCTCTTCGCAGTACCGTTGACACCATTGGCGACTGGAGTCGCGCGGCCAGGAACACTGGGCAAGATGCCACGACGACCTTGAGAGCCCACGACCTGCGTACGAGTTTGGTCCTTGGGAGGTCCATAGGGCGAGCCATTGGCTCCGTTAACATCAGGGGTCATGCCCCAAGATTTGGTATCGGAATAGCTGAAGGCACCGGAGGGCATGCCATTGAAATCCCGGCGGTCACGAGGAGGCGCGGGGGCGATGGGCTGCGGATAACTCTGCGCGGCCGACGCGGGAGGCAGAACACTAGGGGGAGGAGGATAGGACTGGGTGTGGTGACCTTGGGGCTGGTGGTTGGGGTGCGCAAGGTAAGAAGGCGAGTGACCCCCCATGGTGGTGTGAGGCATGATGGGGGCTGAGGAGTTCCCGTAGACGTCGTGAGTCGACGCGGGGAAGCGCGACAGATCAGGGCGGTACGGCTGACCCATGTACGGGTGCGGCGCGGGCGACTGAGTATGATGCGGCTGGAGCGGAGGCAGGGTGTGAGGCTGAGGAGCCGCGTACCCTCCCTGCATCGAGTATTGAGGCATCGACATACTGGTGATGGGGGTTGAGGACATGGGCGTGGAGCCTTGAGGCAGACTGGTTGACGGCGGACGCGAAGGGTGCGAGCGAGGATCCATCGTGAGCTTTCTCGGTCCGAAAGGGTCAACGAGTGGAGAAAGGTTTCGCGGCAATGAAATGGGAGGACGAAGACTGAGATAGATGATGATGTGTCGAGATCACGCAGTAATCATCGAACACGTCGCGGTCGTGAAGGTGTAACTCTCGTGACGTGGAAATTTTTTTTCTTCCCGCTGGACTCAACAGGTGTGAAGGGTTCGCGTCGGAGGCCAACTGAATTTTTTTTCCCGAGGCAGGCAAGACAAAGGCTGACTGGGAGTCACGGACAGGAAGAGGCCTCAATTGCACAAAGATCTGACTCCACTGATTGATGAGATTGTCAGAAGGTTGGAGGTGTGAAGAAAGGAAGAGAGGCTTGATCGGAGTCAAGTCCCCACGGTCACCCACCAGGTCGAAGATGTGTGGAAACTTGGTGTTTTAACCGCACGTTGGTCACCGTCGATGGGTTCTCTGTATCCACCAGGGAAGCGGGCGTACAAGTGGGTCTCGCAGCACAACAACTCGTCAGATGTGTTCTGCGCGTCCAAACGAACTGATCAAGACAATGGACCAGGTTTTGACGAGAAAGAGAATTGCAGAGAGGGGGTGGATTTGTTCAGTCAAGACCAAGGCGAGGCAATGTGGTGCGAACGAGGTTTTGACGGGGAGGATGAAGAGAAGAAGGAGGAAGGGAAAAAAAAGTCGGGCAAGACGATTCGATCGTGGACGGGGAGAAGAAATTTGGGGGGGAAAGCGAAAGGGAGACCAAAAGGTGATTCTTTGGAGGCGCGGCCAAGGTTCAGGTAATGGAAAATTACGGGACAAGGGCAAAGAAGACCCAAACGGGAAAATTCAGAAAAAGGAACCGAAAGAAAGGGCCGGAAACCGTGAATGAGCCTGAGGAAACATAGGTTGATCAGAAAGAGACAATTGCGATACGGTGTGGGACTCCTGAGTAATGGAAATTTCAAGGTGGTAAAATGTGAGTTACTGCCTGAAAGTGGCTTATTAACAATTTCACGGGTACCTTACCTTACCAACCGGTCTGACGGAACTGTCTGGAAACTGAACCTTTCTGGCTACACTACGATAAGCCGGAGGCAAGAGGCGATAACCGGCCTCTTCAGGTTGGAGTATGAGCAATACTGGAGAATTGCAAATTTTGGGCTGCCGTTTCCATACAATACCGAGTCCCGGGAAACATAGCGCGGGTTCAAAAGTCAGAGCAATTACACATCAATACCGTCTCCCGGCGGCGGACTGTTCTCAGTTCACGGTTCACGGCTTACGTATGTTGTCCCGAGGCAGCCTACCAATGAATCCTCCATCACCCAAATAATGGAACTTTTCAAGCTGGGAACAGCCCAAGCGACTCGAACAATTTCCATTATGATTGGATTACAGTTTTCCAATGTTGGGAATATCCCGCATCATTTCGAATCCCGTGAGAATGCTGAACGGATATCGTCAAAAATCTGACAACATTGAAAATCATGTACTCTTTCTGGGCTGTAGTCGGGTATTTTCTGAGGTACGAGAGAACAAGTCCGTTGCGGTCAACTAACAATCGAAATTCAGCGACTAAGAGTAGCCCGACCGGGTCGAATGGGCCGACGTCGGCTGCTGGGGGAAGAGATGACGATATACCGTGCGGGCTTCCCTGCGTGCTTCCGAAGCCAGCCTCGGGGACAGCATAGGAAGGCCGCGAATGGCACTCCATTCGAATCGAAACCATCATTCCTTTTCATGAACAGCAGCCTCTGTCATGGGCCACATAGCTGTTGGCTGGCCATCCGGCGTCACCGATATGCACTCTCCATACTTTGTTGTGAGTTGTGACTATTTCTCAATTGTGGCTGGGAAGCAAAATGACACCCAGCCTCGGAGCTGAACTTGCTTCTTATTGTAGGTGCTATATCTGTCCATATTAGGCACTGGCATTGACAGCTGATCATGCCACCTTGATGCAGGATGGTAAGCGGGCGCGAGAGTCAGGCGTTACCTACCTGGTCGTGCATTCACTCGGGCGTGGAAAGGCACCAACAGAGCATCATCGCAGCACGCCCTGGGGCTTCCCTAAGGTTGTGGCAGTAGCTTGGACTTTTTTGCCAGAGTCACCGAGCTTCATCGATTATTAATCCAGATTACGGGCCATTCGTAGTACACCGTGACGACACAGAATTGATAGCGGAAGTACTGACCTTCAAAAGTACCCAGTTAAATAGTATAATTATATGTCCCCTTTACTTGCAGCTGCATAGTTTCCAATTATGATTATCATGAGCTCAGGATTGTGATACACACATTTCTGCGCATGGATGTTGACCGTTGTTAAGAGGACCACGCCGCGGGCGTCATCATGAATGATGGACCTTGTGGTTACAAAGGTATCAATAAGATACATAAAGCACTCTTCAACTCTGTACTAGGAATAGGCACATCCATTGCATGATTTCAAGTAATCGCTCCGTAGGCTCTCATGACCTCTAGATACGTCGGCATATGTAACAGTACCACCATATAAGTACATAATCCGTCAGTGACTGAGCGATAGACCTCGTCGTTGTCTGTGACGTTGAATTTAAGTATCGAAAGCACCGCTGGGGATGGACCACTGGACACTAAAGGAGCTGGGAATTTTGATCACTTACGAAGGTCCACCCGACCTTCATCCAGCCGTATCAGACTGGGGAGTATTATCTGATCAACTCTATACATGTAGGCATATCCACCCCGCCTCCCCTCCCACTCCCCCCGCACTGGAGCCCGTAGGCCATTTTAGGTGAGTGGGTTTGGTGGTCATCCCTGGGCTCAGCCTCTCGGTCCGCTTCGACGTCTATAGCGACTTGGGTCCGCAGTGGCTTGACAGCCCCGCAAATGGGCAGATGGGATCGGTTATGAGGTTGACAAGGTGGAAGCAGCAAGGGTCGGTCATGAAAGAATAGGTGATGCCCAAAATACGTATTATGTTGGAAGCAGTGCAATCGGGCTGGTTCCGATGACCCGCTACCTGCACGGCCGTAGCCTGCATGTTGTGTCGGGGGGGGAACATTGATCGGTCGAAGGCCGTGCAAAGATGGAAGATCGATTGCTTATTTCTCAGGCCTTTGCACGTACATCAGATGCTTTTCACTGGTGAGACTTCTTACACGAGATCAGCTCGTCGACTAGATACATGTGTATGTCACCTTTGGTCGCTATCATGGTGCGAGGTCAAGTCATGGTTGCTGTATCCATTTCGATCCCCTTCAGTGTTCTGTGTCCCATCAGGTCGAGTCCCAGTGTCGTTCACGGGATCAACGGCGATATGCCTCTTCATCGTCGATGAGATGAACTGAATTTGATCACACGTAATTCCAAGGTTGATGAAAGTAGTATTTATGAACTGAGAGCCGTCTGATTTACAAATTTTGAGGTGTTCTGCCAGTGCTAACTAGGTCCTCCCCTGGTCACATGCGTTCTATCTGAAGCTCACATTGAAGGTACCTTACCTATACACTCACATCGGGCGACGGCCCGAGCTCCGGCTGAATCCAGGAATGAATACGGATTCGCGCACGATTACTTTCTGCCCACTTGAATGCCCTACCCAAGTCAGAGTGATACTCTGCAGGTCAGATTTTAAATCAAAATAGTGGTAAAATGTTTCTCTAATTATAGAGGCAGACCATCCTCCACAATCAAGTCACAAAAGGACAGCCTGGCTCTGATAGACATATCGGACTCGATTCATAAAGCGGCCGTGATGGGCACTGGCTTTGGGTAGTTATTGCTCCCTTCAAATGAATTCTCCAAGACTCGAGTCTTTGTGACCAGACAGCGCGCTCACCTTTGCCGTTCAAGGGTGTTGTATCGCATCGAGTCATCGACGCACCCAACGGTCTCCTGCATACTTTCGCGGATGCGCCGTAGCCGCTCACGGACGTGCTGACGTCCTTGCGCGACAAAAGTACAGTTTGTTTTCTCGGCCTACCAAGGTACGGGATCCGCTTACAGCAGCATCTGGGTAAATCATATCTGCCTGCATAGGCTCATAGGGTAGTATTCAATCTCAGATCTCTTCCCCTCTTTCCTTCCTACCCAGATCTCACCTAAATACATTTTAGCGTGTCGAGCTAGACAATACAGGTGTCTTCCTATCAATTTCATGGCCTGTGCCCAGAATGAAGCGAGTGCCTAACTCATTCCCACCAATCTCCAGCTGCAATGTTGACTGAGCATCCCGGAGAAGGATGAGGAATGTAACGTACGATTAAGTGTCCAGCCACCTTTTCACAGACATCCTTCCGATTGGATGCCGCGTTGATGGCTGCAGCTTTGTATTCGCTGCTGACTGTCGGTTTTAGTGCAGACGCAGCATGAAAGTTTGTCCGTCTCATGCACTGCCCGTGAATAGGTGTGTTTCGCAACAAAAAACGAAGTACATAACGACCGTCTATGGGTACAGTACAACGACAAACTCGTCTTTTTGACGACTCGTGACGTGAGGTTTTCACATTTCGGGTCTTCATTTTCATTTCCCCCTTCATATCTCTGGAATTCCACTCATTTATCCGAGTCTCAGATTCTAGGGGTTATCGATAGATGCGGCACGAGGAGCGAGGGACGGGATATCATACCTGGTTGGAAAGGGGCTCTCTGCCCCCCAGCTCGGGTGAACTTCGGTCGGTCCGTAAATGCGCAATGGCAGGTAAGTTCACGCCATTCTGTCCAGGAGTGCTCAATGACTGTCCACCATGCCACTAGGGCTTGCTTCCATGAAATACATGCGTATATTGGGGGGGTTCTCCAAGATAAACTACGGCACACATCTCTATCTCGAGCATTCATCTCTGTCTTTCAGCATGACTTCTGTAGCCCCTCTATTCTCCACCATAGAAAGTCGCAACAGCTTCTCCCGCTTCGATTGTGGACCGCGTCGACCAGGGTTCTGCAGCGAAGCTAACGGGATCTTTGGAGTCTGACCACAGCCGGCGCGCGCGCGCGTCCGAGTCCTTTAAGTCCTCCACCGTACAAGTTTTGCAAAATATAAGCAAACTCTCATGTGGGAAACTTTCATGTGCGGCGTATTCGTGCAGTGCTCCCGTCGGCACCGATGACAACCGCGCTCTCGTCGCGTCGGGTCGGCTACTGTAAAAGTGTACAGGAATGAACTTTACACTTTTACAGTTCTAGAGCCGCTAGACGAATATGAAGTTCTTGAGCATCGCTGGGACTGACTAGACAGCGAAAATCGTCAAGTCCGTCACTGGGTGGTTATTTTTTTTCGGATCTCTACTTCAGACTCCCAATCTCTCTTACTGTTCATGTCCTGCATGCCAGTAAGGGCCTGGTAAACCCAGGTACAGGGTACCTGAGTACTGTAGTACCGTAATTGAGGAGGAATTGAGGATTCAGGATTGTTTTCTCAGGTTCCTGGGGACTTTCAGCGAGGACACCATAGCGGTCTAGGACCCCCTTCGGAAGATCTTCGCATAACCTTCCCTCACCCACCCCAGTAATGTTCCCTGGTCGGATATTGCCGGCGTCAACAGTCCCCAATGTGGCTGGCTTCATAGTTGTGAAGGCCGCTGCGAGAACGTAGAGGTCCTGTTTAGTGTTGACATGCTCAAAGTCCAGCATTGGAGTACTGATAGAATGGATAGGACTTTGGATCCATAGATTTGAATAAAAAAAAGTCTCTAAATGGGGGGTATCTTATGGACCATGCGGCATATACATCGTGAACATTGAACAATTACTAGCATTGAACCCGACACAGTCATGCACTGGTTACCTACTGTTTGTGTTACTGTCAGTGATGTCGTATGGTCACTTTGATTGTGATTTTTTGGGGCTATTCTTCATTCGTTTTTAAAAAAAAAATACACGGCTTCAGGGCTAGCGTGTAGCCGTGTACGTACAGTGGATTAATTCTGTAAGGCTAGTGGTCGGCAAAGGTGCCGGGAAATCCAGCATGATCCACTCTTGAAGGGGAAAACTAGCCACCAAAGGCCGCCGAAAAGAGAAAAAAAAAAAAAACCTTTTACGCCAAAATGGAGTCGAAGAAAAGAGTGTTGCATCCAAAATCTCGGAAAAGGTTCGGTCCTCAAACCAAGTGGCTTATCCTACAAAACTACGGTGAGCCGGATCAATTTTGTGCTCGAGGGGGGTAAAGGCTCAAAGAAGAGAGCCACGATCATTTCGATTGTTCGGAAGTGGAAAGGCCACGGCAGTGGGAGAGACTGCTCACCGAGCAAGCAATTAATGAATCATTGCGACATGGGTTCTCCGTAGTTTCACCGCACACCGGATGTCTGGAAAGTGTCGACTCGTCGAGACTCGGAGAGTCGTGCATAATGGATTGTTTTCTGTTCCCTCCCTGTTGATATCATCCCACTTCTTCGAGGCGGGATTCACCGTCGTCGGCTTTCGACCCGGCTCCTTTCCCGAGACTCGGCTTGCAAACCACGACCCTCGAGGTTTGAACCCGATCGATCACGTGTAATACCACGACCGTAATGGCAACAGTGCAGCACGGCGAAGGACCCAAGGCTTGATTGGAATTGGATTGCGGTCACGGGCGTTCAACATATTTACTTTCCACCCGTCCAAATATATTCATGTAGTGTTCGAACTTTCGAACACATGGCAACGATCATATATCCTTGAGAACAAATGTCCATCGAGGCATGCCGCTCTACACGTCTTCAGAGTCCAGTAGCTTGCCAAACTTGTCTTGTATTGCCTTTTAAAGAAAAACTGGGCCGCGCTAAGAGAGTGTACACTTTTAAGCTATCATGACTCAAGGAGACTAGCGAGTCGCGAGCAGCCGGTTCGCCCAAATGTGGCCTCGGGCTGCCCTGCCCGCCAGGCTGGCCATGAAATGTTGTCGTGCTCGGAAAAAAAGACGCCAGATCGCAGCGTCGATCATGCCCCTCTTTTCCTGTGTGAGAGGGGACTCCTGCCTGGTCTCTAAATTGCATTGCGGCGCAGTGAGCGCAGTCCGCGGATCCGGGGCTACATATGATCTGTTCCCCCTCTGTATCCACACCTCCAATGTGTCAAGTTGTCAACCACTGATTGTGGATTTTTATTTTACGTCCTCCCTTTGTGTTACGAATAACTAGACGAAAAATGAACAAAAACGGTTCTCAAGGCTTGTAGTGGCCCTGGGCCAAGCCTCTCCTGGTCTTCGCCGTGAATTATTGACGCCAGAGAGTGGCTCTGGATTGTCGATATCAAGTCAGAGATTGAGCGAAAATAGAAGGACATCACGAGGACATGAGCGGTAAGCCAAGATTATCGGCACGCTGCCTGGACAGCGGACAGCGGACCACTGGGAGTCTGGGACACTTCAGAATCAGATGATTTCGTGTACTGTACTAAGCAATTTGCATTGTACATTTATACAAGGTCGTGATACAAACGTACATTGTTATTGCAGTACAGTAAAATCTTACAGCAGGCGAGGAGGAAAATTTCCGAAAACATACCTAAATCTTGGAGGTAGCTCCGGACCGGATAATGCATCTCGCCCTCATAGGCAAGACGACGCGATCTCCTGCGCTGTGGTTCCCAACAATAATCGTGACCTGAATCATATCGAGTCCATCAACCATTCAATTTCTACTTATACCATTACCTACTTTCACTTCCAGCTAGTAGTCTACATTTTTACTGCAACAGGTCAAGACCATATAGATTATAAACCACTTCTGGGTTGCTAACAACCTTCCCCCACGCCCACAATGACACAGTCCCGGCAAAAACAGGTTGTAATTGCTCTAACTGAAGGACAGTATTCTTGAACTGAGGACCCTACGGTGAACGGACATGGCTCTCCTTCCGACATCTTTGCCAAAAAAGGACCAGAAACCATCGTCGTGGTTTTTTCCGAGGACCCGGCACAGACCGGAAAGCATTCAACGAAATCTACGCAGATTTTGGAGAGCCAAGTCCGGATCGCCGAGTTTCATGATGTGCTGTGGCCAATGAGAGTGGTCGCTAGGCACAAGCAGACAAGAGGATCGAAAGCGCCACTCACCTCATACTTTCTGGCGTCAGTGTTGATTCGAGTCTAGTTCGTCGTTTTGGGACAGACCGGACCAGATTCGGCTAGCGGCTTCTTTGTTGGCGTTCCCCAAGGTCCTTGACTCAGGGAAAATCGGGTTACATGCATACCGAGACGTGCATGTTTAGATAAATCGTACCAGCTTAGTAAGTAGGTTCATGTGGCCCGAAAGAATAGTAGTATCTTGAGGCAAATATAGTGATTTGCAAATCCATCACGTGTAGCTGGGATCCTTTGTTATGGGTTGTTCCTTTCATTGTGAGCGCTGAGCGACCCTCCGCGGTGCCTTGTCAGCGTCGTTGTCGGCCCTCTCCCGTTGTGTACATTGCGAGTACTGTACATGCTGGAGCCGACGCGACGGGCCCTGACAGCACAGCGGAGACCTTTTGTCTCCAGGTACGCGGTGTGAAAGTGGAGCGCGACCCGACATCGACAAATATTGAAGATGGCCCGAAGCACATATCGCTCGACTTTGAGCAGGTGACGGGACGTGTAGACGTCGGACGACTTCAGTACATTGTATCAAGAGGAGCATGACCATGTTAGGGAGCCGTGCTACTCACAGCGCCATGGAAAAGCCCACCAACTCACTATCCACGCAAAAGGAAGAATTCCTGCCGTCATCAGTTCTGGAAACTTCCTCTGACAAAAGTGCGGCCATGGTCGGCAACGGATATACGGCGTGCGGCGGACCGAGTCAGACTGCATTTTTCAGAATCTTTGCAAATAAAACGTTGACGATGCGCGGGTATCACCACAACATATCTGAACTTGTACAGCGTACAGTACATGCTTATTATTATACCCACAAATGATACAGATAAGACAAGACCAGGCTTCTTGGTCGAGTTCTTTTCTTCGAGGTGCCGGATATACATAAACAGCCGTATGCCTACTGTCCTCTCTATGATCGGGTCTGGTACATGGTAACATTACCGTGCCACCACGTAGCCGTCGGAACCATGGACTCGGAATCTGGCCCTGAGGCGAATGATGATTTTGGAACTTTGAACGAGGTCTATCATCTCAAGCAAGATTTTTTTTTCTTGTTCGATCTGAGGGCCATCTAGGGAGTTGCAACTCGCCATTATCATTGGCACAAGGCTTGATGTTTAATGCAGATTTGATCTTAGTCATGACGCACGATGAGATTGATTTGACGTAGAGAAAAAAGTGATATAGCGTGCTGAGTGGCCGAGTGCATTGTTCAGGTGGCCTACCTGTGTGGACTATGGACTGTGGACAACCCCTAGGATCATGGTCGACTCGTTGAAGGTTATTATTATTACTTTTATTATTATTGCAGCTTGAATACAGGACTTGTAGCACTGATCACCTGCCCAGACCTCCGACTTGTGTGTTGTGAGTAGGTCGAAAAGGAGACTAGAAAGGGGCAAATAAAAACCGAAAAGGGACACGAGCATTTTCATCGACGACCAAATTCCTACACCATCACAAGTGAAGGATCTGTCTTTGTGTCTGGCAGTCTGCCAAAGGGTCCCAAATTTGGAATCGGTAGGCTCATGTGACCGGATTCTCACCCACGAGAATTGATTTTTTTGTTTTCTAAAACTGGCGGCAGCTATGGTTCATAAAAAGCGCCGACCGTGGGCGGAGGGCTGTTTGCAGGAGAATTCTTACCAAATAGTTTCCATTTTCGGTGATCCTTGTAAATTTCCGTCAGAACGCCATGTGGTGAGACGGTTTTGCAAAAAGGTAAAACTACAGTAAGTCGCTCCGTAAAATAAAACATACCACATCAATACTGACATCGCCGTCATACTTGTAATTTAGGGATCCGGCAACATCATTCACAACCGCAGGCCTCCTGAAATGATATTGAAGATAAGGCGTTAGATGTCGCCATTGAAGCGAGTCACGGCAACTTCAGGGGTTCATCGAAAGAAGAGCAAATGTGATGACAAATTTTTCGTAATTTTTTGTCCTCCACAGGGTAGATCCAGGTACATTGCATGTAGACTCCCTTGCGAGATGGATTTGAATTGACGAACTAAGTTGGTTTCCATTCACTACTGAATTAGATCACCGTCCCAGTATTGATCTTGCAATCTATAGAGCAACAGGAAGATAGACATGCATATGGATGGAGAGCAGGCCCTTCCGGGTGTCCTTAAACTGTCTACTTCGCTAGGACCAGAACGGGAAGGTCGAGCTCTAGATCTCACGTGATTGTTCTGTCATTTTGTTTTGGTGTTATATATTCATCAAGAGACTGGACCCTTTTTTGCTACTCCTTACGGGCCCACCGATTTCCCGACCGTGAACACCAAAAACTCACTAAGAAGTTCTCTTTACCACAACACTTTGATCTATATAGCAATATTATATAGTTCCTTAAAACTTTAGAGGATTAGAGGAAGGTAAAGTTTTCGAAATTTTTCTAGAGGGGCGATGATTTATCTATGGAGGACGGGTAGATGCTAGATCGCGGACTCGGGAGAGAATTTGAAGTGTTGAGTCGGAACGCAAAGGCAGACCCGTATTTTATTTTCGAAGTCAAACACTTTCAAAACGACAAACGTAATAAATCCAAAGATTGACCTTACTATTTCTGTTCTAGCGAGGTGGACCGCCTAAGGACACCCGGCCCTTCCTTGTTCATAGGCTTGCCTAGTCCATTTCGAAGCGACAAGCGTGGACTCCAAACTCTGTGAAGCTGCTGCTTTTCATTTCTGTTCATCTGCAGGCGCGGTTCGAATATCGATCAGGAGCCAGCTAGACACCATCAATCAATGTATTTATCAAAGCTTTCAGCTTAACTAGAGTCGATTTTTATTTGAAGACGTCAAAATGGCCGATTTCACCACGCTACTAGATAGACGGAAGTCTTTTTTTCAAGGCAAACTCGTACAAGTGGCTGTAAAACCAAACCATGAATGTGTTGCCGCGCCTGACTGATTCTCGGAGACGCGCCGGAAAAAGACTCAACTCTGACGATCGCGGCGATACCTACTCAAGTCATCTCAGGAACCAGCGTGTCGTCCCTCGGGAGAACTTGCCTCGCATGGAACTTGGCGTCGATCAAGTGCGGCATGCTGCTGTATGCCATCGTAAATTAGATAGTATTACTATTTGTACCTACCGTCACTGATCAGTTCAGTGTTCACTGGTAAATAGATGCTCAAGTCACACACAGTATTCACATCGTCTTGCCATTTAAGTGTTTCGTCCGATAGATGAGAGCATTTTATTCGGGCACGAGATGAACGTTTATTGCTCAGGAGTCAGTAGTCTACTGTTAATGGTTTGATACGCCGCCACGGATGAAAGGAAATGCCGTGTCTAGCAACCGGAGTGGTCTGTGACTATTGACGGTATCACGGTAGTACCCTGGGACGATCTCGACCCCGGCGATTGGAGCTCGACCGAGTTTCATTCTCCGTCAGACGTCCTGTAGACCAAATGAACCCGGTCGTCATCTTCATTCTCGCGAGGCGCAACCACTGCCGTGGGTAGGCTGGTGGAATTATGCTTCGGGACATGGTTTCCCCTCAATTGAAGGACATCAGTATGGATCTAAGGAAGTGGACGAACAGAAGATTCTGTCTCGCGGAAACTTTCACATCCACATTGTTGGAATTTGTCGTGGAGTCAAGCCTCGAGGTTTAAACACAGTGAACCCTCATACCGCTGTAACCCAAGCTGTACAACACTCAAGTTTTCAACAGAGTCAACACTCAACAGTCAACACTGTATGGTGAACGTTTAGCTCGTTCTCTACGTTTGTCACGTCAGAACGTACGGACCATACTAGAGTCAAGACAAACACTTGAAACAGCCTCACCCGTTTTCGAGACGCGTGACTAAAGTCTGACAAGTACCAAAAATAAGTCAAGCCCCCTCTAGTCAGTATAGCCACTACGAGCAGACCATTCGTTTCATCGCCTACCATCTTTATATGCCACCAGGTAAGAACCGACCTATTAATCGACCCGTTCCGCCACAATCCACGGAGAATCCACCCCAGAAAAGGTCGGGCGAGTGGGCCTTGCCTCACCCCTTTCTCATGTCGTGCAATTGTGCCAAATCCAAACCCCTCCCCCTCTCCGAGCACCACGTCCCAAGATAGGAGCACCCGTCAGACAGGGGAAGTGGATGTCAGGGCAGGGGTGATCTATTCCACAATATCCAGAGTACGAGCCAGGGGGGGGTAGAGATGACTTGATCGGGCTGAGTGATGACGGGAGGAAAGAGGGGGCGGTCCTATCGAAGAGAACGCGGGGAGTCCATCATAATCAATACTCCAGTCGTATGTACCCGTACCTGTGTCCGGCCCTCCTTGCACTGGAAGTTAGATTAAGCATATCTTTGCGTCCCATCGGACTACCGCAAGGTCTCCATAGCATCCTTGTCAAAAGGGTGTCCCACCAGTCTGCTGCACCGCCAATTGGGGGGGGGGGGGGCTTCCCTTCTCTGGGCCTCAGGGCCACTCCATGCGGACAGTGGATCGAGTTGCCGCGGCCGGATTTGTTCGAAACGGCGCCCCAAGGGAGGGCCGTAGACAAGGATCATCGAGGTATAGTTGTAGATCCCAACAAGCGCGGTCCGGATAATCGATCGACAAAATTAGATCGGACCACAGAATACTACCTAAGTAGTGGTGACATTGGGTTTCAGCATCTTAGGAGAAGAAGGGGACGTGCGTGGCATGTTCGCGTTTACTTGTTTTAGAGCGTTTCATCATGATCTTTGCGTGGCGGCCTTTCTGGGCAGTGGATGGAGGCTGTGATGTGGTTGCAACAGAGCATGATTTGGAGTCAATATGTACAATGGTAATAGGACTCTCAAGATCACAAGGATCACGGATCACGGATCACGGATCACGAGAACGTAGAAAGTGTCGGCCCTCAAGGGACAGAGCTGTTATTTGACAAGAAGAGGCTTCCCTTCTTCCATGTCATGTCGAGCACTTCAATCCATCAGATACAGTCTCATTCATGAGGATGTACATAGGTCTCTATAACTTATCACCAGCATGTTTCGCTGAAGATGATAGATCATCTGCCTCAGCCTGCCCCTCAGGCTCAACACCTTCACTCAGAACTGCGTGGATGGAATGTTCGACATTCACCTTAGGCCCTGTGAACCAGTTCCGAGCATCGACAAACCACCAAACCAAAACCGCCAACATAGGCGCCCCGTACACCAGACATGTCCAGTTCATCGTGCTCGGCGTCAAGTCTCCCTTTGTCACACTAGGTAAACACAAAATGGGTACCATCAGAGCGACGAAAACCACACCCACTGCCCCAATGTACGGACCAAACGGACCCAGATGCCATGGTCCCTTACGGAAACGGTGACCCACGCAGAACACGCGGATGAAGATGGGAATGGCAAAGGCAACAAATTGGGCAATGGCACCGATGGAGAAGAGGGCTCCGATGGCTACACTGCCTGCAAGAATAAGGAGACACATCAGGATTCCCAAAGCGGCGTTGAGGATCACTGCATTGACGGGTGTCTGGGTGCGAGGATTGACTTGCTTCCAGAACCGGGAAAGTGGGAAACAGTCATCTCGGGCGTAGGCGTAAGTTACACGGGACGCAGCAACCATACATCCCTGGCCCATGGAGAATCCGCAGACAATGGTCAATCCGAGGATCCCAAGAGCCGCGCGTTGAGGGAGCACTTGCAGCAGATATGAAGCCCATGGTTGACCGAGTTCCGAGCCCAGAACGGCATTGATATCGACCACCGTGTAGGCGACCACTAACTGAAGAAACCAGCCCATCAGTCCACCGACGCCAGAGGTCAAGACGATGGCGCGTGGCGAGGCAATGTTGGCGTTGGAGCACTCTTCGCTCAAGTGGAATGGCGAGTCATAGCCGGACATCGTCCATATGACACCAACAAAGGTCATGAGCACAGCCACCCCGTCTGGAAAGTCAGTCTGATTGGAGATGGTCCCCCATACATCGTGTGAGGAGTTGAACTTGGGCTCGTTCTTGACCGCAGCGGGGATGACGATCAAAGTGACAATGAGCGCGATGATGTTGAAGCTTGACCCGTACGAATTGAATTGCGCAACTTGCTTTGTGGGCATACTGCTGATCGCTGCGTGCATGATCATAATCAGAGTGGTCAACAAGAATGTATGCCAATCGGTGGGGACGTAGTCCGGACTCGTGATGGACACTGCAGCCAAGATCATTGCAGATAAAGCATAGTTGACCGATGGTGCCGCGGTAATCTGCCCAATCCAGTTGGACCATCCGGTTATCCAGGCTGCGAGAGGCCCGTATCCGGGGGGTGCGAGAACAGCTGCAGCGTAATAGAGACCGCCACTAGTGGTCAAAATCAGATTCATGATCAGCACTCGCTTGGGGGGTTGGAACGTGAATGGGTCGGCCTGCACAGGAACCGTAATCACCACATACCTGGTGGGCATAGCTGAACATAGCTCCGCCATCGACATCGCTATACATTGAATGAAGATCATTGCAATGATCCACCCCCAGACCATACCCGCGGTGCCAGCGTAACCCATGCCTTGACCGAAAGAGTAAGTCATTTTGTTCTCATCCGACCATGAGCGTAGATTGAGGGCAACCTACCATAGTAAAGGGTACTGGCAAAAGAGGGCAACAAGCCCAGGACTGCAAAGCTGACACAGAAGGTTGTCCATAGCGAGAATTCACGCTTGAATTCTTGCTTGTAACCCAAGGCCACAATGACCCGCTCATCCTCGTCCATATCATGATCAGTGTATGGAACATCTCCATCAGCCAAAACTGACGTGACGGGGACATGGTTGGTGCCAGCATGTACGCGATCTTTGGAGATGCTGGGAGGTGCCATGTCGGTATGTGGGTTGTGACAGGTAGAACAGACAGACAGCAGTACCAATATAGACGGACAAAACAAATCGACACGACAGAGGTCACTGCTATGGGCAATGGCGGGTGCTCTTCGTTAACCGAGACTTGAGGCTAGTTTTCAAACTTGAAGGGCGCCTTGCCGGGAGGTTTAAGTACATCAAGCCGAGTGGGAGGATCAGACTCCGGTATAAAAACGAGAGTTCAGTTTATCTGGGGAGCAAGTAGAGTTTCCACCTGATGGAGGCACAGAGGCTCATGCACGAATGAAGTATCCTTTATCTTTCGTCGGCTGTCAGTCGTTTAGAACATCCCCTTTCGGTTCCATGACATGGATAGATGCACCATCTCAGAACCTAATCAAAAGGCACGGAGCCACCCGCGGGTTCTGCATTAGCTTCCATTGGGGTGGCATCGCTGGTATGTAGTATGCCCATTTCAAGTAGAGGATGGAGGATGTAGCACAAGAATCAATACCAGTGACTGTATCCGGTGAGTGACTCCAAAAGCCAAGAGGCCCTATCTCGAAAGCCAGATCGGAAGAAATGCGGAGAAAGTTTGGCTTGTGCCATGTATTACTCCGCAAGAAGAGCGTGGTGCAGCTGCGTCTGATAAGTAGTATGCCCATTTCAAGTAGAGGATGGAGGATGTAGCACAAGAATCAATACCAGTGACTGTATCCGGTGAGTGACTCCAAAAGCCAAGAGGCCCTATCTCGAAAGCCAGATCGGAAGAAATGCGGAGAAAGTTTGGCTTGTGCCATGTATTACTCCGCAAGAAGAGCGTGGTGCAGCTGCGTCTGATAAGCTATGGACACGGCAGTACCTTCCAAGTAAAGACGTGCAGCGTATGGCAGTTCAAGTCATCGCCAAGTCAAAGCGCTTCACTTTGAATTCACCAATGCTGCAACTCCGCGACCAGGTCCCCTGGACCCCAATGTTCATTCCTAGTTGATTTAGAACAGTACTTCGACCTGCTGTATCAGTACCATATAGCGATGCCCTCTCACCGGGATGGACGCACCGAGGCGAGTACAACCTGCAACAGCGTGCAGTCAGGCGCTGCCCGCGAATGTACAAATGCAGGGCCAAAATGGTGACCGTTATCTGTCTTATCATGGTAGACTGACTAGACTCCCCAAGGATGACAGAATACGTGTGAGATAAGCTGGAATTGGGTATTTCAACATTGGCAAGCCAAAGGACGTGCTGCAGAGATGTTGACCTCGACAATCATTGGGTCAAATAGCCAAGGTCCGGCGGACGGCTTATCTCTTGCATCCCGCCGAAGGGTAGACCTACCCAAGTGGGTTAAGTGTCTAAGCGCAATCAGTCCTGAAAATCAGTCCGGACCAGGCATGGCTTGACTACAGATACGATAGCACCGATATCGATAACAAGGTCGATGATGCTTGATCGTGACTCGTATCTTTTACTTGGCTCAGTTAGGCGTGTTACGTGAATATATACTTGCATGAATATGGTGCACGAGAACGTACGGCCGAGGTGTATCCAAGCCGGGGGTCTGACGCCGGGCGTAACCTTACTTATACTTGCAAGTGGCTAACAATAGAATGCTGCAGGGAACACCGTAGATTGGGTTTGCGAAGCAGCAATTGCCTCTATCTCTATGTGTGGCTTCAAAGAACAGAAAAAGACAATCTTCAACATTATTCTACATAAAGCCTCGACAAAACCTCCTCATGCATCGCCATGATCAAGATTGCTAGCAAGGACGCTCAAGGTAAGACCGCGGATAGTTTAGAAGGGCTAAAAAAATGTGTAAGTTGAGGATCCGAGAAGACGCAGTCAAGGGAGCGTCAAGGGTGACCATGACTTACGTTGTCCTCGGGGGCGATGGGACGGTCATAGTAGGAGTCCAGACCGGGAATCTTCTGCAGGATATCACGGCGCACACGGGGAATCTCGCCGAACATGAAGAGAGCAGCGGTACCAGCGAAGACACCGAAGGAGGCAGCGAGAGAGCCGCTATTATATCCGGTCAGCTGATGCGGCCTCTATTGAAATGGCCCACAACGAGGGAGGACACTTACGCCTGGATAGCAGAGGGGATGGTGAAGCCGGCAATCTTGGGAGGGATGGCGATCCTGGGACAGGCGTCACGTTAGTGCATAATTCTGGATGTCGGTGATTGTGACCGATATCGTATTCCGAGGCCGACCTGGCGCCACTTTGAACATTGGATGAGCCCGCACGAGGCCCGCGCATCTCGCTCAAGGACTGGACGAGAGACCGCGGTAACTGTCTAGCTTTCCTGCAATGGGATGCATCTCGTAGACGCACGGAAGGATATTTCATGGGCTGCGACGTATGCCAGGCCTCGCTCGAAACCGCGATCGACGGGGATTAGGAATTTGGGGCAGAGCTCACTTGGGGGCGAAGGCAGAGGAGGTGGCCTTAGCCGCGGCACGGCGGATGGTGGGAGTGAACATCTACTCAAACAAATTCATGAGTTAGCATGAAATCAAATCGTAAGACATGCGCAGATACGTATTTATGCTCGTCTTTAGTCCCATTGAATGCGAGTTCAGAAGGATGGCTCCCGCTGAGCGAGCCAGCCTACTGAAACCGCAATTGAGGGTGTCGAATCACATGGAAAGTGCACAGAACCACCTTCAAAGCACAATTCAAGCGTATATTGCAGATTGCACCTACCTTGAGGAGTGATGTGGGCGGTTGAGACAATTGCTTATGGAACGATTCGGAATGGCGCTGGTGACATCGGGGTCGACGAAAACCGGAGAATGTCACGTGATACAGCCAGGTTCGCGGTCAATCGGAAGCCACATGATTGGCTCGTTGATGCTGGCTTCGAAAGGTACAAACGGTAGCACTAAAGTCTTATAATATGACTACCTAATGCTACAGGTTGGCCGTACTGACGGTTGGGAGATATACCGGAGAAAAATCTTAGGAAGCTTCCCTACCAATAGCTGTCTTCTAAAATTGGTTGGAATTCGAATGAGGTGAAGATAGGGGAAAGGGAACTAAGGTATGTGCCTCAACAGTCCATGTTGACATGCAAAAGCTTCACCATGAAATCATCTGAAGCAAAAAAAAAGAGACCAGAGAACCATGGCGAGACAGAAGTAAAGAAAAGACGACAGCCTGGAAGCAAACAAATACAGGCGAAGAATTTATAATATCAGGTCCGAACACCAAAACTGTACATGCGTTTCATTAATCGACCTTCCCGGTAGAGCCTCCGTTCAACAGCCCCTCCTTACCATCCAAGTGGAAGAAACCTCCATTGCTATTACTGTTGCCAATAATACCCCCACGGGTGACTCGGCGAAGCAAACGACCCCGTCCAATGAAAGTCACAGCAGCCACCGAGAGACCCAAGAAGATGAAGAAGAGGATGGGATGGCTGCTGATGAAAGTGCGCGTAAAGAAGAAGAACGTCTCGATAGTACCGGTGGTGGACTTGGAGGACAGTTTGGGGGGCGAAGCGATGACAAGCGGGATAGTCTCCAAGATGGAGGTACGGGAAGCCATGATTGGTGCTCCGCTAGAAGCTGTGTCCCAGTAACGGCGGTTCTGCGGAGGGTCAGTTTCCGTGTCTTTCCCAAAAGCTTCAGAGAAGAGACTGCTAGACTTACATCTTCATCGTTGATGATCACGCGATCACCATGTTCGACGTCAATACCATACGTGGTTCGAAGCCAACGCTCCCAGAAGTCTCCATCTACCCAGGCAAAGGCGACCGGCTTCTTGTCATCCTCGCGGATGGTAATGCGCATATTCTTCGCGGCACGGAGAGCACGTTGATCATTACGGTCGTCTGCTTCTTCAATGCGCAGCTGCTTCGCATCCCGAAGTTCAGAGCGCTCAAGGCGGAAGAGCTGGATCTGCTTGTCCATCCACTCAAAGGCAGCCTCCTTCAACTCCCGCCGTGACTGCTTGAAGTCATCATTACGACGACGACTGAGGATACCAAGAACAACAAATTTGCCATCCATAATCTCACGGGCATTGGCAGCTGTCAGCTCAGGGACAATGGGAAGCCAGACACTTTGCATCCATGACAGGATTTGGCGGAAGTCGCGCATATCCTTGGGAGCCAGAGCGTTGTAGTAGTTTGGCCGACCATCGCGAACAACCAGAAGTCGAGGCCAAGTGGAGATCTTGAAGCGCTCAGCAAGGGCACCGCTGCTGGTCTTGACGATACGAGCATGTCCCACGAGGCTGAGAGTCAAGCGGTCCATGGCGCGGAAATCTTCAGAAGTCGTAGCCTCGTCGTAAAAGTACAAGAAGAGAACCTCTTCAGTCTCCTCAAGTTCCTTGAAGGTGGCCGCATCGACATCTTGAATCTCGGAGCCTGGACCGACGGCCTTCTTCGCGTAGGAGAGAAGATCGCCCAATCCACGCAAACCGGTGTACTCAACTCGCTGACCTCCACGGAAGAAATAGAGAGTGGGGAAGGCATTGACTCGGGCATCGGCACAGAGTCGAGTCTCAATTTCGCAATTGACCTCGCCAACGTTCAGAGTGTCCTTCATCTCCTTTGCCATTTGTCTCCAACTGGGGGCCATGGCCTGGCAATGACCACACCAAGGAGCGTAGAACTTGATAAACCATGGGTCGCGGGTAGTCGTCACCAGCTTTTGAAAGCTTTCTGCGGTCAACGGAACAGACATGCCTTGAGGATTGGGAGCAGGGCCGACTGGCTTCGTCTTCACGGTAGCTGGGCTATCTGGTTTGCTGCTCTCGACAGGCTTAGGCACTTCCTTATTCTTCTGCGCCGCTTCGTCATTGTGTTTTTCACCAGCCAGAGCGCCTGCTTTGGGATCTTTGTCCTTAGCGACGGGAGAATCCGGTTCGGCGGATGAGTCCACACTGGACGCACCAACCTCGGGCAATTTGATGCCCTGTGGTGGACGAGACCCAGGCTTGGTTGCCTCGAGCTTTTCTTCAATCAACTTGCTCAGGTCGGCGATTGACTTGGCACCGACGTGTGTATCCTTCTGAACGCCACCCTCATAGAAAGCGAAAGTCGGCCAAGCGGAGATACCAAGCTTGTTGCAGAAATCGCCATGGGCGAGACAGTTCATAGAGGCAAAGTGAAAATTGTAGTAACTCGTAAAGCCATTTAAGGATTTGGGATCAGGCGATTTCAGAGAGGAGGGAGAAATCGGATTAGAGGTCTAAGAGAGATTAGTTAGTGGTGGATTTGCATACTATGAGCTTTGAGCATGCGCACATAGTAGAACTCGTAGGTAGTCTGATAAGCGGGTGCGGCCTTTCTGCAATGCGCACAGGACGGTGAATAGTGCTTCACAAGCCTGTTTCAGGTTAGAACCATCCGAGAAGTGAATAACGAAGATCATCTAAACCGTATACACTCACCAAGTTCCATCCTTGGTACTCTCTTCAAAGTTCTCCGGTGTCAACTGGAACAATGGCGGTACGTCGAGGCCATTGAAGATTGAGGGATCCTCCGCATCGACGCCACGGTTGCTTCGTCGTTTTTCCAATCGGTTGTTGATGCTGGCCCCCAGGTCTGACAGTGAAGCTAGCGAGGGCACAGCCAAGAGTGAGATGAGGGACACCCCTAAAGAAGCGAACTTCATTTCGGCGGTTTTTTCGTGCAGACTTCAGAAGTCGCCTTTGTGAGAAGGTTCGGGACGGGTTCGGTGTTTGTTCAGGAAGACCTGAAGCAAAGAAACGAAGGACGTTGGTCGAAAGGGGAGTTGCGGCGGTGTCACCGGTTGCACATCGGACAGAGTGCGATAATGAACCACTTGAGCACTGGACAACCAGCCGAATATATAAAGAAATGGAAGCAACAGGGGAAGTAGTAGCGCTCCCTGAGCCCGGTGAGTAACACAAGAGTGGCTAACAAAAGATCCGAGCTGATCGGAACGTTTGCGCGAGTCTGTGGAGATTAGGGAGGAGAAGGCGGCCCCCTCTCCTTCTAGGCCAGGCCTGTCCCGAACCAGGGAGGCGACGTTTATCCGCTCCGGGCCGACTTCGACTTCCCTTCCCATCATCGACTCTGCGAGACAGCTCGTGCGCCGAATATCAGCCTCCCGAACACTCGACTTCACAATGCGGTCTACACTCCGGCTCTTGGCTAATGTCAAGCCTCGATACTTGGAGCCATTTACTCCCACCGGGTTGACCGGCCTTACCACCCACCCCAGCCCTCGCCCTACCCTAATCTATCTCTACACCACAACGCTTCAGAAGCTGTCCAGATTTCCCGAATCTTCCGCCTATCGCCAGTCAGTGGAAGCTTTGACTCGACACCGTCTCGAGATCGTCGAGTCCCAAAAGCCACCTGGATTTGAGCAATGGTTGGAGCGCGTCAAGAAGACTGTGGGCGCCGAGCCTGAGCGATTTGCTCAATTGCAGCGTTCCGATGGTACCTTCGCTTATGTCGGTTCGCAAGAGGCCAACGGCATGGACGATCCTCGCGGCCAGGAGTGGGATGGCGAGGGCGCCGCCATCATGCCCCAGGGTCCCGCGCGTACCCCACAAGAAGCTGCTGAGTTGGAGAAGATCATCGAGGAGTCCAGCTCGACCGCGGCAAAGACAGATGCGGACTACTACAAGACCGAGATGACTTGGGAGAACGAGCCTGCGCTCGAGGCTGAGCAGTAAGTGGGATATATTGACGTGGTACAGAAGTTGTCCTGTCGCTTCGAAACTAACTATTGCCCAGAGTTTCCCAGATCGAGCAGAAAATCGGTGCTGGTCTCATCGAGGAGGTCATTCAGGTTGCGGAGGCCGAGCTTAAGCTCACCGATGAGCTGTACAAGGCTAAGGTGTAAGTGCTAGCTAATTGGACTATTGATTCTCTGTTTCATAATTGGCTTACTAACATCATGAAACAGGTGGGAGGAGCTGGAGGAAAAGCCTGTCCCTGGCCAGTGGTCATACTTCGAGCGTGGCAACTGAGTCTATTCGATGAGAAGAAGGGCTCAAAAGCCTAGACACTGTATCTTACAAGGAAAGGCTGTTCCTGATTTCCAATGCATTTCCTTATTATGTTCCGCAGTGTACCATACACCTCGAAGTTCCTCATACCCTATGCAAAATTCCGTTCGACTCTATTTCATATCGTCATTCTCCGAGCCTTGAGCAATTGGCAGGCAGAAGTTCAGACCAATCTCAAGTACATGCTTGTTTCAGCTGCGATGAGATTGTTCAATATACCCGTAGTCCTTACAAGACCTTGCTCGTCGATCCCATTACAGCCCATGTTCACTCAGGAGCATTTTGATCAGGATTGCCGTGAATATCTCACAACGAACATCAACAAAAAGTCCTCCTCCTGTAGAAAGATTACTACGAGGCTCACCGCCTGTATTCAATGTCAGCCAGCAATACATAGTCCATCAATTTATCCACTACTCAAGTCCGAGACCTCCGCAATGGTGAAGATGGCCGCCCAACGGAGTCTCGAATCGCCCAGAAGGCGGTGAGAAGCGGCGGGAATCCCCTTGTGGACACATACATTGTCCCTGAATGACCCCAAGCTTCCTTCAATTCGGAGAACCCTGGGTGATCTCAAGATACTCTCCGTCCAATTTTGAGACTTCATTGCTGCTACCTCATTGGGCTGTCTGAGCGGCTCGTGGAATCGCCCACCGTTCACGCAGGCCTACTCCCGCGCTACGCATCATCCCTCCCTAACCCCACACAATATGCGATTAGACGTCAAGGTACGAAAACAAAGGCAGGCCAACGCGCCGCCCTCTGCAGCAAGCAGTGCTTGGTCACAGTGTGATTCATTCAAGCTTTGTGGCATCATAGCTGACTTATATGACGGATATAGAGGCAGCTCTTTGCCCGCTCTGAGCGGGTCAAGGGAATCGGTACGGTTATGACTTCGCCCCGCGCATAGCTCTGAGAGGCATCAATTGGACGCTGCTCTGATAAATCTTTACTCGCAGACTTCCACCCGACAGAACCATGGATCTTGACCACTCTCTACAGCGGTAAGTGCACGAAAAGGAAAAATTCCTCTTCGGCCGCAGGACGAGACGAGCTAAACATGCACAACAGGTCACGTCTACATCTGGTCGTACGAAACACAGGTAAGCCTCCTCTACGCTGCCCAACCGACAAAGCGGAGACTTATTTTCATCAGTCCATCATCAAAACCTTCGAACTCACCGACGTTCCTGTCCGAGCTGGTCGATTCATTGCACGGAAGAATTGGATTGTCTGTGGTTCCGATGATTTCCAGCTCCGCGTCTACAATTACAACACATCCGAGAAGATTACATCCTTCGAAGCGCATCCTGACTACATTCGATCGATTGCTGTTCACCCGACACAACCGTATGTGCTCACTGCAAGTGATGATATGACCATTCGTTTGTGGGATTGGGAGAAGGGCTGGAAATGTGTTCAAGTCTTCGAGGGTCATGGTCACTACGTGATGGGTATGGCTATTAACCCCAAGGATACGAACACCTTCGCAACCGCTTGTTTGGATCGGACTGTGAAGATCTGGAATCTCGGTTCCCCTCACGCAAACTTCACATTGGAGGCACATGAAACGAAAGGAGTGAACCACGTTGATTACTACCCTGGCTCAGACAAGCCGTATCTTCTGACCACCTCAGATGATAAGACAGTCAAGGTATGTAGAATCGACATCTGGTCAATAAATTGCCATACTAATGGGAATTCAATAGATCTGGGATTACACAACAAAGGCGCTTATCGCAACTTTGGAAGGACACACAAGCAATGTCTCTTTTGCTTGCTATCACCCGGAGCTTCCCGTGATCATCTCCGGTTCAGAAGATGGGACAGTCAAAATTTGGCACGCCAACACATATCGTCTTGAGCAGTCACTGAGCTACGGGCTGGAGCGAGCATGGTGTGTGTCTTACCAGCCGGGCCGACAGGGGATCGCAATGGGCTTCGATGATGGTGCTGTCGTTGTCAAGATGGGACGGGAAGAACCTGCTGTCTCCATGGACGGATCAGGAAAGGTCATCTATGCCAGGCATAGTGAAGTTGTGTCAACCGTCATCAAAGGAGATGTCAGCTTGAAGGACGGTGAGACGGTTATGCTCCCAACGAAGGATCTAGGGCAATGCGAGATCTACCCCCAAACGCTTTCCCACAATCCCAATGGTCGCTTCGTGTCAGTCTGCGGAGACGGTGAATACATCATCTACACTGCTCTTGCCTGGCGTAACAAGGCTTTCGGTTCTGCTCTCGACTTTGCCTGGGGGTCCAAGGACAACAGTAACGATTACGCTATCCGCGAGTCAGCTACGAGTGTGAAGGTTTTCAAGAACTTCAAGGAACAACCAGGTGGTCTTGACGTGGGATTCCAAGCTGAGGGTCTCAGTGACGGTGTTTTGCTTGGGGTCAAGGGGCAAGGGGGTATTGGTCTTTTCGACTGGGAGACCGGAAGCTTGGTCCGCCGAATTGAAGCTGATCCCAAATCTGTAAGTCTTTGGGAATGAATCCGCAAATTGACGGTTCTAACTTCTCTGTCATAGGTCCACTGGTCCGAGTCCGGCGAATTGGTCACTCTCGCTTGTGAGGATGCCTTCTACGTCCTTCGCTACTCTCGTGAAGCCTACATTGAAGGTGTGAACAATGGCGAGGCCGACGAAGACGGTGTGGAGGCTGCCATGGAGCTCGTAGCTACCATCAGTGAGACAGTCCGTACTGGCGAGTGGGTTGGTGACTGCTTCATCTACACCAACTCCGCAAACCGCCTCAACTACCTCGTTGGAGACCAAACCTACACGATCTCCCACTTTGATCAGCCCATGTACGTTCTGGGCTATCTGCCTCGTGATGGTCGGATTTACCTGGCCGATAAGGACGTTAATGTCGTCTCTTTCGCTCTTTCCCTCGCGGTCCTTCAATATGAGACACTCATCCTTCGAGGCGAGTCAGAGGCCGCGGAAGAGGTGCTTCGAGATGTCCCCGAGGATCAAATGAACAAGATTGCGCGCTTCCTGGAGGGACAAGGATACAAGGAGCAAGCTCTTCAAGTCGCGACAGATCCCGAGGTGAGTGAATACCCTACGTTTTCTGTTACTTTGCTTCTTGCATGCTAATCTTGTACTTCATCCAGCACCGATTCGACTTGGCCCTCTCTTTGAATGATCTGCAGACTGCTCTGGAAATCGCTCGTGCTGCTAACGTCGAGCACAAGTGGAAGGCCGTTGGCGACGCTGCGATGACCAGCTGGAATCTGTCCTTAGCGCAGGAATGCTTCTCTCAAGCCAAGGACGTTGGCTCGTTGCTGCTATTGCTTACGGCTTCCAATGACCGAACAGGTCTCCGTGCTCTTGCCGCCCAGGCTTCCGAGTCTGGTCTTCACAATGTTGCGTTTTCCACGCTTTGGTCTTTGGGTGACGTCGATGCTTGCATTGATCTCCTTGTGAAGACTGACCGCCTTGCCGAAGCTGTGCTTTTCGCACAGACCTACAAGCCCTCGCGCGCCCCCGCTCTTGTTGTGCAATGGAAGACCTCCCTGGAGGGAAGTGGCAAGACCAAGGTTGCCCGCCTGATCGGCGTTCCCCCCGGTGCTCCTGACATCATCTCAACTGACGATGACCTCTTCCCTGAGTGGGACGAGTTTATTCGCCTCGAGAAGGAGGGGGCCGTTCCCGAGCAACCTTCTTCCGAGTCCTTAATCGACATTACCGGTGAAGACGAGACGGAGATCGCCGCGAACGGTGCTCCCAAGGAGGAAGAAGACGAAGAAACCGACCCCGAACCCAAAGCCGACGCCGACGCCAAGGTTGACAGTGAAGGCGAGGATGATGAGTAAAATGATACGAAGCGGAAGAACGCGGGTTTTATTTGTATTCAGAGGGCAAATTAGAGCATCTTGTCTTCTACCTGTTTTATCCTGGTCGACTGCATCGTGGTGAAATTTCAAGCGGCGTCTTTTAACGTGTGTCCGCCAGTCAGGCCTTCTTGTTGTTCCCAGTTCCTCTTATCATTCTAATGTCAAACAACATGTACTGCTCTCGCCAAGATTTGATCATTTATAGCCTGTTTCATGGTATCCTCCCATGTACAGACTGCATGGCGTGTGCCTTGTGAACCTCGCACTGGAAAGGCATTGGGACTGGCACTAGGCGCTTCGTGTACTGGTAGCCGGATGTTACCAGCTTTTGGTGTTCGCTCGCAAGGGAAATGAGGTGTACTGACCCGTCTTTGTCAATTAACCCATTGATATCATTCAAGACAAGCGTAAAGGACCTTGTCTCTTTCGAGGTTGTGAATCAACTCACAATTCACGACGTGAAACCCTTCGAAGCGCAAGGCGACGTAGTGATGTGACTATAAACGCAGATATTACGGAAATAGCTTGACCAGCTGATGAGTACAAATAAACTGCCATTGCTTGAATGACTACTCCTAGAAGCTATGCTAGTGTCGTCGAAGAGGCAGCATCCCCATCATAATCGATATGAAGCTTTGTCGAACCCGAATGGTGTATCAAAAGGAAAAGGGGGCAAAAGTGGTCAGACGAGCAAAAGTCAAAAAGGTGCAAACCGGTCTGCTGCGGTTCGCCATAATGTAATCAAACGAAGCTGAGGGACCTGCCTATGAGAGAGTTGCCAACGCGCCGATGAGCATGCTGTAACGAAGCGGACAGTATCCATGAGACCAGGCAGATACTAGGTGAGTATGGAGCACGTCGCGTCTCACGGACTACTCGGAAGGATCACAGATAGTGGCCGAGAGGTAGAGCACGAGCTTGTCCTGAACGAAGCTGTGATTCCGTCTCTAGATCTCCGCACTCTGGACTCTTGAACACGAAACACGAAAGTAACGAAAGAAAGAACGAGGAAACAAGAAATTCCGAGACGATGGTATTGGCGCCAGACGAGCGAATGAAAGAACAGAACACAGTTCTGGAAGGCGGGGTTTTTTTCGTTTCGTGCGTTGTAGCCTCGAAAACGGCTCTGTCTTTCTCAAGGAACCTTCCCAACTAGCAAGTGTACCATTTGCGGCATTTACTCGGGAATGCTGCCAAAGGAGGGATCCTTGACACTACCACCTGCATCGCCCAGACCAGCCACCGGTCGATTGTAAGACCAACCGGCAAACTGCTGCTGCATGGTCTGGGACAGGGCGGGGCCGTCCACGTAGGAGTCCTGAGGCATCTCTCCGGTGAACTCCTTGTCAAAATTGTCCGTGTCACGGGCATCCACCTAGATAAAAATGATAAGCACTCGCGACAGTGACAGGTCAAGGGCAAACAGGGTACACATACCACGTTAGGACGGAAACTAGGCTCGTACTTGCGTTGGAGCAGCTTGCGCCAGTCAATGTTGGCGAAGAAGTGGTGTGACTTGATCTCCGCAGCCCCATTGGCGCCGAGGCGACGCTCAGGGTCGCGATCAAGCAGTCGTGTAAGCAGGTCCCGCGCTGCTGGAGGGACGATATCGCTGCTTGGGAATGTCAATGGCTCTTGTAAGATCTTGCGGTACATCTCGTTAGTGTTCTCGTCGTAGAATGGCGGCAGACCCGTCAACATCTCATAGAGCAAGACACCCAAGGTCCACCAGTCCACAGTCTTAGTGTAGCCATTTCCAAGAAGAAGTTCTGGAGCGAGATACTCCGGGGTACCGCAGAACGCTAGAATGAGACGAGTTAGTGTGTTTCAATCCCAATTACCCAGATGAGCTGAACCGCTGCAGGATCTGCGTGACCTACTGTTGGTGCGATCCTCGTCCTTCATATCCAACTTGCAGAGACCGAAATCACAGAGCGCAATGTGGCCAGTGTAATCGAGGAGAATGTTTTCCGGTTTCAAGTCACGGTAGATGACCTTGAACCCGTGCAAACATTCGAGAGCGCATAGCAGCTCTGCAGTGTAGAATCGAGCGCGGTTGATGTCAAATCGCTGCTCGCGCTGCAAGTGATGGAAGAGCTCTCCACCATTGACGAATGCAAGAACCAGGTACAACTTCTCCGGGGACTGGAATGAGAACTTGAGGGGAACGATGAATGGGTTGTTGATCTGTGCCAGCACGGATCGCTCTGCAAGGGTGTGCGTGACTTCGGAGCGAGAGATGATGTGGGCCTTGCGGATGGTCTTGAGGGCATAAATTCGACCGGTATCCTTCTTCCTATCGCCGTGAAGAGAATGTGGTTAGTCATTGAACACAGCATCGGTTCAACCAGGGAGAGGAGCGATTAAGAATCGAGGACAACATACATGACCTGCATGACTTTGCCGAAACTGCCCTTTCCAACGACCTTCAACAAGTCAAAATCTTCCATTTTGAGACTGCGTTGTCGGTTCTCGACAAAGGAGACACCGATCTTGATCGAGCCAGTTCCGAACTGCAGATCCAGCCACTCGGCACCTAGTTGACCCATGGTGCGCTCCTGTGCGGCGTGTGCCGCGGCCGCCTTCTGGTTGTCCTTTTTGCTCAACTTGGGGTCGTCCACGTAAGACTGGCCAGCTTCTTCGAAGCGCGGGTGCACCTTGGTGGCGCCCAGGAAGATGTCCTCGCTACGACCAGCGCCAGGACGAGCAGCAGGGTTTCGCAAGTACAACTGCACATTCAATTCGGTCTTACGGGACACATCAAACTTGAACGCAGTGCTATCGCCCGCCCAGAGAGGAGCATCCGGTGTGCCAGAAACAGCATCGACGAAGACCTGGTTTTTTTCGAAATCCAGGAGAGCATACGGCAGGTACTTGGTGGAGTAACGGCCATGAATGGTGGGGGCATTCAAGCCACCGCTGGTCGACTGCGGACGACTCGACTGCACAAAGGAGCCCGCCTGGCCGTGGGAGGAGTGCGACGAAGAGGAGGTGCTGGGTCGTAGGGATGACGGAGCATATGAGTTGTTTTGGAAGTGAGAATTGAAGATCTGCTGGTAGTGAGGGGACAAGGAGAAGCCTTGACCTTCGTGAAGTGTGACGATCAGGATACCGGGCTTGACGGGTGCTACAGGGGGTGAGACGAGAGACTCTGATGCAGCTGTGCGATCGGCAGTTCCCATGAAGGGAACACAACGTTAGTCATGAAATGCGACCAGACGATTGCGTTGCGGAATTTGGTGTCATACCGATGCCATTTGAGGACGTGGTTGGAGTGGTGCTGTTGTTGGCCTGAACGGAAGCCGGAGTCTCGTCGCCGCCATTGCTATGCGATTCATTCTTGATCGTGGAGGTCGACGATGAGCGACCAAATGTCGCCAGAGGCGCCAAATGCGTCTCCTTCAGCTCTGAAGTCGAAGGCAAACAGTCAGTAAGCTCATTCGGGCTACCCTGGCTTCGACGCTGTTATTGGGCAAGAGGGGTCGCTTCCCTTACTTGAGGAGGCAAGAGGGGATGTGGAACAGGAAACGATGAGATAAAGGAGAGGGGAGACCAACTCAACATACTTTTGGTGAGTTTCCAAGACATGATAGCGGTGTCAATGCCCAGGAACCGCGGGAGATCTGTCGCTCAAATGCCCACGAGACCGATGGATCGCAGTGCGTTGAGCCAGGGAGTCTGAACCGCGGACTAGTCAACATTGAAGGGCCCAAAAATTGGAGCCAAGAGGCCAGAGGATCCGCGCCCGGGATCCCGCGATGAAGCACCGCCGCAACTTACCTTGTTCACGAACGTATTCAAATTCCAGGCCGAGAAACAGGTTCAGGGTAGAACACGATGCGAGGGGGATGTGATGAAGAAGAGTAAAGGAGAGTAGAGGTTTGGTAAACAAAAGGAAGGGAGTTTGACCTTCAGGGTGATTGAAGTGAGAGAAGCCAGAATCACTCGGGGAGTCAGGAGGGGATGGGCTTCCCGTGTGGTGGGCAATTCCGTAATGTCACGGGTCATTACACAGCGATACAGTGGAGGCGGCGTCCGAGGACCACAGCTGATAAGGAAAGTTTGGGGAGGACTGATATATGTTACAATACTATACAGTAGATGTTTCGGCTTAGCGGGGCAGAGGGGGGGGCCCTGATTGTTCTCAATTCGTACCGATTGCGAGGAGAAGAATCATAGTTTGTAGTAAGCCTTCGATGACTTCGATCTTCTGCCTTCTACCTGCCGCATGAGATTGCTCCTGCGAGTCCGCTCATTGGTCATGAGGACTCAGTGTTTGTATCATCGCATCGCCTGTGGGTAGGTACTGGCTATTTGACGCACTGAGATGGGTACTCAGTAGAGTAGGTAGACTCAGTACCGTTAGTCTGCTGCTATACAAATTACAAAGTACAAAGTCAAGCAGTACAACTACACAGAAACAAACATTCTCTGGCGGTGGCCGCCTGCCAGGCTGGTGACACCAGCCACACTTTTCATGGGGCGGTGCAGATACTGTGCCACACTCCACTTGAGGCGTCGGAGCCTCTCTCTCTCTCTCTCTTTCTCCCTCTCTCGACGAAGGAGATACACGCATCAGACCGAAATAAGTCAGTTCTGATCACCATCAATAGCTCTACGACCTCATCGCAGTACACTCAAATCCGTCAAATTTCCTCTCTCGTGCAATCAAGATCAATACAACGCGATTGATCATCCTTTTGGAGGCTCAGCTTGTGCATCCGATCCCCGGAGCTTCTTTACCCCAGGATCGCACCTAACTCGGAAAGCGCCGCCCCCTCTTAATCCACCTGGCCCTCGATCTCCTTCCGGTGATTGCCCTCTCAGATCTCTGGGGGGCGAATTTGTGACTTCGCGACGACATTGGATTCAACGGAGGATGACCCAAGCCAAAGTTCGATGGGTGTAATACGAAAGAAGACCGCCTCGCGCGGCACGGAAGCTGGCACCAAGTTCCACTGCGATGTGTGCTCGGTCGATGTCACATCCACAGTAAGTCACCCTCACTTTGCTGGATTGCATACACCGCTGTCGCTGTCGCTGTTGCGAACCGTCACTGACAATTCCCTTCTCGCGCTGCTCTCTGCAGGTCCGAATCTCGTGTGCCCACCCCTCCTGCCATGAATACGACCTTTGCGTGCCCTGCTTCGCCGCTGGCGAGAGCTCCAAAAACCACGATCCAGCTACCCATCCCTTTCAAGTGATTGAGCAGAATTCTGTCCCCATCTTCCAGCCGGACTGGGGTGCTGACGAAGAGCTGCTGTTGTTGGAAGGGGCTGAGATCTATGGTCTTGGCTCATGGGCGGACATTGCGGATCACATTGGCGGATATCGCTCAAAGGATGAAGTCCGCGATCACTACATCGACACCTACATCAACAGTAAACACTTTCCTCTCCCCGACCGTGCCGATCCCGAAGATAAGAGTCTTCAAGAAGCAATTTCCAAGGAAGAGTTCCAGGCGCGTAAGAAGCGTCGCATTGAGGAGCGCAAAGAAGCTGCAAAGGCCGCGCCGCCCACAACACCAAAGCAGAAGCCAACAGCTAGTGTACCAGCTTGTCATGAAGTACAAGGGTACATGCCTGGACGTTTGGAGTTCGAGACGGAATTCCTCAACGATGCTGAAGAGGCCGTTCAGCACATGACCTTCGAGCCCGGGGCGGGCATAGGTCCCAATGGGGAGATGGATGCGGAGACCGAGCTCAAGATGACCGTGGTGGACATCTACAATTCCCGTCTGACCGCACGTACGGAACGGAAAAAGATCCTGTTTGAGCACAATCTTCTGGATTACCGAAAGAACATTGCGCTCGAAAAGAAGCGGACCAAGG
Source organism: Penicillium diatomitis (assembly GCF_028827545.1). Classification (NCBI taxonomy): domain Eukaryota; kingdom Fungi; phylum Ascomycota; class Eurotiomycetes; order Eurotiales; family Aspergillaceae; genus Penicillium; species Penicillium diatomitis. The sequence goes on along the minus strand of NW_026623177.1, from coordinate 1,598,571 downwards.
AGGAGCGAGAACTGCTGCACAAAGCCAAGCCGTTGGCTCGTATGATGAACCATCAAGACTTCGAGGATCTCAATAGAGGCCTAGAATACGAGCACAATCTGCGCCTGGCTATCGGCCAATTACAAGAATGGAGGCAAATGGGGATTGGCGACCTCAAAGCGGGGGAAAAGTACGAGCAAGAGAAGCAGCAGCGTGCACAACGAATGGTACCGCAAGGCTCATTCGACCGCTTTGCCGCTCCACGTCCAAAGCAGACTCAAGTAGCTGAGCCACCATCCGCGGCGACTCAGCTTACCACACCAGAACTGCCCGCGCGACTTCAAAAGGCAGCCAATCCTCACAAGCCACCGGATAGTGCCAATGTGCCCTTGAATGACTTTGATCTGATGTTTGCGACCAATGGAGATGCACAACCTCCGGCGCCTGCGAAATCTAAATACGTTGTTCAGCCACTCAGTGGTGTTCCTCCATGGGAGCTTGACAGTGACCGCGCCGCGGATCTACATCTCCTCTCGCCTGAAGAGGTTGAAATGTGTAATATACTTCATATCATGCCCAAGCCGTATTTGGTCATCAAGGAGACCTTGATGAAGGAAGCGATGAAGCAAGGGGGTACATTGAAGAAGAAAGACGCTCGTGCCATTTGCAAGGTCAGTTCTTTTCGGTTTCCTTACACCGACAGTCGATCGTGCGCGTACTAATTCGATTATCAATTTAGATCGAGGGTACCAAGACGAGTCGTATCTTCGACTTTATGGTGCACAGTGGCTGGATCAATAAGGGCTAGTCAGGTTCCAGTTGAATTTCACGGCCTCATTGCGACCCTGGTCGCCCTTCTATCTTTATCTACGCCAGCGCTTCCCTATATGCAAGCCGTGGGGGGGGGGGGGGGGGGGGGTTGGCTCAGGGTTGGCCACGAGCCACAGTGACTGTTCCGGGTGTTCAAGTCGCCACCAAAATTGAAGCGCAAGCTTATTTATTACCGGTGTGAAAACACAACTATCAGGCTTAGTGTGTCTAGGCCGGTCGCGCATTGACTTGAGATTTCAATCGGCTGGTTCCGAATGAAGATTATTCCCTCCCGCAGCTCCATGTTTACCTTGTAGAGTTTCGCATTGGAATTGTCCGTGGTAGAGGCCTGTCAGATCAGTTGACCGAGGTCCAAGGCTAGTCCAGGAAATCCATCCACACAAGAGACCGGTCTAGCTTGGCTCAGGTAACTGCTATCGCTAGTCTGAACGTGCAGATTTACCTGCAGTCTTGATCACTTCGAAAGTCCCGCAAATAGTGAAAGGTAATGTGTCTTGGACATCGTGTCATTCGCATAATGAGCATATTTTGGTCGTCTGTCCCGGCCCGAATGGAGCTATCTACAATCGTCGACAATCGCGTGTCCTTGGACTCCGCATTGATCGGCCCTCGGCATCTCCGTCTCCAACTTTCTCCACATTCATCCATCATCGGCAGTAGCACTAACTTGACCATTGATCCAAAGCCAGCGCTCTCCTGGTCTCTGAGTCTACCCAGCTACTATCTATTCGTTCTCTCTATTTCTGGTTCCATTGTGACAACAAGCGTTTTACAACAAGAACTCACTGCACACAAGACCACTCAACACCTGCACAAGCCAACCGAATCCTTGATCCCTGGCCTCCGCAATGCCTCCTTTTGCCCGTCCGCCCCCAAGCACCCAGTATGCACAGCTGTCTTTTCCAAGCACGCACGTTCTACTGGTGACTCTCAATCGACCGCGCGATCTGAATTGTATCAACTCGCAGGGTCATGCAGAGTTGCACGATGTCTGGGAATGGATGGATGACGAACCGAGTCTGCGAGTCGGGATCTTGACCGGCAAGGGACGAGCTTTCTGTGCCGGGGCTGATCTGAAAGGTATATCACGTCTGATAATGAACCCCCCATCTCGAGCATCTCGCTCGGAAAGTTCCTCCTCGAGAAATCCACCTTTTTCCGTGTCCCCCCTTCTAGTTCCCATGAATATAGTTCAAGCTAAACCAATCGAATCCCCAGAATGGAACAACAGCGCTCAAGCATCCACCTCCAAATCCCCCATGCCAGTCTCCGGCTTCGGCGGCCTTTCTCGCCGCAAAGGCCGCAAGCCGATCATCTGCGCCATCAACGGCCTCTGTTTCGGCGGCGGCACCGAAATGATCATCAACGCAGATCTCGTCATTGCATCCTCGCTCGCCAAGATGGGTCTTCCCGAGGTGAAGCGAGGCGTTGTCGCGCTTGCGGGCGCTCTACCCCGTCTTATCCGGACGATCGGCCGACAGCGCGCCATGGAAATGGCGCTGACGGGCCGCGCGTATACGGCGGAGCAGGCGGAGCGGTGGGGGTTACTTAACGAGGTGGTTAGTGTTGGGGATTGTGTGGTGGACGGCAAGCCTGACGATGAGGCGGTGTCGGAGAGAGTAGTTGGCAGGGCGGTGCAGATTGCGATTGAGATTGCGGAGAATAGTCCCGATGCTGTGCTGGTGACGAGGGAGGGTGTCAAGTTGGGGTGGGAGGGGATTGGGGCTGAGGAGGCGACGGGCTTGTTGAACGAGACTTGGGTGCGGCGGTTGTATGAGGGGGAGAATATCAAGGAGGGACTGAAGGCCTTTGTGGAGAAGAGAAAGCCGAATTGGAGGGACAGTAAGTTGTAGGGTTGGATCCCATTATCAAGCTACCTTGTCATGCTGGCTTCTTACCTTGCTCCCTGATAGTGGAACTGGACCGATGCTTTAAGGATTCGGGTACAACATTGGAGAGCAGTGAATGGCGAACCGAGCGGCGTGAAACTCGTGTCCATCAAGCGATCTGCTATACACGCACGCTTCATCACATAAACACCAAGGGTAGATCGTAGTCTTGTAGCCCCAGCTATTTGATTTGACGTATACTCTATAAGTCGAGGTCCGCCAAAGACCAGCAGAGTCTCATCTCGTCCATGTACAGAGACCTACCAGTCGGTACATTCTGAACCTTGTGCAAGACTGATGCAGCCGCCCAAAAAAAAAAAACAATACTTTGGATGAACGGTGTAGCCTCGATACACAATGATCTCCAATATCCATAATCTCCGACACTCGTCCAATGACCAGCATCGAAGGGAAATGGCGATGTTGTCTCTCTCTCTCTCTCTCTCTCTCTCTCTCTCTCTCTCTCTCCGCGGGAGGGGGTATCAGGTAGCCTGGTACTACTGAACATAGACTGAAAATAGAGGTCAACTGAGGCCGTATGTTCAAGCCCATGACTCACATGCAGTAAACACCGAACAGTAAGCACTAAACACGAACAGACTAGCGCCACTTTCGGATCTTGTTGATCTCTCTGGAAGCGATCCGTGTATCCTGTAAGCGGAGTATGCTGTCAGGCCCCCAAGAGTCATCACAAGCCACCCTCCACTTGAAAGGGATGTCGAATGACTCACAAGGAGGTAGGCATGTAGAGAGAACCGCCGAGGATCAATTGGTGGATTAGTCCACTGCGATTTGGTCGACACTCGAGCTGGACAGAGGCATGTAAGCATGAAACTCCGAAGGTCCAAAGCGCCCCCATTCGGACGCGATCCCCCCCCCCCCCCCCCCCAATACGTACTTTCCGATTTAAAACGTGCACTAGTCAGTGACCACTGTCAACCTTTGAACCTGGTCCGACGGTCTACGAATCTATGCTCATCTGCATAAGAAGTTCAGTCCGCATCTATCACCCCTCGGAGTTGACTGGTCTGTTCCAAGTTTCAACCAAATACTTATACTCGTCCTCAGGCTAGAAGCTGCACAGCTACACTCCACTTGAACCCGCCGATACACCCAAGGTGTCCTTTCTTGAAACCGTCCAGGCCCTTTCTCACACCGGCCCAAACAAATCGAGCAGCGGATGTCTTGGGATGCCACGATGATGAGGAGCTTCGACAACTACTCCAACACATCAGCACCGGAATGTTGATCCCTCGAAAGGCGCAGAGTGGCAGAGCACCCGCTGGAATTACCCCGGACCTGGATTTTGGTGTTGAGACTTCTATCGAGGACCTCAAGAGCCTGAGCCAGAGTATCGAGTCTAATATAAGGACCCTTTATACTTCGCTTCGATCTCACGGTCTGGAGAGAGCTAGCTATCGATACCTTGTTACCAAACTGTATAGTTCTGATTGTTACGCCTCGGTAGACGCGGACTATATCGATGTTAGGGCAGCGTATCTGATTCTACCTTCACTGGATTGTTCTTGGATGAGCCACGCTCGGATCCTAAGTTCCCAACTTAGTCGGTCGATCGACTCAACCCGCGGCGAGAATATAGACACAGGTACCCACAGTTTTAAGGTTATTCCCCCGGCGCGAGTACTTTCTCGTTCTCCGCCGAATATCCTCCACCCCGACGTTGATCAATGTCGATGGGGATACTAGATTAGCCCCCACCCGGCCAAAAATCCCATTTAGTCTTGTAACAGCTAGCCTCAGACCCGGCCTATCTCTCATGTTCTCCATCTGTACGATGTGAAGCTGCTCCACATCTTCGGTGTCCGCAAAGCCCGACAAGTCCCGCTCGCACAGAGCGAACTGTCCTGAACCCGAGCTCCAGCATCCCATTTAAGTGAATCTGTTCCCCCGCCAAACAGCTGCAGCTTAGACAGTCGTATACGCAGTCACTCACACCATCAAGAGATCAGTCCCTACTACCTACCTCTCACTTCCCTCCCAACTCGTGAAGCTCTTCCACCAATTCAAACTCGATCGACCTCCCGCAACAATGACCACCCCATACACCTTCCACACCGGCAGCGTCAAAATCGCCCACAACCTCCTCCAATCCCTCTCCCACATCCTCCACAAAGCCTCCAATGCAGACAACGGAGCCTCCCCCACCAAGCCAGACACCACCACCCTCCTCAACGCCCGCCTCATCCAAGACATGTACCCGCTCAGCGACCAAATCCGCCTCGCCACGCAATACACCGAATTCATCGTCGCGCGCACCACCAACCGCGACCCCCTCACCTACTCCTCCCCGACCACCTTCGCCCAAGCCCACGAGATGATCGACGCGGTGGTCTCCGCGGCCGCGGCCGCCGATCCCGAGACGGTGAACCAGCAGGCGGACGTCGTCAAGATGTCGATGCTGGGCAAGGACTCCATGGCGGAGATGCGCACGGCGGAGTATGTGCATCTGGCGCTGTTGCCGAATCTGTATTTCCATGTGACGACGGCGTATGGGATTTTGCGGAAGGAGGGCGTCAAGTTGGAGAAGTGGGATTATTATGCGGGCTTTGTGGCGGATTTGAATCAGGCCAAGGAGAGTGCGAGTGCGAAGTCTGCGTAGGCAGAGCAGTCCGGAGCATCACAGGATGAACCACGATCGATAAGAGACATGCTCTGAACAGATTTAGAGTGCCACGCATCTTTCTCACCGCAAGAACAAGAGAGACTTACGTCCTAGACAGACTGAAGCTACCCCGAGTTGTTCGATGATCAAATGGTAATCAATTGGATTTCTGGTCATTCATGGTGCGTTCCGCACATCCAACAGTGATGGGTTCGTAATTCATATCCGTAACAAAAAAGAGTATCTAAAATGATACACAGAAGAAAAAGAAAGAAAACAGAATAAGAAACCAAAAAAAAAAAAAAAAAAAAAAGGCTCAGTCCCAGTCCATGCTACCAGACGTCCGTAATAATCCAATAGGGTTCGCCGAGTCCAATGCTCTGAAGGTCAAGATAAAACAGTTAAAAACACACAAAAGGTTCCGGCAGAATCAAGACGGGCCTCGTCTAGATACGGGGTTGACCAGTTTCCCTGCAGAGACGGGAGATGTTAGCATGTGTGAACGAAAAGTGCGGGAGCAACAGGGAGAAAACTGATCGAGAGACATACTTCGCCTCGGACTGCACTTGATCCACAACCTTGACAACGGCACCAAACAGAGGGTGAGTGCGCTCCAAGCCCGTCAGCTGAACGGTGGCATCGGCGGGCGAATTCTCCTTCAGAATCTTAGCCAGTTCGACACTCTCCTGGTCATCCTGGACGTTCTGGAAGCGCAGGGCCATCTCCACGGAACCCAACAGCGCATCGAACTTCATGCCACGCTCCGCCAACTGAGAAGCGGGGCCAATGAAACGCTCCTTGCGGCTCAGCTTGCGCATGGGAGCACGGCCCACACGCTCAACGCTGTCCTCCAGGTAAGGGTTGGAGATGCGGGCCACGATGGTGTCAACGTAGTCCTGCTGCTCCTGCGCATCAATGCCGTGCTTCTCCACGATCAAAGAGGCGGTCTCCTTGAGGACATCACGGACAACAGCACGGATATACGAATCAGCCATGGCCTCGGCGATGGTCTTCTTGCCGGCATAGCGGCCATAGTAGGCGGCAGTGGCGTGACTGGTGTTGACCGTGAACAACTTGCGCTCAATGTAAGGCTCCAAGTTGTCGACCCAGTGAATGGCGGGGATGTCGGGATGGCCGACACTGCCAAAGGGCTTCTTCTCCACGGCCCACTCGTAGAACTTCTCGATGCGGACGTTGAGGCCACTGTTGGGGGCCTGGGCGGGCACAATGCGGTCGATGGCGGAGTTGGCGTATTGCGCACGCTCGCCCATGGTCTTCAGACGCTCCGAGTCGGTGTGAGACTCGATGTGGCCTCGCAAAGTGTCGGTGGCACCGATGGCGTTCTCACAAGCAATCACGGCCAGGGGCTTGGGGGTGGACCGGATGTCGATCCCCTTGGCGATGACGGGAGCAATGAACTTGAGGATGTTGGGGCCCACGGCGCAGGTGACGACGTCGGCAGTGGAGATCTCATGGATGACGTCTTGCTCATGCGTCTTGGAGTTGATGGCCCGGTAGTTGGTGATGGTCTTGGTGTTCTCACCCTCTTCGCTGACCTCGGTGACCTGGTAGGACTTTGTGGTCTGCAGCTCATTGATGATATTGTCCATGACATCGATGAACACCACCTCGTAGCCAGCTGTGTGGAGGAACTCGGCGACGAAGCCACGGCCGATGTTACCACCGCCAAAGTGAATCGCTTTCAGACCCATGGTGAATCAAGGACGTTGAAGGTGATGGATGGGTGGGGGGACGGGGGTTCTCTCTTTTTTTTTTTTTTTTTATTCTTTGCTTTTGTTTTGGGGACCAGAGGATCACGGATGTCTAGATAGGGCTGAGATGTGTCAGAGCTGGGGTGGAGACCACGAAGGAAGAGGAAGAAGCAATGAGAGGCAGGCTGGGTAGATCAGAGATCTGTAGGGACAAAGATCTGGGGAAAGGGTCTGGTGACGTGCTAAGAGCGGGTGGCTGACCTTGCAGAGTGGAGGATGGCCAAGTGGATGGAGAAATGTGAATGGAGAGGATGATGGATGAGGAAGGGAAACAGAAACAAAGTCGAACCGGAATGGATGTGGGAAAGTGAAGTATTTAAATGCTCTCAGGAGATCCCCCAAGAAGAAGACCCAGCAAATGCACAGAGAACCGGACAGCAGGAGTCACCCGTCACCCGTGAAACTGTGGATGATCACAACGACGGAAGGAGGGGGGGGGGGGGGGCTTGGACCAGCAGACTTGGTTCCAGCTGAGAAGGAAAGCGCGATTATGGTTTCACCTGGATACAATTCCAGGTTCGTGTTTCCACGATACCTCATGGACGAGTATTCCAGGAGTCCACCGAGGGTCCACGGGAGATTGCCAGACTCCCAGGCCGAGATGAGATGAGGGCGGTTCCGCCATCATTCGTGGACCTCCATGGACAAGTTGACCGGTATGGAGGAGTGGGCCAATGAGTAAAGACTTGAAGTCACTCTAATCACCGGTGGAGCCGCTTGACGATGTACATTCGGCCATAGTAGTCTTCCTCCATAGTCCATACTCCATACATCCATGCGCCAGTCAGAGACTGTGCCAGGCCCAGTAGTGTCATACTATCTACATTCTCAGGACTCGTCATCCCCATGATTGGACTTGCCACAAGCGTGTATCCGTGTAGACTCAGAGACTCAGAGACTGTACCGAGTACGGGCTCTACTGAGGACAGTCAGTGCATCAAGATGCGGGCACTACTCCGTAGAGTCTGTACTCCGTAGACTCCGTACTGGTGGTTTCATGCGCCGGCTCGACTTTCGTTATGACCGGCTCCACTTGGGCCCAGCGTTAGCCCGGCATGACTTCATCGAGCTCGGGAGGCGCACGGAACCTGTCTCCGCCTTGTTTCTGCCCGCTGAGGACATCATGAATATGATCGTCCATCTCGTCCAGTCGGCCAAGCATCATTTTCGGAAGGGAAGCTCGACTGCGGTCATGGTTCTTTCCAGGTCATTCCTTCACAACTGCCCGCTCCGGCTCCAGCTCTTCCCTTGAGCCGTCATTCCCCCTCCTGCTTCGATCCTCTTTGATGGAATCGAACACTTCTCCGAAGATCACAGACCCCCCCCTCTCCCGTGTCACGCCTTTCCGCCGACGGTGGTGCTACCGCCGAACCCGATATCGACCAGGCGTCGTTCTGGTATAGTCCGGGGATCAGCAAATCACGCAGTCCGTTGCACGAGGCGATTGTGATCCTTGCGTCGGGAGCTAATCCTCATTCTGACCCGATGGTACCCTGAACACTGGACAGATTGGGCTAGTACGGTAATGACCGTATTTCATGAATTCATGCCGTCCGGAGGACCGAGGGTCCAGTCAATACCATACAAATGACCACAAGTCAACGGGTCAACGGGTCAACGGGTCAATGACTCCAGTCTTCAAGCTCACTTTACCGAGTTTACCCTATGACAGTCGCAAAGCAGAAGAGAAAACAACAACCCCCACAGGCACAGACTATGACTCCAGACAGAACTAAACACAGTATAATCACAACAGATTTCACCACCTCGGCTCAGCCTCAAGTCTTTACTCAAACGGTAGCCTCAACAGAACAGGTATGGTCTATTTGTAAAATGTGTATATTACACAGTTCGAGAGCCCTCAGTTCGAGTCTGCTAGGGCCGCTACAATACTGGTAGACTACAGTAGAGGGAGTAGACTGTTCGAAGTCAGTAATTTCTGTCTTCTTGTAGTACACTGTACAGTAGTACAGTAGTACAGTACAGTACTAGTAGTACCCCACTAACCACTAGCAGTGCAGCCCCATATCGGGTTGGACACCCCCACTGACGACCCACCAACAAAGCAATCAAATCCCTCTCCAGTCTCCACGCGTCTCGTCTCACACTTCCCGATGAATATGCGTCCCTGGCGGACACGGCCACCGCGGCGGTGCACCACGCGAAAAGGGAATAACCTCAACCTTACCTGCCCCCGATCACGAACGGAACCTTGCACCCAGCCCAATCTCCTATCCCGGCTCGACTCGGGTGACGGAGACTCTCTCTCGAAAGGAGGAAAGCTCACCGGGACACTAAACGAGGCGAGTTCTGGCACGGACCGAGTCGAGCCAGGAGCATCGGGCACGAGCTGAAGAGGGATGGAAACATTCCGAATCACGCACATAGGGCGCGCTACCAAGAAGGTTTGCGGGATTTGAGAGGTTGGAGAGCTGATAGTGTTGGATTGGGCTGCTGCCACGGGTGGATACTGGATACTGGATACTGATAGTATCTACTCGCGATACAAGGATCAGTTTAGACTATAGACAGTTGGACTATGTACAGTTAGACTATAGACAGTTAGACTATAGACAGTTAGACTATAGACAGTTAGAATATAGACAATTAGACAATTAGACAATAGACACTACATATGTAGTTTCATGACAAGTTACTAGTACTACTAATAACACGAGACTTCGTAGGTGTCAAGAAGTCGCCGAGTATCCTACTTTCGATCCCCAAAACCTCGCATGCTTGTCCCCTCTGATACTATTACAATCTCCTTCTAACTTTCTACGGTCTGATCGCAAGACGCAGTAACCTATCGTCAACCCCGTAAATTTTTGGTAGATGACATGATGGATTTGATCCCGAGAATAAAACTTCTGTATTTATCACTGACTCATATCCTTCGCGTCCACGATAACCCCCTGATCCTATGGACATTCCGTCGTTGCCTATCACATCAACACTCCGCATTCTCGCGCATGCATCTCCGGGCTGAAAAGCCTGAAACTAAAACCGTCCAGTTTCGGAACCCCCTCCATCCCACGTGCTGTCGGCCTCATCGGTCTATCCCGTTTGTGGGTTGACTTCCCCACGTCGCGATGCTGCGGAGGGTTCCCAGTATGGGTTCAGACTCGATGCCGGGCCATAAATGATGATGGTCACTGAGATTCCGTTGGAGACTCGTTTTAGTTACGGCCTGCCTTAATATGGACAACCCCTTCAGGTTACTGAGTCTCTGATACTCAAGTCATGAGGTGATTCACTTTCACGAGATATCTCACATGAGATCTGGACTGGGTGACCTTGCGCGACAAATCTATGGATCATCATGAATCACCTCTTAGATATTTGAGCATCTTAGCATGGATTCCCAGTAGGCTACAGAGTACAGAGTACAGAGCCTAGCACTCCATTCGATCTAGCCCCAAGTCCAATGAACCAATCCACGGTTCACCACGTCCAACCCTCCTGGCCAAGTTTGTCCACTCCCCAGTCATGATTGCACCAGTCCACTGAGTCCAGTAAGTCCAGTGAGTATGAGTGCTTCACTCGTGGACCGTGTGTAGAGTTAGTGTAGCAGCCTAGCAAGTGACTAACGTAGCAACCAACAAGCGTCATGCACATCATTGGACGAATGCACACCATCTGCCCCATGCCTCATGCCTCATTGCCTCAGTCCACGACCCATTCACACGCCGAGAGTTGACGCCGAGAATGCCCGCGCCCGCCCGCAGCGGCGCAGACACCACCGGAAAAGCATATCGTGAACCAGGACTTGCCCGTAAGGAAAGCCAAGCTGAGCCTCGACACGGAGAAACACAACACATACCCCAAGGCCACCCCCTCTTCTTGACTTGGACATCGATCCCCATTCCCCCCCTCTCTTCCCCTCCGGCTCGGACACCGGAGGACTGTGGTCCTAGATTGAGAGTGATCGGGTTCCGCAAACCTGGGGTTTACCGTTTACCGCAGGAGTTATCGTGATCTGATCCATAGTATCAGCCACATGGGCCTCCCGCGTTTTTCCCAATGCGGGGGTTTCTCCTTTTTCAACTCCATGTCTGCAGAGAGCGCAGACTGCAAGTGCTAAAGTAGTACTGTACAGGCCTATCGGGTCTGAGATTTGTGTGCCACTGCCACACAATGTGCGGTGGGTTGGTATGCGTAATACACTTGGTTTCACGTCGGTATGGTATTATCGTGAGATTGCTCGGTGATTCAGTGATGACTGACGAGTGATGAGGTGGAGGGGCAGGTGATAGATGGTCACCGTTGGGCGCCAAGCGCCCGCACGGGATCCATCATGTCTTTGGCTTGATTGAGAAGCTGTCGCATATCTGGTCGTGCAGGTTGTCGTTGAAGCGATGAATTTACTTGAATCGAATGTGATTGTAAGAGAGAGAGAGATGATCGAGAGATTCGAGACTCTCTCGAAATCCCATGTGGTTTTACAAACGCTTCTGGGTCAACATGATCTGTCCAGAGTCCAGAGACTCCAGAGCATCTAGACAATCGATCCATGGTCGTTGTAGATGGAAAGTCTGCCGAGAAAAATCTTCAGATGGCCAGTTCGTTGATTCCACCGTGACCAAGTCACAACTTTACATAATCCCGCCATGTCTGCAGTGCCTCCGAGTCACTGCCTACCTGCGCGAGTAAGGTCAGTAAGGTAAGTACTGAGTAGTAGTAGTGAATGTTCGACTCCCAAAGTTGAACATTCTTCAAACTTCTCCAGTCCACGAGTGCTCCATAACTGGTGACGTCGACGAACGGGTTGACAGGCCAAGACCCCGTTTTTTTTTTTTTTGGTGATATCCTCTCTCTCATTCTCTTTCCTTCCTTTCCCCCCTTCTCCATGATTCCATTCCCTCGCTTTCCATTCGACTATCCGGATATGGAAAAGCATCTCCCTAGTCTAAGCCTAAAAGAGCCTAGTCCCTTGATATACTGGGGCGGCGCCCCCGATGCCGAGGTTTCACTTCATAATTCTGTACGGGAATACTGAATTACATTTACAAAGCGTCCCAGGACACGCCCCACGCTACGCTTCAGGGACGCCTGGCATCAGCTCTCGTATCGTACAATGATATCGCTGTGCGGCTGTACCGGCTGGAGTGCTGTACAGAGTACTGTAAAAATGTAAATAATTGATCCATGTATCGCGTGGAATCCAGACGGGTCGACGATTTTCCATCGAGTTCGAAAGAATGATAGCATGCCTGGCTGATGGATGGAGGACCTTGTTCCTTGTTCCTTGATCCTTGTTCCCACTGTTCATTCGCATTCTTTTCATCTCCGTTCCTGGTCTGGCTAGTATGTTCGATGGAGATAATGGTTGTGGTTCAGGTTCCATCGGGGTTGTGGACTGTGGACTGGATCAGGGTGAGAGTTGTAGGTCAGAGTGAGATAGAGTCAGGGTCGAGGGGCAGGGTCCAGAGCAGGAGTGTGAGAGGCGAGGTGTGTCTTGTTCGATGCGCCAAATCGAGCGCTGCAACCTAAAGTATTGGACATATCTTCCACAGATACCTAAGGGTCCTGAGGGTAGTACTCCAGTCCGAACGCGATGAATGCGCTGTAGCGCTACAGTAGTCCTCTTATGCTGATACAAAGATAGGCGATCAACTGGATCTACATTTGACAGTCTTGTGGGTACGGAACATCCCGCCGTGTGACACGAGAGCACAGCACAAAGGATTCGAGTTCGAGTTCGAGCCCGAGCCCGCTGCAAGTGTGAACATACCATTCCCTACTCACCTAGTGCTCTCAAGTCACTGTTTCTCTTCAGTCCCGACTTGCTAGACTATCAGTCAGCCCCCCGTTTACAACAACATCACATCTGAATCTCAAGCCCAGATAGATCTCGGTGATGTGGGTGGACTCTTTGCGTAAACACATGCCCCTCCTCCTCCTCCTCCGCCGCCGCCGCCGCCGCCGCCGTGGCTTGCCAAAGAGGGGCTGATAATCTTGGTTATCGTCGGCCATGTTCCCGACGCCAAAGCCTTGACGTTGTTGGCTTTTGCGCCATTTATTTCCGACTCGTGGTCCGTGCGGGATCACGTCGGAGTAGGTCGTACCTGAGGAGTGAGGGCAAGTCTCGTCACTGGTAGGTACTGGTTGGAACGGTCGACTCGTCGAGCTCATAATAGAGAGGTGCATTGCATCGTCTGTAAGCGGGCAATCTGGACCACGATGGAGATAGTACATTCCTTCCTCGTCAGACAGTCTGCCAGGTACACAATGGCACTGTAACTGTGCCTGCACCTGCATCTGCATCTTGACCTGCCGCCCATTGACCTAGTACAGTATACTTGGTTACTTGCCACCGTACCTAGCGACCTACCAGGATCCTCCTCGGCCACCTCAGATCGACTCCTCAAGCTTCCCCCGCGATTCAAGATTCCAAGTTCCTGCCCGTCCCCGTCACAGACGAGATCCTGTACGAAACATTCCAATTCACCAGCAGCGAGGCAACTACCAAGATCCGCTACCTGGGCGTATCCATCCTCAGCTACAAGACATTTTCTCGTCCTCATTCTCATTCTGATTCCGGGCTTCAGGCCACCTCACTAGGCCTCAAGATTGGCACGAGGATGAGATCAGTCGAAGCATGCAAGATACGACACTCTTCATACGGAACAGGTTTTCCAACATGCCGACGCTGTTCGATGTTGCAGCACAAGCTGGACAGAGAAGTCGTCACTTGAAAAAAAAAAAAATTCGTCCTAGGTATCTAATTCCTGACTTGATTCGCGACTCTCGACGTTGACGCATGGCTCGTTGCGCTGCGTAGTGTAATTGGTGGTGTGTCGCGTGTGTTGAACACATCCACGTTTCACCCTTTTCTGGGGGATTAAGGATGCGTTCTTGAGTTGGGCACCTACTACCTACCTACCTACCTATCACCTGATCTAATCTCACCTCATCTTTTACGAAAATAGTAAGTCACTCGAGACTGGTAGTAGAGTCACGACGGTACAACTTACTATTCGGTGCATGTACGTACGACAGCCCAGGAGAGTCCAACGCATCGGGTGCTCCAGAGCCAGCAGACAGACGGTTGCAAATGGACTTGCATGTGATTCGGTATTCGGTGAATCATCTCCCGTTACCTCCTTCGACGCCCTCCCCCCCCCCCCGCGAGGGACATGAGATCGGCGACAAGTCCGTCTCGCCGAGTGCAGTCGGGAGGGGCCGAAGATGCGATCAGCTGGAGGAAGGACTACTGAGATGCAAGGCGGAACGGGGACTTGGAAATGCATCATGGAGGAACACGTGGGCAATGTTGATCTTGATCACGAGATCGTGTCCATTCTATTTAGTGTGTTTGCGCCAGTCGAGCGTGGAAGGGAACTGAGTAAGGTACCTGACCTCCCTGGGTACACTACGTACCGTCAGCCTCGGACCAAGGACAGTCACTCCAAAGAAATGAGCCTCGTGGACCGTATCTCGATCATTCTGGGATGAGAATAATCTCAAATGGTGAGTTCAAGCTGCTTGGTGTATGTACATATTGGACTTTTGTCTTGAGCCAAGACCCAGCACCTTCAACATTGTCTCAGGCATCTCCTCCAGAGTATACCACGGCAAGAGCACTGGCAGTGCCCTCTCGCCATAACAAACCTCCTCCCCTCTAACCCTCCTCCTCGTCCTTCGACGGCGCCAGCGCATGCTCTTCCGACGCCGGAGCCGGCTCCTGCCCTCGCGAAAACGCATTCGAGAAACTGAACCACGTCCCCAGGACCATCAACGCCGTAGACGCCCATGTCATGCCGAGAAATTTGCCCCCGTACTGCGCATACACGTTTGATCCGTCGCCGTGCGCATTGATCAGCTGCACCAGCTCAAAGGCGAGCACGTTGGCGATGACGGATGCGATTCCGATGCAGAGGGTGCTGAGCTGTGGGACATGTCAGTCATTCGGATATGAGGAAAAGGAAACAGGAAAAAAAATTAGTTGGGATGGAGTGTGAAGTGGTGAGGCCAGGTGAAGCAAGGACGGGAAGCAGAACGACGGCGGCAGAGTGTTGTAACTTGTCAGGGCTGTCCGCGTGATCATGGCCAGACCGCTCTTGATGCAGGAGGTCACGATGGTGAGGAGACACAAGTCATGGGAACACATCACTGCCTTGGCAAGACGCGTCGTGCAGGACTCGAGAGAAGCCAAGATGCGCAAGGAGATTGCCCACTTTCCAATGTTGACCCTTTTCCCCGGGTTGGAAAAAATAAAGACAGATGCTCTCATGGCCAAAAGGGAACTCTCCCCGAGGGGGGGGGGGGGGGGGCAAATAAGGGGAAGCAAAAAAAAAAAAAAAAGGCAAGTCCACTACAAAGCTGGACAACCGACACAAAAGAGCAAAGCAGAAGAAGACACAAATCTGCAACTCACCAGCATAAATCCCACATCAAACACCCCAAGCGGTAACCTCGGAACCGACAACGCCAGAATCTTCACCACCAGCACCGCACCAATCGCACCCACGCCCACACTATAAATCACCGCCATCGCCCGACTCGTCATCTGAAACGCGCGGAAATCATCACTAATCACCCGCGGCCACTGCAATTGCGCTCCGTGCGTGAGATTGCGAGGCCATGCAATCGTCGGATCGAACGAGAAGAGCACTGTCCGGTTCGAGCATGATCGGATGTCGAGCGAGCCGAAGGGGTCGGTGGTACCGGCGGGCATGGCGTTGATGATGCCTTGGCAGTAGGACATGACGTGGATGGAGTAGAAGTCGTGTGGTGAGGATATGGAGTTGCCTTCGGGGGTGTAGAGCTGGTGGAGGTGCGAGCGAAGAGGTTAGTGTTTACTTCTGAGACTCGGTCCGTCTGCGGGCTTGGACGGGTGAGAGCGCCCAGATGCAGGCGCTGACGTTCTGTGCTGAGATCATTTGCGTACATACCCTGAGGAGATTGACGCTGTCGAGAGCGCGTGGTGTTGTGCCCGCAAAGAGGCAGCAAAGTATGACGACAAAGGCAACAAACGCCAGAATCAATGAGGCGATGCCCTTGACGCGGCTCATGATGATGGATGTATGATTTTGAATGAGCGATGGTGTAGAGTGCGCCAATGATATCAAATATAGTCCGAGGCAAATGCTATGGCTCAATCACCAGCAGATCTTTGGATCTGTGGACGATTGACTTTTTCGGGAGTTTGATCTCTACAAGGATGCGATTAGAGTGATATCAGAACCAGTCCGAAACTCGTCCAGCAAGACCAATGAAAGGAGTACAAGTCGTCCGTACGTACCAGCGACGTCTAGCAAGACCAAGTGAAAGTCGGAACACTTCAAACCCACAGAGGAAACTCGTCGATGATGCAATGAAGAGAAAGAAAGTGTCGAGTAAGTTGATAGATTCAGAACTAAAAATCAAGATTCGTCTCACATACTCTCCAGCACTTCCCACCTCCAAGTCTTATACATATGCTCTAACACCAACAAGAGGAGCACCCACACACGTCCGTCACCGTGACGAAGCATCCGAAAATGGACATGTGCAAGAGAAACCCTCCCCTCATTCCTCCCGAGGGCTGTCGTCGGCCCGCTCAGGAATCGGGGCCCCATCTCGGCATCGGGAAGGGGACCAAGATGAACGGAAGTGGACATGACCAGCACTGTTCAAAGGTACAATCTCCCCCGGTCTGTCGCTTCTAGGGTCCACTTTGGCGCTTCAGGGGCTTATCTGGTGTGATCGCACAGAGCCTGATCGCGGAGCGTCATCATTATCGAGTCATTTTGCCGACAACGGGCAAGCATTGGGTGTCGTTAGTTGATATGCGCGATCAAGGGTGTTGGGTTTTCGATCTGATGATTGGGTCACCAGGCCGTTTATGGGTCGGATGGGGTCAAGATACCAGGCCTACAGTATTGGTTGGGTGGCTGGGGTTGAGGAATGTGAGGCTCAATTCCCCAGCCTCGGGTGGGCATGCCGATGGGGGAGATGGGGCTGGAGGGGGAGAGAGAGAAGCCGAGATGGAGCGCGGGATTTGCTTGTGTGTGTGGTATTAGCGGAATATCATATGAGAATCGCAGAGTGTATGGTAGATCCGAGATCATGGTATTATCGTCGATGCTTGATAAGGGTTGGAAATGGGCCACACGCCTGCCTCGTCTTGATCGGTTCAAGGGGCACGATCCATCGGCGTTGCGTGTTCGGGCGCCCCCCAATCTCTCCGTGATCTGACTACAGGAGAAGATGCATGCGGCGTGTATATGGAGGTTCTACGAGGACGAGCACCGAAGAAGAGACGTCAAATCTTGGCCTAAGGGGCAGTGGTGCAGATGCCGCTCGAATATAGGGGCGTAACGGAGGGGATACATCATCATGATGAAGAATGAGACTTTGGACGGAGTCTGGCTTCTCGTCCTCAGCAGATCATTTCGGCAAACATTGTGATGCTCGCCTGCTGCAATCCCACCTATCGTTGATGCTCTTGCGCTCCATGCAAAGGATGTCGCATCTTAACAGCTGCCTTCAAAGCTTGATCTGGCGAATGTGATATACCGGGGTTCAGAGAGAGAAACTAGAGCGTGTGCGGGGTTGCGTTGGGACAGGTTTGGGGTATTGAATTGCATACTCCATGAATCACAGCCGATAGCTGCGCCGCTCAGATGCAACCAAGTGCCACTTTCCCCGAGAGCAGGTCTTTCTCCCTACTTCCAACAAGTCGCTGCCACATATGCCGAGACGCAATCAGCCATGGCCACCATCTAAAGCAGGACTCCAAAATGTTTCCTCCCTCCACAACTCAACAGACCATCTCACTGTCTACAGAAGACGCGTCATGCTGAACGTGGACGACGTCAGCTTGGCTCAAACACCAAGATCGGACGCCAATGAAGGCCAGCCACTGATGAGCGTGCAGTAGCTTCGCCAATCTCGTCACCAAACGATACTCACGAGTGACGAGTTCTGGCCAAGACCTCCATCTGGGTCATCGATTCAACTACCTTTGTAGCAAATAACTCCCGGGGTCGAAGACGACCTGAATATGTTTGAACACAGCCAAGGATGGAACCCGTCGCCTCGTGTCCGCGGCGAACGCGATCGTTGGAGAACGAAGGTGAGAGTGTCGGGCGCAGGGCCCTTGATGACGACTGATGAAACATGCTTGGTGAGGCAAGCTTCTGAAGGGTTGCTTCAAGGAAGAAGAATCCTTGATCCTGGGCTTCGGAAGCAAAGACAGAGGAATGGCAAACCATCGACGGTAGGAAATCATGGCGCATGAAGGCGCTCCTGTGCATTCACGTCCGTCCACTGGTCCGGTCTCGTGGCCCGCTTGAACAGGGGGGACCATCGCCATCCACGTCAATGCCAATGCTTGCAGCTGCTGCTGCTGCTCGGCATGTCCAACATCGGCGCAAGCCGCCCAAGGATGCCGGGATCCGACTACGGGGCTGCAGGCTGCAGGCTGCAGGGCAAAGGCCACAGCCCCCGATCCTGCCAGATCGGTTGGGGGGTCTCTGCGGCCAAGACACCGACACCACTGGAGGGTCCCGGAAGCAAATAGGTCCGGGGATGGTCGCTTCATCGAGCCACGATCGACCGGTAGGTGGATGCCATGTCAACTTGCCTGCGGGCCGCACGCCAATAGGGTACAGGCATCCGGTAACAAGCTTCGGTGGCGCCGTAGGACAACGGTGTGCATCGAGCGTTCAAGGGGTCTCTCCAGCATGAAGTCTGCCATTGCTGTAGGGAGCATTCAAGATTGGATCTGATATCAGCCCGAAATACTCCGGACGAACCAGCAGCCGTAAATAGATAGGACCAAGAGAGTTCGTCACTGTCATGAACGTTTGGCGCATGAGTCTGAAGCATGACTCGGGTTCAAGTTCGCTCGGTATGTTCAAAAGGCAAGTTGGGGTGTGGACTGTGGACTCTCCCCGTCGACCAGCCAGCGCTGGCGGTCACCGCACGTGGCAGCTTCCATATGCCGTCTTGGGAAGGCCGCTCGCACTCGCACTGAACGATCTGCCAAGGTCTGGCCTGCACGGCCAAGACCCATCAAGCACCTTGAATTATCTGCGGGAATGATCCTCGCTCTGCACCGCGACGGAGGGAGGCGTGGTCAAGCACCGGAACCCTGTCACTCGGCCTTGTCCGAGCTGATCATGATTCTAGCCCCGTTGCCTCGTAGAGATAGTTTGCACTTAGAGCGGTTGTCGCAGAGAGAATGCCACAACGGCCTCTTTTCTGATCTGCACATCATGTGGACCCGCCATCCTCTAGTTGGAATTGTGATCGGTCTTGTCTGCCTTGCTGGATCCCATGGCTGCAAGGCGTGGTATTCTCGACGTCGAGGCAGATATCCTCTTCCTCTTTGGAAAGTCTAGGAGTCTCGACACTAGCCCCATCCGCCACAGCGAACTCCCAGAGGAAAATTTCCTTTTCTGATCGACACCCGTCGGAGACGCTAGTCGCAATTCGACATTGTCTCACGCGATCAAACGGACGCTTGAACACGGAGATTTCGCTAGCGGGACTTGGACAGCTCTCCCAGAGTCTGGTCGCCCAAGAGAGAGTGCTGTCACGCGACTCCGGCATTGTGGTTGGTGCACGGGGTAACATGGCTAAAGTGGCCGAACGGTGGACGTCCAAAGAAGCGTGCACATGGGCAAGAGGCCACATTTAACTGGTTCCTGGAAGGGAGGGGGAGGTGGATCGGTGGAGGGCCGATCTGTTAGCGCCCTTCTTGTCGGGGCGGGGGGAAAAGCAGTCGAGCGGTCTCTTGGCTGCATGGCTGCAAAACCCCCAAGCCACGCCTCCGCAGCCCGCAGTCCGCCGATCATCGTCGTAGCTCGCATGAGCGACGGAGCCACGCCTGGCCTCCTGCAGAGGACGGTTTTGCAGTGACCATTCGACCAGAGCTCATGAACGAGCGACGCTATTTGTTAGCGTTCATGGTCGATCCTCGTAGAGCGGGGCCACGTCCTGATCTACACATCGCAGGTACTGTAGATAGTAGGTCCCCCCGCTGGTCCTGTAGACCGTCATGGGCAGATTCGGTGATCAATCCATTTGGATGATTGATGCGAAAGAGAACCTTGTATCTCCTCCCTCTCAGTTCTCACCCACACCTCACGGGGCCAGACTTGACCTTGATTGAAGATGGAATGGCAAACTTTAAACCTCGCCGGATGGTCCCTTTGTTGAGTTGTGTTTGACATTCCACGCCTGACGAGACTAGACCTGTTTGGGATGGATGACCCCGAAGGGATGTGGAGGAGTCCAAGACGGCGGGTCGTGTCGGTCGTGTCGGTCGTCTCCGACCCGGCCGTTCTGGGCAGGCACGCACGTGTGCACCTTCCTGGAGTGGTCGGTGAGCGCGATCGTGGAAGGCGGTCTGACAAGCCACACGACTATTTTAACGTGTGAGCGTGTGCACTCCGTCGACTCCGTGTCCCTTGCCCGTTCAGGTGCATCTCGGCCGGTGCTGCCAAGACGTAGAGCCGCTCACCGAGGCAGACCGGCACCGGAGCACCTGAGCACCTCAGCGCACAAGCACAGAGAGTGGTACTCTACAGTCTATATTCTACACTCTACAGTCTTGAGTCTATAGTCTACAGTCTACAGTCTACAGTCTACAGTCTACAGTCTACAGTCTACAGTCTACAGTCTACAGTCTACAGTCTACAGTCTACAGTCTACAGTCTACACAAAGTGGGAGGTTTCACAGTACAAACTAATACTATAAACTATGGCAATGGTTACTATCGTCGTGATTCTACCTCTGACTATTTGACATCAATCATCTTGTCACGCTTGGCAGATCAGATCCCCGGGAATCGTGGGCTTATCTCATGGAATCTCATTGCACACATTCTTTGCGCTGGTGGTCAGTGGTCAGTGGTCCCCGATCAACGACGGCGCAACCAGCAAATTTGATCAACGAGGTGGTAGTGCGCGCACGACTCCTCCCTCCTCTGCTCGTGTGATACGATCCAGTCCCCGCTGGGGGATGATATCCGATCAAATGTGCCCGTCATTGCCATCTCCATCCCGCGATTAGTGAGTCGCCGGAGGTTAATTCCATGCGCACCCAATTCCGGCGCCGTCGATGAGTTTCGTTTCGAGTGCTACCGAAAGCTGCAGAAGGGGGTTACCTCAGACAGTCCACGTTCGACTTGTAATTCCCTCCATCGCCGAGCTATATAGCACACCGCGATCAGAAAACCCTTCGATGATATCTGCATCATGACGGTTCACTGACTGCAACATCCTCATCCCGGGTCCGGAGTCGAGGACTCGCTTGTCACAGGGCCGGGTGGCACATTGACGTGGTCTGCCCCTGTTTGGGCAGGCGGTCGCAGAGCCCCGCCACAGGTGACTCTCCCAGATTTCTCGGTGGAGTACTCGAGTTCAGTGAGTCGGAGACTCGGAGTAGTCTTCGCACTGTTTCTCCTCGAGGTGGTACTATCGTCCTTTTCAGTGTGGACTCGTGGAGTCCTTTCCACGCTCTTCGCTCGTCTAAATTCCACTCACTCCACTCTCGTCCCTCTGGTGCTGCGAGAGAAGACCGGATGGGGCCCACCGGGCGTCTTCCGGGCAGATCCCCAAAACTCAATGCGCACCCATCAGAGAAGCCTGCTGCTCGCACGTGCGCAATTGATTGGTCACGGCTATTCCCACCGTTCCTGCGAGCTTTTTTTTTCCTTCTTCCTCTTCTTCTTCTTCTTCTTGCCATGTCCTGACTCTTTTTTTTTTTCTTATTTTATCCGGCCACTTCGGGTTTTACCTTTTTTTTTTCAACCTGTCAGAAGCGTGAACATCGACGGTCTGGCCCCACTTCCACTGCTTTCGTCGCCGCATCATCACCACACACTTTCCATCCCGCCATCAGAAAGAGAAAGAGTGATGGACGGTGCAGCAACAGCGAAAAAAACCCACCCACTACGACGTGCGTCTGGAGACTACGTCCGGCTCTCATTTACCTGGTTCTTCCACTCCTTCGCGCTGCAACTTGCCCCAGACGGTCGTCAACTCGGCCTTGGCCCAGAAGAGTTCTCCTCCGCCCCCATCCCATGTTCCCACGGTGGACCGTCGACTACCATCTCTGGACTCTGGCCCACGCCGGCTTTTTCCACTGTGACTGTACACACAGATACACATTATTGAATCTTCTTCATTTTTTTTGCCTTTTCTCCCATTTCTCTTTTTCATTCTCTCCGTTCAGGTGGTTTCTTCTGCCGATAGAAAGTGCGACTCGTAGTAGTGGACCCCCGCCACTCAACTTATCAGCACCGAGCCTGCTCGCACGCTGCCATCTTCTCGCTTCTGATTGTCCTTCTTTCTTCCACCGTCATCCGGGACTCTTGAACTTTCCCATATAAACATCCCGAGCTCACTCCCCTTGGCTGAGAGCCACGTTCCTCTTTGGTCCTCCACGACACCTCTCTACCTGCTTTTATTCGGTAGAAGTTACCTCGCCGAGGTGGACGAGCCTCGCCGGTGAACTCTAAAGCGCACCACCTTCCGTGAGACCAGAGAGACCACAGAGACCACAGAGACCACACACGACCTAGTCTCCTTCCCTTTTTCCTCCCCGGAGAAGGTTCTCGTCGGCACAGACACAGATACACACAAAAGTCGCCATGGCTGACTACGGTCCTCGTGCCCCCCACGGGCCCGACATGTCGGGCACCCACAACCCGCTGGAGGATATGGATCCCCGCGAGAAGGGTGCCTTTGATCGCCTCATCCGTCCCGATGACAGCTACAATGAGCAGGGTGTCTACTGGGCGGATATGCCTCTGGGCGAGAAGATCAAGTTCGTCAGCTCCTACGATGCCAAGGAAGCTCGCTCCGAGCTGGCGAGCATCTGGTCCATGATGAAGAAGGACCCGCTCTCCCCCGTCTCCTACTACTTCCGTAACATGGTTCTCCCCGGTGCTGGTCTCGGTCTGGAAGGTTATGTGCTCTTCTCCATCGGCAACATCAAGCCCCTCTTCCAGAAGGCGTTTCCCGACTGCTGGGGAAGCCACAAGATCTGCGACAAGCAGTGGCTGAACGCCGTGGACTACCTCGAGATCATCGGTATCATTGTGGGTCAGATTCTGGTTGGTTTCATTGGTGATTGGTAAGTGCTCGAATAGCGCCACGATTCTCCTGCGCTTGCCCCGGCCCCAGAGCGAGAGCGAACCGCTCTCGATTGGCGCAGTTAGCCTCCCCTCCGGGCTCGGTCACATTCAACTAACGCGCGCTTACAGGATCGGTCGTCGTTGGGGTCTGATTCAAGATGCCACGATCATGTTCGTCGGTCTGCTCATGCTGACTGCCGCCTGGGGAGTGACCCAGAATGGTTGGGTCATTTGCTACGCCTGGTCTCTGTTCTTCTACTCGGTCGGTGTTGGTATGTGTCTCTTAAATGCTTCCTCCGGTTTCCTCGAAGCCTCTGAAGCGCGCGCGCGTCTCTAACTGAACTCGATAGGTGGTGAATATCCCATGACTGCCACCTCTGGCATGGAAAATGCGGTCGGTTCCGGAAAGATCTCGACCAAGGAGGATCGTCTCCACCGCGGTCGTAAGGTCACCAGTGCGTTCCTGATGCAGGGTTGGGGTCAATTTTTCAACCAGGTCATCCTGATCGTCCTGCTCTTGTGCTTCCACCACGGCAGCGGTAACAACCCGTACTCTACCGTGGCCGTGCAGTGGACCTATCGAATCTCTTTTGCCATCCCCGCCGTCGGCACGTTGTGGCTCATCTACTACCGTGCCTACCACATGAAGGCTGCCTCCAAGCAGCTTGTCGCCGCCAAGAAGAAGGCCTCCGTCACCGGCTACGATGTGGACTCGCTCCGCTTGACCTTCAAGTACTTTGGTCCCCGTCTCCTCGCCACCGCCGGTGGTTGGTTCGCCAACGATGTGTTCTTCTACGGCAACAAGCTCTTCCAGAGCGATTTCATCAAGGTGATTTCTCCCGAGTCCGAGTCAGTAATGCCCACGTGGCTGTGGAACTTGGTCAACGTCGGTGTCTCGCTGGTTGGCTACTACCTCGCCTCGTTCCTGATCGATAACAAATTGTACGGCCGAAAGTGGATGCAGACGGTGGGCTTCCTGATGTGCTTCATCCTCTTCGTCGTACCCGCATTCCACTACAAGTACTACAAGTCTGCCGCCCATATCCAGGAGTTCCAGGCCATGTACTTCCTCAGCTCCTTTTTCAACCAGTTCGGTCCCAACTGTGTCAGTTTCTTGGTTGCCGCCGAGGTCTTCCCCACGCCCATTCGTGCTACTGCTCACGGTATGTCGGCCGCGGCCGGTAAGGCAGGTGCCCTCCTGGCCTCTGTTCTCTACAACTACATCGACACACAGACCAAGTTCTACGTCGTCCCCTGGTTCGGTCTTATCGGTGTTTTCCTCACTCTGGCGTTCCTGCCTGACACCACCGGTCTCGACCTGAAGGAACAGGAGCGTCGCTGGCACTGCCTGCGCGAGGGCCGCGAGGAGGATTACCATGGCCCCGCCGTCCACCCTAAGCATCTTTCCTGGTATGAGCGCTTCGTCCTGAAGAAGGGTCGCTTCTACGATGCCGAGCTGGACTACCAACAAAAGGTGGAGGAGTATCGTGCTGAGTGGGAAGCGCTCATGGCTCAGCGTATCGCCGAGACGGAGAAGGGCGAGGATAACTTCGACACTGACGACACCTTGTTGGAGGGACACGTCCACACTTACTTCCACCGCACCAGCCCCATGTTCAAGGGCATGGAGTCTACAACCAACAAGCAGGACAACTTCCGTCTCCCTCCTGCCGCCGAGTCTGGCTCTGAGACCAGCATCTCCAACGAAAAGATTGCCAATCAGTCTCAGTCGGAGAAGAGATGAAAAACAAACAAACAAACCCACTAGAGCATCTTTGTTTCTTGTTTTTTTTTTTTTTGTTTTCGCAGTTGTCCGCCATGTTTTGACTAAAAAGAGGAGGCCTTTTGAGTCTCTGATGATTTCCCGTGTTCGCTCATGGATTGTTACGTCTACTCTGCATCTTTTGGGATTGGTCTTTTGCTTTTTTGATCCTGTCTTTTGTTTTTCTCCTGATACCACCCAGCGGCGTTACTTTCTGATCATGGCACGATTGGCTTGAGTTGCATGTGACAGGTCAATGTGACCTGTTTGTAATTAGAACGTTGATACCTGTTTGCATACCCCATTTGGAATGATGATACTCCTTACGATTTCAATTGTGATTTTTGTCTGCGACAGAAGCCTTGAATCGTCCTTGCATTGGCTAAGGTGATAGAGATTGGGAGCTTATGTGCACTTCAAACTTAAAGCAACGAATGTGCCAAGGAGCGGAGAAATATTGGTCTCTCGCGGTCATAGCCCGCATGTTACCGCTTGCTACCGCTTCATATAGGTTCATGATATTAACAGCCTGATACTACACAGGTACATAAGCATTCATGATCAAGTGCATTGTGCACGCAGTTGCTCTCGTCTTTGGTTCCATGAAACGTCACCCGACGCCCAAGGAGCTGCTCATCCTGCTTATTCATTCCTCCTTCAAACCCTCGGGCGATAAGGCTTGACATTCGCATCACACGCAACCTCCTGCTCCTCGGGCAAAACACCCTCCAAAACATACGCCTTGGCAATGCGGTCCGTACAAGCCGACGGATCCCGCCGCGAACTATGGCCGAACCCATGATGCACAATCAACCGCGCGTTCTTACCCATCTCGTTTAGCAGTCTACGTCCGTTCCGAAGCGGAGTCGCCGGGTCCCACGGCGAGGCGATCAGAAGAACGGGCGTCTTGAGCGTGTGGTTCAAATCGCCGCGGTACACCTCCGCCGGCTGGCCCCAGTATGTTTGGTAGTGGCGGCAGGGTAGGACGGCGAAGAAGCGCGAGTTGCCGGCCATCCAGCTTTGGGCGGTCATGTTGGCCCAGAGGGAGTCCCACCACTTCAGGCCGTTGTCCGGCATGGGGGCGTCGTGAGAGTCGGCGCAGATGACGAGGTAGTCGAGTTCGGTGGTGGATGGGGATGAGGTGGAGGGGGGAGCGGATTGTTGGCTCCAGGTTGAGTCGAGCCATCGGGCGGCGAGCGTGGCGTTGTTGTGTTCGAGGTCGTGGAGTAATTGGGCGACGAGGGCCCAATTGGCGGGTCGGTACATGGCTGGGTAGATGATGTGTTCGATGAGGGAGGAGTATGTGATGAGGGATGGGCCGCTGGATTCGGTGTATGCGGACTGGGGGCGGGTCTTGAGGGATTCCAGCAGCTGCATCATGCGGTTCTCGAGGTCGTTTAATGTGACGGGGCCATTTTGACTCCGGGGAGCTTTTGCCAGTGCACATGCGTCGGGACCGGCACGGATACATTCGCCCAGAAAGCCGTCGTGCCATGCGTCTGTCGCATTATCAAGCGAAGTCCAGCCAAATCCGCCGAGAAGACGATGATCCCTGACGTATTCGGTACCGTCAAGGATGATGCGGCCTGTACGTGCTGGAAACATGTTCACGTACGTTTGGCCGATCCCCGTTCCATAACTGACCAGATACCCAGTCACCTCGGGTTCGTTTAGAGCCTTTCGAATCTCATCCAGATCTCGAGCGACGGATGCCGTGCTGATGAAACGGCCAAGGTCGCCCAGTCGTTGTTGGCAGGCGAAGAAAGTAGCATTATGCATGGCATCCATCATCTCCAGTTGTCCCGGGGGTGCCTCTTCGCGATATTGCATGGTGAGCCGGGACCAGCGATCCCGGTGCGAATTCTGAGGGTAGCACGCCGCCGCGGGAAGAGAAGAGTTGACACCACGAGGATCCCAGCCTAAGACGTCGTACTGACCATCGCTGAAGCGTTCAGTCATCTCTTCGGCTGTTTCCCACAGGAAAGCGGTTCCGCTTCCCCCTGGACCGCCAGGCTCGATAATCAGCGTGCGTGCACTCTTAAAGCTGGATGACGCATCTCCGGTTGATGGAGCAGATCCGCCGGCACTGGCAGTGAGTTGGTTATCAAGCGGTAGCCCAGCAACCTGGTACTTTGTCACCGCAATTCGAGCAACACGGGTATCCGACTCATTGAGATAGTCCAGCGGAAGATCGAGATATCCACACATGTAGATACCACGACCATTGCTGCCCCAACTCCAATGGCTGGGATCCGGATCAAATAGAGCGGCCCACGATTGCCGTGGAGCTGGATCGTCGATTGACGGCAACAGACTTGCATTTGTGCAAGGCAAGAACTGGAAAGGATCATGTTCTAGTGGGAATCTTCCATACGGCGAGGTGTGGTTCTGAGAATGACCGCACCGCAGGTGACCAGGTTGATGCGGACTAGATCTGAGATTGGGCACAGGGAGAAATCCATGGTATCCTGCTAAAATCATGATACCGAGGCCTGTTACTGACCATATCACTTTGCTTGATGGGCCATTGCCGAGATCAGGAAGATCATTTGATTTCATTGCTGCCTACGATGACGGCACTTTGACCAACAATGGCACCTTGATATCGTGTTGGGGGGGGGGGGGGGGGGGGGGGACTTCGAGTTGCACTTGTTGAATAGGAATTACCTTTCGGCACCTGCTATACAAAAAGAAGTCTTGAAACAAAAAAAAAAATGGCACACAGGGGACGCGGTCTAGCTGAATCACGTGGAAATGGCAATAACCGGGCTCGGCCATCAACAGGCTCGCAATCAGCGCCAAACTTGACTCAACTCAATAGAAAGATTAGAAGTGTGCCTAGTCCTACTGCCTACTAGTGCTTACTGCTTACTACTTAGCGGCCTTGCGTGCTATCGGGCCAAGGGTTGTAACCTATCGATCCGGTGTCTTTTTTGTTTGGAAGGGGACCTCACTAGATGAATGTAATTTTTCATCGCAGTGATATGCGCGCGAATCATTTGTATCACTATAAATTTGATAATCTTCATCATCTGGGCAAGCTCAGGCACGTATGCTTGACAGATATCAGTTCGGCAGATGCTCGGCGATATCCCGGCAACCACGGCAAAGAGGCGGTTCGTCGGGCGGTGGTACGGGCCGAACGTTCACTTGAACGCTGCACCTCAGAATCAGATACTACAACTACTACTGACTCTAAGTACTGTAGTACTGTCAGTGTCGAATCTCGGGGCTCTAGCTCGCCATCGAGCTTCGTTGATATCCACTTCCGCTATCAAATTTCAAGAATCAGAACTTTGATCCCACTCCGATGAGGCTCTACGCATTTGGCTCAAACGGATCAGGCCAGCTAGGCATCGGCCACACGGAAGATGTCTCAGCACCCACGCAATGCCTGTTTGATGCCGGACTAGCTCCAGAGGATACAATTTCCCACCTTGTCGCAGGTGGAAACCACACTCTCCTCCTGACGCGGTTGGGTCGCGTGTATGTAGCTGGTTGTAACGCGGACGGTCGATGCGGTCCACTCTCAAGTGATGATTCAAAGCATATCGAGCAGAATTTGCTCAGGTTCAAAAGGGTGATTTTAACCGACTCTGCGACGGGGTGGAGCGTTGATACCTTCAGATGTGTGTCTGCGACGTGGGAAGGGAGTGTTCTTGTTGCTGCGGTGCCGAGTGGTCCAGAGAAGGACCTTTACGAGGATAAGGTCTTTGTCATGGGATCGAGTCCCAAGGGGGAACTGGGCGTTGAGACGGGCCCAGCCTGTCAGACGGTTGATCCTGGATGCTCAATTCCAAGCTTCCCGCCAAAAGGTACTGAGATTATCGCACTCGCAAGTGGAATGGGACATTCGATCGCTATTCTTTCAAATGGCCGGGTCTACGGCTGGGGTGGTTCACGAAAGGGCCAATTGGGTGATGGCCTCAAAGCGCAGAAACTTGTCTTCAGGCCGACAGAGATTCAAGGTGTCCCATTTGCTGCGCAGAGCGCCGTGTGCGGACGCGAATTTACTGTGATTTGTGGCGAGCGCAGCCAGGGCGAATTTGTGGTCCTTGGGGAAAAGACCAATCGCTGGGGGATCTTGAACGTGCCCTCGGGTCTACAGCTTCCTTCGACAGAGACACATGACCAGTTTCTTGTGCCATTTTCTGCTATTGGGGCGAGTTGGCACGGGATCTATGTACATACCACTTCCCAAGGTGCAGATCGCGCGGCGAACCGCGGTCGCTTGATTGCGTGGGGTCGAAATGATCGCGGTCAGCTTCCACCAGAGGGGCTGCCATCGATCGTCAAAATGGCGGTTGGGAGCGAGCATGTGCTGGTTCTGATGCATGATGGCACCGTTGCTGCATTTGGTTGGGGGGAGCATGGAAACTGCGGTCCCGAAACCGACGACCGAGGCAATGTTGCTGAGCGCTTCAGCCAGATTCCACTGGACACGGTCGTAGGTGGCGATAAACGAGTGGTTGGCCTTGGTGCTGGATGTGCAACAAGCTGGATATTAGTGGATTGATCCGCGCGGGAAGGGCCTTTTTTGGTCATAATGGTAAAACACGCAACATTGACCTCTAGTCGAAAATACCGAATCCACGGACCTGAGAGATCGTTAGTGGGAAAGGCCCATGGCGCCCTAACCGCTTCGCACGCACACAAATGCAATCCAGAAAAAACTCACCTGTGATATACGTTGCGTGGGCGGGATCCGCATGTCTTCGGTTTCGGCCTCATCCGTCTTGCTCTCATTCCTTGACAAGCCTGGTTCCTCATCTCTCAGTGTGGCCGCGAATGCATCCGCCCGACCACTTGCATCCCAGCCAAGGATGTCTTGGGGCTCCTCCTCTTCTTCCTCGTTCATCTCATCCCATTGTCGGTCATCATCCGCAGGTACGAAGAGACTGTCGAATTCCATCGAGAGTGATGAGGCCGTGGGCCGCTCGCTCGCCATCGAACGTGACAGATTTTCCTGGGTTGAACTACCCTGTAAAGGCTTGATCGAGCGAGCAGGCGGCGGAGGCGGTGGGGGCATCTGACCATTTTGAGTGGCTTCGCGGGATATACGGTCGCGCTGCACTGAGATGGGTGCACCAGGCGTCTGTCTTTGTGAGAGTTCTCGAATTCCGCTTCGTGACGAGTCTGGTGCAAAGTCTCCATCTACTTCACCTCGGGTCATGACCGTGAACTCCGCAGATACGCCCTCGAAGTCATATGTAAGCTGGAGCGGTTTGCACGGGTAAGTGTAGCGAGCTGTGATCGTGGCATTCGCAGTCTCAGCGTGAGCAATGGCCGCTTTGAAGTCTTTCAGATTGATAGCAATATGCATCTTGTCTTCGACGTTAAATTGTTCAAAGTCCCGCTTGTCCGTGGCAACAGAGGTATGCACGGGATGTTTGAGTACCTCTGGTTATGGTCAGTGTCTTGTTTCGAAAAAAAAATCAAGGGAGCCTCCTGCAGAATACTGCGAATTGGGTGAAGGAATAGAGACAGTCAAAAATGCGCACCTTTTCCATCCATCACTTTTGTCGTAAAGCTTGTGAACACGGCCTTTCCAGAATCTGAGTACATGTCAAGCTGTTCAGCAGAGAGACTGAAATGCTCGGTGATTTGCTTTAGAAATCGAGGGTCCACAGTCCACTGGTTGACAGCTCTGCTCTTATCAAAGACAGCGTGCTGGATTGAGGCAGGCTCATACGTGAGCTTATAGGATTTGATCACGCCTACACACGATCATTAGACCGAGCAAAAGTAGGTGGCGACCGCAACAGCAACAAGTTTCTTCACTCACCCAGACCACAGATCATCTTCACAGTCAGCCGACACTCTGCTTGCTGGGAATCTTCGTGAAGCTCCATTTCGCAGCGCTCAACGGCTGTATCCTTGTGTCGGTCGACTCTTCCGCGGAAGATCGACAGTAGTGCCTATTTGTCACATCAGATCGATCCAAATCATGGACTGGGCTTGCAAGAATTTTCTCTACCTTGATCAGGATCTGGCAATAAAATCGATCTGCTCCTGGGCCCATGGATCTCTGCCGCGTTGTGAATGAGTATTTCTCGAAAAACGATTCTCTCGCACAAGCAAACGACACAAATGCGGTCTTGGAAGAGTTGAGGGCACTGATTCGGAGCTGTTCCACCAAGTTAGCTCCAAGTGGTGTTCATAACATCGTGGAAACCAGTATCTACCAGATCATGTTCCGTTTCGATGGCGACTGTGTCGCTGAACTTCGACAAGCATATAAGCATATCGTGAAGCCGCACGATTGCCGGCGGAGCCAGCGATACGGAAAGAGTCGTCATTGTAGAGTCTTGAGTATCAAATCTCTTCCAATTATCATTTGGTCGAACCCATAAGCAGGAGAGGTGTTATGATTCAAGACTACGAAGCGTGTGACTCTTCGATGAAGCTGGTGCGCGACCTACCAATGAAATGAGCCGAGACGCGGTCCAGCAAAACGCGCATTACATAATCCACTCATCAAATGTCCCAATTGGGAAATGTGTGGTTATCGTATGAATCGCAAGCAAGTACATCGATGAAATAAGGTGGCCATATTTGGCTTACTTGTGAATGAGGTAGCTTACACCGAGCTTGTTACTTCCAGTTTGCGGATGTCTCTGTGGGAATTGATGATCAAGCCGCCAGAAAAGCATCATCTGAGACAATGCCACACCTCGGTCTTTTAATGGACGGTCATTGTTTCATGACATACCCAGGTGCCGTGTTAGAGACGCACCGAGTTCTCAATTACCAAGTCCTATATCATCTCTTCGTCCCATACCACTGCTTATCTGTAGCCGTCTGTTTGTCCGTATCCTCCTTCATCTTGGGAGGTACAGGAGTATCCTCACAGTCGACTTGAACGATCTCATGGTATATCTCGCTCTCTGAGATGATAATGACCAATGCGCTGAGCTGGAATCCGTATAGACACGCGCTGTCCAGTCCAATCGAGTAATTTCCCAACTGCAACCGCCGCTTGGCATCATGACCGAAGATCACAGTCGAGCGAGTCTCACACCTCTCTTGCCAACGGTCCCACTCTGCAGCCCACCCTTCTTCACCGAATTCCTCGAGTGATTCAAATCTAGAGCCTTCATCTCCTTCCATGCGTTTGAGGCTGCGCATGTGGATGATGTTGTAGGGATCCTGCTTTTCCAGTGCAACTCCTGGCACAAGCCCCGCATGCACAATCACCAGATTGTGTCCCAGGGTCGATGGCCGATCCAGCGGCAAATTCAGCCGCAACATCAGAGGCAATTTCGCCAGCCACTCCCGCTGGGACACTGATAGCTGAGACGCTGTGCGATAAGTCGTCTCACCATGCCGCGTCAGTGGACTTTTGGAAACAGGCTCCGCTCCATCCAGACCTTTCGGCAGATGACTCTCCATTGGCTCCTCGGACAGAGGAGCATCCGGCAAGGCAGACGGAGTCTTCAGGGCCGCTACTTGAGAGTGATCACCACAAGCGACAGCCAGCTCCGCCGCCGCATCCAGAACTGCGTTGTCATGATTTCCTCTGACTGCGCTGGCTTCCAGCTGGATGGCCAGATCCACCACGCCGGCACTATCTGGCCCTTTGTTGGTCATGTCGCCAACAAATATCAGATAGTCGCCTTGGATGTTGTCGAACTCCACTTTGGCGAGTAGCTTCTGCAGGGATCTTCTCATGCCATGCACGTCACCGACAATGATGAAGCGGTGTCGAGCTGTGTCACTTGTTCGCGACAGGGTTGACTGTCGCCGTAGACATGTTGTGTCGATGTCCGAGATCAGCGATTGAATGGGGTATATTGGTTTGCGAGGTTTGTCGGCGGTCATTCTCCAGCACTGTCAGCGAGACAATTGAATTGTCGTCGCCAAACGTTTTTCAAATCTTAGGCGTGGGCCGGGTGAACGGTGACCCAAGATTGCGACGCAGGGACCCGGTAACATGAAGTTAACTTAGTTGGACCTTGGATGATTCCGAGCCACCAAGGCAAATGGCGCCTTTGAGGCGCAACCGCATGACGGAGCCCGTGCGTTCATTGACTGGGGCCATGGGAGAAGACTTCATGCTCCTTCCGCCTTCAGTGGAGCCATCGCCTGAATCTCTGGCTATCTCTGTGGCTGTATGGGTTGGAGGTCTAGAAAGCAACCACTCAAATTGGATACGCATCCATTCGGGTATTGGATACGAATATCAATTACTCTATGATCTCATTCCGCCTTTCAGGTATCCATCGGCCAGTGCGGTGGATGTGAACCGATTAGGAGGGGCGGCCAAGTATCACTAGTGAGAGCTTGAGCGCTTGAGATTGACTATGGCCACTCTATTACCGCCATGAGGCTTAGTATGTCCAGGGAAGGCTAGCTATGTGTCTTCGAGTGGTTGAGGCTCAAGCTTCCGACGACGATCTTCCGCCATCGTCTGAAGGTGTAAGCCAAGACCGCTGATTCTTGAGGGGCGGAGGGTCTTCGGAGTGGCAGCGCATGTGGCGAAACCTTCTTCCACATCATTGCCTTTTTGGGAGCTTCAAATGAGTCCCCTGTCCCTCTGTAAGCGCTACAAAGCTCCCGAGATGGTTAGTCTGTGCATGTCAAATCGGTGGATTGACGTTGAGGCTGAATGTGGTTCAACATACTGTCACTTGAGGTACTGTAGATGGGTGCTACAATCTATGTAGTAGTATGACATGGTACACACTTGGATCCTACGGAAGAGGTCAAGGTTCCATACGCGCCACGGGGTGCTTATTGTACCAGATGCACACTCTTCGTATACCTATCGAAGATCATATCTAGCAACATATTGAGCGGAGCTAATGCTTATAAGGAGCCATATCATCTTGCCGTCCATCACAAACACAACTCAACACATCATCCAAGTCCTAGCTATCAGTTTAGAAGCAATGTACGCGACCAGCACATCCAACCCACATCCACTCGGGGCCATGCCTCCAACCCGCACCGTGTCAGTAGACCTGTCATGGCGAAAGCGCAAATTCCACATCCAAGATACACACAACTCCAATCCCTCCCCGCTATACACCATTCACTGCCACAGTCACAGCGACAAAGCACTGTCTATCCACTCCGCCACTGGCAGTTCCACCTACTAATTGTATGGCTACTACGGATCCATCCAGGCCGAGAAGCGAGCCAAGACATCCTACACCTTTCTGTCCAGGGCATATTCGACCTATCCCGGGACGCCGGTGCAGATGAGCTGGATCAGCCGGGGCGGTCTCAGGACCTGGGACTTTGTCTGCGTCAGTGATTGACATGAGACGGTCGCAAAGTTCACCGCCAACATGTGGGCTATGAAGAATGTGGGCACGATCGAAATGATGGGACCGAAGGCTTGGGATCGCACTGCGTGTGATGAGATTGTTGTGGTGGGCTTGACGTTGTACTATGGCTGGCTTATGTGTGTCACTGGGCTCCCCTCTGAGTCGATGGGTCTTCTTTGCTGTCAATGGAGAAGAAGAAGAAGAAGGACAAGTCGGGCAAGCAGGGCAAAACGTGCTATGAGGAGGTGGGAGAGGTGGGAGATGCAGTGGGTATTCTCAACGACCTTGGCCTCATTGGGTGAATGTTCGATTGAACTTCATATCCATCCCATGTGATAGTTGAGCCTCGTGGTCAACCTTAATTACGGGGTGACTTCATTGATTCCACCGATCTAGATGTTAGACTATACAGTCATACAGTGTACATCAGTGTGTCTTCGATCTCTCACTCAGATACAGTTTGGCACGGGTTTATCCAGCAAGCACAGATGTATATCTCCACCTGATGAAGGGAACCACGCCTCATGGAGTTTTCTCATCGTATACCTACACTTCCAACTACGCTCCTGGTACCTGCACTATACAAAGACCGAACAGCTACAGTAGATCGTGATAATACTACAATCAAGCTCCAAGCTCCCATAATTCCAGCTGAACTCCAAATCGTTCAGTCAACAACATTAATGTTGAAGCAACATGTTGAATGTCAATACAGGCGAAACCTGACAGCCTCAGGAATACATATGTGGCCTGGTGATGGAAGCTGCTGGCCAATCAACGCCCGCAAGATGGGAACTCGGTAGCGAGAACGAGCACCCACTTTATCTTGATTGATATTTCCAAAAACATCGTCTTCTCTCAACCAGCCCTGCCGGGCTAGCTCAATCGGTAGAGCGTGAGACTCTTAATCTCAAGGTTGCGGGTTCGACCCCCGCGTTCGGCTATTCCTACAAACAAACCTGAGATCCTTTCTTTTTGATTTATCCTTGGATTTTTTTGTGTATGGCTCACTTGCCTCGAGACAATGGTGCATGCGTTTTTTCTTTTACCATCTGAAAGGCCTACTTCACTAAGTAAAAGGTGGAGCTGTACAGCTGGGCCTAGAAACTCAGCGATTTCTCACATACGTGGGCTCTTTCGAAAGGCTTCGAGTTCTGGTGGTGTTCGCAGTCATGCCGACAACTGTACGGTTACTAGCAAGGCCTT
Source organism: Penicillium diatomitis (assembly GCF_028827545.1). NCBI lineage: Eukaryota > Fungi > Ascomycota > Eurotiomycetes > Eurotiales > Aspergillaceae > Penicillium > Penicillium diatomitis. Next base: position 1,563,161 of record NW_026623177.1, on the reverse strand, counting down.
TGCGTGCTGCCAATCCAATACGCTTCTGGGGTCGGGACGAGAGATTATAGTACTGCAATTTCAATGGCAAGGTCCGGAAGCAGAGATCGGTCATCTGTGATTGCTTAAATACATTTGGAATAAAAGTTTCAACACCAATCGTAATCTCGAGCCCGCGAAAATAACAAAAGTGGGATGGTCGAAAAGAAGATGACTGCAATGATAGTAATGACAGCGGGGGGAATGGTATATGAATAGCCAACCCTGGTAAAAAGAGAGCATCAGTGATTTCAAAGTGATAGGTTCCTATCTCAATGAGGCCGCTGTACTCGAGGCGGGGAGCCTGCCCTCCTCGGCGTTCATGCTAGATGCCCAGCCAACGGGACAGCTTATGGACCTCGAATGCGACCTCGATTGTTCGGTGGAAGGGGCTGGGGGAGATGTAGATCCATCAAGGGTCTTCGCCGTCGCTGACGCCCCCCTCGCACCAACTGTAGAGTGTTGACGCACAGCTGAGCGAGGAAGATGGCAAAGAAGGCCCCAATGACAATTTTGTGTGAAACATAAGTTTGATGAGCGGCTTCCGTTGAGGAAGGTGTATGGTGCTCGCGTTGAGCTGGACCCCTTTCCGGCGATGCCCGAGAACCACCGATAGAGAGCGAGATGGAAAACGAGATCGGGGTGAGCGACGTGAAGATATTGTTGAATACAGAAATCAGAAGAGTGGAGAATGGCCTGAAGACAAAATGCAGAAGGCAGATCAGAAACAGAGGAACGGCTAGTCATAAGACGGAACTGAACGATGAAGGGGTGGACCTGGAAGAAGACAGTGTGAGCAATGACCTCCAACCAAAGAGCCACGAAAAGTCATACCAATCCCGGGATCCCAGCTCCCGAGCCCATCGAGCGGATATCTTCAGTCGTTCTCGGACGCTGACTGCCGACAGCAGAGGGTACTTCTCCTCATCGGCTATGGGGAGGATGCTAGCGAACCACCATGGAAAGCGAGCTGCATCGGTCGGAACAGGTCCGTACGCGAGCATGACGCGCGGTTGCAGCCAAGGCGCACTGGCCAGTCGCTGCGTGCGAACAAACTCGCGAGAAAGCTCGAGAAGCTCCTGTGTAGATAGAGAGTCCAGGGGAGATTCAGCAACATGCGGGCCCGAAGGATCTTCCCCAATCCCGGCAATGGTGGTCTCTGTGGCTTCCAGTCTTTCTTCCTCGCCAACAGAGATGTCATCCACCCGCTCTGTCCTCGCAACAAGATACCCGTCCAGCTCACCTGCCTCAAGGATCTTGAAGCGCGAGATACCGGTGGCGATGACCAGACTGCGTCCGTCGGGCAGTAACTCATAGCGCTCAACACGCAACACAGTGCCATACTGCATGAAAATCGTGCTACCGAGATCGCCTTGCGGCTCCCCCCGTCTGTTATACATGACCATACCGAATTTGCTACTACCACTTTCCACAACTCGCCGGATCATCAGCCGGTACCGCGGCTCAAAGATGTGTAAGAACGTAGGCATAGTCGGAAAAGACAGTGTACAGACGAACAGAGGGAGGTCCTTCTCATGGTCCCCGCCCGATTCATCCTCGGCATCAGCCTGTCGTCGAGATGCCACGTGGTCCGGGAAGAAATAGTCGATAATCTGAGCGATTGTGCGATTTATTGGCTCCGATCGAACAGCAGCCGGTGTGCCCACCTTCCGACGACAGACCGGACACAGATCGGTGTGATCAAGAATTCGAGCGACGCACCTTCGGCAAAAGGTGTGGCCGCAGGGGGTGGTGAGAGGGTCCAAGATCAATGAATAGCACACCTGACAGTCTACCTCGCTGCGAACTCTGTCTTTGAGCCTTTCATAGCGGTTTTGGTCGTCCTGCTGGCATGCTTGTTCTTCAGCAAGCTCCTCCGATAGCTCATAGGTCACGTCGATCGCATGGCTGGAAAGGCGGCCTTCCCAGGCAAGTAGATACAGACCACATAGCCATCCTCGACGAGTAATACAGGCACTCTGGAGGGTCTCTGCATCGCCGCTCTCCTGGTCAAGTTTCCAGCTGACATTGCGTCCGCGATAGTCAGTCGCGTCTGCTTGCCCAACATTTTGAGTGGAGACGCCACCGAGTTCTTCTTGAAAGACGCCGAGTATATTGCTCAAAGCAACGTCAACTCCGCAGTCCTTCAGGCAGTGCTCGCCAACACAATTGTCAGTGCTTGCCCAGTAGCATGTGAAGCCTTCGTCACGACCTTCAGCGACGGGGTAGGTAATGCCCGTGCGAGGATGGACTGGAGGCAGACAGGATCGACAAATAGTGTTGCCGCATGGCAGCCGAATCGGCGTGTGCAAAGGTCGGGAGCAGTGTTGGCACTGAACTAGGCGCACGACGAGATGGGGATTCTCAAGAGCGGTCGGACTATCTGGACGAAGATGCTCCTCACCGTTCGACCCGTTGGAACTGGCGGCCGATGTCCGATCGGGATCGGCGTCGGCCAACTGCGGGGTGGATGATGGCGGCATATCTACATTCTCCATGACTCCAGAGGGTCCACAATGATGAACTGTCAAGCAGGAGATGCGGAGATCTGACTTCTGAAATACATTCGGAGCGATGGTTGAAGGAAAGAGAAAGACGAGGTCGAGGGGAGCGTCATCGGAGGTTTGAAGATCGGCGATCAGTTCGGGAGCGGGACCAACTTTAGATAATCGACAATCGTGAGAAATGCGTACAAAACTGGAAAAAAATGCCCAGCGGAACCATGACGGAAGCTGGCGGCCGTTCATAGAAAGTGGATCAAAGGGGGTAAAGCTTCTTGGGTGACATGCACAACTTGTGGGGACTGGGGACAAGCCCAGATTAACTATTCTGCAGTGCCGCGGTTGAGGGCCAAGTCCACGAGGATCTCATCCACCTTGACAGGGGAGACAACAGAAATACATCGAGGTTCCTGCCCTGCTGCGACCTCAACAAAAGTTGAAGCTTATGATTCAGTAATCGATGCTGCAAAGCGATCGGCCATAGTAGGTACTTTTTAGAGGCCAGGAGTCTTGGTTTCGGATAGTGTTGCAATACTCGATTTAAATGTTGTTTTTGATTGCCGTCCAAATACTAGTCTCAAATCTCGCTATTCTGCCTGGGCTTTTACTGTTACTACCTAACTTACTGCTGTTACTAAGAGAGCACAAAAGTGCAGATGGGGCTGAAGCTTCAGTGATTATATGGCGTCGAGTCCCTCAATAATCAACTCTAGCCGCGTGAGAGTTTCTATGCATCCGGGCATCCGAGTAATCTATCTTTACCTCAAAGTAGCGGACTAGCGGGATGTGTGTGACAGCGTAAAAGAAAAAAAAAGATCAAGAACAAGCTCTTACCAATCTTACGAGTGAAATTATCTAGCAAAATGATTGTGTCAGCCCGTTTCCACGCTCAGTCTTTGAGAAGTCTACAACAGATCTCGGGAAACGGGCTGACGAGGGACTCGGAACAAATTGGACCGACAAGTGCTCGCGAGGCTGAATGGAATATTCGAAAAGTTATGTCATTTGGTATCAATTCGTGTCTCGTTGCTGCAAAACCGACTCGCCGAAATGCCGATGAAGCTTGCCTGAAGAGATAAATAAAAAAGGAAACGGAAAGACAAGCTTGGATCTATGACAAGTGAAGGAGTACAGGCGCAGTAGCCTTTGATTGAAATACCCTGCTGCAGAGACCAGATACGGACAGAGTGGGTAGGAGAAGGATGGCAACTCGGCGGTGCTGTGAGAAGATAAGATGGATGAATGGGGTATATGTTGCTGACAGGGGTCGAGGTGGGCGGTTCATAACGGGTATCAAGAATCAATCATTCCAAGACTGAGGACTAGAGTGATTTATGTGGATGAGTCAGAATCTGATTCTGAGTCTTCTTCAAGCACGATTCGCCGCATCACACTTTTGTCGAAGAGATCCAGCGCAAAGCGACGAGCTGGTAAACGGTAGTGGTGACTTTCAAGAATAAACAAGGCTTTGCGAAAGAGTTGAACCTGGTGGAACCTTTCAGGCTGCTTGGATTTGAGACTGGCGGTAGAGCATGTCAGATGATGCCAGGAGAAAAGGTAAGAAAAGAGAGGGCAATGGAAGAAGCTGCATACCCGTGCAGGTCCGTCGCCGAACGCTTGGACAGAACAGTGTTCCCCATATCAACAATCTGCTTGAGAATCTTCTGATTGACCGGGTCTGAATCCGTCGTGGCTTGCTTGACTCTTGCCGATGGAGGACGCCGGGAATCAGCATAGAAGCCGGGAAATGAGATCTAGGTGTGTTAGCTTGGTGTGTAACTAAAATCATGAGATGCTTCAATGCGGGCCTCTAATCGTACCAAAAAGAGCTGACGGAAGTCAGCAGGCAGACAAAACCCTAGAGACTCGCCGTTCTGGTCGACAGCAGAATCCCATCCCAGGTGCCGAAGAACTTTCAATCCATGCTTGCTTCGCGAGATCAGACCCAAAACAAAGAAAGCGGTACCACGCATGGTGAGGACGCCGGCTTCTTGCGCAATTGAAACAATCCGCTGCACTATCTCAGATTCTAAGAACGCCGCGCCGAGCTCCATGGATCCAACATTTCCCACAGCCCAGAGACATCCCTTGACCTTGAGAAGAGCCTCATTATCCTCTTCCTCCATGCGAAAGTCACGGATGGTCCACGCGAATTCATTGAAATGGCCGGATTGCTCCAACAGCTTGCACCCTTCCGCAGTTCGCGCGAGTTCACGATAGAAATGCGGAGGCACCACCCCTACATCCTGAAGGTCGACAAGATCCTCAGGCGCAAAGCTATTGCGTCTCGGCTGATCAACATAGGCCCGAGACAAAGCTGCCTCGACAAGACCAACATATGTGTCATTCCGACCGAGGAACCAGTCATCCATCTCTTGAGTGATGTAGTCAAGACCATCCAAATAATGATAGCCGACTGACGTTGAGAGGAAGCGAAGTAGAAGGGGCGCGCCGATTTCACCAAGATGGTCGAGGGACGGACGACACTTGACCACAAATTCAAGGTAGTCGCGTTGATTACAGGCCTCCTCCAGAATTTTCACGGCGATCTGACAGACCGTGACATCTGGATCATAGAGCTGGGTGACAAGAAGTTTCACAACCCATTCTGCGTTGCTGATAGTCAATTGAGGTGACACACCGACCGTTCCAACTGCATATTTGCGGAGCAGCTTTGTGGCAAATATGCGAATATCTTTGGAGCCAATCGTGAGAGCCTTAGAAAGGATGACACGAAGGTGACTCGCCCGGCTATAGTCCATGTTACCAAGTAGAGTCTGAATGAGATCATTCCGATCTTGAAGCTCGATGATGTGGTAGAACATGTTCAGCATGTGCCATCTCTCCATCATGAGTAGACCCCGTGCATCAGCACTCAGCGCGCCCAACATCGCGAAGTAACCCCCGCTCAAGGTACTGGACATTTGCTCTCGAGAGAACAGCGGAGAAGCCGATGTCAATCCACTCATGCGGTCCAGTTGAGCCAAGCATTCCGCGACTTGTCGCAAGAACTTGTTCTCGGCCAGATACTTGATGCCCTCTGGAGTCGCAAGCAAAGTCCGCATAAGTGCGCAGCCAGTGCGTACGTATCTTTGATTTGGTTTTGTATTCGGGACCATGGCAAAGCGATATTTGAAGGGACGGTAGAATCCGAGGAGTCTCTTCATGAATTTGGAGCCTTTGATCGCTTCATCCATGCGCTTCGAGTTGGTCAAAGGACCCTCAACAAGACGGTGAATCAGATCCCATTTCCATTTCATGTAATTGACCGAATTCAAGACATGGGTCTCCAAAATCGCTGTTCGGAATGTCTGTTCGTCCATGGATGCACTCAGCTTGTCTTTGGCGTGTTCATTAGGGAGCAAACCAGGTACAGATAGATCTGGGTCCAAGTTGTATCTGCCCGTTCCGCTTGAATACCCGCCAGATCGCGCTAGCGTGCGGTTGATACTTTCAATCTGGAAAATGGTTGCCGTTGAGACATCGTGCTTCTCCGTGTCAAATTGAACAGCAGCCGGCAGAAGATGGGCAAGCACCTGCAAGTCTGCACTGGTCGTAGCGGGTAAGGAATGGTGGGCCATCTTGAGGACCTCGGTAAGGAGGAGAGTAGCTTTGCGTCGAAGTGATAGTTCCGTCTCATCTTCTATGAGTTCCGAAAGCGCCTGCGGCAAGCCGGCGGCGACCAAAGCTGCAAGGACCAATGTGGAGAAATGCGCTGTCAGATCGAATCGGTTCGCGCTACTCTCTTGATAAGCTCGAGAGCCTGCAAAGTCAGTCTCTGATCGCAAATTCGATACACGGCCGTATGTGGTTAATCTTCTGCCTGCCAAAAACGAAGATGACCACGAGGGAGGCTTGATTCGTAGGGCGTCAAAGAGTAATTCCAAAATCAGATCCCTAGCCTGCGTATCAGGATAATGAAGAGACTCGAGAAGGGAGCGAAGAGGTTTTGCGTCTTCTCTAGAAAGAACCACTAGGCCAGGCCAAGTCTTTAGCATCGCAGAGATGGCGCGCGCCGCGGTCTTTAGCCGACCAGTCTTCAAAGTATCGGCTAGAGAATCGGTGAACGGCGCTAGGACAGCCTCGAGTTCGTAACCCTGGAGGTATTTACGACTTCGAGGAGTATCGAGGACATGCAGAAAACAAGAAATGAGGCTTTCAGATGCACCAAACGTGCCTTCGGCCAGAGCATCGTGCAGGGCGCCCAGTCCGTTCACAGATGCTATCAATTCAGGATCCTTGACCAAGATCTCCGCTAAAGTCATTATTGAGATGTTTCGCAAGCGATCGTCGTGATGCTCAGCGATGGATACAATCGTGCGCACAATGGCGCCAGGGATCTCTTTAACACCGTCTTTAACATCAAGGAAAGCCCTCACAAATTTGAGAGCTTGCTCGCGCTCGATGCTTGCTTTGCTTTCCTTGACCAGCGACAAAATGACAAGCTCGTCAGTGTGGAGTGCTCGAATAGTCTGAAGTGATTTGCGATCAGCGATTGCGTATCGAGTTAATCGATAACCAGCTGCCACGACTTCTTTGCTGTCACTCAGAAGCATGACTTGTACCCGCAAGCCAAAGACAGGCCACGCGAGGTCATATTTGAGAGTCGGATGTCGTTTGAACAGCTCGACGAGGTTGTTGGCACGCTCGACATAGAAATCGGGAGACATGCCATCAACTTCGAGAGCCTGGAGCGTTTCTGAGAGCACGAATGTTGGCGATTCCGAATCGGCTTCGTCCTCCTGTAAATGGCCGTTTTCCTGTAAATCAGATCGTTCCTTTGGATTTCGAGATGGCGAGCGCACAGGGCTTGTACGGAACAGGCTCGACAGACGGCTTCGTGGGGGTGTTGTGGCGGGCGCTTGCGCACGAAGCAGCTCTTCTTCGAGCTCGTTCTGCAACTCGGCCAATTTCCGGTTAGACGAACTCAACTCTGACTCAATCTTCAATCGCTGTTCCTTGGTCTGCTTTGGTGGTTTCGACAAGAGAGCCTCAAGCATGTTTTCGGTACCGGTTTTGATCTTCATCTCCTTCGCAATCTTGTCCCGGATGATAGCCTGTCGCTCCTCAGTGGTAGGCATATCGTCTTCGCCCACTGATCGACTTGCTCGCCTTGCATATGTGCCGTCCGCTCGCGGGGTGACACTTCGGGAGGTCATGCTCCTCAGCTCCGCACTGAAGCTTCCCGGTCCACCAACAGACGGTGCCAACGAAGATGCCCCCCTTGTGCCGGTCGTTGCACTCCCACCAGAACCAGATCGACCGTTCCGCCCCGTCTTGTAAAGCCCATCGTTCCAGCTGCCTCCCACCGATCCACCATCTTGGCTAAGAGAGGAGCGGCCGTCACCCAACGCGCGGTGCTGGGTGGACGCGGAGAACGCTGAGTTGTATCCGGAAGCCATAAAGCTCCATTTAGCTACCAGAGCTGGGTATCACCTATCACGGGTATCTGGGCAGTCGAATGACTGCATTGGAGCCGAGCCAGGCCGTGAAGTCGCAGCGAAGTAATGACTCGGTGTCGAGGGTATGCGCCTTGATGGGGGGAAGCGTGCGGGAGGTGAGCAGGGAGAGAGGGAGGGGAAGTCCTCCGCGGCTTCACTCAAAAGATGCCAAACCCAGCTGAATCACAGAATAAGAATGACCATCACAACTGACCCGCAGTTGTTAGCCGAGGATCGCGAAATGGGGCAGAGTACTGGGCAAGACCTTTTCTACTGGACGTTTCCACACACTTGACCTGAGTACTTGGTTGAGTGTGAATTGCACACCTTGGATGACTAAGGCTTCACTGATCCCGCCGAAGTGGAGGGCGTGTCAACGAAGGGAATTACTTGCAGTTACAAGTTACAAGTTACAACAGGTTCCTCTCATCTTACGCATGTTTACTCTGTAAATGAAGATTTTCCAGGGACCAAGGATGGTATCTACAGTGCTTGACTGCTGGCAGAAGACATATTTTGGCCAGACATTCATCGTGTCGAATTGAACATTTTGCTGCTCATGGCACATTCCAGAGTATTTCAACATCATAGCATATTTGCGAAGATATGACGAAGACCTACTGACCCAATGCGATCTGACGATTGGCTATCATAACAAGCCAAGCTATCGGTGCTTCCTTTGTTGATCAGCTTGAGCCTTGTACTAGATCGTTTGCAGACCCTGACGTGGCCCACGAAACTGAAGGAAAGCGAACTGATATTGACCTCAATACCGATATCAAGGCTTCTGTTCTGTTTTCTCGAGGATGGTCTTCATCATCTCATCTCCAAGCTTGGCGGCCTCAGGGAATTGAGGCGCGAAGTATTGGGCAATCCGCTCGAAGCGATCCCGGTAGGACTCAAAGTCTCCGAATGAGACACAATCAGACCACGCCTGAGAAGTCGGTCAGTCGTATCAAACAAGAGTCTCGGGACATTAACATATTGACTTACCCGTGCCGCAAATGTGAACTCCAGGTCATCGGAGCGGAACGTGTTATCATCAATTGCAGTGTCAAGGGCCTCTTCAAGAAGGTCGGGGTTTCGGAACAAATACTCGGTCACTCCCAGCCACAAGCGGAAGAGCTGGGTTTGGTCAGCGGACTTTCGTCATGCGTCGAAGCGCCATTTCAAGAGAAACCTACCGGCGTGGAGCAGATCATATGGTCGTAGGGCACAATGCCAAGCTGCGACCAACAGTCCACAATTGCGAGCAGACTGAGGTGACTGTTGGGGGGTGATTTCTCACGTGTATGGTTCGACAAGGAAAAGCGATCAAGAACTTCATCGCTCAAGAGTAAATCTTGTGCCTCCGTTCCATCTTTGAAGACCGAGGCGCCTGCAGCTTTCACACGACGCTTCAGTTCCTCCCTTTGTCCACCGATCATGAGCTTATAAAGGTCAGTCACGGAGTCGGCATACTGGCGGATCTGCGCTTTGGCAGAAGGGTTCAGGATAGCAAGACCCGCGTACACGTGCCACTTATTCGAGTAAATGCGGAGAGTAATGTTAATCTTGACATTCTCGATTCCGCCGACCCATCGAGAGATCTCCCAAGGGAACTGCCGATTCGCCTGCCAGGCTGATCCCATACTCAAAAAGGCGGCGTGAGTAACGGCCTGTGTATCGGCAGTGATTCGATCGTGCATCTCTCCTGTGAGGTAGACATGTTGAGACCCAAATGACGAGAGGATCTCATTCACAAAGTTCAAAGCCTCATCGGATGCTCTGTGCTTGATCAGAACCTGCGGTTTCGTGTCAATATCACCATCGACGCAGGCTGTATATGAGCAGGGAAGGGATATGCTCACCAGTGGCTGGCCTTTGGGATTCACTTTGGGACCATGCAGCGAATGGCACGATACAATTTCTACATCGGAGGGCAAGTGTTTCTCGAAGGCGGCGAGCTCGGGCGCCTTGCATGAAGTTTGACCGCCGACAATGGCACCCTGCTTGGTTGCTTTGCATGTGGAATTGACACGTCAGAAAATCCGGAGCTGCCTGCATGAGGTCGAATCGCGACATCGAGGAACAAAGTCCAGTAACGGGGGGTGGAGATCACGGGCATGGACTTGATCGTGGACATACATGGACCATACTGTGCAACAACGCGGTCGATGACGCCAGCTTCTACACTGTAAAGGATAAAGTCGCTAATTCTCGAAACGAGATGGCCATTCGGAAACACGGTGACCAAGGGCTAGTATACGATGAGCATCAGGCTGGATGATGGTCCCAGCAGGAAACGTACTCGAGAAGCGAACTCTTCTTGAAGAGATGCAAAATTCTCAGGTCTATCACACGCATTGATTCTTTGAATAAAATAATATAGTACTTCGTTAGTGACCTCGCTCTAAAGAGCCCAAGCCGAAAGACGAGGGGACAGTTGACAGGGTATCTTGTAAGAGATTGCTAGCTTCAAAAGTCGTTAGTTAGCACATTGTCTGACCAAGTGAATTCAAACAACAGTTCAAGATGGGAGAAAATTCCACGATGTCAGACATGAAAAAATTAAGGTAGCGAGTATTTTACATCATCGACGACCCAGCGGGCACCCTCCAACCAGAATGGCGAGGAGGGTTCCGCCGAGTCATGCTCGAGCCAAATGCACTCAAGTCATCATTCGAGATTGGGGGGCAGGAAACGGTGGAGATTGCGAAAAGAGCAAGAGAAGGCTTACCATCAATCGTAAGTCGCCCACTGTCATGAAGGACAGTGAGCGAAAGTGGGTGGAATTTACCTCCAGCCGGCATCGCTCAGACGCTGGGCATACATTTTGCCCATATCGCCCATGCCGATGATGCCAATCGAGGCAGTCTCCCTGGTGCGTCCCATTTTGACGATTGATACTCTTAGGAATTGAGAATTTTCCAAAATCTTCACACAGAAGGATCGAATGCTAGTGGAAAAGGCTTGATGTTTGCTCCGCTTCAAATCAGCTGTGAGGTGAGGAAGGAAAGTGCGCCTGGAAAGATGGCCTGTCAGCTTATGTCGTAAGGATCAAACAGAAAAATTTAAGTACTTTCCATCTGACCGCCTAGTGACCCACATTTATGCCGCTTCGTGCCTCAGGCGGGTAGCCTGGACCATTCGCTTGCCTAGCAGTTTGCACCAATCAAAGTCGAGGAGCACGCGAGGGCACACACCCACTTTTTTCGATCTTTGATTCTGGCGGTTTGCGCTCTTTCCTCTCTCCCTCCTCCATATTCCATCCACGACAACTCCGTCCACACATTCGCAATGGCTCCCAAGAAGACTACCCCCGCCGCTAAGGAGAACGTCTCCCTCGGCCCCCTCGCTGGTGATGGTATGTTGGCGACACTTCCTGCTTCATGATGGGGTCATGTGAAAACTCCGCGGAAACCGAGACTAATTGGATTTGCGCACGGAATAGGCAAGCTCGTTTTCGGTGTTGCCCGCATCTTCGCCTCCTTCAACGACACCTTCGTTCACGTCACTGATCTTTCGTACGTTACTCCGCATCCGCATGTTCCTCAAGACTCTATTGCGCCTACCGCCTTTCGCCTCGGCCGTGTCGAACATGTGTGTACACGGAAAAGTGTGCCCTCGGGTTCAACCGCGACCAAGGTTCAAAGGCAGCATTGGGGCTATCATATGACAATCAAACGCAAGTTGCTGACCTGAGATTACTTACAGCGGCCGTGAAACCATCGTCCGTGTCACCGGTGGTATGAAGGTCAAGGCTGACCGTGACGAGTCCTCCCCCTACGCCGCCATGCTGGCTGCTCAGGACGTCGCTGTCCGCTGCAAGGAGCTCGGCATCAACGCCCTCCACATCAAGATCCGTGCCACTGGTGGTAACGGCACCAAGACCCCCGGTCCCGGTGCTCAGTCCGCCCTCCGCGCTCTTGCCCGTGCCGGCATGCGCATTGGTCGTATCGAGGACGTGACTCCCACTCCCTCCGACTCTACCCGCCGCAAGGGTGGTCGCCGTGGTCGTCGTCTGTAGACGTGTGCGGTCTCTTCTTTCTCCGACTGCGACTTTATTGCGTGGCTGGATTGGAGGTCTTCTGCAGGGTCTACTTGCATATGTGGATGGAATAAACGCGAAGAACGGCCCTTATTGCCTGGTCTTCAGATGTTCTCATGCCCTGAAAAGTTCATCTCAGTTATAGGAATTGAGTCTGAATGTCAGTCCTATATTGACATTTATCAATTGACTTTTTTCTGAGTACCTTATATTTGCCGTAGTGTAGAGCTTTCGTTGTCTCGACTGTCTCTCTTCCTTTTTCTCTATCTCTTCCCCCGCAGTAGCTTTGGAACCCATGGTATCAATTTGGTATAGCTGCGCATTTCATGAAATGTCAAACATCCCAGCTGATAGTCGAGACACAGATTACCCCGCTACCATAGTTTAAGCGATCAGATTTTCACCCGCGCACTGCATTGTCCGATTACGTTGGAGCAGCTACACATGCGCATGTGTTTCCATTAGGAGCAAGAGATTCCCCGCAGGCTGACTCTTTGTACATCCCCATCGCAAAAGCTTGTACGCCGCCTTCGTGAGTAGAGCAATCACAATTGGTGCGGAACACTGACATCAGCGACGTTCGGACCGGGGAATTCCCCCAATCGACAAATTTCGACGCTGCGCAAGCAGTTCTCAGAATTCACCGCTTTTTTTCTTTTTTTTATAACAGAAGTCGGGATAGTCGGAGATTCCCTGATCGATCGTCATGCTTCCATCTCATCACCCGTCACCGACGATCCTTCTCCCCCAGCTCCCTCCGAGAACCCTCGTGGGCATCGACCTCGTCGCATTCACCTCGACCGCAAACTTCCACGGCATCCGCGACTTACCTCCTGGGTGGCACTTTCTCTACACTGGTACAACGGAGAGCTTCTCGCTGCGATGTGGATCATGGTTTCACGTGAGCGACGTCAGCCATGCAGGGACATGCGACAATGAAACTGCGCTTGTACGGGCGCATGCGCAGCCCCCGCCACAAGTACTTTGGGCCGACATCTATATCTGGAAATGGAGTACAGAATCCGAGTCTCTTTCATGTCTCTCGGGGGAGAGCGATTCCGACCGCCAAGAGGCTATGGGCTACAAAGCTAATCTTGGTTCTCTCTGGCAAAGCGGTAGATTGTTCCGGTACAGGAGTCGTGTGTCTCCCGCCATGTTGTCGAATAAGCCTGGTTCAGCACCGCTTGAAGCGCGTCTGGCCGAGGAGAACGAGGAGGCCGAGGAAGAGGGGCGCAGGGATTGGCGACAACTTACAAATCGGTTATCGCCCGAGCTTCTGTCGCGCATTGTCGGGAGCCCGGAACAAGATGTAGACGGACATTTGCGTTGGACGGTGACTTCTGCGAGTACTTCCAATCGTGATGCAGATTATATTCCAGGTGTGGATTCGCCCTCGACAGAAGAGAAGGGGGACGACAGGACTGGAGCCAGACAGACGATCGAGCGGGAAAAGGAGTTCAACTTTCTTCCTGTGGATCTAAAGCGAACATGGCGAGAGGGCGCCATTGGACGTGAAAGAACGGAAGGTGCTCGAGACAAGACTTGGGCTTTGAGCGATCTTGTGCTGAGGAACTCGAGTCGTGTCGGGGGCGAAATCACCGTGGATGAGAGCACAGGAGAGGCCCAGATTCTGGGTGAATTGCAGTTCACGTTTGTGATGGTTCTAACCATGATGAACTTCTCTTGTTTACAGCAATGGAAGAGGTTACTGGAGCTCGTTTTGACTTCTCGACAGGCGATCGTTGAACGTGAATCGCTTGTGAGTGAAGTCATTCACATATTGTTGAAACAGCTCCAGAGATGCGACGATGTCGAAGGTGGGCTATTTGAGATGGATGGCGACGAGGGTGGACATTTCATACATGAGCTTCTCAAAAAGCTTCGCCGCTCGGTTGATGAGGTCGCACCGCAGGGAAGCAATTCAACGGTCAGGACCGAGCTTGGAAAACTGGAGAGTTGGGTTAAAGAGGAGTTCGACTGGGAGTTGAACCGTGAATCTGTTGTTCGACGAGGCATGCTCCAGTTGGAAGATGGCGAAGAGGTTGAGATGGAAATGGAGGATAACGATGCTGATGAAGAGACTGGCGAATATGCTCCAATGGTGGTTGATCTCGGGGAGCATCATACCCCAGTGGAAGAGGACGGTGATGAGGCCTCGGACCTTGGCGATGTACGATATTAATATCCATTTAGACAAATTGCACGATATTCCCAAGTACGATCATTGATATGACTCAAGTAGTTCTTTCCTATTCATGCACAAAATCTCAAATCGTATATACATTGACGAATGTACCAAAATTCGTCGAAATCATGATCTCTAGTCGCTAAACGGTAAAATGAACGGGGCCAACCTGGTTGGGGGACCTCACGGCAAAAAAGACCGTCTGTCTCAATCGTGAATCTACTGCTCTTCCTCAACGAGATACGCCCACTCGTGCTCCTCTTTGCCATACATGATGGCTTCGAGCCAGGACTTGATCTGAGCGGCGTAACCGGCAGGCTCGCCATCCTTGCCCAAAGTGCTGATGTCTTGGTCGTTGTTGCGGATCATGGCCACGGGAGTGATGAAGTACTATTGAAGATAAGTTAGTATTGTAGATCAAACAACTCTCACCAAAGCGATGGGGGATACAAAACTTACAGCAGTGCCTGAGACGAATGACTCCACAATACGGCCCTCTTGTGCGGCCTTCTCGATCTCACTGATCGTCAAGGTGCGCTCAACCACCTGCAGAGGAGCAAGCTTGCCAACGAAGTTCTCGGACAAACGTTCGCGGGCGAGCTCAAGAACACTACGACGTGTGACACCGGGCAAGATCAACTGGCTCTCAAGAGGAGCAGTCACCAGCTCGAGCCGGCCGGTGTCGGCGTTGTGCCAGATGATGAAGAAGTTGCTAGCGCCAGCCTCAGTGACCTGGCGGTCTTCGCCGAACAACCAGAGGATTTGATCGAAGCCCATGGCCTGAGCTTTGCCGTGGGACTGCAACGAGGGACCGTAGTTGGCACCCAGTTTGGCCCAACCGAAACCACCGGGCCAGGCACGGATGGAGTCGGGACTAGAAGCGAAGAGCTTCAGACCCTTGGACACAGTCTCGCCTTCCTTCTTCATCTTGGTGAAGTCTGGCCAGGGGACAGCGATGATGAACAGCAGTGCCTCCTTGGGGACCTGAACACCCAGATGGGGTCCGTTGCCGATCACAGTTGGGCGAATGTACAAGAACGAGCCGGGACGGTCCTTGGGAAGCCAGCCTGTGCGCAGAATCGGGATGTTAGTCAAAATGCTCTCAATCCAACTTCAATACAGAGTATATCACGTACGTGGGCCGTCAATCTCCATCAGCTTCGCAACAAGCTTCTTCACCTCATCAGCCTTGAAGCCTGGCAGAGAGGAGCGCTGCGAGGAAGTGTTCAGGCGCTGGCCGTTGAGGTCTGGACGGAAAAGACGCAGCTTGCCGTCGTAGCCACGGTAAACCTTCATGCCCTCGAAGCACTCGGTGGCGTAGTGCAAACAGGATGCAGTCGGCGGAACGCTGAGGTTCTGGTAGGGCTTCACCTCGGGAGTCTCCCAGCCATTGTTCACTGTCCATCGCACGGTGACCATGTGGTCAGTGCAATAGGAGTGACTCAGTTCCTCGGGAGAACCAGGGAGAGGCACATCTCGAAGGTTGGTGGAGCGGGTGATGTTGAATTTGGATGCGTCAAGCTCCGCGACGTTGGTAGCAATGGAGCCCATCTTGTATCTGAACGTGACGATTGAAGTGGTGGAAGATTGAAAGAGGGTTTGATGATCTCTGATTGAGAAAGGAGAGAGATTTTTTTGAAGGGTGAGTCACTGGGATCTCAAAGGTGAAATTGAACAGACAATGAACGGTGTCTGGTGGAGACGATTCGGCTCCTCAAAACTTGGCAGGAGAACGAGAGCTTGACCAATGTGTAGTCTTTCGATGGTGCTGCTTGCCGATACGAGACAGTAGCAGTGCGTCAGCGTGAGCACAATTTGTCAAGAAATTGAATTGCGGAAGTGCGGATGAATTTATCGAAATCGGCTTGCCCCGGCGAAACTGGATCCAAACTTTATCAAAGCCGAGCCGAGCAGCCCCCCCCAAAAACTTTTTTATGTTTTGCCGCTCGGGCATGACAGTCGCGACGACATCCTTATCGGCATCTAGATCCTCGAACCCTCTTTCTCTATCTGCGGGCTCCGCCTGTCATTCTCTTTCCGTTTTCACCCCTCCCTTTACAGACATTTGATACTGCAGTGTATCCATGCACGTGCAGCATCGATCTCGGCGATAGGATCCTCTTATCGCATGATTCGCATCCCACGACGGTAAGAGCGTGGATATCTTGTTGGAGGGTTAGCGTTCCGAACTGCCACACTAAGGTGTGCACGACTACACGCCTTTCGAGCGACAGCGGTGGAGACGCCTCCACTCTCCACCTATGAGCCGACGGTAGCCGGCAGGGGTCAACAGATCGACTGACGCAGGCCGCAAGGAGATTAAATCAATTCATCTTTCGACTAAACCGAGCTCGATCGTGGCTCTCAGATTCCGACATCATAGAAACAGGGCGATAGGAACACAGTTGGGAATGAAGGTGGGCGTATGTGCAACCTGCACGGATGCGCCTTACAACCACGTCGAGTTCAGAGGTCGGGCTCTGCAGATTGCCATCGTTTTTGAGGCATCGAAGACTTGGTAGTTTCCTCTTCCTCACTTTCGACTTCTTTGACGACTTCGGGGTTTCGGCACAATCGGCCGTAAAGTCTCAGCTTTTTTCATGCCGGACTATAAATATGACCGTATCTCCTTGTTGTCGGTGGCGTTCAGTGTTTTTCGGTTTCTACGACATCATGCTGTGCTTTTCCCAGCCGAGGAGGCAGACTGCCTTGGAGTGACCTCAAGCGCAGAAAGGTGATTGCAGCCCTAGTGCTGCCATGAAAAAAACACCGAGGACAATACCAAAGCAGAGCTGACGAGACCGAAGTCACTGAAGGATGGATGGACTTCTAGGTCACATTGATTGAATGGGGGAAGCTGCTTTCAGGCCAGCCAACCCGAGATTGATGCACAGTTCAGATTGATTGATTGTATAGCAGGGAATCACGGGAGACCGTGTCTGGAATCTATCAGTTGAGTCAAGTTCGATATGGGCACTCCAGTGCGTCGACAGATCGTCTGGCTCCCTCTCGACACTGAACACTCAAGCCATCAAGTTTGGGCTTCGAAAATCCTGAATACTGGAATCAAACGTCGGCGCAATGCCTTAGAGTTCGCAGCCGACGCGATAATTTCTAGGTTTGTTTACCACAATTCACCTCTTTCACCATATAGTTGGAGCTGGTATCGAGTCCAGAATCAGTCATTCTAGAATGTCTTCCGCCATGAAGGCGCAATTCGGTCGAGCTGTAACATCGGTCGAGCAACATGCCGAATCTTTTCAGATCATGAACGGTTCCTCTTCCGACGTCAGTTGAGCCCGAACGAGCCCTGCCTCGAGGGAAGTCTAGTACATTGTGACTTGGAAGTCCATCATCTTTCATCTCAGACTAGGTCATTTTATTTACTAGCGGGCCCAGTCTAGACGAGGCCGGACAATCCAATGTGCTGAAGAGGGCTTTGGAGGGTTTGTTTTGAGTACAGGTACTCGCTGGGTCATCGCGAGTCTTTGTGCAAAGCTCTTCAGCCCTTTTCGCCTGTGTGTCTGGAACAACTTGGTCTCTTACAGCGGTCGTGAACATGGCTTGAATTCTCTGAGTTCGCCAATGTGTCTAGCATGAGAAAATGACACCTTGGTGTTATGCTTCGCATTGTTGCCCGAGATTTGACGGATGTAAATAAGCCACTCGAGCGAAGCTTCTCAACCTCACCACAATAGACCCAGATCCCTTATGAGAGCTTGAAGACCTCCAAGCCTGTGGTATGAAATGCTTCCAGTTCAGCCAGGCCATTTCGACTTGCCCAAGGTGCTTGATTCTGGTGGGCTCAACATTATGTGATGGAGGCACTTGATCGGTAGGTTGATGCTTCAGGAGCGCAACCACAGTCAAATACCGCAGATCTCAGAAGACAGCTGCTCGGACTAGTGTGAATTTGGATTCATAGTCCAAGAAAAGTTGCTGCATAGTGCATGACTACATACCACCGAGCTGGGGCCGCATCCTAACGTGTGGTACCTGCTGGAGGTCCTTGCCGCACAACTTCCAACCTGGTGGAATGGTGGAAGCAGCATGAGCTGAGTCAGCATTCAACTTTATGCCCAGATAAGATAAGCACAACACCGAAGCGAAAACCCTCAAAATTCGACTTCTTTGGCAAATCGCACAGGCCGCTGCGGACGTGAACCCCCCACCACCACCACTACCATCACCTTCTCCTCCGCCCTTGCCGTCCTCCCTCGGCGCGAGTATCAACTAGAATTTACCATCACCCTCAATTCCGTGTTCCGGCTCGAAGTCTTTTAACGCCCACAATGTCCTACGACGACCGCGTGAATGCGCGCCCGAATCTGAACGATGAGTCTGATGTCGAGGAGGAGGCTCTGGTCAATGACTACCGTGAGCAGGTCAATTACGAGGATGGAATGAGCGACTTGGACCGCACAACATCCCTCGGTGGCTCGCAGACTCAGGACCTCCAGGCACAGTTGACTGCCGCTGCTACCCCGCTGGAATACCAGGCCACTCTTGAGACCAAGTTCGCCAGCTACGACAACTACTGCAGTCTTTTCCACTACATTCTGAACTCGGAAGGCCCTGTCGACCTTGAAGTTCCCTCAGTAGGTGATATCTCGCGCAGTTTCATTGTTCAAGTTCGAGCAAAACAATAAATGAAAACCTCAGGCTTGGCATTTCTGAAAAACCAGGCTGCAGCTTCAAAAATGACTCGAAAGCTAACCGCTGTATATTTGCTCACTCTAGTACTACTGGGCATGGGATGTTATAGATGAGTTCATCTACCAGTTCGAGTCCTTCTGCCGCTACCGCAACCGCGTCGCCCGTAGTGGTTCCTCCGAAGAGGAGGCTCAGCTGCTCCGTGAAAACCCCAACACCTGGGGCTGCTACTCCGTGCTGAACGTTCTCTACTCCCTCATTCAGCGCTCCCAGATCAATGAGCAGCTCGCTGCTATCAAGCGGGGCGAGGACCCCGTCACCGTCGCTGGAGAGTACGGCTCTCGTCCTCTGTACAAGATGCTGGGCTACTTCTCCATCATTGGCCTGCTTCGCGTGCACTGCCTGCTCGGTGACTTCAGCCTCGCCATCAAGACTCTCGACGATATTGAGATGAACAAGAAGGCCATGTTCGCCCGCGTGATGGCCGCCCACTTCACCACCTACTACTACGTCGGTTTCTCATACATGATGATGCGTCGTTATGCTGACGCCATCCGCATGTTCAGCCACATTCTGGTCTACGTCTCCCGGACGAAGAACTTCCAGAAGGGCGGCAACAGCTATGATGCTATCGCCAAGAAGAACGACCAGATGTACGCTTTAATCGCCATCTGCGTTGCTCTCCACCCCACTCGCCTGGACGACACCATCCACTCTGCCGTCCGCGAGAAGTACGGCGAGCAGTTCCACCGCATGCAGCAGGGTGGCCCCCAGGCTCTCCCTGTGTTTGAGGAGCTGTTCCGCTCTGCTTGCCCCAAGTTCATCAGCCCGACTCCTCCTGACTTCGACAACCCCGCGGTTAACGTTGACCCCGTTGACCACCACACCGCCATCTTCATGGATGAGGTCAAGAACACTCTGTTCAACCCCACTATCCGCTCCTACCTGAAGCTCTACACTACGATGGATCTGAAGAAGCTGGCTGGCTTCCTGGAGGTTGAGCCTGAGCAGCTCCGCTCGTGGCTCCTAGTCAACAAGCAGCGCAGCCGCCAAATCCGCTGGGTCGAGGGCGGTCTGCTCGAGGGCGAGGCCGTCATTTCCAACGATCTCGACTACGCCCTTGAGGACGATCTGATCCACGTCAGCGAGACCAAGGCCGGCCGCCGCCTGGTGGACTGGTACCTGCGCAACCTTGCCCGCGTCTACTAGAGATTGTCCTTCCCTCATTGAGGCAATCCGCCACTCATCCCAACCGGGTTGATTTCACAGCCCACGGCATGCCCTGCCGTTAGGCGGGATGAGTTAAAATATGGAGCGATCTGCTCCCCCTGGAGGAAAGAAATGGTACATGACACGAGATGAACTTTTCCTTCATAATCTTCGCATTGCTTCCACTTCCCCCTTTCTTCCCTATATTCCTCCTACTGTTTCTCCCTCCTCTGGTGCTGGTGTCTAACCGCCTTTTGTCTGGTTTCTCTTTTTTTTTTGGGTGCTCTTTTTTTTGCCCTGGTCATTGGTCCTCACTCTCAGAGGCCGGCGGGCCTGTTCCTGTGGACTCGAGATCAAGTCGGGTCATCGCAATATCTTAGGAGGGCGTACGATTGTCATTTCCCGCAGCCTGCGGCTCAGCTTCTTTTACACATGGGGATGTTGCACTCATGGCGAGTGTTTGTGGCGGTAGATGGAGAAAAAAGACTTGATGAAGCGCATAGATTAACAATCATATATTTCCCATGTAGACTCCCGAGGACCTGAACTCGCTCGTGATGTGATTTGAAAGCCGATGAAGCTCTAGTCAAAGTTTCCAGCTAGTAGTATGCGTCGTTATGGATCTAGACCTCCATCTGCCATCGGGCTGTAGTATTGCCGCGGCCGGCTCCTTGCCTTCGAAATCGCTTAATCAAGTTCTGATAATAGGCAGGTGTGTCTCCGCCAGTGAGCTACAATTTTTTTCCTTCAACTACAAGCCAATCTCTCCATGTTTGAAGTTTCAAAACAAAACACAGGAACCCCACCATCCAACAATGGAAATTCCACAAATCACCTCCAAACTCTCCACTCGACCTGTCCAATTCCCAGATTGCTGTCTCTCCATATCCACAACCCTACTCCATACCCTAGCAAGTCTGCTCCCCAGACAGCCCGGATTCACACTCTCCATAGGCAGCGGCTCAGGTCTCCTTGAAGCACTTGTCTCGCAGTCTGATCCTCAAATATCCATCGAGGGGGTCGAAGTGGCTTCGGATGTGAACCGGTACATTGCCGAGGAACATATGCATGTCGCAGGTGGTGCCTGGGATCTGTATGCTCGGGCGAAGCAGGCTAGTGCGTGGATGTTTGTCTATCCGCGGGAACCGAGATTGGTCTCGAGGTACATTGAGACCTATGGCAATGGGGATGAGAATGGGGATGGGAGGCCTGAAATGATTGTTTGGTTGGGGCCGAAGGTGGATTGGGTGGATTATGAGGTGTGTTTTCGGCAGTCAAGGTACTGTGAGTTATGGGTTTTGGGGGAGGAGGAAGGGTTGGCGCCTTATGAGAGTGCTGTTGTGGCCAGGCGTGTGTAGTTTGACATGATATTTCTAGCTGTGATATGTGGTCTCTTTGGGTGTTATACCTGCAATCTGCATTGTTGGACGAAATTTGTAGTATACTGTCTTGGCCACGACATTTCACTAGCAGTATCTTTGGAAGTAGGTCAAGTCTTCTTCGAGGCCGGCTACCATGCCGAGTGCAACCCATTCTATAGGTGAGGCGAATATGTATGTGCAGATGCTATAATAATACATGCAGGAGAGGGATATAAAGGTAGTGGAGTTCCAGGTTCAAATCACAAGCTTCGTACCGGATCAATCCATCACGTCGAAGCTGGTGCCGCACCCGCAGTTACTGGTAGCCCGGGGGTTGTCCACGATCTTGAATTGACTTCCAATCAATTCAGTCGTGTAATCGACCGTGCTTCCCGAAAGCAGCTCGAGCGAGGGTTCGTCCATAATGACCTTTGCTGTGCCAGCAGCCATCGGAGTATTTTCTGACGAATCCACCTCACCCTCGAAGATAGTGTCCTCCTCCGAATCGATCTTGTTCTCGGACTCCAGCGACATCAGGTATTGGAAGCCATGACAGCCACCGCTTGTGACGGTAATGCGAAGATGGTGGTAAGGGTTCTCTTTATTTGTCGCGGACGGTGAGACGGACGGGTCAGTGATCTCGCGAAGGCGCTGTTGAAAAGTATAGTCAGCGAATCGATGTTTGTCACAGCCGCATGTCTCTGTGTTAGAAGCAAAATGGAGAACAAAAGAACTGAGAACATATAACAAGCACATGTGGAAAACGACAAAACGTTGCTCATGCCTACAGCGAGGTCATTCGAAGACAAACTCTCGCGAAAAACAAAAACATACAACAGTCAGGATTCGCATGTGGTCACCCACCATACTACTAACTGACCGGCGTGTGGCTTAAGTACGGCTGAACGGACGGGAAGCCCTGTTCTCCACACCCTGTGGTCGTATGTGCTTAGGGAGTATGAGAACTGAACCAAACCGCTGTCAGAAGAATGGTCCCACCTTTCGACCGGGCCACCTGCAGCTTGAGTCCAAGTGATGACAAATGGCGCTGACGGTGTATCCGCCCTTTTCTGTCCTCTCTGCGCGGCTTCATATGCGACAGCCAAGGAAAGCGCAAACAAGTAAAGTCATGTACGTACCGTCACTGCCCGAGGCGAAATGTTGATCATGAGCGTTTCTCCATCGTCTCCAGTCCGGGGGTTTTGCGTCACCTTCGTAGCAAGCTGAACAGGTGATGTGGAGAACGCAGCTGCGGGAAATTGATGTTGTCCTCGGCGCGTCCGCTTTGATGTGGTCGATCGAGGTGCTGAGAACGCCGTGGGAGCTGTGGTGAATCGGCGGGTTGCGGCTTTGGTAACGAAGGAGGATGCGGAGATGCGCAGGGCTGGTCGAACGGACAAGAAAAGCTGTGATGGGGCTTGGGACAGTTGGCGCAGAGCGCAAGTGTGGATCGGAAATGACGGCGACAACATATCTAAGGCCTAGATAGTGTGTCACTCTGCCCCTAATTTCTCTTTGGAAAGGTAGTTGGCGTGTAACTACTCGACTGAGAGAGGTGATGACCGCTGAGTTGCAGTCAGAATCATGATGGCTCTCGTCAGTTGGCCGCGGGTTAGTCAGATAGTGGCGGCACCGGCCCGACATCACAGGTCGCTTTCGGGCGGAAGTCAGCGGCATTAACGATGACAGCGAGCAGCCCGCATAAGCGGGGAAGTGAGTGTGTCATGAGTACAGAACTAAAGATAGTTGTGAGCTTGGTATGTGTTCACTTTCGTGTTCGAATTAGATGTTCTAGGTAGCTAACTTTCGCTTCAGATAGAGTCTCGGAGTATTATTTGTTTCGACCTCAGCCTCGAGCAGGTTAAAGTTCATTCAACATGGGTTCTCGGCAACATCTCCGAGATATACAAACTGGACCCCCACTAGATTATCACGATGATATTAGAGCCAACTCCCGAGAGTATGCCGAAGCGCTCGACAAAGAAGACTCATTGCGTGGGTTTCGCAGTGAATTTATCATTCCGTCCAAGACGGACTTGAAGCGCAAGGTTTTGAGCGATGCACAAAGTATGTATATTGATATAGCCCACTGCTTGCAGTTCTTCAAGAATTAAGGCTCATGTCGTTTTGGCAGGCCTCGAGGACAATGCCGATGAAAGATGCATTTACTTGTGCGGTAACTCGCTCGGCGTGCAGCCGCGAAATACCCGGCAGTATATCGAGCGATATTTGCAAACATGGGCGAGAAAAGGTGTCTTTGGTCATTTTGTACCTCACAGCGACCAACTGCTACCTCCCTTTGTGGAAGTGGACTCTGCCGCGGCTAAGCTGATGGCACCCATCGTCGGTGCGTCTGAGAGTGAGGTTGCAGTGATGGGAACATTGACTGCCAATCTTCATCTCCTCATGGCCAGTTTTTATCAACCGACTACCGAGAAGTATAAGATTATTTTGGAAGGCAAAGCTTTCCCGAGCGACCATGTAGGAAATCCTGTGATCATGTACCTCTTACAAGGCACTATGCCCTCTCCTTAGCTGACGGCAGGTCACCACAGTATGCGATTGAGTCTCAGATCTTACACCACAAGCTCGACCCCAAGCAAGCCATGGTTCTGATCGAGCCTGAAAATCCGGACCGCCCAGTGCTCACCACGGACCAAATCATCAAGGTCATCGACGAGAATGCTTCCAGCACCGCCTTGATACTGTTGTCTGCCGTACAATTCTACACCGGCCAGTACTTTGACATTCAACGGATCACAACCCACGCTCATTCCAGGGGCATCTTGATTGGATGGGACTGTGCTCATGCTGCCGGCAATGTTGACCTGCGTCTTCACGAGTGGGATGTTGACTTTGCGGCATGGTGTACCTACAAATACCTGAACAGCGGACCGGGAGGGATGGCGGCAATTTTTGTACATGAACGACATGGCCAGGTAGACGAACAACAAAACTTCCGACCACGGCTTGCCGGCTGGTGGGGGAACGATCTTAAAACCCGATTCCAGATGAAAAATGGTAAGCTTGAGACAATCCTTGACCCATCGACGCTGATAATGACGGTGATACTAAGACTGTCGTCAGACTTCGTGCCTCAGCCTGGTGCTGCTGGATTCCAGCTTTCCAACCCATCGGTCTTGGATATCAACGCTGTAGTCGCTTCGCTCGAGATTTTCAAGCGTGCCGGCATGAAGTCGATCCGTGAGAAGTCATTACATTTGACCGGCTACTTGGAGCACCTCTTACTCACCTACCCGCTTGATTCATCTCCCGAGAGCAAGCCTTTCATCATGATCACACCTGCAAATCCCGCAGAGCGAGGTGCTCAGCTCAGCTTGCGGCTTCGACCCGGTCTGCTGGAAAAGGTTCTACCCTATCTAGAAGAACATGGCGTGGTGATTGACGAGAGGAAGCCTGACGTCATCCGAGTGGCTCCTGCTCCTCTCTACAATACGTATACTGATGTGTGGGAATTCTGTCAAGTCTTCTTTGCAGCTTGCCGAGAAGCCGTCCAGCCGTCAGCATGAATGTCACTCAAATGAGACAGAACTGGGGTGAAAGGGTAGAGCCTGATGCTCGAGTACGTCTTCTTGCATCACATGAGCTGTTGACAGGTCGTCAATTTTAGGTTCAAGGCGTCCTGAGTGCATGTCTACATCTGGTGTTCAATGTGGCCTGCATTGTGCAATAATAGTTGACATTTGGAGAATGTCAGGCTAGACTTGATAACCATAATGCCTTATCGGTAAAGGTGTTATTGCGAGCGGAAAGCTTGGCTGCATGTTAGACACACACCTAGGTATGATCTGATACATTCTATATTGATGTAGTCACTGGAGCGCGACCAGCTTCGGCAATGCTGATTAGACCATAGAGACGAAAATAATTACACCGTTACCAGAGCTCTGTGACTATGTAGTATCTACATAAGTATACCTATGTACTACTCTTGCTTGTAAGTTAACGTGCTTTTTCTTGTCAGGGTCGGAGTAGTCGGAGTTCTAGACGGTGGCGGTGAGGGTCTCGGTCCTGCCAGCCACTGATTTGATGGAGCCGTGAGGCGGATAATCGGCGGGCACGTTCTGAGTCGGAGTAAAGTCACTCTGCAACGGAGTAGATAGTCCGCTTTACATGAAGCAACCGGACTTAGTTATTTCCAATGCGATACGATACGCCCAGTGGCTAGAGGCGGGCTCAACCGCAGCCCAGACGATCGAGCGAGATCGTTCGGCATCTCGGCACAAAGTCACTGGATTTTCATGCTCCACAACACGGCGGAGATAAACCGGACTTTGCCAGGGCTGCGATGGATGCGATGATTTGACACCAATTAGGGACTGTACAGATGAAGATTAGTGACACGCGATGAGGGAAGGAAGACATGTGCGGGAGCGCTCATATCCCCCTACCATCCCACCTTTGACCATGTCTCTTACCAACGCGCTATCTCGATTCTCTTGTGTCGTTGGGTGAGCGACCTCGCCAAACAAATGCATGATGGGCACAGCACCTGCGAACGCGATCCCCACAGCCGCCGAAGCGGCGCAAGAAAAGGTTACAGGTGAAGGGACACAGAGTGACCGTGGCATCGAGAGAGATTATACAGTATTTTCGAGGAGCCAGCGCCGGTACATTGTGTTTATGGCCTCGTGGGCTGGATTCTTCTCTCCAGTCTCATCTCAGATCTATTTTCCCGCCTTAAACACCTTGGCAGAAGATCTTCATGTCTCAAATTCGTTGATCAATTTGACACTCACCAGTTACATGGTATGTGCACTTTATAGTCCTTTGTAACGACCAGATCTTTCAGGGCTAACACTCGATGGCAACAGATCTTTCAGGGCCTAGCGCCCATGTTCATCGGTGACTTTGCCGACAAAGCTGGCAGACGACCAGCGTATATCGTGTGCTTTACAATCTATATCGCTGCAAATGTGGGGCTCGCCCTGCAGAATAACTATGCGGCTCTTTTTGTTCTGCGATGCCTACAAAGTGCTGGGAGTAGTACCACCATCGCCCTGTCATCGGGGGTGGTCTCGGACGTGGCGACTGCCGCAGAACGAGGCTCATATATGGGCTTTGTGACGGCTGGCTCTTTACTTGGTCCCTCCGTTGGCCCGGTTGTTGGAGGATTGCTTGCTCAGTATCTTGGCTGGCGAGCTATCTTTTGGTTTCTGGTCATCTTTGCTGGGGCTTTCATGGTCCCATTCCTCATCACCTTTCCGGAAACTGCGCGGGATATTGTTGGTGATGGCTCAATACCGCCTCAAACGTGGAATATGTCCTTAGTTAGCTATCTCAAGGCCCGAAAAGCGAGCGAAGAAGGCATTGAGGCACCTGCCAATCCTACTCGACCCAAGCTTCGATTTCCAAATCCCTTGCAAACTCTGGCAATCGTCTTCCAGAAAGATACGAGTATTGTTCTCTTTTGCAACGCCATACTTTTTGCTGGGTTCTACGACGTCAGTGCCACCATTCCATCGATATACAACGAAATCTACGGCTTGAATGACCTTCAAATCGGATTATGTTATATCCCTTTTGGGCTCGGATCATGCATTGCATCAATTCTCAACGGCAAATTCCTAGACTTCAACTACCGTCGCATCGCAAAGGCAACAGGGTTCCCCCTCGTCAAGAACCGGCACACAGACCTCAGGAACTTTCCCATCGAGAAGGCTCGCCTGCAGATTGCTTTTCCGATGCTTGCGCTAGGTAGTCTTTCTATCTTGGCGTTTGGGTGGTGCCTGAATTTCCGAGTCCATTTGGCTGCACCAACAACCATTCTTTTTCTGATGGGGCTCACATTGACTGGAGCCTTCAATACTATCAGTACTATTCTGGTCGACTTTTATCCGAAACAGGCGGCGAAAGCTACAGCAGCCAACAACCTCTTTCGCTGCCTCATTGGAGCTGGAGCCACGGCCTTGATTGATCCAATGCTGGCTGCAATGGGCCGCGGATGGTGCTTCACATTCATAGCTCTGGTGATGCTCGCAACCTCCCCGCTGCTGGTTCTCATCATCCACAAGGGGCCACAGTGGCGAGAAGAACGCCGTGTGCGAGAAGAAGTCAAAAAAACACGAGAAAGAGGCGAGAACATATAACGGGGAATTGAGAGTCCTCGACTCGCGAGTATGAGGAGGCTTCCCTCTCCTGATTATTATCTTCTGTCTCCATCCTTGGACCTGTCACGTTGATATGATCTTGATTTAATTTTTGAGCGCATCTTCTTCTAGACTAAGACCGCTGTACTCTAATATTTGAAGATTTCAAGAAGCTCGCAGAGAATTTGTAACCGGCCAATTCAGCTTTATTTGATACTTCAATTATTTTGTCGGACTAGTGTTCATGACGCTCTGGACAAACCCACTCAAGATCCTTGGAATCATCCTTTCAGTGCAAAGAATGCTCGCTCCAAGGGCTGTCTCTCTGATTCCCAGGCAAGCCAGTCTGATCTCGTGGTTCTGCTCGAAGGGTTAGCTTTCAAAATCCTGCCCTGCGTGATTCAGGGTTGGACACATACGGCAGAAGTCCCATCGCGTTGACTTTCCAGATACCCAATGCTAGCAATAATAATTGCATCAAAATATAAACGAGCTTCACAGCCACCAGGCGCCCGCGCGTTGAAGGTGTCTCGTATCTGGCGAAAGCCTCATTGGTGCTGATCAAGCCTTGGATAGGGCCCTTGAACAGCATGAAGACCATCATGATACTGAAAATCTGGAGACTGTTGCCGGACATGTACATCATGATAGCGTTCATGGGAAGTTGTTTGGATGGAGCGATGGCAATCTCCCAAGCTTTCTTCATCTTCAGGGCGTCGGTGTCCTCAGCTTTCTTCGCGATCGGTTGCTGTTGCTGGCGCTGGTACCTGTCAGCTTCCTATCACATCTGATGACCTGCAAATCCAATTGCCAATCCTGTGATCGCTCACCTGTTTGCCTCCCCGACCGCTGGAGAAACCTGGTGGATCCGGAATACTAGAGGCGGCTTTGGTGGGACGCGGCAATGTCGAGTTCATCGCAACCACCCATTCTGGCGGCGGCGGTGGAGGGAGAGGTGAAGACATGACAGCCAGTTGGGATTATCGCAGATGCTGTCCTTATCAAGTTCTAGTCCCAATGAAGCGCGAGTTGGCTGAGTGTAGTAAAGGAGGGGGTTTGCAAGTGTGGGAAAGATGACGGGACCAGGAGGTTTCCTCCGCAGCTGTTCCACTTCCACTCCGCCTTGCGCCTGAGCTGGACTCTCCTTTCTCTCCGCGCCTGTGTTCAGCGTCCTTCTCGTCCTGTCCACGCCGCCTGTCCATTGCTCGAAGATCTTTGAGTAGTATGTCCAGTCGATGACTTTGACACCTTGCAAACCTGTCCAACGGGCCTGAATGGTGGTTCAGTGAACATCCTCCTATTCTCGATCTCCCGACCACTCCGCCCACCTCCCCTCCTCCTTTCTTCTCCAATATCGCGAATCTTACGGAGACCCCAGTGCGACGGCCTCTACGCCTTGCGTTCGATCTCACATACCTTCCTTCTGTCAGATCAAAACTATTGGAGTGGAATTACATGGTATAGAAGTGCACGCTCCGACTTTTGCATTCCTTCTCAAGAAAAGGAAACCTTTAACATAAATATTTGATTTGGCAACAAATATACATCATGAGCTCTGCAGGTGACGCGAAGCTCTTTGCGAGGGTATGTACCAAACAAGCTCTCCTAGTTCATATTTGGCTAGATGTCTCGGCGAGCGCACTGTGGCTTTGGCGCCTTCCCCGCATCGACTTATCAAAGCATGCGCCGGTCGTGTGAGATGCGACAAGGCGTCGCCGAGAGATTCAGTGTGTACCCTGGCCTTCTGCGCTCTGGTCGCAGTCCAGACTTTGCTCCTTTCATATACCCAAATTTGCAATCACAATGTTTGTCGGCTTTCCACATCACATATTACTTAGCTCACGCGATGTGCAAACCTCACAGGGCAAGGTCGCCGAGCTGCGACAAGAGCTCAACAGCGGCGGCAAGAAGGACAAGAACTACTCGGCCAAGAAAATCGCCTTGAAGAAGATTGTTGCCAACATGACCATGAGCAACAATGACATGGTTGCGCTCTTTACCGACGTGATCGAATGCATGACTCTGCCTAGTTTGGAAATCAAGAAGATGTACGTTTTGGATCAGACACACATGGTCCCTGGAGGGAACAAAGCTTTGAGGTGGACTAGGCTCATTGATATTGTGTCTTAGGTGCTTCCTCTTCTTGGTCAATTATTCGAGGCTGAAACCTGAGGTGGCGATGAAGGCCCTGCCGATTCTGGTTGATGTGCGTGTTGGACGCGATATACTCTATGATGAAAGAAGGGGATGATAATCTAACATGCCCACGCAGGATATGGATGATACAAACCCACTGGTGCGCGCTCTCGCTCTCAGGACAATCTCATACGTCCACGTGCGCGAATTTGTGGAAGCGACTTTCCAACCGTTGAAGCGACTCATGCAAGATAACGACCCTTATGTTCGCAAAACGGCTGCTTTCTGCGTCGCCAAGCTGTATGAGCACGACAAGAAGACCGTAGAGAATTCTGATCTGATCGACCGACTAAATCGCATGTTGAAAGATGAGAATCCAACAGTCGTGTCTAGCGTTCTGGCTGCTCTATGCGATATCTGGGGTCGCAGTGAATCGATCTCACTCACCATCGACTATGTCAGCGCCTCAAAACTGGTTTCAATATTGCCTGATTGCTCAGAGTATGTACAAACTCACTGGACACCTCCAGGCGATATGCTAAAATCTTGTGAATAGGTGGGGTCAAAGTTATATTCTCGAGGCACTGATGTCCTATGTCCCACAAGACACTGCTGAGGCCCTTTTGCTGGCCGAGCGAGTTGCGCCTCGGCTGTCCCATCAAAACTCTGCTGTCGTGCTCACTGCCTGTCGAGTCATTCTCTATCTCATGAACTATATCGCCGACGAGAAACACATCTCCTCTCTTTGTCGCAAGCTATCGCCGCCCCTGGTCACGCTACTTTCAAAGCCCCCTGAGATTCAGTATCTCGCTCTACGGAATGCCATTCTTATCCTACAGAAACGACCTGAGGTCCTTCGCAATGACATCAGAGTCTTCTTCTGCAATTACAATGACCCAATCTACGTGAAGGTGACAAAGCTTGAACTGATGTTCATGCTGACAACGAAAGAGAATATCTCTATTGTACTTGCAGAGCTCCGCGAGTGAGTAGAGGCTTCCTCGACCCCTGCATTGTCCTACAATCTTCTAACCAGTCCGCCACTAGGTATGCAACTGAGATTGATGTGCACTTTGTGCGCAAAGCAGTACGTGCCATCGGCAAATTGGCTATCAAGATCGAATCAGCTGCCAAGCAGTGCATTGATACTCTCCTCGAATTGGTCGATGCAAAGATCCCATACATTGTTCAGGAAGCGACAGTTGTCATTCGCAACATATTCCGCAAATACCCCAATCAGTATGAGAGTATCATCAGCAACGTGATCCGCAACATTGATGATCTTGATGAGCCTGAGGCCAAGGCGGCTATCATTTGGATCATTGGCCAGTACGCTGATCGTATTGAAAACTCCGACGCCCTGTTGCAGGACTACCTGGCAACATTCCACGATGAGCCCATCGAGGTACAACTCGCTCTACTAACTGCCACGGTCAAGTTGTTCATTCAGCGGCCAACCAAGGGGCAGCAACTTGTACCCCAGGTGCTCAAATGGTGCACAGAGGAGACCGATGACCCGGACCTCCGTGATCGGGGTTACATGTACTGGCGCCTGTTGTCCACAGACCCGGCCACCGCTAAGCAAGTTGTGATGGGTCAGAAACCTCCCATCACAGCAGAGAGCGAGAAGTTGGATCCCCGTACATTGGAGGAGCTCTGTCTCAACGTGGGTACACTAGCAACCGTGTATCTCAAGCCCATTCATCAGGTCTTCCGTGCCGCACGTCCTCGTCGGTTACAGCCCAGCCCAGCCCTTCAGAGCCCACCGCAGGAAGACGGCACGGCGGGTCTGCTCGAGTACAATCCTCCGGCTGCCAACCCAGGATCTAGCTCGACTAGCAACAGCGGCCTCGCGACAATCACAACGACAGGGAATCCCACCAGCCCGGTCTACCCTCCACCTCGTCCCGCATATGCCGTCGAACCCAACGCGGGCGGAAGTGCTGCCGGTGCCAATGCCATCAATGCGGCCGATCAATACTTTCAAGGCATCGGCTCTCAGCAGATGGCCGCTATGGACCTGGGAGGGCGTGAGGATGGTGGTGTAGGTGGTGGCGGAGCTCCCCAGTCACAGTATGTCGTGACACAAAATCAGCAGCAAGCATATCAACCACAGTATGCGGGTGGTGCCCCTACGGGCGAGCTGCTACTGTTGTAGTTGTTATCGCGGCTGTTGAATATGTAATTGTAAATATCCGAGTCCCAACAGAATTTATTTGAAACTGTGCTTTTATTTGCCAGTGTACGTACGTAACAGGTACTCGTTATTTTTAAGGGCGACAAAAGCTGCCCAGAATAAGCGTCATTGGAAGATCTCTGGCTAGGTATTCTTGATCCTATGTATGTCGCTTCTTCCTTGCAAATAGGATTAAAAGAACTTGGAAGGGTGTGAAGGTTGACGAATGGGTGATGTTCTTCTCCGCGGGAAGAAAGCGAGCGGCCTGGATGAGATGGGGCGAACAGCGAATGTGCGGGAGCAAAAAGAAATGGGACAAGCCAGGCTCGAACTGGCGACTTTACGATAACAGAGACAGAAGTTGTTCTTCAGTCGTACACTCTCCCAGCTGAGTTATTATCCCGTTTGATGAATAGAGATCTACTATTTGTTATCATGACCCAGATTGCAAGCAGGAAATGGAGCTGCTAGGTATATAAAACTTGAACGCAACTCCATTGATTAAAAAATAAATATTTGAAGGAGTTTTGTCTTTTTCAGATCGAGGATGTCATGTGCCATCGATAGCCCGTGCCATTGATGACTAGACTAGTAGACACTAGACACTAGATAGTAGACTGACATTGTGATAAGCGGATGTGCAACAGAGAGATTGACACGTGATCGCGTTATCGGGCGATATGCGCAACAGGCGGCGCTGGCCACTCAAAGAGGAAGGCCCGAGCAACTTTCTCCATGTCAACATCTTCGTCTTCACAACTTCGTGGCTAGCCTGTTGAAAGCATCACAAAATGGGTGGCGATCTAAACTTGAAGAAGTACGTGACCATGTCTTCCCATGGCACCCTTTTCACTATTCCTGCTACAGTCTTCAGGCGAAGCTATGCGATGCAGTACTAACTAATGTCGCAGATCATGGCACCCGTCGTTACTTCGCAACCAGGAGCGCGTATGGCAGCAGGAGAAGCGCGCTCTCGAGGAGCGTAAAAAGGTCGAGCAGCTTCGGCGTGAGCGAGAAGAGGAACGTCAGATCCAGGAACTCCAGCGTCTACAGGAAGCTTCAGGCAAATCTGCGCCGCAATCTCGAGTCGATTGGATGTACCAAGCGCCCTCGAGTTCCACGGGCCACTACTCCGAGGAAATGGAAGGCTATCTGCTGGGCAAGCGAAGAATTGACGGGATACTCTTGAAGAACGATACGGACAACCAGAAGCTCGAGAAGGGTGCAGACGTGGTCGGGGCTAACGCGGCGGCTGGTCCGTCGGTTGGCTCTGCGCGAGACACAATGACAAAGGTCCTCAACGATCCACTTCTTGAAGTCAAGAAGAGAGAACAGGCGGCATACGAGGCTGCTGTCATGGAGGCTGCCAGACGAAAGGAGAGAGAGGCCCGTCGCAAGGGCGGAAGTGGACGGGACAGGGATCGGGATCATCGCCACGGGGATCACGATTCGAGGCATCGACGATACAGCGATGATAAAGGCGATATTCGTCGACACAGACACCATCGCAGCGACCGCCGAAATCGCTCAAGATCACCTAGATCGCCTGAGCGATCGCACCGCAGACATCGAAGTGAGCGTGACCGCGACCACGACCGCGACCGACGCAGGGACGACAGGCGACGTGATGATGACAGAGATCGTCGCGACGGCCGATCTCGAGAGGACCGTGACCGTGACGAGTATTCCCCCCGCAGAGAGAGAAGGGACTCCTATTCAACACGTGCGGGAGATCGTGACTCAGGGTCGAAGCGTGACTACGATCGGGCGCCCGAGAGGTCCCGAGTTGATTCGCCTCCGCGTCGACGGTCACCTTCTCCGCCTCGAAATTCCAGACGCGAAGACCATGGGAACGACGACCGTCGAGAGCCTGTCCGTCAAGGTTACAACAGCCGTCCCGACTTCTCCAGGCGTGGTCGTGGCCCCTTATCAGGTCAGAATGGATCTAGCGGGCCCGATCCCAGGACACAAGAAGCAGAGCGCCTTCGTAAGCTCGCCGAGATGCAGTCGAATGCGAATGACCTGGAAAGTGAACGACGCCAACGCCTCGCGGATATCTCTGCAAAAGAAGAACAAGAACGAGAGGCAGATGATAAGCAGCGCTCGGATCGTGGTCGATTCATCTCCAAAGTCCACCAGCGGGCCCAAGAAGACAGCCTTGATGAGCGTATTCGACGCAGTCGTGGTGGACTTGCCAGGATGGATGAGGATTAAGGCTTTTTGAAATTCAATGTCCTGAGCCTTTGCAGTTGATCTATGCTTGAATATGCGTTGATCTGTTGCCCTCTACTCGGGCTAGATGATAAGCTTCTCTTCGATCAACGACGTTTCCGAATGATCTAGACCCAGCATAAGGCATGGGCCTGTCCACTCTCAGACATAGTACCACGCGTGCTGTTCGTGATGCTCACACCTTGCTCTACATAGTCATTGTACTGGCTATGGTTCTGGATACCGATGCCCGTGGTAGGCAGTACGTGCCTGGCTCGGTCATGACTATACCGTCAACACATCATGTCGCCCATGCCTAGACGCTACACTTCGTTTCGAGACTATCGATTCGCAGGGTAGTACCTTGATCAATTCGAATGTAGTAACGACTTGGCTATCAGTTTTAAGCAAAGGTTCTCCCCTATCATCGCCCAGTGCCGTTTACAAAAGTATTAGGTATTACTGGACAAAAGTAGTAACCTTATAAGTGGCAAGTGAGGAGCGGGCACCGATAATCATGAACACGCTCTACATAGGTGAAAACAATCACTAAGTCGTCTTGAACCATGCACGACAGACTCCAAAATGAAATTTCCTCCTTGTCACAAGGTCCAGTGCGTGTATGACACCGTCCACCAGTACTACATCTTTCTATCTTTTTAAACCCGATGTTTACAATAAAACTGGACGGTGATAAAATGTACGTATCCGTCGAGAAAGGGTGGCCACGCCCGAAAATGTTACTCCAGATTCAGTCACAATATAATTTATGATGTAAAAATTGGATTTCCTATTTCATCGAATGGGATAATAACTCAGCTGGGAGAGTGTACGACTGAAGAACAACTTCTGTCTCTGTTATCGTAAAGTCGCCAGTTCGAGCCTGGCTTGTCCCATTTCATTTTTGTTTTTGATTTCCTTCCAGAGCCCGGCCGCGGCTCGGGTTTCCCTGCGTATTGCAACATTTCAATAGGCCGTGGAGTACTACATCTTTTTGATGCGTCTAGCAGATGGTCTCTACTGCGTTCAATTTTGACACCGCAGGTACTGATTGGCGCACTGGATTGGTTTTCGGCTTCTTCGCGTATAGTTTGAGCCTGTCGAATGCAGAATCGTGATCTTCCATTTGGGTGATCTTAGACGGAATACATTCAAGAAATTCAGGGTTCCAGTCATCCGTACAGTTTGAATCAATGCAAAGCCTAGTCCTACACGTTCAACCGCATATCGATGGAATCCACACGGTCATGTTCCCATCATCTTGGGCATGCGGACATCAGATTGCGCATGATTCACCCAAATTTGGACAATCAAGACCGAAACTGAATACCAAGCTCTTCTAATTTGCAGGTCTTTAACTTTGGGGCCTCGCACACCGGGGCTATTTCTGCGTGACGCATCCGGCAGTCCCATATAGTCGACATGTATTCACTCGGCACTGGGCGGTATCGATGGGCATCTCTATCACCTCATCGTCCCGCGACATCCATTGACCTACAACCTTGTACTTCGCGGCCGATGTTCCGGTGACGGCCAGGGGTCCCTGAAACACCTTAGCAGGCCGAGTGTTTTGAGGGCAGATGCAATAGAATCAGGGGGTATCTTTAAAGACGAACAAACTCTACACAAGCATTATGATATCATACATATAGAGGGAAAATCTTGAATGCAAATCATACCACCATGGTCGTCAAGTGCTCGAGATCTCTCGTGCTGTGATGGTGTCATGATTTGAACCCTGCTGACTGCTGCAGATCGGACAGCCCACAGTATATTCACATTTGCTTCCTGACGCGAGGAAGGTTGACCTCTATTCCAGTTGAGGTGTTTGAAGGCGGATAACGTTACAGAATAGCTGACGTACGTCCCCTCTCCATAGACGCACGTATGCAGAGAATGTATGGGAAAATGTTCTCCAGTGCGCTTCTTCCATAGCTCAAGTACACACTCTTCGAGTTGATTTGCACTAAGATACAGCCTCTTATATTGGGGTTAAATGCATACATCGAAAATAGATACACAGGTGGGACAACACAGACAGGGAGAATTATGGATAGGTGGAAGGCATTGCTCCTATGTCTAGGACTCACTGCACACGAACCGGGGAAGCGTAGAGAAAAGACTGAGAATAAAAAACAGACGGTGCACGCTTGCTCATTTTCCAACCAGAGACAAAATGTCGTCCGGCTATTTCATGACCTCGTAAGCAGGAATCTCGTGGACGTAGAATGGACAGAAGGTGAATGGAGATATCAGGCAGAAAGATTGGTTGCAGGAACAAGCCGAGAGCGGGTAGGATCTGATGGCCAAAATCTGTGCGAGCAGCCCGATTATGTGTCATGCATAAATGAATCAACCCATACTCAAGTTCGCAGTTGCTCAGGCAATGTCGTTGATTCCGGGGCCATGCGGACCTGAAGCTCAACTTATTTTGCAGACTCCCAGCTGACCCAGCTGCGAGGCATCACTCGCCAGACCTTGCACTCGCCACTGCGAAGGTCATTGAGCTTGAAGCTCTCCATCTTCACCTTCTTACTTTCACGTCCTTGCTCCCACGCTCGAATCTTCTTTTTGGTACCATCCCAGTCAACCACGATTCCGACGTGGTCAGGTTTGCCAACCTCGGCACTATACTTCTGATGCATCGTGCCACGGTGGCCCTGGAAACGAGCATTGCGGAAACTGACAATGTCACCGGCGCGAATCTCATCGTTCTGTGTGACAGATGCGTTGGCCAGATTTGAATAGAC
Source organism: Penicillium diatomitis (assembly GCF_028827545.1). Lineage (NCBI taxonomy): Eukaryota > Fungi > Ascomycota > Eurotiomycetes > Eurotiales > Aspergillaceae > Penicillium > Penicillium diatomitis. The sequence continues at coordinate 1,526,380 of NW_026623177.1, read as the reverse complement.
CAAAGCTCCGTAGGCGCGGGTCCCAACCGGGAGAAGGGCTCCAGACAAGGGCTTCAAGAGATGCTGAATCAATCCAAACGGAGTTCCATCACCGACAGTCGAGTTTTGAATAGAGTTGACAGCCTCGGAGATGCGGGTTCCAATCTGGAAATGGGCCTGTTCTAGTTGGTCCTGACGAGGCTGATGAGGAGGCGGTTCCTGGCGCTGCTCCAAGTGCGCATCCGAAGGGTTCTTGCCATCGTACTGGACCGTCACCACAGTCTGCGAGTAGTCCATAAAGAGCACGTAAACATCTTTCGAGATAGTGGTTGAGCCACCGTTGTTTGGAACTGAGGACTCTTCAATCTCGTAGAGGACGTCCTTGCGGTTCTGGAAAATCGGGGGAATCGTGTTGGGCTGGCTCCACCACAAGGAGCCTTCCCCCAGGTCTACATCGGTAGCGATGAAGCTCTGATCAATCGAGGGACGGGAGATGTCCATAGAACGTCGCTGGTTACGCATCAGATCCATGGATGCTCGTCCACTTCGGGCAATGGACGGCGAAGGCATGGAAGGGGCTTGTGACTGCGGGGGGAGGGGGCGGTGCGAGAGATGGTCGTTTCTCAAGAAGCGACGTAGGACGTTCATGCACTGGACTCGTCATTGGGGACGCATCGTACGCATTGCCGTAACCCCCAGTTGCAGCCTGGAAAGTGGAGACGGGCGGAGCTTCAGGACGTCCGCTTGGGGGCGGAGGCGCATTTGATAGTCCATGTCGAGGAGCTGCGTAGTTGAATGGATCGTATTCCTCATCCTCGGACATTGCACTTGTACCCAGGGGAGCATCTCGAGAAGGCGGAAGAGGAGGTGGCCCACGAGGCGTGTCTATAGAGGCACGGCCAGTGCGGGGTGGTTGACTCGGTGGAGGAGGGGGAACACCGCGGGGGGCAGCAGTAGGAGGAAGCGGCGGCGGCAGGCGAGCGTCAGTGGGGCTTCGGGCCGAGTAAAGAGACTGGTCATCTGTGATGGTTCCTTCATCGATACTCGAGTCTCGCTCACGGGCCTTCAGTGCGTCCTTGTGCTTAGCCCCCGACGCTATATCAGTGTCGTAATCTCCATCGTACTCCGTCACTTCTCCTTCGATGTCATCACCGGCTTGCCTTGGAGCACTTGTATGGCTGTCAACGGTTGAAGGTCGACGCGGTGGGCCAGGTGGTGGGGGAGGAGGTGCACGGTTTTGTGCTGGAGGCAATGGTGGATTTGTTGGGACGGGAGGTGGTGCACGGCTTGCTCTCTTATCAGCTACCGAGGTCGCAGTCGATGGAGGGGATGAATCATATGTCGAGGGACGACGAGCATCCAGTCGGTCGGGGAGTGCTGGAGCCGGCACCTCAGTCATCTTGGCTGGCTCATTTATAGACAATCTCCCGGCATGCACCGAAAGCTCATCATCGGACTCATCACCAGTTGATGGTCTGGGAGGAGGCATTACAGGACGGCCTGGATTCCCGTCAAGGTCAGATTGTGCAAAACTATAAAGGAATAAGAAGAAATGTACGAACCTGTTGGGGCAGAAGGCGGCGACCCTGGTGCTTCGGATGGCACTGGAGGTGGTGGCACCGGACGTGATCCGGGGACCGGAGGCGCTGGAGCAGCAGAGCGCTCTTTTGAAACCTTGATTAGCAGACTAGGAGCTTTAAAGGGGAGGGGGGATTGAGTGAACGTACCACTACCACTAGGCTGGACAGGAAGAGGCTGATCGACCGATCGACGCTTGGTGACGGGTTTGTGAACCACGTCCTCAACATCTGGCACTTCCCGTGAAGCATGCTGCTCCGTAATCGGAGCCGCTGGGCGCTCCTCATCCTCCTGCAGCTCTTCCTCCTTTTCCACATTGGTAGAAGCCATTGGCGCAGTGTTCATACCTGGCAGAGGTACAGGAGGAGCGTGGAGTGGAGAGGTCGGCTCTGGTTCTGCGAGCCGTTTCTCGGAGTCTCCGGGCGTCTTGGGTTTGCGACTCGCTGGAGGAGGTCCCATACCGGGAAGACCGCCTGGAGGGCCGAAAAGTCCCATCATGCCCATGCCGCCGCTCATCTTGGCCATTCGTGCGCGCAGCTCCATCCTGCGTCTGGTCTCCGGATCGAGTTCCTCCTCCTCGTCCTCTTCTTCTGCTTCTGGTTCTACCGCATCCTCCTCGACATCTGCTTCCTCGCCTTGTTTCTCAACCGCATGTGTGGACTCCTTGCGAAGTCTCTCTTCATCTTCCTCCTTGCTTGCAGAAGTCTCGCCGGCATCCTCAGATGCAGAATAATCGGCGTCATTCGACTCACTTGCGACTTCTTCGGATGGCGAGAAAGGAGCTGGCTGGGGCGGAGGTGCTCGAGCCCGGACCGTCTCAACGCTGGGATCCCGAGCAGTGCCGGCAGTGTCGGTAGGCGAGGTTGCAAGAGCTGGCTCAGCATCGACGGGCTCCGACTGTTGCTCCACGGGCCTCTTGGCAACAGCCTTGGCCTTTTCTTTCCTTTGCGCCGCTTCTGCGTGACGCTGAGACTGCTCTAACTGCTGTTTCTGCAACAAGGCAATCCGCTCCTTCAGACTGGTGGGCTTCGGCTGATCCTCCGATCCTTCTTCGGATGTTGGCAAGGGCGCTGGGGCAGGTGGAGGCGGACGATTTTCCGAGACAGGTGGCTCACGCGCCAGCTGCTCTTTCACATCGGGATCTTCTTCCCTTCGGTACACTTTCGGCGCGGGCTCCCTCGGCGGGGCGACAAATGAATCTTTGCTTGGTGGCGGGGCCACGAATTGTTTCTTGATGAAGGAGGTCGACTGCTGGGAACCACCAGGCTTGAACGGCGCAACGGGTGCAGCAGCGGACTGATTAAAGGCGGCAATTCGATCCCTGAATGATGATCCAGAGGGCTTCTCCGCGACAGCGGGTGGTGGAGGCTTGCTGGATTTAGCTACCGGAGGTGGAGGAGCTGCGGCCGCTGTGGTGGAGGCTGCGGGAGCTGCAGCAGACCTAGCAGGCTGTGGCAGAGACTGATGTGACACATAGGATTCGGCCGCGGGACTTGACACTCCCTGGGGAGACTGAGGAGGTTCCGCTTCAATCTGCTTGGAAGCTGGCGGCTCGACCTCCGCCGGGGCGGACTCAGCAACCTCAGGCTCGGTCTGCGACCGACTTTCGGTCGTTGCGACTGGAGGTTCAACAGGCGCCGATTCCGCATCTTTCTTCGGGCGACTTGGTCGTGTCGGTCGTGGGGGCGCAGGCGGATCATATTTCTCCACGAAATTCTTGGGAAAAATACCCTCGTGCTTGGTCGCCGCACCGTCTGTATACTCGCCGTAATACCATTCGTCATCCTCCACCGCCGTGACGGTTATGATTTGGCCAATGGGAAAGCTAAGGTCTTCATCGTGGCCTGAAGCATATTCGAAGACCGCTCTGACCGTGAAAGGCGGATTGGACATTTGGCCAGAAGGTACCCAAGGTCGCCGGGGGGAGGGTGGGGATGGGGTTAAAGACCACCAGAACGCTCAACCACAAGAGATGAGGGGGGATAGGCTGGTGGCGATGGAGCTAGACAGATTGAAGAAGTGAGCGCAAATCACTTGGCGAGTGGTCAATGAGTGAGCTTGGGGGGTTTCTTGGATTCTGACTGTCCTCTCAATTGTTGCCCGAGGTACGGGGTGTTGACCCGAATGACGAAAGTGTTCCTCGGGGGTGGGTAGAGGGGAGATTGGTGCCTAAGAGCGATGAGGGGGGAAGGGAACGGGCAAGAGGGGCTGGCATCGAACTCACCCGAGTGAAGCAAATTGGGAAGGGAACGACGTTCTACCAGGTCCGCAAAGATCAAGAGAGAGTGGCACTGTGTGCGAGCAGCCGGTTGTCGCACAAGAGGACCGGATGGGTAAGAGGTGTGGGAGATTGCGGGATGAGAAGGTTGAAGTAGTGAGGTGGTCGTCACTAGTGAGGTGGGATGGGACAGAGAGACGCAGAGCGGTTGGCTCCACTGGCGATCGGCGGCTGCTGTCCAGGCTTAAGCACGACCAGTCTGCCACAGAGCAGGCGGATGACAGATGAGCACTATAAGCCTGGTATCTCCAGCGTGAACCGGATTCCCAACACAAGTCCAGAGGTAGCTGATGTCAGGGTTTGAAACTCGGATCTAACACAGGCTCACTGCTTGTCCCCCGGATGAAACGGGAGTGCTTCAACGGAGGTGGAGCGTCCCATGACAAGCCACGGTGAAGTCCTCCCTCATGAAGGACGCCCATCGTGGAACACCCCCCAGCTTTCAACCGTGGGAAGCAGTTCAGTCATGCTTCCAACCGTCGATTAAAACCTATACTTCCTTTCTGTCAGTCCAACGACAACTGCAGCTTGTATATCAATTTCATTGTATACTCTACAGTTGAGAGAGGGTGTAAATAACCAAGTATCATCTGTATTAAATGCATGGCCCCAGATGATTTCCCCACACGCTTACTGTATAGTGTATGCTCATTACCTACTGTGCTTCAGAGTTCAGACCGAGAAGCACATACTGGTACAAATACAGCCTAGAGCAAGCTGACTTTTTCCGACACGACTACTCTCACAGCCCTGAGACACGCAACAGGTCACAGAAGGACAGAATTTGGGAGTTGTCTCAGATTGCCTGGGTCTCAAACCCAACGTATGAGGGTTCGCTCATCCACGGATTTGGTACCCAAAATTAAGCATACAGTCACACAGTGTAGTTGATTTGTGTAGAATTGTAGACCGGTACTAAGGTCATATGACGATTGCGTGGTATTCCTCAAGTTAAATTTCACGAATCCCTTGATCTCTCATATGGGTTTGACGAAGAGGACCACAAACTCACTGGGAGGATGACGCTGTAAAGGAGGGCGAAGCTCTTGGACTCGAACTGTCGAGTCCAAGGAAATTTTGCCTCTTCCCGCTTTGCGCCTTCTGCCGACCGAACCCTCGTAAAATATCTGAGGCCCCTCATAGTTCTCCAGGCATTCCTCCCCCCGCTTTCAGTTTCACTGCAGTACTTTTGGAAGACCGGCCTCAGCCTCTCCACTGAAGTCATCCAAATCTTCAAGGCTCATAGATCTTGCCCGACCGCCGTCGAAAGTGATACTCCATGATGGCCTCACAGCAGCGTTCTTCAGGTTCCGCACTGAGGACGTCCCTTCCCTCCGCCTACGCCGACCAGCTTGTGAATGCATCTCCCCTCCCCTCCTCAGAGGAGCAAGAGAAGTACCTGTCTGGCCGACCACGCGCCACACCACACCATCTGAGCGTGGCTCTTCAACATGCTCATCAGATCCAAGCCCAGAAGGACACCGAAGACATGATCTTAGATCGCATCATCGACCTGCTGGAACTGCCTTCGTTTCCCCAAGCCGACCCAGCCAACCCTTCCCCCGAAGACGCCAAAGCTTTCAAATCCGCCATGGTGATCTTCCGCGCAAGTGACTACGACAGCCTCATTCTCGAACGCAACAACGAGGGCAATTGCGGCTACACCCTGTGTCCGCGGGAACATCGCCAAGAACGAGGCAAGAACCAACTGTTTCAATTCAAATGGGGAGCAAAAGGCAGTGGCCCTGGTGGCCGGGGCCGTAGCATGGACATTGTGCCCCGCGACAAGTTACAACAATGGTGTTCTGAAGAGTGCGCCGAGAGGGCTCTGTTCATCCGTGTGCAGTTGACGGAGTCGCCGGTCTGGGAGCGACGTGCAGGCGAGGGGCGTAGCGCAGGAATTGAACTTCTGGAAGAAGCCCGGGCCAAGCGACCCCGACGCCGAACGGACGCGGCGCCGTCTGCGGCAGCGGTAGCAGTCGAGCTTGGGAACATGAAGATTCGAGACTCCCAGCGCGCACATGAGCTTGCGATGGAGCGCGGAGACACGAGTCTGCCATACCGGGGAGGGCGCGTGGACGTCCAGATCAAAGAACAGAACAATGTGTATCAACCACGTGCGCCGCAATGGCGACCCGAGGATGCGCAGGGAGGCTCAATTGAGGGATATGTTCCCCAAGATCGACGGGACAATGACGCGATGGATCTGGACGACGGAGACCTGCTGGAACAGATCTAGTTGTCATGGCGCATGGACCTGGCATGGAACATTGGCGTTTTAGGGCTTGTTCTCTTACATATCAAATACCCTCGGAAAGCATATGATATCTTACAGCATACGCGATGTGATTACGGACCAATTCTACGCAAGATCTCCAGTCAGTCGTACAGCACGGCGGAGAATCGCTGTGGCCAGAGACACAGATATACCTCGCAGTAGTCTGCAGTAAGGATCCTCTGGAACATCCAAGCCGATCGGCGAGAGCTACAGGCAGAAAATCTCGGAGGGCCCAAACGTTCCTCTCACGAAGATCAAGTGCACAAGGGACAAATAATTGGCAATCAAGCGTCATCTCCGTAGGGAGAATCAGCGACACCTTTGTCAACGGGAATCATGGTTTTTCATTCCTCATCCGTAGATGGTCTCCGCAGGAGCTAACAACATAATAGCCAGGGTCGGGGACACGCCAGGAGTCGGCCGAAGACAAGACTTTTTTTGGGATTCGGGTATTCGAGTCCGCAAATTAAATTTAGCGGGGGCCGAAGCGGCGGGGGCGCTCAGCCTGCTGCTGCTGGGAGACAGTAACGACGTTGACCTTGAGGTTGTCGAACTGTGAAAGGGAACACATGTCAGAAATGGAACCACGCAATCTAATTGTGCGCATCGAGTGAAGGATTCAACTTACGCCGAGGGTCTTGAGGAGATCCTTGGTGTCGGCATCAACGTCGAGCTGGCCGGACTCGGTCTGGGAGACATCCAGAGCAGAGACCTCAGGAACGTACTGATCCTTGCGCTCACGCTCCTCCTCCTGAAGCTTGAAGGAGATACCGCGGACGGGACCACGCTGAATGCGCTTCATCAAGTGGGTGGTGTAACCGGCAATCTATCGAAGAAATAATTCAAGTCAGAATGGCGCTCGTCGTGGCATTTGTGGGCTCTTGGCTGTGGTGTTGCGTTGTCGTACCTTGTTGCGGAGACGCTTGGAGGCAATGATGGCGATCTCATCGCAAATGCGCTTGTTGGTCTCGAAGTCGAGGGTGAGCTTGGGGTAGTAACGCTCAATGATGACCTTGGCGGACCGCTTGACGGTCTTAGTACGGACGCGACCCATGTTGGCGGATGTTGTTGGCTGGACGGATGTTCAGTGGCAGGAATCTCAAATGTTGCCAATCTCGGTCTCATTAGACGTGCTTCGCTAATTCGTGTGCGGGTCCTTGCCCTAGTCTAGCCCTAGCTTGTCACGTGCACTCTATCGCGCTCGATCCGGCTTGAGGTCGCAGTCGTCATGTGGTCCGGGTGGGGCCTGGGGCTAACATCATTAAACAGTAGAACTAGACACTAGACCCAGAATGAACCCAGTCTAACGGAGAATGTATTATCCTGCCAGCAAGATCCGCGATCCACCAATGACCGATCTGCCATCTCTCAAAAGGGGTGCTGGACCCACTGCTCCACTTCGAACGCATCTGAAAGGGACCTCGACCTTTGATAGGTATCTACCTACATGCCTACGAAGCAGGAGAGCGCAGAGCCAGAGTGATGATCCATATAAATTTGCTGCAAATGTAAACAACTTTTCACTGAGACCTTTGGTTTTAGACTCATGTCGTCGTATGGAGTCAGAGAAGTCATCATGGACCGAGTGTTCTTCCAACGTCGCTAAGGATCTGTGAGGCACTCTGTACCGTTTTTTTACGCTCGTTCCATGACCACGTTCTTCAAACACGCATTCCCTCGTGATATTCCCGCCCAATATCCTTGCAAGTCCGCACTTCCCTTAGTTATGGATGCGATTATTTTCCTATTGGGCTCATAAGACTTAGGACTCATTCAGATCTTTGCCGGTCCTCGCAAATTCGTTGGAGAATCAAGCATAGTTCAATAAGGTAATCTACAGCACTGTTCGCAGGCAAAGGGCTTCCACTCATTCGTAATTATCAACGTGTAGCCGGGACAGGAGAGTACTTTTTGGGATCTGACGAGAAAAGGTTCCCGCGTATTCTCAACCCAGAGAGCCGTTGTTTGAGACTCTATAACATGCTAACCCATGTTCCCAACTGCATTCCCCGGTGGCTTTCGTTCTCACCTTCATCTTCTGAAGCATGTGGGCCGAAATTTCTAAAGCAAACAGCGCTCACTCTGTTCCCCAGTACAACAAGGCGCAAACCAGTCTAGCTAGCAATGTGAATCATACTTCTCACTACTAAGATGCCCGGGGCATTGTCAAGCGCTATTGCCCCGTGTCGCGCCATCTGCGAATAGAGCCAGATGCTTTTTCCGGTCTCCCTTTGCAGTGTTCTCTAACCATTGCTACAGAGCTTGAGCGGAACGAGTCATACAATGATCTTCCGAATGATACGAATCATATTTCCCATGGTCGTAACAGGTCGATCAAAATCATCATGTTTGTCAGGTGGCTGAAGCATGCAAGTAACTCAGCCAGCGAAGCTCTCGAACGTTGCAGAATTGACTAAGCAGGTGTACCAGGATGCACGCAGACTCATATCATTTTTCTCACCCCTTCCATCTGGTGACCCGCCTGGGGAACTTGATATCTGACGTTACAACCTGTCTCCTGTCCAGTCTCCTAGCGATTCAGGGGAGAATGGTTCCTTTGAAAGGTCGTCGCTGACGCTGTCATGCTTGAATCGCTTTTGACAGAGGAGGGGATATGCACTGCCCAGATACTGCGGTTTACCCTGTGTCAAGCTGGCTAGGTTGCACGCTGGGTTTGTGTAATTATGTGCGGAGTAGGCTTGGCTGTCGTGATGGACTAGTACCTTGGATCCAGTGGGACTAAGACGCACCTAGTCAGGAAGTATGTGCCCGTGCCAAGTATTGTACGAGGACAAGGAGGAACGAAGTAGAGGATGAGAAGGGAAATGCGAATTGACAACACTACTTAGGCAAGCTCAACTCTGATATTGACACCGAAATGAGAGAGAGCCACAAGTCAGGCGACGCTTGTTCCTTCAAAGACTCCGTCAGAGTATTCTCGCCCATCGATTCAACGACCACGTTTATTGGTGATCAGCACCGCTCTTGCGACCCATTCAATGATGGGACCTGTGTGGCGGGGGCAATTATTGTACGCTATGATGCGTGACGAGCACAAGTCAAACATGATCATTGAGAATCATGGCGGACATTACAAGGCCTAGAAAAGAATGTGATTGAGGCCACCAAGAATTTTGATAGTACAGTACATACATGGACTGGGCCGCTTTATATGACACATGTGAAGAAGGGCCCGGGAACCCTCGCCAAAGAAAAAGTCCAATCTAATCGTACAACATTCTGCGTGCTGACTCGATACATCAGAATGTGATATATCATGCGCTGCTATCCTTCTTTTGAGCACCCGCTCGAAGGTCATTCATCAGGAGGCGGGCAATGTCCTCTGTGCCCTTCATGGGCTGTCGGCCGGCCTGTGGCCGCTGTTGGTACCGTGGTCGGTCCAAGCGAGGTACCGTGTTGGTGTGGCGGTGGGCGGCATCAGTGATGCTGGCGGGACCAGGCTTCTTGTAATCCTCAATGCCATATGGGGCTTTGGAGGAAGCACCGGCGCGGTAAGATGACAGACCAATACGGCCATCTGAATCGACGGCGGCGCGAATCGGCGTGACCCAGTACTTCGCACCCCCAGGAATGGTGGCATCGAAGAAGGTCAAGCCAGGTGGCGAGCCTTGGTCCATGAAGGTCATGGCATTCAAGTCTTCGACAGCAATACCACCAATACCCGCAATGGCGCGCGACATGCGGCCACGGAATCGACCCTTTGGTCTCAGAATACGAGCCTCAACGGGACGTTGGTAGGCTTGAGGACCGTACTGAGGATGGTTGTATGTCAAGGCGTGTGATCTCGTGTAAGAAAGACCAGCAGATGGGTGTGTCTTGGGAGGGCCAGTCACAGCGTACTCAGCTGCAGACAGCTTGGTAGCGGGGGACTGGTAGTATTTGCGTCCAATGCGTTCACTGGGAACGGCCGGAGAGGACGGTAGGTCCAGCAAATCGAAGACAACAGGACCGAGTGAGAATGGATCATTTCGTAGGGTCTTGATGTATGTCTGGAATTCCTCGTCCGTGACTTGGGGCACCTGCAGGTTCTCCAAATCTTGGCCATTGTCCTGCGCCTGCTTGCGAGCCTCGGCCGTGCGTTTGGCCACAAGACGCTCTCGAAGCTTCTGTACCAACTCGGGCTTCTTTCTGGTGATCTGAGCGAGATAGGCCGCAAATTCCGCCTGGGTCATACCGGCCAACCACGGGCCGGAGTGACGGTATTGCTTCGCACCGGGCTCTCCAAGTCCGGTGCTGGTCTCGGTGTTATCGACATGCGTCTCGAAGGGGCTTTGATGACGAGGCACAATGCTTGTGGCATAGTTGACTTTGGCAGGCAGAGACATAGGCATGTGCAGCTCCTGGAATTTTTCGAGGGTCATAGTGTGGTCGGCCGCCGACTCGAAATCCGTGACATGTTCGTAGGTATCGAGCGCGAGTAGGCGAACAACGGGTCTCGATGATTTTTCCGACGTTGACTTGGCTGGAAGAGGACGTTTCAGGCCCCAATCGCCACGGGCAAGCGTCCTCTGGGGAGTTACGATCGAGGCCCGGATCGGGTGAGGAAGTGTCGCGGTTTCCGACTCGAACACCGCTTTGGATGAGGGAGGGTCTTGAGGAGGCTGTAAAGCTTTAGGAAGCGCGAAAAGACGCGACTTCCGGAGAAGATTCGCCGTTGGCGACAGCCGAGCGGTCGCCATGTTGCTAAGTGCCTAGTGAATGAGCCTCGTCAACAGACGGTAATGAGAAAAGTTGGCCGCGAGGCGGTCCGACTCGGTACGGTGGCCCGCACCAACCATTGACGCAGCATGCCCTGTCTGGGGAACCCATTTATCGCATTTCGGCTTTGCCTTTTTTCTGCTACGAAATGAGGAAGAGTAACCAGAGGACCGAACCGCGTTGCTATCTGTCTAGCTCCATAGATAAAATTATCTCGTGCTTTGATTTTAAGTTTGAAGAAGTCATAAGTGATGCTTTTTATGTATGTCACAACAAATCGGCTCACGTGGATGCGGTCAAGAGAAGATGATTAAGCTCCGACATCCTGCAACGATTTGACTGTGTCCGCCACAGTCGCCTTGAGTGGTCGGTATTCCATGCCCAAGATCTTCTTGGACTGCGAATTGTCGATCTCATATAGCTCGGACGGGAAGTCGTCCGGGTAGTCTTTGGAAGGCAGCTTAGATTCCAATTCTGGGTGGGTCTCACGGACTGCCTCCACAAGGACCTTGTTGGAGAAGAACCCAGCGGCAACCAGGAATCTCTTTCCGCCAGCCTCTGCCACCTCGATGGCACGGACATGGGCTAGCGCAACATCACGAACGTCCACAAAGAGCCACATACCCGTTGGAGGAATTGCATCCTTGAATTGACCCTGGACGATATTTCGCATCCGCTGGTTGGATGTGTTAATGGCGTCCAAGGAATTAAGGTAGCTCACGATGGGTCCAAAGACCAACGGCGGATTGATCGTGACAAGATCAAAATTGGGATTCTCTTTTTCCACAAAATCCCACGCGGCTTTTTCGGCAAATGTCTGAGGTACAGGTGCCACAATTAGCACAGTCGTCACTTCATAAGTTGAACCCTTGGTGATAAGTTTATTTACCTTACTAGCCCGGTATGTATTTGCGGGATCCATAGCTTCTTCCCATGTGACGGGGTTCCAACATTCCTCATTGTAGACCTTGGGGTGCTGCTTGCCATTAACAATGGCAGCAAACGATGATGTAACGACAACTCGCTTGACAGTGGGAGCATACGCCTTGATGGCTTTCAGGATACCGGTAGTGCCCTTGATGGCCGGGTCAAGGAAGTCTTTGACGGGATCCTGCACATTGAAGTGGAATGGTGAAGCTGTGTGGAGGACATAGTCGAAGGGAGGGTCGGACTTGATGGCCTATTCCGGCGTGGCAATACTTTAGCGACGGTCTCGGGAAGTTCACGGTCGAATCGATCACTGACCTCGTCAAAGGCGTCATCTTGAGCCACATCCTTGACAATCACATACGAGAGTCTTTCTTTGGGAGCGTCGGGATGATTCTCGAGAATTCGCTTGCCCTTTTCGTCTGAGCGTACTGTGAACACAGTGTCGAATCTGAAAGGCAATTCGATGAGCATGTCACGCAAGTCCTGCTCGGGGCCACGATCGTACGTACCCACGCTGCTGCAAGTAGTCGACAACGTGAGCAGCGATGAAGCCGCTGCCGCCTGAAGAATCGGTGAGCTACTGCTTATTCGGAGAGGTCAAAAGACTGAACACAGCCATGGCCTACCTGTAACAAGAACTTTGACCATTGTGAGAACTTGGAAAAATGAGGTTTGACGGGTTTCTGTTTCTCAGGTCACAAACGAGCCAGAAGTCGTCCTAGGAACTTTGGATGGGACAGTATTCGCACTTTATATAGGCTCTCGAGCAGAGACGGTCCATCGAACTCTCTGTCCGTGCCGTCATTGTTGCGCCCCGCTTCCCACACCGCAGAGAAGACCGATTTGACATCAGTGGAGTTAATCGGCAACACCTGCTCGGAGCTAGAGATGCGGGCGCACGCTAAGTGCGTGTTACGTCCGAGCAGCCGGTCAGCAATTTACAGATGACATACACTGCGAAATGCTAGTACTCAAGGTGAAGGAGGTAGTGTTGTGGTATAGCCCGATGAAGGTGGGTTCACCACCAGTGTTTTCCTGTCAATTCATGGCATCACTTGTTGATAATCGTCCAGTCTTCGCCTTCAGCGCTATTCCATCGAATGGCCTGCAAAATCGAATTTGGACGCTGGAATCAAGAAACGAGGTGAGATTGCCTTTCCCAACTCTGATTTCAATCTGCTGCCGAGTCTTCTTGATACCGTCGAGTAGCAAACACGTGCGCTGAATGTACTGTACTTCACACCGCTAGCCAGTCGGCTACTAGGCACGATTCAAAAACGGAGACGAAAAATGAAATCGAATTCCAAATCTTGACCTCGCCCATCGAATTGTATGCGCCTAGCTAGCCCGATCTACTCGTTTTATGCAATGTGCATACAAGAGCTGCCTAACTCGTTCCGCGGTTGTTGCAAGACTTACGTTGCCCCAGCCTTGGCCATCCATGTATTCCACAGATTTGAGTGCAAATATGTCGACTCAAAACGAGACCTGTATGCTGTGGAATTGACTAAAGAACAGAATCTGTCGTAGCATTGTACTGTATAGAGATTTTGTGACATGCATGCATCTGATCTATCAACTTCACCGAATCAATCTTGGTGTTGTCACATATGTGCTCCGTACTTACTGCTGTTTCCAATGTGGAGGGCCCACCAAAAGCGATCTCGACTCTCGAGTCCCGCCTACCCCGCCCTCAGAGCGGCATCGCCTGGAAACCCATCCCATCAATTGCATAATCCAACGCACGGGCCACCAACGACAGAAACAAGCATTGATGCCTCATTCATGCCTGACGGCTCGGGGTGTTGAAGAAAAACCATCCGTGAGCGGTAGGTTTCTGCCAATTAAATTGGTATATACAAATCATTAAGGACGTTTCTCACGTCCTTCGGGACATTTGGTCAAATGAAAATATACAGAGAAGATTAGCATGGCCCCTGCACTAAGGATGACACGCTCAATCAAAGAGAAGCTACCAGTTTTTTTTTCGTTACCGAAACATGGTTGAGGTAGGAGCGAGGTGCGAAGTTCATCTGCCTGTGTTCGATTCGCGATGTCGGCAGCTATTCGCCGAGTTTTTTTCGCCCTCAAGAATTCATTTTAAAGCGCGTGCAAACCGAGCAATTTGCGCAGCTACCCATGCGTGGTTCACGTGAGGCTCAACCACTGATAAGCTTAGTACATACATCAATGCAATGTACCTCGATTGATGGCCCAGTCCGGGTGTGACCTTACCTCGTTGGGACAGACTGTTGTGTAGAAAGGCAGTCCAAGTGGCGGTTCGGATGAGGTAGCATCACGAACGATCGACTTGGCATTGACTGTACACTTCTTAGCAGTGATTCTTGCGTACAAATCACGAGGTTTGCTTGAAACTTGAGAGCCTCGGTGCTATGGTTGTGCCAAACCCATAGGTATTACCACTTACCAGTCTACCACTGTACCACATAACAAGTCTCGCCAGAGATCCTGCCCTTAGAAGGCTGCCACTGGCTGCTTGTAGTAAATCGTGGCGCCCGAGCACCAGCAACACAGCACACATCGATGTGGTAGACCGTTAACGATTCGCGATGTAGGAAACCGTTAACGAGTCTCGATAATCTTTTTTTTTTTTTTAAAAAAAATATCCAGAAGAGGAACATTGACTAGGCATAGTTATCGCTCGGAGGATATTCTTCTCGTCGCACGCTTCACAGTACTCTAGACGGCTCCCACCAATAGTCAGATTCTTGTCAAGCGTTGGCTCATTAATCAAGCACGAGTGAGCTTGATCTCATGTCCGTGAGTGAGTTACTATCAAGTGGCTGTGGAGGGGACTTGGAGGGTGGCTGCCAGTTGGCTGGGCCACAAGTCTGGACAGTCGCGCCCATGCCCGCATCCCCCGTGTGGTCTCGTGGTCTGTGCTCCCCGGCCTCGACCTGAGGTTCATCAATCACACCCTCACACAGCTTTCACCTCTCTTCCTCCCGCCAAACCTGTCGTCTCTGCTTTGCAAATCGAAAGGCTGGCTTCCAATGTCCAGTCCGTGGGCTCGCTCGCAAATATGGCGCAAGCGAGTCCTATCAGCGACGTGACCCAGCGTCTTTTCAATGATCTCAAGTCGAAGAATGACGACGCTAAGGCCCGAGCTGCTTTTGAGCTTCACGACTACGTTGTGGCGGTCTCTCGAGGTGAGTGATGTGCTCTTTGATGTGATTCACTGTGAGATAGCTCCTTGCTAACACGGCGTCTTTGTGCTCCCCACAGATTGGCCTTCCGAGAAGTTCAACGAGTTCTACAATGCCGTCAGCCAGAGGATTGCGCAGCTCGTGGTAACCGGCAACGACGCCAGCGAGCGAGTTGGTGGTCTTCTCGCCCTTGACCGACTGATCGACTTCGACGGGGTAGATGCCGCCCAAAAAACCACCCGTTTTGCGAGCTACCTTCGTAGTGCTCTCCGAAGCAACGATAATGCAGTCTTGGTATGCGCGGCCCGATCGCTGGGGCGCTTGGCCAAACCGGGTGGTGCTCTCACGGCTGAGCTGGTAGAGAGTGAAATTCAGTCGGCTCTAGAGTGGCTTCAATCTGAGCGACAGGAGAGCCGACGGTTCGCAGCGGTTTTGGTGATTCGGGAACTAGCCAAAGGCTCCCCCACCTTGCTGTATGGGTTCGTGCCGCAGATATTCGAGCTTGTATGGGTTGCGCTTCGAGACCAAAAGGTTCTCATCCGAGAGACTGCTGCGCAAGCCGTTGGGGAATGCTTCGAAATCATTGTCGCGCGAGATTCGTCCGTCCGACAGTCCTGGTTCGCCAGAATCTATGAAGAAGCTCTGCTCGGCCTCAAGTCTCACAATGTGGATTGGATTCACGGATCTCTGTTGATTCTCAAGGAACTTTTTTTGAAGGGTACCATGTTCATGAAAGAGCACTACCGAAACGCTTGTGAAATAGTGCTTCGACTGAAGGATCATCGAGACGGCAAGATTCGTACTCAGGTCGTCGTCACGATTCCGATCCTCGCATCCTACGCACCCGCCGACTTTATCGAGTCGTATCTTCACAAATCTATGGTCTATCTCCAAGCTCAGCTCAAGAAAGAGAAGGAAAGGAATGCGGCTTTTGTCGCCATTGGCAAAATCGCCAATGCAGTTGGACCAGCGATCAGTGGTTATCTTGACGGAATCATCATTCACATCCGCGAGGGATTGGCGATGAAGGCGTGAGTGGCCCGCCAGATTCTCTGCTTTACAACGAACAGTGAGAATCTCAAGCTAACACTGAACAGGAGAAACCGAGCCGGAGTTGATGAGGCGCCCATGTTTGAATGTATTAGCATGCTCTCCCTGGCAGTCGGACAGACACTGAACAGCCACATGGAGCAGCTTCTCGATGCGATTTTCGCGTGTGGCCTCAGCAAATCACTCACTCAGGCCTTGGTCGACATGGCCCATTACATTCCTCCAATCAAGCCAACAATTCAGGACAAACTTCTCGATATGCTGAGCATTATTCTGTGTGGTACACCGTTCCGCCCGCTTGGATGCCCTGAAAACCGGCTACCCCCGATACCAGCTTTCGCGAGAGATTTCGGCCCTCGGGATAGCTATAACGATACAGAGATCGCGCTTGCTTTGCATACACTTGGCAGCTTCGACTTCTCTGGTCACATATTGAATGAGTTTGTCCGCGATGTTGCGATCAATTTCGTGGACAACGAGAACCCAGAGATTCGGAAAGCTTCGGCTCTGACATGTTGTCAGCTCTTCGTGCATGATCCAATTATCAACCAAACCAGCGGTCACTCAATACAGGTCGTAAGCGAGGTCATTGATAAATTGCTGACTGTTGGCATTGGTGACCCTGATTCTGAAATTCGTCGCACTGTGCTATGGTCCCTGGACCGCAAGTTCGATCGCCACCTGGCTCGCCCAGAAAACATTCGCTGCTTATTCTTGGCCGTGAATGATGAGGTCTTTGAGGTCAAGGAAGCTGCAATCTGCATCATAGGCCGCCTGTCTAGCGTCAATCCAGCTTATGTTTTCCCACCACTACGAAAGCTGCTGGTCAACTTACTCACTGGACTCGGATTCGCCAACACTGCTCGTCAAAAGGAAGAGACCGCCCAACTCATCAGTTTGTTTGTCTCGAATGCGACAAAGCTGATCAGGTCCTATGTGGATCCCATGGTCTCAGCCTTGCTCCCTAAGACTACCGACAACAATGCTGGTGTCGCCGCGACTACTCTCAAGGCAGTAGGAGAGCTTGCCAATGTGGGTGGCAATGAAATGCGAACCTATCTGCCGCAAATCATGCCAATCATTCTGGAGTCCCTCCAGGATCTGTCCTCTCACACTAAGCGTGAGGCTGCACTGCGAACCCTCGGTCAATTGGCTGGTAATGCTGGATACGTCATTGATCCATATCTTGAGTATCCGAATCTGCTTGACGTCCTGATCAACATCATCAAAACCGAGCAAACGGGATCTCTCCGCAAAGAGACGATCAAGCTTGTGGGTGTTCTTGGTGCTCTTGATCCCTACAAGTACCAACAAATCAGCGATGTTGAACCAGATGTCCACCATATTAACGAGGTGAAAAACCCGACAGATGTCGCGTTCATCATGCAGAGCATCACCCCGTCAAATGAGGAGTATTACCCTACAGTCGTGATACACACACTGTTGCACAACATCCTGAAGGAGAACTCTTTGGTGCAATACCACTCTGCCGTGATCGATGCCATTGTCACTATCTTCAAGACGCTGGGACTGAAGTGCGTTCCGTTCCTTGGACAAATCGTCCCTGCATTTATCGCGGTGATCAGGAGCTCTCCCGCCAGTCGCCTCGAATCATACTTCAACCAAATGGCGATCTTAGTCAACATCGTGCGCCAACACATTCGTGCCTTTTTGCCAGAAATCATTGATGTCATCCGAGAATTCTGGGATGCTTCGTATCAGGTCCAAGGCACGATTCTCTCTCTTGTGGAGGCCATCTCTAGATCTTTGGAGGGCGAATTCCGAAAGTATCTTGCAAAGCTAATTCCGCTCATGCTGGACACTCTCGAGAAGGATAACACACCTCGGCGCCAGCCGTCGGAAAAAATCCTTCACGCCTTTCTCATCTTTGGGTCTAGTGGTGAAGAGTACATGCACTTGATTATTCCTGCTATCGTGCGACTATATGAGCGACAACAGAACCCTCAAAGCATTCGCAAATCGGCCATTGACAGCTTGACAAAGCTTTCACGGCAGGTCAATGTCTCTGACTTTGCGTCTCTAATGGTCCATTCTCTTTCCCGAGTCGTTGCTAGTACTGACCGTATCCTACGCCAAGCCGCCATGGACTGCATCTGCGCACTGATCTTCCAGCTTGGCCAGGACTACACCCACTTCATCAACCTGCTGAGTAAGGTCTTGAAAACGCACAATATTGTTCATGTCAACTATCAGATCCTAGTGGCGAAGCTAGAGAAAGGTGATCCGCTGCCCCAGGATCTCAATCCCGAGGAAAGCTACTCCTTCCCTTCAGATGACACGAATTTCGCAGAGATTGGACAGAAGAAAATTGTTGTCAATCAACAGCATTTGAAGAACGCTTGGGACTCGTCGCAAAAGTCCACCCGCGAAGACTGGCAAGAATGGATTCGCCGATTCAGTGTCGAACTCCTGAAGGAATCACCCTCTCCCGCGCTGCGAGCTTGCGCGAGCTTGGCAGGTATCTACCAGCCTTTAGCGAGAGATCTGTTCAATGCTGCGTTCGTGTCATGCTGGACCGAGCTCTTCGATCAATACCAGGAAGAGTTGGTTCGGTCCATTGAGCGGGCTCTAATATCGCCAAACATTTCACCAGAAATCCTGCAAATACTCCTCAACTTAGCAGAGTTCATGGAGCACGACGATAAAGCTCTACCTATTGACATCCGCACCCTTGGGAAATACGCTGCCAAGTGTCATGCCTTTGCCAAGGCTCTCCATTACAAGGAACTTGAATTCGAACAAGACCAAAATTCTGGAGCCGTGGAAGCTTTGATCACGATCAACAATCAATTGCAGCAGTCTGACGCTGCTATCGGTATTCTTCGAAAAGCACAAGCATACCGTGACGTGGAGTTGAAGGAGACATGGTTTGAGAAGCTGCAGCGCTGGGACGAAGCCTTGGCTGCGTACAAACGGCGCGAAAAGACAGACCCTGACTCGTTTGGTATCACGATGGGTAAAATGCGCTGCTTGCATGCTTTGGGTGAGTGGAAGGTTCTCTCAGATCTCGCCCAAGAGAAGTGGAATCAGGCATCGTTGGAGCATCGCAGAGCTATTGCTCCTTTGGCTGCAGCTGCAGCATGGGGCCGTGGACAATGGGAACTGATGGACTCTTACTTGGGTGTCATGAAGGAACAGTCCCCTGATCGCTCATTCTTCGGTGCGATTTTGGCCATCCATCGCAACCAGTTTGAGGAAGCCAACATGTACATTGAGAAGGCACGTAACGGGCTCGATACGGAGCTTTCAGCATTGTTGGGAGAGTCATACAACCGCGCGTACAACGTGGTCGTGCGTGTTCAGATGCTCGCTGAGCTGGAAGAAATCATCACCTACAAGCAGCATGTGGGTGACCCTGAAAAGCAAGAGGCCATGCGACAGACTTGGAACAAGCGTCTACGTGGTTGTCAGCAGAACGTTGAAGTCTGGCAGCGTATGCTGAAGGTCAGGGCTTTGGTGACCGCGCCCCGAGAAAACCTTGATATGTCAATCAAGTTCGCAAACCTTTGCCGCAAGTCCAATCGGATGGGTCTGGCAGAGAGATCGCTCGCATCGTTGGAGATGGTTATCAGGGATGTCAATGGCACACGTGTCATTGTACACCCTGAGGTGACTTACGCCCGACTGAAATTCGGCTGGGCCAACGGCAGCCAGCCCGAAGCATTGGATGAGCTTAAGAGATTCAATATGGAGCTTAGCGAGGATCTTTCAAAGTTCAATAGCATTCTCGCCATTCAAAACGATAGCCACGCCATGAACGGTGTCAACGGGCTCGCGGACCCTAACCACCCGGACGCTGTAAGCCTCCGAGAACGCATTGGGGACATCGGCAAGGTCAAGAAGCTTCTCTCCAAGAGCTACTTGCGCCAGGGAGAATGGCAAAGGGCACTCCAAAGGGGCGAATGGAACGCAGATAACGGCCGCGAGGTTCTCGATGCCTACTTGGCTGCCACACAATACAATCGTGACTCTTACAAGGCCTGGCACGCCTGGGCCCTTGCGAACTTCGAGGCTGTTCAGACTATGGAAAGTGAAGCCAAGAAGGCCAACAAGGACAAGAAGAATCTGGCCTTGCCTCCCTCTCAGGGACTTATTGACCATGTCATACCTGCCATCCGCGGCTTCCTTAGGTCAATCGCGTTGTCGTCGGCTTCTTCACTTCAAGACACACTTCGATTGCTCACCCTGTGGTTCGCTCACGGCGGTGACCACGAGGTCAACACGGTTGTGACGGAGGGCTTCTCCACCATCAACATTGACACTTGGCTTTCTGTCACTCCTCAACTAATCGCCCGAATCAACCAACCAAACATTCGAGTTCGTGGTGCGGTTCACAGGCTACTTGCGGAAGTCGGCAAGGCCCACCCACAGGCACTTGTCTATCCTCTGACCGTAGCCATGAAATCCAACGTCGCTCGACGCTCTCAGTCGGCAAGCAACATCATGGAAAGCATGCGTCAACACAGCGCTAAACTCGTTGAACAGGCCGATGTCGTCAGTCACGAATTGATCAGAGTCGCGGTACTTTGGCATGAACTGTGGCATGAAGCTTTAGAGGAGGCTTCGCGTCTGTACTTCGGCGACCACAATGTCGAGGGCATGTTTGCGACACTAGCGCCACTTCACGACATGCTCGACAAGGGTGCAGAGACGCTAAGGGAGGTCTCCTTTGCCCAGGCCTTTGGACGTGACCTTGCCGAGGCCAAACACTACTGCATGCTCTACCGGCAGACTGAGGAGATTGGGGATCTGAACCAGGCCTGGGACCTCTACTACACCGTGTTCCGCAAGATCAGTCGCCAACTCCCGCAGTTGTCCGTTTTGGATCTTAAATATGTCTCTCCTCGCCTCAAGGATTGCTCCGCCCTGGACTTGGCAGTGCCTGGTACTTACCAAAGTGGTCGCCCCGTCATCTGTATTGTCGGCTTCGATCCAGTGCTTCACGTCCTTCAGACCAAGAAGCGTCCCCGACGCATGACCCTGACTGGAAGCAATGGGCTGTCCTACATGTACTGTGTAAAGGGCCACGAAGATATCCGACAAGACGAGCGAGTCATGCAGCTCTTCGGCCTGGTCAATACTCTTCTGGATAACGACAGTGAAAGCTTCAAGCGCCATCTCTCTGTGCAGCGCTTCCCCGCTATTCCGCTGTCTCAGAGTTCTGGTCTGCTTGGATGGGTGTGTAATAGTGACACATTACATGCCTTGATCAAGGAGTACCGTGAGAGCAGGCGGATCCTTCTAAATATTGAGCACCGTATTATGCTCCAGATGGCACCAGATTATGACAGTCTGACGCTGATGCAAAAGGTCGAGGTCTTTGGGTACGCTATGGACAACACTACGGGCAAAGATCTTTATCGGGTACTTTGGCTCAAGAGCAAGAGTTCCGAAGCTTGGCTCGAGCGACGAACCAACTACACTCGTTCCCTTGGAGTCATGTCCATGGTCGGATACATCCTTGGTCTTGGTGATCGTCATCCATCAAACTTATTGCTTGATCGCACGACTGGCCATGTTGTGCACATTGACTTTGGCGACTGCTTCGAAGTGGCCATGCATCGCGAGAAATACCCGGAGCGAGTTCCCTTCCGTTTGACGCGTATGTTGACATTCGCCATGGAAGTTAGCAATATCGAAGGAAGCTACCGTATCACATGCGAGGCTGTGATGCGGGTCCTGAGAGAGAACAAAGATTCTCTCATGGCTGTCCTTGAAGCTGTGAGTAGTCTTCCAGACTTTTGCTTTCGTTCCCCTTCGTTTTGAGTTTCTCACATCGCATTCTGGTCCCTGTTGCTGACTTGATCATTCTAGTTCATCCACGATCCTTTGATCAATTGGCGTTTGGGTGCGCAAGAGTCTCCCGACCGCACAACCCTAACTGCTGAACGTCGCCAGTCGCTGATTGAAGGGTTGAACTTCGAGCACGGTCTACAATCCAACAGTGTCGCTCGCCCGCGACGACCCTCTATTCTAGAGGGCGGCATCCTGGATGTCCAAGAGGGCGGCACTGAAGCTCGCGAAGCCCAAAATGCCCGCGCCCTCCAAGTTCTTGCTCGAGTCCGGGAGAAGTTGACGGGTACTGATTTCCGGCACAATGGCGAGCTAAACATCAGCGACCAGGTAGACAAACTTCTTGCACAGGCTACCAGTGTCGAGAACATCTGCCAACACTGGATCGGTTGGTGTAGTTTCTGGTAGATGGTCGATGTGCCTGCTTTGCTTTTTCTTTTTCACTTTGGTTTTTATTCTGCTGAAGCCCCTGTGGACCTGTGGGCTCTCCTCTTGATCTTCCTGAGGATTGCGGGTCTTTCCTCTACGTGGTACGACGATTATCGACCTTTGCCTAGTTCGTATGCAGCGTCATTTTCTGTTGCGGCAATCTTGTGTTTTGGATTTAGAGTAATTCCCCTTCGTGTTCGCGTGATAGTACCTTGAAATGCATGCAATGGGACCTTTGGGATTGAAGCATTGATCCCGGTCCTGATTCCTATCACATTTCCTTGATCCACAATGAAGGCTCTAGGTAGTAGATACTCTTCAATAGCCATTGTATGGGACGCTTTGTTTTCTTTTTGATACGCAATCAACATAAGTTCAACGAGGATACTCGACCATGTTGATACGATTAGCCTTTTTGTGGTACTGCGGGTTCTCATGTGATAACAGAGGACTAGGACTCGATGAAATAAGCCTCTTCCAGATGGTAAATCGATTTTGCACACACCCTTTGATCACAATTTGGTCAATGATATCCCGCAGTCGAGAGGAAGAAGGGTTGAGCCAATACAACTGAGACCTTTTAGAAAGGATTGCGGTGCGTAAATTGCGTACTACTTCAAGGTGTAATGAGCCCACCCGTCTTTTTTTTTTGTTTTTGCTGCGGCAGCCTCCTCGAATGTTTTTGCCGAGGTCAGCTTCTCCCCCCGATGAGGAGAAGCTCCCCGGACTTCACGTTCCCTGCAAGCTCGGGCCTCTTCTGACGACGTCTTCTGGTTTTACTCTTCACCTCAGCGTCTACTTTATAGACTCTCGTCACTATTACTCTCGGGCCATCTGATCATGGGCGACTGAAATTTGTTCATTAGAGTACCGCCAACATGTTAAACCCGGACACATCGTCTGCGAAAGTCGCCCCCGCGTCGGGCCCCGATAACACACCGAATGTTCATCCGTTGGTTCGTACGGCTTTGCGACTCAGCTTGAGCGCCAAAGAATACCGGGCGCTGTACAATCTAGTCGGAACTCGGGCGGCTGGAGTTCAAAGCAGACTTGTTTCGCCATCTCGCTATGATGCCATTGTTCACTCGAAGAACCGGCGCAATGAAGCCGCCGTGCGAACGTCGTTGCGGGTCTTTATTGGGACTGGGACCGCGCTGAAGCTGCTCGAAGTGATTGTCGGTCGGATACGCGGAGAAACACCGCAGTTAGTATACCTTGTCTTTGAGAACCGCGTTGCGGTGACGCGATCCTCTTTTCTTGGCCATCAGGCCCTCGTCTTTCACTTCCAGGGCACGGCCATCTTTCGCTGACAGCCTCGTAGAAAAAAAGTCCGTGGTCCGCTTCTCCAATCGCCCAAATTCCGCCTGTCACTTTCTCTTTCCCTTTTACTCCTGCTTCATCGTCTACTTTATCGTTTCCTCACCCGCATTCGCCTCAATCTCTGCACTGATGAGGCCGAGCCGTTCCGTCGGCGCAATCCGCGCATCGCGAGTGCCTTGACTTCGCGATTTGCTCCGGCTGTCGGAGCTAGTGTGGCAGGATTCGCCCTGGGCATATGCCCGCAAGATCAGCTCCGTCTGACCACTGCTATTTACACGGGAACCCGAAGCTTGGAGTTCCTCTACAATGTCATCGATGCTAAGGGATGGCTGGAAGGCCGCCCGAGGTGGTGCGGCAGCTGGCTACTGATGCCGATCTCGTGCGCACAGCTTTTCCACGCATTTGTTTTCGACCGGGAGAATACGCCGAAGGTCAGTTTGCGAGATTGACATGTTCGAGGTGTATTGAAAAAAGAAAACAAATATTGAGACGTGGGGAAATCTAGTGGCTCGGTAATCTCATCTTGAAGCTCTCCCCGAGCTACATCCCCGGCCGACCAGAGGGTCTGCCAAGTGACGTGTTCTGGC
Source organism: Penicillium diatomitis (assembly GCF_028827545.1). NCBI lineage: Eukaryota > Fungi > Ascomycota > Eurotiomycetes > Eurotiales > Aspergillaceae > Penicillium > Penicillium diatomitis. The sequence goes on along the minus strand of NW_026623177.1, from coordinate 1,502,251 downwards.
CAGAGAAGGAACAGATCGTCGACTCTCTCGCATCTATTGCTGATCTGCGGTGGCCGTAAGTACCTTGGCCAGTCTTATTCTCTCTATCATGAGGCGCAATGTCAGGAAGTCCTAAAGACTGACTTTGCATATAGGGCATATGTTTGTCCAACTCTGCATCCAGGTGACTCGAACACCCTGCCGTCGTCAGTCAAGGCTATCTCGCCCATCACTGGACCTGCGCACCCTGCGATCGCTCATCTTTCCTGCGCTCTGCTTCACCCCAGCGTACCCAGCTGTAGCACCGCGTTTGTGCACCATGTCCTGCTCTCGGTGCCATACCTGGCTCGTTTCCTCACAGCTATCAGCCTGGCTCTTAGCATTCCGAAACTGAAAAGTATCGTGGCCGAGCCGATCACGTCAATCAACAGTCTGTGCAAGAGAATCATCACTTTGACTGTCGTTCTATCTGCCGCAGTCGGGTCAGCATGGGGTAGTGTCTGTCTGTTCAACAATAGTCTGCCTCGCTCGACACTTCCCGTCAAGCGCTTCTTCCTCAGCGGTGCTATCGCCGGTCTTCCATTTGCGCTTTTGTCCAACAGCCGAAGCGTGTTCATGTACTTTTTCCGGGCAGCTGTGGACTCTGCGTGGAAGACGGGTGTCAAGCGCGGACTATGGAAGGGCGGGCGTGCGGTGGAGCTCTGGCTCTTTGTGCTCTCCTGGGCCTTGATGGGTTCGATTTTGGAGACCCACCCAGCTGCTGTTCAAGGGAGAGGTCTTCGCAAGGCATTGGCATGGTTGCGAGGCGATGGCTTTATTGACCTCGAGGAGGCGGAGAAGCGTAAAGCTCGACGGGCAGTGAAGAGCACGCAGCCCAAAGATGCATAAGGGATCCCTTGATGTGGTGGTCTATCTTACTGCTGTTGTTGATTTGCATTGTAATCCGCGATTTACCATAATAGCACCTATATGCAACGCACCGCAGTCTCCTACTGGTTCGTTCTCCCTTCCGGAAAGTCAGGACAAATTTCCACTCAATCAAATGAACAACACCTGACTCCCGTGCACTCCAAAAGAATCACATCTAGAAAAAGCGTCTCCTCAACAAAAACATCGCCACTGTCAAAAACCCCCCGCGAATCTCCGTGTAACAGGCGTCCTTCTGGGGGGGGGGGGACTTGCCATGGTCGGGACGGTGGTGTCCAATTGTCCAAGTGTCTATCACCTCAACTTCGATACAGAAGCTTAAAGAACCGCCGCCCACTGGTCCGTCGTGACTACCTTACCTACGCCACATTGATCATCGTGAAGAGCATTCCCGTGCCCATCCCGGCTGATCCATGTATTCAGGTCATCTTGACAGGTGCCATGCCACTATGGAGGAAAAGTATAGAGTTTTCGATTAACCACGTAAATGAAGCAAACTCCACTCTTCGACCACATACGTCAAAGATGTTTAAGTTTTGTCTGGGGCCGCTGTTGTCATTTGTTAGGGGAGTAGCTTACTAGCTAGTAGCTACGGCACCTAACTGACTATGTAGGATCCACATATCTAGTATCTACTTCTTTACGTGTCCGTTTTTGGGGAAAGGGGTTGATTTCTGAGGTAAGAAACGGAAATATAAGCACAAAGAAAGAAAAAGGACAAAACAGGGTTTTTTCTATGTCACCCTCGATTTTCCTAGTCACATACCCTAATCGAAAGGAAAGAGGCATATATTGAACAGTAAATACATGATATAATAATGTAGGAGAAGTCCCCCTACTTCCAATATCCTCCCTTGGTAATTAGAGCCAAGGCACAGCGGCACAGCGACACACTATTACCTCATCCGATCCCACCCTTATCATATAGACATATACGAGGTATCAGTAGTTCAGGATTCCAGGTAGATACTCGGCATTACTTCGGAGCAAATTCGACGCTCCGAATGCCAAAGACCTGGGCTTTTCTCGCAATTTCACGAGACGCCCCCCTCCCTTTTTTTTCCTTTTTTTTTTTTTGCTCCGAATACACAAAGACTTCCACCACTCAGAATTTCAAGTGAGAAAATGTCGTGACTTCTCTGTCATGCTGTCTCCGCCTATGTTGCGAGTTTTCATGATAAAAGAGTAAACTTTCCGGGTGACTAGTGGGGATGATGGGGAATTAGGAATGTATGGCTCCTGGGGATATGACGTCGGTGGGGCCCGTCTCCATAAGCCTTAATATAGTACTGAGTTAGGTAGTACCGTCGCGGCTGTAGATGCGACCAAAGAATTGATGGAGGGTTATGACTACGCCGGTCACTGTGGATCGTGCATGAGTTCCATTGAGGAAGCCGAGAGCTATCAGATATGGACATGGTGGGCCGTACGGTAGCAATCCGTCTCCTATAGAATGCTCGCATTATTTTGGCAATGTACACATCGTGGGTAAGAAGGAGAAAACTTGCCAGAGAAAGGATCAAATGGGTGGTCCGACGATGTACAGTACTGTATGGATGAGGGTATTCAAGTAAGAAAGACCCTTCTGTGGCGAAAGAACAGACGCCGGCTTAGTTTTTCGCCCTGGGAACATCAATTCTGTGGAATGGAAGACCTCTATAAGCTAGACTATGTACTTTTTATATTCGACCCATCAGTTTAGATAACTTTTGTTCAAAGAGCACATGCAGGAGGCGAGACAAAAGATGGCAAGTAGATAATAGTTTTCAAGGCAAACAATGTTCGAGAACGCTGAAGGACAAAGATGTGAAGAAGCCGCCGCACTAAGGGGTATATTTGCCGAGCACAGAAAAGAAGAAGAGGAAAGAAAGAAAAAACTCCTTTAAAGTAGAGGGAATGGAAAACGAAAAAAAAGAGGCAAAATGATGGTGAAATGTTCTGAAGAGATGCAGAGATGAGGCGTGAGTATGAGGTTGCCAGATGGAAGAAGAGCCAAAATGTCGGTTCAAGGATGTGAGAAATGAGAATTCCAGATCTCCAGTGGCTTAACCACAGACTCTCCTGATGAGGTTCGTCGATCACCAGAAACCAATCGTTCGGGGTCATGCAAAGACGGATTCGAGGGGCGATCGAATGTATGGATGCTGTCCAGACCTCGCACGAAGACATCTGGCTGTCCGTGTTCGGAAGAAGGATTGTGAAAGGAGCCAGCGGGTGTTTGAATGGCGGCCAAGAGGCTGTTCAGCACGATGAATTCCAGCAGCAACTTAATACTATACACCACGGGCTTGAACGTTGTTTGGACATCAAAGTGGTGAGTGAACTCGATCGTCACCAACGCGGCATCCAAGAGCACAGCGATGACGTTGACGAGCACGACATTGATAATGACTCTCGTGCCGCGGGGGCCCTTGAGGGACAGGAGCGGCCGCAGGGAAGTGGTGGTTTCCCAGACGTACAGGGCGCTGATAACGGTTTCCTGCAGGGCAAATCCAACAAGCTGAATCTGTTCGTAAATCGAAAATGGGTGCACAAAGTTCTCGACTCCGTTGTTGGCGCCCAGGAAAAGGATAGTGGTTGGAATGTGTAAGATGCAGAAGTTGACGATGATCATCACCAGCACCCAGCGCCGGTAATACTCATGTGTAGTGACGAGATGAAGTCGGGAATAGAGAACCACCGATTGACCGGTGACCATGGCATACCAGCCGAGACAAATGAGAAAGCACATGGGGAGATTGGGAGCGAGGGCGAAATAACGGAGAAAGCCCGTGACGGCGTGTAGTAGGATTCCGAACGTGGCGATGACCATACTCCAGAAGTACAGACCACGATAGCGACGAAAGGTGGTGAGGATGTAGAAGGAGATCTCGAGGACATTCCAACAAGAGAGGGTCAGCAGACCGGCCATCACCATGGCCATGGCCTGGGACAGATGGACGGGTCCCGTTTCACCTCTCATTGTCATGGAATTCTCGGACGGCGACAGGGGGGTTGAGAGTACACAATAGAGAGGTAAGAGAGATAAGGGATCAGCTCGACTGATTGATCATGCGAGAAGGAGGTGAGTAAGTAGATGGACGAGGGTAGTATCGATGGCCGACGATGTCATTGCCAGATTGAAGAGGTCTACGAGATCGGAAGACCATGCGGTTTCAGCCCCGGAGAGCTCTAGGCTGGCGGAGGAGTATGTGGACTGGATCGATGGCGAGATGTATCGACAGATGGGTTCATCCTGCCTTGACCATTGTGAAAGGTCTGCTAGCTATCGTCAAAGAGCTCATCTGAGGCAGAGACAGAGAGCGAAAAGGAGGAGGTAGAATCGCCCGAGACGTGGCGGAGGTGATGTGTGAAAAAGGCAAGGAATAATGGCAGGAAAGGAAGCAAGAAGACGCCAAGCCATCTGAAACCGGGGAACCTGATCAACATCAGCAACGGTCCAGTCGTCGTGAATGGGGTTCGTGGGGGACGTGGTCTGCAAAGTTACAGGTTTCCACCAACCGCCGAATTTGCGATGTCGCGACTCACGGACCTTGAACTCTGCCCGACCCAAGGAAGCGGATGATACGAGAAGCTCCCGAGTCACCGAGTGGAGGAGATTGAAGATGATTCAAAAGTGGAGGTGGGGCGAGGATCCGAAGATTGAGGGTTGGGAAGGCAGAGAGTAAAAGGAGGGAAGTGGATGCGTGTAAGTGAGCTGGTGGAGACGTCACTCTACCTGGGACTACGGTAGATCTAGAATGTAGATTCTAGAGCTTTAGGTAAGTTACCCATGGACACACTTTGGTGTTGGTGACCATCACCACGTTCAAATGGCCCGCCGGAATGACTGATGGCCTTGATATCAATACTGGGTAGTGCGTACAGTAAAGTGACCATTCAACATCTGTATGCAATGTCTCTCCCTTGGAATATGCAGCGCTCTCGATCCATCGATTGCCCCCATCAGCGTCAACTTGCCCGGTGGAGGCAATTTGCCTCTTGCCGTCGCGGGTGATTTTGAGCAGTTTGAATCTTTGGACATGTTCTTGGACCTTAGTCGAGAGAAGCACGAGCCTCGGGGGTTCAATCATTCTTGAGGTTATTGTTGCCTTTACTGGCATAGGGGAGCCTTTTGACCTTTACCTTTTCTTTTTCTCGTTCGTGTCTGGGCTGCTTTCGGGTCCGCGCGGAATTAGAGTTTTGGGTACATTCGGGTAGCGGTCCATCGTCCAAAGCAGTATGTACTATGTACTATGTAGTGTACTATGTCGTAGTGTAAAGCAGTCAAGGATCGCTGTCGAACAGGGATCCATGCGGATCTGCAGTCTGCAGTCTGCAGATAGCTGATACCCAGGACACAACCTGCAATGACTTCTACCAGTAGACAATGGTGGAGGAAACCCAAGATGACTCCAAAGTCAAGCCTGCATCACAGCACACAAAGTTCTTGTGACTGTGTACTCCATGCGAAGGGGGATTCTCTGGTTTCTGAATGGTCAGAAGATCGGGCAGAACTACCTGAAGTATGCTTTTGGCTTGTGATGGGAACGAGGCGGTCTTGTCTTTTCACCGCGCGAAGGGGAAGATGTCACTAGATGACCATGGTCGCGCGCAAGGACTTTGGTTCATCCGTACAATCATAACCACTGTAGATTTGCGCGAGTGCCCACCGAGTCCGCTCCGTGCTTTCGGCGAAACTTCGCCGTATCGTCTGGTGGCTCCGGCGTTCCGTTTGAAACTATGTCGGATGGGAAGTTGGGAACACCTCTCTTCCGGGACAGGGTCGAGGAAGCGAACGGAATCAGGTGAAGACGACAGCCCATCACTCGGCAAGGCAAAGGCAACAGAGTCAAGCTCGCGATTTTCCGAGAAGGAAAAACAAAAGGCTCAAAAAAAACCTTCTACCCATCGTCGTGGTAGTGGGCGGTCTGGGAAGAGGAATCATAGCCACTTGTTACCCTGCGGACCGCGCACTCTTCCTCTCGAGGGGTGCAGAAGGTAAGGTTGTCTATAGTCTGTAGGTTACTGTATAGTCGATACTGCAGAAATGCAAAGTCACTCAGGTACTGTAGTGTACTACTACTCAGTGGTGGTAGTCTTGACATCATGCACTCCGCCTCGACGAACCAAAAGGCGGCCCAACGGGTTGGGACGGGGGCAACGATGGGCCAAACCTTAACCAGAATAAGCAGAATAAATTGAATAAATTGAATAATCAAACTCCACCGCCTCCACTCGCCGAGCTCTCCACCTCCCGACAATTGGAATCAATCAATCTCACATGCGACTGACTGCACCTCGCAAGACTCAGTGCTATCACCACATCAGTAACACAATTGATAAGGTCGACGTCCTAGATTTCGAGAATTATAACTCTGGAGCTTTTTTTTACCACAATCTCGTAAAAGACGACGGGAAATTGACATACCAAGCGGAAAGCAGACAATGCCGCTTATTGTTCCTGTGCCAAGTCCGTCTCGATCTCGGGCGCAAACGGAATCATCATTGACGAAACAGTGTACTTAGTACTTACTACTTAGTACGTACAGTACTTAGTACATGCTATGATGCTACCTATAGTAGCTCTATACACAACACTTCATCTGTTCTCGTTGGCTTGAGCAAAGTCGCAGATCGCCGTGCACATCCACAGTAGAACGGGACCGACGAACGGACAAACACATACGAATGGAGCCCCTGCAGCAGCGCCAGGTGGATGTTCATCTCTCCTAGACTCCTACTACAGAAGTACAGAGTACAGTATTATTCTGGGTTGTCAATCTGAGACTAAGCGCAAACATCCATGTCTAGTCCAGCTTGGCGAGTACTAGTTCTTCCAAGCTTGGAGATCGCTAGCGCGGTCTCATTATTATTATTATTATTATTATTATTATTATTATTATTATTATTATTATTATTATTATTATTATTATTATTATCATCATCATTATTACGCGCCTTTTCCTCTCTCCTGGATCAAAGCTGCTGACTTCAGGACTCTCATGCTGATGTGCTTCCCCTGACCTGAGCGGACGCTTTTAGCTGCCCTTGGTCTAGTGCCTTCCGCGATCATGCAGCATACTCGCAGACCAAGTAGCATCGCATGACTAGCGTTCCTACGCATCCGAACCGTCGGGTTCGAGAGTTCATGGGGCTGGCGTGGCACACATGGGGCGTTCCACAGTACTGTATTTGCGTCCGCCATGCCTATTGCCTAATCCTATACCATGTCTCCACGAATAGATGGAGCTCCGTCGGTGTAGGGCCTAGGCTTAGTACTGTAGTAGTGCGTGCAATGCCAAGTTGGAGAACAATGAACATGGCTCGTTTACACTGAGGAGATGGAAAGATCGACAGTGCAGCAGCTAGTCTGATTCATGATACTATTGTGTCCCTAACTACCTACTATAATCGGCTAGTACAGTAGTGTAGCAATCCTAGCGCGACTTCTGCCGAGTAATTTCAAAGGAGCTTCCAGGACTGGACAATGGACTGACTCAATTACTCCGAAGTTCACCCCCGGACAGACCAAGTTCCCAAACCATGGAAGTTCAGCTTGGAAGGTAACCTGAGTCAATTCGCTCATCTCATCCATCTACCTTTTTTCTTCTCCAGAAAGACAATATGTTTGCACAAGGTGACGATCTCTTGGGGACTTCACATGCATCTCCGTCGCCCTTGCCCAAGACAATCAAACCAACAAGCACATTCATGCACGGCAGCATCCATCCATGCACGAGTCGAGTCGCAACCGACCTCGCCGGTCGATCGGTCGGCGGGAGTCCGCACCAGCGCGGGCCCGCCTCGAGGCTTGCGGCTCAGGGGGTGGAAGCGCCAACCTTGAATCCACCCATTTCCAAGTCCAAATGATCGTTCAAAGATGACTAGTATTACTCCACAAGTGTACAGACGTTCCAGTAGTACCTTGATTTATTAGTTGCCTAGGCACTAGTGACCTACCTACCTTAGTACCTGGAACTGTTAGTGTGCTTGGATTCAGTATCAAGGACGTGTGATCCCCAAATAATACAAGTCTCATAGAGGATCAGGAAGAAGCCTAAAAGCCCATTCCTACCACCGTCTCCACTTTGAGCGATCTGACACGATCATTGCGCGTTCAATGAGGCTGTAGTCCGCTAGTCTCGACTCTCGACTCTTCAGTCTTTACTACTGTAGCTGAGACCTGATCAACTCTCATGTCTCTCCCATGGCCACGAGCCTGGAACACGGTCGCCGACGAGGCAGCGAGAAGGATCGACGAGGGGTCCCCGTGCTCCCGAGTTTCAGATACAACTACGCTCTTTTTGGCAGGTGAGTTTGGGGCAAAGAGAGGATGTCTACAATCTACATACTACTACATGAGGACATTCATGCAGGATACAAAATTAAACATCACGGTACGGCCTGAAGTCAACTTCAGCAGTGCGGGTGCAGTGCGACTACCAGTCGCTCCTGAAAACGTCTTGTTGGATCGATCTTACCTTGCTGCCTGATCTGGTAGCTTAGGGGACTGTCCCAGGAGGTAACTATGGGCGGCATTTTAGTTTGTGGCTGATCTGCGTGCGGTCGATTTCTGTCGGAGGGAAGAGATAGATACTGGAGCGTGTAGAATGTACATGAATGTCATGGATCTATCGCTGTACTTCGAAAACAATTCCCACAGGGTCAAACCGAGCCGCGCTCAAGCTGGCGTAATGTAGTATCACTCGAGTTTCAGGGACGACATGAAGAGAAGCTTCATATACATGGATTCTCTGAATGGCAATGGAAAATGCACATTACGTGGCAAATCTAAGCATGAAGGGGGAAAAAAAGGAAGAAGGAATGTATGGTCGCTTGCTTGTGATGAGGCTTCTACACACTCAGGGCTTGAAGAAAATTGACGTTGAGATCGTATCAAGACGGCAAGTCCTTGATATGTCAGAGAAAGAAAACATTGGGGGGAATCATGTAAAACAGAAGAAAAGACCACTCTCCACGGTAGACATCAAGAGTGATGGGACGAAACCCAATAGAAAAAAAAAAAAAAAAAAAACAAGAATCCAAGCGTGAAGGCATCGTGCATCATCTCGTGTGACCATGGAGGTTGAATATCCTACCAGCGGATAACCCTGGTTGGGAAAAACTCGTCAATGAGCTCCATATAGTACGGTTTGAGTTCGTCTGCACTAGGGACGTCGTCACTCTTGCTGTACAGATCATAGGGATTGAACGCCTTGACGGCACGGAGCATCTCCCGATCATGATCATTCATCAACTCATGGTAGGCCCCCGCGTTGTGCCACGGGTAGAAAGAGTGATAGCGAATCATGGCAAGAGCCTCGTCGGGCAGCGTAGACTGCTCCTTGGCGATGTGATAGAGATACTCATCATGGCCCCAGGAAAGCATGACCTGATCGAGGCCGCAGCCGGGACTATAGATTCCAAACTTGGTATCGTAGATCGAGTGACCAAAGTCTTCATTGTCCTGGAAGGACTCGCGGCCATAGATGATGCGCTCGTCGAAGGCGCAGCCCACGGGGAAGGTGTCTCCCACCACATCCCATTGACCCTGCGCGTCAAAGAAGAAGAGCAATTTGCCAAGATCATGGATCAGACCAGTCAGTTGCATCCAGCGAGGCTTGCCGTCGCGGCGAATGGCCTCGGCCGATTGTAAGAGATGTTCGATTTGAGAGAGGCTAGTGTCGGGGTCGGACTCATCGATCAACGTGTTGAGCTTTTCCATGGCCTCCCAGACAGTCATGTGGGCGCGTGTCTTGCTGTGGAAATCGTGACGCGCCTTGAGGTTGTAGGCCACGGTCTGCTTGGTGTGTTGCTCCTTGTAGAAGTTCTTGACTCGGTCGCACGCATCCTCATACTGGCGGAAGGTGGTCTTGTCTTTGGATTTATCAAACTCGGACTCGTCGTACAGGCCCTTTTCTGTCGCTGAGGTGAGGGTGGTCTTGAGAACATTGACTTCATCGATGGCATCCGACAGTTCTTCAAGAGCGTGGCCATCTCGTTGCTTATTAAAAATAGGCGTGGCCGGGGCCTCGTTGGCAATCGCGACAGGAGCCATTATGGGGCACAGTGGTTGATGATGGAGGCTGGCTGATACGGGTACTTGCTAGTCTTTGCTTTTGACTTGCCAGTGTGCAAACTTCACAGCTTGATGATTCTGTGAAAGCAAAGTTGTTGGAGATGTTGTTTTTTTTTTTTTTTGGAATCGATGCCGAATATCAATCTTCAAAGATTCTGCTCCATCTTTATGTAATGTTCGCCCTGGTCTCCACGACTGACTCGACTCCAGGTCAATCCGCATCTCGATTTCCGAGATGGAGCACAGCATCATGTCTGTGATTCCACGCTGTTCATTATTTGTGCGCTCTCGCCATCAGCCCCAGCCACGCAGCATGATTTGCGGCAAGAACGGAGCGAAGAAGAGCATCGTGGAGCTTGTCACAAGGCCCAGGTCGGATTCTGGAATCCGTGCTGGAATTGAAATACCTTGTGAGGTGGATCCCCATCGGAGTAGCCAAAATCTGCGTGGTTGTAATTGGGTAAGCTTCTTTGAGGTGGATGTGGAACCGAAGAGTCATTCGACGATGCAAGATTGCCTCAGGTGGCCCGCAGCTGGCGGCCTGTTAGTCAGCCTGCATCATGGCCAGTCACGTGGCAGACCCTGGATTCTGGTTTCCGATCGGGTTGTGACTTGGAACCAGGATTCCTCATCGGCTTCATACTTGTACTGGGGGAGAGAGAGAGAGAGAGAGAGAGAGAGAGAGAGAGAGAGAGAGAGAGAGAGAGAGAGAGAGAGAGAGAGAGACTGGAAAGTGGGACTTTAGAGTGTAGTCCGATTCGAATCAGGTCATGCACAACATGCTTGTACACCACAAGGGGTGACTGACTGCTTCAAGGCACGGCAACATTGAGATCATGTCATGAGGCATCGAGGTCTTGTAATGAAAGATGAACTAAAGACAGGACAAGTACTCAACATAGTTGTCATTGTCTACCTGGGGAACAACCCCGTCCTTATCGCCGTACTCGATGTGCTTCCCGTAGACACGAGTCAGTCACGTAGTTCTTGGGAATTGCCACGTGTTTAATTTACTTTTGGGTGCGGAAACTCCAAATCTCTACGGTCAATCTGATGATCTGAGCGCCAGAGACCATTCAGCCTCGTCACGATTCTGATGCCACTCGTACTTTGCCTACCGATAATGAATGCCTAAAGTGTAATTCGGAGTAACTAACTTATAGCATGTCTGAAATGACAAAGGTGCTGTTTGTCCGGCTACGTCCCGTTTAACCGACAATGCGGGGCACCGCCTGCGTCATCGTGCCTAGATGTATCTTCCTGAGTCATGTACAACTCGGCCTTTCACTTGCGAGCCTTGGAGATTTTATCGAAGACAGCAGCTGCTCAAAGAGAAGGCCTGCAACAGCAACAGTTCCTACGCATCACAAAGACCTGGAATCGAACCACCTTGTAAACTAGCACATGTAGAAAAGGAAGCCGACAGCAGAACCACACGTGCGGACCGTGGTTCCCCTCACCCCCACGCGGGGTAATGTACCATCCCAATTGATGCCCTCTTTGCAATTGTACAGTCCCTGGGAACCACCTCGAGTGGAAATCGAGCCATGCCAATTGACAAAAGAATATCCACGAATCATCGGCCGTGAGTGGTATACGGTAGTCGGCCTCTTTCGTCTGTCGGAGGATCATCAGGTCGAGTAAACCGAAGCGATGAGCGAAGGAATGCCCCTCTTCCTCCTGTTGTCTGTTCCCGTCTACTCCAGTTCCGACTCGTGGGGGTTTGACTTCTTGCCCCGCGTGTCTGGACTCCTGACTCGCAAACTAGTGGGAACTGTGAACCTGTGAACACACCCGTCATCACGTCAGCTCTTCTCTTGAGTAGTTTCCGTCTCCCGTCCATTTTCCCCTCGACTCTCCCTTCCAAGTCACCTGTAACCTCACACAACCACCCTCTCACCCCTTTAAACCCTTCAAATCATGAAAATGGCCGCTGCAGACGTTCGCTTCCGATTGAACACCGGGGCGGAGATCCCCGCGCTCGGCTTGGGTACATGGCAATCTGCCCCCGGCGAGGTGGCTCGCGCCGTCTACCACGCCATCAAGGTCGGATACCGCCACATTGACGGCGCCATGTGCTACGGCAATGAGAACGAGGTCGGTCAGGGTATCAAGCAGGCTATCGACGAAGGCATTGTCACTCGCGAGGACCTCTTCGTCACCACAAAGCTGTGGTGTACCTATCACACTCGCGTTCAGGAAGGATTGGACGAGTCGCTCAAGAACCTTGGTCTTGACTATGTGGACCTGTATTTGATGCATTGGCCATTGGCCATGAATCCCAATGGTACGTTCGATTCTCCCGTCACTGAGACTTGGGACGGAGTGAGAAAGACAATCAGAGAATATCCTACAGCTTGACGGTCCCTCTACGGCAGTAGCATCGAGTACATCCGGTTGACAAGCCCTTTCTCCTCTAGGAAACCACCCCATGTTTCCCAAACTCGAGGATGGTTCGCGTGACGTTCTCCACGACCACAGCCACGTCACCACCTGGAAAAGCATGGAGAAGCTCGTCCCCTCCAGTAAGGTCCGCGCCATTGGTGTCTCCAACTACAGCGTCAAGTACCTCGAGGAACTCCTTCCCCAAGCCTCTGTCGTCCCCGCCGCCAACCAGATCGAGAACCATCCTTCCTTGCCCCAGCAAGACATCGTCGACTTCTGCAAAGACAAGGGCATTCACATTACCGCCTACAGCCCCCTCGGTAGCACTGGCAACGTCTTATTCAAGGCTAAGCCCATTGTCGAGGTCTCCGAGAAGCGTGGTGTCTCTCCTGCTTCTGTCTTGCTCAGCTGGCACAGTAAGCGACCCCCCCCCCCCCATCTCTCATTTCCTAACCGAGTTTGCTATTCTGTTTCTGTGGCTCGATTCCGAAGTGCACTAACCTTTTCTTTTGCTTGCAGTCGCCCGAGGATCGTCCGTCCTCGCCAAATCCGTCAACCCAGATCGCATCGAAGCCAACCGCAAGGATCTGATCCGCCTTGACGACGACGACATGGCCACCATCCAAAAGTACATTGATGAGCTGGCTGCCACCAACTCCTTCCAGCGCCTTGTTTTCCCTGCCTTTGGCAAGACTTTTGGATTCCCCGACAAAGAGTAGACATTGGAAGAGAAAAGTGAATGCCAGTATCTTGATGATTCTTCTAGATACAGAGCGGTTACATTGTGGGCAATTTAAAAATGTGCAGAAACTCAGCGACATTGACTACAGAGTTTGTTCATGCGAGACCCATAGAGGTACAAGACACATAGCTACCACTACACTTGTGATTTGTGATACCAACAAAATGAGAAACACGAGTTTATTCCAATTTGAAGCTCAGCCCTTATGTTGTGTGCTTTGAAGACTGGGATTCCGGGTCTTTCCAAACAAAAAGGAGTCGTAAAAACTTGGCTGACTAGCATATTCCTTCTACAAGAAATCAGCCAAGCGCCTTACCTGAGTCACACTGAAGCAATCTACACCGAAGATGTATCAACAGAAGAATATTAGATTATGCAATACTGCATTAATCGATTCGAGGCCCCAGTAGAGTGTGCTATGGTACATGTTTGGCCAAAGACTTGGGGGAGTACAAGAAGAAAATCAAAATCAAGACGCCAGACACACCAGACACGTCAGACACGCCAGACCACGTCTCATTAAATTCGCTTCGTCGTCGTCAGGTCATGTGCATCGAGATCGCATAATCGTACATATCGTGGTCGGGGCTTGTCAAGCGCCCAGTTTCCGCTCGCGTTGGGGGAATCATTTCGCTCAAAAAGAAGAAAAAGAAAAGAAAAAAAGTGCAAGCGCAAAGCCAGAAAGGAAAGAGTGTTATGGCTTTTAGTTCGATGGTGTTGAGCTGGCGTTGAGCCATGGGTATTAGAGAGAAAGGGGTCGTGTGACAACCATCTCCAGGATAGATGGCATGGGCCCAGAAGATAATGAGTGAGGAAGGGGCCGTATGACAACCATTCTAGCATAGATGGTATGGACCCAGAAGATAATAAGTAAAGAAGGGGCCGTACGACAACCATCTCCAGGATAGATGGCATGGGACCAGACGTAACGAGGACCGGTCTCAGATGCGAACTGATATCTCGGCGGAAGGAGAAGCAACTGAATAAGAGGGCCTTTCAAAGAACAAGAGAAAGCAGCAGGAACCTACGATTCTGGTTTCTCAGCCTCCTGGTTGCTAGTGTTCTCAACATTCTGAGTGTCCGTGTTCTTCTTGTCGCTGGTGTGGGTGCTTCCAGCCTTGGTGGTGGTCACAGGAGGTCGACAACCGGGAACTTCATGGCCAACCATGACGCGGCCAGGGTGAGGGCTATCAGCCCGCTGGAGATGGTAGTCTACAAATTCCTTGAAACCCAACTCGGCCCAGTCTTCAGATTTGACTTTGGCGTGTCCGTATCGAATAGCCTCACGCAGAGCCTGTAAGCGACGCTCTTCCCGTACCTTTATGACCTCCTCGAGAAGCTCGCTTGTCAAATTGCCTTGTTCTCTCATGATAGCGGCGGCAGTTCGAAGGACGTGGTATGGGAGAGTGATTAGCATGGCCGAAGGAACAAGGATTGCCGGGTCCTTAGGGCGAAGATCAGCGTAAGAGGGCATGCTACCAAACCGAATGTTCTCAAGACGGGAGTCTCTACACGCCGAATATGGAAGGGTGTGAAGAGGAGGCGGAATCCGGGTTGGAGTAAAGCGTGCCTGAGCACGGTGGTAGAGCTCAAAGTCCGGGGTGATTGCGCCAGTGATGAACTTGAGAGCCGCAGTCTGAGCCCGATTAGCCTGGACATGTTGGAAGTCGTCAAAGTGGTCAATCTTGACGACGGGAAAACCAGAAGAAGAAAGTGACAGAGTCACCGGAGAGAAGGATACTTCGGGGCATGTCACCATGTAATCGGCCGGGTTGATGCCGAAATTGAGGATGACCTCGGCTGTCTCCCAAGAAAGGTGTTCGAGAGCCATGTCGATGCCACGGTGGGTGATCTCGTGGTGGGCGAGGAACGCACCTGTAGCAGCGTAACATAGTGCGAAGTCGACCATCGCACGCTCCACTGAGAACGATGCGGTGATTTCGTCCTCTGAAAGAGCAAGCCCCTCCAGAGTCGCCGCTCGCAGGGTCGCGCTGCTCATCAAGGGAGTACCGTACAGGGTACGGAGGGCCATAACAAAGGCCGCCGAGGAGGCGAAGGAATGTCCGGTGAAAGCCCGGATGTCGTCAACCCGCCCTTCATGATAGCTTTTAGCTGCCATCACGCTGCGCAAGAACGGACTTGCTGCCAGAATCACCCTGTGTAAAGGGAAGGCAATCCCAGCAGAATCAGACTTGGGACTCAGGAAAAGCTGAATGTCCGCAAGCTCAGGATGGCCGAACATCGAATTGAGATGCCAGGTCAGGAAAGCCAGTGGATCAAAGAGCCCAGCCTCCTCGGACTGAACGAACTCGTTGGTCGCCTGGTCTTGTGATCCCAGAGTGCCAGTCTCAGCAGTCGTCTCCATTTGGGCGTCGAAATACAGGCTGGGAGACTGCATGTCGGCCTCTTCAACGGTCACTGAGCCCTCGTAGTCGATCAATGGCTCACTGACAGGCTCGCCCAAGCTCGACTCGGGGCCTGCCGACTCAGACATGCCACTGGCTTGTTCGATGAGGGCAGCTGGGAGAATACCCTGTTGGGCGGCGACGGAAGGGAAAGGAGCCACAGGGAAGAAAACGGGGGGGAGACCGTAGGGCCAAGGGCGGAAAGCCCCAGTGGCAGCGACAGGAAAGGCGGACGGCAGCTGACGATACTCAGTACTCGCTTCAATCTCCTGCGAGCGCTGAGAGTATCCCAATTGACCTTGCATCGGGATTGGAAAGTCGCTACTCTCACACATGTGCTCTGAGTGGGCAGTAGCACCACCAACGTTCACGGCGATCTCGAGCAAAGCGCCTGATTCCTGCGCCTTCTCCTTCTCTTTCTCTACCTCAGCCAGCTTGCGCTGGCGCCACGACTCCGTGTCCACGATACACGGCTCAACGTACTCCTTGACAGGAGCCGCCAAGTCCGTGCTTTGAGGCTCCGTGGATGCCTCAAGAAGAGCTGTGCCGACTGGCTCGGCATTGCGGACACTCTTCTTCTTCCACGCCCGCTTGTTCCTTTTCTTCTTGTTGTTGTTGCGGCGGCCTTGGGGAACGGTGGTCTGAGCCGCAGAAGATGCGACGGGGGACGCAACAGGCAAAGCAACGGGCAAAGCGACGGGCGACGCGACGGGTGACGCAACGGGGGAAGGACGGGGAGAAGGGGTACGAATAACGTCGTTCTCCGGCTTGTCGGTGGTCTCTGAAACGACCCCGGGAGCAACTAGGACGTTGCCCATCTTGCGCGCCTTTCTGTTCTTCTTCCTTTGCCGGGCGCTACGGCAACGAACCCGCTTGGTGGGCTCGGGAGAAGATCCAACGACGTTTGAAGGGATCGTCACCGAGGGAGCTGGGCCTGTTGGTATGGACCGTCAGTATATGCACGATTATAACATCAAAAGTGTGAAAAACTTACTACGGCCGCTGGCTTCAGGGACAAGCAAAGCGGAGCCCTCACGGACGGAGGGAGAGGCAGAAATACCACCAGAGACAGCAACAGGAGCGGGAGCAGGTTCAAACTCAGGCTCAGTTACCTGGTTCTCTTGGCCCAGGACGGCAGGCGCTGTGTAAAGACACCATATGTAAGCAGATGATACTAAAAGAACAGGAACGCTGGCTGAGATCACTTACTTGACTCACCAGCGTGAGCTGCTGGTCGGAGAGCCAGAAGAGAAGTGCCGATAGCCTGGTCCAGGTAGAAGTCAATCGACTCCACGGAGGTCAGGTCATTCTCCTCTTCAGATGAGGCCTGTAAAGCCTCAGTCTGCTCTTGGGCACCCTCTAGCAAGTGCACCAGCTGTCCCTCGACTTCGGTCTTCGGGGCAGGGATCCCAGGGTAAGCTGGTGGCGGACTGTTAGGTCCGGAGGGGCGAGGAGAGACAGACGGAAGAGGGAGGCAGTCATCCAAGCGTTCACCGCAGGAGTCCTGGCTGGAGCAGAGCAGCCGCGAGACAGGCGAGCTTCGCTCTGATGACGACTGAGTCTGCCGGTGAGGTGAAGCGGGCCGGAAATCAGACGAGCTAGGCTCGATTTCCCGGCCTGGAAGTTGTTCAAGATGCTCTGTTGATGCAACTTGAGAGGGGGACTTGTAAGGGGGCGGTTCGTAGGATGAAGAAGAGGAAAGAGAAGATGCAGGTCGAGCAGGGGCATCAGGATCAAAATTCGAGCGGGCGGCGGAGAGAGACACGGCAGAAGTGTTGTTGTGCTGCGATTTTTGCTCTCGGGATTCTCCAGGAATAAGGCCCCAATCCTGTCGTAGCTCATAGGGGAGTCTCTGTGTCCAGTGTGGCTGTGAGGCTCTTCTAAAACGACCAGCCACCACAAGGCGACGAACAACTTCACGTTCTTCACGTTCCTCACGCTCCCCACGTTCCTCAATTGGGGAAGACATGTCGATACACGTCAATTTGAATAACGAGGAGGCGAGTGATGAATCGAATATTTTCGAGTCTTGAAGGTCTTTGAATGGCCCTGTGCAATAAAGAAACGAATATTCAAGTGATCACGGGCTCGTGAAGTGCGTGGAAACAGGGTAGAAAAGGGCGTCTTGATAGATCAACGAGCTGATCTAGGAGCCAGGCGATGTATGAAATGCCTTCGAGTCCCTCCAAGACTGTGTGTGATAAAGAGATGAATATTCAAAGGGAACCTGGCGATCAAAGTGGATCACAAGATTATCAAGTGCGTGGAAGAATGGTAAAGCAAGCGTCTCAATAGAGTAATGAGAATTTGATGAAGAAAGAATGTAGCCAATGTTGACTATGGGCGTGGTGAGAAGGGAGCAGGGGCGTGGTGGAAGAAGAGTTCGGAATCACGAGGGAGGCTAAGGGGGGGTAGGCTTATATACTGGGAAAATCGCACTTGTGAGAGCAAACATTTTCTTGTTGCCACGACGAGATGACTGACACCACGCCGAGCTAATACTGAGCGTCAAAATTACTCTCTTTTCTCTTATGCGCCGCAAGGAATGAGGCGGAAGCCCCGTCAAGAGTAAGTATTTTCCTCTTTTCCCTTTTGGGTTCACGAACACGCCGGATCGAAGTCGAGAGTGAGTGTGCACGTCTTACCCCTTCTGTACGACTATTATACAACACCATGATTCAGTAAGCGTGTAGCTCCTCACTCATACAGGTCTCGATCAAAACCATCGTCATGAAGGTAGTCGGTGATCCGGTCAACCCACCTTGATGCTTCATGTTGATATTCAGCCTTCAGGGCTTGTACTCGCACGTGATTCAATTTCATATCACGTGCGCACTTTATCTTGACTCCACTCAAAATCGCCCCGGGTTGCGGAGTTCAGCACCACCGAATTTGTCCGTCGATGAACATGCGATATTTAAACTATTCCAGGCCACAAGAAATCCGTGTCAGCACAGGAGTAACAGACTTTTGGGTGCTGGAGCTTCAAGACAAGCGAGGTGGCTCGCTCACTTCTGCGTCACCTGACAGCCAGCTTTGAGTCTTTCAGGAAGGCTGGACTCGGGCGGTGACAAGGCCCCCAGGCAATAAACATGAATGTGATACATGTTGAAGAGATGTGAATTATATGATACATGGATCCGACGCAGCTGTGAACCTTAAATCTTTCGTGGATCGTCGGATCCATCAAATGTATTGGAGAGATTGCGAGCCCAACGAGGCTGAAGATGTACCGAGCTGTTGCCATATACCTAAATGTAATACATCATCTGTGTGTCGACTGTCTAGATTCCTGTAACAGCATATTCCCTGATTTATATACTCCTCTCAACCGAATTTTCGACCCATGAATACCTACCTTTCTCTACCAGCTTGGTCAAAAATATTGGTGGTGGGTCTGTGTGTTCTTTCAGTCTAGAAGAGCGCAGTCACGAACATGACACGCGTCCGACTACTTAGGTCCCTTCTAGGACATGATCTCGATGAGACACGCGAAAAAGAGATATTGTATGACTGCGATTCAACTGAGTGAATGGACGAAATGAAACATAAACTTAAACGTACTAGGCCTAATCCATTAAGATGAGGATGGTATTCGTATTCCAGACCGAATGAATTCAGACGAAAGTGTCGATGTGAGGTCCCATGAAGTAGAAACTCTGACGTCCTGCAATCTACACGCTGTGCAGGAAAGCTTTCATCAAGGGGGCGCACTTGATATGCAGCTTGCCGATTGCCAGTCCGGTGCAGCTCATCTTCGGCTCAAAGGGACGGTCGCCACCCCATGATCATACGAATATAGAAAACCTACCCATGAGTCTCTGGTAAAACCGGGGTCTCTGTTAAAATCGAGTTCAAAAGTCTACTACTATATGTCGGGGATTGTTTCATCACCATGAGTCTACGGAATCCGAGTGGCCATTCTTGTGATAGGTAATAGATTGAGAACAGAAGGATTCAACAAAATCCGGCAGTATGTATTGAACAAATCGAGACGCTCAAGGAATGCACCAGGTGGTATATAGTCGTAAAAAGTATGAAGAGAATGAATAAGACAATGGGCCCAGAAAAAGACAGTAAATAAAGAGCAAGCAGAGTGCATGTGAGGCTCGGGACAAACAGAGAGGGAAAGGTATGAAATCAAAGGACAGGGCAGTGGTGTTGACAAGGACTTCTTTCTAGAACATTCCACCATTGACAGGAATTGGAGGTGGGGGATTAGAAGGCAGCGCCGGAACTGGAACATCAGTCACTTCCTGGCGAGCTCTTGCATGAAGGCTGCCGGTCTCACTCGTGGATTTACGCAGGCGGTTGCGGGAACGCGGGCGCTTCTCGTCGTCGGGGAAAGAACTTTGCTCATCAAAGGCGCTGGGAACGGGAGATGATGCCCGGGAGTCATGCTTGTCTGATTTGAAAGCACTCAGGATTGTTTGAGTGCCCCGACGACGGCGAGGATTCATCGGTGGCAGCGGAGGAGGTGTGGCGCCTTGTTGCGAAGAAACAGAGGGAGTCGAGTTGCTAACCGGAAGACCGACTAGGGGCACATTGGAAGTCGAGGACACCAAGGTTGGCTCTGAGATGAGCTTCTTGTTGACGCTTCGCTTCTGGAGCAGGGTACTGCCTGGGGTTCGCTGTGACAGGGAATGAGCACTGCTGACAGTCGCAGTTGGGTTCCCAGCGGGAGACTGGTCTTCGACGAGGGGAGGAGTAGCGTTGGCCGAGTAGGCAGGGGCGGCAGGGGGTGGTCGCGGAGGGGCCCCGATCATTGACGAAGTCTGTGTTTGTTGGTATGCAAACGGCCGCTCAAATTGAAAACCTGGAGCCCCTGAACGACTGGTGCTACGGTACCGGCCCGATGCGGCGGAGGTGGAGCGATCATATGTCATTGCTTCGGCATCTTCAGACGTGCGAGTTGAGCTAGGAACCAAAGGGGGACGGTAATTCTCAGGAATGACAAAGGTCTCACTCGGTAATGAGCCTGCTTCGTTCACAGTCTCCAAGTCATCACGTTCACGATAGCGCGTGCGGCTCTTGGATCGGCCGGACGCGTCAGAACCGGAACGAGAGCGGAATCCACTATGAGGGGAGGGCCCGCGGCTACGACTCGATTCTCGGGATTCTTCATGACTGGGGCGGCCGACAGTTGGAACGCGGGACCGAAAGGCTCGCTCAGACCCGACATGGGGTGAGCTGAAGTTGGGGTGGCGACCAAAGTTTGGTCCAGGCCGATCTTCCTCACGCCATTGATCTTCGGAAACCAGAGCAGGAGTAGAGCCTGCATTGTTTCCATACATCATGCCTTTCAGATCGGCCTTACCCATACCCTGCTTAGCGGCCTTGTGCTTCAGAATGGAAAAAGCATTACCAGCTTTGATTCCGCCGATGTCAGGTGTAGATCGGCCAGGTGCGGGACTGGTAGACCTGCTTTCGCTCTCAGCGACGCTTCTCAACTTCTCCTGAACCTTGCGTCGACGCTCCGCCAGCTCGATCTCGAATTCTTCACGCTCTCTCTGGGTCTCAGTGCTGGCACCACGACGGTGTCCGTATTGAAGCTCATCCTTCCAGTTGGATACGTTTGAGTGCACGTATTCAACGCCATTTGCAGCGCTAGTGTTCGATGAATCACCACTGGAGCGATTGGCGGTGTGTTCTGAAGAGTGGTGCGAGGAGGGTTTGGGACTTGTTGGAGTCGTGTGATCGAGGCCCAGCAGCGCCTCGTCTGGGGTGGTGGCAGGAGTGCTCAGCTCAGAGGTAGCCTCGCCAGTTGTAAGGTAGTTTGAGGTCGACTCCGTCTGAGTGAGGCCTGGGGAAGGCGGAGGGCAAATGGAAGATTGATCGCTTACTTGGCGCAGATGAGAACGAATGAAGCCGTTCAGGCCGAATGTTGGTGAGTCTGGCCGCTGAGGAGTATCGAGGTCACCGTCGGCAGGTACGCTAGGCTCATTCGGAATTTCGTCTTCTTCGATCGGCTTGAGGTCGCCAAGATCGGAGTATCGAACCTCGGGAAGAGTGTCCATGGGCTCGTTGATCGGCGACGTCGGCTTGGGGCCAGAAGTGATCTGATGCAGAGAGTGACCGGCGTCCGTGGTCATGGTGGTCACAGACGAAAGGTCAAAAGAGTTGTGATCATTTATGTCTTCGGCAGAGTCACTGGCAGTCGAGTTCGCGTAAAAGGTGGTCAATCCAGGCTGGCCGGGGAGGCCTCGACACTAGATCGGCGGGATCGATCGACGCCGTTGCTGTAGTTGGAGGAGGCTGACTCGGCTCGAGACCGGTGACTAGATTTAGAGAAACCCCTAGTTCGGCCGGTCGGTTCCTGCGGCAAGGGACGGTTGGTAGGGGGTGGCCGTGGTGGCGGGAAGGAAGGGTTATGTCCTTGGTGCATCTGCAGCTGGCGGCGCATGAATTGTTGCTCATCAAATCCCGTAGCAGCACGATTGAAAAAGCCCATGGCCGTGGCTTTGCCGTGGTCCTCGGGACTGACAGCAGCTGCCAAAAGACGTTTTCCCTCGTCAACCTCACTGGATGGCGGACTGAGCGGAGGGACGGCTCCTGAGCTGTTGGTGAACGGCAAAGCGTGGTCGCTAGGGGTATTTTCTGCAATGGTAGGCGGTTTGGACGATGTTGCCGAGGACGGTGGACTCGCAGGCAGGGTGGATGTCGTGGTCTCCGTCGTGTTGAGCTTTTGGAGGCGATCGCGAAGACTGCCGACGGAACGCGAGAAATTGCGGTTCATGGGCACTGAATCTGTGGCTGGGGATCCACGCTGACGACTGAGGCTTTCAAGACGGTTCAAGGTAGAGGATTGCTGATTCTGGGCGGTTTGGTTGAGCCCTTGCCCGTACAATCGTTGAGAACGAACGGAACCATTTCGCGGATTCGACATGGCGGATGGTGAGCGAGTGTCGCTTGGAGCATCAGGGTGAATCGACGCCTGAGGAACGGCGTCTGGAGTTTCCTCAACCGAAGTCACGCCAGATGAAGCTGGCGGTTCGAGCGCAGAATCCGAGGCAGTCAAGGAATGAGTGGGATGCCTCGAAGAGAGGGAAGCGATGCCCTCTGATTCTTGTGTGGTCACATGTGGCGCGATGTTCGCATCTGTCCCTTCTTCAGCAAGCCGCCGCTGCTCTTCCTTCTCCTTGAGCCGCAATCTTTGGAACGCGGACAGATTGAGGTCATGTTCGTAGACGAATTTGCCCAATCCACGATTCGGTTCCGTGGACTCTGACCCTGTTCCGGTAGGCGTTCGAACAGGAATACGATAGACTTTCTGGCGACCGCCAAACAGGTTATTTCCTTCTGTTCGGCGAGCACGGCTCATGATGCTGCCGCCTGCGCCGCTCTGCGAGCGATCATCGTCGGTGCCATATCCTGCGTCAAATGCAGATGCGTCCGAATCGGCGCGTCCGAGAGCAATCGATGGGCGGCTCCCGTCGTTGGAGGAAATTTCATCGATGTCCGTCAATAGGCCGGCACTGTTACCAAATATGTTCACTCGCGAGGCTCGTTTGGGGAACAGAACGCTGTCGTCACTAGCTTTCCCAACCACCGTGTCTGGGTCATCCTGCTCTCTCAACATGCTGAATCGCGCCGACAGTTTGGGCATGAGGAGACTTGTGCGAAAGTCATCCGATGATGGCAGAGCGTCTGACAAGTCCAATTGAAATTGCGACTCCGCAGGCCCCTCCGTCTTTTTGGAGCTTTTCAGACTGAAAGGCGAACTTGAGGTGGATGATACTTTTCCCAACTCGTCCGAGGCATCCTTGCCCTTTTTGTTCTTTCGAAACCGATGCATTTTGGGGGGTGTATATAAGTTGTGTGGATGGGGGGTCCCGTTCCTCTCTGACGGATCACCCGCGGTTGTAGAGTGAGTGCCGATTATAAAACAAACGAGTGACTTGACTTTACACATTCAGCAGATGAGCACATTAGTCCTTCGACGAGCTGACTTTCGTTTTCGTGGATTCAATTCTTCCCCGAGTCGACTCACATAAAGATGTCCTTTTTTAGTTGAAAAGAGCGAACGGCATGGCCTGCACACGGATTGAACACGATGTGGAGTGCGGTCGACGTCGAAGTTGTAGTATACTGTCTTACTTGTTGACTAAGTCGACGGCGTCACGGAGACTTGAAAAGGAAGCTGCGGCGCACTGCAATTGTCTTGTCCGTGTTTCAGGATCTCTGCCACTTGTCGGCGGATGAGGTTTGTTCGGTCGCCGGTGAATGAGCTCCAATCAAGCGGATTTCACGCATCTGCCGGGGGTAGGGAGGAGGGGCGAGAAAATTGACCGATCACACGAAAGGAGACTCGAAAGGGAGTGTGAGGTGGCGGAGTCGACCTTGATGGGAGACGGGTCGAAATGGAGGGAATACAATGGGAGATGGGATGGCAGTAGTTGTTTGGAATTGAAGGTAAAGAGAGACTGGGCGACAAAGGGCCAAATTGAATTGAATGAGCGACGGGTAGAAGAGGTCAAAAGAAGGAGGAGAGAGAGAGAGAGAGAGAGAGAGAGAAACCTCGTTTAGGAATGCGATGCGTGCAAGAAAGCGCGGATTGGGGAAAAGGAAAAGCGCCCGAGCGTTGAGGGTGACGCTTAGCGTTGGGTCTTGGTATCGATGACTTTGGGGCCTGGGACGGGGCTAGCTTGGAAATGATCCATTCTCAGGGACCAAGAGAGGGGGGGGGGGGGGGGGAAACCGGTAGAGTGAATGGAGTCGCAGCATACATACTTCATGATGATGATGCTAAAGTTCAATTAAATTCTGATACAGTAGTAGTATCCGAGAAATTCTATTATGTAAATTGACAACGCTGGAATTGTTCCTTCCGTGCACATTCTTCATTGGGGATTCAATTTTGCGGGTGTCAACTTGTCAAGAGACCGAGAGAGGCAACGAGGAAAAAAGAATGAGTCAAAAAAGGGCCAAAAACGAATCAGCAGAAGAAGAAGGGGGAAAAAAAAGAAAAAAACGGGGCCGTCCCAGACCTAAAACAGACTAAATCGATTTAAAATTAAATGGACTGAAGCGTTCTGGATCTTTTGCGAGCCGGTTCGTCCTCTGTTGGTGTCCAGTGGTCCACTATCGCGGGTGCACCATTCAGGTGTTCGCTCACGAGCTGCAGGAGCCTCGAATGATGAAACTGAAACCGAAAAGAAGCATCTGAACGTGATACTGGGGGGAAGGAAAGTCATCAGTAGACCTGAAATAGAGCCTGTTTTTGTGGCATGCCAGTCTCTCCCACTCTGAGTGCCTGTCACCTGCGGAGCAATGCCCATGAGGTACAAGGGGCTTCCCGCGCTGCTTTCCACGGATGCCCACTGGGTGGTCCTGGTTCTGGTGGCCGAGAGCTCTGGACGGGATCTGCAATCGCAGGAGAGTCGGGTAACAAGTTACCAGGCACCGTATTGTCATATTTCATTGTCCCGTACGGCGTGTCGTACTGTGCCTGACAGGCTATCAGCCTGTCAGTAGACTCAGTACTACAACTCAGTACAGTAGTAGTATTCAGTATTGACTCATTGAGTAATGGGCATTGATTACGGTCATGTGATCTATCGCGCTCCATCATGTTCTTCACATTCTAATCCATAGGGCATTGAGGAATGACTCTAATGAGTACTAAGAGTACGAACGAGTTACTCAGTTGCTAACTACAGTACTACGAAGAGTAGGTAGTAACACCACTGCATGAGTAGTAGAGTACTGGCGCCATCAAATTCAACCGACTCCAATCGACCAGGATCGCATTGAGCGCGAGGAGCACAACCCCGTGTCTACTGTCTAGAGACCTAGTTCAACAATCAATCTCTAAACCGACTTGAAGCACGCAAGTTGCATCAGTGGGCAATCACCGTGTGTGTGTGCTTCCCTCGATCAGAATCCAAGCATGCAGAGCGTGCCGCCGTGCCCTGTCATGGCATGTGGACCCGAGGCTGGATAGCCACACAAACCACCACGGACAATGACCCACGATGCCCACCGAGGATTCTACTCCAGATTACTCTCCTGACTACGGTGTCTCTCAGAATTTGCACTCCACAAATCCAATCCTCCACCAGCACTCGATGCTACAAAAGAATGGTTTCACGAGCACGCAGTGCAGACTCAGAGTCATACCACCGTGGGGGGGCAGTTCTGACCGTGGCTGAAACTGGTGGAGTGTTTTGACCGTTCGGCATTGGCATGCTCAAGAATCAAGTCTTGAGGATCCTCGAATCCCGACAGGACACTGAGGACAGTCAGGACAGTCAGGACTGAGGACACTGACAGTGCCATTGTGAGGGAAGCAGCTGGATTAGAGGAGTAATGATACTGTACTTAGTCGTACAGTACTCAGGTACTGTATGTATGTATAGCCTTGTATTTGTGTGTCGCAGGGCTCTTGACCCCCCTCTGATCCTTCGAGGTCGAAAGACAAACGTTTGGATTCCTCTCCCTATCCAACTAACCGGTAATCTTCCACTAGCGCTTCCAAAGGCCCTCCTTGATCGTTCTAGTCGTTCCAGCATCGCGGAGACGAGACCCAGTCGAAACAAACTCGTTCATGATTGTACAGCGGGCGCAGATCAGGAAAAAAAAAACAAAGCCATATCACCGGGGCCAGAGTGCCGTTGTTTCTGGTCCCGAATTCCCACTTCTGGGAGTCATGCCCGGAAGATGATGGATCGCGGACATTAGCTTCTTCGGTTCCGTGGGCGAACGTTGTGGCTTCACTGGCTTGAGCTTTTCAGCTGCCTACCTGGGCAATCGACTCCGTTCCCGGCGGGCGCGACGGGTAGACGACACCACGGAAAGCCTTGACTTGCCAGGCTGGGGCGAATGAGACACGGCCGGCAATCCACTTGACTCTACTCATGACAGCCAAAATCAAGATTGATATCGGAGGGGCAACGGTCCCAAAAGGATCGAGTGACCGTGATCATTGGCCTTCTGGGGCAGCACTCATACCATCTAGATTACACCTCAGTGACCTTACAGTCTTCAAGTCTCGTATATGGTCTGCAGTCTGAGTCTGCAGTCTGCAGTCCGCACCCGATGATCAGATTCGATAATTGAATAATGCTCCTTGCATGGCCCGCGGAGGGCGACCTGCAGCATGATTGCAAAGAGGAATAATTATGGGCAATGAGCCACTGCCAAGACTTGAGGATTGTCAAAAAGAGTTGCACCGAGATGCATAGAATCATGCATATGCATGTCCATTGCCAATGTCCATCCTTCAGCTTCCGCCCGGCTACACTTACAGTGGGCACAGGGGGACACGGCAGCTCAAGGCAAAGTTGATCGATCCATGACTCGTAACAATGGCCGGAGATCTTGCATCGAGCCTGCTGCCGTACGAAGATGCCATAGCTGACGGACGCTATCCACTTCTTCATGTTATACGAACTCTCCTGCGTTGTGCGTGCTGTATGGGATCTGTTTGTAGTTCATCGAGTCGATCCATGATGACAATGATGACTCGCATTATGAACAACACATAAGACCCGTCCGAGATTGTCTAATACTGATCCACTGCCTGGCTCCGGATCTACCGCTCTTGTACAGATGAGAATGAAGCAGGGCTTGTCCTCCGTCATTCCCTCTAATGTGGTACACCTACCCATCGATGTGCTCCCAAGTAAATAAAGGAAACCATTGGGCTGAAGCCGGAGACATTGGCCACTTGCATCATACCTCTTGAATATATTGAATCCTGCAGGTCTTGGCTCGCCGGGGTCAGGTGAGAACACGCGATGAGATCATTCATATCTCGATGGGCACGAAAAGCACAGATCACAGCCACTGGGGCCGCAATCTGGAACAAATCTAACATGGGCTCGGGAGCTGGAGGTGCCCAAGAGGAAAGGCAATGATGGGTCGATAACACTGAATACCTAGGGCTATGTAAGCCCTCGGCCTAGTACAGTACATACTTGGGCACAAGGCCACAATGCATATTGAACCAAACGAGATTTGATTTGACGCCCCTTGTCGCAAACTCTGTTTTTTCGTTGCCGTGCAAATCCGGGACAACAAAACCGAGGCTTCGTGTCTCCAGAGATTGGTGGACAATTGACACAATGTGATGTACCGAGTAGGAAAAGGGATTAAGTTTTCTCGCACCCTCGGCGGGATGGAGTGTATTGATGATGTTTGGTCAAGCAATCCGATGAAGCTGGAACCTCATACCTTTTTACAAGGAGATCGATGGTGCTTCTACTGGGTATGTCTGATCAATCAACCTTGAAGCAAGAGGGTCTCCAGCTGACATCCATTATGTTGTTGAATAGGCGGGAGTCTATTCTCTACCGAGGTACTCGAAAGCTGTGCTTGAGCCAGATATCGAAAGTCTTCGTATTCATTTGACGAAAGGACATGAACTGATCAAGAGCCCTCCAATACTTCTGTAACATCCTCTCCATCTCATCTATGAAGAACCTTTCGTATTATCCAGTCTCTGAAGCATCCTTGATGATCAAGGACGTAGTTACGTAGTGATTGTTACCGGCCAACTACGGGTGAGACTTCCTTCAGCGGCTGGCGTTGGTAAGATATTGTACCTTAGTGATACAAGATTTTTCATCATACCGCTCTCGTCTTTCAGAACAATACACCGTTACACACAGTCTGAGCTCCGAAGACGGGTCATCTCCTTTGATCACACTTTTGTGGACCCACTCGAAGCTCACCAAGTTCCCCGTTTATTGTGATTGGCTTGACCCAGCGCGATGCCCCTGACTAAAGCCCTGGTTGTGGATGGGGCGCCTTGGCACTGTCATTTCAATGCCGCCCGAGGGGGAGAGATGGTGAAGAGTCAAGACTCAAGTCCTTCTGTCCGACTCGTACGGTATTATATACATACACTTTCACGATGGTTAGACATGTAGTATTTGCGTGCAGAGTTACTGTGCATCACGAGTTAATCGATGACTGATGCCCGAATCCGTGCCTCACTCGGTTCAGTGGATTCAGTGGATTCAGTGGATTCACTGGACTATGCTGTTATGTACCCCTGGGTGGGTTGGCTATCTGCCGAAGTGTGCTTGTCTGCTTGATGACTGCAGAACGGGTCCCGTGGACCCCCACCTAAGTCATCGAATTGGAGGGTACGGAGATGGAGAGTTATTGCTGTATGCTGATCCAGTGAAGATCTGCTCAATGCTCATCTCAACAGATTCAATACAAAACGCAGACTCGGTAGATTAGAAGCGCCCCCATTGGAAATAGTGAGATTGTCATTGTAGATGGGTTGAAAGTCTTGGTCTAGGGAGGGTAAACGTTCAGAGACTGTGGAAGCCTAGAGGGAGGACAAGCACTCATTAGAGGAGGCGTCGGGTCCACCAAACCACAACAGGCAAGTGAAAAAATGGTATCCAATTCTACGGCTTCCAAGGATCGTACTGTAACCGATCCAGATTCCTCATTCCAGGTGGCAGGCAGGTGCGGCACTGTCGCTGATACTAGCGCAGCAACGCTAGTCCTGATAGAGACCCGAACGTCGGGTCTCGGTGGAAGTCCGCAGCAGGGCCTTGAAGAAGATTCGCTTCTTCTACACATCACTCAGTGGTCGCTGGTCAGCAGTACAAGTGTACTTCTTTGCACGGATCGTTCAGTAGATGCGTTCTTGAGAAAGCGTTGGCAGTTGGAACCTATCATGCTTCAACCCCATGTGCAACAGCTAGAACGGTTCCCGCTCAGCCGTATTTTGCAGCACCTGAAACGCAGACACGGGAAGCCATGACATCGTTTCAGCTCAATCATCAGACATGCGCAAGGGGATGAGACAGGCTTCGGGGAAAAGAGAAAGAGTCACTGTGTTGATACAATAGGTTTGGGGGAGGAATTGCCGCGACGGAGTTCAACTCGGTCTCTGTCACCTAGACTGACGATATAGTGCAGAAAGCATATCACTTTCAGCTGATGGCACATGACCAAGTTGACGCAGCCCGCTGTAGTACGTCTGAGTAATATGGACACCATCTAGATCCAATGATCCATTGCCCTGCAAATCCAATGACTTGCAAAGCCATGCCAGTCCAAAGATCATTGGCCGGTCCCCCCACTGAGCCTTATCATCGAGATCTAGGCAGTGAATAGACGAATTTGGCGAAATTACTATGGACGCGCTCCGTTCTTGTTCTCCCCTCCCCGGTGGAGCACTTTTGAGGTTTCGTTCAATTTACACTTTGCAAGGTTGCTGGCACGGGCAAAGGAAGACCCAGGAACAGGTCAAACGACAGACGACCGGTTCTTTGGGACCGGTGGGGCCCGTTTATTAGGGTGCATCGCTGGAACCGGAATCTCGAATCTTTGAATCGCGAATCTCCTCCCGTCGCGGGTCTCCGTTTCCGCGGCTCGGGCTGTGTTTGTGTAGAACCGTAGACTCAAGACTGTGGATAAGGCAGCAGATACTGTGGGATACAATGATACATGCTCGACATCGAAGCTGCTCACCGACAGAACACAGAGCCCTTGAACACACGCTCATACTAGACTGCTGGCATCGAGATGACTGACATCCCCATGCCCATCAAGGACGCTTAGCGCCAAATTGGATCCACGTGGGTCCGCAAGATATTGATTGATCCATTCCTTCAGGCTTCAGCAGGTCAAGATTCAAGAAAAATAAAAAGTCTTGATGTCATCGCCGAGACATTTCATTTCCCAGAGCGCGGAGCTTAATAAGTCGTTCTAGAACGCCTGCTGAACCACGAGTAATGTCGCGGAAGGACCTGAGCAGTGAGCAGGCGGTTCGGGTGGGCTTAGACGAGAACCTCAACATGTTTATTGTGATGGAGCTTTCGGCGAGACCGACTCGGCTCTCGATCGCCGGACGTTCAAGCATCATCGACCCTTCACATGAGCAGCTCCGCACTGGACGGATGTCTCAAAGCGAGTCTGTTGTCGACAGATGGGAGCCGGCAGTTTGTCGCGCGTCTGAAATGCTAAAAGTGGCCTAGCTGAACGCCATGTGTGGGGGAACCAAAGTCCATGACAGCTGATACATACACCCGTGACCCGGAGGTTGCCGCTCGCTTG
Organism: Penicillium diatomitis; assembly: GCF_028827545.1. Lineage (NCBI taxonomy): Eukaryota > Fungi > Ascomycota > Eurotiomycetes > Eurotiales > Aspergillaceae > Penicillium > Penicillium diatomitis. The sequence continues at coordinate 1,471,728 of NW_026623177.1, read as the reverse complement.
TTCTCGACAAAGGTCACAAGGTTGGCCGAGTTTTCATAACAAAAGTCTGCAACGATAGCGTAACCCTCCAGGCAGTCGCAGTCTGGTCGTTGGAGTTGAGATCAGGTATACTTCCTTTGCGCTGTGCTTGAGAGAACACTAACGCTTGGTACACATCTTCAATCATCTTTCTTGGCAATATCTTGGGCGGCCTTCTATTTTCATTCACCCATCGGCGCGACACTCTCGGAGTGACTTGTGCTGATTGTCCATGCACCTGAACCATGGAGAGGACATCATATTCGAAAAATCAGACCAGGAGATCTCTCCAGTCCGCATCATTCCTCATAGGAGCTCGATTACATTGTCCGAACAACGCGCTCTATCCTGTTCCCAGAGGTCTCCAATCATCGGCAGTTATTCGCATAGCCATTAGCGCAAACCTTTCAACAAAAGGCGATGGAGCCCGGGAGCCGCGCAATTCACGCTCGTTCCATGTTGGTCAGGCTTAGAATCTAAGTGAAGGGCCCTCCGCTTGGAAAGTCTTCTTCCCGGTTTGCTTTCAGACCTCAATCAAACTCCATCTTGTACAACAAGTTGACTGCCTGTAGTCTAATTGCGATGAATGAATCGCTCGAGAAAGATGGTGTCGCATGCGGGTGGACACTTGACAAGCAAAGCCGGTGTCAGTATACAACCCACGTGAAACTTTTCCACCGGTGCATCTAGGCGGACTACGTGGTCTATTGGATTTAGATGCTGTCCAAGAAGACCGGCCTGGCGAGGAGGGCCCCAGAGCAGAAGTGGAAGTCAGAATGTTAGACTATATCGCGAATCATACCGATATCCCCACCTCGAAGGTTCGCATGGACCTCTTAATCAGAGCCCCCAAAAATAGATATCGCCGATCAAGTCGTGGATATAAGAAGGAACCTGCTTCGATTCGTCACGCCAAAATCTATTCAGGGTATCGAGCAGAGCCCGGGCTTTGATCTATCCAAAAGTTGTAGGTTATTTTCCGACCTTAAGCCCCGTAGACCGTTTCCCTCTAACGAAGAGCTTTAGGATACGTTGGCCCTTAGCCTTTGCTCCCTTCCATAACTAATGATAGAGAGTCTAAGGAAGTAGCCACCAAGGTACAAACCCTACATACTTACTTATTACGACCTTAATCTAGGCAACAGCATAGCTCAAGACGGAAAGTCTGTCGATATACTTGACTGGGAACATGCTGCCTTCTTCCCTATCCGGTGTGAGTATGTTTCGGCGTCCTTTGGATTTACAGACATGGACGTGGAATTCAAGAGACTGCTTCGGCGCATGAAGATGCGAAGGCATTCTAGACGGATATGCGTAATCTAAGGGGAATGCGCAAATCAGGATGAAAAACGTCAAAAAATCTGAGTGAGACAATCCTAGAAGATACCATCAGCTATCCAGACTTCTCTGTAGTGTAAACTAGGTACAGGAGATTCAAGCATGAGGGAGCAATCAGATTAGTTACTCAGGCACTCGCATTGATCCTAGTGCCATCTTCGAACCCGTTCATACTCATATTGCCGCTCGGAGTAATCTCTCCATTCCGCCGAAGATTGAGAAGGCTCATCGGAGATTTTGCGAGCATAAAAGCCTACATCTTGGCCCATACAAGGGAAATCTGCGGCCCCCTCGAAGCTTACCAAGTTGTCGTCCTCGAATTCAATGGACCCTTCTTCGGGATCGAAATGAAGTTGGCCCTCCAGCTCTCGGCACTTCAGTCGCAGCCAATACTTGCGCGACGGGGTCTTTCTTGCCTTGCGCTGTTTGGGCTTTTTTGAGACTTGATTTCCAGATCCAGATGCCTTTCGCTTGGACCCTTGCTGAAAAGTTTCCACCTCCGACTCGCTGCTTTCTGTGGTGTCGTCCTCAAGTGAATCACTGTCGTCGAAGTCATCTTCGCGATCAGCCTCACGGCAATATTCATCAAGAGTCTCTTCATCATCACAAATCATCATAATCCCCTCAAGCACTCCGAAGTCAAAATCAGCTTGGAAGACTCCGGGGCGGTCAGTTTCTTGGATCTCGAGCGTGAGGTCGAATTTTCTCCCATCTGCGTAATGATCCTCAAAACAGGCGCTGTCGACAATATAGCTGCCCACAGGAGACCGATTCTTTGTAGCTTTAGAGCCGCCCCTTTTTCGAGTGAGCGTCTTGAGATAGTCATGATGCATTTTGTCTCGGGCTTGCTCTCGTTTTTCCGACGCCTCGGCCAGCTTCCGTGCGGCTTTGGCAGGATATTCCCTGGCTTCCTTCTTCACAGCTGCAGCATCCCATCCCATAAAGACCATTTTAGTCTCAGGTCCAACAGCCTTTTCATGGTTCAATCCGGGGACCTTGTTCGCAGCATCAATCAGGCATTGAATACCATATTCACTGCGAAGATGAAAAGGCAGACAGACGACGACAGTAGTCTTCGTGCGGTCAGGTTCGCCGGAAGTCAAAAAGTACTTTTCCATGGCCCAGGTGGGGTCTCTAGCGAGCTCAGTAGGAGAGAGTGTTTCCAGAAATTGCATGTGCATCTGCTCCTTCAGCTGTAGAATGTGCTCTGGTACCTTGTCGCATTTCCCAGCCTGAAGGACTCGCTTCATAAGCAACGTGCCCTGACCGGTGAGCTCCTTGTCCTCGAATTGCACACCGTAGTGCATTAATTGAGAGCGCACGAAGCCGCTATTTCTCAAAGCTTTTTGCCCTAGCGGTGTGAGTTTTGGCAGGAACATTTCCCGGAGCTCAGACCCTTCGACTCGCTCCAGCTGCCCTGGCTCAACCATAAAACGGCCATATTTAGAGACAAACTTGTACTCGCAAGTCTTGCCGAACATGGCGAGTACCTCTTGTTGATGGAGGAGAAGCTTTGTTGTCAGCAAGAGGGGCAGGAGGAAGGTAGGGCCTGGTGACTCTTGCGATTGGACCCCAGGATCCACGTCTGACTCATCATAAACTAGGGGGATTCATAGATAGATGGGTCATAGCGCGGTAACCCTAAGGATATAGTTAGATTTCTGATGGACTCCATGTGACGAGAGAGGAAAACACGTGTATGAGGGCGCTGGCTCGATGACTCGGAGGTTCTGCCCGAATGTCCTGCCTGTGGCCTCCACGTGCGTGAAGCCCCATACCTGCCAGTGTGAGTCGTGATAGTATTTCAGGACGCTAGTCCAAGAACGGTAAAACTAACCACATCTGATCTACAATTGCATCATCAATTCCCCTCGATATCAAACGATATCTCTCCCACACAATCCAACCTGTTTCCCCAAATCATCACCTCAGCGAAGATGCACGTTTTACTTCTCGGTGGCCACGGCAAAGTCGCCCTCCATCTCACTCCTCTTCTACTCAACCGGGGCTGGACCGTGACAAGTGTGGTCCGGAACCCCGACCATGAGAAAGAGATTCTGGACCTGGGCAAGGGTCGCAAGGGCAAATTGAGCGCTCTGATTTCCAGCTTGGCTGATATCAAAAGTGCTGCCGATGCACAAAATATCTTGCTCTCCACGAAGCCTGATTATGTCGTGTGGTCTGCCGGTATGTACTATAGCCCATACTATACTATGTGTTTGGATTTTCATACTGCCCCGCAATTCGCAAGCCACAGCCCGCATTGTCATGATAACCGTGTTGCGGGGGAAATTCATCAATTGGAGAGTCGAACTTAAAGCCGATCTTTGAAGATCCCTGTCCACTATGACTGATCATCTCATGATTGAATGTTACTAACTACATACTTGTTTCTCACGACACAGGTGCCGGCGGAAAAGGCGGACCATCCAACACCATCGCCATCGACCAAGAAGCCGCCAAACACTTCATGACCGCCTCCTTCGCATCCCCTAATGTCACCAAATTCCTCATGGTCTCCTACCTGGGCAGCCGCAAGAAGCAGCCTCAATGGATGCCCGATGAGGAATGGGCCGGCATTGTCCACGTCAACAATGAAGTCCTACCAACGTACGCCAAGGCGAAACAGGAAGCCGACGAATACATGACCGCGTTGGTGTTCAAGCACAAGCAGGAACCTGCTGCAACACAACCCTTTCAGGCGATCAACCTGCGGCCGGGAACGTTGACTGACGAGCCCGCTACGCGCAAGGTGGAACTTGGGAAGACGTCAAAGGGTAGGGGCACGGTGACGCGAGAGGATGTCGCGATTGTGGCTGATTTGTTGTTGGCGAGGGCGGACACGGATGGGTGGTACGACCTTGTCAATGGGGAGGAGGATGTTGAGCAGGCGGTGGAGAGAGTGGCTAAGGAGAAGCTGGATGCTGTCGAAGGAGAGGATGTGCAGGGAATGGTGAAGCGGTTCTTCCCTTGAGTTTCGGTGTAGTACATTCTACTAGGGGGAGGGTCTTGAAAAAGGACGCAGCATATCACGAAGGAATCTCATATGTATTGATGACTAGGTATGTAGTCTGATTCTGCGACAAATGTAAACCCATTTCATCGTTCAGTATATGTGCATGTGGTATCTATGAAACAATAGTACAACCGAATCTAAAGCTTCGCCTTTGGTCCTTTGGCTTCGTCCTTGAATTGTAGCTTGAGCACACGACGCAGGATTTTGCCGCTGGGATTCTTGGGAATGGAGTCCACAAAGCGAACCCCACCACGGAGACGCTTGTGAGGCGCAACCTTGCTGTCGAGCCATTTCACAATGTTGGCTGCCTCTTCGGTATCGCTGACACCGGAGGACTTGCTCTTGGCACTTCGTACGACGCAAGCCAAGGGCACTTCGGACCCGTGAGCCTCGCTTTCGATACCGATCACAGCCACGTCGTCGATGCCCACGTTGTCAACCAAGATACCCTCGAGCTCGGCGGGAGGGACCTGGAAGCCCTTATACTTGATGAGCTCCTTGACGCGATCGGTAATGTAAAAGTTACCCTTGGCATCTTGGTAGCCAACGTCACCTGTACGGAACCACCCATCCTCTGACAAACACTCTCGGGTGGCTTTGAGATTCTGATGGTACCCAAGGAAGACATTGGGACCACGTACCGACAACTCGCCAACTTCTCCCACGGCAACCTCACGTGGCTCAGATCCATCCTCAGGCATCGTCATGTATTTGGCTTCCATGTTCGGCATCAGCCGACCGACTGAGCCGATGTAGTCATGCCAATCCTCCCATCGTTGAGAATGAGTAGTGGGGCTCGTCTCGCTCAGTCCGTAGCCCTGTTTTATGCCGACCTTGATACGCTTGTACACGTTCTCCACCAATTCTTGTGTAAGCGGCGCAGCTCCCGAGTTCATCATGCGTAGACTTGATAGATCGTACTTGTCGACGGCGGGGTGTTTGCCCAGTTGAAGGACGACTGGAGGCACGATGTAGCTGAATGTCACTTTGAACTCTTGCACGTGGGAACACCATTTCTCAATCTCAAATTTTTTCATCACAATCAGATGGTAGCCTTTGTACAAGGCCTGGGTGAGCAGACAAGTGAGGCCTTCGAAGAATGGTTAATGCATTGCCTCAGCATGATAGGGTTCGCGAAGACAGCAACGAAAGCATACCGTAAATGTGATAGAATGGCAGGAAAGCCAGGAGACGATCGCCCTGGCCATCTGGCCCACCCTTCCAGCTCAAATGACCACCTTCAGCAACGGCTTGCTGCAAGACATTGGCAATGATATTTCGATGAGACAACATGACACCCTTTGGTACACCCGTGGTTCCCGATGAGTAGACCAAGAATGCAATATCCGTGCTGGCGTTGACCTTCGGCCGGCGGAACCGCGTAGCACCGGAAATGTTTCGAACAGATGTGAAGTGCTTGACTCGAGCACTCGGATCACGCTCCTCATCAAGCAGAATGATTCGGTCCTCGGGAATTCCGACCTTCTTCGCCGCCGCGGTTGCCACTGTCAGCGCGGAAACTTGCGTCGCAAGCGCTTTAGCACCGGAATTTTTCAATTGAAAGGCAAGCTCATCGACCGTGTAGGCTGGGTTGGCAGGCGAGATGATACCACCTGCCCAGAGGGTACCCCACATCACCACCGGGGTGTCGATGCTGTTCGGAGTGAACAGGGCCAATACATCGCCCTTGCGCCAGTCATAGATGGCCTTGAGACCTTTGGCGAAATCAAGAGATGCATTCTTCAACGTGGCGTAGGTATAGTACCTTTTTGTGTCGGCATCCTGGTAGAGGACTGGGATTTATGATGTATTAGCGTCCTAGCGGTGATGCGCTGGTCTCGACCGTTGGATAGTTGCCAATGTACTTACTCTTGTCATCTGGAAAGGGTCTGTCCTTGCGCTCAAAGAGAAAGGACCAAAGATCGACATCGGGTATGTCGACTGGCGGGTAAGTGGAGGAGACGGGCATATTGTAGGGGGCAGACAGACCCGTGCCGAGTGAAGTATGCAAGAGGGAAGTCGCTTGTCCAGTGTAAATGCGCGAGCCACGTAAGACCTCAGCAATGTGGATTGTGGAGTACTGATATTATGAGCGAGAAGTATCACAAAAAAGCACAGAGAAGAAGGAAATATATCAACTCTGCCAAGCAGAGAGGGCCCGCACAACTAAATAAGGCGGGGGGAGCTTTAAGTTCTCCGCACTGGAAATGCCGGTTCTCCAAGGAAGCGGGCAGCCTCGGCCCTCTGGTTGCGCTATGCCCACGCTAAGCCAATGATAACCGATGCCATATCTCGGCTTCAAGTCGCGCTGCTTCATACCAGCCAAGATCAAGATCGAGTGCTACATATATGCACGCCGGATTGACAAGTTGAGCATCTCTGATGGCCAGCAGCATTGTCTCGGATATTGTCCTTGACCGGCTTTTCCAAAACTGAGATGCAGCTTATACATACTTTACAGTCTGCGAGATCGCCTTATTCACGGGTGTCGGCTATTGCAATGGGGGTGGAGATACGAATGGTCGGCATTTTCGGCGCTGTCGGACCTCTCGGTCATGGTTGCTGATCACTTTGCTAGCACGGATATGGAGCGGTGCGCCGCAATATCTCCGAGATCTCGTTTCTCTCCGTGCTCATAGGCTCACACCCCTGACGGGCTTCTTTCCTCAGACTGGTACTGAGGTGTGGCCGCAACTCTGTCGACCTTCTCGATGCATTTGCTTCCGCAATTGCAACTATTCAGGATGCAGAGTCTTGCGCTTAATGCCCCAGCGCCCCGAAGATCCGATTTACATACATATCCATAGTCTGGCGCATCATTGATGTCTGAGAATATTACGTCCTCTTGTACTTGGATGATTCCACAATCGCGAGAGAAATTGAGATGAGAAAATTTCAGAAGATTGTAACAATATTTTGTCTACCTACCTAGGTAGTCGCCAAGTCGTTTTCATGTACCTAATGAGCTGATAACATCCATCCAGTGTGGGTGACGCTGGGAGAGAGCGACACAGAAAAAGATAAGTTACCTGTGATCTGGCGATCACGGCACCTATCGCATGCTTGATGGACTGGGGAGCCTGGTTGATGACGACATCTGAATCCCCGGATTGAGTCTCCCACGACGGTCAGGCACCAATTGCCGTGTCATCACATTCAACGGTCTGATGGTCTGATGATTTCTAGTCGATCTCAAACCACAGCGACCGAGGTGCGAAGTGAAGCTTAGACTTGTAGATAGAGCGATCGATTCACGACGCTCAATAGCCCGATGGGTAGGGACACCGTCATGCCGAGAGATGATCCTGCATCAAGGTGCAGATTAAGAAAGGGCATGTCTAGAAAGTCTGGGCGATGTCGTCGATAAGCCCAATCATTCTACGTGCAACCGCTGTAAAAACTTGTAATCATATCATAAAATTGAACTCCATTCCCTTGCACCGGAAAAAGCACCCAGGGACAAGAAGTCGTATCCGTTTGCTCTGTCTTACAATGACAAAGACTTGAAAGAGAGGCAAGGTCCCAAATGATTTTTTTTTCATGCCGACAAGCTCTTAATTTGAAATGGAAACAGCTGCTCCGCTCTGGATATACAAGCTGAATAGAGAGGATCCAGTTGGGACAGGACTGGCTCCCATTTTTTCCGATCCAAGCACCATCTCCACCACACGCCACTCCAAGGGGAATCGTTCGAATCGTTTACTTCAGGGGGATGAAACGGGAAGAGTGGGTGGCACCGATACCGGGACGACCGTGCTTGACGGGCTTGCTGAAGGGCTGTTAGATGAAGAACTTTGAAAACTTTGCAGACATGGCGGAACGTACTAGGAAATGGAGAACTCAGCCAGGTAGTGGCCGACCATCTCAGGCTTGATCTCGACCTGGTTGAACTCCTTGCCGGAGTAGATACCAATGACGGAACCGATCATCTCGGGGACGATGATCATGTCACGGAGGTGAGTCTTGACGAGATCGGGCTTCTCGTTGGGCTTAGCCTCCTGCTTGGCCTTGCGGAGCTTCTTGATGAGACCCATGGGCTTGCGCTTCAGACCGCGGTTGAAACGTCTGCGGGCACGGGCGTGGACAACATCACGAAGCTGCTCGGAGGAAAGGTCGAGGAGCCTATTAAACAACGAGTTAGGTCTATATGTTCTTTGCCGAGAGAGTCTGTGGAATGATGCAGGGCGCACGCAGCAACAGCCTTGACAGAACCGCCTGGTGCCAAACCAATATTTGAGCTCGACTCGCTTTCGCCCAAAAATCGGATCGCAGGTGGTGCCGGGCGCGTGCTGCAAGACACTGATGCAGATAAAATGGAGTATCAAACATACTGGTCGAGATCGATACCGCGGTAAGAGAACTTGCGGAACTGTCTTCTCTTCTTGATCTCTGTAGGGCGAGCAATCTGTCAGCGATGATCGTTCTCGATGGTCGGCCGGGTTATGTGTTCGTGAGGCGGTTTTGTGCGCATGGATGCTCCTCCAAGAATATTCCCAAATTCGTCGTTCGCTCTTCACCACCAGAGCCATTTGCCTGTTGCGCAGCATCGAAAGATTTGAAGGAATTTGGATTCGCGGATGGGTGCGGACACAATGGTATATTTGGAGCGAGTGGATGAAATCTGATATTGCAACGTACCGGCAGCCTCCTCGGCGTTCTATAATAGAAAGGATTAGTTACAGAAAAAGTGCGAAATTCAGCTCCAACATGGTCGACTTACGTATTCGATGTCGGCCATTTTGACGGTGTTTCCTTAGAGCGCGCTTTCCGAACGAATCTCGAAAAGCGAAGGAAGATGGGTTGTCGGGTGGGTTGTCGTGTCGCTCAGTGGCCGCCTAGTCCATCTGCCACTGGTGAGGTGGGCAGGGCTCGCCTAAGCGACGGGTAGGTCAAGCCCTAAGCACTAGACCGCTTTTGGGAAAAATTACCTGATCTTTTACAGCACGTAATTAATTCTTGTTTCTATCCAGGAAATCTGGGGTAAACACCCAATCACAATGTTCCTATTGTCTTCGATCGGGATAGAGACGGTAATTGAGATACCCTTTGAGCCTTAGACTACATTCTATGATTTTAGTGATTCTACCCTCTCCGGTACATGAGACAAAGTAATTAAGGCTCAAAGTTGAAGCCTGAAGCGTAACGTATATCCACGACGATCGCGTCGCGTGGCTGTAGCGTGTCGGAATAGTGATCATTACTCAGCCTGCACGATGCGGCGAAGCCTGTGAAAGTTTCTTGATGCAGAGATGGAAGATTTGGGCGAGGGGCATCAAAAAGGTCTGGGCCTCAGGCCTTCTGCGTTTAATTTGTCTACGAGCGAATCTACCGCAATGAAATTCGATGGGAGACAAGAGTGATCTGTATTGGCTAGGAGCCTTTTCAAGCCCGGATATGGAGAATTCGTAACTGCATCAGAACAGCCTGAATAATGCACGTGTGAGGAAGCAGCCGCGGAAGGAAACTCGCAAACTGTCCAGTCCATCCAGATGTCTGTTCCCCCGACTGGTCATTTTTGAGGCGCTGTTGAGGAAGGCATTTAGTCGAAAAGACCGAATCCCATGTCATCATCAGACTCCTCCTTCTCCTCCTCCTTGGCAGCCTCGGGGGCGGCCTCAGCGGCACCACCGGCGGCAGCACCACCAGCGGCGGGGGCAGCACCAGCACCGCCGGAGGGAACGGAGGCGAGCTTGGAAGAACCCTCAGAGATCAGCTGTTTATAGTTGTCAGTATATGCGAAGATCTTTATTATGTTTGTAGGGGCTGGCGAAACTGACGTCCTGGATGTTCTTGCCCTGAAGCTCAGCGACGACCTTCTCGAGGCGCTCGGAGTCAGCGTCGATGCCGACGGAGGAGAGGACCTCCTTGATGTCAGAGGCAGAGGGAGACTCGTTGCCAGCGAGGGCGAGGAGGAGGTAAGCTGCGAGGTGCTTCATTTTGATATGGCTGTTTCGCGGAGAAAAGAAACTTGAATGTCAGCGGTGAGCTTTAAATGAAGGACTTGGTGCGAAACAGCGCGCGCACGCCGAGAGTTACTGGCAGTGTCGGTGCTCGTATCAATATCAAAAGTCAAAAGGTCTGCGCGACATACTTTGAGTTGTTCTTGATAGGAACTGAGAAACAATCGATTTAACCGCAAATTGGGCGGAGACTGCAACGTCGAGTTCTGGTGGTGGTTGAGGAGCAAAAATAAGTCGCAAAGCACCAACTTCGTGGGAAAAGTGCGCTGCGGCTCCTGTGGCTGAGTCACCGCCTGGCAGAATATCTAAGCGAAAGTGGCGCGTGCTTGACTCACGTGATATATGTCCATCTTGTCCGTCTTGATATCCAACTTATACCTCGTCAGTCCCCGCTTCATCCTTGTGTCTTGCTACCCATTTTTGCGTGACCCCGTTTTACCATCGCACTCGTTTATCCGGGCGCCTTAATTTTGCGTATTTCAATCAGTCGCGGCGCTTCCCCGTCAAACGAAAGCTTGGGGGTGTTGCGCTCGGAGTCATGAAGTTACAAAGCCAGACCAACCATCGACGGTAACCAGTCATCCGAAACCATTTACATTCTCAGCACAGCATCCCTCACACGCTTCAATCTCACACTCCACTCCCAAAATGAGCGTACGTCCATCTGTCCACCCCAAACGAGGCCGTTCTAAACAGCCTTTCTGACAAGTTGCAGTTCCTCGACTCCGTCCTCACGTCCTTGGAAACGGGCAAGCCAGTTCCACTCTCTTCACCGGCCGCAGCTCCGAGGTCATCCGTGTCGGCTCAAGTGGGAAATCGGAAAGCGGATAGTGGTCATGTGGCTCAGGCAGCAGGCGCTTCGAGCTCTGGAATCAAGCGGAAGGCCGACGATCAGTTACCTCGACCGTCGAAACCGGAAGTTCCGCCATCGAGCCGGACCTTTCCTAGTCGCCCTGCAGCATTACCTACAGCTTCCAAGCCCAATGCTTCCACTTCTTCTCCACAAATGACCAACCAAGGTCTGTCCAACTCAACTTCGAGAAGCATCCCGTCCGCGCCCAGCTCGGCTCTCTCTGCGAAACCACTACCTTCGAAAGCGACACCCGCCAAAAGCGCAGCCCCGAGACCTAATCTCGCAAAAGTGCCATCTGCCCCAGCAGCTGCCCCGAGACCAGCGGTGACCAAGGCGACCCCAGTCTCATCGAAGCCGCCACCAAAGGGCTCTTTCGCAGCGCTCATGCAGCAAGCCAAGGCCATTCAAGAGAAGGCTCCTGCTCCAATTGGCATTGTCCGCCACCAGAAAGTTCAGAAAGAAAGGCTGAGCAAAGTTGAGCGGAGAAGACGACTTGAAGAGGCCAAGGCGCAGACGAAGGCTGCGCGCACAGGAAAGCGTACCGCACCTGCAGCTGCAGCTTCATCAAGTACCACTGCAGTAAAGCGTCGGACGCCGGAACCACTGTCTTACAAAGGGACGGCCAAGCCAGCATCGAATCCTGAGCCCATCGCGTACAAGGGAACAGCGGGTCGGCAATCTCAGCGAAGTAGTGTCGAACGACGGCCGGCAAAGCGCAGGATGGACGAATACCTCGCCACTGATGAAGAAGACGAGGGTGACTACGGTGGCTACGAGGATCAGGAGGATTACTACTCGGATGCATCATCCGACATGGAAGCTGGCTTTGATGATGTGCGAGAGGAAGAAGATGCGGCCTTGAAGTATGCGCGGAAGGAAGATGAGGAAGAGTTGCGACGAGAGATGGTCGCGAAGAAGGAGAAACTTGAGCGTCAGAAGAAACTCGAAGCTCTGGCAGCGTCCCGCAACAGGCGCTGATTGTTGGAATCACTTCAAGCGTAACAGTCAGCATTTGATTTCCTAGGAGGATGTGGTGTTTTTGTCTTACCCTGCGAGGAGCATCTTGAGCGTTTGCGGTGACCTTTTTATCTTTCACACATGGTGCATTTGTGTTCATTATTTCTATAAGCGGGAGTTGGTCAATACCAGATGAGCGTTTGCTTCGGTTTATTCTAAGCAGTGTCACCAATTATATTCCTCTAGATTACCGACTGCTCATCATTACTCCTTGGTTGTTCGTGGACCGGTGTAGACCAAGGCGAGCAGAGGACATGTCTCTGACCGGAGCTTTGTAACAGTGGTCTCTTTCTGTGTCTTGATGGTCGATCGAAAGAACGTTTCTGGCGACAATGAGAGCTTGGTCAATTTAAGACCATGAAGAAAAACTTACCTCACTGCTTGCCGATGCCTGTAAACAGGTCTGTCAACTGGTTGGCCCCACCCAATTGTGACATCACCCGCTTATCCGGCCTTTCTAGTATTTCTTGTCTCACAGTCACAGAGAGAATCTTTAGCTTTGCAACCTTCCTCGCTATTCGACATGAGTAAAATAGGCAATATGGAATCTATTCACCATGTCTCAACATCTTCCAAAATCCTGTTTGGCAAAGTCCGCAGGATGGTGCCGCCAATGCTAGAAAAGTTTCACAAAGGTAGGTCGGAGACGCACGCTGGAGGCACATGGATGGACTTCAATTTGAATTGCGCAGAATGAGGCTGATGGTGAAGCTCCTAGGGCAACATGGACGGGTTGCCGTCATTGGGGGTTGCGCTGAGTAGGTCATCTGATTTCTCATCAGGAAGGTCGTATTTACTGAGATGTTAAAGCTACACCGGGGCGCCTTACTTCTCTGCGATGGCATCGGCAAAGCTAGGTACGATCTCGATGAGTACCGCATCTGACGCACTCCATTCTAAATTGCTAACTATAACCTAGGCTGTGACATGGTATGATTTTGATGTAACCCATCTTTTGTCAAAGGAAGATCGAAATACTGATGTCCACCAGAGCCATGTTTTCTGTGAACGCTCCGCTGCACAGGTAAGCTCTCATACACTCTTGAGCTTGAACCCAGATAAGAAGGCTAACATTCATCAACAAGGTTGTCAAAACTTATTCGCCAAACTTGATGGTTCACCCCATTCTTCCAAGCTCAGATTCCGTCAAGGATCCCAAGTCCATCAATGCATCAGAGTTAGCAGGCCCCATTATTGGCATGCTTTCTCGGCTTCACGCACTGGTCATTGGTCCAGGTCTCGGGCGTGATGGAGTCACGCTTCAGGTCGTCGCTGAAGTGATCAAGGAGGCTCGAAAACAATCCATTCCCTTCGTCCTGGATGCAGACGGATTGCTCATCGTCACCCAAGATCCAGAGCTCATCAAGGGTTATAAAGAATGCATCTTAACACCTAACGTCGTTGAATTTGGGCGCTTGGCGAAGGCTTTGGGTATTCAGGTCAGCAGCCAGGCACAGGCAGAGTCGAAGAGCAGCGAAGATGAGAAGATCAGCAAGGAATCAGACGCCTGCGAGCAGCTGTCAAAGGCATTAGGTGGAGTGACTATCATTCAAAAAGGACCCCACGATGTCATTTCGAACGGAGTGACCAGTCTCATCTCAAATGTGCAGGGAGGTCTGAAGCGCAGCGGCGGCCAAGGCGACACATTGACGGGATCCCTCGGCACCATGTTGGCGTGGAGGGCAGCCTACCACGACAAGCTCTGGGATTCTGGCGAGAAGGACAATTCTCATGATGCGCAGAGCAAGGAGGATGTCCAAGTCGAGCTTGAGTCAGAGGGCAAGCGTATGTCGCCAGCGACAACACTGCTGCTTGCTGCATGGGCGGGAAGCTCCATTACGCGCGAATGCTCACGCCGGGCCTTTCAAAAGAAAGGTCGCAGTCTTCAAGCCAGCGACTTAACAGAAGAGGTTCATCCTAGCTTCCTCTCACTGATCGGTGAGCCTGAGGGTTCAAACACGCACCTTTAAACCGACTTTGTGGAGCAATGAGTGCATCTGTCATGTTTTCAGGCCTTTGAAGTCGATATTCTACCCTTGTCGCTTAATGACATTTGGGGTACTCGTCTGTACATTTGACCCGGCAGAGTAATAGAAATAAGTGTAGACGAAATTCATGCATTCAATTTCTGGATCACACCAAATGCCACTGGCCTTCTGTAGGCACAGCAACTTGGGCACCAGACAGGATGTAGCCCGAACAAAGTAGGTACGTGCCACCCAACCTGCGCTGTCCATGAAGGAAAATGTTCTCACTCAAATCGAGCTGATGTGAGCTGTACGAGAAACATGACCAGTAACCCCAAGAAAGTTTCAGTCATCATAGTAGCAAATAGGTAAACCAGGACTGATCTATATGGATCAGGCGACCATTTTCAATACCACGTGCATTTTTGAGACATTGAACGATGGCTTTCTGTCAAGTCAATCTTCTGCATACTCGGACAGCAACCCCATGTCTCACCCAGTGGAAGCTTCCAATCAAGAACCTTATCACTCTGCAGAGACTTTGGGACCTTAACAAAGCATTAACGAAACCATGAAAAAGGTGATAGCTTAGGTTTCACAGGGGCAGCGTGAGTCGGAGGGCTTAGCAAGGATAATCCACGATTGGGTACTGCAGGTTGAAATGGTTTCTCGTAGGTCAGTATACTGTACCACATGTTGCTGGTCGGTTCCTTTTGTCATATACTGACTATCTTTTTGCACGGATCCGTCCGATCGCGATTGCATTTGGTGTCCAGCTAAAGCACGGATGCTATTTCTCACGTTGCCATTATCCCATGCATCATTATAGGGCCTCGAGCATGAGCGCATGTGCTATGACTCGAGGACAGTATATCGCGCGAAGCGGTGTACACAGCGGCCACATGACAAGTGAAGCCAGCCGGGCAGCATATGCGTGTTTCCATTCTTCAACGCTCTTCGATCAATAGCACTGAGCCTCCCTTAGGGCCACCCACCGTAAGGCTGCCGACATTGAGGGCCAAATTGAAGACAGACCTTTCCGCAGGACACGAGCTGACCAGAAACATCCCACTCGTGGATAAGTTTGACTTTCTCAGCATGCGGACTGGAAGGCTATCGGAATATGTCATCCTCAAAAGGCATTGGTGATGTCTCGGTGCCATGTTCCAAACCTCGTGTCTACGCCCCGCGTAAGGTTGCAAGGTGCCAACCTTGGGAATGGGGCTGAGCTGGGCATGGGATGAACGATGTAGTCCCGGCATCAGAATGTATGAAGTCATCCAAGATAATGCGATTCGGAACATGCATGCAACGAGTTCCCTGTCCTTGTCGGACCCAAAAGGTCATGAATGCGATGAACGTCTGAGCACGCTGAATAGCTGATTGACTGGCAACAAAATCCTATCTTTAAATCGGCCAGGCGTTGTCTGACACAGATTCGAGTATAAAACTCTCGATATCTCCTGGGAAAATTGCGATCATTCCACCACCACCTCATACAGACTCGTCAACTCTCATATCGAACAACCCTCACTCGAGTCGCTGACTTTCCCACCCACTTTATACCATGTATCTCAGATCTCTGGCAATCCTCCTCGCCGTGGCCTCCTCGGCCTTGGCTAGCCCATATCCCACCTGCGGAACCTGCAATCCGCTCTCGGGTCAAAACAGCTGCGACGTGACTACTTCTTGCATCAACACCGGAACAACCTTCCATTGCGCGTGTCGGGCTGGCTACAAGGCCTCCCAGGCAGACAACGATATCACCAGTCAATTCCGTTTGAACATGCCAAACTACGAGTTCCTCGTCTTCGTGCCCGAAAATACTGTCTGCGAAACTCCTTGTGACGATCCGTATGCGGCTCCCTCGGAGCTATGCTGCGAGGTGGCACAGTACGATGGCTGCGCCGTCTGAGACTATTGCTCGGGTTCGTCGTCATCAACCTCGATCTCGCACGGTGGATGCTGCATTTAATCTATTGAAGTTTCGAAGTTGCCGTTTAGGGGGCAATAATCATTGGAATAAGATGAGTGGGGTTTGATAGAAAGATCAAGATCTACTATTCATCTTGTATGTGTCACGTAACTGACCGCAATCACACTCATTTACTGTTTATATTTGAAAGATGATGCAGGTTCTCACTCCTGTCCGGACTCAATGCAGTAAAGTAATGAAGTCTTGTAGATCGATTATTTTGTCTGTCCTGGCATATCTGCCATGCGCGAACTTCTCATCCCAGCAGCACCAAAGAAACGTTCAAACCCGACGCCTTAACACCCTTGGCCTTGGACGCGACCGGGTCCACCAAATGCATTCCAAATACGTAGAGGATTGACCCCAAGGCGAAAAACAGGAAGCGCAAGAATCAAGTATGGACCTCAGATTAGCCGTCCATCTCATCGTCTCCGTCAAGGAATACCAGGCGCGAGCCATTTCCGATAATTTGCCAGATCTATATTGAGAGATATTGGGGTCAGTCGGTGAATTCCAAACAGGAGTACGGGAAAAGTGAAAACGTACGCCCAGATTAGCATATTCCTCGAGTGTTGTAGTGAGTTGATCTTCGGTGAATCCCTTCGCCAGGACACGTTCCCGAATACGTCTCACGCTAAGCGCATTGTCTTCATCGTCACCAATAGCGGCAGCTCCACTCTCCCGCAAAGTGCGAATCAGAGTGTAGATCTTGCTGCTGGGGGTATGATCGGCAACAGACTCGCCATCGTTGTACAGAGAGGCCTTGCTAACCTCAATGAGGCGCAGAGCTTCGTCAACATCTTCGCGGACGACCTCCTCGCTGAAGCGAAGACGAGCCAAAGCCTGCGAGAGACGCACAATACCCAATAGCGTACGGGGTGTAACGTGGGAGAATTGCTGTTTGCGAGCCTCGTCCTTCTTCTGGCGCTTACGCATGGCGACGTATGCGCCGACCATGTAGTCGGACACGCTTGTGGGCACCACCGGCCGGTAGGTGCGAGCCTTGGCGATATACTGACGAACTTCATGAGGTGTGAACATGACACCTGCGTCCTCGCTCTCGGGGTGCTTGTTATGCATGTGGACGTAGGTGACGTGATTGGCGAGCTCCTCGTCTGTCTCGCGCGAAGGGGAGTCCAGCAGCAGGAACATAACATCAAAACGTGAGAGAAGAGCGGCTGGGAGGTTGATGTTCTCAACAGGGGAGATTCGAGGGTTATAGCGACCATAGAGTGGGTTGGCAGCCGCGAGGATGGAGGTACGTGCATTCAAAGTCGTGTTGATGCCTGCTTTGGAGATAGAGATGGTCTGTTGCTCCATGACTTCGTGGATAGCAGTTCGGTCCGAATCGTCCATCTTATCAAACTCGTCGATACAGCAAATTCCGTTATCCGCGAGAACCAGAGCACCACCTTCCAACATCATTTCATCGGTAACAGGGTCTCTCATCACCGCAGCAGTCAGACCAACACCACTACTACCACGACCGGTGGTGTACACACCGCGAGGCGCGACCTTGGTAATGTATCGGAGTAATTGAGATTTGGCAACACCAGGGTCACCCATTAGGCAGATGTTAATGTCACCACGAATGTGCATACCGTCACCCATCTCTTTAGTGACACCGCCGATCAACATGAGCAGCAAAGCCTTCTTGACATCAAGATGCCCAAAGATTTCGGGTGCAATCGAACGCGACAGATACTCGTACATGTTGCCGGAGTTGCGATACTGCTCGATTTTCTTCAGAGTGCGGGCATCCATACCAATCTCGTTGTACGCCTTCTTGTGCTGAGTGATATTCTGAGCTTCCAAGTATGTATCGGTCAAGAGACCGGCGCGAATGGCACGGAAACCCGTGTATGGAGTGGGCAAGAAGATTCCAGCGATATCAACCACGTCACCAGGGTTCAATTGGCGGGTCTGAGCTCCGTGGCAGTGAACAGTCATAGTGCGAGGGATATGTCCCACCGGCACTTGGTCGGCCATCTCTTGAATTTTGACTTCCTGGAAAGGTACAAACTTAGACGCCCGAGTCGACAGGAAGAGCTGGCCCTTGGTATTGTTCTTCTTGCAGTCTTCCGAAAGGCACTCTGACAGAGGCATGAATTGCTTGGTCGTCACAGGCTGGAAAACTTCACATCCACAGACATCGCAAGTGTAGGCATTGATCTGTACGGCAGGCTTGACATCGGAGACACGGGTGGTAATACCGCGAACGGTAATCAATGTGCCGAGGTGCTCACCACGGACATTTCGCACCGCCAATGCTTTGCCTGCACGGTCGCTGCTGGAGCTAGAGGGTGTGAGCGGCTTGAAATTGAGTGTGTATCGTCGAGTCAACTCAGGTGGGAACAATGAAGCGACGGGAGCGGCATCCATATCCGCCTCCGCCTGCATCTGTTGGGTCTCATTGCGCTTCTCACGTTGAGACATGATCACATCCAGCACATCGTCCTTGAACCTGGGAAAGTATTAGTGGTCAATGTTCCACTGTTCAGCAACTCTTGCACACATACGTAATCTCCTTGGTCTCCTTCGGCATGACTGCGTCCACGGCTTGTGAGAAAACATCAATGTACCGCTTCGTGTTCTTTTGGATAGAATCAACCAGCTTCAAGCTCTGCTGCATTTCCTCCGGCAAGGTCTTTTCATACTATAGATCGCATAGATTAGCCTTTTATGCCCCTCGTGAAGAGTGCGAGAGTGGACTCACAACATCCAAGTCGTCGAGCTCAATGAGAACGTTTGATGCGTCGCGATTGGCAATATCTTGCAGAATTTGCATGTACTTGAGCTTAGGCTCTCGGTGCCTCCTCGCTCCCCGTGTGGTTGCTCCCTCGTCGTCGGCATCGTCCATGAAATCATATTCGTCACTGGTCCGGTTCCCATCGATGTGCAAATCTTCCAAAGCTTCGGTCGCAGCAGCTTCTGAGGTGGACTGGAGGGTCTTAAAATGTTGCAAAAAATCCTTGAAGCCGTCGAGTTGCGCGGCGTAATCGACCGGCGCTTGGTATTGCAGCAAAGCCATCTTGGAATGGGGTGCACGAGGATGCGCTCAATCTGGTGCAAATGAGCGTAAAGAATTGTGAGATGGGGCAGCTGCGCGAACAAAGAGGTCCAAGCTAAGACCCCCTCCCTTCTGAGAATCTGAGCCGCTGGGCAGTGGAGCGAGACGCGCAACACGAAAAGACGCGCCAAATATGCTGCTAACTGAATTGGGAATGGTGTACCGTCCACGTGTAGCTGCCTCTTCGGAATAACAGTATCCCCCTCTCTCCGGTCACTCGGTCGAAGCCGCCCGCCGTGAGTCAGCAGATCGGCCACTTTGCCTCGGCTGCCCGGAGTTGGTCGACGCTAGTGGCCGGCGGGTGTGGGCTGCGGAGACGAGACAGTCCGGGGGAACCTTTGCTCACACGGTCAAACATCCCCTCTCCTTTGGTGTGTCAACTTACTCCTCTCTTTTCTGTGACTATTTAAAAAGAAAAGAGGTGTGCGCTGCAGCTATGGCGCCGAAGAAACCTTCTACCACAGCGGAGGTTGCGCTTGTACCCCTCAAGAATTGCCTTGTCAATCTTCCGCCGTCACTTGTCGCTTTGCTGGTCAATGCCAATACTGTGAGTTATCGAGGCGGGTCGAACCATGAAGTATGATCTGACTCACGCCCAAATCTCTTAGCCTGCGCAAAATGTCATTATTGAGCTGCAGTACAAGGCTGCTTCAGGCAAGGTCAATGGCGTTCCGCCCCAGCGGTCATGCTTCCTGGGCTGGACGGGCATGCCGAGCAAACGGAAGCTTGCGCCGGTAGTAGGCCGAGAAGGCATGAACGGAGGCTTCTCCAGAGAACAGGAGATCTCCACTGTCGAGCTCGACACAACATTCGGAAGGTTACTAGGTCTTACTGAGGGACAAAAGGTACAAATGACTTTTCCACCCATTGTCCGCTTTGGCGCAAGGGCTAAACTGACACCTTTATAGGTCGGTCTCCTGGTGCACCTCGATCCACCAGTCGCGCATACAATAAATATTGAGCCTTTGACACCAGAGGATTGGGAAAGTATGTTAAGCTAGTCTGTTGCAAAGTTACAGCCAATTTGCTCACTATTGCGCCATGGTCTAGTCATTGAACTCCACGCCACCTTCCTGGAACTCAACCTTCTCTCCCAGATCCGCGCACTACCAAATCCTTCCTACAATGCCGCACAGGCCGAGCATATGCATCCGCTTGCGCTACATCTTTCGCCCACCTCAACTGCCAATATCATTGTCACTTCTTTGACACCCGCTCCCGATGCCACCTCTCCATTTGCCAAGATCGCCGCGGACGCTGAGGTGATTGTCGCTCCTAAGGTACGGTCCAAGGCTGGCAAGTCGTCGCGTGAGGACAATCGCAGTAATGCCGGAAGCAGTAGAAGGAGCACTGGTGGTCGAAGCTCAGGTAGCACGGTCCGTCACAAGTCAAGCCGGTCTGACTCCAGAGGTGCATTGTTCTTGAGAGGAGTGGAGCGCACGGCAGCCGATGAGTACTTTGATCCAGAGATGGAGGAAGACGAGAACGAAGGTCTTCGAGTGTGGCTTGGACCAGAGCTCCTTGCTTCATCAGAGCTCCGAGGCGCCCACTGGGCATGCGTGTCCGTCGTTCAGCCGGCGGGATTGAAGCCTCCAGTTGATCCCCAACAACAACTTGCACAGCAAGAGCAGCAGAAGTCCCATGATGCAGGAACTCCTAGCAATAAAATTGTTGCTAGGCTTATACCCTGGGAGGAGGCACCAGATAGCAGACACGTGGCGATGTCTACGATGCTTTGTACGTCGCTCGGGGCGGAGAACATGGTTGGTGGGATCATTCGAGTCGAAGCTGCTGCGCCGCAGCTACATCGTTCAGCAGTCAAGACATTGAAAGTATATCCCTTCATGATGGAGGCTTCGAAGAAGAAGGACGGACTCAAATTCGGTGCCGACACGGTAGCAGCCAAGGACGCTTTAGCTGAGCGGCTGAAGGTTCTCTACGGCTCTACTGGCTCTGACACTGGCCTGTTTGCTGGACCACTGACCGATGGAATGATCCTTCCCAAGGTTCACAATCATCCTTCCGTTTCGCCTTTCGATGGGGCGCTATTACGCTTCGATCCTCCTCTCAAGGGCGCTCCAGAAGAAAGCAAGTCAATATTTGGGTGGCTCCTTGGTTCTGAAGCGAAGCTGAACGTGGAAGTGCAAGCTGAAATTCCTCCCTTCGCCGACTCGGCGTTATCTGCGCTACCGACAGAAGACTCAATTCCTGAAAGTGTCCCCAATTTGGTGGGGATCGACTCGATCATTTCTCAGGCAATGACAAATCTCACAAAGTCGTCATCTATTTTGTTGACGGGTGGCCTCGGAGCTGGCAAGACGACATTGGCACATTTACTGGCCCATCGGCTCCGCAAGGAGCATCTATATAACGTCAAGTATTTCTCGTGCCGCAAACTCGTCACTGACGAGACTCGAATCTCTAACATTAAAGAGACACTTAACCGCCTCTTCATGTCTGCTTCGTGGTGTGCACGCCTCGGTGGCCAAGCGGTTGTGATTCTGGATGATCTTGATAAGCTCTGTCCCGTGGAGACGGAGATGCAAGTTGGTAATGACAATGGCCGGAGCCGTCAAAACAGTGAAGTCATATGCACAATGGTACGAGAGTACTGCTCTATGAACTCTTCTGTAGTCTTGCTGGCTACGGCTCAGGCCAAGGAGTCATTGAACAACGTCATCATCGGCGGACATGTGGTTCGCGAGATTATCAACATGCGAGCACCTGACAAGGAGGGCCGGCGGAAGGTCTTGGAGAAGCTCACCAGTCAGGACAAGGCTACTACTGAGTCATTCAACGGCCGCGTTCGATCAACAAGCTCTTCCACACAACACACGCAAGATTCGTGGCTTGACCCTTCCAATCCCGGAAGCCGACCCAGTTCCTCTGGGGGTGATGGATTCCAGCTCAGCAGGGACGTGGATTTTCTTGAACTTGCTGGAAAGACTGATGGATATGCTCCTGGAGACTTGGTCCTTCTGGTTGCGCGTGCCCGCAATGAAGCTTTGATTCGCTCGGTGTCAGACCTATCATCCGAGTCCAAAATGATCACATTAGGAACCGAGGACTTTGACAGCGCGCTGAAGGGGTTCACTCCAGCCTCTCTGCGTAATGTCACTCTGACCTCATCTACGACGACCTTTTCTGCAATTGGCGGTCTATTTGAAACTCGGAAAATGCTATTGGAGACTTTGCAATACCCGACGAAGTATGCACCCATTTTTGCACAGTGCCCGCTGCGACTGCGCTCTGGTCTGCTTTTATATGGATACCCGGGTTGTGGTAAGACCCTTCTCGCAAGTGCAGTCGCCGGCGAGTGTGGTCTGAACTTTATCAGCGTCAAGGGTCCAGAAATCTTGAACAAGTACATTGGTGCCAGTGAGAAGAGTGTGCGAGATCTCTTCGAACGCGCTCAAGCTGCCAGACCCTGTGTTCTCTTCTTCGATGAGTTTGACAGTATCGCACCCAAGCGAGGTCATGACTCGACTGGTGTCACTGATCGTGTTGTCAACCAACTGTTAACTCAGATGGACGGTGCCGAGGGCCTCTCCGGTGTATACGTCTTGGCCGCCACATCCCGTCCGGACCTAATCGATCCGGCGCTTCTGCGGCCTGGCCGTCTCGACAAGTCCTTGCTATGTGATATGCCATCGCAGGCTGATCGTCTCGATATCATTCGAGCTGTGGGCGAGAAGCTGAAGATGAGCGACGAGGTCCGCTCCCGTCTAGACGAGGTCGCTGCACGGACGGAGGGACTTTCCGGCGCTGATCTCCAGGCCGTTGTATACAACGCACATTTGGAGGCTGTTCACGACGCTCTGGGCGATAGCTCCGCAGATAAGTCCGGGGCCACGAAGTCCGGTAGCGGTAAAAGCTCAACTGGCAGCACCACTTCGACCAAGTCATTTATCCAGTTCCTCTATTCTAGCTCCGAGGAAGCAGCTCGCTCGGTCACTCTCCCCCCTCCGGCCGTAGTCGCCGCCAAACTTGATGCGATCAAGAGTGCACGACGCCGTCAACGGCAACTGGAGAACGGCTCGGCCTCTGCGAGCTCAGCCCCTGCTGCCGCAACAGCGGCAAATGAGGCCGGTGTTGAGGCCGACGGGCTACGTGATGAAATTGTCGTGCGGTGGGAGCACATGGAGCGGTCGCTCAAGTCCACACGCCCGTCACTCAGTCCAGCGGAGCGAAGACGATTCCAGGGTATCTATCGAGAGTTTGTGGTCGGTCGCAATGGCGAGATGCCTAATGGCGAGGCGGCGAATGAGATTGGAGGCCGGTCGAGTTTAATGTGATCTGTCGTTTGAAGCGGGACATATATCGCGGTGCTTCATTCTTGTACATGTATATATTCGGAAATCCAATGGTACAGTACCCATCATATTCAATTTCAATCTTCGAATATGCTCACACTATGGCTAAAGCCCGACTTGAGGTTAATTCCAGGAGATGCTCCATAGGTCGTCCAGAATGGATGAAACGAGTTTGTGGGTGGGAAAGAGGCCGTCCAGTAGTCAATATCATTTACTCTTCGTTTCGCCTGCCCTAGTGAAGTGGAAGGCTAGGTACGAGATCGCGGCTCTAATCTTGTCGAGCTCTGGAACATGCTCTTCCCTTCAAGTTGCTCGTCTCATTGCAGACGAAAAAAGGAATAAAAAAAGATCAAGATGTGATCGAAGCCCAAAATCCCATTAGCTGGCTACTACTGTGCGACAGCTGCAAGAACTGACAGACCTAAAAAAGAAACTCTCCCTCGGGGAATCGAACCCCGGTCTCCCGCGCTTATCAGTTGTAGTGACAAGCGGAAATCATGACCACTAGACCAAGGAAGATGTGATGATCGAGTTACTGCTCGACCACTTGGTGTTGGTTAATAGCGAGACCCCCAAACTCAGTACTATGGACTAATTTAATGTTTTCGGGGCGCAGGCATCTTTCAACAGTCCAATTATTCTCACAGTAGGTACCACGACAGTACCTAACTTGAGGCTTGTTCTGGCGATAGTCTTTCGGTTGACTATCAAGAATAACTGAAACGGACCTTTTTTCAAACATCAAGAAAGGAGAAAGAGCAGTCTTGCTCGGGCAATGAGCCTCTATGTCCTGTGTTCGACAACCTGGCGAACTATAGGCAACGGCAAGATCAGATCTAGACATCAACTGCAAATACACGTATCGCAACAGGTGGCTCGAGCGTATGATCTAAGGCGTTTGTAAGGTTCAGAATGTATCATCCAATTGGGCCTCTGCTATTGATGCCTTTCCGTCTCCCGCTATTGAAGATCAAGTGCCATTCCCTAGACCAGAACACAGCCTTGGCCCAGACCTCTCAAACCTGATAGCAGCTCACTCTCGTTCGAGGTCAATCTTCCAGTCCACACTATGGCTCAGTCAGTACCTACTTCGGATATTCAAAACCAGAGCGATGTTGCACATGAGACAACCAGTCCCAACATCTTTCCTGGAAATACCCAGGTGGTGACCATTTACTAGGTTCCCAGCGTCGCACGCCGTGATAGACCACACACAGCATGCACAAGCACCGCGTCGATTCATCGACGACTCCACAAAGGCAGTCGTAACAGTGGACGTAGGGACGTCGGCCAGAGTAAGGAGCGAGCTAGGCGCGGTGAAGCAGAAGATTAGTTCCCTTATCAGAATGTCCGATGGATGTAGCCCTGGTCATTGTAGGAGTGCAGACCACAAAATTGGCATGGATGAAATCCTGGACAAGAGAGAGCTGAGAGAACGGGGGTACTTTGAACGTACTCGGTAGAGAGTGATGTACAGATCGTCCTCATATGAATAGGGAAAGTTGATGATGGGTGTCATTTCCATTCCTCGTCGGCTGTGGAGTGGTGGGAGCCACTCTCGAACTGGGGCGTACCGAAAGTAGGCAGTGAGAGGTTGGCTGAGGTCGTAGTGCTCATCATAGCCCTCATAGTTGAAGCTGCAGCTAGCAGATTGAGGACGAAGTTTGCTCATAGCTCGGTTTACCTTTTGTAGGGGTCGCTGCAGGAAGGCTTTGGCTCTATGAACGTTTTCTCGGAGACGGAAGGAATTCTGAAGGAATATGGGAGATCCGATCAGCCATCGAGTTCCGAAGACTTGATGAAGGGGAAAATCATGGGTCAGCGAGCTCATTTACCTTGAAGGCCATGTTCTTCACTTTCCACTGTTAACTGTTCAGTCAAAGAGGTTAGAGGTTGTCGTTGAAGGGTTGAGAGAAGAAAAATCGCACGGCAGAGAAGTAAAGGACAATCAAAAGTCGTGAGTGAAGCCTCATTGGAACTGCAAGTAGTGCTCGTCGAGCGACATGGCTAGCCTTCGCGATCTAGAAGATGCCCTCAACTTGACACGTCCTAGAAGTCGTGCTCTAGAGGCCCGGGCAAAACATTAAACTACCAAACAATCACCTATTGTTCTATACGAAGAGATAGGCTTGTGCCCATGCGAACGTGCCGCGATGATGATTTCCCGCCATCGCGGACTACTTGGATCAGGATGCTCGAGATCCCGACCTGGACAATTAATGGTAGGCCTCAGACTATCCAAGACTCCGCCACGTCTACGGCCTTGGAGATCTGGATGCGGGCGGAGCGTGCTGGAACTAGGTCCGATCCTACATAGAGAAAAATTCAGTGATGAAATGATCTGAATTCGCTGCCTTGAAAGTAAGTGAGCCACCTGGATTCAATGCGACGTCTGGGCGTCAAAACTTGAATGGAGAATAGCAGGCAGGCAGCAATCCCCTTCCGCCTGTTTCATTCTCTATCCAAGGCTATCTCAACCAGTCTCTCTAATTTCTTCCATTCTCCGCTCACAACCGCCTTTGACTTACTTGGATCTATCCCATTTGCCTTAAACTCATTGTGCACCTGTGCAAAATTGGCACTAACAAGCCTCTTGAAGCTGGGAACGGTACAGCTCTCACCTTGCCGACTGGTCAAATCTGCCAGCAGATACCATAGCACATAGTGGAAATTCATCTGTGATTCCTGGATCAACGCGGCTTCTCTGAACTCTGACTCAAACCCTTCTTGGGACAAGTAGATAGCAAGCTTGGCAAGCACCCAGCCGTGCAATTGACGGATGGGATGGCTGGGGCTGTAGATGACTGAATCAATGCGCAGGTATCTGATGGCAGCATGGAGAAAGGCTTTGCTGAAATTGTTGACGGAGAGAAGGGAGAGGATGAGCTGGTCCCGTAGTGAGGCATAGGGCTGGCGGGTGAGTGGCCAGTGTGAGGTTTTCTTGAGGATGTGCATGGCAGACTCCAAGGGTTTGATTTGTTCCTGGGGCTTGCTGTCCAAGTGTGTGGCCTCTTGCATCAGCTCCAGGGCCTCTTTCTCTGCAATTTCCAGGGCGGCTGTGTCCCATGGTGGTTTCATGAAATGATCTTCGGGTGTGTTGGTTCCCTTGGCACATTTAGTACATAGGCAGTTGAAGAAATACCGCTCAGAAAGCTCCTTGCGGCGGACTGCATAGGGTGTGGTGGTGTCAATGTAGGAGATGAAGATCTGCTCATCCTTTTTGATGGGACGAATGGCCTTCACATAGAGCTCTTCACCGTCAAACCCGACGGTGGCATTGTAGTCACAGCTGTGGTTGATCAGAGCAGCAAACGGATGTAGGTAGAGACCGATGCGGTCATACATGGCCGTAGTCAGATTGAATGAATTGATGTCCAACTGAGGAGGCACAAGTCAGTGTGAATTCTTTCATCAGGCCAACTCTGCTCTGAACAGATGATCGATCATAATCAGTCTTTTCACATACCCGTGCCGCATAGCCCATAATAACCTCCTGGCTAATATCCACATCCGAGTAGTTCTTGACCGCTTTAGATAACAGGTTCATGCGATCGAGATGGGCCTGACTCTCTGAGACCTCCTGGATATGAGTCTCAAGATTGGTGAACAGCTTCATCTCCTCAGGCG
The DNA here is from genome assembly GCF_028827545.1 of Penicillium diatomitis. NCBI lineage: Eukaryota > Fungi > Ascomycota > Eurotiomycetes > Eurotiales > Aspergillaceae > Penicillium > Penicillium diatomitis. The sequence goes on along the minus strand of NW_026623177.1, from coordinate 1,444,574 downwards.
GACACTTGTTTTTGGAGGCACGAAGCACGATGCGTAATAGCGCCCGTCCATTGACGGGTAGAATCTGAGGCTTGAGATTCTGGAAGATTGCACACTCCAAAGAATGCCCAGATTTCCAGTCTTTGATTTGACAGGTCTGTGTTCCTTGTATTAGAGACGCTGCACATAGAAAGAATGGAGGACTTGGGTCATATTCAGGTGAGTGCAGGGGGTAGTCTGTGGAGCTGAGGTTCACGCCGGTTCCATGTTGGAGTCAGCAACATGGGCTCGAACCAAAATATGTTGGTACCGTACTTTGAGGTGACCTCAGCCAGGTAGAACTTCCATCATAATTCCATCGGGCATTCACTCATCTGTTTCCAGTCAACTGAAAGGAGGGAGAGAGAAAGAGAGAGCTAATAAGAGAGAATGCAGAAAAGGCAACACAAAGGGACAAAAGGAGAAATGGGGAAAAAAGATACCCTATCGCAATATCTCGCAATCCGACATATCGTACAAGCCTTCAATTCCGTCCCTGTCTCCATCTGCCGCTTCCCGAAGCAGCCCGAGCACGTATCCTCCAAGCGCGGCGTGTCCAGCACCGCTACCAGGGGTTGTTTTGCATGGACCACATTTTGGCCGATTGGAACATCTTTTGTGGCAAATAAGCCATTGCCCATGCCATTTGGTGCTGGACCAGGAGAGGCATTCGAGACCGTCGAAGAAATACCGTTCGGAGAGCTCCTTATGGCGGACTGCATGAGGGTATGTAGTAGTGTTAATGGGGGGGATAAGATTTGGATGAATAGCCTTCGTGTGACGTGGAGAGCTCTTTAGTCTTGACTGCTTAATCCAATGGTGGTATTAGGCAGTTTTAGCAAGAGTTTACCAAAAATTTATATATTATTACCCACGTGTCTACCGAGTCCCGACAGATAAACTCTGTATCCACTTTGACACCCTCAGGCAAATAAGGCATCAACATGGCCCCAAGGAGATCCTGAAAAGTTGAAGGCGCATCAGCTGACAGAGATCATGTGACTAAACAGCCCGAGATGGAGTTATGTAGAATGTAGATAAACAAGTCCACTGCGCGGCTTACACTATTACAACTAAAGTGATCCTCAAGAGTGGCACTAGACATATCAAGTCCGAGTCAAAGACGTGGATATTCCTCTAAGAACCTCCATATGTCCAATGCAGACAGCGATGGGCTCCCCTAGGGTTACGACTGGTTCTATTCGGAAGCGGCAGAAGAACAGACATGGTTCGAGACGCTCGTAGACTGTTTCAAGTGAACGTTGTCTTGCGTGGCCTGGGAGATCTGCGATCAATTCTGATTCGTAGAAACATGCAATAAAAATGAACTGGAGTACGCGAGACTTTTGGGCATCCGATTAATGTAGTATGCTCATTGCTCATTCATGGCTGGATTGTCCTCAACATGATGTCACAGCTTTGTTCTGAATTTTGACCAAGACGGAGACACAATACCTTGACCTCTATCCCCAGTGAGGATGAGATTCATGCCTGGTGCCCGGTTTTACTGTTTGCCATGAAATACCCAATTTCGTAAGAGATACACCGCCATCTCGCCCAGATCAGGGAGGGGATCGCTCGCGATCTGGCCAAGGCACAGGGCTTCAGTTGGCACAAGACGCTGGCTCATTTATTGTGGCAGATTGAGGATATCAATCTCAAACTTATATTAATCATGGATGAACCCAAGAGATTACCATCATGATACCACCTACAGATGGAAGATTGAAGAACAGTATCTGAAATCTCTTTGGGCGCTGAAAACACACTTGAACCAGATCCCAACAAACATCTTTGGAATGAAAAAGAAAAGCAACCATCACACATGAATATTACACAAGAAGACCAGGCCCCCGACAATGCCCTTTTTCTGCCAGGGAGGAAACTCTCAAAATCATCGCGACAACAGAGCACTCAAAATACTCTGCGTCTCCAAATTCGCCTTTGGTGTACCGCACCAAAAAAAAAAGAAAAGAATAGAAGATAAAGTAAAGGACCCAAAGCAACAACAAAAATTACAGAAGATGACAATCAGAGACGAACATCTAACTGCGAAGACAACAAATGGGAATATAAAGGAGCCTCCAATCACTAAACACTTTTGAACTGAATGTTGAACGGTTTGCGTTGAATGGCTTATAGAGCCTCCTTGCCACCGACAAACTCAGCCCAGGTGCGAACCTCGGAGGGGATTCCATCGGGGCGAGGAAGCTTCTCGTTCATGCATTGAGCGAAGAGAGTAGCGGTCTGAAGAGAAGACGGGGTTAGAATACTGTTGTTTGATATATCAAAAGGATTAAAGGTTAGTCAAACATACCTTGGGCTCCATGAACAAGGGCACGCTAAAGTCAACAGCATTGCGGCGCATAACATAGTCCTCGTCGAGCTGGGTCTTGCCACGAGTCTTGGCCAGGTTGAAGACTCCACGAATATCGTACTTCTGGAAGACCTCACGGAGGGCACGCTTGTTCTTCTTGGGGAACTCAATCACGGTGACAGTCACATTGTCCTTGCAGGTGGACTCGAGGTGAGCCTTGACCTCGGGGTTGGCAGCGTAGAACTTGTAGCCCAGAGGGCTCAGGTAGTTGACAATGGAAGTCAGGTAGGGCTGGGTGATATCACCACCGAGCAGGATACCCTCACCGGCCTCGGGCATGCGGAAGTTCATGGTTGATTGCAAAGAGGTCCAGTAGGCCTCGATCAGGTCCTTACCGAAGCAAGCCATCTCACCGGTACTGGCCATCTCCACACCCAGGAAAGGATCGGCACCAGCCAGACGAGTCCAGGAGAACTGAGGAACCTTGGTGGCAAGGTAGTCACGCTTCTGCACCATCAGGTCGACGGGCTCGGGAACATCACGACCCACAAGGGCCTTGGTAGCCACATCAATGAAGTTGGTACCAAGAACCTTGCTGACGAAGGGGAATGAACGGGAAGCGCGCAGGTTGCACTCAATGACCTTCAGCTGGGGCTCGGCACCTTCCTGATCGGCCTTGATGATCTGCATGTTGAAGGGACCGGTGATGTTCCAGGCCTTGGCAACCTTCTCGGCGATCTCCTTGACGCGGGCCATAACAGGCGCCTCCAAGTTGACCGGGGGAAGGACCAGGGTGGCATCGCCAGAGTGGACACCAGCGGGCTCAACGTGCTCGCTCACGGCGTGAACCAGGAGCTTACCGTTGGAAGCGACGGCGTCAACGTCAATCTCCTCGGCACCCTCGATGAACTTGGTGATCACGACGGGGTGGTCCGGTGAGACGGCGCTGGCGTTGAGAAGCTTCTCCTTGAGCTCATCGACACTGTAGATGACGTTCATGGCAGCACCGGACAGCACGTAGGAGGGACGAACCAAGACGGGGTAGCCCACGGACTCGGCGAACTTCTCGGCATCGGCGACGGAGGTGAGCTCCTTCCAGGCAGGCTGGTCCACACCAATGCTGTCCAGGATCTGCGAGAACTTGTGACGGTCCTCAGCCTTGTCAATGTCCTGAGGGTCGGTGCCGAGAATCTTGGCACCACCAGTCTCCTGCAGACGCAGAGCAATATTCTGGGGCAGCTGACCGCCGACAGAGACAACGACGCCGTTGGCGCTCTCCAACTCGTAGATATCCATCACACGCTCGTAGCTCAGCTCCTCGAAGTACAACTTGTCCGCGGTATCGAAGTCAGTGGAGTAGGTCTCGGGGTTGTAGTTGATCATCACGGTCTTCTTGCCCATCTTGCGCAAAGATAGGGTGGCGTTGACGGCACACCAATCGAATTCGACGGAGCTACCGATGCGGTACACACCGCTACCGAGGATCAGAGTGCCGTGATCATCGAAGGTGACATCGTGGGAGCTAGCATTATAGGTGGTGTATAGGTAGTTGGTGTCGGCAGGGAATTCGGCAGCCAGAGTGTCGATCTTCTTGACCCAGGGAGTGATACCAAAGGACTTACGGCGAGCGCGCACCTCGTCCTCGGAGGCACCGACAAGCAGGGAAATCTGCTTATCCGAGAAGCCGAGCTTCTTGGCCTTCAGCATAGTCTCCGCGGTAACACCGAAGAGGCTTCCGATTTCCTTCAGCTCGTTGTTGCAGTCAACGATATTCTGGATCTTATAGAGGAACCACTTATCAATCTTGCTAAGCTCGTGCACCTTGTCCACAGAGTAGCCCTCGTGCAGCATGGCCTGACCAACAGCCAGCCAGCGGCGGTCAGTAGGGTTCCGGAGGACCTCATCGATATCCTCGAAGTGGTCACCCTGCAGACCTAGGTACTTAGGATCGACTTGACGGATAGCCTTCTGCAGGGACTCTTCGAAAGTACGGCCAATAGCCATGACCTCTCCAACAGACTTCATAGCGCTGCCGATATCGCGGTTCACATGCTGGAACTTGCTCAGATCCCATCGAGGAATCTTGGTGACGATGTAGTCGAGACTGGGCTCGAAGTTAGCAGTGGTAGTCTTGGTCACAGCGTTGGGAAGCTCGGGCAGAGTGTGGCCGAGCGCGATCTTGGCGGCGGTATAGGCCAGAGGATAACCGGTAGCCTTGGATGCCAAGGCAGATGAACGCGACAGACGAGCGTTGACCTCGATGACACGGTAATCGAGACCGTCGGGCTGGAGAGAGTATTGCACATTGCACTCACCCACGACACCCAGGTGACGGACAATCTTGATGGCCGCGGTACGGAGCATGTGATACTCCTCGTCCGAGAGGGTCTGCGAGGGAGCCACCACGATACTGTCGCCGGTGTGCACACCGAGAGGATCAAAGTTCTCCATGTTGCAGACGGTGATACAGTTGTTGTCAGCGTCGCGGACGACTTCGTATTCGACCTCCTTCCAGCCCTTCAGTGACTTCTCGACGAGAATCTGGGGCGCCAGGGACAGCGAGCGGGAGGACAGATCGCGGAGCTCATCCGGGTTGGCGGCGAAGCCGGAACCGAGACCACCCAGCGCGTAGGCGGATCGGACGATAATGGGGTAGCCGACGGACTCGGCGGCCTTGAGCGCATCATCGACGGTGCTGACGGCGATGGACTCGGCGATGGGGATGTTGATCTCGTTCAGAGCCTGCGAGAACAGGTCACGATCCTCACTGGTCTCGAGGGTCTTGATGCTGGTACCCAGGACGCGCACTCCGTAGCGCTCGAAGATGCCCATGCGGTTCATCTGCACACCCAAGTTGAGGGCCGTCTGGCCACCAAAGGCCAGGAAAATACCGTCCGGTCGCTCACGCTCGATGACGTGGGTGACATATTCGGGGGTCACGGGGAGATAGTAGACCTCGTCGGCCAACTTGTGGTCTGTTTGGATCGTCGCGATGTTAGGGTTGATGAGCACCGATTTGACGCCGGCCTCTTTGAGAGCCTTGAGAGCTTGGGAACCTGTGCAATTGAAAAGAAGGAATCGTCAGTAAGCGGAAATATTTGATGGTTAAAATTTTTTTTGGGGCTTGTCCATTTTCTTTTTTTCTGTGGCAGCCAAGCAATGAGTGAAGAGGTGCACGTCAAGTTTGTAGTGTCAACGGGTATGGAGAACGACCGGGGGAAGACCGATCTCGCACGTCGCCGGATAGCTTGCCCGGAGGTGCCATCTTGAGTCATCATGGGGTCAAAAAGGTGCGCAAGGCCACCAATTGAACCCTGGAAGAGCTCCGATAAACTCAATTGTGCCACAATAAGACTATTTCTTCTCATTCGCAATCAATTAATGCATTGCACGTACCGGAATAATCAAACTCGCCCGCCTGACCGATACTCAAGCCACCGCTACCGATGACAAGGACCTTCTTCACATCGACCAGATTCCGGCCGGGCTTGACGACGCCGCTGGCCAGGTAGGCCTCTGAAGACGGAGCATCTTGAGCCGCGGCCAGACGGCTAATTGTGCTGGAAAAGGCACGCAGCTGCTGTGAGCGAGCGGCGGAGGGAATCTTCTGCAGGCGCAGCACAGAGGCCGTAGATCGAACGGAGGCATTAGAGGTGAAGGAGCGGAGGGAGAGGGCCGGACGAGCTTCAGCGAGACATCGCTGGCGCAGCAGCGTCGCCGCTTGGCCACAACGCGCAGCAAGAACCATAGCGCTGCTCAGGCGGGACTCTCAGAGATTTATGAGAGGGGGGTTCAATTCAATTGCAGGAATGGAAGGAGGAGGAGAGGAAGGGAATGGTTTCTCAAGTTGACGACGTTGGGGTTTCCTGGAACGTCGAGAGAGAGAGGATGGTTCGCCAGCGGGTGCTCCGAATTATCGGAGGCCTGGTCTTTTTTCCGCCGACTTTAATTGGTTTAGTCGGGCTGCCTTCACCGTCCACTCGGTTCCACTTTTTCCAGTTTTCCACACTCCGTTGAGAGACGGACCAGCCACAGAAATAAGAAGAGGTCAGAGTGGCAGAGCAGACGACAAGGAAGAGAGAGAGAGACAGATGAACCAGATGAAGCACTCAAGCTGGTAGGCAGACTGCAATTGAGGCTGGATCCGTTGTAGAGAGAAGAGAAGGGGTGAGTGAACAGGAAGGAACAAAGGCAAGAAAACTTTTTTTTGGTGAAGGACAAAGATAAGCTGATGATCGGCGACCAGGACCATTTAATCCATGCCTGTTGAGTCTCTGTTCAATGCGTGAGCCATCATCGACGATGAGTCACTGTCTTCCCACGAGTCATTGTGGTCCTCTCTCGATTGTTTCCCCCTCGTGGGACTGGAATCGGCCATCGTCGTCGCCAACAGGATCCGGTGGGTAAACTGGGGCCGTCCCCCATAAAGTTTGCATGCCGTCCATATCTACGCTCGGGCAGTCTGGGTGTCTCCGCAACCATTGCTCAATCCAAGAGGAAGAAATTCGGAGAGGTGACTCTCATGTTCTACCGTGAGGAAGATGTCATATACTCCCGTGGATATCGCCTCAATTGAGCTCTGGTCGAACAGACCTACACTCGGACAAACTCAATGGTGTTGACTCTTGCCAGAAGCCTTAAATTTTGACGGGATGGCCCCAAGAATTAAACGGGGGATCAATGCCGATGCCGGACGGTCGCCCTGAAGACGACTTGTTCGTTATCGCGACCACCGACCCACTGAGGATCGACGCTCGCTTTGGCGTTCGACAAATAAACGGGCCCCATTGTTGGCGAGCATCACGCAAAAGTGGGACGCTGGAAAAAAAGGAAAAGGAAAGGAAGTATGGTGCACCCACTGAGTCATAATTTACCTATTTCCTCTATGTAAGTTTCTCTGCATTTGATACCCATTTAGGTCGTAGTCCCGTTTGGAGGGACTGGGTAGTGGACCACTGGATATTGGATATTGATAATATGGGAACCTGCATCGATCTGTACAGAGTAACTACAGACTACGGTCTATACTCTATGTTATAGAGTCCATAGAAGAAGGAATAGAATGGAATCTCAAGAAAGACAAGGCTTCCATCTGATTGAGGTTGCATCCTGTCTATCTTCCAGATGTCCTATTTGAGACCTTGTTCAACTGCATTAGCCCGAGATGTGAACGCAAAACTATGTCCTGCTCGTCCCGAAATGCAGGGCAAACAGTAGTTTTGCCGAGTCGATCAATTGACATTCATGAGCACACACAATTGAATCTACCTTGTATAGGTAATTCTACTTCATCTTGGCATTGTACCTACTACCTAGTATCTACTACTATTAAAGTCATTACAGATTATACCGGCACAAAGGCTTAGTAGAATCAAACATTAATTGGCTGCTACTGCAGGAACAAAGGTTAGTAGGGTTTCCGAGCTGCTCGCGTGCAAAAAAACAGTAGGACGCGATGACTCTTCAATGGGTGCTCCCGTGACTCTTGTCTCCGATAAATCCTCCATGCTACGTCATAGGTATTACCCGATAGGGGTTTCCCCCCTGCCCCATATTGCAAACATGGACCAGTGGGCCAACACATACACTTTTTTCTCACTATCGTGGACCAATACGACCGATTATTGTTGTGTGTAATGAATCGCAACGAGGGTGTTCTCTGCAGATTCTAGAGCGATCCTTCCGAGAACCCTTGATGAAAGCTTGATCGTAAAATTAAGCTTGAACGTGACTGCTCAGAGAAGTGAAACGAGGTTTAGCATAGGTCATACCACAAGACTCGATCACTGGCTTCTATCTGTGGCAATTAGCCGGATCGCTGAACCTTGGCAAAAACCAAAATACTAAGATTATATTTATTGAGTGTAAATAGTCACTCAGCGTGATAAAGTCTCGAGTCTTGCTAGTCTCAAACACTTCCATCAAGACCACTCCAGGGTCCATGCGAGCCGTCATGATGAGCTATCCCGCAAGATGCTCTCGCTGATTCCCGAGAGATCCCTTTCAGATTGTCATTCTCATGCGGGCCCTGCTCCCAGTCTTGCTTTAGCATACTGTAGACATCCCGGAGTAGCTTTCGCGCGTCCCGGGCAACTTCCTTTCCTAGCGTCAGCCTTTGCTGCACATAGTCGCGCTCCTGCTGAGTTGCAGCCCCGGATGCGAAAGACCAGGCTTTGGCCATTTCAACCACCTCATCCGATGGAGTGGTGTCCACAGGCTGAGAAGCAAGACCGGATGCAAGTATCCCGCTGGCGAACTTGGATCGTGGTGGCTTAGCAGGCACGGGATGTTCGGGGAGGAGGTGGCTTTCGTCACACAGTCGATGCAAGACACGGAGAGTAGAGGATCTCTCTTTCGCGAGAAGTCCCGCCATGTAAGATCGCTGTAGCGCAAGAGCTCTCTGACTCTTGGATAGTGGCAGGAGAGCGTCAGTGGTAAGAGACAAGACTTCTAGTGGGTCGGGTCCCGGTGTCGATGCTGAAACCGTTTCAGATCTCGGTGCTGTTCGAAGGGGGCGCTCCCGGGTCACGGTCACAGGCTGACAAGCACGGGAAGCCGCGTCGAGCAAGTCTTGTCGCGCTTCAAGATATGCCGTGTACTGCTCATTGATTCGAGACTTTTGATCTCCCAATAATTCATTGACCTCTTCTAAGTCTTCAGGCGCGAGATCCTGCACCAAACTTCCGTCCGGATCCCCTTCGTTGAGCAGCCGTTGTTCTACCCACTGGACTAATTCATCACGAGTCCGCTGCAGTGCCATCGTTTTCACCTGTGGCGCGACAGCTCCCGTAGCATCACCATTTCCAGAGGTCTGTCGCGATTTAATCTTCTCAAAGAGATGCTTCTCGGTGTCTAGTTGCGAGCGAGCTCGAACAACCGCTCGCTCAAGCTGGTGCACTAGCTCCTCCAGGCTCGTCTTGTCACCTTCTTCGGCACGACCGGCAACGCTCGTACCAGAATCATCTTTGTATGGACTCAATGGATCCGACGATGCACTGGGTTGCTCCCCTTCCTCCAAGTTCCGCGGGATTCCCACATCTTTTGCTTTCAGCTCATCCAGGTATTGTTGGAATGTCTGTAGTTTGGTATATCGCCGACGATCACGCAAGAGCTGAAGGTAATCCTGGAGACCTGCGGCGGAATCCGGACGATCCCCGGACTGGACCGATGATTTGGGTGACGCTGTCTGACATCTCAGGGCCGCAATATCCTCAAAAGTCCGTTTGAACCCCTTTCGTGCGGCGACGTTGGCTTGCAGAGCTTTCAGGTAGTTCTTTCGAAGTCCCGACAAGTCGGCCGGGATACGCTTGACGTCGGTCACCGCCTCGGACGGAGTGCATTGAGGAAGAAAGCCGTGAGAGACCGTCGAGAGGCCCGTCCCTTCTCCGCAGACGATAAAGGAGCACAGATAGGCTGTCAAGGCCTGGCGAATGTGCAGCGCCTCTTGGCGGGATTTGATGTAAGGAGCGAGTGGTTTCGCGAACGGTGGAATGTCGGCGGGACTCTCAGTGGATGGGTCCATCATGACTTGCCATGATCTATTGGTAGATGGGGTGAGTTAGGGGAGATGTCGCGTGGAGAATGGGACAGCAAGAGAAAGTTGTAAAATACATTTGGGGGACTTGAAGCTGCCGGTCGAATGTCAAAGTCAAAGAGTCTCGAGGCACCAGTCTGTGTCGGCCTTCCCGTGATCAATTTCATGGACGATCGGAGTCTAGGGTGGGCTCGCTCGTTCTCCGCCTTTTGCTGCCCATGTTGCTAGTGGATGGATCCGTCCGATTCTATGACCACTCAGATCCCATGATCTGATTATGTTATCTCAACCTCTGGTCACCACTGTCCTTCAAACACCAGGCTGGTAGGGCCCAGTGCCTGAGTGCCTGGTTTGTTCCTCGAATTTCAACTGTTGTTGCAAGGTTACGAGTTTCGTTGCTGTGGAGATCCCCTTTGATGGACGCAAATGGCTGAATCGGAAGACGGGAGAGGGCCAGTCACCGCATGTCCAGAGGGCGGATGAGATCGAATATAGTAGTGCACCCTCGGTATCCATCTCCACGATCGGTACTTACTACGGTAGTATGAGCGGTTGCCCATGACTCGCTCCGATGCGAGGGATACTCGAAACTCATGCACGGCTGTCGGAACCTAGTAACCGCCATCTGACCTTGTCGTTCAAACTGGGTCGCACTGCTACGACTGTAGCGACCTGGTATCAGAGGTCCAGCATCATATACTATGTTGTGAGGGCCTGTGGTAGGTAGTTATCGCAACAATACTTAATCATCTAACTTAACTTCAATCCTAAGATACTATCTAGTACCTAATACTACCTTCTAGTACTTCTATTACCCCCTAAGGCAGCATCTCCCGACTGAACCAAATGAACATCCCTATGAGCTACTGTATGAGTGCAAGCGAATTAGATAGTGCAGGTGGGACTACCTACTCCTAAGAGCTGTATACGTTAGGGCCAACAGCACCGAGAATACGGAATCTCTGTTTTTTGCCGTAAAAAGTCAATCCTTTGGCATTTATCTGGAGCTACTGCATCGAGTGTAGGAACCTAGGAAGTAGCCAAGCTTGGAACCATAGTAGGTGTGATTAGCTGATGATGCCGCTGTCCGTGCAGGACTATTGACATTAATGATCCAGTGTACAGTAGTTGACTGTTCCCTTTGAGAAAGAGATTTGCTTTGGAGACTGGGTCCGAGCACTCCTTGAAATCATCCAATCCCGAAAAGGCCTCGAGGAGATTTTAGGATCTGCGGACTCGAGACAATCAGCAATGACTACTACCTAGGGCTCAATTGGCATAACTGAAAACGGAACCCGAGGTTGCTACCGTACAATATCTTGCAGAAGACAGCACATGCTGATACACATGCATTAGAAAGTACAACAGTATCTACCTAGTATGTACTATGTAGTAGTATCATGTATGTACTTTGTAGTTTGTACCACACAGCTGTGCTCAATACTCGCATGCCTACCTAGCTGGTCGTATAACTATGCACTATGAGTATGATCAATGCCGAAGTTATACACTATACAGTATAACCTAACTATACGATCGTCTTGTCCAATTTTACTCCTTTCCACATACCACCAGAAACCATCCAACCACCCGTCATGAACAGTCATTATAACATACAATAACTGCCTTTGATAAAGTAGGATGGAATCTTGGAATCCACAACAATTGAACTATGTGTCTCGACACACTAGATGCATGTGATCAAGCGGCATACGGTCCAATCGCGATGGTCGCCGCCAAACGGAGCACAGCCGCCGAAAGGAGCGATCAAGCACAGCTCATGCAGCGGCAGAGTGACTCCTCATCCGCCAGTGGATATTATTTCTTCGCTGCTTCAACTCTGTGCATGACCTTCTAGCTTGGTAGTCTCTGCAGCAACCGACACTTACTTGGTGCATGAATAATTGAGAGCGCTATTCGTCTGTTACATTGACAGCAAGTCCAGCGTCCGAACCCATAATCCCCGCTCTTAACCCTCCTTCAGCTTCCCCGTCCATCTCCGACTCCATACTACACAACACACGTACTCTATCCATCCGCCGCCGTCTGAGGTCAAATTCTGGATGTGCTTGTTGATCTACCCCGCCAGGACATCATACTCCTCCCCTCCCCCTTCGTACGGATTTGTTTTGATAAACATTCCTATCAAGGGGGCCGGTGTTTGGATCTTGCCACATTCATCCATCTGATTGCAGCAGTATTCCATGAGGACATAAAAGCTGTCGGAAGATCAGTTCAGAGCTATCCCCGCACTCATATGCCTTCGGCGGGCTCGGAGCGGCGTCATTTCTGATCTATCAACTTTGTTCAACTGACTCCCACGACTTGCTTCCGACACAATGGCGGCCGCACTGAAAGCTACTCCAAGCAGCCCCCGCCCTCGAGCGGCGACCACGATCATGCCGGCGATTGCATCACCTTCCCAACTAGCCCGCAAGAAATCAAGTTCTGCTCGCAGTCAACGAAGTCCAGTCTTGCATCAAGGGGATTCCACGTTGGAGGTGATGGGAGCTGAGATTATGAGCACGGTGCTGGAAGGTATGCGACTCCTGACCGGCAGATGTCACTTGTAGAGACAGAGAGAAGTGACTGACGTTGAATCTGTCATGCCGTCTATATAGGTCCACTTCGACATCCGAAACCAATGTCCCCTTCAGATCTTCACCTGGCGCTAGAGAGGGAACAGGAGGCAATGGTGAGCTTTGAAACAGATAGCAGTCATTAAAGACTACCCCCCGGCTCCGCTCAAGATCTCCGCTGACTGCGACTTCCTTACTCTCTTTCCATTCTTCAGGTAAACAGATTTACCCGAGAACTCTCTGTTCTCCGGCAGCAGACAGCCTCTGTCGCATCCACAGCCTCGTCATCTTCGACTATGAATGATCACTCCGACCCGCACCAAACCTCCCCCTTGCTGGGCAGCTTTGCCCATTTCCACACCTCCCGACGCCAGCGATCATGTTCCAGCCTCAGTGCATACACTGCTGCCCAGAGCTCGCAGAATGGCGGCGTCACAGGTATTGCGCCCTCACGTGAGTCATCCATGTCTCACTCTCGAGTGATGCGGAGCCGCGAACCTTCTCTCACCTCCCGCCGTCCCTCAATTGGGTCGATCACCTCCTATGCGCAGCAGCATAGCTATGGAGATCAATTGGTGAATCATGGTAAGCCACCCATTTACCGTCACCGCAGTGCGGGCTCGCAGACACAGCTGGCCGATGCGGCCTCATACAAGTCCGAATTGGAGAATGTCAAGCGAGAGAACGAACAGCTGCGCCGACGAATTCGAGATTTGGAGATCGCGATGAAGAAGCAGAAGAAGGAGGAATGAGGGGCGATGAGAGTGCTTTGATTCATTTCGCCTCATCTTTTCAGGTGACGGGTCTGTGATCTCGGGGGCAGATGGGCTGGTTTCAACCTTTGATTCTTTTACTGCCAGGCGCAGCCTATTTTTACACTGTGACTGGACGCCTGTGTAGACTATTTTTCTATTTCCGCCGTGTTGTCGCCATCATATCACGGCGTGATCACCGCAATTCAGCATGTGTCCCTTTACTTTCAAGACGATGGTCACCTTCTTCAACAGGACTCGATTAGCATTACAATCTAATAAATGCCATGCATGGGTCACTTCTACCAAACCATTTTGTGGGTGTGCCTTCAGCGACCTTGATCAGATACGGTCAGACAGGAACTCAGACGATGCTGGAAGGTTAGGCTCCTGTCATGCTGTCTTACAGAAAGAGAATTCTCTGGTTTCCAGTCGTTTTGATCGTAAAGCGTGAGGCGGATGATAGAATTTAGTCCGAACGCAGAAGTACTTTACTACTACTTGGTTCGAAGGCATCATGAAGCTCTCGACCAGAACCCCTCCCATCCGTCCTCGCCTTCAGTTGGTTTTGGCGTATGGCTTGACCGAGCCTCAAGCGACGACCTCAGGTACCGAAGGAAATAATCTCCTGCCCTGATCTACCTGCACTCAAAGCATGTGCACTAGGTTCTGGACTGTTCACATGTAAAGTCGCCACTGCCAGGCACCAGGCGGTGCAAGCCCCGCTTGTACGTCATGTGTGGCGCAAGCGTTGCTTAAATAGTGTGGACCGTCATCCCCAAACTATCATTCCACATAAACCAAACATCTTTTCCCCAGTCTACAGTCTTCACTTCTCTCAACTTCAACCACTTCTTCGCTCTCAAAAGATAATTTATCATTTGTCAAGATGTCTGAGGCTTCGACTATCCACGTTTCCAACATCTCCCCCGCCACCACCGAGAAGGAGGTGCGCGATTTCTTCAGTTTCTGGTAGGTTGCCCCGCACGAGGTCAAGGAGCTCGCAGTCGCAAGAGTCGTGCGAGTCTACATTCAAGAAGATCGCAATCACTGACAACATACATTACAGCGGAAAGATCACCAGTCTCTCTGTTACTCCCACCTCGTCCGAGGCCGAGGCGACCAAGTCGGCTACCGTGACCTTCGAGAAAGAAGCGTAAGTTACCCCGCACTCCAGTTGGTGCTGGTGTCATCACCTCCTCTCGTCACGTCGTCACGGGGGATCCCCCAAGTGATTTGATTTTTTTTTCACTTACACCATCTTTTTTCGTCTTTCTTGGAAACATACAGTGCCGCCAAGACTGCCCTTCTCCTCGATCAGACCCAATTGGGCTCATCTGCTGTGCACGTCGAAGCTGCCAAGAGCATCGGAACTTTAGCCCAGGAGTCCACCGCGGGCGCTACCGATGTCGAGTCCAAGGATGAGCACCACATCCCTCAAGAGGAGAAGCCTCGCTCGCGTATTTTCGCCGAGTACCTTGCCCATGGATACGTTGTGAGCGACAAGGCTCTCGAGAAGGCTCTCGAGTTGGACAACCAGCACGGTGTTTCCACCAAGTTCCAGAGCTACCTGACCAACTTGGACCAGAAGCTCGGCGCCACTTCTCGCGCGCGCGACCTCGACAACAACTACAAGATCTCCGATAAGGCCGTGAGCAGCTTTGGTGGTCTGGCATCTTACTTTGAGAAGGCCATTGGCACACCCTCCGGTCAGAAGCTCCGTGAATTCTACCAGAAGACCGAGAAGCAGGTGCTGGACATTCACGCCGAGGCTCGCCACCTGGCCAACCTCAAGCAGGGTAAGTCGAGTGAGGCCAAGACTGGCGAGTCGCAAGGTGTCGCTGCGTCTGCCAGCGAGGCCGCCGGCGTTGCCCCTGGAACCGTGCCCACTTCGGAGCCAGCTGGCACCACCGCCCCTGCTGAGCCTAAGGCTTAGAGAGTGTGAAAATGGCGATGATACTATTTACGATAGCGTGTTCTTGATATGATTTTCAAACCTTTCCTTAATCGACCGGTCATACTTAGTGGATGAGTTGGGTGTCTTTTTGCGACCGGGTCAGCCTCTTTCGATACTTTTGTTTTGTTATCCCACTTTATTGTTCCGAGCTTCTTATCATGAGCTTTCCAAATACGACCCCATTTATCCACTTAATTCCTCGCCGAGATCTTATCAATGCCGAAAACAAAGTTGAATACTTTTTCAAAACGGGCGCACACACACTCCCAACTTGACAACACACTTGGTTTGTGCCCAGACGGCAGGCCGCCAGCCATGATTCATGCTCGCATCCGAAAGTACATCCCTCTGAATCTGAACCGAACTGCACAAAAAATAACCACAATCTCGTTTTTCTCTCAAAAGACTCCATAAAAATAAGTCCAACAATTACAATCCATCTCTCTCCCACTAACCGAGTCTCGAATCAGATGCAGACACCGACCCTCTCACCCCCCGATCCAACCGTCGCCAAGTCCATCGACAGCCCGATCCCGCCTATTGCTTCTTGAACTTCTCCGCCTCGGCCTTCTCCAACGGGTGCGTGGGGTTACTCTCGAGAGAAGCGGGCTTGCTGTTGTCCTTTTCATGGGACAGTTCCGGAGCCTTGTTGTCGACCTTGCCGCTGGCGGGGGGCTCGTGCAACTGGGCGCCGGACTGGGTCTGGGGCTCGGGGGATTGGCGGCCTTCTTGAGCGGGCATGTTTGTGGATTCTGTTGTGGTTGGTGATAAAAAGGGTGGAGAGTTCGACTGGAGATTGGTGAGTGGGAGTTCTGGTAGGAGTAGAGTACTTGGAAGGAGAAATTGGAAATGGAGATGGGAGGGAGATTGGGGCCGATGCGATGCATTGATTTGAGTGCCTTGATAGAGTAGAGATAGGAACAGGGACAGGAATGGGACTGGAATGCAAGAGGTAGATAGGTAGATGAGACTGATATAATGGCTGTTCAGATGGACTCACCTGGATAGTCCTATGTGTGTAGGTGGTAGATGTGCAGATGGTTGTTGAAAGAAGGAATCGAGGGAAAAGAACGTGGATGATGGACTATAAAAGGCAGTACAATCGAGGTAGCTGGGTCAAGCGGGGCCAGGAGGGGGGAGAGCTACAAATCCCACGCCAAGTCATGTACGAAGCTGCCCCCCTAACCACTCAAACAACGTCTTAGAACGCTCCCTGCTACCTGCTACCTGCTACCTGCTACCTGCTATCTAGCAACTAAGACTTAGTCATTTCGTACCATTCAGTCAACACTAGCATAGACTGACGTGACAACCGAATCTCACCGCAGATGACCAGGTTAAACCTGCATGCCACCAATGCCCCGCCAGCGTCAGACAAAGACATGGAATGGCGGGGGAGGGAAGAAGATCTTCATCATCATGACGTTGGGAGTTTCTCTCTGGCTTCCGGGCCGCTGCGATCACCTCCACTGCCTTGAGAAAAAAGTGACCATATCCTTGGGCTCTGTAAAGGTCCATGGACTGAGTGATCTTTCGTCGGAAGACCAGTAATTGACCAGAAGATACTGCCAATGGAACTTGCTTCGACAGTCCCATGGATGGCGTTTGCAACTTGCGACGCTACAATCTTCGAAGGAGCATCTCGTAACGTAGGGAAGTTGAGTAGCCAAGTGGGCCACATGTGATGCGGCTGAGGGGATGACATCAACACGGGGACAGTCACGTGATATAAAATTTGATGGGGACGGTCGATGGCGAAGCACGACGCAAAGTCCCTAGCTTAATTGAGTACCTGATCAATGAGGAGAAACCAAAAACATTCCATGGCTAAGTAGGGGTTGTCAGTACAGATAGACAGTCACACTGGCATTACCACCACTGTAAGCAGGTGATGAAAAATACCCAAATTCAAGGGATCTTGTACAGCTATTGGATGAGATGAGCATTCTGAGCGCAATTCCATGGCATTGCGTCGCTGATGTACTATATGACGATGAGTCGAATGTCTCAAAACGGGGGAATCTGTGCAATCGAACATGGATTCCAGAAGAATGGAAACAGTTGAGGGGAAAAAAAAGGAGAAAGAACAGAATGGATATGGAGATATGGAAAGCATGAGATGGGTACTTTTTGAGGAGCACATCAACATTGGGGAGAGACGCGACAAAGCCGGGGGTGGGGGAATGAACAGAGTCACATTAAAAAAAAAACATCGAGGCAGGCAAGGGGGAGAAATAAGGGGGAAAGGCATGAATTGGTCTAAAGGATAGGAGGAGAAAAAGAAAAGACATGAACTGGGCATATGTCTCGTGAGAGCGAATGGGAGATCCACTGCATGGAAAAAAGTTTGGCAGTCGACTCCCACCACTGCTTTTTGTTTTGCTTCTTCGAATCTATTGGTTGCCGTTCGATTGCATGCCCGCAGCGGCGGCGGCCTCGGCGTTGGCAGCAGCCAGGGCCTTGGTGTCGGCCTCGTGGAATACAGATTGAAGAATCTGCTGCTCCTCGGGACCGAGAACCTTCGTCAAATTCTCGTAGAGTTGGGGCTGTTCGGATTGAAGACCTGAAGAAGCAAACAAGGCATGAGTACCATTCGACAGATAACAGCGTGAAATATAAGCGGGTGACTTACTCATGAAGACGTGTTTGAACATGCCGTAGGGCTCAAGCTTGTCCAGAGGGGTCTCGAGCAGGCTCTCCTCGTCAAGCTCGTCGTCATCATCGTCATCAGCAAAGTTGCTGAACTTCTGGGCTTCCTTATTGAGGAAGTCGAGGTACGCAGCGCTCTCATCAGCAATGTCGCCCTCAAGAGCCTCCTCCACCTCTTCTCCCTCGTTCCATTCGACTTCGCCATCCCAGTCATTGTCCTCGTCATCTTCCTCCTCATCATCGTCCAAAGTGAAGTCGGACTCGCGAGTCGCGTCCTCACGTGCTGGTCGAGGGTTAGTAAAATGAACCCTCAAGTCGTACAAGGAGAGGGGGTAGCCGGAATGACATACACTTGAGAGCAGCGGGCAAAGTCTGGAAGAGTCGAGTGACGCCTTGCAGCAGGCGGGGCCACCCTTGCTGAACGCTCACGGGAACGTCAGCAGCCTTCATGGTCAGCAATGAGCTGATCGCAGCAATGGATAGCTTCTTGTCGTGAACCCGACGGAACTGGTCAATGCTAGAGAACCAAGTGCTGAAGAACTTGTTGGTCCAGCCCTTGGCCTCAAGAACTTGCAGACTGAGGGCGGGGTTGTAGTAGATGGCGTTGATGATCATCTCCATCAAGTGAATACGGTAGGACCTGGTGCGAGCCTCGCCGGCATCGATCACAACCATGGCCAACTCAATGAAGAGAGGGATATACTGGTCGATGTGGCCACGAAGGTTGAGCATGAGAGTTTCGGCCAGCTTGCAGCCGCAGATACGGTCGACTCCACCGACTTTGTCGTCACGGAAGATGTCCTCGACCATGCCAACAATAGCGGCAAGGTAAGCAGGGTTCTGGACGAGCATGTCTGAGCCGTAAGAAACATAATTATCCAGAGCTGGAAGCATGTCCTCCAAGTAAAGCTCAGCACCAGCCTTGAAGGTCTTGTGGATGAGCTCAAAGGCTTGCCACATGGTGGGGGAAATGGCCTTGGATGCGAAAGTGCAGCTGTCAATGATCTCGAAGACCTCGTTGTACAGGTCGTACAGCTTATTCTCCAGAGTAATGCTAATGACAGGCATCAAGATGGTCTCAAGGTGCAGCAGCACATCGGGAGTGCTCTCAAGGGTCAGGATAAGAGTGCCAATAGTCTGCAGCACACCCAACGCAGTGATGCTCTTGTCATCCAAGAAATCTCCGTATCCCTCGTCATCACCAGCCTTGGTGGCGTTTCGCTCCAGGAGCTCACCGACAATACGCATGTAGGTATCGCGCAATTGCTCGCTCAAGGCGACGGCAAACGGTGTCAGCTCAGCAGAAAAGACCTCAACAAAGTCCTCCATAACATTAGCGAGCGCATCAACATCGACTTCATTGGCCAGCTTCAGCAGCTGTTGCATAATCTGGGGGATGTTCTGCTGCATGGAAGTACGGATGACATCGTGACGAATCAAAGGCTGCAGGGCAAGGGCAGCCTCAACACGGACAGGCAGCTCGGGGTCGGTCATGGATTCCAGGATGTTGCGGTAGATTGTCATAAGGTTGTTGGGATCCTTAAAGTCAAGCTGTTCAAACTTCTCGAGAGTATCGCAAGCGCGTGCGCGAAGGAAGCCGTGGGGACTGCGGAATTCGGGGAAAACGTGGCGGACGAAGAAATACTCCACTTGGTCAGCAATAGGGCTCTTCTTGCCCAAAATCACAGACGCGAGAGACCCGATCATTCGGAGAGCGCCCTCCTTCTCACGCGGCTGCTTCTGGTCGTCAGCAGCAGACTCGTACTTGCTGACAACGCTGTTGACAAACGTCAAGATAGAGAAGGTCTGCTTCTTGCGGTTCTTGGTCAAAGACACAAGGAAGTTTGTTGCGGCGACATCGGGAGCGGACACCTCCTCATAGAAATTGAGCTTGCGGTGGAGATACTCCGACGGATCGTCCTCGAAAAGCTCAATGTCTTCATCAGACTGGCACATGATAGGGAAGACGAAGTGCGCAATCAAGTTATCCATGTGCGGCTTCAGGTGATCCCACATAGCCTTCGGCTTGACGCACTCCTCCATAAACACCAGAGTATAAGACAGAGCCGCGTTGCTAAGCCATTGGGACTTGGAGACCCACTTGTCGATCTCCTGCAGGTAGCCCTTGAGGATTTCGGGCGCAAAGTTCGTGATGAATGTCTTGGCGTAAGGCGTGTAGTCGGGAATGGAAGATTTTGTGAGCGTGGTGGGATTGCCGTATCTGTAATATCCCAGAGATTTGGGGATCAGTTCTACTCCGTTGTGTCTCACGAGCCGCAAGAAATTTGAGATGCGCAACGTACCTGATGAAGAGACGGTTCAGGTTGGCGTATGACCACTTCTTGCACTTCCACCAGTGGTTCAGCTCACGCTCTTCCTTCGACTCTGCCATGGCACTAGCAGGAGGAGCCTTTGAGATAATTCGCAGGAACAGGGTACACCAGTCCACAGTCGCCTGATGAGTTTGGAGAGCCGGAGACAGCTCGAACTATAAGGCAGAACAGGTCAGCAGCGTGCAACCAAGTACGATGACCATCCTCTTTCGGCAAAAACGACCACCTACGTAAATAGCGTGCTTGTACGCCTTGACCACGATGCGCAACATCTCCGCACACTCGAGGCTCTCCTCATCGACTAGTCGCTGACCAATGCTGAGAAGCTGAGGGAAAGTGTGCTCCACGATCTTATCAAACTCCTCCCTCTTCTCGCCGGCCTTGAATCTGTAAACACGGCAAATGGCGAGCAAGCACTGCAGACCCGCATAGACTGTGTTTGCCTCATTTGTACCGAGAAGCTGGAGAGTGAGGTCGAGGAATCCAGGCCAACGCTCGGGGAAGTCGTTCTGAAGAATCTTCTGGAGGAGGGGCACCAGCTGGGCGCGAACATTGGGGGGTGTCGAAGCCATCGCAGGAATGAGTCGCTCCCGGAATGCCGGCTTCTCAGCTTCGGGAATAGGAGCCCGTTGAGGGTTATCTTCCACTGGCGCCCATCCTCGGCTGATACGGTTCTTCAGGTAAACACCGGCTACAATAGAACAAGGGAGGGCTGATTAGATTCCCGATCAAGTAGCGTATAAAAACGGTCTTTGTCGGGTCACTTACCAGAAAGCTGAACGGCGTTGTTCTGTTCAGTCTGAAGAATATCCAACAGCGCATTGATGAAGCCGGGCTGCGTTTCGGCCTGGAGAGGGGAAGAGTCCCCGAAAGGTCAGTCCCGCTAGCTGATCAAAGACCGAGTCAGGAACAGCCGATGGAACATACATATTTCAGATCGATCTCCGCCTGTTGACGATTACTTGTGTTCGCGTCCAAGGTCGCCTGAATACGGTCTCGAAGGGCCGAAACGTCCATGTTCGCAACGGCTGGGCACTTCGGCGCCAAAGATTACAAACAAGACACACAATAACACACACAAAAAGACAGCCTCCACGCGGTAAATTCCTGGAGGAAACGAGTCTGCACTGTTTGAACAACGAGTCGGTCAGAGAATGGGAAATTTTTTGGGACTGGCCCAGTAACTGCAAAGGACGAATTAGCCCAAAGCGAAGGTGGAGGTGGAGGTCGAAAAAAAGTGTAGAGGGGGAAGGATTTATTTCTCTGGTTTTTCGCGGGCGGTCACCCCGCAGCTAATCAGCACGGCACTGGCCGCACACCACTGGTTTTGAGGTTTACTTAGTCGCAACAGGTAACCAGTACTGTATGAACTTTGAACAGCAGCAAATCAATACTCGAGTGAACCGGATTTTTGCTTATGGGTCGGCGAAAAAGTCATAGCGTGCGGAGATTCTACATTGCGAAGCTACAACGTCCAAACATGTAATCTTAGTAATAGCTAGACAGAAAGCCTAACACGCTAGTCACTCAATTCGTGACCATGAGAGAGATCTATGACATTAACTCATACATGTCGCGTTTCACATAGCCCTGTAGCGCATGCGTGTCCAAATAACATGTTTCCATACAGTATGTAGTTGTACAACAAGATCACATGTACAGGGATGCTGCGAAGATGACGTCGCGCTTGATCAGTTCCTGCGCCTGCTGCATCTTCGTGTATAGGTTTGGATCGCCAACGAGCTTAGCCGCATTTTTCACCTCGCGACAAGTCTCGTCCAACCGAGTGATAGTCCGAACAATGGTTCCTTCCATGACGTCGGTGAGATCAGTGATGCGGTTGAACGACATTCCCTTAGCCCACTCATAGACCACTTCAGCAAGACCAAAGCGTGGACTACTGACGAAATCATTCGAGTCCTCAGTAGACTGAATGACTTGATGCAAGACTTGGAAGTTGTTCACTTTCTCAGCGATACGAACGATTGCCTCCTGACCCTTTTGAAGTCGTGGGGTCAAGGTTGGCTGGCTCTCGGTCTTTTCTTGGAAGACGAAGGCTGACAAGAGTGCAACGATCTCTTCCGGTTCATATTCGGCGAGAACATTTTCCAGAACCAGCTCAGTCAATACGAGCTCGTCGGCAGAGTGAATCTCGCACGCCACCTTGCCCTTAAGTTGCACACGAGATTGATCGTCAACAAATCCGAGTTCGCGCAGCACTTGGATTCGTTGTTCATAGTCCGGAAGAAGTTGAAGATTTTGATCTGACATCAATTGCTTCAATTGAGAAATATTCTCTTTGACTTGCCATTCATCATGTTGCATTTCGAACTGCGAATTGGGAACCGAATGATGGTTAGCAGACGCGTTGTGACTCGCTTTCAATGAAATGAGTATGGACTGACATGTTCAAGGAACTTCGGACATTCCATGCAGCGGCACGATTGAATGAGCTCTGCCTGAGCTCTTCGTTGATCGATGATATCTCGTGACTGCAACTCCTTGATGCGTACCCAATCGATCTCGTCCCATCGCGCACTAACCCAAGAAGAAGCCAACTGCGTTAGTTCCTTTTCCGCAAACTTGATAGCTTCTGTTCCAAAATGTTAGCTTGCTTATTCGAATACACCTAGAGAGCATGTCTTGCCTTTCTTTATATTTAAATACCAGATGGGTCCGCCAGCCTTGCATCGTGTAGTCGTAATACACTCCACGTCGGTCACGGGAATCTTGCATATCTTGAGATGCATTGATGCGGTCTTGGAGGGTAAGGCTTGGAGGTAAGGTCGGAATTTGGGGAGGAACGGTAGGACGTCACTAGGGTGGCGGCGATTGTCGAGGGTGCCAATCTCCAGCACAGTAATGCAGGGAACCGCTCCATTGGTGACACCCTCTTTAGTGATGACACCGGCAGTGCGAATTCCATCCTGTTGGGATTCATCAGTACACACTCCGTTCGATATCGCTCACCCGGGTCTTTTCTCGGGAGTGAAAGGGGAACGATACCTTTCGATACACCACCATTTTCTTGACCTCGAAGAGTCTTTTACCCGCAGGGGTCGTTGGCAGGCCACTGTAAAGCTCCGTAGTAAGTCTCTCATACTCCATCGCCGCGTCGTGACAGGCAGCAAGGTCTACATCGCAGATCTCGCAAGGTGGCCGCTTGATCTTTTCCAAACTGGCTTCTGAGAGCTGGACTTGCTTCTCATGTTCGGGCAACAAAGCTTGAGTGGCGTTCTCGCTGAAACTCCTCTTGATCATCTCTTCAATCTTGAGAGCCTCCACTCGAAGCAAATTGAGAATCATGTTGTAGGTAAGACGGAACTGCGAACGGAGCTTCGTCGGGTCACCAAGTATCATATTCTTCAGAGCGCCAGCAGGAGGAGCTTCATCTCGGCCGCTGTTGGTGATGAGCACATAGCCCACGGTATCAAGTCCTCTGCGACCAGCGCGGCCTGCCATTTGTGTGTACTCTCCCGGCAGCAGATCTCTGAAGCTCTTGCCGTCGTGCTTGCGGAAACCAGAGAAGACAACAGTCCGAGTGGGCAAGTTCAATCCCATTGCAAAAGTTTCCGTCGCAAACAGCACCTTAACCAGCGATCGCGCGAAAAGAATCTCGACAATCTCCTTCATGATCGGCAGCAGACCTCCGTGATGCACAGCAATACCACGACTGAGTAGCTCACGTAGCCGAAGAATCTGAGGCAATGTCCGATCCTCCGGTTTGAGTCGCGTCAGAGACTTCTCGATCATCATGTGAATCAAGCTCTTCTCTGTCGCATTGCAGAAGTCTTGATTGCTCAGAGAATCTGCATTCTCCTCGCACCGCTTCTTAGAAAAGACGAACACACAGGCCGGAAGCAAGTCCTCTTTGCGGAGGTGCGAAACGAGATGCACCCAAGTGTTCTTGTCCTGAGCAGCGGACTGTCTGCCTCCTCCACGGCCGGTGCGAGCAATATTGCCTGTTCCGCGGTTGGAGGGCTGACCCCGTCCTCCAGCTTGCCCTCTACCACCACCACCTCCGCGGGGTCCTCCGCCGCGTGCGCCGCCTCTCCCTACATCCTGCCCTCTTCCTCGTCCCCGTCCCTGAACTCCACCCCGTTGGGACTGTGCTTGGGCTTGAGCCTCGGCCTCTTTCTTGAGTCTAGCTTCTTTTCCTGACAGGACATCGTTCGCCTTCTTCCAGCCACCCTCGATGAATCGCTTGTTGGAGTCAACAATCTTGAACTTTTCTTTGCCAGCCCACAGATAGTGTTCAAGTGGAACAGGTCGCTTGGGAGTCGAAATAACGTAGATGTCTTTCTTCTTGGTACGGCCGACCCAGGATGCGAATTCGTACGTGTTGGGTACAGTAGCTGACAGAAGAATGAGGGTCACATGCTCTGGAAGCATGATAATGACTTCCTCCCACACAACGCCTCGCTCAAGGTCGTTGACATAGTGCACCTCGTCGAAAATGACAAACTCGACATCACGGATAAGATCTGCTCCACGGTAGAGCATACTGCGCAGAATCTCTGTCGTCATGATCACACAGCTGGCCTCGGGGTTGATTTGAACATCTCCAGTCAAAATACCAACATCATCAAATGTGGTTCGGAAGTCTCGATACTTCTGATTACTGAGTGCTTTGATGGGCGACGTGTAGATAGCCTTGGTCATGTGCTTATTGGCCAAGGCAATGGCATATTCTGCGACGACTGTTTTGCCAGCCGAGGTATGAGCTGCCACAAAGACCGAGTCGCCGTTTTCCAAGTGATACACTGCCTCCTTTTGGAAGGTATCCAGCTCGAATGGCCATTCCCTGGCCATATCGGGGACAAGATCATGGAAGTTTGTAATCTCTTTGTTCACATCAACCACATGGGCCCATTCTCTACCCTTGTCCTTCTGGATGCCAGTCAGAAGTTGATTGCGGGGCTCGAGTGCCGGGAATTCAACTGGCAGTAGTTCGTCAATATCTTCTTCGTCATCCTCGTCGTCACTGTCCGCTTCCTCGGCCGCACCCTCAGCGACTCCATTTGTCTCGGTTGCAACTTCAGAATCGACAGGCTCTGCGTTGGTTTCCTCCTGGAGAGCATTTTCCACCTCCTCATCACCCTCTGCAGCTTCCTTAGACTTAGCCTCAGCGAACGTCAACCCGCGGTCAAATCCAGGCGGAACGGTGAGAAGACCACCCTCGGTTCCAAAGTTGATAATCCGATCCAAGCCACCCTTTTTGCCACCGGATCGAGACTGCTCAGTCTGAGCATCTGCCTCCATTTCCGCCAGAGCCTCCACCGCATCTAAGCCACCTGGAGCAAAAGGGAAGAATCCTGCGGCACCGCGAACGAAATCTGCACGACCAGCCGGGCGCCGGAGGAGGGACGTTGAATTTTTTGCTGTCTCGCTTGTCGCTGGTATCGTAACTTCGCGGTATCCAGTGACGCGTCCTTCAAGACCCTCTCGAGTGAATCGGGTTACCGTTCGTGTTTGGGTTGGCGCGATCTCGAACAGATCCGTGATTTCTGCAGGTACGTCCCATCGTCTTAAGACATTGGTTCATCAGTTATTAGGGACAACACAGCAGTCAATAGTCGATAAGTCAATGGCGTACTTTTGAAGTTGATTGAGCCATGTCGTACTGAATCGGGGCGATGGCGTCAAAAGCTCATTCTCCAGCTCATTTAGCAATTCAGCCCCCGTTTTGAACGTCTGCTTGTGAGGCCTCGAAGCGTTGGCAGTTTGATTGTTGCCTTCCAGCGAAGTCTCCAGATGAGTCTGAACCTTCGACGGATCAACACTGCTCGCTGCCAGCCGCAGCTGCTCCATAGCAGAGGTAATTGATTCCGTCATTGCAGACCTGGCGAGCAATAGCGCCTCAGTTTGGGGGTTATCTTTCGCGGTTCTTGATTTCTGTCAACGCTGGAGAGGGTCTCCTCCGCGGTTGACTGTGGTGTGTGGATTGCGCGCGTCAGGTGCTCAAACCGGATTCCAGACAAATAATTGTCGATCCTCCGATGATGGCACTTTTGTCCAGGTCTCCCCGATGCTAAACCCAGCGCAGATTTATTTGAGACCTGGTGCTTTGCATGTTGATGGAGACTCCCCGCGATGAGCGAGCTTCGACGAGGCGGTACAGACCGGCAGTTTCGTCTTTAATGTGCTTTGAAGGCTGACGTAGTGTGGGGCCATTCAAGCCAAGATCTACGATGCGTTTGGAAATGAGGAAGGATGGCTTATATGAGCCACAGCTGACTTTGGCTCTCGGTAAAATACTTCTTGTGGTATTGGCGAGTAGATAGGGAGTCAGTCCTTCGTAGAACTGGAAATTTTAATGATTCCAAGCTTGACTTCTTCGTTCCCGGCACCAATTAGCTCTGATTGGCGATTTCTTCTCGTGATTCTACCTCTTACCTAAGTAGAGAAGCCTTTCATTGTAAAGTTGACAAACCGTCCACCACAGCGCGGTGCTATTATGGAAAATGAGCACTGAGCACTTGTTCTTCTACTGAAGTCATCCATGGACTATAGACATTCTAACTATGCGCGAGTGGTTTGTACGGAACAGAGCGCGGTTGGTATGTACACGACATGAAGCTCGCGAGTACAATATAGCAATCGGATGGCAGAGAGCAAATACTACACATTAATCAGCCCACTGACTGAGTCATGAGATGTCGCCCAGCGACGGCCCATGAGGGCTCAAGAACGCATTCATCATCGTGGAGGAAAGAAAATCAACAGAAAGTGGGTATTGACTGAAAGAGCGGCAAGATTAAAACACTGTAAGAACTCGATACACGACAGAGACAATATGCAAGAGCGGCCCATGTCATGACAAAGGCATGGCGAATTATAAGCTTGATGCTTTCGGTGCCTCGTGGACCATACCCAGCTCGTGGAGAAGTATCGTAAGGGTCGGGATGCTTCGCATAGACGGCGTGTCGGGTTCGTAACATCACGCATTATTGATCATTCAATCACTCACTGGCGGAGCCCAATCTGAGTTCCGCATTCTCCTTCCCTGGAGAATATTCATACTTGCGTTTCAAAGGTACAGACTGTTCCATGGACACCGGGGTGAGGCCTTGGGACAGAGACTCGGAAGAAGGCGCCGATGAAAGGGTCTCACGGCCCGAGCCGGAGTCTGGTGTGCGGTCAATGATAGAAGAGATGGATGGCTTATTCGAGCTACCCATCGTGAGTCGGGGTGGAACTGGAGACGCATTCTGCGACTCGGGAGTCCGTTGTCCATCGATCATGTGTCGCTCGGATGCCTCGGTCTTCATCCTGTACATCTCCTCGCGCGACTCCTCGCTGTCCTCGGGCTCCGACTCCATATCGGGATCGTGACCCTCGTCATCCAGACCCCCATCCAGTGGACTGTCTCCCATCGAGGCGCGGTTGGATGCCTGTACCGGAGGGAGCGGCGCATTGGGGTCGTAGATGAGGCCGCACATTTCGAGAGCCCGCGACTGGCTTCCCAAGGTCCGGTCTTTGTGCTTTTTCGTCAAATGACACATGAAGCCGTGCAAGGTGACAAAGTCCGATTTACCGCAGCCTTGGATTGGGCACGTCAAATACACCAGGCTTCCGTCCGAGGGCCGCTTCCAGAGCGCACGCCCGGAAGGGTCATGGGCTGCAGGACGACCATGGCGTTCCCCCCAGGCCTCGACGTTTTTGATCGTATATTTTTGTTTCCTTCGCACTGATCCTGCGCCATTCATTTGTTCATGAGAGTTGACAGAATGTTGGTGCTGGTGGTGTTGTTGAAGAGGTTGATGCTGTTGCGAGTGCTGATGAGAATGCGGGTGCGGGTGCGGGTGCGGGTGTGGATGCGGGTGATGGTGTTGCGCCTGGTGCTGGTGAGAAGGATGATGTTGGTGAGGATGCTGATGAGAGTGTTGGTGTTGATTCTGGCTTTGGGATGGATGGGCTTGCGAATGTGAATGCTGGGACGAAGAAGACTGCGATGGAGGCGCAGGTGGGCCTGTAGGGTGTTGAGGCTGAGGGTGCATCAGATGAGGCGGAGGCTGCGGTGTCCGTGAGATGGGTGGTAAAAGTGTCTGACGGGGTTCTGGAGGGCTTTGTTGCTTGAAAAAGGCCAGCGTTGTAGCCGCACTGGTTTCCGACAATCGGCGCGACGCTGTTGGACGCATGGGGGGAGAGTCGACTGTCTGATTCTGGCCCAGGCCCATGGACTCCCTCTTGATCTTCTTCCGTTGGCGCCGGAGATCCTGCGAATATAGGAGATGTGCGATTAGTTTGCTGCTTTGGTAAACCTCGGGCGATCAGGGTGCAAAGGGCTGGACGATGGCTTCAATGGCATACCTCCTCTTCAGCCTCGGCGCTTTCGGTCATTCTTCGAAACTCCTCGTCTTCGCGCTTGCGTATCGCCAGGAGATGTTGGCGCGCAGCCATGCGGTTCATTTCCTCGTGCTCCAGCTGACGCAAGCGCGCCTCGATCTGATCGAGCGAGGACAGGGCCGGCGCTGGGGGTGGAGGTGGGGGTCCTGAATGAGATTCGTGCACGGTAGGTGGCGGCGCATAGTGACGATAGTGAGGGTTCTGCACCATCTGCTCTGGCGGAGGCATGGCTGGGTGTGCAGGGGGGTTCGGATTCATCGCGATGGCTTGATATCGAGGCAGATTATGCGCGAGATGACCGGATGCACCATTGAGACCCTCTGGAGGAACGGCGTGAGACACAGGCGGTGCAGCAGTCATGTCGATGCCTCTTGGTTTGTGGTGATCTAATTGACGTTGAATATTCGCAGGTTCAAGAGTGGCAGGGTTGACGCCTGTTACCTCCGGCACGTGTCCCACTTGTTTACTCTTCTGCGAGGTATTCCGAGAGTGTTTCTTCGGCCTACAGCAATGACAATGACGGACTTGCACGGTCGAGGGACACCGTCGAGGAGTTGGGTGACTAAAGCTGAATCACACTTGGGGCCAGCGCTCTGCAAGAGTGGACGATGCCTGCTTTGGGACGAGACAGGAACAAGCAAAACCAGCGGCGCGAGGGGTGTTTGTGGTGAAGAGAAGAAGAGAAGCTGACCGTTTGGGGTGGGCATTGAGAAAGATTCGACGAAATGAAAAGCCCCATTTCTGATCTATGGGTCTCCTACAGCGTGAGAAAGTGGATTGACATTGAAGCGTCTTCGTCCAGAAGGGCATCCACTCAAATCAAGATACAGATACACTCCTCCACGCTTCGAAAGAGAAGAGTTTTTTTTTCTTTTTTTCTTTGACTTTGAATTCCGATTAATTGTAAACGGAAAAACCACAATAAAAGAAAAAGAAAAAAAAAGGCAAAAAAAGGTATCAAATCAGAAAATAAGGGAACGCCCGAAGAAGAAGTTCACGAATGACGAACCTCTACTTGTGACGAGCCCCAAGCCCTCGAGACGGCCACCTCGTTGTGGTGAAATTTTCCGCTCGTACAGGTTGGTAACGGCGCGGTAAGGAGGGTCAAGGAAGATCGAGGCCTCGCATCGTCGTGATGGTCGTGATTGCAGTCCTGGTCAGTCCCTCGACTCCACTCGATGGAGTCATGGGCAATTATGGTTATTGGCCGCCGATTCAGCTCGGCATAGCACTAAGCTCTTGAACCGGATTAGTCTGCGACAAGAGAGTCTTGTCCTGCATGGGACCTTTGCGGTCTGGTCGACCTGATACCAAAGTGGATCGGACAGAGAGATCGCATTAGGTAATTCCCGCTATTGACTTTAGTCGCACCGAGCTGAAAGCCTGAATCGTCGTCCTTTGGTATCCGTTCCACTCACATAGACAATTTAGACAAGAGTTTGGGGCCGGGGGCTCTGCGTCCTCACGTCTCCCGAGACACGACCATGGACCGTTGAGATCATTCGACACCGGCATATGTAGGTAGGTAGTTAGTTATGGACGGTTGTAATGCAATGCCCCGGGATACGAGCAGCCGACACGGTGTTGCAAGCTCATGAAATCCCACCCCTGTCGGGAATCATCGCTGCCAGAACTCGATTGAATCGTGCATGCATGCAATACGACGTGACTCTGCGATCTACCGTAGTCGGCAGAGAGGATGGATGTTGATTACGCAACACAAGGAATCTGGTGTTGATCAGGTTGGTAGTTCGTAGTGGTACTGGTACTACTTGGAACATCACAGATAATGAGCGAGCATATACATACTCATCCGACATCGACTACTGCCCGGGTCATCCGTTCAATTGCAATGAGCTGGCATCTGGCATCTACTACACACCTGAAGAGACCTGTCATTCGATTGTCTAGCCACGCCCATCTTCACGCGGGGCTACAAAATCGATTTCCATTCGTTTTCAAGGGATGTATGGAGGAAAGGTAGTCACCTCAGCACCTGTATCTTGCATGATTTACATGTGCTTTCGTGGATAGCATGAAGATGAATATCAGATCTCGTCTACCTTACCACTACTCTACGACTCTACTACTACCAGTGCCTGACAGCCTGTAGCTTGTTTCAGTCAGCTCCGTCATTGGTGGAGTTCACCTGGCCTATTTTCAGTGAACACTGGTGACTTTGCACTTTTCACTTGACGTCTTTACACACTTTAGTACTTTACCGTACACAACAAGTTTGACTGAGGATGGACCGGAAACGCCCTCGGAATCGATTCCATGGACTGGCTCCGCACTAGTGGCCCGATGTAATCAAATCAACAACAAGCACCTGATCGTGTTCCTTGGTGCACACTTTACAAGTTTGACAGGATGCGTCAATCTTTGCCGAAACGGTGCTAGGCTGGTGTTTGACTCTATGAACTTCGAGGTTGAGGTCGATTGATCGTTTGTTCCCGCCTTCGGGCTGCTGACTAGTGCGCGCTCTAGTGCTCGGCGTGAAAGGTTTAGTGTTGAGTAGTTTACTGCAGAATTGGACATACTTTGATCCACGTCCTGAACTGGAAGAGCTATTCAATGCACGTACATTTTGACATGTGTGCATTGCGCAACTGTGTCGGGTTTAAGTATGTGGTAGGGTCTGCATTCTGTCAAAGCATGGTTCTCGGCCTCGGCAAAAGACCAGGTCAACAACGGTCATGCAGCCCGCCCTGTGGCATGGAACGCTCACCGTGTTCTAGTAGTCGACGGGGGGGTTATGCTCCAAGTACGCAACGAGACCTGGTAGCCCTCGAAGCAGAAACCAGATCTTGTATGATGATGAAGTCTACCCACTAGGCTGGAAAGGACCTGCACGACTTGGAGATTGTACCTAGCAGAAGGAAATACATAGCAAACTTTGCAAATTGCAAAGTGCTTGTATACTTGTACAATACTACAATCATACAATGGCCGGGCAGTAGTACAGCAGTACTTTGCCCAGACGGAGAGAGAGAATACTCCACCAACATGTTCAATGTGAATCGCAATGAACAGGAACCTGAGCCACCACAAAAACGGTGTGAGGAAAATCTTGCGAACAGCGCACGCTTGGGTCCAAATAAATTAAAAAAAATCCCTAGTATGTACTAACGTACCCACTTGATGATCCACTTACATGTGCGCGCGCAAACCAACAATACCGATTGGAAAAGAAAACCAAGCAAAGCTGACTCTGTGGGGAATTGCCTTGAGTACTTCCAACGAAGTTGCGATAACTAAATAACACGGCTTAGAAGTCAGTTATGATCATGGGTCCAGAGTCCAGACTTCAGAGTCGAGACAGATGCAAGAATTGAATGAGAAAAAGTCATACTACGTAACTAGTACTTACTACTCAGTACTTACTACCTGGAGGCTTAAGGTAACTACTATCTTAGTCTTGGAATAATCGATCTGCTTACAAATGTTGTCTCTATTGTAAACTGGGGAAAACTGTTGTTCCACGTTCAACCCGCGTCTTGGTCGGACCCGATCACGACTCGAAGTGACGAGTCCCAAACAACCCCCCGGTTCGACCCTGCAAGCATATGGTTGTTCTGTGTGCCTATGTGGACTGTGGACTCAGGGACTGTGGTCACTGGTCAATGGTATGCTGCAATGGATTGGGCAGCCGGGCACAATGGAACGAATCACAACAAACAAGGAAAACAAAGAGACTTTCCACCAAATCGTGCGACTGGAAAGTCCACCACTCCACTGACTCGGGAGTCAGCACAGTCGAACTAGGACACATGTCAATGTTCTCGGACAAACGATGACTGTCCGGTATCTACAAAATGTCAAAGTGCCTAAGAGGGCTATACTCAGATACTGTGCCGGTCAGTGCCCAGCCCAGCTGATGGAAGTTGCGACACCACGCAACGACCTTGTCGTCTAGATCTACTAGTACCTGAACGCTGTCGACTCTAGAGTCTAGAGTAACGGCGCAAGCATCCATCCTGACCGTGAGACGTCACGAGATCTACTCACACGATAATTCTAGGACTACTACGTCGGTAGTCAGTACTGCTCTAAAAGGGCGGCTGCATGTCCCTGAGAGTGAGAAATCCGCCGAACTTCCCCCGGCTCCTTCAAGCGCACAATCTTGGAAAATCCCAGGGACCAAAAACAGCGAAGAGGAAAAAGAAAAAACGAGCTACACAGCAGGTCGGTGCTCAGGTCTGGGAGCTGCAGTCTGCAGCTTGGAGCCTTGGACCATGCGCGACCAAGTCCAACAGTTCAACGGGGAGTAAATTACCGGAGAGCGCCCGGGAGTGTAAAGAGGAGCCAGGGAGCCAGTATGACGATGATCGCTGATCCATCACTTGTTTTTCGGCGAGATGGAGAGGACGCTAGCGGGCTAGCGCTTCAGGATTTCAAGATTGGATCGGATGTTTTTTTTTTTTTTTTTTAAAAAACAAAGGTTTGTTTATTTTGAAGAAAAAATTCATTTCATTAGAGAACAAAAGACTGTTTCTTATCGTCAGCGGAGACGCTACTCCTCATGTACCAGTAGTCTGTACTCTGTTCACTTTGTACAATTTTATATGGGTCCACATTAAGCAGATGAAAACACGATGAAATGCAAAGTAGTAGTACAAAGCTGCTGATCCATTCTGACAGAGAAAGTACATACTAAATAGTCGTGGGTTGAGTTCATTCATTCTTCTGGACTATGGACTATGAACTATGGAGACCTTGGGCCCAGCGCCCGTCAGAGAGTATCTCGAGTCAAACGAGCAGTCCCATGCCGTGCCTCGTCCTTGGGAATGGCTCAAGTTTGATCGTGGATCGGCAGCGACGTGAGCACCTATTCCTAGCTCACCAGACTTTTAGATATTGGGGGTGGAATACAGTACTAGTTAGTAGTCACTACTAAAATAGGCAAGTTGGTGACTCGTGAGTAGACGGTGACACTGGATCTTGATAGACACGTTGTAACTGCTGCATGTACATCCACGTCTTTTCAATCAGATTGGTCTCTCGGTGGATTAATCCGCGAGCCCACGCCTCCCAACATGAAAAAGGGGCATCGGCCACTCAAACACTCCCGTCGTCCAGTGTTGTTCGCATTGGCTGCCGACGCCTTGCTATTCTCGTCTGTGCATTGGAAGGGGGCTGACCGCAAGAGTACTGTACATTGACACCACTGTACGATCCAATCGCAAGGCGCAGATCTACCCGCAGAGTTTTGTTATTGATTTTCTCATCTTGTCCCTCACCATCTAAACTGACCAATTGTGTTTTGTGAGACCCATGTACATGATTACCTGATTACATGTTGACTAATGGCCACAATCCTAAATACCATGTCATTCAGGGGCAGCATGGTAGCCGACCGAACGTGCTTCACGATCCTCGAATCAAGTTCGGCGCAAGTGCAGTTCCTAGCCGAAGCTGCTGGAATCGGTGGAGTCGCTCCAGTGTCATCCGGTGTGGACTATGGAGTCTATGGACAGAGTTTTGTACGCGACCCATGGATCGTCTGTCTCTCCGCTATAGTACTTACCCTACCAGAAGTACTCTGCCTACGTCAAAAGGTAAAAATAAGCATGGGAAGATTTGGTTCAGGGGTAAGGCGAGAACCACAGAAGGCACAGAACGGGATGGAGGAGTGAGAAGTTGACTAAATTAAGCACAGTATTCTAATCCAAGGAGTCAACAAACATATGGTCCAGAGTCCAGACATACTTGGATGGCTGATGCTGGGTTTGAGATTAAAGTCTAAAGCTACAGGAGTACAGGCTAGAATCATACTCATTATGGAAGAGGCTGCTAGCCTGCCCCAGCCTATAGTAGTACACTTGCCGATCCTGGGCTCTAGACCGGACAGCCCAACAGTCGGCGGAGGATGGGGAATTGTCTCAGATTGAAGAATCTCATGATGATTCAGGGAGTAATTTAGAGTGGACATATTCATCGTTGTATATTGATCTATCACTTTCTCTCTCTCCCTCTCTCTCTCTCCATTCACAGGCCTTTTTGATCGTTAGTTTCACCACGATGAGTATGATCGCAACGTCTCTCGTGCCCCTGAGCGGCAGGATGCATCGGTCCCGTACTATCTCAGGTTGGTTTTCTAAAGCTCTACAGTGGTAGATGAGTAGGTTATCCCTTGTCCAGCTGCCTACTTTCCACGGGCTCTTCAATTCTAGCACCATGAACATCATATTGTTCAATCCTGACAACCCAGCCAATAAAAGGTCCATACCGCACTGAGTTTGCAGACGGGAGCAACGACCTCTTCCTCCGAGCCAACACTTGGAAAAGGTTTCAAGATGCCAAGGTCGAGCAGGAGATGGACCAGGATTTCAGGCAGTGGCCTGTGACATTTGAAGGAAAATATTGTATTGGATTCTTCTTCCGCTTTTCCACGATAGGAACAAATAAACACATCGTCCCATACAGAGCTCACGCTAAGATGCCGAGAGTCTGCCGACTCTCACCAGACTCCAATCTGATCGACGAATGAATGCGGCATCCAGTTGAAGGGTGGATATTCTTGGACTCGACTCTTTATTTCCAACGAGGTCAGTGAGTCAACAACAAACCCGCCCCACGGACCAAAGTGAGCAAACAGAAGGCCTGAGCGTTGTTGAGAGACGAGACAACATGAAACACTACTCGATCAGATCACTAGACCGTCAAAAGCACATCAACAGATCCAAAGAGTGACATTCCATCCAAAGACATACTGTACCCGGGTTTGATATACTATGAATATGGAATATCTACATTCAACGATTGTAACTACAAATCTGGTCTAATAAGTGTACGTTATAAATCTCCCATCCAGCTTTCAAGTCGTGACGGTCAACCTGCATGAGCCCAGCTGGTCCCTGGATTCCTACTAGTAGAGAATCCGTTGGACCCCCTTCTCCTCAAGACAAAGTGCAAGGGTGCATCTGTATATGCAGTGATGCACAGGGTACACCAGACTCGACTGTCGCATGTTCATCGACGCCTGCAGGTGCCAGGTAGTGACCTTTCAAAAGCAATGAGACCCCACCACGCTGCACAATGATATGGGCATCTACAGCGATGATTCGCTGTCTGTTGCCACATGCATTTGAACATTCTGCATCTCACAGCCACTTATCCATGTCAGTGCTCTGTGTGCTCTCACTGACCTCGTCGGTGGGTATTCCAGTATGAAGAGTGAGCGGTCTAGGAAGTTAGGAACATTATCGGCCAGACTGCAAAGTGAGATAGTCGTCAGATAGAGACAGGTGGGGCGGCCTCATTGTCAGCCTCAAGAGTGAAGACCGGTTTTTTTGAAGTCATGGCCGTCGAGTCAAAAGTCCAGACAATTTTATCGAGGGACAGACATGTGACGAGATATTTGTCTGCATTGTCTGAATGCTAGGAGTGTATTTGGATTTTCCTGAGTGTACAGAGTACATTCAACACTGTACAGTAAATTGCCCAATGCCTACCCTGCCGGCATTAACTTGTGACAAGACGTTCGGTTCAGAAGCACAGTAGTAAGGAGTTAACACCTCTCCCGGAGTCCCGTGTGGACAACGACTCTTTCAGCGACTCGGCCGAGTTCAATTCACCAGCCGGCCCCTATGTCGGTGATCAAGGAAACCTACTGTAGGTTGCAACTTGAAGACAACTCCTCCTAGCCAATATGATCACAGAGCAAGACTCAACCGCCATCCATGATCCATGCATTGCAGACCAATGAGAGTACAAAGACCCGCGACATTGAACAGCTCTTTCATGCAGGTGGTCATTTGGACTCATGCCCCGAGTACTTCATAATGGGCTGTTTTATATGCGGTCGCTCGACTTGCCTGTTTCTTGTCTTGGCGATCCACATTGCGACGAGGTTATGGACAAGGGAAGTGACTAGTGGATAGCTAGGGGATACGCTGCTAAGCTCTGGCAGATTAAGGGCATGCGGTTTGGGTGACTGTCTGACGCTGGCAACTGACTCAAGTAGGTAAGGAAGCCAGGTGGATTACTACCGAGGAATACTATAGAGTCACAGAGTGTAGGTGAGTAGTCCTGTCGTTTGAAAGACTGGCTCTGTAAGGAATCGGGACCAGCCACATCAGAATGGATGGATGACTTGAGCCTGACCGTCTGCAGAAACAACCTTGTCCAGCACCCAAGCAAGAAACACTCCAGCGATATATCGCCTTGATTGGCCTGTACAATGCATTCAATTTTGAGTATCCGAGCCCTCGTCCTCCGCCCGCCAACCCCCTCGCCCTCCGTCTCCGTGCCAGGCTTACTGAACGGCTCATCAACCTGACAAGTGATAAGCTGAGAAGCTCGAACTCAAGCTCAAGCTCAATCTCAAGTTCGAGTCAGGATACCTTTTTCATACCACCCTCACTAGCTACTAGCTAGTGGTTACGCTTAGGAGCGACCGACACTGTCAGATTGAGATGAGCAAATGATCCTTTCAGCTCCTATTTAACCCCCAGCTATGCCACGAGGTAGGAGTAGAAAGTAGAAACTAATTGCACGCATCTCCAGTGGGTTTCGCAAGGTTCTCAATTTCCAAGATCCATCAAGCTTTACACACGTCCAGTGTCCACGCCGATGTATCATTGGCCGTGCATCCACTGCGTCGAGACCCGGGATGATCTGACGGCTTGTCTGATTGGCGATCGAACTCTGGATTCGATCGAATAGGGTCTTCCAAGATGAAGCTCAAAAGGAGGAAAGCGTCAGTAAGTAAAGAACAAGAAAAATAAAAATGGGAATAAATCTTGTTGGTAACTTGGCACCGCAGGAAGGTTAGGAGAGGAGGAGGCGGACGAGGGCACAGGGCAGCTGTTTGTCTTTGGGAGGATGTTTTGTGTTTCAACTTCCAGGTATTTCGGTCGCCCCGATGCTGTTCTGGACAGGGAGGGAGCCCTGGCGTCGGTACTTGGCCGGTCCCCTCCCATCTTGATTCGGGAGGGAGCAAAACAGGGATTCAGGGCCAGACTCGGTATCTGTCACCCTCGTCGCAGATTTTCCCTGGGGCTTGCAGAGCAGCATGCAGTCGGATCTGGAGCAGCCTTAGCCGCGCTATATAGTCTTGTTCGCTACATCCTCCGGAGAATTGTCATAACCACATGCAGGCTCATCGGGGCCTCGGGCACCAGTCCATCCAGCATCCAGCATCCAGCATCCAGCGATCTTTCGGCACGGGCTCTCCGCCAATGTAATGCCATCAGAAGTTGCCAATAACTACTGGCATGGGGGAACGACCGCGATTTCTCTTTGGGAGTCAAGACCAATGGGTTTGAATAAGTCAAAAGAAGAATTAAGATTTTGAATAGATCGAGGGGAGAAGGTCCGATTTCTATCGTCACATGCACCTAAAAGCCAAAATCCACATCCTTTTTTGTTGGCCCCCCCTTTTGCCGTCATGTCATTAAATACAGTTGTGGTAGACACGCCTCGGCATGACTGCCAAAGCGTGCAAGGCACCCGAAGAAGAACGGAAAGAAATGAGATAGTGGTCATACATGTTGTTAATCAAAGGAAACACCGGTACACCGAAACAGAACACAAAGGGGGGATAGGAACAGACGGTTAAAATATGTGTACAAATGCCGCGAAGCGAGGAAGGAAAAAAATGCGAAGGCATCAGCATGCTTGTGGCACACTGCGCAGAAACACAGGAGAATAGAGAATACACTGATCGCTCGAGAAGAGGTGATCAAAAGGTAAGAGGGCAGAGGCGAGGTCAGACCCAGGGATCACAAGCACCTTACTGCTTGTTCTCACCCTGCTCCTGGCTCTGCTGCTGCTGCTGCTCGTTCTGAGCCTTGTGCATCTTATCGAACAAGGTCAGGGAGGCGGTCTGGAGCTCATCAACCTTGGCCTTGAGCTCCTCGGCGGTAGCGGTGCCTTCACCAGACTGGCTCTTGGCGACAAACTCGCGGAGAGTGGCAATCTTCTCGCGGATGGACTCAGCCTCGGTCTTGTCAAGACGGTCCTCGAAGTCCTTAAGGGCCTTCTCGGTATCGTTCAGAACGCTGTCAGCGCGGTTGGCGGCCTCAATGGCAGCCTTGCGCTCCTTGTCAGCCTCGCCGTACTTCTCGGCCTCGTCGACCATGTTCTGGATCTCGGCATCAGAGAGACCAGAGCCGGAAGCGATGGTGATGGACTGGTCCTTGTTGGTGGACTTGTCCTTGGCGTGGACGTGGACGATGGAGTCGGCGTCAATGTCGAAGGTGACCTCGATCTGGGGAACACCACGGTGGGCAGGGGGAATACCAACGAGCTGGAAGTTACCGAGGAGCTTGTTGTCCTTGACGAGCTCACGCTCACCCTGGTAAACCTTGATCTCGACGGCGGTCTGCATGTCAGCAGCAGTGGAGAAAGTCTGGGACTTCTTGGTGGGGATGGTGGTGTTGCGGTTGATCAGACGGGTGAAGACACCACCGAGGGTCTCGATACCGAGGGACAGGGGGTAACATCGAGCAGGAGGACATCAGTAACCTCACCAGCCAGGACGGCACCCTGGACGGCGGCACCGATGGCGACGGCCTCATCGGGGTTGACGGACTTGGAGGGGTCACGGCCGAACATGGACTTGACGGACTCGGTGACCTTGGGCATACGGGTCATACCACCGACCAGGATGATGTCCTGAATGTCGCTAGACTTCAGGTTAGCATCCTTGAGGGCCTTGCGAACGGGCTCCTGAGTGCGGTTGATCAGGGGTTCAACGAGAGCCTCGAGCTGAGCACGGGTCATCTTCTGGTTGATGTGGAGAGCACCGCTGGGGCCAGCGGAGATGAAGGGAAGAGCTGTTTTGGGAGAAAAGGAGTTATTAGCATGTGTCAAAAGTCAAAACAAGAAGTAGGCTGCGCGCCGCAAGGCGTGCGATAGGGAGAGTACTCACAGATCTCGGTCTGGAGAGAGGAGGAAAGCTCAATCTTGGCCTTCTCAGCGGCCTCACGGATACGCTGAATGGCCATGCGGTCGTTGGACAAGTCGACACCGGACTCCTTCTTGAAGTTCTCAACGATGTTGCGAACAAGGGTGATATCGAAGTCCTCACCACCAAGGTGGGTGTCACCGTTGGTAGACTTGACCTCGAACACACCCTTCTGGATCTCGAGGACGGAGATATCGAAGGTACCACCACCCAGATCGTAGACAGCGACAACGCGGTCCTGCTCCTTCTCGAGACCGTAGGCAAGAGCGGCAGCGGTGGGCTCGTTCACGACACGGAGAACGTTCAGACCAGCAATCTGACCGGCGTCCTTGGTGGCCTGACGCTGAGAGTCATTGAAGTAGGCAGGAACAGTGACGACGGCGTTCTTGACAGACTTGCCAAGGTAGGCCTCGGCGGTCTCCTTCATCTTGTTGAGGACGAATCCACCAATCTGGGAAGGAGAGTATTTCTGGCCACGGGCCTCGACCCAGGCGTCACCGTTGGTGTGCTGGACGATCTTGTAGGGGACCTCCTTGATGTCGCGCTGGACCTCAGCATCGGTGAACTTGCGGCCGATGAGACGCTTGGTAGCGAAGAGGGTGTTCTCGGGGTTGACGACAGCCTGACGCTTGGCAGCAATACCGACAAGACGCTCACCGTCCTGGGCGAAACCGACAACAGAGGGGGTCGTGCGGGCACCTGCAAGTCAACAGTTAGCATTTACTCGGTTTCAAATGAATGGTGACGCGAAGGTCCCCTTGGGAGGAGGCACCTGTGCCTTTTTGGAAAGGGGGCAAAGGAGGTGCAAACAACAATGTATCGCGGCTATTTCACTTACCCTCAACGTTCTCAATGATCTTAGGGGTCTTGCCCTCCATGATGGCAACGGCAGAGTTAGTGGTACCTGGGGAAAACATTAGACAACGAGGTCGACCAGTTTCATGCTAGCGGTGAAATCACTTACCCAAATCAATACCGATGACCTGGCCCTTCACTTTCTCGCCTTCCGTTGAGTTCCATCGTCGGGCGACGGGGAATCTGGAAGCAGGAGAGCGAGCGAATGCCGCGCGAGGAAGCTGAGATGACAATGTGTTAGTTGAGGATGTTGCGACGCGCATGATGATGGAAATTTCCTCGGGTTTCCGTCAATTGGACAGGGAGCACTCACAGCGCGGGAGATGCGTGAAGAGAGCATTGTGATGTGAATTAATTAATACAGAAACAGAACAGGATGAGAACACTCCCACGAGTCAATCGTTGAGTGGAAGAGAGATGGATTTTGGAGGAAGAAGGATGAGATGATGAAGGTCACTTGGAGAGAAGGAGAAGAAGAAGGACAAATGGACGGGTAGAAATTGCACGGAGAGCTTCGGCCCGTCGTCGAACTTGCTCGAATCACGGGATGTAGCCAATCAACAAGCGTGGAGAGCCCGATCTCTCACCGCCCAGAGGTACCTCGTAATAGAACAGATGACGAGGATGGAGTGCTTCCAGATCAGTTCTTTGATGATCGCAACTTGACACTCATGCCGTTGATGGGCCTTTGAAAGGATTACAGTGAAGGATACTTCTAATTTCGCTAGTATCGCTTGACAATTGAATGAGGAAAATCCCTCAATATTACTGATTGAGCACGAGGTGACAATAACGCAGCCAAATTAGTGAGTCACTACGTTGGAAGAGTTCGATGCGTAGTGCCACCGCGATGGAATGAAAATGGGTTGCCGCCCGGGCAGGATTACCTTTTCTTGGTCGCCGGTTTGCCTCGGCCAACGGCATACTATTCCGAAGCATCCAGAATCAACGAGCAGCGACCACGTCCAGTCCGCAAGGTCATCGGCCACTGCATACCTACTGCTCAAAGGGTATCCGTCTACTATACATTCTCTGCTCAGTCATCTCCCCATGGGCTCGGCTCGTCATGAGAGAGGTATCAGATAACGAATCATTTCAGCAAGGCTCTAGCTGCAGTATGCACTACAGTGGCCAATGGTGTCGTGTGACTCGGGTCCGGAGTGCAGTAGAGGCAGACGGGAGGCCGTCCATAATTCAACAATAGAACACGACCTAGGAGGTAGTTATATAGGACCTCGGGCACTTATGCCGGACGCCTCGTCATCCATTATTGGACGTCGAAATGACAATCTACAAGATTGTTGATTGTCTTGGCGCTCGGGGAAAAGGGTCGTTACTCGGCGGTCCACATCTACTCGCCTGAACATGTCGTGGACACTCTGGACACGGATGCACCTGCATGTTCCAAGCTCCAAGTAGGATATATGCAACCTTGGAAGTGGAGGGGCGAGGACAATCTTGGGATTACCTTGTATCATGCGTGAATGGAGGCTACCTACCTACCTACATACCTACCTACCACCTACCTACTTACCTGTCCGACCTTTCAAGCACTGAGACCCCGGGCCAACTCTTCTTCAGGGCTTCCCTTCCATAGGGGTTGCTGTGTGAACTACATATAGGGTTGGTCGAGCCTCGCGAATAGGACGTTGACCGAGTCATGTCCGAAAACCGGGCATTGTTGACTCGAAGGTTTTCACACGACTGAAGAAGACAGTGACAGCCGTACGAATATTTCGACTGATATTGGATGCGCCGCAGTCCCTTTCGGACCGCCGAGCAAGCTTTATGCAACGCCGCCTTCAATTGACCCAATGTACTGTAGTGTGGATTTTGCCTGCCATGCTCCATTCCTCGACCGATAGCGGCCAGAGGCCGGCATGGAGTGCTGTTTGTGGCGACCAACTAAAATTTCAAGTTGGCTGTGGCTGGGCTGACTACCCAAATGCCGTTGTCCACTAGTAGCTCCAGGGCTGCCAGCACCAATAACAACACACATGTACATTAATGTGCCACTAAGGCATCCCATGCAAAAGTGCTGAGCCATATCCATGAAATACAATCAAAGCTAGCCGTCTCCCATGAC
This sequence comes from Penicillium diatomitis, assembly GCF_028827545.1. NCBI lineage: Eukaryota > Fungi > Ascomycota > Eurotiomycetes > Eurotiales > Aspergillaceae > Penicillium > Penicillium diatomitis. Next base: position 1,402,233 of record NW_026623177.1, on the reverse strand, counting down.
ACGTAGACTCCCGGAACCTTTTTTGCCTTTCTGGTTCCATAAGCGAGCCATAGAGGAGCCTAGGAGTCAGTCTCCTTCCTCTGCCTCGGTGGACAGACGGTTGGCGTAGGGTCCGTCTCTTCGACTTCATTCCATGATCATTGGCAAGTCAGTGCAACTGCCCGGTGGGTTACTCTACGAAGGTACCGTAGACCCAAGTTACGCTTCGATGTCAGGTAAAATGCCTGGGCGAAAGTTGCTCAGCTGGGCGGTGGCCGATAGCGGCCATCGTACCCCGGCTTTCACCTCCCGATCCACTCCAGAACGTCTTAAAATGTCTTACGTCATCCGTTTGCAAGCGCATGGGCATGATTAACCTGAGTAGAGGGTACGTACCTATTAGTCTATGGCTGACTCGGCATTAGCTCTACATTTTATTCTCTCCTCAACCCTCTTTCTGTCTGCTCGAAGCTCAAACTCAGGGTCGTTCATGTCCCTGCTTGCTCCAGCTTGTGCAGACAATAATGTCCACGTTGGCTTGACCTGCCATCATGACGTCGGACTCGACACTGTAAGTCGTTATCTGCAGCGCACGCTGCTTTCTCCGTGGCCTCACTCCAGCCCCCAGTGGAAGGGCCCACGTGCGGTCAGTTCAGTCGACTCACATTGCTCATCTCACTTTCATCTGTCAGTTACCGCCCAACCGAGTCCCTCATCCTTCCGAGTAAACGGCGTTTTATCCCCTTCCGCATCCCCAACTTGTGTGTATCCTCGCTCCCCGCTTTTTCTCAGGTGAGAGTTCACTACTAACGTTGACCGATCGATCGACCAGCCACACGCAACTGCGCCACTACATCAGCACTGCTGATCCGGATCGCATCTATGTGGTCGTAGAAAGAGTGGTCTATGCAATCCACATTTCTACACAAAAGAGGGAAAGCTTGGCTGTGATCCCTTTCGAGCCGCGATGCTTAGCGGCTGGTTATGGGTGGATCGCTGTGGGGGGCCCGGAACAGGGTGAATGCGCCTTCATTCGAACGAACGACGGAGACGGACAACTGCATGGCCAATCGAACTCGCACTCGGCCTCGGAGGTCGACAGTGCGCTCCCCCTCGACTTCGAGAACCTCCCAGGACTACCTTCTCCAGATGGCACAGACAGTGAAGCCACATCCTCGCGCCCTGCACCTCAGAGAGCGCTACCAGAGTTCGAGCTGCATAAGTTCGGAGGCAGTATTGTGAACTCTGTGACGATCCACCAGTTTCCCGGTGATCGCGAGGGGATTGCAAGTGAGGATGTGATGGTTGTCAGGTAAGAGCATTCCTCAACGTGACAATAAGCAGCCTCCCCACTAATTGGTGGGGTTTTGAACAGCAACAACGACCGAACCGTAACGCTCTACTCGTTGACACGAGCCAAGGTCTTGAAGGTCCTTCACCATTCGACATGCATGAACTATGCGATCCTCTCCCCCGACCACACAGTTCTCACAGCCGTGGGGGACGAGAACCGAATTTACTTCTACAATGTCGCTCGTGACTGGAGTTCGCTGACTACGATTGAGTCAGGTGCAAAGATGACCGGCTGGGACTTGGAGCTCCTGCGATGTGTTGAGATCAGCATTGGGTCACGCCCCGATGATGCCTGTTGTTTCACTGTCGCATTTTCGCAGTCCAGTCATCTCTGCGCAGTGGGCTCCCAGTCTGGTTTTGTGACCGTGCTTGACATGGACCGCGTTCGGGATCTGAAGGACGATGAGCCGGTGGTCAACCAATTTAGGTCCTCGAGATCCTACATTGAAGGTGGTGCTGTTCGATGTATGACATTTGCACCCGAGCCTTGGGATCTACTGGTGTGGCTCGAGGGTCATGGGAGGGCCGGCGTGGCCGATGTGCGACAGTCGTTTCTTCGTCGCCAGATTCTGGTCTTGGATGCCAACGATCCTGAACTTGAAGAGGTTCGAACCGTACCGATTCTTCCCAACTTCGATGATAGCACCTCAGACGATGACCTCGAAGTCTCCGCTCGCCTTGGATTTGACGCCGAAGAAGTCTCCAACACTCGAGATGGAGACAGTCATGGACGTCTTTCAGCACGGGAAAATTTGATAGGCGACCTGACGGCACGCGAGCGATTAATCATGCAGTTCCTCAATACGGCAAGATGGAACGCTAGAGAAGAAACTGGATCTAACGACAGAGGAGAAGCAACTTCGCGGGTTCCTTCACACCCACCTCATTCTTCGCAAAGCCGTAACTACAGCGCCACCGAGGAACTTGGGAATGGTCATCGCTATACGTCCACGTCCCGTCAGACCGATATACTGGGCGCTCCTCAAAGTAGCCACTACAGTCGGCCAAGCACCGCATATATCTCCCCACGCAGTGGTCGACGCAGCTCGATCGTACTCTCCCAAAGCAGTGGTTCGCCCGAGCTAGATGTTCCTAGCCACGAGAGTCGCAACCATGGGAGTGGCCTTGGCTGGAACTCATCACGGCTAGACCTGCATGGTGATACCGTCAACCGGTTCGCTGCTGATTCTGACTACGTTCTTCGCGAAATGGAAGGGCGTGGTATGCCTGCGCCTCAACCGCCTGAACCACTCACGCCTATCAGTATCGACATACGACGAACACGACCGCCACGGTCCAGTTCGATTCCTCGGCCAGTGGAGAGAGCACAGGCCAGGCAGATTTCGGGAGCTGATAGCAGGCCTGAAAATTCACGACCATTGAACTACGACATGAGAACCAACCTTGCGACTGAACGTCTACGTCGCCAACGCCAGATTGCCAATGAGATGCACAACCGTGCAATCATGGAACGTGGGCATCGAGAGCAGCGGATGCGGCAGCAAACTTTGGGGTTTGAGCAGAACCACTCTCCACGCTGGATACGTAATATCATCAACGATCTCCCCGACCGCAGCTTTGTCCATGGGATCCATGGACCCGGAGCTGAAGAGCCGGATGCCACAGCCGGCGTGGGCTGGGGCGCTGACGGACGAACACTGTAAGCACTATCCCGTTCTCATTTTCTACCTTATGGTGGGATTTCCCTTACTTATTCCGATTGCAGATACATCGCAACACTCGAAGGAATTTTCGAATTTCAACTGAATACCCATGATCGCAAAACTTTTCCAGCTTTCTCCTTCAGGTAACACTTTTGTTTGCTTCTTTTCTACAACATCACAACAGCAGAGAATTTGAGCGCTCTGCGGTCATTGCTCGATGATGCCCAAAGCCTCGAATGGAAAGTAATGGTCTTCGCGTTTACCTTGCTATATCATTATCAATTTTTTTTTTTCGTCTTGTGATTAACTTGGCGCGTGTGTTTTTGAAGATCGCTGCATATCCCTTGGGTGGTTAGGGGCGTCAATTGGGTTCTGGTTTGACTGATCCGGGCTGAGGGCTTGCACATCCCATTCAGGTACTTATTGCTTTTCGGAGGAACATTGGGTATGGCATGCCATTCGGATACGAAGTTTACACGCAGAATAACATGATGATCATCGTTCACGTCGTAGGCGTATACTGACGTAGATGTTGAGAAATGAAGTAGAGAAAACGAATCACTCGTACCTCAGGTTTACCGAAAGCCAGCTAATTGATCATTGAACTATGCGCGAGTCTTACGTCAAAGCCCTGAGTTGCGCCGGATGATGTCGGAACGTCATCGAGTCGCGCTCAATGTCTGCCCGTCTGATCTATTACCAAGCGACCTTCTCGCACAGAGCCGCAGCTCAATTGTCTGCTCTGGCAAGCAGCAAATGAACCAGATACCCCGTCCCTCCCTTCAGTCTATCACCCAGCACTTCATCACTCAGCCTCCACACCCGAAACTCGCGTAATGTCTCTCGCAACCATGTCTCAAACACATCCGGCGCTCGCTGCTGCTGCGCGACGATGCAAACCGTCGGTCGACCGGCCGCCTGCGGCCCTCGACTCCCCCAAGAATCGAAACACGGCCGCAGACGGCAGATCTCCGCACAAGTACGCACAAAGGGGGCAACAAGCGCATCGTTGTACACACAGTCACATGAAAGCAGAAGGTCGAAGCCGAGATCTTCGTCGTCGCCAACTTTTTCTCTTTCATCTCGGGCCGAGACACCACGACCCGTGGACTCGGAGCGAATACACGCTTTCAACCGCGCTGGCTGATCGTGCTCCCAGTCTAACGTGGTGAATGTGATATTACTGGCTGAGGGCTGAGCAATGGGTTTCCCCTTTGGAGGTGGTTTGCCGCTGTGTTTGGGTTTGGAGCCTTTGGACTTGCCTGCTGCTGCTGGGGTGACTCGTGAGACGGAGCTGTTAGCTTCGATGTTGGTTCGGAAGAGCCGTCGGACGTATTCCTGATCTGTGGCGAGGTAGTGATGTACAGAAGGGGAGAGGGCGAGGGCGACGAGTGCGGAGATGCCGCAGCCTAGTTCGGCGACGACCGAATGTTCGGAGAGAAGAGAATGCATCCAGAGAGGGTTGCTAGGGCTGGATATCCATTCTGCGAAGCATGGGGTGATTTTCCAAAGCACTGGAAAGGAAGGCAGAGGTCAGTATGGATGGGGGAGGGTTAACACCGCAGTGTAGCGAAACAGTGACGCGACGAATTGCACGTGAGAAAACGAGTCGAGATCTTGTTCAGCAGTACCGCGAGAATGACAACGGGCAGGGTACGGGTCTCAGTGGGAAGTGATTGATCGACCGGGAGCAGCCACCGGCCCGACCTTTGGGAAAAAAAGAGGGAGGAAGGTTAATCACAAGCGTCAGTAGGAATGATCGAGATCCGTGCAGCAAAGCCTCGGCCTACGGTAGCCGGGTCGATCTTCGGCGAGATGTATTATATCTCATTCCCTTGAGCCATGATCCTCTTGAAGCACGGTTGCATGGCAGTCTTTCCATGCGAGACTTCCCGTGCAGCAGGAGCAGGAGAAGCACAGGCACCGAAAGACATTCAACATAGGTTGAGTTCGTCGCCACATGCATTGTCTGCGTCATCTACGCAGGGTCCAACCTCAGCTGTCAGAGCTTGACCTCTGCGAACTGCTGAGCGGTGGTGGCAATTGCAGGCAACATGATGGACGTGCGCCAGATGGCTCAATAAGCAAGAGTTCGGGGGAATCGAGCCAAGCAATAGGTGTAGAAAAGAGACCAAAAGCAAGACGTCAAAACGGGGGGATCAACACGTGTGATCAACTTGAGCATCACGATATGGACTGACCGGCACCAGTAGTACCTCCGGCACGAGATGAGCTTAGTAGACTCGGCGATTGGTGAACTGTATACTCGTTGCCACCGATTTGTACGTCCAGGGTCGGAGCGCGCGAGTCTACGAACCCTAGATTGGGGGTCGAGATTTCTTGGCTGAATAGGTAAAAGGCCTCTAATGTATCTCATGAGCCACAAAGGGTTTGAAATTGGCAAGAGACGAAGCAAAGTATGCCGGTTCGTGGGAGATCGATGGCTGGTCCAGCAGGACTCTGTGTTCATGAGTTGTACACGACTTACCTTCTTCGACATCAACGACCTCTTCACTGGCCGTTCTGGCGAGAAACTCGGCAATGGCAGTATCCATGACCGCGGGCCGCTTTGAAGGGTTGATAAAAAAAGAGTCTCACGGATATTTGGAACTTGAATGAAATAATACGCTCCGCATGGCTTGACTTGAAAATTGGGTAGGTGCCGTTGCAGTCTCCAGTTCATTTGATTACAGTACATTTTAGCTTCTTGAGAGCCTCGCTGGGGACCTGATCTCCAAACAGCATTGATCACGGGATCGGAGAAATCAATCAACTGGTGAGTTTCCATGCATCCTCTGACAAAAGTCCATATTTCCGACGATTCTTCACCCAAAGGAAGATCGGCTGTCATGTGAGAATCAGAGTTTTCTTCCCAATGGAAAATAGTAACAGCAGCTTCTCATGCGTGATCAGTAGTGTGGTGTTCTTTTGGGTTGACACTCTAGTGTCCCTCCCCTTCGTGAGTCGGAACTCGCGCGAGTGGATCACGTGCAGTAGCGTGAGCAGAACCAATCCCGCCAAGACATGGGCGACAGGGAACCGAGGTCGCGACGCACCGCCGGTGGTCACAAGATGGCTGTGTTTGGTATCTCCAGTTGTCCACCGCTCCGGTGCGAATGCTAAGATTGTTGCTGTTTGGCTCTCAGACATCACGAGTACGTGGCTGTGGCGTGGGTCGCCTATTGCGAATCCAGCAGAAGACTGCTGCTCTCGCACGTTGGGCGGAAGTCTCCCCAACGGAATCGAGAGAATCCTGACCCAGTTACGACTGTTTGGACTCTTTTGGGGGATTGGCCGGGGGCTCACAGACAACTCTAATTTCGCGTTCCGAGAGCCGCCGCCGCTGCGCTAGACTCGAAAGTCCAGAGTACAGACGATCTACTTTTTGACTAGTTCACGAAGCGCCCCTCTGTAGTCTCTGTACATGTGATATAAGCAGGCGCTGCAGAATCTGGCTATGTGAACCCAGGCCGACATTACGACAGCTTGGTGTAATCGAAGAGCTCACTAATGAGTTCCGGGCTTAACGATAAATGGCTCGCCGAAGTCCTGGTGAGCCGTCGCTATCAGCTATAGGACACCACTGAGCACTCCGTAGTAGTCAATACTCAGTACTAGTAGTAGTGAGCGAACTGAGCTCCCTCACAGTATGCGGCTCGTCCTAAGGAGCACTTCCACTGCTCGGACATTGATCATCCCAGACATACTCCATCCGTCTGCTTTGGTACTCTTCTTTGGCCCGATCCGCCAGTGAGAGGCTTCGACTTCTTGGGACTTCGATGCAGGCTACATTGGGCACTCCGATTTCCAGAGGCAACCTGCATTTGCCCATTGAGCCTTTGCCTAGTAAGGTCCAACCGTGGGAGAGAAACCGAGAGGCCAACTCCTGGAAGTGATGTACCGCGGCAAGAGCAGAGGAGAAGAGGTCGAGATTGGCGCTCTCCAGAAGGTCCGTTCGTGGGCGAGAGTCTCGGCGCCGGGGCGCAGTGCCTTCCCTCCTCAGGAAGTAGAGCAGCCACCTGAGATGATAATCATGTACACAGTTCGATCGTTGGTGCCCATTGCGTTTAGCTTTGGAAGAGACTTTTGGTATTCCACAGTGGCCGGTGCTGTGATTCGGCCTCGATGGCAGTCCCTGGGCCTCTAGCGTGAATCCAGCCGGACGTGATCAGGTGCTTTTGCTGGGAATGGAGCTTCCTGTAAAAGGGTGCACTACTGCACTCCGACTCTACTACCAGTACGACTTCACTTACATAGTACCTACCTTGAGTTACCTACTACTACCTACCTATACCTACTCTACCTTCAAATTCTGGCACTGTGTATACTGTGTAGATATCAACTTTCCGCTCGGTGGTCCCCCAAGTGATTGTTGAATGTCATTCTGGAGGGCCGAGGCAGGCTCTCGCAAGACCGCTGGCTTCAGTCAGTATCACTAACAAGCGAGCTGCAGTCGTTTTCTCCATCCCAGTTGCCATCAGCATCTCTCACCGAGACCTCCTTCACCCAGTCCCGATCGAGCGCTCTCGGTCGTGTGTACCTCGTGCGTCATTTTCCCGCCCAGCCACAGACCCCCCCCTGCAACGCTGCCGGGAAGAGGGCGCCCCATTATTGAGCACCAGGCCCAGTAGCTGCAGCTGCAGCTGCAGCTCTTCGACTCTTCGACTCCTCCGCCACCCTCCACTTGGAACTCTGGTCGCTCCCCTTCCGCCATCACACCCGGGACATCCTCTTCACTCCTCTCACCTCTGTGCATCCGGTCCCCTCCCCCCGTGGTATCAACAGACTTCATCCCCCAGTCACAAGCTTTGAAAGGTAAGCTGGGACCTGAAGCTCTGGAGCTTCAGTCCAACGACCCTCGCCCCCGCTGGGCGGCAACCCGGCCATAGAAACCCGCTAACGTCACTCCGTCCCGACCCTAGTGGAATTCTTGCAGCCGGTCTGATTTCTAGGGTTGACCTCGGATCGCCTCGCACTGCAGCCCCGTCGAATCTCCTTTTCTCGGCATCCTCTTTCTTCCTCCTGATTCATTTCCCCTTCCTGCACCTTGGGACTGCATCTTCCCTGACCGTCGCCATGTCTAAACGCGACGTTCAATTTCAGCCGCGAATGGTCAAGAAGGGCCCATTCACCGTCGAAGCTCCCAATTACGAAAAGGTGGAGGGCGAGACGATTCCTCGTCGTCACCCCAATGCGAAGAACGGTCTGATTCTACGACCCTCCGAGGATGTTGCGACGACTTACGACAACATCCGCCGCTCCGCTCGCCTGTTCGGCAACAACAAGGCAGTGGGCACCCGCAAGTTGATCAAGACCCACGTCGAGAATAAGAAGATCAAGAAGATGGTGGATGGCGTGGAAAAGGAGGTGGACAAGCAATGGACCTACTTTGAGATGAGTGGGTACAGCTACATGACCTTCCTCGAGTACGAGCAGTTGTGTCTGCAACTGGGCGCGGGTCTGCGCAAGCTCGGCCTCGAGAGGGACGGTCGTCTGCACCTGTACGGTGCCACCAGCGCCCACTGGCTGGCCATGTCACATGGTGCTGCCTCGCAATCCATCACCATCGTCACCGCATATGACACACTGGGTGAGGAAGGTCTCAAGCACTCCCTTGTCCAAACCTCCTCGACGGCCATCTTCTTGGATCCCGGCCTGATCAAGTCTCTCACCCACGTGTTGGGAGATGTCTCCTCGATCAAGCATGTCATCTATAACACCGACACCGAGGTCAACCAGCAGGACCTGGAGAAGTTGAAGGCTGATTTCCCCCACGTCAATGTGCTCAGCTTCGAGGATCTGCGCAAGTCCGGCGAGGAGAACCCCGTGGAGCCCGTGCCTCCCAAGCCCGAGGATCTCTGCTGTATCATGTACACATCAGGTTCCACCGGCCCCCCTAAGGGTGTCCCCTTGACCCAGGCCAACGTGATCGCCGCCACTGCCGGTGTCAACGAGATTGTGGGCCCCTACATTGGCCCCAACGACTCACTCCTCACCTACTTGCCGCAGGCGCATATTTTGGAATTCATGTTCGAGAACCTGTGCTTGTTCTGGGGTGGCTGCATGGGATACGGCAACCCCCGCACATTGTCAGACACGTCCATGCGCAACTGCAAGGGTGACATTCGCGAGTTCAAGCCGACCATTTTGGTGGGTGTCCCCGCGGTGTGGGAGTCGGTGAAGAAGGGTGTGTTGGGCAACCTCAACAAGAACAGCTTCATCATCAAGGGCATGTTCTGGGGGGCCATGGCTGCCAAGAACTTCTTGTTGACCAATGGCTTCCCTGGAGCTGATATGGGGGCCTCCTTCCTGGATGCCATCGTGTTCAAGAAGCTGAAGGAGGCGACTGGTGGCCACCTTCGCATTATGATGAACGGCGGTGGTCCCGTGTCCAAGGACACCCAGCGATTCCTGTCCATGGCCATTGCTCCCATGATCAGTGGATACGGTCTGACCGAGACCTCCGCCATGGGTGCCCTGAACGACCCCTTGGCCTGGAACCCCAATGCTTTGGGTGAAATTCCCGCCTCGGTGGAGGTCAAGCTGGTCGATTTCCCCGATGCGGGCTACCTCACCAAGAACGACCCCCCTCAGGGTGAGATCTTCATTCGCGGCGGCAGTGTCACCTCCGGATACTTTGATAACGAGGCGGAGACCGAGAGTGCCCTGACCAAGGATGGTTGGTTCATGACCGGCGATATTGGTGAATTCGATAAGAACGGCCACCTGCGCATCATTGACCGTAAGAAGAACCTGGTCAAGACCCTCAATGGAGAGTACATTGCCCTAGAGAAGCTCGAGTCAATCTACCGATCCTCACCCGTGGTGGGCAACATCTGTGTCTTCGCCGCTGAGGATCAAGACAAGCCCGTTGCTATCATCGTTCCCGTCGAAGCTACCCTGAACAAGCTCGCCAGTGATAACAACATCCAGGGTGATTCCCTTGAGACCCTGGTGCACAATGAGAAGATTCAGCGTCTGGTCTTGGAGCAACTCCAGAGTGCCGGACGTGCCGGTGGCCTCAAGGGTATTGAGATCATCAGCGGTGTCGTCCTCTCAGACGAGGAATGGACCCCTCAAAATGTAAGTTTGCCCCCCCCCGATGACTGCCCAACACTAAACATTATGAGTCTACCGTATGTCTGACACGCTCCTCTAGGGCTACATGACTGCTGCGCAAAAGCTGCAACGAAAGAAGATTGTCAACAAGTACAAGGCCGACATTGACAAGGCTTACGGCAAGAAATGAAAAAAAAAGGGCCGCAGATTCAAAGAGTAAGAGAAAAGAGAAAAGAGAGAAAGAAGAGGCCATGACAGGATATGAAATTTCTCCATGTGTACTGCTATTGCTGTTTCCTACCCCCTGCCACGGTCTTTTCCCATATACTCCCAACTACGCATGTTCGAATAATGGGGTTGTTTTGTCGGATTCCTATCGTGCGTCCTTGCGATTCCATCAGCCCTGCTGTGTTTTTTTTGTTTGGGTTTAATTGATGAGATCATTGTTTTCCCCACTCCCCTGGGCCTGGCTGACTACTTAGGTATCATGAGTCTTGGCTTAGTAATGAATACAAAGATATGACTTGTATTCCGGCACTGGATCCATTTGCCTTCTTCTTGATATACTTGATATATCCTTGTAGAGACACTGAAAGCGGGGGCTCTCCATCTGGAGATATTGGGCTTCGAGAGTCAACCGGTCGTGCGCTGAAACTCCCTCGTGGAATGAAAGGGTATGAAGGGCTGTTATAGTTCCGACAGAGGCGATGTAGCTTGCAAGACTGGTATGCTCATTGCTCATGAACCTAGGCGCCTGCGTTATTGCCCTGTACAGCTAGATTTGAACCGTCATCGCCACAGCAGATTCACACCATGAGCGTTGTACGAACCTACTGTCCTCCAGTAAGATCATGCTGTCATGATAGCCAAATCACGTGACCTTCCGGTGACCAAGAACATGAGGCACACGTTCTCCCAAGTCCCAAATATTTAGGCGCAAAGACACACCAATATATCACTACAAGTACACTGTCCCTTCAACGATTCAACAACCCCAAATCCACCCAATTCAATCCCCAATGTCGTTGTGGAGGTACGCTGGTAGAACCCGCAGTCCCGAACTTACAATGCGCCCCGTATCTGACTCGTGATCCGTCCAATCTAGCACCTATCGATCACTGACCCCCAAGACCCGGGCCCTCTTCGGTGTCGGCGTCATGGCCTGGGCAACGATCGGACTCTGGACCACACCGCAGGTGGAAAACGCACTGGGGATGCAGGCTTCTCCGAGCGAGAAGGAGGAATTGGACCGACAACTTGCGGTGCGAATCTCGCGCGTCGGAGGGGATGGGAAGAGCGATGAGCGGGCGCATTGAGAATCCGCACCGGAGGAGCCTGATTGCCAGCTTGTAGAAGGATGTCGGAGGGGCAGACGCAGAAGGGCAAAAGGGATTTTTACTTGAGGAACTGGAGAAACCGAAAGGTTCATCCCATTTTTTTTTTTTTGGGATGGCATGTCTGGGTGCTCCTGAGTTCCTGCAGTATGCTATCTACGTGGACAGTCTGTTTGAGCCAGCCCATGCGCCAATTGCTCGAGTGCTTCGGGTGTCCGAATCACATGAGTAAGGCAGATGTGAATGTCTCATGTCTCATGTCGTTGTGGGCGGGATCTCGAAGCGCGTTTGCTGCGTCCGAAATCACCGAGGATCAGATATCATTCGAGGATTGAGGCTCGACCTACACTCCGTGTCTCAGTGGAACTGAAATTTGATACTGAAGAGTCAATAGTTTCTTTCTTTCGGAAAGACTGAGGAAGGCGGCGAGATCGGTTCTTTGCGATCTGATCTTGCTGGGGGGTCCACACTCCTGTTTGAGCTTGTGCGAGGGAAGAAGCCCGGTACAGATCAGATCAGATCAGATCATATGACCGGCGCCTCATTGATGAAACTGCTGCTGGTCTCAGGAAGATTGCAGGAGCCCACGATGGGATGTTGCAACGCACGAGACATTGGATCTGCAAGATGCAGGGAAATAAATTTTACCAAATGCTCGCGCTCGGCCTTGTCGAGGCGTCTGCTCTGCGCTGGCTGACTTTGGCTTTCATTACGACTGCAATCTCACTTCTGCATGCATGTCAAAAATACTTCAACCCCGACAGCGGCAGGCAATTTAGTCTGGATTGAGAGACTGTGAGTCAAGTGGCGAAGGATGGACTCTTATGTCGGGATGAGTGAGGCTGAACGATATTTCCATAGCAGTCGATGCCCTCCATGGCGAGATCGAGCCCGAATTCAGACCAAGTCAGGTCGAGCAGTGGAACTTGCAGCTCGGACCCCTAAATCGACGCGGGCTGGCATTCGAGAATCGCGTTTGAACGATGCATGCAATGATAATTCCATCTTGGGCTTCTCCTTCAATTCAAGATATCTTTAACCCCGGTTTTGGTCATCGTGGCTCCAGCATCGTCATATGGCGCAGGACCAAACAAGTCAAGACCATTAACGCAATGGACCAGAAATGAGCTCCCCCACAGTATCAATGTCATCATCTCAATTGCCAGGCAAAACACTTGTGCTTTCTTTGAGCCAGACCCAGCCTGCTGTTGGGGGTCCTCGAATTCCGAAAACCCCCGTTGATGTGTAACCATCTCCAACACCGGGTACCCGTACGCCACAGTACACACTAGACATTCGACCAAAGTACTGTCTCCGCTAGACAAAGAGCTTACAGAGCTCAAGTCGACATGTGCCCGCTAGTCCTAGACTGACCTGGCCCCGCTCTCTTCGTTTCTTGAGGGCGTTTGAATTCTAGTGGAATTTCAATCTGGTTAGAGTCCCAGTCTCCGAGTCACTCTTGAGAATCTGGCCAAACGGGGTGGGCTGGGGGAGGGTCGTGCGCCTGACTTTGGTTGTGTTTGTCTTTGTCTGTCTCTCGAGAGAGTTCCTGATCATGGTAATGAATGCTCCATTTTGAAGGAATTGTGATATGAATGGAGAGATGACACGAGGTGTATCGATGTTTGGCATGGCAAGAGAAGAGCCTTTCAACGTGAGTGTTTTCGCCTTCTCAGTGCCCGTTACCAGATCATTGTCTACTGAAAGTCTCCTTCTGCAACGGATATGTGAGATCGAGCAAGTACGTAGTTGGTCTGTCATTCTTGTCTTGAGGAACAGAGGAAAGGGCATGCTTACAGCGCATGCTCGCCATTAAGGCGATTTCTCCCAAAGCCCATAGACCAGAGTAGGGAAGATAGCCTCATCAACCACACGAGATTGAGGAATGTTTCTCATGACCTCTCTCAGTCAAAGCGGTACGATCCCAATGCCCAAGGTAGTGCAACTGCTCTCGTCGCACGGACAACCCAGGGTCCAGTGAGAATAGCTGGAGAACACCCCCCAAGCGCATGGGTCCGTGTCGGATATCCTCGAAAATCCGAACCCTAATACTCATGAGTCATCTTGCTCCCGGAAAAGAGGCGCGTTCATACCACCAGAAAACATCAATCCTGTAGAGTAGTCAGAAACGAGTAGGTGGAAGGAGGAACCACCAAGCCACTGAAAGCCAAAAGAAAAAAGTAAAAAAGCCCAATACCTTCAGGATTGGTACTTGGGAATCCGGATGTTCCTGTCGTGGAACAACGAAGCCCACCGCAACGGCCGGATCCTTGCAGGTTTCACTTTTGACTTCATGTTCGAAATTTCAGGCTCAAACAACGTGCGAGGCGACTGGCCAAGTGAGCTGTTGTCGTGTCCGGGTCCACTGGTTGGCGGCTAGTAGATCGGATTTGATGATGACTTTCATGGAGTCGTGGTGCCATGGGACCACAGATATTCTCAATATTGCGCTCGCTCTTTGGAAAGGGTCTTCGATTTATATTCTATGCGATGCATGTATGGGTGGTTTAGGTACACGAGTATGATTTCTCTGACCGGACAGGTGCTGAGAGGGTTAGAATCACAAGAGACATCCAAAGCAGTGGTATCGAAAAATGGATGTACTCTGCCAGGGTTTTTTTGAGGAAGACCACCGTGGTGGTCTTTTTCATCCAAGTCATGGTGTTCAAGACGGCTTAGGCTATATCATATCTCAGAGTATGGCGAGCCTCATCATCTCTGCATGGTCCATCATCGATGTCCAACAATGGCCATGCGAGCGCTGGATATAACTCGAAAGGCTTTTTCTTTCATTCACCTCACATTCCCTTGTTGGAAGCCGAATCGACTTTTCCAAGATGTTACCTGGTATGAGGGTCACTAGAAACAGTATGGAATGGCTCGAGCTCAAGGCTTTTCGCGAAGACTCAAAACCAAGTATGTGATGTGTCTTCATGTCTTGAAACAGGCCACGGATTCCATTAGTTCTTTCAAAGTGGGAACACTGACTAGTGAGGTGAGCTGATATAGAATGGAATGGAATGAACCCTGGAAGACAAGCCTACATCCAGATTGAAAAAAGAAGTGCCTAACTTGAACGATCCGTCTATCAGAATCCTTAAATACCAAGTCAAGTCTTCTTCCACTCCAGCCCACTAAGGACTCGCAAAGCACCTCGTAAGAGAAGTCTCCCTCTTTGAACACCCCCCCCCCCAAAGAGTAAACTGCAGCTCCTCAACTCCCCCCAATAGCACGGGTCGCTCATGGCTCCTTCCAAAACAGATCGCATGGAGGCCTTGGCTCAAGAAGACCAAAGGAGGACTGGAAAGTACACGGTGGAGAACTTCTGCAGTTCCCGTCATAGCTGCAGAGTCGGGCTGAGCTGAGATGCAGAACATGACGTGCGTAATGCACCGGCGATCCTGACTTGCGAGTGGATGCACTGATAGACTGAGTCCTCGTAGTCGATTAATTCTCTCAAGACTAGGGTTAAGCAGAACGCTTTTAATTATTTCCCCAGAATAGACTCGATTGAAGTGACCTGGATAAATGACATTAAGAATCATCACAACGCGAATCACCGAGATCTATTGATCAAGTCAATTACCTCCGATTATGATTTAATTGAAAAGAATCAGGCTCACTTAGACCCGGAACTTTAGTGGAAATGAAAAAGCAGTATGGAAGCCAACTTCTCCATGTGTTCTCCGAAAGTGATTCCCACGGTTTTCCAAGGAGCTTCCATTGTTAAAATTAGCAATGAGGCAATCAGTCTCGAATAGAATACCGCAACCAACCAGCCTGGAAACAACATCCATGAAGAGAATTCCAGAATCTCGGACAAATCGGAGATTTTTGAATTGTTTCGCAACGCTCAGATCCCCGCTTGACCAGATCAAGAACCCGACTCAAGTGAGCGATGCGAAAGACCCGAGACTGATTACGCACCGGAGCTTGCCGTTGATTATTCCACTTGGAGCTGGATAGGCGGAGAGGCGAAGACAGACCAGAGGCACGACCAGAGAAGGAAAAATATCACGGAGACTTCCAGACTCAAGTCCCATTTCCTCTCCATTTGTACCCAGTTGCGATCTTGCCAAAGGTCCCGACCTGCAGCTGGAACGGCCCGAACTTGAATCTTCTCCCGTCGCGGCCTGGGGAATCGGACCGCATGACATGGTATATCCGAGATCGATGCGCATGTCAAGGGAGGTGCAGTTGGGGGAATAGGGATGGAGTAGGAAATAAGATGGATTGAACGAAGGCGGGACGGAGTGATGAATACAATGCGGAAACTGTGAATGCCCGCTAAGATTGAACACTTCAGGAGTGATAAATGTAAGGAAAGCTTAAAGAGGACGTAGCATCTGGCTTATTATAAGTATCATATTGGTAGTCTTCGCCTATCATAAATCCAACCCTATGCTGTTCTGCATCTCCCGCGCTATGAACGAAAAGGCAATGAAAAGCAAACCGATGGGGCGGTGCTTCAAAAGCACAACCGGAATTGACATATCATCAACGTTGATAAAGAAGGAGAAGGGGAGAAAGAAGCGGGGTCAAAATAAAGCAAAGTACACGAAGAGAAGAGGGCGATGTGAAGGGCCGATGAACCCAGACCAAGGGTCTAGATGAAAGGCCCAGGAGGATCGAGAATGCGAAGCATCCAGCACAGTAGGACAAAAAAAAAGTACAAGAATAGAAGTGAAAAGAGACATACGTTGGTAGATATTGGTGACCCAAGATGTGTCCTCCTTCAGCCACGATTGTTCTGCATTCCGCTATATGTAGGAAACGATGAATAGACTGGATCGAACCCATTCCCAGCGGACCGTGGATGGCTAGAAACTCCAGGAAATGAATCCGGGACATCTTGGTATGGATCCAACGATGAGCCCGGTTTCAAAGTGTCTAGTGGATTCATCGTATCATTGCCCATGGCGTAGTCAAATCCCGACGATGAAGATGATGGGGCCAGTGGACTATCGCCAACGGGTGAATGCTCCATCGCGGGCATATGCCGATAATCCACCCGTGCATAGGTGTAGCTTCCCTGAGGAGAAGAATCATAGAGCATGGGCTGCTGCCGAGCTCCTGCACCGAGAGCCTGCGATGGAATCGAATTCACGCTCCCATCCCCGCCACGTCCGTCCGGACCCGACCCCGGTCCTGAACTCGCAGTGCTGTCTCGTCTGCCATCTCTGTAATGGCCGGGGGACCGACCTCGCACCACCAGTGACTCTGAGTGACGGCGGGCAATGAGAACTGACTGCGTTCTGCTCTCTAAGGAGCCAGACACTTCAGCATACAGCTCCACGACGAGGTTGTAGAATTGCTGCTGGGCGCGTCGTTTGCCATTATTTGCTGTGGCTTTTTGAAACTGGATTCGCTCAAACAGATGGGATTGCGGCGGTTGAGTAGCACCGGGGAAAGGACCATTGTAATCGAGGGAATGGGATCCCAGATGGAGACCGTGAACCCCGTTACCATTCGAAGAAGAAAGTGAGATCGGTGGTATTGGTTGTACGATCACCCTGGGTGGCGAATGCTCTGACTGCTTATCTCGCTTGGGAGTATGTTGTACGAGAGCCACGCGTTGCTCATAATTGCCATTGACGATGGCAGAGATACCCATGGAAAAGCTATGAATGGGCTCCAAGTCCCGGTCTCCATGCCGAAGATAGAGTGGCAGATTCGCAGCCCAGGGCTGAAGGCTAACGCTGCAAGTGACGGATAGATAGTTCCGTCGGTAGCATGTCCACTTGTCTTCGGAGGGAAATGGTCCGCGGACAAATTTTGCATGGATCTCCGGCTTGACGATCTGCTGGGTACCGCCAAAGTCTGCAATCAATTGCTTCAGCACACTGGTCTCTTCGAATGCAGGCTGTTCCACACCTGCGCTGTGTGATCGCTGAGAGGATTCCGGGGAGGATGGCTGTAACAGCACTGCCTGGTTTCTTTCGGGTATCTCGACTGCTTGAGGGGGGCCTGAGTATCCATGGCCCCGGGTGAGATCATTCATGCCGTTCAGCGGCATGTTCATGCTACGTTGAATGGTGAAAGGGGCCGAATAGACATGGTTGCGGCCCATGAGTGCGGCTGTATTGTTACCCATGGAATGAATTGGGCTTTGCATGTTTGTGGACATTGATGATGGAGGATGACTGCAGTTTCAATGGAAGAAAGTGTTAGAATGCTTTCCACCACAAATTCATAATCACTTTTGCTCACTTACAGTGGAGATACTCGCCGGTAGTCTGTCAGACGGTCAAACGAGTACTGTTGGTGAGGTACATGGGGATATAGAGAAGCCGGGTTGAGCGCGAATGGTTCTTCTCACCATTGTTAGAGGCGTTCTGTTCCAACCGTAAAGAAGACAGGAGGCTAAAGGAGTCTGGAAACATACCGGAGCAGGAATCAGAAGAGGCCATGGCAAGGGCAGACGGATTGGTGTAGCTAAAAAAGTCAAAATAGTCGGTATTAGTCAAGTACATCATCATCACCATCAAAGGAGAGCAGTGAAAGCAGTGACAGACAAGGCAGTGAAAAGGGAATTGAAGCCCATTGTCTCTGGAAAACAGGGCACTGATGGATGGAAATGAATGACAATGTGGGACTGTGGGATTTGACTCGCGCTTTGAATGGGCCAGCATGGGCACGGGGCGTAGCCTGACGAGCATTGAATCCAGTCAATCTGAAAGACATAGAGCGTAGCTGCACCTGTATAGAAGGTACAGATACAGACTGGACTGAAGTTCAAGCTGCCCGGACCCGGAACACAGACGCAACGAGCAAGGGAGAGACATCATTGTTTGGTGGAAAGAAGGCCACAGAACAAATGTCAAAGCCGTCCAGATTGAAATCCGTCTTGTATGGCCACCGTCGAGAGGGAAAACAAAAAGGAAAAAGAGAGAAACTTACTGCACATCCTGCAATGCAGGTTGCGGTGCGTGGTACCGAACGCCGTTGTTGACAGACATGATGGAAGCGAGCCCTCCGACTCGTTGATCACGGCCCTCTTCCTGATTGGCATATGTACTATTCTGGGTGCTCAGGTAGTTCCCATCAGTTGTGGCCGTGAAGGGCATATTGAAGGGATCGGACGAGAACGAAGCTGAGTCAAAGTCCCTTAGCAAGCGTTCCTTGTCCTCAGGGAGATGGTCGCCCGAATCATGCCATGATAGCCCTAATGGGGGACCATCATAGTGCGCCTGGCCGTTTGGGAACCACGTATAGCGCGGCAGGAGGCAAAGCATGTTTCTGAAAGAAAGACAAAAGGGGGGGGGGGGGGGGGGGGGGGCGGGGGCATTGCTCACAAGGATTCATGTTGGGAAAGGGTGAGATTGATGGGCGTGTGTGAATCTGAATAGAAGCCTTGGTGGCGCCTTTGTCGACAGTTTAGCGAGCTACAGGACGGCTGGAATGTCTAGATCAAAACATGCACGGTTTCATAGCATGAGTGACAGCCCAGATATCTCTGCTTGGAGATGATAACTCGGAGATCTCGCTCACCAACAGAACAATGCAAAGTAGGTCGAAGATTGAGCGCCTCCCGTGACAGCGAGCCCGATTTCGAGATATCGGCAGGTGAGCCCTGGAGGAGGATCGTGGGTCAATGTTGGGTGTGCGGCCAAGGTGAAGATGAAGAAGCGGTTGCAAAAACCTGAGACCAGAAGCAAGCAGAGACGTATTAGATCCCGAGAAGCAGATATATAAAAGTGCAGGGCATTTTCAAGACGTCAGCGTTCCTCATTTATACACGAGACCGCATATAGGTATGCTCGTGAGTCTAGAAGTGTAGACATGACAAAAGGGGCAAATGAAAAGCATGTTCGATCCAAAGAGCATTTCGAGAAATATTCCGACTGCTTAGTGCCGAAAGCACGTAACGACAGGAATGAGCGAATACTCGAGACGGGCCAAGTCATGTATTGCTCGGAGGCCTCACTTTCCAGCCTTGTAGCAGACCTAAGCAGATTGATGATCATCGGACAGAGGCATCCAGTAGTGATGGAGCGCGTCCTCAACCAAACCGGTAGGGAACCAAGCGCTGCGCCGGGAACTTCTGGAACTGTAGGCACTTGTATCAAATGCGCCGCAGAATAATGCGACAGAAGGTGATTGCAGGCCTTGACATTTTGCATCCCAGCTGGGAAACGGGGTTCTCACGAGTCCAATACCACACCAGAGACAAAGAAACCAATGCAAGCCACGATGGGTCATCGATGAATGCATGGGCGGAAAACCGTCAACTTACTGATTTATTGAGTGTAACCTCAATCAGCCAACCGGACAGGATGGTGTGGATAGAAGCCGTGACAAGGTATCAATTGCAATTGGCGACTTTCCAGAGACATTCACCAAGGGTTTCCAGTTTCCAAAATGGAAGGATAAAATCAAAAGAGAGAGGAAAAGAAAGAAAATAAAAGAACAAGTGACTTCTGCAATTTGACGAGGTTCTGTGAACGGAGGCAGGATTTGGTCCTCTGATCAGAGTGAATTCCGGCTGCCGCTGGCGGAGATTTTGTGGTTTTATTGTGTCCTGTTTCCGGTACTGATCGAGATTTCTTTAATCTGATGCCGGAGCATAGTTCAGACGTTTCGGTTCGAGAGGGCGTGTTCACATCGTCTTGCAAGGCTCCGAGGCTGAAGAGGTTGCAATCCGTCGCAGGCAGGCGAGAGCACCTATGGCCGGAGAGCTATGCCTGGTCGACTGCTCGCAAGATGATGATCAGGACAAATGATTGCAAGTAGGAATAACCACCGCCAAATTCTAGTAGTGTGATAAGGTCAACTTGGATATGAAGACCGGGAAACACTCCCTCGGAATCACGGCGGTTTGTGATTCCCATCAGGTGGTATCCGTCACCTGAATGAAGGTCATTTTCCAGTCGCGAGACAGCAATACAAGTAGTGTCTATCCTAGGCAGTTGTGCCTCTCCCCCCGAAGTGCGTAAGAGTCGATTAGATCAAGTGAACAACACGAATGGATCATGGAAATAAAAAGTTCCCGATACGCGCTAGTTCAGTAGATTAGTGAGTCGCTCGTAGGCTGTCGAGGGTTCTCCATCTCGAGTGGTCTTGTACGGGAAATTGAAGACAGCTGGAATCTGCCAGGGACAAGCAATGCACGTCGCATCCACTGCAAGTCGTCGGGGGAGACCAAGAGGCAGTGGACGTGGTTGTTGGGGGTGGTCGAATCCCACCTGAAGGATGTATTGTTCCAGAATCAGATTGGGAATAATATGATAATAGTTTCAATAAATCATGACAGGAAAATTAACAGAAAGTATTCACGCACGTACGGTATGGACCAAACGAAGAACTGTGAGGAGAAGACATGAAGCTTTGGGTTTTTACGGATTTTGATTTTCTTGCATGTGCTTGAACCCCCAGAAATTCTTCCTTTTTCCACTTTGGGATTTAAAGCGAGATCCACGAATTCGATTTCCGAAGCCCAGGTCTGACCTTGACAGCTCTCTGCTCAGTCGGCCACCGTGTCGTTCCTTCGAGAGCTGTTATGGCCACAGGTCTGATAATGAGAACCGCATTTACCCTTGGTATGGATGTTGGAATCTCTATACTAGTGTACTGCAAGCGAAAGGCCGCTCCGTCTGGTTGAGTGAGGGTCATAATGTCATTCCCACTCGACATAAATCACAGCGGACTGACAGGAACCAAGCGTGTTCCTGTTCGGAAAAAGCTTGTGCAGGAGCACCGGAAGGTTGAGAGGATGTCAAGTAGGCCTATGCGATATCCTCGAGGATCCTGGTCTGGTCTGCGGCATAAGCTGCATGGGCTCAGATGAGAACGAGGCATCGGGGAAACACCAGGGAAAGAAACGAAAGCAGTATTCACAGTGACGCTTATGCAGCACATGGAAGATGAATGCACCGCGAGAATGCTTACCATGGCTTCGGACTTGTCGATCTTCATTCCCACTACTATGATCAACCGGAAGCTCTGCCAATCCTTGAACTGTGACAAGGTTGGCGGAACCCATAAATACCCACTGGCTCTGACCATGCATCTGGCTTCAGCCGTTCAGAGCCCATGGATGGGACTTGCGCAGTTCTCCTTGTTGCCCTTGGACTGGAATTTTATGCAGGATCCAACTTCCACTGCCCGTGATCGATAGAATCATAGAACAAACCCCAGAAATAAGGTTCAAGTCGAGTGCAGGGTCAAGCTGAGCTTTCTCATTCGGCTCCGCAGGCTCGTTATTTCCAAGCCTGAAAGCTCCACACGGGACCCTCGGTAAGAAAAAAGGGTGAGCGCTGGTGTGTGAACTGTCGACTTCATACTGTAGATCGTGCTAAGTCTCGAGCCGCCGGGGGCCGACCCGAAGCCGCACGTTCGGACCTCCCGGTGTCAGAGACCAGAGAGAGACCGAACAAATCCGAACCCACGATCGAAGCAGATTCAACACTGACACCAATGAGAAGACTGCTCGTGGGGTCCATTCAGCAAGCAGCGTTGATCTTATGCGGCCGTGCACTAGTCAAGACCATCAGAGTGGTTTTGGTGCATGGCGATCTAATTCGATCCAGGCAAGAATCTCATCGGAGTGCGCAGTGATGGGCCTCTGCCGCGAGGAAGAATCAGCTTCCTTACTCACCAGCGTCCTCCTGTCATCGGGTCTGGGCTGAAGTCACAGTATATTGGAACCACGACTTGGCCAAAAGTTGACCTACCTGCATAAAGCTTATTGATAGTTGTGTTGCTTCGGAGTCATTGCAACCCCTGCTGATTTAGAAGTGGTGACGAGTCTGCAGCTCGAGCGCTGCATCAATTTCATACTTCTAAGGATCCCAGATTCCCCCATTCGGCCGTTGGCCCGTTGATCGATCGTGATACCATCTTGATCTTGGACGTGATGATTCCTAGGAGACTTGTGTTGTGCAGTTCGTTATCATATTGGTTTTTTTGCCCGGTGAATATTAGGTTGCGGGCCGATAATGAGGCCAACCTTCCCGGAAGTTAGTTAGCTCCATCGCTGATAGTGATCCTTCGTCGTCGATATTGGCCATGACAACCAACCGCCGGCGAGCGCCTAAAAGCGAGGCTTAAGTGAAGATCAGAAGCAAAGTTGGCGGTCTGCTTGCAGGCCGTGAATGTGCTGACACTAGCCAGGTCTGGACCACAGTACAGTCAACTCTGATCTTGCCTGGACCTGACTACTCCGACTGCGCACCTCTCTCTCTCTCTCTCTCTCTAAAATGGAAAGAATATTAACAGTCGGCTGAGAGCGCGGCACGTGTTGAAGATTGCGGTGAAAGGGCTCTCTCTCATTTCTCTGGTTTCTGCCTCCTTCTGGCAATTCAACCCCAAGAGTCAAAGCATAGGAAAGGGCCCCCATCGCGAGCATGACGCACAGATACTGACTCCTACTGTACACCGTACATTCGTCTCGGCGCCTGCACATCCTGATAGAAGGTTGATTGTTTTTCAGCACCGCCGCATTTGAGCGGAGGCGAGGCTTCAGGTGGCGTCGTGCAAAGACTGCTGAATTGTGGGGTAGCCCCTACTACTGATGATCCTGGCGTAGGAAAATCAAGCAGACATGATATCCACACACCAGGATGATCTGCGCCCCAATACTCACCACGAAGATCCCGGCGTCGTCGTCACGATGCAGTGCCATCTCGGGACTCCCTCGGTCTGCAGAGGGATATCATCCCTGTACCGATCGAGCCTATGCACTGAGCACCGTTCTCATAGGAGCAAGCTCCGGCCGCAAGACGCGGCTAGCATTGCTCAGAGAAGCTGCACCCTGTGATGCCGGCCCATGAAGGATAATGTGAATCCCTTGCGTTTCCAAGAGCCGATCCGCGCCCTCGGAGTGGTAACTCCCGCGAGCCTAGGCTCCACCTTTCCTCATTTGATACATCACAACTTCACAAATTCACAACCATCACACGGAGCAGCCGAGGTGCTGGACCGTCCAATCTGAACGACACAGATACCTGACTCGATCCGGAGGTTCACCATACTCTGACGGCTCAATCGGCTGACGAAGCGACAACACTTGCTTGGGTTTCAATTCGCCTTCTGGAATCAGTCTACGGATGGTGGAACTTGTTTCATTGGCTCTCAGTTCAGACGCGGCGGTAGGCTGCACTTTGCAACCATCAGTCCTCAAGTGTTCCAGGCTCGCACTTTGTCACAAGAGGACCAGCAAACCGTAAGCCAAATTTGTTGAGCTCTGTCCGAAGAGGCTCACTTCTGTTTCTTCGCCGTTTCAACCAGTCCGCTTCAGCCATCTCTGTCTTTACAGGCGCCGCATGTAGCAGGGACCAATGAGGGCCAGGATCTCCATCAACTTTTAGGCGGGGCGCTGAGAGGTCATTTCCAACCAGCAGCATGAGAGATTTCTTCATCCCAGGCATCGCTTTGACACGTGCCAGTTCTCGCCTTCTGGACTATCCCCTTAGGTGGTAGCACAGGCTCTGAGATTGAACCATGGGCATACCAAAGTAGCATGGAAGGAAGGGAGAGTTCCCCATTGGCCTATGGACCAGAGGAACAGCACCTCACTGAGGTTCTGTGAGACCTACAGTTTACCCTTGTGATACCTACCTGCCAGGCTCGAAGTGGGAACCTAAGTCTTCATCCCGGGAGTGAAACCGGCCGAATTCCCAGGTTGCTGACAGGGATTGATGTAATGACTCTTTGTCGTCATTCTCACGGAGGCTACTTTACAGCACAGTCGAGAACTGGACAGGAGTAATCTCCGACACTATTGAAGTCACCTTCCATGGGTCTGTATCCGCAAAGGGTCATCGGTCGGTGAGTTCGTAGGCCCAAACCGTCGTCTTCCCTGTCAGTTTCCACCCCAGTCGTACAACTTTCCGTTCCTATCTCGTGAGTTTCAAGATGGCTTTCTCAAAATCTCACAGTTTCGGAAAATCCCGCGCCGGGGGATCTCCGGCGCTTCCAACGGTCAAGTTTGATGCGTTTTAGGAAGACACCTCCCGTGTTCAGAGAGTCCATGTGTGGCTCGAAATCCGCTGAAATCAGAAACACTAAGGGAGAACATTACATGTCTGAGAGGTAGGAGCTGGACGTGTGGTACTTTGTCTTTCTATAGAGGTAGCACCGGTACTCATCCGCGTCTGCCTGTTCTCAACCATGGAATTCCAGAAGTATATGTGCAATTGAGTTCGAGACAGCACCGCTTCGCAGTCCCTCGGACAAGGAACAAAGGTACCATGCTTGTAGCCGCGCACAATGGCTTGCAGAGATGCGCAGGCAACAAAGTCCACGTGAGGGGCTAATAACGTCTCTATCTCGACAGCTTGAGAGCTCCGCCGACCAGTCGGCCATCTGATGGCAACCGGGTCGGATATTGCCATGAAGCTCATTTGATGAAAAGCCGATTTCAAGATGGCGTATCGAAGTTGTGATGGCGACCACTACATCTCACTAACCAAGAGAAGCTCCGAACGTGATGACCTCATCCACCATCTCGCCTTGTTCGGAGTGTCTTCGAGGCATGATCTACCTTGACAAAGCACATACGCCTGAAAGCGGCCGACATGCAGTTACCTATTAAAGTCGAGGCTCTTGCCCCTCGACTTTTTTTTCGTTATGGAGTATTCACAGAGACCTGTGAGGGAACTCTCAAAGACCCTTGGGACCCTTTCGTCACGAGGACAAAGCTATGGCAATGGTCTCGAGCCCCATGGAGTTGGTGGAAGAAATTGCCATGCGACCTAGGTTGAGACAATTTCCCCCATCGCTGGCGGGTTGTGATTCTACAACCCAGGAGACGAAAATTGGATGTTGCGAAATTGGGATCTTCCGGGAAGCCCCAGCATCGACATGTTCCACTGGAACGAGCAAAAGTCTAAATAACGTCGAAGCCATTTTGGACAGGGATCAAGCTGTCAAAGTGAAGCACTCGACACATTCACGTCGGGAATCCCCCATCAACGTCTATCGCGGTCGCGACATGTCTACTACTTCTCCGCCAAGAATTGATCGAACTACTTCGAAGAAGGTCATCCGGTTGTCACCTTTCTCGACCCGGATGCCCCCTAACCATCTTCATCCCCCCCCGGCAGTCGTTAAAACTCTATAACCTCTTTCCCCTCCATGGGAACCCCGGCAAGAGAGCCAGCCAGCGATATGGCAAGTTGCTGTCGTACAGTGAAAAACTCAAATCTCAAAATCTGCTCACCGGGAATACACCATCGAGTCTTGATTGGAAGCAGAGTTATTACTACTTATGGAAGACACCGTTTTTCTCTGCCCAAGTGGGTCTATCGCCAGTTGCTGCAACGTCTCCCTGCAATGCCACCGAGACTATCAAACGTCATATCTGACATTTTCCTACGCTTGTCATGTTACACTCCTATCCACCGGAACGCGGATGGAGGCTTGCGATGAAAAACTCTGATGTACGGGTGACACATGAGTACGTGCTCACGAGGCTTGAGACATGAGTTGATGCGCGCGAGGTCTGGAGCCTGCCTCGGAAAGAGCCCCAGACCCATCGAGGATTGACAGGAAGAAACCTACCGCAACCTTGTTCTCCATCTTCAGAAGTCCGGTCGCCTCCAAGATCACACTAATGACAATTATACGTTTAAGACTTAGGGCCCGGTTCGTCGATGCTACGTGATGCAACCTTATCAAAATACTTTTCTGGGTGAGATATGTACGTGCCCTTGGTGACACAGGTATACACACAGGGAGCATGGGCGAGACTCGCGCAAGATCTTGAGATCTACGCTGTTGCAATATTGCGATGGATATGCCCTACAGACAAGTTCTTAGCTTCAGTCATTGAATTGGCGGCAAACACCTGCAGATCATCAGGGCACCGGCAGACCCCTGCTCAAGGACCAGCTGATTCCTGTGTATGAACCTCACAAGCCCGTCGCAGATCTATGCAGAATGGACATGTCGGGATTGACCCAGATGAAACCAGATGAGGGCCCCAACAACAGGGTTGCCAAGTTGTCTGTATTGCTACTTCACGAAACTGAATGAGTCTCGATATGGAATGATCCGAACTCTAGTATGTTGCCGTCTGGAGTCCCTTGGGTATCCCGGGCTGCCCCTAGAGGCAACATGTTTCTGTCTAGTCAAAAAAAGGGTCCACATGATTCATGAGGTTGAAGACACATTCCCCATCATTGACAGGATTGGAAATTGAACATCCCGTTCCGTGTGGTAAGGGAGACACACGGCTTGGATGAGATACCGGCTGAGCATGAAACGGTCGGGTCCCAGGTCCGCATCGCTACGCCTGCCAGCGTTCGAGAGCAGACTCACATTCTGCGTGGATCTTGCAGCATGAGAGAAAGACTTTGTGATCTTAGCGCATCTCTAGAGGAAAAACACACTTCCATCCTGGGTGCTCTTTAAGCTCCGGGTACTAAGAAAGTCTAAGCCGGAGGTCGCGTGCACTTGTGTAAAGCACACGAGGACAT
Organism: Penicillium diatomitis; assembly: GCF_028827545.1. Lineage (NCBI taxonomy): Eukaryota > Fungi > Ascomycota > Eurotiomycetes > Eurotiales > Aspergillaceae > Penicillium > Penicillium diatomitis. The sequence goes on along the minus strand of NW_026623177.1, from coordinate 1,375,425 downwards.
CTATAACAAGGACAGCCCTGCTTGATTGAACTACTTGGATGTACTTGTGAGAAAGGGACCTGGAGTCCCTTGTCTCAAGCCCTCTGGGCAGGGTCCGGTGCAATTTCTCGTGGCAGGACAACTGGGCGATCTGCGATACTCGCACCCTTTGCGCCTAGGAATCATTGCGCTGTCATCGAATAAGCGGATCCTTTCAGTTGGCCGGACTCATGCATGAATCCGCATTGAGAGAGCATCTCCTCAGGCTTGCTGAAGAGTAAATTTCATTTTCGATAGGAAGACATGGCGGTTGATGCTCAAGTGTAGAATATCATGGACGACAATGTGCATAGCACCCTGTCGGGCATGTCTGGGTCCATACCGGCCGATTCTCCCTCAAATTATCTCATGTCTCATGAGTTATAGCTCAAAGGTCTAAACAAAGCCTCAAAAAAAGTCAAAGTCGGCCCACACTAAGACGCGAAATAGGATAGGCTGGAGAGGCCGAACGAATAGTTACATTTCGTAGCTGAAAGGGCTGATGTTGGAAACCTTTTCAAACATTACTAACACGTACTGATGAAGATCATGCCAGACTTGGTTGAAGATAAAAGCTCAACTAGACTAAAGTTTCTGAATATCAGTCTTGGAGTTCGAGCTTATTTCGCCTTTTTAGGGCTGTGAATTGCTTTGAGAGATCATCTATTTCCATGTCAAACATGGTCTCGCAAATCGATAATTTTCAAAGCATTTATCGGAATATACCCGCCATCTTAACAAAAAGCCTTGGTCAGGTGGGACATCTTCCAACTTAACGAGCTCGAGCTCATGACAAGTCTCATGGAAATTGCAGCCCGAAACCTCTCCATGAAGCCAGCCCATTGCTCATTTACAGGTCAAGAAGGTTACCTCCAAGCATAATTTCGGCCCCTTTGAAAGACCGCATATCTGTTATCGTGGCCTAGACTTTCAGACATCCATGTCCCTTCGCCTGAGCAAAAGTCGACGTCTCGGATGGCAAGTAAATTGGGGCCAAACGAGTACAGACATCCCTATTAGACCAATAACAAGGCGATACAGCGGTGTTCAAATATCTTAGATTGCGTAGAGCGCAGGCAACGGAAGCAAGATGATGATGGTCGTCCTCAATATCGCTGGTCCGTGATCTAGCGGGCTTGTTGTGAGCTGAGCACCACGAACATACCTAGTGTCCTCTGACTAGCTCGTGAGCGGAATCCAGGAGCCAGGTTGAGAGCAATGAAGCAGGTCTGGTCGATGATACTCACGGTACGGGCCTTCTTGGGCAGAATGGCCTGTTGATATTATAGAGCGTGTCTGTTCACTTGGGCTCCATACTAGATGAAGCCCGAGTTCATGGGTAGCACGCCGCCTGTATGCGCTGGGTTCATGTAAGAATAAATAAGTTGGAAGAACACCCCAGCAAATGAGACGTAGAGGGTTATGGTTATTCGTGATTATTGGTCTTTACATTCAGAAGCGGATTCTGGACTTTTAGTTTATGAGAGATTGGACCGGACACAAAGCGCATATTTGCCATCTGAAGCCACGTATCAATGATCGACAAGGCATCCATCGGGCTTCACGTTGACTAGGTGATGACCTTGAGCTTCCAGTCCATGGAATGGTTAGAAGCAGACAGCTTGAGAAAGGGTCAATACGGCCTTGGGAGCATGGAATCTTTGTTTGAGTGAAAATTATACGTGACCAAGGGGGGTTCACCCCAAACCAAACATGCAGAGAATCTCTAAACCATTGCTTTTGTACTGACTGACGAATGCAAGTAACTGACATGGTGGGTGTCTTTTTGGTAATCATCATTAACAATCAATCAATCATACATTTCAAAGGAAAAGAGCTTTCAGCACAGAGCCAGAGCCCGCCAGAAAGACAGAAAGAAAAGGAGTCCAGCCGGAAATGAGTCATGAGAGGGTAAAGCGAGTGAGCGAGTCTTAAGTAGAGCGCTTGGCAAATTCGACGCGGAGAATAAGGTGGCGGTAACCGACTGCAGTAGTGAGAGGTTTGGATTAGTTTGGTCGGCTTTCCAGGGCATCACGGGAATGTCGGAAAAGTGAGGGACAAAAACACTTACAGCCGTCCATCTTCTCGCAGGCGCGAGCGGCATCGCCACGATCCGCGTAACTGATGAAAGCAAAGCCCTTGGCCCGCTGGGTTTCGCGGTCCCGGGCAAGGAAAACTCTGGTGACCCGACCGAATCGCTCGAAAAGATCGCGCAATTCTTGTTCCTCTGCCAACTCGCTGACCTATAGAGATGAAAAGAACACTAGATCAGCACATTTCCCTCACGCATGAGATTCCCGGGTCAAGCTCACGTTTGTAACTCTGAGAGTGGCGAGGTCGTCCTTCTCGAACCGACCACCCATCTTTTCACCGGCGGCACCGCCAGCCTTTCCACGCAAGTGAGGAGGCACGTAGCTGGAAGAGCCAGCACCCAGACCGCCAGCAGCACCCTCGTCCGCACCCATATCGCCAGCACCAGTGGCCTCCTCGACGGGAGCCATGGTGTCCTTGAAGGGACAGCGGGCTGTGAAATGCTCGCCATTGCAAATACGACACTTGACCTTCTTGTCCTTGAGCTGGTCCTTCATGCTGCCCTGCTCCGGGTTCTTCTCCGCCTCGGCGGCCTGGGCCTTCCAGTTCGTGCTGGGACGGAAGATCATGTTCTCGCCCACGGAGGTCGTATCGAAGGAGGGGCCGGGCGCGTGGCCCTTCTCGAGGCCAAACTTATCCCACGACCGGCGCTCGGCCACCTGTGGGTTCACATGCTCGCGGACAACGGTGGACTTGATTCGGCGGGTGACCTTCACTTTCTTGTTCTCATCGTTGAAGCGGTAGGAGACAACCGTCTTGGTGCCGTCTTTGTTCTCGGTGATTTGGGTTGCGGGCAGCGCTGAGGGATCATCGTACTCGTCATCGTCGGCCCAGTCGGCGTTGCTGTAAATTTGAAACAAGAGGGCATTGTCAGTCATATGTTCCAGGATCACTTTGCGTGCAAAATCACTCACTTCCCGAGTCGAGACATGGTGTGTGTGTGGTTGTGTATTCCGGCAATTGCTCAATTTCGCGGATTTCTTCAAAGGCGAGTCCGTTGTGGATTTCATTATTCGCGGCGATTTTGCTGTGGCGCAGACAGTGTGGCTGGTACCTGACAAGATCACGTGCCCTCATCTGCCCCGCCGTGGGGGATCTTTCCGAATAGTGTGGCATCCAGGCGCCAACAAGCTCCCAGCCGCATTATCGGCTTTTCAAGGACAGAGACATCGATCATGCAAGTAAAATCACCGGTTTCAATGATTTCGAATCATTGCCCGGATTGAGGCATTGTAGCTCACTTTGTCATGGAGAAGCTCATGAATAGTGATGATTTAACTCACTGAACCAGTCATCTACCTTACAAATTTGCCTCACAACCAGCTTAGTGCGAAGTGAATGCGAATGCCAAAAAAAAAAAAAAAAACAAATGTAAAAAGAAAAAAGAAAAGAAAGAGGCCAAAAAGGATCCCCCCTTTCGACTTGCACACTCATGGCAAAAAGGTCTCAATTTCATAAATGACGGTGCCTGATCAAATAATCAGACCGGTTGCAAATTACCGTCTCTAACATGGCAAAATGCCCCGTCGTTCAATTTCAGAGATACGAAACTTTTACTTCTCCCTGCTGTCAGCCCTGATATCATAACGAGACAGAACAATGTGCAGATTAATAGGGCGCGTGGAACTTGAATTTGACCACATAGTCTTTCTCTCCATCATACCCAATCTCAATCGGAATCAATTGCTGAAGGTCAGCGTCGAGCTTGGCTTCAATTGTTGCATGCTGACGAACATCTAGAACCAGCATAAACAATGGTCAGCTCCTTCCCGCATGGCAGTACTACATGTCAGAAGCTATCGCTTACCTGAATTGAGATTTTGAGGAGGCTCTGGTGTGGCGGACCCTTAAAATATGACCTGGATCTCGGATGGCCGACCTTGTGATACAAGATACTCCATGTGCCACTCCGTAATCACAGGCTCAGTTTCGCTTATAGGTTGCCCCTAGGGTTGTGAACTGTTTGTATGTTGCTCTGACAAGTAGACGGCATTCAGACGCACCTTAACTATGCACCAATGCATGACATGAATCTGAAGCGCACCACGGTAGTCATTCCAGTACCTGCACTATCATTCAGCACTTTCCCTGATCTCTGAGTAAATCTTACATACGCTCGATTCCTCTCGTGAAGTAAAGGGTCGAATAAGGTGCGACGCAGATGACCGTGGTGTAGACGAGCGATGTGAGATGTGATGAGAATTCGAGGAATCGTGGGAGATGCTTGTGAAAGCACTTTAGCCAACGCACCGCGGACCACGGCAGACCAACCGTCAGGTGGAGCTAGCACTCTCATATCTTGTGAGATATTGTCCTGCAGTTAATTCCGAAGAAACTGGTTCTGTTCAAAATCGCCGACCAGCAGGGCAGCCTTGACATGTTCTTGGGAAAAGTCGATCTGTTGCTTTGCGAGCTTCAAGACCTGGGCAAGTACAGGTAGAAAGATATCGCCTATTTCTTGACCCGTGATTTGAAACTTTCCCCGACGAACGTTGAGATCTTCGTTGTCTGCAATTCCCGGGACGGGGAAGGTGAAGGTATCCGTCGTATCTCCAGTGAACCGCCTTTTCGCGAATAACTCGAATCGTTCCATAGCGTTGTCCCGTGAATCACTGTTCCAACCTATGTCAGACCTCAGTGTCTGGCGGACGAAGTCTTCGAAACGTCAGTTCAGGTAAGAGCTTCCGCGATAGGCATCAATACCGCTTGCTGCTTCTCGGAGCCGTAGGCAAGGTAGAAGCTGCTCAATTGTGAACGTGATCAGATCAACGGTGCCTGCACCAGCATCGATCAAGAGCACAGTATCTCCGACCTCAAGGTCATTAGGACTTGATGCCTGGAGAGCATGGATTGCCGCGGCCTCGGGCTCAGATATGATATGAATGGTAGAACCGTCACCAAAGCCAGCTTCCGTGGCACATGTTCGAAGACAAGCGCGCGCTTTATCGGACCACATCGCGGGAACGGTGATCACATTGACAAAGGTCAGGTGGTCAAACGCTGGCCCAACTTGACTTTTCAAAACGCTGTGCACATGGTTCAGAACCGCTCGGAGGTAATCTGTTGTGCCAAAGTCCAAGGCGAGGACTGTAGTGGTGCGGAGGGGGATCTCTGACATCTTGAGGAGGTGAAGAGGAAGCCACGGGGGGTAGTCTTCTTCAGAGGCAGACCGCTCACATGAATACTAAGATTTCATTGAGGTGGTATTTGGCTACTAGGCAAGTCACAAGAGATGATGGTACTGGGTGAAAACACGACAGTAGATCGTCTCCATTATATACGGCAAAAGAGTCATGGAGCTGAAATGACGGCATTTTTCGTGGAAATTGGCCGATTGCATCGACAGGGACAGCTGCCGCAGCATTATTTGAATGGATGAAGCATGAATCAGGTATCTACAATGTGAGGTCTGGCGGTCACACTCTTCTCTATCCGGCAAATTCCACATCCACGCAGTCAATTTCCGGAGTCATCCAGAGCGCCAAAGATCACTTCATCTCGGAAGATTTTCCCAGTCACTTTCACCTTGGACTCAATCTCACTTGGTTCAACGCACTAATAACTCTCACAGTCACACCAGTGACCTTTCTCCTTCGATCTCCTGAGCAGTCAAAACATGAATCATATGCTATTTCAAAGACAGAGAAGTACTGATTCTGACACCAACAAGCCAAGCACTTGTCTCACCAATCGACAACGGGTTCCCCGGGTGGCAGTGACAGTTATTTACTCACGAGGAGCCCTTTCCAAAGAGAATCTACGTCTATAAGACAGGAATAATGTATCTCCAATTAACGTCCCTGCCAATGTCACAGATCGCACCAAGGTCAAGACATGGACATCGAACGCAACAAATGCATGTGCGCTTTCCTAGACGTATCAATGTACGCTCAATGAACAGTGTAGCTCCCTCACGCGGCGACTGAGTAGGGTGCTCGGAATGGCGAGAGTACCCTGGAGTGCGGGTCCTTTAAATAAGCTTGGGAAGTTCTGTAGTTGGAATGTGCTGGCTTTGGCTGAGCTATGTGTCAAAATCCAGCGCTCTCCTCGACTTCTTGAATGGTACTGGCACCGCGATACGAGACCCCTGCGAGTGGAACTCTTTCAAGTGTTTGACATCATCGACTCCAAGACCCGCAGCACACTCAAGAGTGGCACAACCCAGCGTCTCTCCAACGACGCTGAAATTGAAGACTTTATTATAACCATTTACCCGTGTCTGTTCTGGGTGTAAGAGAAGATGAGTGGACCTCATGCCAAGCTTGTTGTTGCAAAGGGCACCATACTTGCGAGAATGCGCGAGGATCCACCACCTCCTCGTAAGAAGGCGAAGACTGTTCCTCTAGCCTGCCCAGACCGAATGGACCCGAACTCTGAGAGCTCGCAGGAGGCAGCACAGAAGGCAGCACATTCACTCATCAAGATGGAGCCGGAACCTTCTCTGAACAGTATGGATGAAGGCGAGGAACTGGCTGGCATGATGGACGGTAGCGAGGATTTTCTTAAATGTGTACCTGGGATCTGAGTGTGAGTGCAGTCAAGACTTGACCCTTCTCTTGTGGCGCAGTCTCCAATTGTCTTTCATTTGTGCTTTTTCATCATCTTTGTTTTTCTGTGTCGCCTCACTTTTGTTTGTCTTCCTTAGCTCTTTCAGCATCGAAGACTGCCGATGACCGAGTCGATAGGACTGCTTATTTCACTCGACATGCGTGCACTTTTAGCAAATCGCAATCCTGCAGTCTCAATGACAAGCCTTTCCATACCTCCTCAACCGCAAGTAATTATACGGCAGAGGAGCCAAATATCCAGCGCCGATTGACAACACAGCGGCTGCCCAAAATTTTGGATCCTCAAAAGCGATCACACCCCCCGTCAAATGGTAGTCGACCGCATTTTCTGCGATCTCCATGGCTACCATGGACACCATGCTCATGCCCATGGCCGTTCGTACAGCTCTGGACCAGGAAAGTTGATCTGCGCCTCGACGAAGCAGCACTGTTTCAAGGATGATGGAGGTTGTAATGCCGCAGCCCACTGCAAGTGATGGTTAGCGGGAGTGTGAGCTGGGATTAAAAGTCGTCAGAGCACGTGTACTATCTGTGCTCCTGTTTAAGTGGGACTCTTTCGTACTTACTCGATGCTAACATAATGGTATTCATACCCAACTCTGGATAGTACGATTGCAATGTCCACAACGCCGAGAAATCACCGATGGTGCATCCGACAAGACATCGTAGCGTGTTGATTCCTGCTCGTCTCCATGTGGAGCGACACGACCAGAAGGCTCTGGAAAATATCGGAACGGAACGAGTAGACGCAGAAGATGAAGTGGAAGTGGCTTGCTGATCCGATGTGGATGAGCAAGGAGATCGACTTTGTGGATTTGATTGGCAGATGCGCGTCGGCAAGGAGCTTGTGAAATGTCGACGGCCAAGGGATGTTGGCCATGCTAACGATCTCAGGGGCGATAGGCGGGAGGTTGTCGTGAGAAAGAACATCGCTAATGCTTTTCTAGTGATGAAGAGACGTTGAACTCGAGCCCGCAAACTGATGAGATGCGCTTGAGTCGTTTTCAGAGCTGAAGTCGGATGAAAGTTGGTGGGTCGGGCAAATTGCCAATTGAAGGGAGGCAAAACAGCCCTGTGGAAGCTAGCGCAGGTACAACCGCCTCATTGAACTATACTGGCGGATTACTTGACAGTCAAGCCGGCTTCTCGCAGATGGAGGGCTCAAATCAGCATCTCAGTCATAGAATATAGCGGTGAGCTCCATAAGACACTATTGAGGCAATACACTGGCGACTGCCCCAATGTGACGAATGACTGTGGTCATAGCCGTTGAAGGTTAATGGGAGACCAACCATTACGGAGAATGTGACGCGTGAAAGAACTGAAAAAAAAGGATCGCGACTTTGTTTTTGGGGTCTTTATTTCTTTGTTGAGCGATCGAATTATCTGTCCTTCGACTGTCTTCTTGCGTATGTTTCTATTCAACCATACGTGTCAGGTTGAAAAAATAACCTGGTCATCACTGATTGACTCTCTTTTCATATTCTCCTTGAGAGCAACACTTGAAGTTGTCGTCAGAAGACGTCAATTCAAGGACAAGCAACATTGACAAGTCGTCCAGCATTCTCCGTCAAGATGTTGAGACTTTCCCGAGTACAGCGACTAAGTGCCGTCATTGGGATATCATTCTGTTTCTTTGTCGCTGAAATTTCCAGTACGTTTGCCTGATGGCTGTGCTGACGATCGAGCAAATCCCCCTCGTTTCAGTATCTGGAACTTCCACCACGTGGAACCATGTAGATGATATGATCGACCAGATGGTTAATCGAATTTACCCATCTAGTCGGCTTCTATACACACTCACTCGCCCTCGTGGCAGATGCGTTTCACTACGTATGTTCCCACTATCTCCCAAGGCTGTGGAGGGGAATCAGACTCATGCTCATCCATATTCTACAGCTCAATGATCTCGTAGGCTTCATCATCGCTCTTGTCGCAGCCATCGTGAGTCCAGTCTTTCTGTCTATTGATCAGGACGACTCTTCTTTACCAGACACTCGTATTCACCTATTTATCCAAGGTCGCCAAGCGCACAGACGCTCCCCAAGCCCTCACGTTTGGCTGGCAGCGTATTCAACTGCTCGGCGCCTTTTTCAACGGAGTCCTGCTCTTCGGATTAGGGCTCAGTGTGTTTTTGCAGTCCATCGAGCGGTTTATTGACATGAAAGGTAAGTTCATGGAGGGTGATGGCTCTGACGATACGATTCCACATCATTCTGACAGCGCTTTAGAGATCGAAAATCCAAAGCTAGTCTTGATTGTGGGGTGTGTTGGGTTTACCTTGAACCTTGTCAGCGTGGTCTTTTTACATGGTATGTCGTTCTGCTCTCGTTGAAATCGGACTTGGGGTTCGATGTGCTGTCGTTGGAAGTAAGCTCACCTTGGCTGTAGACCACTCTCATTCCCATCATGGTCATGACCATGCCCATAGCCATACCCATAGTCATGCTCATAGTCATGATGACACCCAAAAGACCGAAAAAACTCACTGTCACGATCACCAAGACCATCACAGCACCATCACCAACCAACAAAGCGGCAAGCAGTCGTCCCCTATCACACCCTCAACGGCCTCAAAAGCAAGTCCAAACACCCCCAATCTCTCCCCCAACCCTCTTTGCCATCCCGACGTCGCCAGTCGTCATAGCGGAGACACAAAACTAACCCACTCTTGAATCCAAAAAACAGCACATCCACCACAGACACCACGTCAACGCCAAGACGCTCAAGTCCAAGCCGCATCGTGATCTCGCCATGATAGGTGTCTTGATCCATGTCATGGGCGACTGCGCAAACAATCTGGGCGTGATAATCGCAGCGGCGGTAATTTGGTTCGCTCATTACGGGGGCCGGTTCTATGCGGATCCGGCCGTGAGTATGGGGATCGCGATTATGATTCTGGCATCGTCGATTCCATTAAGTAAGTCCCACTTGATGATGCGCCCTGGCTTGGCTAGGTCTTGCCATCGGCCAAACAACCTCTCATTTCCCCCGGATTCGACTCCCGTCAAAGTTCGATCCTAATCAAGGGATTGTCGCAGTAAGATCCACCGGCCTCATCCTCCTCCAAAGCGCCCCCACCGGCGTCCACCACTCCGACGTCGCCCACGACCTCCAACGACTCCCGGGCGTCCTCGCCGTCCACGAGCTTCACATCTGGCAACTTAACCAGACCAAGTCGCTTGCGTCGGCGCATATTGTTCTGGACGGGAATGCGTCCGTGGCAGTGGACTTTGAGAGCTTGGCTGTGACGATTCGCGAGTGTTTTCATGCGTATGGGATTCACTCGGTCACCTTGCAGCCGGAGATTCATGGGGGGAGGTCTGATTCCGGTACGGAGGATGCTGGACTGGAGTCTGGGTCTGGTTCTGGGCGGAGTTCGGGGGTTGAGTGGGTTGGTGGTGGTGAAGTACGGGAGCGCATGGAGAGTGAAAAGGTGGTTATTGGGTGTAAGACGGGCTGTGGGAGTGTTTGTTTGGAGTTGACGTGCTGTAGTTGAGGGTTGAGATGGAGATAGTGAGGGAGATGATGAGGGAGGAGTGGTGGACGGGCGAGTGCATAATAATGTGGTCCAGGGAGCTCCCCATCTGATTTAGTCGATGGCATCTGCATGGGTATACAAGTTGGCTGAGAACTTTTAGCCCTACAGAGGAGGGAGGGAGGGAGAAAGAGAGGGAGAAAGAGAGAAAGAAGAAACAAGCTTTGCAAATCAGGCTCAATGTGAGAGCTATTTCTGATCAGATCCTAGATAAATTCATGCACATTCCATGCAAAAGAGCTACTTACATTAAATCCATATACATCGCCAGAGTTCCTCCCATATACCATATCATCCTCATATCGATCCAAAGACAAGCGATCCGTATTTACAAGACAATTCCCATCACAGATTGGAAGATCCCAAAAAAAGAGCCCGAAAAGGAAAACCAAAACCAAAAAACCAAAAAAAAAAAAAAAAAAAAAAAAAAAAAAAAAAAAAAGCGAGGTCCCGCTACTACCTCCGGAAGTAGTGAAGTTCCAACGGACGCAGAGCACAGTACGAAACAAATGAAAAGGCGAAGCCACATTCAAAGCCGACATCACCACCGTATGGCAATTCGCCCGCGTGCTTGGCAATCGGTCCAACGAACCAGGTCTGGCTCATCCCTGTGACCATACCGGCCACGCCAAAGCAGAACGCAATCGAGGCGGCAATACCCAAAGGCAGCTTGTCCGGCTGATCGTAAATTTCAGGACGATAGCCGCCGAAGCCGCGCTTGAAGAAAAAGTGGTCGGCAATGGCAATGCCCGAGTAGATGGCCAGCCAGTAGGCGATGAAGTTCATGAAGTTGTCGAGGACGCTCTCGAAGGAGGAGTAGCCGGGGATGGCGATGGCGAGGGAGACGCACGACGCGAGGAAGGTCCAAATGAAGCGGGGGACGCGCTGGGTGAATCGGCTCAGGACTTGCAGGGTCAGAGAGACGGAGTAGATGTTGGGGCAGTTGTTGGCGATGATGGACAGGGCCAGAATGACCAGGCAGAACTTGCCAAATCCACCCAGAGGCTCGAGGACGGCCCCGATAAGACCACCGTTTCCGGCGGCAGCATAGCCATCGGCATACTTGTTGTTTCCATCATTGAGGCTGGTGGCGGTCATCACGGCAATACCCAAAAACTCAGTGAAGAGGAGGGGTGGGATAAGACCCAACCACGTAGAGACAAACACCTTGCGGCGGCTGCGGTCAGACGGTTGGTAGACGGTATAGTCGGCAGCATAGCTGGTCCAGCCGGTGGCAAAGCCATACACAGTCGATCCAAAAGAAAGGCAGCCTCCCAGCTCGGAGGTGCCCACTTCCATGGGGATGTTGACAAAGTCCCCCGAATGGGCAAAGGTGCCCAGAACGATCAAGAAGACGATGAAGGTGGGGATCCAACTGTACTTTTCATACTTGTGGACGACCTTGTACCCAGCAAAGGTGATGATGAGGGTGCAGAAGGTGATGATGAGAATACCCGCGAAGCCGGGGACTGTGCCGTTGACGGCATTCAGCAGCTGCGCGCCCACGATCGCATTTGCGGCGGACCAGCCGATGCAAGCGAGCACGTTCAGGACGGCGACTTGAAGCAAGGGAGGAATGAAGTTAGCAGGGACATTCCTTCTTCATGAGGAGGAGGGGGCCACGGCCAATCCTGGCTCGCTCCACGGCGCGCAACAGATCCGTCAAGTACTTACTGATCTTCACAGGGACCCAGCCAAACCAGAAGCGGGACAGCACCATCTGGCGCAAGCCGAAGGCGGGACCAAAGCAGGAAAAGAAGCACACGGTCATGACACCGAGGAGGTTGAAGAACAGGCAGACGAGGATGGCATCCACGAAGCCCAGGTAAAAGAGCGACTTGCCGAGGACACCAATCGCGAACGAGCTGACGACCATGTTGGCTGCCAGCCACTGAACAGGAAAGAGAACATGGTCAGCCGCTTAGAGATTTTCCGGGTGGGAGTGTAAGCTTCTCCTCGGGCCATTCAAACCCCCCATCAATGCCCACGACCCCCGAAGGGTCCCTCGAGGGGGATTCAATTGATGAGAGCCCAATGGTCCTGAGGAGATCGCCCTCAAGGCCAACCCACCATGCTGCCAATATTGACGTAAGAGGTATCGGTCCGCTCAGCCTCCGGGACGCGTTCGATACCGCGCTGTTCGACATTGAACTTGCCGGCGATGCGCTGCAGGCGCGCATACAGCGAGTTGCCGTACTCGAAGCTTTCGCCGGGCACGGCGCCATCGCTGACATTGTCGCGCGTGGCGTTGCTGTTACTATCGTAGGCCAGGTTGTTGTCAACCTCGGGGCCCTTTTCGACATCGGCGCGCGAGCCTAATCCCAATTTGGCGAGCATAGTGACGGAGAGGCGGAGGTTTTTATCTTCGTTCGAGGAACCAGAAAAAACCGTGAAAAAAAAGTTCACGCAAATCTATTCCACAGAGGGAGGAGGGGGGAGGCGGATCGCGCACGGCAGACTCAAAGCTGATCTGGACAGATCGAGAGGATGGAAAGAGTTGAAGATTGAAGGGTTGGAAGAATGGGCGAAGCGTTCACATCATTCGATCTCTCTCTCTCTCTTTTTTTTTTTTTTTTTTCCTGGGCTCCACTGCGCGAACCAGGTGAAATATATAGCAGCTCCGAGCAGAATTCCCCGATTCCCGAGGGTGCCGAGTTGTGTCACGCCTCACCAGCGGCCACCAGATAAAGAGGAAAACAGTAAGTGGCTCACTGCTGGAGTCGCGTGTCGAGCCCCACTGCCGGACCTTCGCGACTACATGTGGGACTCGAGATTGTCACACAGTGGCGATGACTTGTTACCCGAACGGACCAGACGAAGATAGTCGGGAGTGGGACGGGCAGAGTTGCTCTGCGGGCGGTGCTTCGCCCTAACGGCTCTGGCCGTCGGAGAGACTCGGTGGTCGCGTGGAAGAGTGGACACTGGACTCAGAGAAGTGGAGGAGGTGGACGAGGGTGGACGAGGGTGGACGAGGGTGGACGAGTGGAGGAAAGTGGGCCCTCGAAAGGGAAGGAGGAAACTGCCGCCCATCAGCCAAACCGGGCGAAAACAAGGGCAGCCTTTGGGAGAGCGCAAGCAAAGGACAAGCGTCGCCAAAGGGCCAAAACTGGCACTTGCTCGATGGGGCCATCCAGACATCCGACAAGCAGCGTGCCAATCATGACCTCGGCTCGGCGCTGGCTCCACTCCGTGTCGACTGCGATACCAATCACGGGGACGAAGACAGCTTCCGCAGCTTATCGCCAGCCCCGGTTTCGTCGGTGCTGCCACGCCTCTCGCTTCCTCGTGGGCACCACAGGCGACCAAACCGCACGGCGCACGCACAAACCGGTCGAAAGCACCACCGGTCGGGGCGGCTGATGTCTCGATAAGGGCACCCCGTCCTCTCATTACCGATTGGGGAGGAGGAACTGGGACGAGATACGAGGGGAGATATGCTCTGATAGCGACGCGTCTCCGACGGGGTCGACGATCGTCGCAATTTGTCTGACTGGCTCTATTATCACACAGGATGGGTGACCCTCCCCCCCTGTTGCTACTACAGTACGGTGAGATTGTGAGCCGAACGAGTCCCTTTGACACATTCTTCACTACCTTTAGTTAGCCCCATAATTGAGTGATTGATAGTCGTACCCTGATTTCCTGAAGTGGGGAGTTGAATCGGCATTATTTGCGCTTCTCGTCTCATCCGGGATTCCCTCCCCCGCAAAGATACCCCGATAGCAGCTGTGCATCGGCTTCGAGCTTCCTCAAGCCTCGACGAGTTGAGGTGGCTGCATCTGTGATGCAATGATTAGTGCGGAGGCCGCCGACTAGCAAAGCTTGACTCGCGGGGGCTGCATGCATCACTAGACCTGTACCGAAGGACTCGCCATCATGTGCGGCACGACCTGAAAGATTCCCTGACATCCGTCCGCAGGCAAACTGTCTCCAGGGGGCCTGATGCCGCAACTCAATTTGCTGGGAACAGTCTGTCGTTGCGGGCACAAGTGATACTAAAGCGTTTTCTGATAGTGCTATCTGATACGATTAGGTACCTTGGTGTTGACTCATTGAGTACTACATGACTGACTTAGTAGATACTGTACCTTGGTATTGACTCATTAAGTACTACTAACTTACTACTAGGTAGGTACCTAAGTATTGACTACTGAGTACCTCGAGTACTTACTAAGTTACCAGTAGTAAGGTACCTTATTCAGTTGACTGACACACACGCACACAGCGTTGATTGGAGAAGTGCCCCTCGTACCTTGACAATTTGAGATGTACAGGTACACCCACCAAGGCCACGGTCGGTTTGGACTTTGGACCAGTGCGTTGGTGTCAAAGAAAGATGGTCGTAGGGTCAAATGGTCAATTGCGTCAGTCAAGGTACATGCGGAACTGACCGCCCAGACAGCCATCATGATCACCACAGCGGATGAACTACAGGACTACTATCCCCCAAAGAGCAGTTCTCAGCTCTCTCCCACAAGACATCAACAACGCTAGTCCTCCGCATCTCATCAACCCCGGATTCTCGCTGGAAGTTTGGGTGAGGTTCATGAGCCACGATGGCCCTTCTCCCCTCCCGGTCAACCTAATCCAAGGCGGGGATGTTCATCCGCACCGCCATTGGTGTGCATATCCTGCATGCCCAGACTTCCATGCAAGGCTAAAGTTCTGGCTGAAAGCTTGACCCAATCACTGTCATCCCGCATCTTGGACATACCTCATCGAGGCAACTGCGGGCCAGTGCGGAGATAGCGACCATCGTCCCTCGTTGCAAGGTCACTCTCGCGGCTCTTCACTCCTACTCTGCACGCTGCGGTCTCCATGCGATAAGCTCGGGACTGTACTCATCAGCCCGAAACTCGACGACGCGGGCAATCTCTCCTCAATCTGATTTGCTGCGGAGGTCTCCGAAAGCGCAGCTCTGCGTGACTCCTGTATCGGAGCTGACGGGCGAGACTTGCACTCGTGGATTCGCTTTTCAACCTTCATTGTTGGCACCTGGTCTCAAGGACTTGCAAGGGCGTGAGAGCGAGCCTATCATCTCGTTGGCTCTGTCTTTCTTCGTTCTCCCGTCTTCCTTGTGGTTTGGTGCACAATTCATCCACCATCCGTCTGTTCAGTGATGCATCTACCTCCGGTAGCGAGCCTTCATCCCTGAATGCAACGCCTCATCAGCAAAGTCAGAGGCCCAGAACCTAGTTTCCCTTTCAACCAAAGATGATTACCCTCGTCGTTACCGTCGCCGAGGTAGTCGACCACACGAGGAACAAGCATCCCAAGTGAGCAGCTGAGAGCAGCGGCTCGGTGGTCCAGCTCGTCCCCCTCCGACACCACTCACTCCTGGGTGTCGCGGGGAGCTATCTCCCAACAAGGACTGTTCTCCATCAAAGCCCAGCCATGAAAGCCCAGCCATGAAAGGCGCTCCAGACCGCAGAAGAGCGTCATCGACGTCTTGCGAGTCCGTCCTCCAGAGTCGATTCTCCCATATAGTCGAGTGTGTTGGCAGCTTCATGTAGAATCAGTCTTGCGAAGGAAAGACAGGGGTGTGCTTGATCCTGGTCATTGCGCGGCCTTATGCTGCCCCTCGGATCGCTTCGCCTCTTCTCAGAGATATGAATGTCGACCCCATTGTTGTCGGGTCGATGTCTTGCCCATAAACTGGTATGGTACTGTTGGTCTTGATGGCTTTGTCTCCGGAAATTCCAAGAAACTTATCGAGCCTCGCTAGAAGCTATCACGGGCATACGGCTCTCTGTCTCTTTCTCTAGTCTGGGCATCGTCTTGAATAACGCACATGCATCTTTTTTCCGACTGCTCATTCCACATGCGAGAACAGGTATCCATCGTAGAACAATAATCTTTCGCGTGAAATCTCCCGTCCGAGGTCAACTGCTTGGCTAGAAATCGACCTGGGGGCGCTAGGCTTCATATCGAGCCACGACTTCGACACTTGGAGAATACACACGCTACGTTGACCTTAGATGAGTGTAAGTGAGATACGATCAAGGTCCAGTTGGCAGTTTGACGTTGAGCTTCACCGTGCCCCAAAGCTGGTAATCCTGCCGCGTTCCAGAGGCCACCGTGGCTCACGATGGGGCAACTTCCGCAGTACATACTTAGGTGTCACCGTCTTCACGGTCAGATGATTTCGATTCGGACTCCGAGGATTCGCTCCATTCCTCGTCCTCGTCAGAGCTCGACTCGCGGGTGTTCGCATGGTACGCATCGCGAGAATGTCCGTTGCGGCGATTCTTTTTCTTCCGATCGTCATCTCATTTGGCTGGTCGTGTGGTGCGAGTTTATTGTATGCTGCTTGTGCCTGAGTAGTGTTTGTTGTCGCCTCAGGTAACCATGAGCCAAAATGATATGGCTGTTTTGATCGGGTTTGACCTCATCTCTCAATGGAATCTGTTGCATAATCGGTAGAATAAGCCTTGGGCAGTCCATTTATCAAGGAACTTATTACATCGAGATATAGTGTTAGGCTTCGGGAATTCCATTCTGGAATACCGGGCTCCAGGTGCTCGTGCAGTGCTCTCCCCGTTTATCTCCAGCGGCACTCCAAGCACAAATATATAACCGCACTCGTGCAGAAATTCCACCCAAAAGAGTATTTGTCTTCACAGACGGGATCCGTCATCAACTCCAGGTACCGGGTCTACAATTACAAAAGACAAGGAATCGGGTGGATAGCTCCCGCATCTCGCCATAAATTGTTCTTCTGTGTTTCCCGGGCTGATCCTTTGTCTGGGTTTCGTCCATGTATTGAGGCTCTACCCCCGTCTGTGGCGGGACACATTGCTGATAGATAGGATTTGACCGAGTCCGGATATATCAAAGGTCCAAAAGAACATGGATCCAGTATACTACACTACACGCTCGGTACACACTACATCACCAATAGCACCTTACGTTGCACTGGACGGCTACAGTACCTATCCCGTCCACGGGCTTCCATATTCGAGGCATGAGGAAACAGCCATCGGATGTTAAAATAGCGGCAACTTGATTAACCTAGTGGGTCCCCGAGCTTTTGACTGGAAGCTTTGCCATGTATCTACAGAGCCCCATACGTGCATTTTTTCGTCCCATGTCATTATGTACGCAACGAGTTAGGCATATCTCGAGGAAATTCACGCAGAATGAACCTATGGTATGTACGACAGTACAAGGCAGGTATGAGGAGATGAGTTGTCAGGTACTAGTTTATGGATTACGACGAGTGGGACAGCGTGTTGTAGCACGCAGCCAGGGCATCACAAATGGACTTGAGTGATGAATAGTCTACAGTAAATCGATGTTTCTGTATTTGAACCGATTTCTGGTATCTCTGATTAATACTGAGATCTTTATTCTGCGTGGCCTTGCAAATTGACTGTCTCATAAACATCGTCCAGATTGGTTCGATGTGGTGAGCCTTGTCATTCAATACTTCCTCGGCGCCAAGAGTCCAATATCAAAACCAGGTCTGCACGATACAACCGCCACGAAAGTAGGCTCACATATCACAATTTGCAAGTCTGTCTGTCTGATGTTAAGGTCTTCATGGCCCCAAGCCATGTCCCATCTGATGGGACCCTCCCGTCTCGCCCAATATCAGGGACACCGGCAGAATCAACAACAGAATCTTCCAGCGAGGCAAACACAATCACATGCTCCAGACACGTCCCAGGAGGCAGACACAAACAATTTCCTCTTCAGGATATCAACAACAATAGAAGCGAGAAGAAAGCAAACATCTCGCTTCTTCACTAGTGCAATTTCTGGCCTCTGGAAAAATTATAAATACTCCCTCCTCCCCCCCTTCTTCCTCTTCTTTTTCTTTTCCTCTTCATCACTCTCTTCACAACATCATCTCATCTTTCTATTGTATACATTCCTCTTCTTGCGCCTTTTACCTACTGCGCATCTTATCTTCCTACCTTCTTACCTCTTTGCGCCTCTTACCTCTTTGCGCCTCTTACCTCTTTGCGCCTCTTACCACTTGCGCCTCTTACCACTTACTCCTCTTACCACTCGCGCCTCTTACCACTTGCGCCTCTTACTTCTTGCGCCTCTTGCGCCTTTTCCACTTACTTCTTCTTCCTCTTCTTCCTTCTTCTTCTTTTTCTTTATCCTCTCCCTCCTCCTTCTTACGCCTTCTCTTCTTCTCTTACTCCGTCCACCCCTTCTTCCACTTCTCACCCTTTGTCTTCCTCAGTGAACAGGCGTCATGTACTCACGTACATGTCAGGACAAATTCACTGAGCCACGCACTGGGTGTCTCAACAACAACAACAACAACAACAACAACAACAACAACAACAACAACAACAACAACGACTACCTCCCACATACCTCCTCTTCCTCTTCCCACTCTTTGCCTTCCTCAGTGAACAGGCGTCATGTACTCACATACATGTCAGGACAAATTCACTGAGCTACGCACTGGGTGTCTCAACAACAATGACCTTCCAAACTACCTTCCGATTACTCGTTCGACCACTTCACCCTCTGCTTCCCTCTCTGAACAGGCGTCATGTATATCGATACGTGTCAGGACAAATTCAGTGAGAGGAGGATTGGGAGTTTCAATAACTACGTTCCGCTTCCTCGGTCATCCCGCCTCGATTACCACGCTCGTTCATTTCCACCATGGCACTCTTGACTTCATTCACTGAACAGGCGTTGTGTATTCACATACATATCAGGACAAATTCAGTGAGAGAAGGATTGAGTGTTTGAACAACAACCTTACGCTTCCTCAATATTCCCACCTCAATTACCACGCTCGTTCATTTCCACCATGGCACTCTTGACTTCTTTCTCTGAACAGGCGTTATGTAAACAATTACATATCAGGACAAATTCAGTGAGACAAAGATTGAGTGTTCCAACCACCACCTTACCTTTCCTTGTCGCTCCTACCTCGATCACTTCGCTCGTTCTTCTCCCCCACGACACCCTTTGCTTCCCCTCAGTAAACAGGCGTCATGTGCTCACATGTCAGGACAAATTTACTGAGCTACGCACTGGGTCTTTCAACAAGAACAACTACTACTACCACCTCCGATTTTCAACAACAACCACCTTCCAATTGCTCGTTTTACCGCTTCGCTCCCTACTTCTCTCTCTAAACAGGCGTCATGTATTCTCACACATGTCAGGACAAATTTTTTGAGAGAAGAATTGGGCATGTCGACAAGCACCTTACATTTCCTCATTACTCCTACCTCGATTCCGCACTTCAAATTCCACTACGTCAACTTTTGCTTCCCTCTTTGAACAGGCGTCATGTAGATCAACTACATGTCAGGACAAATTCAAGAAGGCAAGCATCAGTTGTCTCGAAAAAACCACGCTATCGATTCTTCACACTTTTTTCACCGCTCCTCGCCGGCGCTGTCAGCCCTCAACATTAATCATCTATCTATGATACAACCTTAAATCACCATAATACAACTTCAAACAACATCACACAATTCCAAACAACATTATACAACCTCAACCACCCTCATACAATTTCAAAATCATCATACAACCTCATCCACAATCAGACAACCTCAACCACCATCATACAACCTCAACCACCATCATACAATTTCAAAATCATCATACAACCTCAACCACCATCATACAATTTCAAAATCATCATACAACCTCATCCACAATCAGACAACCTCAACCACCATCACGTAACTTCAAACAACATCATACAGCCTCAACCACCATCATATAAGCTCAATCATCACATAAATCCAAACACCATCAAACAACTTCAACCACCATCATACAACTTCAAACAACATCATACAATCTCATCCACAATCAGACAACCTGATATCACCACCATACAACTTCAAACAACATCGCACAATTTCAAACAACATCATACAATCTCAACCACCATCACATCTCCAAATTTCGATTTCCGCGAAATAAAAAAGAAAAAGACAAGGAAGAAAAAGGCAGGAGAAAACATACAAAGCAGGCTTTCAAAAACAGAACAACAGCCTCACACCTCGTTGGCAACCTCAAGACCACATCAATCCTCTTCTGTATGAACATCTCGAGCCCCATGTCAGCCACAGCACCATTCACTCCGCAGGCTCCCGCGATTGAACGCCTTGCTCCAACTCAAATTCTCAAAAGAAACATCATCTGACTCCAGAAACAACATTCTCATGCTCACCACGAGTTCATCTCTTTGAACTCTGCGATCAATAAACAACGCTTTCCGCACTACTCCATTATTTCACCTGACCTTGCGCAAACTACAGCGCTTCACAATCACCATCTGAGATTCGACGTCAGGCACTTCTCGACACATTCAACCCTCTACTACTGTTTGACTGCCTTCTTTCACTTGCCTTTCGAATCCGATGTATCAATCATCCCCATTTTACATCTGAAAGAAACAACTTCATCTTCCATTGATCTCTCTGAAGCCGCAAGAACTCGCCACTTAGTTACACGCTCCTCAAATGCAACCTCATCCACTCTTCACTCATCTTCTTGTCGTCTCAATGGTGATCAACAACCATCTCGTTGACCGCATTGCAAATCTATGGCCGTTATTGAGCAGCACAGAGTCACTCCCACTATCCTGTGCCTTCACATTCAAGCTCAACCCCATAAGCTCCGCCCTCGACAAGACACTATGACAACATTTCCATTCCCCCAAGGCAGCCAATCATTCTTGGCCATCCACACGAGTCAGTCACACAACGAGATCCGACTTCATATTACTGAGAGCTTTGAGACTTTCCAGAAACATGATTCGATTATATTCATCATGCGACGTCACCTCCGCATAGTTGACTTCTCCGGCGGCTTTGAGAGGGTTCAATCCAAAGATTGAATCATGTATTGAGAATATCACGTCAGCTACCCAGATTCACGCAATTTCTTTTCTCGATGTTTCCGTTCTTTGATCGATCTAGATGAGTGTACATGTCTGTAATGTTTCTCGTGCGATGTAGTTGACAAGCGTTGAGATCCAGCTTGCCCCGCTTGTCTGCTTGACTCTAAATGCACAGTACTGATAGCATGTTTTACTGATTCTCCAGACTTATGCTTGACTTGCTCTTGAAAATTTTCCAATTGACGCCGCAAGGTGTATGCATCGCGGAAGAAGAACTAGATCAAATGGGGAACCGAACAGGGGAGGAAGGGGGGAATCATTATTTACAACTTGGCAACCATCTGGTTACCCTTCTTAATCAGAGCAGCGGCATCCGTGACAAGCTCGTCAACAATAGCCTTGGCCGACTTCTTCTCGTTCACAACAGCAGCAACCTTGCCCATCAGGAATGGACGGGCATTGTCGAGGGTCTCATCGTCAACATCATCGGGCAAGTTCTCAAAATCGTGCTCGACGGGAATGATACCCTGGGCAGTAAGCTTCTTAATCTCGTCTTGGCGGTTCTCCTCCCAGTTGCTGATATAAGCGTTCTTGCGAACACGCATGGGACGACCAGTGAAGATGATGGTACGGATGTTATCCTCAAACCCAGCAGTGCGGACAGCCTCCTGGTGAGCGACGGGGGCGCCGGCCTCCTCGGACAGAATGAAACGGGTACCGATCCAGACGGCGGAAGCACCCAGCATAAGGGCGGCCGCGACAGAGTTGCCGTTGTACAGACCGCCGGCGGCGACGACCTGGACGGGCTGGCCGGTCAGCGGGCTCTTGCGACCCTGGACCAGCTTGGCGACCGTGGGGATCAAGATGGTGGTGGGGACGTCGCCGGTGTGACCGCCGCCCTCACCACCCTGAGCGCAGATGATGTCGACGCCGACGTCGAGCGCCTTCTGCACGTGCTTGGGGTGACCGATCATGTTCATGCAGAGGATACCGGCGGCGTGGAGTCTCTCGACGACGGCCTTGGGGGGAACACCGACGGCGGAGACGAAGAGTTTGGCGTTGCTCTCGATGATGATGTCGACCAGCTCATTGAGCTTACCCTTGGTGTAGTCGTAGCTGAGGAAAGACGAGGAGAAAGAGGTGCCGTTAGCGTTACGGTCACTATTGATCCTCGTTCGGTGCGAGGCAGCATGGGAGTCTTCATTGTCACGTCACTTACTTGGTCTTGCGGGCACTGCCACCGACCTGGGGCAGCAAAAGATCCACACCGAAGGGGGCGTTCTTGTCGTTCAGGTAGCTCTTGAGCTCGGTAACCTGCTCGCGGAGCATCTCCGGGGTGTAACCGACACCACCAATGACACCGAGACCGCCGGCATTGGTGACGGCAGCGGCCAGCTTGGGACCAGCAGCCACGTTCATACCAGCCAGCAGAACTGGGTGGTTGATCTTGAGAAGATCAGTGATGGGAGTGCGAATAACCTCTGTCATACATTATGATCCATGTTAGCGCTGGTCATTGACAAAATGGAGGCCCAGATGGACCACAAATCGGGGGAGGAAGTCATGATCCTATCGGGGAGTGAACTCACGTGGAGAAGCCATGATGGTCTGCTATGGAGGGTTTGATATGGGTCAAATCAAGGGGAAGAGAAGGCCAAATCTGGGGAACAGATCGATCTCTAAATAACGGGCGGTCCTCGGCCTGTCACGGTGTCACAGACCTCTTTTGCAGTGTAATGCCTCGGCCCCGGCATGCCCAGAGTCGCAGCTCTCCTCTTGCCGGACACGCTTAACCCGGTTGGGCTTAGCAAGGGCGGGGTTCAGTTCCAGGTTTCAGCAAAAGGATGATCCAATTGTAACATAAGGCGGTCTGTCTCCTGAATTGTGAGGCAGTCAATTCACTTGGACAATGCGGGGAATGCGATCAATTGTCTAAATGAGGAAGTGGAAGTCGACTTATGCGTGTAGATAGCATGGATGAACTGCCGTACATCTTCTGTCCAATCCACTGCTTCATGTATGTGAACATGCGGTCATCACATTCTCAGAAATACCTTACTTTGATTGCAATGAGCTTCGGTGAGGCGACGCCCCGCCTCGACTCCTCGAAAATGATCACCTCAGCACCTGCCGCTGATCGAAGCCGGCACGTGTTCTGTAAGCCTGAGAATTGAGGCCATAAGATAGCCAGTTCTTCAGGCATCAAAGGACGTCAACCTTGCCGGAGACCTTCATCCGAGAGAGTGGTGCATGCGAGTGTTCCGAAGTACTCGTTCAACCTAGATCGAGAGAACAACTTTGTGTGAACATTGAGATCTTCTTCACCTCCGTACTAGTTGTCGTGATTCAGGGTCGTGAATTTACCGACGGCTCGAGGTTCAAGAATGTTCATCTCTGCTGGGGTGCGTTCGTCCAACTTATGGCGATCTGTGCGACCGGCGTGCTGCTTTCCGCCCTCTTCATTGTCTGCGGGAGCCTCGACGCTAAGTAGCCGGGCATTTTCTCGCTCAGAAGCAGGGAGGTAAGTGACAAATTATGTGCATTCATGGGAAATTCTTTCCTTGTTGGCCAGACATTGATGTTCCGCTCTGAAGTCTGTCCAGTTCATGTCCAGTCCCGAGTCCAAGTGAGTCAGTCCCGTTACTTTTTCCCCACGACCTTATCGATCATGTTATCGGCATGGCGTCAGGAAAAAAAAAAAGAAAAAAAAGGAAAAAAAAAATCGCCCCCGCGATCGTGTCTGGAGATTTGAGATTTTGAACCCCCGTGAGGATGTGCCAAGTGCAGAAATACTAAGTTAATACAGAAACCCTCCAGACGAGACGTATATTTTCTGCATCTGTTCTGGACAGGAATGCGAATCTAAGCTGTGTTCCTGCGCTGTCTAGATCTCAAGTACCCGCTCACACATTCTCCAGCGGAACGATGCCGCACCAAGAGTCCACGGCGTACCCAGTCCGTAATGGATGTCAAACCCACCGTGCATTTATTGCACTGGGAAGCAATATGGGTAACCGGGTCGAGATGATTGAAAAGGCATGTCTTGAACTGGATGAAGCAAATATCAAAGTCTTAAGAACGAGCTCGCTTTTTGAGACGACGCCAATGTATGTGCTGGATCAAGACACGTTCATCAATGGAGTCTGCGAGGTAAGAAGATCGATGTTGCATTTTCCCTCATATGCCCAAGCTCAGCGAACTGGAAAATAGGTCGAGACGCATCTCTCGCCGATGGAGCTTCTGGATGCAGTGCAATCCATCGAGAATGCACTGGGTCGAAAGAAGTTGATCGACAAGGGCCCACGCTCAATTGATCTGGATCTCTTATTGTACGACCGGGAAGTGTTCGAGAACGAACGACTGAGTATTCCACATAAGCTGATGCTGGAGAGAGACTTTGTCCTTCGGCCACTCTGCCAGTGCGTCTCCTCCCAGCTTTTCCCTCGAACAACAAGTCAATTTTTTTGCCCTAACCACCTGCAGATTGATCCCACATGAACGACCACCTCATTCAAAGTCTCACACGCCGACTTACTTGGAGCATTTGAAAGCTCTTCCGCCACCAGAGCCCACTCCTCACTCAACCACACCGATCTCGGCAAGCTTCCCTTCGCTCCATGCTACCGATCCCACTCGCAACACGCATGTGATGGCCATTCTCAATCTGACGCCTGACTCCTTCTCTGACGGAGGCGTCCATTCCCCAACTGACATGAGCAAACTGACCGAGACGGTCCGCAAGTTCATCGCGTCCGGTGCCACCATCATCGATGTCGGAGGCGAGAGCTCTCGCCCCGGTTCCACTCCCGTTGGCGCAGACGAGGAGATCGCCCGTGTAGTTCCAGTAATTGCCCACATCCGCAAAGCTATTCCAGAAGCTGCGAAGATTGCCATCAGCATAGACACCTACCGCGCGCGCGTAGCCGAGGCAGCCTGTGCCGCCGGCGCCGACATTATCAACGACATCTCCGGCGGCCTGTTAGACCCGGACATGCTCGCCACGGCTGCTCGTATCGGGAAATCCATCATTTTGATGCACATGCGCGGAACACCACAAACAATGACAGGCCTCGCATCATACCCTAACGGCGTGATCCCCGAAGTTACCGCCGAATTGCGAGAGCGTATCGCCGCTGCCGAAGCCGCCGGTATTCGGCGATGGAGAATCATCCTCGACCCGGGCCTGGGCTTTGCAAAGAACCAACCACATGATCTGGAGATTCTCCGCAAACTTGATCGACTGAAGACGGCAGAAGGTCTGGAATGCTTCCCGTGGCTGATGGGCCCCAGTCGGAAAAGATTCATCGGTCACATCACTGGAGTGAAGACGCCGAGGGAGCGCGTCTGGGGCACCGCTTCAACAGTCACGGCAAGTGTCGCTGGCGGTGCTGATATTGTGCGAGTTCACGATGTGCATGAGATGTGGCAGGTGACAAAGGTTGCTGATGCGATTTATCGAGCTTGAACGGGTCTCGCGCGTCCGTTTTTATGGTGGGAGTTGGCGTTCGTGTTGGCCTTTGGCTATCTTCATTTCGACTTCTTGGTTCGTCTATTCTTTATTTCAACATTGCATCATTGGGCGACTTTTCGTATTATATTCCATTTCATCATGGAGTTACTGGATGAACAGTCCATTTCTGGAGCTTCACTGCTGGAAACATGTGTTTGACTATCAAGCGGATTTTGGAAGTATTGTTGTCTATGGTAAATGATTCTTGTGGCAAGAGAAGCCTTGGAAATATTAATCGCTAACGTCCCAAGACTTCCATACAAATAAAGCGCTTGAATAAACACACCTGAAAACACTAGCGAAAGCTTTCGACGCGCATAATAAACTGATCGTATTCATAAATAAGAGGTGAAACTATAGTATAGCGAGCATTCAAATACAGATTATAGAGTTTTCAAAGGCGAAAGAGAACTGCTCGTTTTAAGTGTCCTGAGAGTTAAAGACGAAGGGAAAATCGGGAGCACTGAATGGAAACAGCTTCTTGTAACGAGTTTCTCATTACAGTAGGTGAGTAGGCAGCCAGTTGGCTTATGATGAGAAACTATGGTAGATATACCTACACCAACGCTTGCTCCGTCTGATCACTTTCCTTATCCGCCTTAACCACAGCACTTGATCCCAGCCAGAACAATCTCGTGACGAACTTGTTCAACTCTCGCAGATGTATAATCTCTGCCTTTGTCAGTTCGAGCATGGGCATTTTGCGTATCATGTTGCCAGTTGATGTCAGTACCTCGAGATCATCGCGTGATCGATGGTCTAGCGGGTGGATGACGATGTTGAGGAAGAGCGTCAGCGCAGCCACATGTGCGTAGCTCGTCACGTACCTTTGCATTCTGGTTAGTGAAAGCTCGCTTTTATCGGAAGACATACCCAATGAGGGGACCTGGTAAAGAGCTAGGGAAAGGGAGCTTACTGGAATGCGCCCTGGCCAACCCGATCGATCAAAAATTTCAAGCAGCGGATGATCGAGCGACTTGCTTCCAGGGATATGTCGAAGCTTGAGTGGACAACGGAGTGAAGATTGGGACTGTTCTCGCTGGTCGCATCTTTGCACTTTCGAACAGTCGTGTGCGTGACCGTCATCAGATGCAGATACTCTAATTGCAAAGCCGTGCGCCGAATCATGATCGGAACATCGCCACCAGCCTCATTCGGCAAAGTCTCATCAGAGACAGAAAGCACTGGACGATATTCTTCACGGAAAGAAAGGCGCCAGTCTTCAATGAGCTCATCTATTTCTCGGATATGTTGAAGAAGTTGATTATTTTTTGCACGATTTGCCGCACGCGAGAACAGTCTCTTATAGACTTCCTCTTTCAGTGGCGATATTTCAAGGTCACCAGGTAGATGAGCTCTGAAGAATTGAGAAGGCTTGGGTGGCAATGCCTTCAATGTACCAGTCTCTCGATCGATGATGTGAGCGCATGACTGGAACTCTTCCCAGGGCAGGTAATTGACAGGCACGGCCAAGTCACAGTAGATCTCAGCAAGATAAGGCGGCCTGCCCGTGAACAATGCGACGTTCTTGTCTATGATAAAGGATATCCAGAAGAGCAACTGCATGTGCTGCCAATTTCGGAATGCTTCAATATCGGGCATACCGACTATTATGGGTCGTAGATCACGAGTCCCGCCCAGCTCGCGAATGATGAGGAACGCGATGAGTCCATAGGACGATGCGCCGTGCCAGTGACCGCGAAGCATACTGAGTATTTGCTACGTTGTCAAGTTAGTTTTCAGCCTCTGAGCAGTTTCGCTTGAAGCAATCACTTACTAGCACAATTGCAGCCTCCAGAGTGGGATACGTCCCGTCCGATTTGATTGATTCCAAGAGATAATGTGCTTTTGCCGCATAAATATCCTCGTCTTCGGGCAGGCAGATACGCGGCGCGTTCAGATGAGACTTAAGGGCCAACATGCTGAAGACACATAAATTGGCTGAGACTTGAGCGGTCGAGTAGTGTGGTCCTTTTTGAGGCTCATACGCTTTCTCCACCTGTCTCTTAAACATGATCTCATCGAACACCGGGTACGCAAGCCTAAAAGAGGACTCAATGTAGGCTTTCAGGACATCGAGAACCACAGTCTTGTCCGGTAACTCGCAAAGCGCAGTCAGAGGGAGCGAGTCACCAGGCAATCCAGCAGACAGTTCCTCAATGGGAATGCTGAAATCAGCCGGTGAGACTGGCTGGCCCGTCCTTTGGGAGATCCATTCCAAGCCAGCCTCGGACGACATGGCTATGCCATTGAAATACCAATTGGGACCCCATCGGCATGTATACTGGCTTAGCTCACGCTGACGCGACTTAGCCTGAGAAGCTATCTCAGAATCGCTTCTCTGTTTATGGACAGGTGGAGAATCAGAATTATGAGAAGGATCGCTCTCCTCATCGCACCTGGAAGCTGTCGACTCGCGGTTGCTAATTGCTGATGATTCCTCAGCAGCAATGCAGGCCGACAAGGAACCCTCTAGCGTTTGCACACGCTGGAGGAGACTTTGTATATCACTATGTAGAAGTACAGAGGAAGACTTTAGCATCACCATGCTGGGCTCGAGCACGCCCGGTTTGAGCTCATCAGAGATATTGCTCACCTGCTACGTCTTTTTTTCCGCGGAGCTTCTCTGTCAAAGGTGCATTCAACTCCACGATTCTTGCACCATTGACAAGGGTCATCCGAGTTCTCGAGGATGCATTGGCCCTGTGTCAGATATTGAACATCTTGAAGCATACAGGACTGGGAGGCGAGAGCTTTCAATTCGGAAGGAAGGTAAGTTGACTACCTTTCTCTTATAGCATGCATCGCATGCCTTTTTCTGAGGCGGAGCCGTTTTCTGAGGTGGAGCCTTCTTTGAAGACGCTTTCCGTTTTGGTGGCATTGTGCCTGGACTGAATCCTCGGACGAAAGAATTGCAAGCCCTTTCTCTGGATGAAATGGTAAACAAGTACTGTGTATGTCTGGCGCGTTCCACGCATGTTGAGGCTTCGGAGGTTTCGGAGGCCGCTGTTGACTTCACATGAGAAGAGACGGCGCACGTCACGCGTGTGATTGGTCCCACGGTGGACTTTGGCGGGAAAGGCGATTTTCTTATGGCTCGTGCTCGGTCGACACTCCACTTCCTCAATCAATCTCACAATTTACGAATGCTACTGTTAGCGGACTATGGAACTTGGGAGTCGGGACTGCCGTAGCGAGGAGCTCGTACGGACAATCTTCGCAAGCGGCAATGTTTGATTCCAGCTTAGAATACCTCATACCCCCCGTCGAGTTTGAACAGGCACTTTTCGTCTGACACACCGCACTTTCTTACCGCTTTGAAGATCATGATCGACAGTCGAAGTGAGCAGGCGACTACCGAGGAATGCAGTCCTCTCATCGGAGAGCCCGAACAAGCTGAGGCTCTTATCTCACAGAGGAGCCGAGACTACGACGGCCACTATGGAAACGTTGCACCGAGCATAACATATCGTCTTTATGTGTCTCACTTTTTGTCGACATGGAATTCACGCGTGTTCGAATTCGGCGCGGTCTTGTACTTGGCCACCATCTACCCGGGGACGCTGCTGCCCATGTCTGTCTATGCACTGTCCCGTGGAATGGCAGCAATTGTTTTTGCGTCGGCAGTGGGTAACTACATCGACGTGGGCAATCGTTTGCAAGTCGTTCGATTGTCGATCGGTAAGTGACACGCCACACAGAGACATGTGATCGTAATCGACTGAGTGTTACATAGTGTTGCAGCGGCTTGTCGTTGCTGCCTCCTGCATAGTATTCTATGTTCTAGCAGTGGACACGTCTAAGTCTCAATTGGTCAATTTGTGCCTTCTTGCGATCCTCACAGTGTTGGCCTGCACTGAGAAACTGTGCTCGATCCTAAACATGGTATCCGTCGAAAAGGACTGGGTGAGTTGTCGTGAGAACTCGGCCTGCCAACGATCACTCATGTTTCTGTGCTAACTTCTTCCAACAGGTGGTTGTTATTGCGGGTGACAGCCACGGGGATCTCAGAGGTTCGTATGCTAAACTACCCCAATACTAAGTGTGTGGAAAGCTAACTTGGCCTCGGGCAAAGCTATGAACGCTCAGATGCGACGAATTGACCTCGTTTGCAAACTCCTCGGACCTCTATTCATAGCTCTATTGGACGGTGTCTCCGCGCAGACTGCTATTATCGTGAATTTTTCAATGAACCTGTGTTCAGTGGTTATTGAATACTACTCGATCGCCAAGGTAGCTGTTCAGTTCATTTCATATCTCAGCCGTGAAGCCTTCAAGGGTCATCTTTCTTACCGACTCATGCAGGTGTACTCCGAAGTACCGGAACTACAAGAGCCGAAGGACGCGTCGGTAAATCAACTGAGGACTCCGACACAGGCAAGCTCGAGTCTGCGTGCCGCCTGGGACTCAATTCGCAAGAGTTTTGGACAGTCTATGAAAGACATTACCTCCTACTTCAACCATCACCTTTTTCTCCCATCCTTTGCAAGTGCGCTCCTATACCTCACCGTCCTCTCCTTCTCTGGGCAAATGGTTACATGGCTCTTGTCCACAGGCTTTGATTCCACGCAGGTTGCTGTGGCGAGAACTGTGGCCGTCGCATTTGAGATGTTAGCCACATGGGTCGCTCCGTTCCTCATGGGAAGGATAGGGACGGTCCGCGCTGGCCTGTGGCTGGCAACCTGGCAGATAATTTGTCTAGCAGGCGGATTTGCGATCTTCTGGAGGTTTGCAAATCGGCCGACCGTTTCGGCATCTGGACTCGTGGGTGGCACCATTCTCAGCCGATTAGGCCTCCGGGGCTTTGATCTTTGCGCGCAGATATTGGTCCAGGAGGTAGGTTACTGAATTTCTGTGATGACTGTAATCTGGTACTGATTGGAATCATGTTTCTAGGGAATTGAGGCTGGCGAGAGAGGCTCATTCTCCTCGACCGAGGCTGCCTGGCAGAATCTTTTCGAAATATGCTCATACATTTCCACCATCATCTTCTCTCGGCCTGACCAGTTCGAATGGCCAGCGCTGATTAGCATCATAGCAGTGACTCTCGCTGGAATCTTCTATGCGCTCTATGTGCGTACGCAGCGAGGGCACCTGTTGCACCTCCCTGCCTGTTTGACTCCCGAGCGCCTCCAGAGATCAGGAGAAGGCGTTTTGAACAGAATTTCATCCAGCTCGGACATGTGATGTCTATAACTCTTCAATGAACATGTTTCAACGCAATGATAGTCCGCCTTGCTCAGTGTAATAAACGAACTTCGAACGAACTCGAACGTGGCCGTCCAATGTTTTGAGTAAACGTTTAGATGTATGACGGACTAATCATGTTCCGACCTGAAAATGGGATCTCGACCAGCTGCAGGATCCCTCGAATCGTACTCTTTCCAAAATAGACGGGTTTTCTTCCTTTTGTTCGCTAGGAACAAATATCTACAGCTGGAACCTTGTGAAAAATATTCAAGAGGCACATGCACTACATCGATGGAATATGCTTCTTTTCCAGGATTTGTGTTTTCATTCAAAAAAAAAGTGGTCTTCATAAATTGACAGATAGCTAGTCTATCGTGCACTGATTACACAAATTCCAATTTCCAGAGGTCGCCAAGCCGCTCATTTGACTCTCCCAGCCCACCATGAACAATGACCGCACTCGAGGACATGACATCGGCATCAAACCAGCCTCTGGCGACCGGAGACTTGGTGCCTTGCAGCTCCACGGTTTCCCAATTCTTTCTCTCAAGGTCAAATGCCCACACATCGCTCAACATCTTCCCAGCGCCCTGATGTCCAAGAGAGCTCGGATCCCGCTCTCCAAACAGAGTAACTAAGTACGAGCGACCTCGCACACTGATCGGAAGCAGAGCACTCACGCTCCGAGGCGACGGACCGTGCTCACCATCAGCAGAGTAGACATGTGTCTCCCAGGTGTTACTTTCTGGGGTGTAAATGTCTAGATTTCCGCCCTGCTCCGTCTTCCCATCAAACCCGTTCATCCTGTACAGTTTGCCGTTCGTGAATGCGATCGAGGTTCCGCCGCGAGGCGGCCCAGGCGCAGCTTCGCATTCTCTCCATTCTCTGCGTGAGACGCTGAAAGACCACAGGTCTGACAGTCGGCCTGATTCGGGACATCCGGCGTGGACGTAGAGTGTGTCTTTCCCGTCGCTTGCCATGCAATGATAGCTTCGGGCGGCGGGGACAGCAGTGGATCCGGTCATTGAGGGTTGGATCAGACACCAGCTCGTAGTCGAGGGATCATATTCCCAGATTGAACCCTGCTCGTCGATGGGAGCCATAGCGACGCCACCTCTTCCGGAGAAAAGGTACATTTTGCCATTGAGTGCTGCAGATGCGGTTCCCACGCGCGCAGAGGGCGAGAGGGAAGCTGCGGGCTGGGAAAGTATCTCCGCGGTAGCTGTAAAGTCGAAGTAATTAGCCTCATTCAGTCAATACGGACGTCCTTCTTTTCGGCTTGCATCGTACCATTGTCGTGCAACGTCACGGCGTGGACATCATTGTCTCTCGGCTCACGAGGCCGCAACTCTCCGCCAAAGACGTAGACTCGATCACCAATGACCGAAACCACCTGAGACGAGCGCTGCAGAATCTCGTCATCTTGAAGCTTGTGACACTTGGCAGGGATGGCCATTGCGAGAGACAGAAATAGTCCACTGTATGCTGGTGACCAAAGGGTGGAATGAGATCCTGCTCGTGCTGATTGACGAGAAGATGGTATTGATGTCTTAGCTGCGCGCAAAAGGCTTCCAACTAGGACAAAAAAAGATTGAAGAGGTGTTTTGAATTTGAAGACCTCACGTCCTAGACAAGCAACTCGGTCGCAATAAGTAGTACGCCGCAGCTCCCAGGGTCATCAAACCCACGGCCCATCAGCGTCCAAAGAAGTTGATGTGTATTTGTGGAGGCCTCGGGAGGGTCCAACTTGCAGCAGGTGGCGCGCTCAAGGGACCACTTAGAAAGAGGGAAATCAACTCGTATTCTGGGGTCAGTCGTACGCTAGTCCCAAAGGGGAAAGACCGTCGTTTTCCAAAGCAAAGAGCGGCCTCCGAAACCTCCGAAAGTCCTCAAAGTCAGCAATGACCGCTCAAAGCGATGACTTGAACGTTTTATGATGATCACAGGTTCTCTAACCATATCGACCTCGAATACTGAGATTTTTGCCAGGGCTGATGCCACCACATTCTCCCAGTCAAATCCGTCTGCGGCATCTTCATTGCCAAGTCATTGACGTGGGTGCTCATGTCAGGCAGCAGTCTTCCGCCGGTCTCGTCGACGATGTGAAGGAGAACTCGAGAACTATGCATCGCCGTCGTCAACAACATGCCGGAAGATATGGCTTCAAGAGTGGCCCTTGGAGAACAAGAGGGGTTGCAGTCATGCGGAAGCAACTACTTCAACTGACTGGCACTGCCGCGCTTCAAGTCTCTGTACAGTGGAAGGGAAGGGGAACTCGATTACAGTCCACAGGAACCCGCAAACAGACAGCTGGATGATTTCTGTCCTCGGTGTTATATCTGAGCAAAGAGGCCAGCAGCGGGCAGGTTCTGGTTGCGGTCTTTGAGGCTCAGTATCAGAATTTGTAATCGAGATTTCCTGGGGTGTTAACCTCCTGCTGCGGGTTAGGCATAATATCTTGTCTGACTATGTCCACTCGGTATTCTAGAACAGTGCAGAGGTCGGATGTACTATGTAATAAAAAAAGCAAAGATTCTTTTGGTTCGCACTCACTGGATACTCTTCCAGACCAACGCCGATTTCGAGGAAACTAGATCGGTCAGCTTCGGATATGCCTTGAGCTCATACCCTCTGCTACCCTGACGCTTACATGTCTACTAGCCCGTGTTGTTTGTGCTGTTCAAGGACAAGTTGAATATTGGGTATCTTAAAAGGCACATGCGAAAAAGCCCAATCGCTCTAGAAAGATCAACGGCGAAGTGCGTCATAGGGAGTAATTTGGAGGGGGATCCGAGAGCGATTCAACATTTCAATGCTCACATGACGATCTGTTGGCGACTGATCAATTCTGGCCAGCCGTATTGGATGTAAATATGCTCCTAGTCAGAAAGGCAAGAAGCAGTCATGTTTGGGATAAAGATCATATAGTGCTTCCATATCCAATCAGAAGGCGACTATTCTGCCAGAGGTGAGATCCTCGGGCTGGCGGTGTAATGGCATCTTCGTAATGATTCTCACAGGGAAATGAATCTAGGTGGTTTGATGTAGGTCAAAGACAGACACAAAATTATCATATCTACTTGTAATGTGCGCAATTTTCTTTGCTGACTTTGAGCGCATGACATCACTATATATCAACAATGTTTGTATGGTTTTAGGTACAGATTTTTCCAACAAGAATGCATGACATATCGCGCACGTGAGACTTTCTCCGCTTGCTATCGGCCTTATCGGGGGACCACCGAGTCCCGAATGTAACATGCAGCCAAGAAGAACATCTTCGTTCCAAAAGCAGCCACAATCCACATCCGACATGAACGCGCAGTGTCTACGAACGTTAAAGCCAGCGCTACAGAGCGCTCCGTTGGCATTGCGCCTTACAACACGGCGAGAGCTCGCTCGACACTATGCGACTCAAACTGGTCCACGGCCAAAGCGGAGAAATATCACGGTCTTGTCAGACGATGGTCGATACGAATGGGGTGAATTGAGCGGGCGGGAGAAGGTGTCGCGAGCAACACAGCAGTCCATCAACTTTGTTGTCGTGATTGCTGGTGCTGTTTTGACGGTATGAACACCCATTTTGTGCGCAGCCTTGACGAAGAAAGCAATGAGCTTTCGCGGAATCTTCTTCGACATGATCGCTGACAGGACCTGGAATGTTCTCAGGGCGGAGTATTCTATCTTTTCTGGACAGACGTGGTGTCTCCGAACAGCCGGACATGGCAGTACGAGAAGGCCGTCGAGCGCGTCAAAGAAGATCCCAGGTGTATACAACTTTTGGGCGACCGCAGAGAGATCAGAGCATTCGGAGAAACAACAAACAGCCGCTGGGCACGAAATAGGCCAATTGCGTGAGTTATACTAGAGATGAGACATCAGAAATCTCGGCGACTACATTTCGGGAGGGCGAGCTAATGACGGTGGGCAGTTCCACTATCGAGAAAGACCGGTTGGGCCGCGAGCATCTTCGGATGAACTTTAATGTGCGTATCACTTGCTCTGGTTCGTCTACGAACCCGCTCGATTAACCTCATTGTCTAGGTCGAGGGCCCATTGAATACCGGCGTCGTCTTCGTGCACCTGATGAAACCATTAGACAAGGATGAGTGGGAATATCAGCTTTTGGCGCTGGATGTGAAGGGACATTCCCGAATCATCTTGGAGAAAGCCGCAGAAAAGCCCGGTGTGGCCAGTTCACTGAAGCTTTTTGGTATTCAATGGCGTTGATGCGGGCTTCCATGCCAACATCTGCCGTGAAAGGGTGATTCAGTATTCCGGTTACCAGTTGCCCGTGCGATGGACCTTGCCCAAAGCTGGTGGCTCGACAGAGATGCTCTTCGGTTCTCGCTTTGGCGGGTCCTTTTAGGTGACGTTCGTCCTGTTCTCGGTCCTTGTCTGAGAGGACATGGAATTGTGAGCCTCGCTGGCTTTACTCCAGGCAAGAGTGACTGGCCGTTTCTATTGACGGTCGCTCTATGTTATTCTTCCATTAGCCTGCAATCGTGTCAAGTCGAAAGACAGACTCGCCATCTGCCTTTTCCACGTTGTCAACCGCCTTCAGGATGAAAAGAAATGTCTGAGTCTATCGACGATTCTTTACGTGGGAGCCCGCTAGGGTGCGACACCCCGTACGACGTTCATGCTTCAAGTTATTGTGGAACTTTACATATGCAAATTGTCTGTACGAAATTCGGCTTTGAACTCGGCTTTTCTAAGTCTCCGAGCGAGCGACCAAGGCTGGAAGAGGGTTCTCTCTAGTCCAGTCTCGCCCTGAATGAATCATTCCATCGCGAGAATGAGCTCTTTTGCTTCTAGAAATCCGTATTGCATCCAGATGGATAAAGTTCTCGGCATGAAATTGTAGGATTAGAAGGACCAGCTTTCAGCTTAATGGGTAATATTTAAGTACACATTTCATAGATACAGAATGTCATGTACCATCCTTTCAAACTTGGCTGGGTCTGCCGAGATGATCTCCACCGCCGAAGAGGGCGAGTGGCAGAAACGCAAATTGCCCAAGTGGGCTCTCGGTCCCTTGACAAGGACCACGTTCGCCGTTCCCGATAACTTCATCTCGGCTTCTTTGCTGGTTGCTCAGCTATACTTGCTCTCCACCCCCTTTTTGCCCCTTGTGACAAAGAAGCAATCATCCACCCACGATGAGTGCCTCCAAGGCGCAGTCTCAAAAGATTTTTGAGAAGCTGAAGCTCAAGCCTGCAAACAAGGTATGTGTCACCCCACCAACATCTTATCTGCTGCCCGAAGTCGCAGGTCGCTTGACTCCAATGTGGTCTGGTCACGATCCACTGACATCTTGTTGGCGAGTAGATTTGCTTTGACTGTGGCTCCAAAAATCCAACTTGGTCCTCAGTGCCATTCGGTATCTACCTCTGTCTTGACTGCTCGGCTCATCACCGCAACCTTGGTGTTCATATCTCCTTTGTTCGGTCCACGAACCTCGACCGTACGTCGAATCGGCTCTCACCGTTCCCCAAGTTGGCCACGAATCACTGCAAATTGACTGACTGCTGGATATGGCACAGAATGGCAATGGGAGCAACTTCGAGTGATGAAAGTCGGCGGTAATGAGTCTGCGACGAAGTACTTCCAGACTCACGGTGGGTCAGCGGCACTCTCGAGCAAGGATCCCAAGACCAAGTACACCTCCAATGCCGCGGTTAAGTATAAAGAGGAGTTGAAGCGTCGCGCTGCGCTTGACCAGCAACAGTCAGTTTCCCCCTCTCCTCTACGGGGTGGTATGTCGTGATAGGCGAGAATGTTGACCGTTGGCTTTAAACAGATACCCGGGCGAGGTCGTCATAACAGATATCCCCGCAGGAACTCCATCAGATGGCTCTGCGACACCCGCTGGTGATCAGGATGATGACTTCTTCTCTTCATGGGATAAACCCTCCATCAAGCGGCCCAGCAACCCTCCATCTCGCACCGGAACCCCACCTGTCGTGAGCCGCAACGGCTCCCCTTTCCTGAACGCCGGAACGGGCGCGAACGGTGCTCGCTCAAAGTCTCCCTTGTCCGCATCTGAAGAGAAAGTTGCCTCGCCTGCTCCGACCGCTATTCGCGCAAACTCGGCTGCCCGCAAGACCACCCCGGGCACTGCCGCG
Source organism: Penicillium diatomitis (assembly GCF_028827545.1). Lineage (NCBI taxonomy): Eukaryota > Fungi > Ascomycota > Eurotiomycetes > Eurotiales > Aspergillaceae > Penicillium > Penicillium diatomitis. The sequence continues at coordinate 1,338,542 of NW_026623177.1, read as the reverse complement.
AAAAAGGGCAGCATTCTCGGGGCTAAGAAGGCGCCTAAGCTCGGCGCCAAGAAGGTGGTGGCAAGTGAGATTGACTTCGATGAGATGGAGCGCAAGGCCAAGGAGGAGGCCGAGCGCATTGAGAAGCTCGGTTACGACCCCGAAGCCGAGCAGGCTGAAGCCAAGGCGGCCGCCACACCAGCTATCACTGCCCCTACCCCCATTAGCCCGACTCGTGGTGGATTTGGAGCCACCAGCAAGTCGTCCCAAGAGCGTAACTCTGGCGATGTCGAGAGGTTGGGCATGGGAATGAGCAAGCTCGGTTTTGGTCAGGTATCGAAGCCCGCGGCTCCTAAGAAGCTTGGCTTTGGTGCCGTGGGCCCTGCCAAGTCCAACATGGATGGTATGAATCAGTTCTGGCATGAAAGTGCAGAAGGATCACGTGCTGACGTCAGAATAGAGGAAGAACTTGCCGAGGCGAAGAACCGCTTTGGCACTCAGAAGGGTATCTCGTCTGATGAATTCTTCGGCCGTGATCGTTTCGATCCTAAAGCCCAGGCGGAAGCTAAGCAGAGACTGGGTGAATTTGACGGTGCTACCTCCATTTCCAGCAATGCTTACTTCGGCCGACCGGAGGATGATTTGCCTGCAGGCGACGATGGCTATGGAGACCTGGAGAACGCTGCGAAGGACTTTGTCCGTCGATTCGGAATCACCGCTGGCGACGACCTCGAAAATCTGACCCAGCTGGTCGGTGAGGGAGCCACGAAACTCCAAGGAGCCATTCGCAGCTATCTCAACAGCTAAGTGAGAAGCCAAGCCATCCTCGGTCTATACCGGCTTTGGTTGTCTGTTTTCAATACATAGCATTTTTGACGGACCTGTCCCTTCCCGTTGGTCACTTCTCGATTATTCCCCGTGATGCATGATGAAAAATCTCGTGTTTTAGTTCCCAGCTCGCCTGCTTCAGCTACTACCTCTTATCTTCTTGTGCACCAGTATAAGATATGGGCACATGAAATGGACCAGGCAGCCAATTGCTTATTCCTTACACAGCTTTTGCCTCCTTCTATTCCCGCCTGTCCCATGACTTTCACAGGATCAATGGGGGGCGTAAAGTAAATCAGGATCTTCTTATCTTGGGTTTCTCAATTGCGGCTGTCACTGTCTGCTTGATATCATATATCTGATATATAAGGTTGACGATGTTTCTTCCCTTTGAAGCCGTCCACTTGGTTAAATCTGTGAGTTCTTTGCGGGATTGATTCACTGCATGGACGAGACCAAGGATAATTTATAAGCCTCTGATAAGTTCAACTTTCAATTTCTTCAATATTCTCGCCAGATATCAGCGACATAAGCCTCCGTCAATTGCTCATCGTCCCCGTACTTTTCCTGCCACTGAACGAAGCCACCCTCTAAAATGTAAATCTCTTGCTTCTTGCTTTCTTCCTCTCCAAGAGTGCGCTCACGCTCACGGGCATAACGCAGAGCTGCAGAGGGACCACGCTGCTGGCTGAGAGCACAATGGAAAACTACCTTGTCCATGTCCTTGAGGGTGCGAAGAAGCTCAGGAAGACGCACGTCCAAACTGGAGCTCGGTACCCATGTCGATAATTTGATATGTCCACCGATGTGATCTGAATGGTGTAATGAGTATTATAGCAAGACACGAGAGAGAGAGAGAGGACTATTTCTGTCTTTTATTATTGGAATGTTCATACCTGAATCCCGAACATCAACAATTGCTAGTTTGTCGGCTGGAGTCTTTGAGCGAAGGAGGGCCGAGAGGGCATCGCGGCTCATGCGTGGTAAAGTTGCGATGGATATGGAAGACATTGTTTATGTGCAATATTCAAATATATATGGGCTGACTGACGAACAATTTGTCTGTTCCTGGTTGCCCCGCTAAAATCCTATCAAAGCTATGCTCCGATGATATCCATGCATGCGACTCGACTCGATTGGGGGCACTGTGTACGTTCACGTGATCTCTAATTTCTCCCGATTTTCCCAGCAACCCGCCGGCGCTCCGCACGACCAGCATCTGTTTACGCGCAGTTCAACCTCAGATCTTGCGGAGCATTTTCTGAACCTGTTCAGCTCCCCTCCCTGCGCTCCTGTCAGCTTTCAAGTGCACTCATCAAGGGATTCGTCATATCCTGTTTCCTCTTCCCCAGAGAAGCAATGGACACCCGTCTCCTGGCACGAGGCCTCCGTGCCCGGCCAACACCATGGCTCCTCAGTGCTCACCAGCAACAGCAGCCCATCACCCTCACCACACTCCGCTACAATTCCTCCAACACTTCGCCACAAAAGACCACCCACCCAACATCCTCAGAAGCCTCCACCACCACTACGCACACAACACCCGCCGCGGTCGAAGACCAACCACCCGCCCCCAAGCCCGCACCCACCAAGACCGTCGCCTCCGACTTTGACGAAATCCTCAACAAGCTCGACCTCGGCAACCGCAACACTCTCAACGCCAAGGGCGAACCCCGCCGCATCTTCTCCGACGCGGTCTCGCGCTCCGTCGGCGGCGTCGGCTCGCAGGCGTTCAAGGACCGCGCCGCGCAGCAGCTTGCTTCTCGCAAGGTGGAGCTGAAGCTTGGGCCTACGCTGGGTCGTCAGGTCCATGTTGAGCCGGAGCGTGGATTGGATCTGCCGGCTGCGATTCGTCAGCTGGAAATCACTTGCAGTACGAATCAGATCAAGGCGGATTCACATAAGCAGAAGTTTCACAAGCGGAAGGGTGCGCTGCGGAAGGAGTTGCGTCGGACGAGGTGGAGGAAGCTTTTCCGTTTCTCGTTCCAGGAGACGGTGAAGAAGATCCAGCGGATGCAGGCGCAGGGATGGTAGAATCTCGAGGGAGAATGGGGATTTCCGAGACTCCGGACTATCCTTTTTGGTGGTCTGTATATGTATACATATATGTACACGGAAAATTTTTGTATGAGAGAGGGCGCTTGGCTGTGAATTGGGGGGTTCTTTTGAGGCTTCTCTTTCTCAGCAAGGCTGCTGCTTGGTTGCGCAAAACATGTATCACTACCGTTGGAAGCATTTGTCTATTTTTCCAGTTTCTGTCATCAGGGGGCTTCTTCTTATTTTTTTTTCCTTCCAAATAGAGTCTACTCCATTGAAGGGAAAGAGGTCTTTATATTCAAAAACTTTTGGTAATATACCAGTCACTTTCATGTCTAATGAAAAAGGCATACGTCCCAGTCAATCTTCCTTTGCGGAAACATGTCTTATATACAGCCAAGATTCGCCGCAAGTCAAGCTGTCTTTGCAGGAGCTCCTCAAATGCTCTCAGTCCCTCTTCCCTGTGGTAAACCCTCCATATCCGGAACCTCCTCCACCCCCGCTTGTAACGACTCCGTTGGACGGTCCAGCAGAGTACCCTCCATACCCATTCATCCGTCCGCCGTTGCCAAACGTGATCCCAGATCCCTTGCCTTTCGCCATGGGAGCTCCCAGAATTCCATCTCCACGCCACCCTGAACGACCGCGCAGCCGGTCACCATTGCGCTCCCAGTAGAGTGCCGCCATGGCCCCCAGCGAGGCGGCCAGCACAAAGAAGAACATGCGCGATAGAATCGAGCCAGCCGCGGAGCTACTGCGTCCAGCTCCACTCAGCTCCAAAAAGGACTTTGAAGCTGGACGTTCCGGCCACCCAATGCCCGCGCCACCTTCAATCCACGCAATATGGAAAGAGAACGTAAGCGGCTCCCCGCGAATGACCTTGGTCCCGTGGCCTGCCGTCCAAGGCTCCCGCGCAGCTTGGGCAATTTGTACAGCCGTCTCATTCTTGTCCGAGGAGGCCTTCTTGGGGGAGGCCTCGAACTCGGGCGTGGAGTAAGCTGTGCCTGCCACGGCGTATCCAGACTGGCCAGACAGTCCATTCTTTCTTCCCTTGCGCGACTGCGCCGCAGGATCCGAGGGAATGCTATGCATCAGCATGTTCATATCCGTCCAAATGTGCAGATGGCTGAGCTGCAGTGTTCCCTGCAGCGCAATGGTGACGGGTGTGAAAGGCGGGCCGTTTTCTTTCAACGCAGTGAGTGTACTGGCCTCGCCGGCCTCGGCATCGGGATTCGCATGGTCTTTCGGCGCGGTATTGGAGGGTCGTAAAGGTGCGGTTGGTACGCGGCAAGTCATGGGCACATCGGAGTGGACGTAGAACTCCAGCAGGTGGTAGAGAGAGTCGGATAGAGAAGCGAGGGTACAAGTTATGGTTTCGGAGACCCCGTAATGTATGGACAAGGGTCTTGTCGTCTCGCTGCATGTCACGAATGGGACCCATTGAAGTTTCCCTAATCCGTCGGTGATCTGTGACGCGTTTGGTCAGCAAGGCTCTCACGACGGGGTCGGACTCAGGAGTCGTTGGCTGCGCACATGTTCACCGTCCCTTGGAAATCGCAGGATTCGAAGTCAGAATGGATATTGGGATAGACTGAGGTCAGGAGCAAGACTAATTGACTCACATTGTTCGATTCAGACAAGATACTGGAATTTCCTCACCCAGGCTGTATCCCTCTGCGCCGCTGCGTGCAAGAGGTCTCCCCGCGCTGCATCCCGCAGGCAGGAACGCAAACACTAGAGGAAGCAACGCCGCTGTTGATGCAAACATTGTGGCCTGTTGCAGGATGAACTCTGTGAAGACTTTCCACAATTTGTCGGGTCCCAATGCTTCAAGGACGCCTCACGGTGGCGAGTGGAGGAGGGATGGACAGCAAGCGGCGTGCGGAGCAGACACGGAGGCCGCAGTGCCCGCTGTTTAAACATGCGCAGCCAGGGTTGCGGGGTCTGTGCGCGACCACTTGAAAAGGTCGGCACGACCGCCATTCATCCTCAAGCTTTTCTCAATCCTCACCAAGCCGAGACCTTCCTACGGGAATCCATTCATCGTCAATGTTGTTGACACTTTCCAGTATAGGAGTATGCATTATGCACTATGCAGTATATGCTTCTACGTGACCAGGTTACAAGGTAGCGGAACAGTAATTTTTCATTGACACTGCCACATGAATTTGACAGTGATGGGAGTATAGAGAATACGATAGACAAGTAAAAAATGATTCGTCGCTCATCAAAAGCTGCTGGGGAAATTTCGCCATGACTCGACGCAATGTCAAGTCATCTCATTAAGGCGGTCTTTTAGGACAGGTTGGCCCGAGACTTGAAGGCCATCAGCAGGCCACTGGTCGAGCTGTCGTGATCATTGCCCTCGCCAGCAGTCTCCAACTCCTTCTGGATCTTCTTGGCAAGAACCTTGCCCAGCTCGACTCCCCACTGGTCGAAGGAGTTGATGTTCCAGATGGCACCCTCGGTGAAGGTCAGGTGCTCGTAGTAGGTGATCAGAGCGCCAAGAGTGGCCGGGGTGATCTTCTGAGCGAGAATGGAAGTGGTGGGACGGTTGCCCAAGAAGGTCTTGTGAGGAACCAAGTTCTCGGGAGCGCCTTCGGCCTTGACCTGCTCGGGGGTCTTACCGACCATCAAGGCCTCGGACTGGGCGAGGAAGTTGGAAGCAAGCATGCGCTGGTGCTTGCCACCCTCGACGGGGTTGTGAGACTCGGCGGCCATCAGGAAGTCCGCGGGGATGAGCTTGGTGCCCTGGTGCAGCAGCTGGAAGAAGCTGTGCTGGGCATTGGTGGCGGGCTCACCGAACAGGATGGGACCAGTGGTGTACTTGACATAGTCACCCGAGCGGGTGATAGCCTTGCCGTTGCTCTCCATGGACAGCTGCTGCAGATAGGCGGGGAAGCGGTGCAGGTACTGGTCGAAGGGAGCGACGAGGTGAGTCTGCGCACCGAAGAAATCGCTGTACCAGACGCTAAGCAGACCACCAAGAACGGGGATGTTCTGCTCCAGAGGAGTCTCGCGGAAGTGCTTGTCCATGGCGTGGGCACCGGCGAGGAACTGGTGGAAGTTGTCATAGCCAATGTACAGGGCCACGGAAAGACCGATGGCACTCCAGACGGAGTAACGGCCACCCACCCAGGATTCGAAGCCGAACATGTTCTTGCTGTCAATGCCAAACTTGGTGACCTCAGGCTCGTTGGTCGAGAGCGCAACGAAGTGCTTCGCAATGTGGGACTCCTCCTTGGCGGTCTTCAGGAACCAGCTCTTGGCGGTGTTGGCGTTAGTGGTAGTCTCCGCGGTGGTGAAGGTCTTGGAGGCAATGAGGAAGAGAGTGGTCTCGGGGTCAGAGTGCTTGAGGGCCTCGGCAATGTGAGTGCCGTCAATGTTGGAGACGAAGTGGAGCTTCAGGTCGGGGTGACCATAAGGCTTGAGGGCCTCGGTGACCATGACGGGACCGCTTTGAGAAGAGTTCAGTCAGCTTGGGGAGTCATTTGCGGACTTGAACATCCTCGACATCGCGGGCTCGGCAGCACTTACAGGTCAGAACCACCAATGCCGATGTTGATGATGGTGTTGATCTTCTTGCCGGTGTAACCCTTCCACTCACCACTGCGGACCTGCTCGGAGAACTCCTTCATGTGCTCCAGGACCGAGTTGACATCCTCAACGACGCTCTGGCCATTGACCTGCATGGGCTCGTTGGAGGTGTTACGCAGGGCAACGTGGTAGACGGCACGGTCCTCGGTGAAGTTGATGTGGTCCCCGCGGAACATGGCATCACGGAGCTCCTCGACGCCGGCCTCCTTGGCCAGCTTGACGAGCAAGGACAGGGTCTCCTCGGTGAGGAAGTTCTTGGAGAAGTCGAACAGAATGTCGGCATTGTCGACCGTGTTGGTGAAGGTACGGCTGAACTTCTCAAAGCGCTTGGGGTCCTTCTGGAAGTACTCCTTCAGGACAATGTTGCGACCCACAGTGGTGTGGTGCTCCTGGAGCTCCTTCCAGGCATTGAGATCAGAAGCTTGAGAGAAACCAGGCATGGTGACGAGGGGTGCAATCTACACGACGTTCGGAGCAGGCCGGATTAGCGCGGGGTCACCAGCAGAAAAGTGACGGGCAGATGCTGGGCAGAGAGCACGGGAAGGGTCATGAAACACCTACCTGAAAATCAAACGGGGGAGGGGTATCACAATGGCTTTTGTTTTGGAGTCTTCTGCAGGGAGAAATGGAGGGGGATTTGAAGAAGAAAGAGAAAGTCCAGCAGACGAGGAAGGAAGAGGGTAGCGATGGAAACGGCCGGCGTATTGAGGTCCGGCAGAGGTGGGCGTGGGCGTGGGCGTGGGGCAACCCCCAAGCCCAGCAGCAGCAGCATCATCATCATTGCCGCATCTCCCGCCCAGCTGGTCCCCGAGCGGGTCGGCTTTGCTCATATTGCGCATCTGGCTTCACGAGCTCGGTCACTTGGTGGGGCGCATGCTCTTCCTGGCCGTGCCGGTTGGGAATTCGGACTGTTGCCAGTCCATAATGGAACTTTGACCAAATCAAAATGAGGTGATGGCGTTGCTACTCGAGGGTCGACCGAAGACCACAAAGGTACGTGCTGGACGGTTCCAATGTACTACCGGTAGTACCACCGTGCCACGAAGCTCCCAACTTTGGTACTCACGAACTTGTGTCGTAAAGTACCCTTTCAGACAGGTGGAATGGGCTTCTTTTTCCGCCCGTCGTTCCAGAACAGTTCCTCCGGCTAATAATCCCATGCGCTGCCTGCCCAGTGCCCACCGTTTTCGGGGGCTCGTCTGATTTAGCCGTGCACCGTCAACTCGATCGAGAGGCAAGGGATTGCCTTTGGCAACTCTATTGATCTCGCATGGGTAAACCCCCCCCCCCGGATTGCTGGTCTACGGCCAAGACCTCGGGAGATTCCACGACACTTGATCCGAGATCCCAAGCCGCCCGAACTCCGTACGGTAGATACAGTTACGACTCACTATAACATTGCAAGGACCTTGCGCCCTTCCCTTTCGTGTCAAACGGCTTTTATTGAAGCCTCAGTGGTTGTGAACAACACGATAAGTCATATAGTCATCAACAGGCACTAGATCTCTCATGCTGAGTGTGGATTACCCGCTGTTTACGTTTGCATGCATCATGCGCGACAGGCGCATGAGCAACCCTACAATAAGCACGTGTCTGAATCAGAGTGCCTTGATCTCAGTGGAGCCCACCTGGCATCAGTGATAAAGATCTTTCGGGTTGACTTGCATTTCGACCTTCGACACTTAGAGATTGATGACTGCTGCGAACCTTTTCTCCAACCCGTTCCCAGGTCGAGGCCACCTCTACGGGACCTTACTCCCCTTCTGCCCAACTGCTCACTGCTGAGGAAAAGCAATCAAATTGAATAATGTCAATCTAATTCAATGGACTGCTCGCGCTTTTCCAATCCGGTCGCTCCGGTATGGAAAGTGCCGAGCCAGATTGTAATAGCTCATCAGGGTGTCCGTCGGCCCTTGATTGGTATGGCTGGCTGTCAAGCCTAGTGTAGTCAGCTGCTGATGATTCGGATATATTGTCGATGTATTCGTGTGGGCGAAGTGCAGAATACTGCCTGAACAATATTCTGCTCCATCAAGTGAATGAGGCGTCGCAGGGTGGATATAAGGTATAAGCGAGGTAGTGTGTAGTTGGACTGTTGATCTGCAGAGAAAAATGTCATTCAACACTCCTCGGACCAATTCGGTCTTCCCGGCAGCCGAAGTATACTATATGTACCACGGACTTTGTCAGATCCCGCGACTAAACAACAATGACAGAGGGGATCAAATGTCTGCTTTGGAAAGGACTATCAGCAGAGCAGACATTAAAGTGTTTGTCAAGAATAGGAACAATCAAATCTGGGTGTATACTCCCTGCGTACCGTCGATACTTTTACCTGGTGGTGTAAGTAACTACTCTTGTTCGGTCCGGTCTATGGCTCCGCCCGAGAGTCCCGGCCACCAGCTGCCAAGACTCTGCGCACAGACCAGCATGGTCAACGGTATCAAGTCCGCCGCTAGCAACTTTCTTCGCTCCGCGGGCGCCAAAGAAGCTATCTCACGAACCTCCCACGTCTTCGACCCCGCGAAGCAATCAAAGCGCTTCAAGCTTCTCACTTAGAAAGCGCCTTACGAGATCCAGCATTCTTCTGCCATCCGCGGGAACAGTGCTTTTCGCGATGTACAATCCTTACCAACGTGAGTTTGCGCCCCGAGACGTCTGCCATTGGCACTCCCTTTCTGGATCGCGAAACTTTGCAATAACATGCTGACTCTGTTCATCAGCCCCGGGCATGTATGGAAGATCCGACTATGGGGCCTACCCAGGCGCGCCCCCAGGTATGGGTAAGTGAGCATCAAAACTTCTCTGATCCTCCGAAGCCTTCTCAAGCAGGATGACTGACCATTTAATAGCGCCCCCTCCAGGTATGGCTGCTCCTGGAACAGCAGCTCCCCCGGGGATGCAACAAAATAATCAGCAGCCGGGTCGCCCTGGCGGGTTCCCGGCCAACTTCCAACCGCCTCCGAACATGCCCAACATCAACTTCTCTGCACCTGTGATTCGCCTGGGCACCTCCGGACCCTCCAAGCCAGCTGCCCCCGAGACAGGTCGTGAACGAGGGTCCGATGGGCCCGGTCGTCGCCCGGGTCTGGGCTCGTCAAATACCGACGATCGACGCCCCCATGGCCGCGATTCCATGATGCAACTACAGCCACCGACTCGGGATGAGATTGTGCGCACATTGTTCGTCGGGGGTATCACGGAAGGCGCCGGGGGAGATGAGGGCATTGAGCGCATCTTACGGTCTGCCGGAAGTTTACGTCGTTGGATTCGGGCCACAGATGCGGACGAGAAGCCCTGCCGGTTTGGGTTTGCTGAGTTTGAAGACCCCGAGAGCCTGGAGGTCGCCGTGGAGGTGCTGAAGGACATTGAAGTGCCCGTCAAGCGCCAACTACCACGCACGGAGGACGAGGAGGAGCAGGAGGTGGAGAAGAGCTCTCTTTTGGTACGTACGATTTCACGATGAGACACTCGCTTGAGAGAACTAGTATCTAACTACCCCTCTAGGTCGTTGTCGACGAGAGCACCATGACCTACTTGGAGCAATTCGGCGCTACTCGTGGCGAGCGAGACCCCAAAGAGCTTCAGGCTCGCTACGACAAGGCCCGTGAGTCTCTCAAAAACGTCCTTTCCGAGCTTTCCCACCCAGTCACCCCCCGCAGAAGGAAGACGCGTCTGGCGTTGACGGAGAGGGCGACGTGGAGATGAAGGACGGCGAAGTTGTCAAGGATGGAGAAGTCGTGACGATCCCAATCACTGTCGAAGATGAGCTAGCGGACATTCCGCCCGAAATGCGCGAAAATGTGGCCAAGGAGATTGCAGCGTTCCGTGAGCGCAGCAACCGCCGAGATATCGAGCGATTGAAGCGCGAGGAAGAGATCGAGTCTATGGAGCGAGCTCGGAACTCTGGCTCGCGCATCAGTCGGCTTGGCTCGCCCCCTCCCTCAGCTCCCAGTGGTCCTGCAGGCGGTGCAAATGGCATTCCACTTGGGCCTCGAGGTGACCGCAATGTGCCCGGCGCTCCTTCCGGACCCAGAGGATTTGGCGTCCAGATCCCCAAGGACTACCAAAAGGGCGTCTCGTTTGTGAACGGTGGCGGCTTGAATGGCTCTCAAGAACATATCGACCGCGAAGACGAGGAGACCGACGCGAGTGATGAGGAGCTTGAACGTCGTCGTCAGGCCAAGCGGAACGCCGAACAGGAGAAGCAGTTCTTGGACCAGGAGCGTCGATGGCTCAATCGTGAGCGCAGCCGAACGGCCGCCTTAGAACGTGAAAAGAAGCGTGACAAGGAAGAAGATGGAAAATTACAGGCTGCACACGATGAGATGGAGAAACGTCTGATGGAGTGGGATGACAATGTCGAAGCGAGCCGTAAGACGAGCGAGTACTATGCTGACCGTGGCGCCTGGCTACGCAGCCGCGCTGCTTTCCGTGCTCGCGAGATCAGCATGGACGAGGCTGACCGTGCTGCCGAGGCACGGGAGCAGGCTCAATCCGCCAAGCAGCAGGAGCAAGCACGCGGGATGGCCGACGACTTCCTCGCCAAACAGGCCGAGGAGTTGGAGGCCCGGGCCCAAGCCCCAGCCCCCCAGGAAGAGGAGCCGCAGCGATTCAAGCTTTCCCTTGGCGCCGCCGCTCAGAAGGCCCAGGCCGCCAGCGGCCGTCGCACTGTTGCCGAAGTCGAAGGACTACTGGAGGACGAGGAGGAGCCTGCCGGCACGACCCGCCGGCAGCTTATTCCGATCAAGTTCGACTCTGCTGCCGAAGCTGCTGGTCTCTCGGACGAGGAGCGTGCCCAAGCCGCTCGTCAACTGGCCGCCGAGATCCCGGCCGACAAGGAGGGGCTCTGGAAGTGGGACATCAAGTGGGAGTTTGTGGACGAGGCCATCATCGCCGATCAAATCAAGCCCTTTGTCGAGAAAAAGATCGTCGAGTATCTGGGAATTCAGGAACAAATGCTGGTGGATGTGGTGGAGGAGCACGTCCGAAAACACGGGTCTCCTCAGGATCTGGTGGAGCAATTGGAGATGGTAAGCTGCCACCTGAATGTTCTTTTGACGGTCGCCAGTTCGGCTGCTAACAATCGCTTCTTCATAGGCGCTCGACGAAGAGGCCGAGGTGCTCGTTCGCAAGCTTTGGCGTATGCTAATCTTCTTCTCCGAGAGCGAAAAGCGAGGCCTGTCTGGATAGACGAATCAATCCCCCAGGAGCTCAGCATGAGCAAGTTTTTGACAGCTTTCATTGTGCACCTAGCAATTGAATTTGCTCTCCACGCGACAGTCACGTTAATTGACACTCGTCGCTCCTACAGCACCAGAGACCCTCCTTCATCATCTTATAGACACCTATGCCTGTACACTTGACTATCTGTAATTATACAGCTCATCGCAGTCATTGCGCTAAACGGCTCTAGGCTTGCGGCTCTATACCGAACATGGCTTCCGTATTAAGATCATCTGTCAAACTACGCTCAGGCAAAGTCAACTATTACCCGCCGCAGTCAACGTCACGCGGCCTCTGCAGAAACGCGGAGCAGCTCCGATCCTACCGTTCCCCTTGGCGAGAGCCCTTTGATTGGTGGAGTAACTTAATCCCTCGTCCGCCGCTCAGTTCCACCAACGAGAGGGCGTGGATCACGGCCGCAATGGAGGGGCGAGGGGAAAATGCGGGCAGCGCGGGGGTCACAGTCTCCCAAGAGGTTGTATACATGGGGGCAGTACCAGGGGGCAGTTTTTCCTGTTCTTCCGTGGAGGGTCTGCTCGTGATCATTGGGTTTCTCGATTTTCAGTTCTGGCGTGCTATTAAACTCCGTAGACCCCTCGAGCCCGATCCTTTTTTGGATTTTTCCAAATACTTTTCTCCTACCTCTGCGTCGCGCGTCAACGGTAATTTGACCCACTTGACTTTCTCAGTCTTTCTGAATTGACGACGACAAGGTTGTTGAAGACCTCACTCAAGTTTTTCCAAATTGTTGAAGTTTCCTTCTTACATTACCGTCCACAATGGTCAAAATCACCGGCTTCACCACACGGGACGTGCGGTTCCCAGTATGTCTCTTGCGCTCTGCTCCGGAGCCAGTCCATTCGGAGGGATCAATTGCGTATTCCAGAGAGCCATTGCTGACTTGATGTGACAGACCTCACTCGATAAGACGGGCTCTGATGCCATGAACGCAGCCGGCGACTATTCTGCCGCATACTGCATCCTCTCCACAGACTCCGAGTTCCAGGGCCACGGCATGGTACGTCTCCGATGCGTCACTTTTTTGTTTTGAGTGCTGTGAGTCAGGGGATCGGTCAGACTTGCTAACGCCGACAAACCTTCACTCCAGACATTCACCATTGGCCGCGGTAATGAGATTGTCTGCGCTGCCATCTCTCTTGTGGCTCCTCTCATCGAGGGCAAGGAGCTGGACGAGCTCACGGCAGACTGGGGCAAGACTTGGCGCTATCTGGTCTCTGACAGCCAGTTGCGTTGGATCGGACCTGAGAAAGGTGTGATTCATTTGGCTCTGGGCGCCGTTGTCAATGCCCTGTGGGACCTGTGGGCTAAGACCCTGGGCAAGCCCGTGTGGCGCATCGTCGCGGACATGACTCCCGAGGAGTTCGTGCGCTGCATTGACTTCCGTTATATCACTGATGCAATCACCCCCGAGGAGGCTCTGTCCATGTTGAAGGAGATCGAGGCCGGCAAGCAGGATCGTATCAAGGAGGCTGAGGCGAGCCAGGCTGTGCCTGCTTATACTACCAGTGCTGGCTGGTTGGGATACAGCGAGGAAAAGTTAAAGAAGCTGCTGGAGGAGAGCGTTGCCCAAGGGTACAAGCACTTCAAGTTGAAGGTTGGCGCCAATGTGGAGGATGATAAGCGACGTCTCAGAATTGCCCGTGAGGCTATTGGCTATGACAAGGGAAATATTCTGATGGTGGACGCCAACCAGGTATTTATTCAACCTCCCCACTTGCTTCAATTCCAGGTTCCCCGAAGGAGTACAGCAACTGATTGTTTCTTCTTTCTATCTTCAAGGTCTGGTCTGTCCCCGAGGCTATTACTTGGATGAATGAGCTTGCCGAGTTCAAGCCCTGGTTCATCGAAGAGCCCACCTCTCCCGATGACATCCTCGGCCACGCCGCCATTCGCAAAGCCCTCTCCAACACCCCCCACGGCGCTATCGGTGTCGCCACCGGAGAGATGTGCCAAAATCGTGTCGTCTTCAAGCAACTCCTACAAGCCGGTGCTCTGACCGTCCTCCAGGCTGATGCCTGCCGTGTCGGCGGTGTGAACGAGGTTCTTGCCATTCTGTTGCTGGCCCGCAAGTTCAACGTCCCCATTGTGCCTCACTCTGGCGGTGTCGGTCTTCCCGAGTACACGCAACATCTGAGCACCATTGACTATGTCGTGGTCTCGGGGAAGAAGAGTGTCTTGGAGTATGTCGACCACTTGCACGAGCACTTTGTCCACCCTTCGAGTGTCAAGGACGGTTACTACGTTACCCCCATGGAGCCTGGGTACAGTGTGGAGATGAAGCCTGAGAGCATGGACCAGTTCGCCTACCCCGGCGAGGAAGGTAAGAGTTGGTGGCGCTCACAGGAAGCTCGGGTGATCTTGGATGGTCCTCGTGTCGTGTAAGTGAGAGTGAGAGTGATGACGATCCTTGATGCCCTTTTTTTTTCCCAATGTCTTTCTATGTCTTTCTTCATGTCCATAGCTTTGCCCTATAAAATTTGATTTTTTTGACCTGTGATGCTCATTATTACTGCCAAAAGAGAGCAGTAAGTCGGATGTACCGTGGTATGTAGTATGTACTACTTCCATCCATTCCTTCCGCGGGTGACAAAGTCTGGTCCCTGGACTCAATTACACAAAGGTAAGGCTAGGTTAGTATACCCAGCCAACCTGTAATACGTACTGAGAAAACCATTCACGAGTACTTTGTTCCCGCACATCTTCACACACACATCTCACCCCTCTTTCCTTCAAGAACCTCCAGTTCTACAGCCCATCGACGACTTCACCCTCAACAATGACAGGTCTCTCTCATTCCGCAGCTCGATTGGCGACGATCAAAGTGTATTAAGGTGCTTGGCCCTGACCGTACGACAACGACTCTGTTCGAATATTGAGGAGATAGTGTGCATCATATTTGCACGGTCCGAAGGACCTAGATATCTGACTATGGCTGTTCACGTCCGGGAGACTGCTAGACCCCGATCTTGTACTCGAAACCCGAAGTCTCTTGGCTGGCGGATAATCATCTTCATCGTCTTCTCCGTGTCTTCGAGACAGGTGTTGGCCCGTCAGCGATCCGGTAGATTCGAGATGAGTATGCTGTGATCCGTGTGAGAGATGATTGACGTTGTTGATTTCAGTTCTTCTTTTTCTTTTCGAATTGTACCACTACCCTAGCAGAAGACCCATCATGAGAAGCTGAGTAGAGATTTGGAAACGTGAGAGAAGAAAGTAAGCAAAACAGCCTTGGGTACTGGATCGAAAACGAATATTGATCACATCTTCTTAGATTTGAGGCTGATCCGATATTCTCAGCTCACTTGCAATTGGACGTTCATCAAAGCATTCGCAACAGAGCTACTGACTGCCTGCCTAATAGATACCAGGGCTGTTGGACGCCAGCATGAGTAAGCAGCCACTTGAGTTGCTGGACCCCCAGGTTGGATCTGATTGTGATATCGGGTGAAACGAGGCTGAAATTATTCTACATCTATTTGCAGGCTCTCTGGTCTGGTGGGTCTATCCTGCTGAGGCTTCTAGGACTGACCAACAAAGTAGCTATTCTCCATCAGTATGCATATATCTCGCGGAGAGACCCGAGAATTTGAAAGTAGGCTCGCATCAAGACTTTGCCGAGTTTTCTTCGGGCATTACGACATAAGAACCTGGCACCAGCTTGAAGATGCAGGCCTTGATAGCTCTTGTTCTCTTCGAAGTCCGCCTGTGGTTGCTGGGTAATCAGCTTCTAGAAGCGCCGCTGAGACTAGACGTCTCAAAGTTGTTGTGTCCACGTACCTGGTAATAGAACTCTTGCGATCTTTCAAGAATTTTCCAACGTGACGAGGACGGCGTGATCACATGTAGTGATATCTCCGGGGTTGGAACTCTTCCGGAATCAAGACAGCCGGGGGTCAGCGTAACGGATCGTCTGGAGGGGATTCATGTCTCTGTGTGGAAGCTATCGGTAGTTGGAGAGTGTTAGAAGTGAGATATGCGTAGGAGATAGAAGAGGGGATCGAAGCTCGACGTGATGTACAGGTTACATGGCTCATTCTATACAAAGGAGTTTCTTTGTAAGCTACAGATTGCATTGCTGAAGAGTCCCACCGGTTTTCAGGACAATAACATTGATTTGAAGACTCCTCTGAATTCATTCGAGGAATGATATGCCCATTGAGTCCCCATAGGTCTTTTCCTTTTGAGCGGGAGCTACGCAATAGAACTGTGTCAAGATATGAGGTATACAATTGGTACGCCAAACAAGTCACAGCTATTGACTCACGGGGCTTCACACACAGAGACAGTATCCTTTTCTTGTAAAAGCTAGGTGAAGATATGATATGTCGTAAGACGACTTTCCCAATTAACCAAACTTCTCCCATGTTGACCCAGCGGTGGAATCCACTTCAACGCCTTCCGGTTCGGTCCCATGGGGTAAGTGGGTCTCGACCAACATGACATTTCACGAGGTTGACACCCTCCAGGAACATGAAGAACACCCACTCATCAACGATGGGAACCAGCTCCAAGTATGCGATGATCTCCTGTACCTGAGGAACCCGAAAGTCTCTGATCGGACCGGAAGTCAGACAACACGCTCAACCAGAAACGGTCACGTGCTCATACATGCTCCCAAACGTCCACGTCTGTCCAACATCCAGCAAAGCCGTGCACGGTCGGCAGTCTGACAGGGGATCTGATCTCGGATCCCAAACGAGACCAAGGATAAGTCTCAGGTTTCTTCCGAGACCACCTCTTCTCCCCCATCCCGCCCCCTCTTCTTCTCTCTCCCTCTCTCTCTTTTCACCGGGGGAGGGGCGCGCACGCACGCACACGCAGACGCATCGCACGATGGGCGACCGTGACATCAACTTCACATCGACGGGCGCACCATCAAACATTCCTGGGCTGGTACACATTCGCGACATCGCCATCGCAAGCGATGGCGGAAATTTATAACACAGACCGCTTTGCGGAACTCTACTTCCCTTCAAATACAGCGGACTTGCTGCAACTCGGCCTGGCGGCTAGATTCATTGCAAGTCTATTGGAGGCTCACCAGATCACGTATGCTTTCATTGGCGGCTGGGCGGTGTATTTGAGGGGAGGTAGACGCAGAACCCAGGATATTGATATCACTGTGGCCACGACGATGGATCATTTGAAACAGATTCTCGTCGCACATCCCCGGTACTGAATTGGATCACATTTTCCATTTGGCCTTTTGATGCCTCAATTCCTTTCCGAGCTCTTTCATCACACAAGGAGATCTCGTCTTGCGATGAGTTACATTGATGGACCAATTTCAACACCACTTATCATACAAGAGTTCGCTCTAATCGATCCTGCAGAATACATTTCCCTCTCACTCATGGCCGGACATCTGTCCAGGTCTTCATCGACACAGGACGAAGTGTGGACGGCGAGTTTCCGCACGTACCGGACTTGGCAGTCAGCATGGATATTGTGATCAGTGGTGAGTCGGGGACCATGTCTGGATGATGAAGAAAGCAATAACACATGGTTAATCTCTAGGACCATCCTTAGGACACTTGGGCACCCCCGAGGATCTCCAATCTTCCCGGGAGCCTATCAATCCGCGTAGACCGACGCCGTTGGGCTCCCCGTCCTGGTCCTAGGACTCGTCTTTCAGATATACGCCAAGCTGGATGCGTTCTTTCGACGAGGCGAACAGGGGAGCAAGGATTTCCTGGATCTGGAATTCTTGTTCACCCAGTATGCTGCGGACATCCCCACCTTTCGGGACTACTACGATCTGGAGCAACGCCGGTACTTCTGGACTCAGTACGCAGAGGCGTATGTGGCATTCCCGGAGCAAGTGGAGAGCATGCGGGTATTGCTTGGTGTTTGACCTCTGCGACTGGGTCAGGAAGCAAAGGCGCGCAGCTTGATGTGAAGTGGGAGCCGGTATGTGTACGAACATGGGAAAAGAACGGAACTGGGTCCGCTGGGTATGTTTTCATTTCATTAGTCGGTTCATTTACTTCATTATATGTAGATAAGTATTAACAAGACATGCGTTTCTGAGTCCACGGGTCAGGCGAGTCCTTGAGTCGAAAACGGGTTTCGAACAGACTGTCTGGCGTCGTCCAGCCGAGTCTGCCCTTTTTACTGCGTATCCTGGCCACCCATTTGTCGCGTTTGTTGATCGTTTGCGTGGGGAAGTAGTGAACGAAGAGCCATCCTTTCCCCTGTGCCGCTTCTTTGGCGACTTGATTCATCCGCGTCGTCCATTCCAGATCGTTGGTGCCTTCGAGGTCCAAATGTCGATATCCCCATTCTTCTGAGACATTGGTCCCGTCGATACAGTCACACAGAGAGACATCGTCATTCGTGTCCAGGAAGCTCTGCATGAGCACCGGAAGCGTGGGATACGGGAGACCATTTGGACTACGATCGATATGGAACGGACCGGACGGAATGTGAGCGTCATGAGCCGGCATCAGCACAAAGTAGAAATGGATGCCATTCCCCTTGAACCGATGGTAGGTGTGACTCAAGGAGAACGGATGTGAGGTTGAATGAGGCGGGACCGCGTGAATCTGGTCGGAAATCAATTTGGAGGAGAGAAGCGCCGCGGCTTCGGTGACTTTGTTGTCGGGAACACAGAGGTCCCACTCCTACATACCGGCGCAAGTCCAACCTGTCGTCAGCCTCGAAGCAAAAAGGGCAAATTGAAGCATAAAAGAAATCTTTTTCTTTTGCTTTTTCTTTCTTCTTCTTCTTCTTTTTTTGGGGGGTTGGCTTTTTGTTTTCAACGTCACATACATCTCGCACTCGACCCGCCCCGTAATAGATCAATGCCGAGACCCCGACAAGACAACACTCGATCCCATGCTCCTCGAGGAATCGAGTCACCGACAAAATCTCGAGTGTTCCATGGCCTCCGCACGAGGGAACTTCGTCGGGAGAGTAGTTTGATGTGTCCGGGGTGGGCAAGGATGACTGCACTGGAGGGGTGATGTGGATATTGGAAGCGAGCATTGTGAGATCCGTGAGAGCATTTCACTCCAAGACGAAGAATAGGGGCGATTAGTCAATGTACATCGAAAAAAGATGAACAATGATACTACCAAGCAGATGTTGAAGTTCGCGGGGAAGACCCCAAATGCCGTGGGCTCCACGTGATGTTCTTAGTCACTGGAATCTAGGCCTCGGGGACCCCCAGCTTGGATGAACCGGCCTTGGCACATTATCTGCACGTCCATCCAGGTCTCCTGCACGTTTTTTTGAGTCTTGAGCTCAAAAGCCCCATCGCATTAACCTTAACCTGCGTTCAACGGTCAACGGTATGTGAGAACTCACATGGAGACCTATTGGATGTCAAAGATGTGACACGTTCCGTGATTGAACTTGGGGGTTTTTTCTTTTCTTTTTTTTTTTTTCCTTTTTTTCCCCCACCTTTCTGTCTAACTTGACTGTATTCCTGTAATAGCCCTGTGGTATTATTACTACGCTACTCACTACTGTACCCTCTCGAGTACCTGCCCGGTTTATCAATAGCCAATCTTTGCTTCTGTCCCAGCATTGAAGAAAGCCAAAAGCGTCCTAGCAAGGAATGTGCCCCACTGCGGCTGCTTTGGTTTGCCCCTCCCGAGTCCCAGCTGCATCGGAGCCACAGCCAACGGCTTTGATACAGTTGAGCTGACCACTTCCCCCAGCTCACTGCGGTGACTGCACAGTGCACCCTGCACCCTCGCTCAATTGGCCCCGTCGTGATTGAGATACGTCGACTCCATGCGGTACACCTAATAAGTGACATAACGCACTACCGTGTACGTGCTGGCATGCTTCAGTGTCTCTCTGGTCACATGGGCTACGTCGAGGTCCAACCAGCAGCGATTTGCTTCCACGATCACAAACTTCGTGCGACCTGGGGTGCATCGATGTACTTCCCGATTCGAGACTCGACTGCAACCTCCCATATGCATGGAGCAAAAACGTTGCAGGGCGGTCGCTGGGCCCAATTACGGAGCCGCATGTGTCGCAGTCCAGTGACAGGGCTGCAAGGTCGAGCTGGCGTGAGACAAGATGGCCCGCCCCAATGATGCACTCACGCTCGCGATGTACGGCTCATCTCATACTGCACTTAGGGAATAGCGCGAATCTCCATCGAAAACACGGTCAGATTCTTGGGGTGTAATGATCCTTTGCCGGCCATCGTGTACTACGTTGAACTGTTCTTCAGATCTTCAAGTGCCTGTGAAATACATGGTCGAGATGAACGAGAGGAAAAAAGAACGCTTTTTCTCAAGCAGTACTAACCTATATTGACTAGGATCTCAAATCTCATGCACCGCAGACCCTTGATACCCTCAAACAAACATCCAATGCCGAAGTCACAAGTCCACACATAAAAGGTATATCATGAATCAGACCATTCCCTGACTCACTTGTTCTTGTCGCTCTTGCCAAACATTCTTTCCCGAACATGAGCACACCATCTTGTCATTATCCCACACACCCGCACTGCGGGCAATGACTCCTACAAGGGTGTTCTCATCATCGCGTGAGAACGGGCCCTCCTTGCTCTTTGCCACAACCATACTACGTCCAATCAATTCCCAGATTGCAATTGGCCGGTCGAGAAACACATTGCCGCGGCCCTTGTGATCGACCTCAACGCTGCCCAAGATACCGCGTGACTCTGTCTCGACCGCGGCTGCGTTCTCTGTACCGAGGACCGTCTTCTTCAGAGCCTCCCAGATACCGCCGGTGGATTCTGCGCCACGAGAGATATCGCCCGCCTCTCGGATGGTCGCGTAGTACGTCCCCGGGGAAAGACCATTGATGGTCAAGTCGACAAGAGTCATGTTGGAGGAGACCTGCACCATTCGGGCTAGGCCACGGATGCTGTTGGCGACCGATTTGGAGTGTGTCTCGAGGATGCAGACCGCAGAGCCTGTGGCGACGGTGAAGGTGCGTTAGCTGCGTGCTTTCAAAACAACGAAGCAAAATGAAAAAAAAAAAAAGAAATCCCGCATCACATACTGTCTGTAGTACCACTCCCACGAAGAATTGCATCCCGACCGGTATCTTGGATGGCGGTGACGATCGAGCTTGGTGGCGCGGTGCCCTCGACAAATACCAGCTGGTCTTGAAGATTGGCGTCGACTTTTTGCACTCCTGTAATTGTCTCGGTAAGAATGGATTATTCGGACGTGAGAGAATCACACCTCAGTCAGGTATAAGCCGTACCATCTAGTTTGTATAGAGACTCGGACACGCTCTTCACGCAGCCGCCGCAAGTCATGGGGACCGAGAAGGTCGTCTAAAGAGAGCGATTCCGTGTGAGATCCCTTTGAGTTACTGCAAAGCGCATCGGCATAGAGGTACAGAATCTCACCTGAAATGACTGGATCATGGCGGGAAAATAAAGTAGTGTTGCGGATAAATAATATTTGGAGATCGGATTCAGTATTCGTGATCAGGTATGTCTGATCTAACAGACCGCGGATCGAGTAGTGGCGAGCAATATACAACAGCAACGATATCGCTCTTGGAAAGAACGATCAATTGTACGTTGGGTGACTCAAAAGGAACCCCCTTGTCGAGGCTGCGGCGACGGCGGGGGGCCCGTTTTGGATTTCAAATCGGAGCTGTTCTTCGGCCCGCGTCTTTTCCCCAGAGAAACGCAAAAACGTCATCTGAACAGTTGGATTTAGCCTCTTCCGCACCGCCTTCGTCCCTTTCCCCCCCCCCCAATCGCACGACGTCCTCCGAGCCCGTGATCGTGGCAAGACACCATGTCGGCTTCCAAATCGCGCTGGGCAGAAGACGATCCAGAAACAGAAGCCATTGTCGCGCAGCGCAAGCGCGAGAAGGAGGAAAAGCGGCGCGCCAAGGCCGAGAAACAACGTCTGCTCGAGGAAGCCAGCAAAGCTCAAGCTCAAGCTCAAGCTCAAGCTCAAGCTGCCGCCACAACCCCTGCAGATCCGAAAAGCCCAAGTCAAGATATCAATGGAGATTCAGGTCCGCCAAAAAAGCGAAGGAGGTTATCGAATGACCCCGATGCGCCGTCCGGTGGAGGGGAGATCTCGACGAGCGAGGGTTCAAAGAAGCAGTCGAGCTTGTTGAGGTTTCCAGCTGGGGAATGGGGACCTTGTAGGCATGTCGACAACTTCGAACGACTGAATCATATCGAAGAAGGGTCTTACGGCTGGGTATCAAGGGCCAAAGACATCACCACGGGCGAGATTGTCGCGCTCAAGAAATTGAAGATCGAGAACGCACCTGATGGGTTTCCTGTTACGGGGTTACGAGAAATACAAACGCTGTTGGAAGCGCGACATCAAAATGTTGTCTATCTGCGGGAGGTCGTCATGGGCAACAAAATGGACGAGTAAGTGAATCGCATGGCTGAAAGATTTTTGACAACGCAGGTGGCTTACTCGA
The DNA here is from genome assembly GCF_028827545.1 of Penicillium diatomitis. NCBI lineage: Eukaryota > Fungi > Ascomycota > Eurotiomycetes > Eurotiales > Aspergillaceae > Penicillium > Penicillium diatomitis. Next base: position 1,316,456 of record NW_026623177.1, on the reverse strand, counting down.
TCTGGCAGCGTGTACTTGGTCATGGACTTCCTGGAACATGACCTCAAAACGCTCCTTGACGAAATGCGTGAACCTTTCTTACCCTCCGAAATCAAGACACTACTTCTGCAAGTCGTTGGCGGTCTCGAGTTCCTCCACTCTCAATGGATCATGCACCGTGATCTCAAAACATCCAACCTGCTTCTCAACAATCGCGGGGAGATCAAGATTGCTGATTTCGGTATGGCACGATACTATGGCGACCCACCACCAAAGTTGACACAGCTGGTCGTCACCCTTTGGTACCGGTCACCTGAGCTCCTACTCGGTGTCGACAAGTATGGCACGGAGATCGACATGTGGAGCATCGGTTGCATCTTCGGCGAGTTGCTCACCAAAGAACCCTTACTTCAAGGGAAGAACGAGGTCGACCAAGTCTCCAAAATCTTCGCCTTGACAGGCCCGCCCAATCAACAGATCTGGCCTGGCTTCCGCTCCCTACCCAACGCCAAATCCTTACGTCTGCCAGCCACGCCCGCGACATCTACGCGGAGCCCGCCCCTACTGCCTCGCTCTCGCTTTCCCTATCTCACAAACGCAGGCTTGGATCTGCTGTCCTCGCTGCTGGCACTGAATCCAGCCGTTCGCCCGACTGCGCAGCAATGCCTAGCACACCCTTACTTCCGAGAGGATCCCCGTCCCAAGCCAAAAGAGATGTTCCCGTCTTTCCCTTCCAAGGCTGGCCTGGAGAAGAGAAGACGTCATCACACACCCGAAGCACCTAAACATGGACAGGATGCTCCAGAGCTGGACTTTGCAGGCGTCTTTGGTGGCGCACCGGGGGGCGACGCCGGCGAAGCAGGTGCCGGTTTCTCCCTTCGCCTGGGATAAGCACATGAGCACTGAGAAGGCATAGAAGTCCAGCCAAGCTCAACTGTTTGGCCACGGCATTGCCCACAGAAAGCCCGATTTGATTGCATCATAAGCCATACTATACCCGTATCCTTTTTAAGCCTTGGCAAGACGGATCATCAACTAGCATAAGTTCCCTTCATCTCTGCAGATGAGAATGTCTGACCTTGCGAAGAAGGGTGTCCACCTACCATCACTGCGAAGACGTCGTCACGCGCGATTTGTTTGATATATATGTCAATAGAGACCCTTGTCCCGCGTCAGGGCCCTGCAAATCAGTCACTGAAACACTCGTGTCACTCATAGCCAAGATTTGTACTTGACTTTTCTTAGGGCTCAAATGGAGGCAAATTAATGATCACAAAAGCTAAACTCTATACGACTATCTGGACATAGCCGCCACTTCCACATACTGCTCGATGAGCTGGTCATCTCTATGCATTCGGGGGTTTTTCATATCTACCAACCTTGGAAATATGTGGTGATCGTTAATGATTCGTGGATATCTGACTTGCTGTTCCATCATGTCACTGGTTCCATCGGATCCAGCCAGCTATCTTCGTCAAGTTACGTGCGTTTCCAGCTGCTCCCTGCTGTCATAGTCAGGGACAATCCGTTTACCCCAGCGCAGATTCCATTGAAATGCATCCTTATCTCGATACGCAGGGAAAGCTCAGGAAGAAGATGCATATTGGACGTGGATAGTCCTTCATTTTCCAAGTCATTAAAATCTTTGTAAGCTATGACTAGGTGAGCATAAAACTGTCACAAGCAATGAGCAAGACGAGCAATTGAACAGAAAGAGCAATCACCCCAAGTGCCAGGGTGTTAGGTATGACAGAAGAGAGCGTGGCAACGTTGAAGCTAAGGTTTTAATGATGGTTCCCTCGCCCGAAAAATGCAGCCATAGGCGGAGCCAAAACTCTTGGGGTACAGGTATGGAAAGGAGTGAACATCACAAGTGTTCTCCCAACGCCGATAGTGCAGCACTGAAGCTGCACACAATCTCATCAGTGCTTTGACTGATCTTGCTCGCTCAAGATCTCTTTCTCTGTTCGTTTGGGTTTCAGAAAAACTTCACGCGAGAAACCTCCAACAGGTGATTCCGAGCTTTTCTCATTTGCGTGAGGAGACCGGGTGTGCTGGTGCTCAGAATTGAGAGAAAAGCCAGCATGTACATCCTCGTTCAGAAAAGAGTCGTCCTCCTGCCTGGCTGAAATCTCCAAGTTCTGGTCGTACGCACTCATATTTTCATCCGCGATTGACGATTCATCAGTGCCAGTCGCTTTGGACGCGGTTTCTTCGTCAAACCGGGAGTCCAGCAAAGACCAATGAGTAGCAGAAATCGGGATGGGCTGAGTTGGGGTAGAAGAATGACCAGAGATATCGTCATCATTGCTCTTGGAGATTGAGGAAGATTTCTCGTCGTAGCCGTCACCATAAGTCCACGGTCCGTGATCAACAGGTCTGAAAACCTTCCCAATCGGGAACTGAGACGCCTCCGAAAATCTTACTTTTTCGAGAAAGGCTGCCTGCGTACTCGCAGGTAACGATCTGGAATACTAGGAATGTTCTCAGTATGCATTACAGAGACCTCAACAATGGCTGGACTCACGTTTGAAGCAGCGACGGGATCCTGACCCTGTTCAGGTCGCATCGATGTCATATGAGCCGCGGGCGCCTCCCGGTTCCATCGGGCTTTATTGGCAGTCTCGAAGCTCTCACCTTCAGCGCGGGCCATGCCAGAGTGATCCAAGACAGCCTCATTGCCGCGGTACGCATGGTTCTCTCTGTCTCGGTCGCATAGTTCGCTCATCGAGCGAACTGAGGGCATGAGCTCACCCTCCCACACAATGCTGTCTTCGCTTACTGGGAATAACTCAATCTCAAGCCCTCGAGCTCGTTTTTCCCTAACCCATTGGTTGATCTCTTCGAGACCTTCGGGCCTGTTTGGAAATCTGAGTCCCAGCACAAGATGACTCTTTTCCTTCTTCGAAGTCTCATCATTGTTCTCACGGCTTCTTACATCCTCCATTGTCGCAGATTCGTACTGCAAAACCGAAGCTGTGTGCTTTTGCGTTTCCTCCATAGGCTCCATCGGTTGGTCAACTTCTGAGCCGGCTAGACTGGGAGTGTCATAGTCGGGCAGCGAGAAGGCCTCCTCAAACTCCTTCCATCTTTCTTTCATCTCGTTCCTGTCATCGAACACAATGCTCAATGCATCTCGATAATTTCTCAGTTTCTCCGGGCTCATTTCACGAAGCTCCTCGCGATCCATAAGAAGGTCATAGGACGAGCCATTTTTGCTGTAGATTCCCTTCTTGCCGTCCAGTATCAAAATTGGGAGCTCTTCAAAATTACGCACAGGAGATCCCGAATTATCGGAGGTACTCGACAAGGTATTACTGCGTTTTCTGGCAATTTCCGCACTAGTCGCGTCTGATCCTGCTTCTGAATGTGCTTCAGAGGAATGGTCACGCAGCTCGCTTATTTCACCTGGGAACTGGGGATCTGTCGATTCCTCATCGACCGGAGCCACTTGCTCGGGCTTTTGCAATTTCGATGGTCGCACTGGTCTCACCATAGTGCTGTTTTTTGAGAACGAGACTTTTCTCGGGACCGATGGAACAGAAGCATCTGAGTGCCCAGAGATAGGCTTAGGTTTTGGCAGAGACTTGATGTGATCTCGCTTGGCGGTTTCCAGATTGGTTTCGCCCTCTGGGCCCTCGTGCAAAGTATTCCCTGCGACCTCGTCGTCCATTGCCTCGGCCTCATGATGCGGGCCTTCACTGCTTGGACGAGACAGGCGATGTAACAGACCAGCTTTGATGGCTAGAACACCAGACTTTGCTTTTCTGAGAGACCTCTGCGACAGGGTCGGAGCTCGGAAAATGGGAGGTTCATGTTCGGGAGATGACTTGCGCGGCTCCGTGAGACTCTGCATTGTACGTAGCTGCGGCCTGTGTTGTGCGTTTCGAGAATCAAACACAGAGACAAAGGCTTCTCTGGAGACAAGTTGGTTTTCTGCAATGACGGGATCAGTCATGGTAGACGAAAGGGTTTAGTCAGGTTCTACATACAGGCTAGGCTTGGAAGATGGATGTGATGAGAGCAATGAAGAAATGACGGTCACTGTAGCCCAGAGACTTGGGATTGTTTTGTGTCAGGATTAGGGTAGAGCCTCTGGATTAAGTGAGCTCGTGAACTTGAAATGTAATCCGTATGAGAAATGAAGACTCCAGATCGGATGGCTTGATGAGAGCCGTTAACAAGGTCTTCGCGCCTCACGCCTAAAATAATAGAAGAGCGATGAGTGAATGATCGAACAAAATGTGTCCCGCGCAAGTCACAAGTGCAGAAGGAAATACTTCATGGTATGACGAGTACTTAGTACTTACCCAATTAGGCAAGTCCGCCCTCGCAAAGGTCCGGCGGACCATGTCCGTACAATGATCGTATGTATGTTCTGCCTGAGTCAACTACTAGCACATGTTTGTGGACGTTACAATGAGACTCGAGATTGCGGCGAGTTATGTAGATGATATCAAGAAATCAACAGAATTGATGATGACTCTTGTTTCACGTTTTGTCCTTAGTCCCTTTCTGATCTCATGATCTTGCTTCCCTTGCGGCTCGACACTTCCTCCGGCTGCATTTGTGAAGAGTCAACAAGCAGGCGCCGATCCCCGGACCCACCCAGCTGAGCTTCTTTTCTCCGTCCACAGCCTCCCTTGCCGCCCGCAACTTTCTTACTTGCACTCGCTTACCTCCGATGCGCTCCTGAGTCTAACGCTTGTCGCTCATCCCCCAGACAACTTTTCTTTGCGCAGTCACAAAATCATCACTAGATTATCCACAATGGCCAAAAAACAGCAACAACCGCAAGCAGCTGTCTCTTTTGATGCGATTATTCAGAATGGTAATTGATGCGTTGCCCTCAAGCTCTCTCCAGCGCGATGGTGAATCTGACGTGTTGTATCTCCCCCAGATCGCCGCAAGAAACAGAACGAGCAGCTCGCAAGCCAAATCCTGGGCAAGAACAGAATCGATAAAGGCCGACGAGCGAGCGCCCCTGGTCCAGGACAAATCAGCGAGACATCAAACACAAAGCCCGGAAGTCTCGCCAGTCGAATCGGAGCGCCAAAGGTGAGTACGAGCAGCTGTCAATCGGCATAACAAGATATGTTTTTGATCAGAAATAACACAAATCATGGATCGGAAGCGATCCGCCTCAGTCTCTGCTCGTCCCAAACAAACGAACAACAAAATCACCAAATCAAAATCCGCCCCTGCGCCAGCACAGTCGATGCGCAAGAATGCGAACTCTTCCAACCAGCGCCGAGTGAATGTAGAGCGTCTTCAAGCGGCTATCGAGTCTAGCAATCACCAAGCAGCCCTCCGTTCAGCCCCCGCAGGAATATCGATCAAGGGTTCATCCGGGCCATTTATGGTGGTCGGCAGCAACTTCGCCCCCGGGACTACAGCGGCGGACATTCAATCGGCAATTGAACCTGTTGCAGGCCCAATGTTGACTTGCAGAGTCATCTCACACCACCCTGGCGTCACTGCGGAGTTTGCGTTCGCAGAGAGATGGTGTGCTGAGAATGCTGTGGCGAATTTCCACAACCAAAGAGTAAGTACATGGCGCACTCTTGAGATTTGCCCTCGCGAGTTATTTGAACTTGCTGACTCGTAGAACAGGCCGATGGGAGAATTTTGACGCTCAAGTTACAGCCCGCCGGGACCCCGATTAGCACTCCTGGCACCTCTTTCAATGCTCTCCGCGAGCAAGCAGACCGCGAGCGTCGCTCGCGCCGGGCGGAACCCCAAGTACAAGACGGAAGATATGGATTTGATGAGGCGGGCGACGCGCTGAACACCGACACCGGACTCTACAGTGACCAAATGATGGTGGATCCTCCGTCTCAGAAGAATCACAATTGGCGAAAGAATCGACGGTGATCAGTCGAAGAGGATGAAAGCATACATGAAAGCTCTAATTGACAGAAGCCGACTATGCTACGCACGCTTTGTCTCGTTCGATTCTTGAGCTCGATGATTGCCACTTGTATCATTTTTTCATGAACTGTACGAATACGTAAACATTAAGCCAGAAAGTCAAAACATGAAACTATCCACGAATATCCCTATGCGCCGTGAGTTGACGTTAGCCGTTGATAAGGATCGGATCATATCACGTGGAGCGGAGCTTCTCCGAATTCCAAAATATTTGGAGATTCCCAGTAGAAGCGAATTACGCTCCCGGTGTGTAGTTGACTTGAACACAATCTATCAAGCCAATTCTACCTTATTATTCAATTGGCTGTTTATCAATAGCATCAGGGGAGATAATTCTGAACCTTACCAACATGAACGCCGCCGCTCGGCGCGCAGCGTTACACAGCCTGCGCACGTCTTCAAGGACACCGATTCGATGCAGATGGGGCTCTACACTCGCGGACAGGAAATGGTCAACACCTCTCGCCCGAACACTGGCGAGCGCAATGACGGTAACTCAATATTCCTGTCGGAAAAATCCAAACAAGCCTGGCATCACTGACAATCATTGGGCTCAATGCTAGGTCACTGGTCCCATTCCCATCGCCGCCTTCATGCGCCAGGTGTTGACCTCTCCAGAGGGAGGCTACTACACATCTCGCGAGGATGTCTTCGGTAAACGTGGTGACTTTGTTACATCACCGGAAATTTCCCAGGTGTTTGGAGAGCTGATCGGCATCTGGGCAATTGCGGAGTGGATGGCACAAGGGCGAAAGCGAAGCGGAGTTCAACTGATGGAGGTGGGACCGGGCAAAGGAACCTTAATGGATGATATGCTTCGGGTGAGTTGACAATTGGCAACGTGAAGGGGTCGGTTTCTACGTTGGTGATCAGTCCGACTGACCGTAGTCATGAACAGACATTTCGCAACTTCAAATCTTTCACTTCCAGTGTCGAGGCTATCTATCTTGTTGAGGCGAGCGCTACGTTAAGGGAAGTGCAAAAGCGCCTTTTATGTGGAGACGAAGCAGCCATGGAAGAGACTGACATCGGTCACCGAAGTACCTGCAAGTATTTCAATGTGCCTGTTGTCTGGGTGGAAGACATTCGGTTGCTACCACACGGTAAGTGTTCATGTCATGACTGAATTTTGTTCATGTTCAGAGCTGCCGCTGACGTACTTCCGTATGATTGCAGAGGAAGGGAAAACGCCATTCATTTTTGCACATGAATTCTTCGACGCTCTCCCTATCCACGCGTTCGAATCAGTACCTCCGGCTCCGGAAAACGAGGCGACGGAACAAGTTCAAGAAATCATGACACCTACAGGTCCCCAGAAACTTCTCAAGCCACTCAAAGTTGCCAATGTTCCACAATGGCGAGAGCTGCTGGTCACATTGAATCCTAAAGCAGTGGAAGAGAATATCGAGGGTGAGCCAGAATTCAAGCTCACAAAGGCGAAGGCCTCCACGCCCTCCTCGCTTGTTATCCCGGAGATCTCGGAGCGATACCGAAAGCTCAAGTCGCAACCAGGCTCCACCATTGAAGTGAGTCCCGAAAGCCGCATCTATGCCGCAGACTTTGCGCGTCGCATCGGTGGCGACACGACAACGACTCAAACTTCAAAGAAGAACTCTACCCCAGAAAATCCAAAGAAGACGACGCCATCCGGCGCGGCTTTGATCATGGACTATGGAACCATGTCTACGATACCTGTCAATTCCCTGCGTGGAATTCAACATCACAAAAATGTGGCGCCACTATCTTCACCGGGCCAAGTGGACGTCAGTGCCGATGTTGACTTCACTTCCTTGGCTGAAGCTGCCATTGAAGGAAGCGATGGTGTTGAGGTGCACGGACCCGTTGAGCAGGGCGATTTCCTTCAGGCTCTGGGCATCGAAGAGCGAATGCGCCAGTTGCTGAAGGGTGTCAAAGACGAAGAACATAGACACACCTTGGAGACAGGATGGAGGCGTCTTGTTGATAAGTCGAGTGGTTCCATGGGTCAGATCTACAAGGTGATGACCATTATTCCAGAAAATAGTGGCAAGAGACGGCCGGTGGGTTTCGGCGGTGGTGTACAAATGTAGAATGTCCCACAGCATGGGAGGGGATTCGATATTCCAGTCTGCTCCTGATCTCCGATCCGACAACCCTGATTTCAGGAGGGTTGTTCTGGCTTCCCACGAGATGTCACATTGTATATTAGTAACAACAGCATGCGCAAAGATCGAAGCTTTCTGTGACTTTCTCGATCCCATCATGGCGTTTGCGTCATTGGCATGCATAGCCACGCAATAACATAGGCAACGCTGGAACTCAGCAGAGCGTTTCACTTTTCAAAGAACGTCCCTCAGAGCACGTCACCGAATCTTGGAAAGACCTGATAAAGTCCTTGTATCTCATTATATCGTATGAGCAGCAAAGCAGTGCCATGAGGAGGTGACTGTACGGTCTGTGAGTTTCTCGGTTCTATTTGAGACAGAGATGATATAGCATGTTGATATCTTGTGCCCATCCACACCCAGACAATTCACCAGGCAGTCTCAGATATCAGCGTTAGAGTAAGCCTGAGGATAGGCTGGAGCCCACTTCTAGCCTCAGACTCTATGGGAACGACTGGAGGACATGCTCGCTCCCGTCTCACCTAACGACTTCCTAGTTGCCAGACTTCGCATAGCTACCCTACGTTTATGGTCAAGACAGATTCGCAGAAGAAACCCCTAGATAAGCTACACGACAGATCCCGCATGGGGGAGATGAGCTCAAGTCATCTTGAATGTCGAAGTTGTTGTCATGGCGCGTAGACGTCGTGCACCCAGCTCAACTTGAGATAGAATCTTTCGTTACTCGGCGGTCGTGAGTTGACTGCACTGCTAATCTAATCGGTCTTTACTCTCTCTCTTCATTTATTATGTCCACGGTGCACATGTGCTAAGTAGCATTAAAATAGCGAGATTGTTACATGAAACTTGATTCCATGGCGTGGTATGCCAATGTAAAAGTTATCATGACGGCGCTGAAAATGGTAGCTGCCGAGCATTTGTGAAACGATGATTCGATTAGCCTTGCATGAGCATCGCTTAGCTATGCCAGTGACAACTGGACTATTGTTGAGTTGATGATCCGATGCATCGTTAGGGATGGTTGATCTGACCAAATCATCTGAAATTAGTTGAAATTTCCGTTGAAGACCAGATTATAGGATACGTCCTGGAATTGGACTCGAATTCTGTACTCATTGACGACTATCTTCGACCTGACGAGTTTTACGAAATGCAAACGCTTGGCCGAGAGTTAGACACCTACAAATCCGCCATTTGGTCACTCACTCTGGCAGAATCGGTAATCAGATCACAAAATAGACGGTCGTGAACAATCAGCTGTGTATGGATTCACCGTCTGTTATGCAATTGAAAGACCCCGACGCCGTTACCTTACGTCTGGGTTGAGCCATGTGACCTTTCATCTTACCTGTTTCTGTTTCATTCTCGACCTTGCAAGGCCCAACACCTCATCGCAGCCTGCAATGACAGACTCGCCATTTTGGTTCCGACATATCCTTTCAGATATATGGGACGGTACGGTTCTCTACTTTGATACGTTGACCTGTTCAGGTTGGAAAAGTTTGAGAAGTTGTGAACTCGAAAGAAGGGTTTACTCCAGAGTCCACACGGAAGTAATCCTCCCCCACACTCCAAGGGAAAGTGATGAATCTAATAGCTGTAACTCCAGACAACCGTGAAGCGTGGAAGCTAAAGGATGCCGAATTTCGCTCTGAAGCTTACCCTGAGCTCCTATGTCCTGGTTCGTAACAATGAACCGCAATGGCCTACATGCGAGCTTCTCTTTAGAGCTCCCTTCAAAAGATTGAATCTTGACGATCCGCGCCCTAAAGGCAAACAAGCTGTACGAAGGCCCCGGAGATGCTTTGCGGAAATGTGCCTGGTCTGGCGCCGGTGTAATCAAAGGCTATATGCCCACCGTCTCCTGGTCGGAAACACCCGCGCGCCACGATCAAGGATTTTGTTGGCCACTTTGGTCACTTTCTGAAGGGTAGACTCAGCAGCACGGACGAGCTTGACCAAAAACCGATGTGTTTCGACCTCGCAGAGCCCCAACACGCCAACCCAGTCCAATGCATATCTTGCTTGTGCGTCATGCTCCCTAATGTGATCGACCGTAGCCCCGACTCTAATTGAAGCACAGCAAGCGCCGTGGAGGGGCTGTTGGCATCTTCTCCTACCAATAGCTGGCCATAATCATCGCTCCCCTGAGACGGGCCAACAACGCTAAATTGCCGTTGATCGGCTCTCTGCTTGATTTCGAATGGGCACTGACTACCGAGACTGTCAGCTAGAGGTGTGGCCCACGATGTGATGAGCAATGAGCATCAGTCTCTCGCACGGGCCAGCCAAGGGATACCATACTCACGTCTGAGAGCCTTCCCCAGAGTCCCTCCCCATGCGGCCCGTACGTTTCGACCGATTCCTCGGTTGGGTCAACGGGCAACCCTTCGGTTGGTCATGCTCGTTACACGATTGATTTGCTCTTTGCGCTGCAGCCCATACTCATTGGATTACAGCGGTGAAGCTGATGCCGACGATGGTCGAAGTGACCGCTTCCTGTCTGTATACCGATCATCGAAGATTGCCGAAGTGACATCCCCGAACGGAAAGACAGGCCGGGCCATTTGTCTCGCATAACTTCATGAAGAGATGACATTTAAGCCACCACCAACAATGACTGAGCTTCGTTCGGTTGCTGGCCTCGATTTGGCAAAAATCTCAGTACAGTAGAGAGTTAGAGACTAGATGCAGCGAGTCCATCCGACAGAACCGCAATCATGCCACTCTCCCAACATCTCACCTCGCCGTTACTCGGTCGGCCGCCCATCAGAAGTGGGTGACTGAGCTGCCCCGTGCGGCCCGATCGAGAGGCTGGAGACGTGGGAGACTTGGGAGTAACGAGTCAGTCCATCTCTACCAGCCAACAGCAGATCTCATGTCGCCCCAATTAGTCCGGATGATTGCCCTTTTGAAGCAAAACTGGCTCCTCAATACCCAAGCTGCCATGCGATCTAGTGTGCTCATTGCTCACTTGGCTTGCATGTTTGCTGCAGGTGCAATGCAAGTTATTTTTGGCTCATCACGTCTTCCGTCCTCCGGCGCTTCCCTCCTGACGAGCTCTGGGTGTTGAAGGGAGCGTGTCAGCAGCATCATGGCAGCATGGTCCAAGGACACGAATCACCTCTGGCAGGCTGGGGAAGGATCCATTTTTCCACCGTAGTCGTAACGGGTGGGAAATTCGCAACCAAAGTCTATTTGTTGATTGCGCACCGGAAGGCTGACCCAATCCCTGTCGCGCCATGCGTTTCTCTGCAAGATGCTCGTGCTGGTGCGCTTCGCTAGTGCCTCGCTCGGCTGTCATCTCTTCCCTGCTTTCGCAGCCCTTTGGAGATTGGATAGATCCATTTCGAGGCTCTTCCCCTGGATTCTCGGATCCTTTCAGGCTCTCTCTCCCTCGCTCGTCGAATCAGTCATGCCACCTGCATTTGTCGCGTCGCTGTGAGTGGAGCTTAAGCCTCGCGGCCTCGAATTCTCACGATCTTTGGTGAACTCTCCCAAGCGCATCTAAACTTCCGAAAGCCCTCCCCCAATACCTAACGAGGATCCACCGCCCGCAAAGCTGGGTTCGAAATTGATCCCCGCGTTCAACGTACAGTACTAATTCGATGGATGGTCACTGCGCCTATGATCTGTGTAATGATTCGCAGGTGATTCATGTAGTTCCATCTCGGCCGGGCTCATCGCTAGTGGGGAGTTGGTCGTTGCGCGCGCATTTGTGAATGATGACCGCCGAATCAAAGGTGATGACCAGCCACCTCATTCTACTTGAACGACAGGTCTGCTCTCTCGAACCTAGAGAGATTCACGGGATTCCAAAAATACATTTGCGACCGATCGTGGGCTTCGGGTCCTCCAGTGCCCATGCTCATCTCGGAGTCCCTGTTCACTTCCATCCATTCACCTGCTTTCATTGACATGCCCCGCCTGCCTGCAGCCCGCCACAGAACTCGCGAACTGCACAAGACTCTCATTCCTCCTGACCTACATACCTCTCATCTCAGTGTCTTCTCTCGAGGACCAAGACATCTCAAGACTGATCGTCTTCCATGCCCGTGTTCGACCTCGTGTAGCGCATCTTAACCTGCGGATCCGTATGAATTCCTACGATCACTGATGTACCCCTCGAATGACGCCGGGGCCTCGTCGTTGCTCACTCTTGACCGTGACTCCCTGCCTCCCCGCACTGGATTCCCGACTACTCATTCACAGAATCGAGGGGCATCCTAATTCTAAATTCGATAGCTCCGCCTTGGCATTCTTTCTTATCAACGGGCTGACGTTCAACATCCATATCAACGGGGCTTCGACCGAGGGATTCACGATCGTGCTATATTAAGAACCCGGTGGCCCTGACACGGTTTGCCCTGGCCGCGGCGTGACGTTCTTGATCCCGTCCTTGTTCAAACAGCGGTGTACCAGGGTTCATCGTGGGTTCGTCGTTCCGCTGGACAAATCCTCTCCCCAATCTCTCCTTTTTTGGGATCATTCTGGGAGGCGGCGACTGGCAAAGCAAGCTGTCATAACCGCATCGACATTTGCTACTACGCTTTGCTCAAACTGGGACCCCCCGTTGATTTCAATTGGCTCAACAGATCAATGTGGGAACAATGTCGTTGAAGCAGGTAGGTGATCACCAACACAGGTACCCGACTATCTCGAGAACATTGAGACCGAAGTTGACTGAATGCGAGGCAGGAAATAGAGACATGGGTGTTAGCCCTAGATGCCTACGACAATCAGGACTTCGAGGAATCTTTGCGACAATTTGATCAAATAGCAGATACCTCCAAGATTCTGTTCAATTGTGGAGTGATATATGCCACACTCGGCGAACATGAAAGAGCAGTATGTCCTCCTCCATTTCATTCGGTTTGAAAGTCGTAGGCTTGGCTTTGTCATGTTCATGCTTTTCTCTTTCCGTAGGTGGACTGTTATCAAAGGGCAGTTGGGCTCGATCGATATCTGGCAATCGCTTATTTCCAGCAAGGTGTATCCAACTTCTTACTCGGGGACTTTGAAGAGGCTCTAGCCAATTTCAATGACACGCTTCTCTATCTCCGCGGCAATACATCTATCGACTACGAGCAGCTGGGGCTCAACTTCCGTCTCTATTCATGTGAAGTCCTATTCAATCGTGGACTATGTTATGTCTACCTGCAGCAGATGACTCCCGGCATGCAGGACCTGTCATTTGCAGCGAAGGAGAAGGTCACATCTGATCATGATGTGATTGATGACGCGATACGCGAAAATGCAGATGTAGGCGGCCTCACTGGATGACCAACGTTCTCTCGAATCGAAGACTCGATGGCTAACTGGGAGGCAGGGATATACGGTGTTCTCTATTCCCGTCGGTGTCCTCTACCGGCCCAACGCGGCCAAGGTCAAGAATCTCAAGTCCAAGGACTATCTCGGTAAAGCTCGCTTGGTGGCTGCTTCGGATCGTTCTCAAGGTGCCGATCACCAATGGCGGCCAATGGTGATTGACAAAGGCGCTCTTGAAGACCGCGAGGGGGTCTCCTGGGCTGCCACAAATTTAGTTCACAAGGGCCTGTCAAGTCGCTCGCGGCAGCAATCCGAGCCTCCTTTGACACGAACTCTCTTCCCTCCAACTCCTCCACCAGATGACCGATCCACGAGCAATGGCTCTGTCGCAGGCTCGTCTCATCATCGGTCCGCTTCTCTCCGCGCCGGTCGACCACCCCGACTCGACCTTGAACGCACGGGAACCAGTCTTGATCATCGTTCGCCGAGTCAAGTGATCGCACCCGCCACTGAAAAGCCACGCATCGGTACCACACGCACCGCGTCCGAGCCGCGAGGGCCTGCAGCCAGATCGCAACCCTTGCGTAACATCGGAGAATCCGGTCGCAGCGGTTGGCCTCGAGGTCACCGAAGAAACCTCAGCGATGCTCCTCAGGGGTCAGGCGACAGTATCAACGTTGGCGAGCAAAGTTCACAGAACTATGCAGACGATTACACTTACACTAGTCCCGCGACTGTCTCCAGTTCGGGTTGGGGCCGCGGCCGGCCCCACCCACCCGACTTTATTGACGAAGCAGATGAATATGAACATGAGGAAAGCAGCATGCACCACGTCCAGGACATGTCTTTTGATTTTCTTGGCGCTCCTACAGGCAGTGGGGGATCCTCGAGCTATTCCAATTCTCAGCAGCGTCGAACCCGCTCGCCCGCGCGGCATTCACACCGGGCAAACTCACGTCGACCCGAGGTGCGGCGATTTCGTACCAAAGTCCATGCGCCTGATGATATCCGGTATATCATGATTGGACCGACGGTGGAGTTTGCGGAGTTTGAGGCTCGCATTCGAGAGAAATTCGGGTTCAGATGCGCCCTGAAGCTGAGAGTGCAGGACGATGGTGACATGATCACCATGGTCGATCAAGAAGATCTGGACTTGTTGCTCGCTAGCGCCAAGGAAGTTGCACGGAGGGAAGGAAGCGAGATGGGCAAGATGGAAGTAAGTCTTTCAGCTCTGGGGGAGAGTGAAGGAGATGGTTGGCTTTGAAAGGATTGAGACTCGATCAACTAACCACTTTGGCGCTGCAGGTCTGGGTTGAAGAACTTGCAATGATCTAACCCGCTACTGGGAACCGTCCTGAATCTTTTTTTTTCTCTCTTTTGGTCTTGTGGACGATGGACAATTGGACGGAGATGGAAATGGTGTCGGGTGGCAACTCGGAAAGGCATACAGGCATAATTGGCTTCTGCATGAGTGTTGTTCGTTGTGTGTTTGCTTTTGCTTCATTTTTGCTGGCTTTTGATTATACCCTTTTGGAGTGGCATGGAATGGATACCTACGATGAGGATTGAATTGTAGTATTTAAATACACTTTGTCACAGCAATGTAATGAACGGGTCGATATTCCGTCAGATGCAGTCATGCATATTACAACCTTGGTACTGTCACCCTAATCTTGCTGGTCGTCATCCACTTCCACCGATAAACACAACAGTTGTCCTTCTCCGCAGAAAAGTACGATGATGCTTGTTGACGGGCCCCACCGGCGGAAGTGTCCACCACGGCACCACCACCTCAAAACGGGTCCAAGACCACCGTGACCTTTTTCTCATTGCTGAGCCTCAACTTCCTCTGCAGACAGCATTACCTCATCTCGTCGCTACTGTACCTCCTGAGCTTGCGCATCTCGACTCTCCCCATAGTGTTCTATCAATGAAGGCAATCCCCAATTTCGCACCATGACCGACCTGACGCCCGCTCTCGACACAATCCTGTCGAGCAAACATGGCCGCTCGATCCCACCGCCAGCCACTCGAACTCCCTGTACCGAGGTCGCGGACGAGTTTCTCAAGGAAGCTTATCGCATAGTACGTTTCTGGACTGACGGAACTTATTTCTTGGTTTACCAAAGAGAAAGATTAACAGTACATGAAGCTTACGATTCCCTTCTATACCCGCAGAACTCTCATATAGCTTCCCTCCTCAAATACCTTCATTCAATACGCCACGCCTACCTGTCCACAGCAGCAGCATCAGCTTCTTCACGTCGACACCCGAACAAAGATCACCATGCCCATATAAGTCCAAGATCTCACTATTCTACCTCCTACTTTTCTCCTACCAGAACCCCGAACCCCTCAGCGCATCACACACACCTCACCGAACCCGAGCGCGATCAAATCGACTCTTCAACCGCTCTTCTCCTCCGCGACCTCGCAACCTCGATTGCGAACCTCTCCTCCGCGGAAACCCTCCGCCAAGAGACCTCTGCCTCGATTTTGCGCAAGAAATACGGCCACAGTGCCGCAGGTGCATTACTCTGGCGCTGGGCAGGCGGAGGCAGCGCACTCGATGAATCTAGCGCGCAGGAGGGTAAATCCGCCGAGCAGGTGGATGCGGAAGAGCGCGCAAAGACACTGGCGGGTGTACGGGAGGGGGTTCTGTGGTTTTTGAGAAGAGGCTTGGATCGGGTCGCAGGAGTGCAGAGGGAGATGGTGGAGAAGAGGATTGAGAGGGCGAGGGAAAAGGAGAAGAGTGTTTTGTATAAGAATGCTTCTGCCGCCGCCGCTGCTGCTGCTGCTGGCAATGGTAGTACTTGTCATACCTCTGATCCGTCTTCTTCTCCGACAAGCGGGCCAGCAGGATCATCGGCGCGTCAGTCGGCATATCAATCTTTGGATCCGTCTATACCAGCACCCGATGCGACGACTCTAAGTGAAGCCGAAACAGCACGGATCGAGGCTCAATTATCTCCGGAACAATTGCAACTGTTTGCCGAGGAGAATGATACCATGCTGAAGCACTACGAGGATACTTTGGGGAAAATCCAGTACGTTGCATTGAAATTCCCCCCCTCCCCAAAGTTGCTCCAATTCTTCTTCTCTTTGCCTCTATTTCCGAGACTAACCTCCAATCAAACAGAAACGCGGAGAAATCGCTATTGGAAATCTCATCGCTACAAGAAACCCTTGTCTCGCATCTCGCTACACAAGAAGAGTACATCTCCCAGTTGGTCAGCGATGTAGACACCACGCAGAGCAATGTCGGTCGTGGTAACAAGGAATTGAAGCGCGCGACTGAGCGTCGCAGTACTGCGCAAGCCGTCTTTTGGGGCACCGTGGGGTTGTGTACGTGGTTGGTGGTGTGGGATCTAGTTTTCTGAGGAGCAAAGAGATGCAGACGCATTGGGCTATACCAGGTACATAATGATGGCCTTTTTGGCCACAGCAAACTTACTGCACGTAGCTCGATCTTCATAGTTTCACCGTTGAGTTTTCTCGGGTTCCAGCACGGCGAAAAGTGCTATGACCAGCACGCAAATACAAAGAGTCAATATATCCATTCGGGACGGTGATGTGTATTGCATTTCTAGACTTGACATGGCTTCCCGGCGATGATACTCGAGTCCTGAACACACGGGTTCAGGCTTGGACCTCGCTTCAAGCACGATCATGTAATGGACATGACTGTGACCGTGGTCTCGACTTCCAACGGATGACCCGTAGCTTCAGCGCGCTGTTGCTCAACTCCTTCCTTTCCTCCTCAATACCTACAAAAGGGAGCAGGCGATGAGTCGATGACTTCAATAAAGCCGACATTCAATCCCACCCACACTGCATGACCGCAACGTCTCGGTCATCACCCGGTCTCCCATCTCATCTCACGATTCACCACCACCTCCACTTGAATCACTAGGGTGGCGATCTTTCCAATCGTCCTGATACCTTTGACGAACTTGATCCAGAGCAAAAACCCCACAATCAAGCGACAAGTCTTTCAATCGATACCCGTCTCCCTTTCTTCAACGAAAACAGAGCGACGGAACATTTCACTCGCGAAAGCATTCCCCCTGAACCATAGAACTACAAGACGTCTTATCGTCGAAATGTACTGGAAATACTGAACCTGGGGTGATGCGATCGTGTCGTTCCGGGAGATTCTCGCGAACAGCAAAATGTAAAACTACGTGGAATTCGCATCAACATCGGAAACAAGTTGACCATGTATCACATCAGGCACTAGCAGGCCACGGGCGTCCAGGGCACCTGCCCATGCCACTTTACAGACGAGGAAAAGAAAAGAGCCACGGTGTAGATGGAGAAGGTTGGAATCAAGTTTAGGACTTTTTCGATCGCGCGCAAGGCCTCGTGGAGAGGGATGGGTGGGACGCATCGGGAGGCGTACGATGCGACAAAAGGAGCAACAACTGTACTCTACGTCTTACGCTTGTCGGATATCTTGGGAACCCCGTCTTGAATGACGACAACCTTGGGGAAAAGGTGATGATTGCGCAATGATTTGAATTGTACGATATACTGCTAGAAGACGACAGAATGAAGAGAAAGCCCTGGTGGTGCGAAACGATTGAGATTGACTTGCAGAATGCAATTTGCTAGACTTCTATCAGAGTGTTTTGACACGAGACCCGATGTTTGAATATCAACAACGCCATGGCGAAAAAAAGAGGGACTTGTCATTAGATCGACATCAAGAACGCAAAGAGAATGCTCATTGCCGAAAAGAAAGTTTTTCATGAGGTCTCACGAACGACGCTGTCCACAGCCTCGGCAAAATAGTCCAAGTTATTCGTGTTGAGACCCGCCATCGAGATACGGCCATTCTTGGTCTATTATCGCGGGGAAAAAAAAAGACATGTTAGTATGTGGAGTTTGACAAATGACCGCATGCCGCTCATCGCGGTTCCCGAGGGAAAGATCGACTATCTTCAGTCTCTCCTTTGCCCCTTGTTGTTCCCTCGAAGACTGGGGGTGGGGGGACTTACCATATAGACATGCCACTTGTCCCGCAGGATCTTGACCTGGTTCTCGTTCAGCCCGGTGAAGCTGAACATGCCAATCTGAGAAGTGATATGCTCCCAGTTACCGGGAGTACCACGTTTCTCCAAGCGCTCCCGCAGACCCTGGCGCATTTCGACGATTCGTCCACTCATCGTGCGAAGATCATCCTCCCACTCGGCAAAGAGCTGAGGATCATTGAGGACCTTGCTGGCGATTCGGGCGCCATACGCAGGAGGGTTCGAGATCTCTGACCGCTGCAGGATGGCCAACTGACTGGCGATGTTTTGAATCGCCGTAGAGGCATCTGCACCCGGTGCAGAGACAAAATGGAAGGCACCCGTGCGCTCACCGTACAGACCAAAGTTCTTGGCAAAGGACTGCGCGACGCAGAGCTCAAAGCCCTGCTCGACAAAGTAGCGAATAGCCCAGGCATCACGGGTCAGGTCACCCGAGGCGAAGCCCTGGTAGGCAGTATCGAAGAAGGGGAACTGGTGACGCTCACGCATCACCGCAGCGATCTGCTTCCACTGCTCCTGCGTGGGATCCACCCCGGTGGGGTTGTGTGCACAGGCGTGGAGCAGGATGATGGAACCGGCGGGCGCTGCCTGCAGCGCACCGATCATGCCATCAAAGTCAAGGCCCTTGGTCTTGGCGGAGAAGTATGGATACGTCGCGATGGGAAGACCGACATTGGTGAAGATTTGGTTGTGATTGGCCCAGGTTGGGTTGGAGAGGTAGATGGTGGGCTTGGGCTGCGCCGGGTGGAATTTGGCGAGAAAGAGGCCACCCAAGTGGACGGCACCGGTGCCGGAAATGGTCTGCAGGGTACAGATCTGTTGAAACCCACGGCGAAGGGAGCATACGTTAGTTCAAGGCTGTCCCTTCCTGTGCGCGCCGGTCAGGCGGCGGGGCAAGGAACGAGACGGGGGGCGGGGGGGAAGGGGGAGAGAGGAAAGGGAGCTGAGATCCGAGCGCCACCGCTTCGGACGATGTCATTATGCATTATGCTGCTCCCATTGCCCCCTCCCCGCCCTCAAGCCCCCTCAAGGGACTGAATGGGCCAGAATTAACGTACCCGTTTCTCGCGAATCGCGGGACTGTCTGCGCCCACAATGAGCTTCTGTGCGGCCGAGGTGAACTCGGCGAGACCACTGATGGAGAGATACTCGTGATTCAAGGTGGGGTCATTGTGAATGGCGTGGTCGGCCTAGTTGACAGTAATCAACGTGTGATCAGTGTAGTGTCCTTGGTTTTTGATTTGAGATTCTTTCGATGCGAATGGTCATGGCTTGTTCGACAACAGACGCATCGCTTCATCGAGAAACCATGAAAAGGCACATGCGACATTGACACTTGAAGTCCATGATGGAGACGTACCTTTTTGACGACGGGAAGGACCCAGGGCTTTGCGTTGTTATCACGATAGGCGCCAATGCCCAGGTCGACCTTTTGGTCGGAGGGGTCCTCCCGATAAGCCTTCATGAGGCCGAAGAGGGGATCCTCGGGGGCCGCGGAGACGGCGGCCGGGGTGAAGACGGAAGCGGTGCCGTTGGAACCCATGATGTGCGACGAGAGGGAGGTGAGACGGTCACGAGCAGTGCCAGCGGAGGATGCGGAGGAGGTCGTGTTGGTGGGAGAGGTAGAAGGAGAGGAGGATGCAGAGGACGGAGAGGGGTTTTGATGTTGACGGGAGATGGTCATGATGGCCAGGTTGCGTTGCCTGATTCTGAGGGGGGCGGTTGAACGTAAGGGCAATTCCCGAAACGGGCAATTGACGTTTAATGGAAACCCCAAAAATGGTGGAAAGAAAATCCTGACCCCACGAATCCGATTGGGGAAGCGGTAAAAGAGACGTGAATGACTCGACACGAGCAGGTCGAGACTGCCCGGATACAGGGACTCCAGGTAGCAGTAGTAACTAGTAACTCCTCCTCTCCCAAAGATGATGATGATCGATCAAGTAATTGATAAATAGCCGGAATCTCTGGCGCGGATGGAAATGGCGTCTGCAGCTTTCCCTTTTTCCCGAGCCAAGAAACAATAGCCGTGATGCACCGACCTGGGGACTAGGTTGATTTCCGTTCCTAGTTTCTCTTCTGGTGGATACTAGGGATGACGATGATAATACCGATAAATCACCAGATAGACGAGCTGTTCAGAATCGGGCGATGTTTAGTCTCAGAGTCAATCCGAACTTCCTCGACGGGGAATGTTGCTGCTTGCGTTCACCGGATCGAGCAACCGGTCACCACACCAGAAACCCACGGGCAATCCCCCCCCCCCCCCCTAAATGCCCCAAAAAGAAAATGTGGGAAACGAAAAAAAACCCCCCCCCAAAAAAACCGGGGAAAGACGAGGGGAACATAAAGAAGGGGAATGAGGGGGTGGGGACAAGCGACTTTGGGGCAGAGCGCGGTTAATTCAGGCGTGCAGACTGACCAGTTGGTGAAGGTCGACTCGGGACGACCGTGTAAAACAGAGGGAGTGCACCCGAAAGATCCAGTAGTCCTGTCTCCAGCAGACTTCGCAAAGGTGAAACTGAGTGAGAAATCAGAACCAAGAATCCCAGAGACTCTTGTTACCTTCTGCAACTTATATAGAACCATGTGTCCACCCCCTAGTTCCCTGAACGGTCAACGGGAGTCGTTTGAATTGTCCCTCGGACATGCCCACGAGCCGAGGAAGTAAAACAGTTCCTCGCGAGTCGCATGACGCAGTGACGCACTCCCGCGAGATCGCCCGCGGTCACATGCTTCAAGGAACAGTCCTGGTGAGGCCGCGCCTGATTACGTACTCTATCGACCTCACCGTGTCTTCTATCTGACTTGCTCGCTGAATTTCCGTCTTGTAGACGCGTCTGCATTTGGTACACTGACTAGTAACTACAGAAGAATCTCAGACTCACGCCTACTGCCAAGATCCTCACTCGGCCTCTATGAGCCGCCGGAACTCTATGCTTATTCCCCAGGGGACCAGCAGTCGAGTCCCGGTCGGCCAGATCTTCAGGCCCTGACAGGCTCGTCACGCCGCTGGTGTGTCATCACGCCGAGCTGCGACCCTGACCTCTGGACTGGTCTCCATGTCCACTAGAGAACATGATCGCGCACCTCAAAAAATTTTAGTCAGAAAATAAAAACAAAACAACAAAACAACAGGCACAGCCCAAGGGAAGCCCAAGAGGGAGGAGGGGGGGGGGGGGGGGGGGGGGGGGAAAGTCAAAAAAGAAATCGAATTAAAAAAAGAACGCAGTGGAACCGTGCTTCCGGAAGATGGCTGCCAAGCGGGTCAACCCCGAGCATTTCTGCAGTGATGCAGCGTGTCGCAAAGTAGTCAGCAGCCGTGAGTCCGAATGAATAGGATGTCATCCGGGATGCAGATGGTGCAGAAACGCAGATGGCAGGCTGCCTGCTATGAAGATTCGAAAAAGGTCGAGGATATTTATGAGGAGAGCCAAGATCCATAGGGTGTAAAGGGAGGCGATAACAGCGGATCACTTGATAGTCTGACCTTGTACAGAGAATATAGACTATAAAGTATCCGAGTCCCCAAGTCGACAAGTCCATGCGATTCCATTACACAGCAAGCAGAGTGCAGCAGGACGAGGCATTTCTAAGTCGTGAATCAATCGGCGCTTGTGCAAATTCGATCGTCTTGAATTTCTATCAAGAGCGAGAAACTTGATGCTCAATAGACACTAGGAAAAGGACCTTAGAATCCAAAACTAAGCACCAAGCAGTAAGCACAATATGAGGACAAGGAAGAATCTAGCATAATACCATCTCATCAGACATGGGAACCAGTACGATACTTCACAGCTTGGTACCTCTTCACATAGACCGCGCAGACCGCAGACACGGTCCGCGAATTCCATGTTGCCCTTTCCACATTACCCCAACTCATCATTCTCGACTCTTGAACCACCGAATCCCGGGGTACGAGGGATGTCAGTGGATAAATAATCCCCACCCCAAGTGAGAACCCGTCGGCGATTCAACCGGACGGGAGCCTCTTCCAACGTGATCGAAAATCTTCCGACGCCAACCGTTTCCTTTTGTTTTTGGCCTCCATTCTGGACCTTGGCGACCTTACCTTTCCCGAGATGACAGTGACACAAGACCCGGCGGCTCTCCGGGCGCTCTCCGGGACGGGCCCGCTAAGGGTCTGCTCTACTTTCTACCTGGAAATATTGTCATCGGGTTCCGGTCTGTCTGTGGAGGCTGCTGTAGGGCTGGTGGGATTCTGGGATGTGGTTTTTTTTTTTTAATATTGGCAGTCGATCGCACGCTACGATATATATTTCCAGCTTCATTGACACCTCACGTCACGGGTATGCCTGTAAAAGTCACCATAAGCAAGATGCAGTCATTGATAGAATGTCCTCATAGCGACACACGCTCAGAAACCAGACGCCATGTTTTGCTCTCTGCATCATAGCGGTTGCGAAAGATCTCCAATGTCGGCGCCGAGGAACCATGCGCATCGTCGGTGGGTTGTCCAGT
Source organism: Penicillium diatomitis (assembly GCF_028827545.1). Classification (NCBI taxonomy): domain Eukaryota; kingdom Fungi; phylum Ascomycota; class Eurotiomycetes; order Eurotiales; family Aspergillaceae; genus Penicillium; species Penicillium diatomitis. Next base: position 1,293,658 of record NW_026623177.1, on the reverse strand, counting down.
TCTTGCGGAAGAGCCCACATTCGGAGCGGGTATGATGTTGCAATAACATATGCGAGCCTCTTCAGGGATGTGAGAAGGGGTCCCACGCGTGGCAGAATCTTGTTTCGACGGAAAATGTGTCGGGGGGTGTGTCATTGAGACGCCTGAAGATGACGAAGTCGTGGAACCTTGCGATATCAATTGCGAATGGTTATAGTGTTCTTCCAAGTACATGCAAGTCTCTGCCACGAACGCGGCAGGAACAAACTTGAAAAAAGCTTGAATCGGGGGCGTTCGACGCAATAACCCCAAGGCCTTCCGCCGCAGGTATGGATCACGACACTTGAGAGCAGTCAGGTACAATGGGAGACCGAGCCCCATCTCAAAGGTGAAGGGCGGGTCGTCACCGCCTGGGCTGGTCGAAGCTTCCAGGACAAGAGCTTGGCTTGCATTTTCGACAATACTGGCGAACTCTGCCATGTAAGAGTCGTAGATCTCTTCTCGCTGGGACAGACACGTAGATACGTATAGTGATGCAGCGACATAGTAAATGAGGAGCCGAGATTCGGCTCGGGGACAGCGTTGACGGGAATGATTGTATGCTTGGAGCCATTGATCAAGTCGTGTTTGAAGGGATTGCTGCTTAGCGAGCAGATGTGCCCCGACGATACCATCCCGGACGGGCGCACTGCGAAATGGAAATGCCTCTCTGTCGAGGACTGTGGTCTCGGCGAATAGTACATGGATCGCAGTCCCTGCTGCGTCGAGAGACGAAACGGGGCAGTCTCGATTTCGTTGAGCCAAGGCGAATATCTGGCTGACTTGCACCGTTGGTATAGTCAATGAAACCGCACCCAATCGGAGAAAAAGCGGTATGAGAATCTTTTCCAAGGACAAGGCCTTGTGGGTAGAGAGGGTCCCAGCGGTGGCCTGCTGTTGTAAGGTCACAATCAGACCCACGCCTTGATCGTAAAGTTGCAGGGCTTCAGTCAGACGGCCTTGAATCGCCTCTATACATATAAAGAGTACGCAGCTGATCAGTGCGATATATGCATCAGCTGTACCGCGCACGATTTTGGTTTGTAGGCTGGATATCGAACGGGAGTACCAAAGCAGAGCCTCTTGCTGAACTTGCGTCAGTCGCCGCTTCTTCTGCGGCTGAAAGTTTACCAACGGCATATCCAAGCACTGATCGGGGTACTCGTACAAAGCACTGATGGAGATGATGGCATCCCATACGGCAGGCTCAGTACGGCAGATCTGTGGGGCCACATTCGTCCAGAATTCCAGGTTCATCCCGGCAGCGAGTCTCTTCGACGCATGTTGGACATAGTATTCAAAGGCGCGACGCTCAGTGTAATTACTCGCCGGGGTTATCGATCGATGGAAGCCAGGAGACAAGACTCTCGTCTGGAGGTCTCCGTATTCACATCTACGGCCCGTGCTGGAACATCGACGGCATGTTGGCTTCTCCTCGCCACATTTGACCTTGCGGATCCTGCACGATGAGCATCAACCTGAAGCGCCCTTGAGAAAGGAGGCAGAGGAGCATGAGAGCATAGAATTGCGTCAGAACTTACTTGCAAGTCTTACAGCCATCCCGGGATCTTCTAGCGCCGATCCGGTTGCTGCTGGAATCAGACGAGTTCATAGCTCTGGTAGCAGAATTGGCACATTGGCACAAACTCTAATGGCCCCGACGGTGGGCTCTACCGATCCCGGAAACCGTCTTTGTAATCTTTGTACACTCAGGACACGACCCTGATGCTTGATGCTTTGGACGGGGGAACAAATCCCGGTTGAACGGGTGCAACCCCAGAGTTCAAATGTTTGCTTAATCGCCTTATCACATAGACCCATCCTAGGCAAGTATGGCCGGCGGTCGAAAAACTGCCCAGCTGAGGCCTCGTGTCAATTATGTAAGCATAATACAGGTCATGAACCTTCGTAAACTAGGCACTTAACAGTGGAGTGGCACTGCACTCCTGGCTGGCGAGTGCCCGGGTGCCGAAAGAATACCCTTAGTGTAACTTTTCCCATGTCAAAATCAATACCTTGAAGATTCTAGCGTGATGACTTTCGTAATTTAGAGAGGTCGAAAGAGCAGAGATTGGAATGAATCTGTGCGACATCCGTTGGCATTCGACCGGATGTGCAGAGCGTGGTTATCCTACTGTCATAGAGCAAGTGTGGCATACTCATGAAATTCCTACTGTGAGAGATGTGCAAGCCAGTACTACCAAACTTGATAAGCCAAGAACACATCAAGGAAGAGCGATTCATGACGAGAGACTGTCCAGGGCGAGAAAGTCACTAGAAACGTACTGCCAAATAGCTATGCAGCATCAGATAGCATAGCTATAGAAGCAACTGTACCATAGCAGAACTGGGCTGCGCTCCAATGCGCCGGGCACCCCAGCCCCGGACGTCTGTACATTCCACGTGGAAATTGTTGTCAAGATCACCCGCCTCGTCTTCGCCCCTTGCGCACCATACCCGTCGCGACCAAAAAAAAAAAGCAACAACATTCGCTGAGAACATTGCTTCGTAAGGATCATAAAACGCCAATGGATCCGCAAAATTTGAACCTCCGCCGACCCTTGCCAAAACTCTATCAGCCATGAAAAAGGAAGAAAAAAGGAAAAAAAAAAAAAAAAAAAGAGGCGGAGGTGAAATTGGTGTAGCATCGTTCGAAAATAAGCAACACTTGATAAGATTCTCTAGTAAAGTTCATATCAAATGCACGGTAGAATTGAATTTGCCGTAAAAGGAGTGTCGTGAATCATGCATTTGGAAAGTCATTTTTGGCTCATCTGCCAAATTGGCATAAGCAAGAAAGCAAATAGGGCACCTGGCCCTGGTTAATGGGTAGTGTGCGCAGCGGGAGGTTCGGTGGGTGGTTCGAGCTCACCCCCCTCCTGGACGGGGTTGTCAACCCCATGTGAATGGGTGCGTATGCGGAATCGTTCGCGCAAACGAGTTGACAGTCGATTTCGATTGCGTTGAGAGGAGTCAAGATCGGCGGTGGCTCCACCTTGGTTGGCTTCTCGAACGCGACGCAGGGCATCCAGACGTTCTTCCACGGTAGCATTGCGCATTCTTCGAGCGTTGAGAGGACCGTGCAAATAGTTTGAGAGACGACGTGAATGTCGGTTCTGTTGCGCGCCTGCCGCGGCAGCGGGGCCATTGCTGCCGTCGGCTGGCGGCTCCGTAGTTTGCCCATCGGCATTCTCCGCCCCAGGTTCGGCATTCTCCTCCGGCTTGGGCGGATTTAGGTCAATGCGGCTAGAGTTCCACAGGTCAGTCACCTCGCCCCCTTCGAACATGCGAATCGTGTGATGTTGTGTCAAGACACGAGCAGAACACGGGGAGACTTACCAAAGAGGGCATGTGCCCGAGACATTCACGAGCCAAGGATCGATACATTCAGGGTGGAATTGGTGATTGCATGGCAGAACTCGCAAGTCCTGTCCGATGACAAAGTCATCCGTACAGATGGGACAGGAGAAGTTGCCGCTGTCCGGTGTCGCCGCAGGGCTAGACTCGGTCGCGGTATCCCGGGGGGAATGTTCAATCCCCTCAGAGTGAGTTGACGAGAGGTTGGTGCCAGGGGGGGACGTGGGTTGGATTTCGGACACGTTCTCCGAGCGGGAAGGCGAGCGGGAAGGCGAGTGGGTAGGATGATCCTCCGCATTCGCCATCTCCACATCACGCTTCGCAGCATCAACCTCATTCGAGTCGCCAAACTTGACGACAGGGATCGTGTCCAGCATCGCTTGCGCGATGCCCCTGGCGCGACTTTGCCGGGGACGACCCGCAACTCTGCGAGGCCCGTACCGCTCGGGGTGACGGTGAGCTCGAACAGCGCCCGTGATAATGATACCCAGGAACAAGGCGGTGATGATGCCCGTGATGCTGTAGAGGATGATCATCGCTAGAAGCACGGTCAGCCTCACCCATTCAACTTCCGTTCGATCAGTCAAGCTGGCAGTCCATACCTGTGTTGGGGCTATTGGTGGACCCGCCTCCGCTACTGCTGCCGCCGCCGCCGCTGCTGCCGCCACTGCTATCGACGTTGGACGTGGTACTCGTTGTGAAGGAGGACATGTTGGCTTGGATCTGCACCTTCTGGTCGGAGAAGGTGTGAAGGAGTTGATCTAGATAGCCGACGGCGTGAAAGTCCCGAAGAGTAAAGATGAAGCGATAGGCCTCGGCTTGATCGTCGGTGGTCAAGTTGCAATGCGAGGCCGAGGTGCTGTAGAGAATGACCGCCGCTGGTGGGTGAGCCGCCGTGATCACACTCTGGACGGTTTGATCAACACCCAACTCTCCCGGATAGTCGGCGGGAGAATTGTCGCAGGGGATGGCCGCGATGTCAGTGTTGTTGATACTCAGTGAGTTAGTGGCGGTGACTCGGACCAGTCGGCCTTGGAGATTCAGTGCCTGAGGAGGGAGCGCGGCAATGAATTAGCATGAAAATCGATGGGAGCCAATGCGCAGCGGGCCGGAGGACAGGGTGGAATCTTGATGTTGAAGGAGAAAATTGCGCAGCCAGAGAAATGAATAAATGAGAGACCATCAAAGAACTCCCATGACATGAAAGCACCAGCGGACTACCCGAAACGAGGATCTTACCTGGGCCTGGGTGGAAGATAAATTGACGAGGTAATGCGTCAATGGGGCGAGGCTCTGGTCACTGAGTGGCTTAGAGCTGTGGAGGCGGAAGTTCGCGGAGCTGGTCCAGGCCAGATCGCTGGTGTCGTTCGAGGGCGCGATCGAGATATGCGCCAACGCAGGAGTTGTGAGAATAGACAGGGTGAGGAAGGATAATAAGAATGCGAACAGCCCCATGATTATGATTGCTGCGCCGATTATTGCCCAGCGGGTCTTGAAGAGGATTTGGGGGGGAAGTCGGAGGTGCCGGTTGCCCGTACAGTCGTAGTCGTCGTCTCAGATTATTATTATTTCATACGGGATGCAGCAAGTGGGACTGCTGGAGCAACACTGTGGGGGGGGGGGGGGGAAAGGAAGATGGTAGGATCAGATCATCTGGGGATTCTGCAAGGTTACTTGTCCCCGGGGAATAGTCAATCGCCGTGATGATAATGGGGGTTGGTGACGAGGGACTGAAACCGGGCGAGGATCGCGAGAGCGTGGGAGAAGTGATGGAAGAAGGAGGGGCACGAAAATGATTTCCACTGAGCTGAGTGGGTTCTCGGTGGAGGGAAAAGTGGACGCGAAAGTGGCCTCGATGGAATGGTTTTTCGTTTTACGGTTTACGAGCGCGAGGAGGAGTCCGGAGGGGAAGAAGATTAGCGTGCGTGGGCGACATCGGACATGGGGAAGTGGGAATCAGAGATCACCACCGAAGCATCTCCTCTACGATGGGTGGGGATCATCATGATTACCATCAGACTACGACTATTGTTGTTGTTGTTGTTGTTGTTGTTGTTGTTGTTGTTGTTGCGGCTGCGGCTGCGGCTGCTGCTAGTAACTCCATAGTACATTACTACATACTACTGCAGCCAGTCCCGATGTAAATGCTAGCGACACCACAATCACAACGCCCAATATGATGATGATTCTCATGATCCATCCAAATTCCTTCTATCATCCTTCCGACAATCTGCCCTTGTGTGGAGGAAAAAGTGGAGTCGAAGGAAATGAAAACTCGGGGAAACAGGGAACCACATGTTGCGGACGTGGAGAGCCTGAGGCTGTACGCAGAACGCAGAACGCAGTCCGCAGAACGCAGTCCGCATCGACTGGATGCAGGATGGCAGGATGCACTCCATGAATCGATGGATCGTTATGCACTGACTGCATGGACGGTGTTACGACGATTGTACTACTGGTAGTTGACGCTACACCATATCGGCGTGTACGACGGTCATCCCTTGCAAACTCAATCGAGGCAAAGCCCTCACCACCGCTCCGGGCGAGATGCCGATCATGCATAGACTCGTCTGCCAGAGACTCAAGAACGGAGGAGGACCGGCGTCGGGCGCAGCCCGTCGTGTGACCCAAAACGGTTAAAGAAGACATCGATCGGGCTCTTCCCCCCACGCGCCATATGGAGAACGTCACGGGTGGGTGATCGGCCATGCGCCAGTCGTCAACAATGTGCCATGGTTTGATCACTTCCCTGACTGGGCGATCATGAAAGAAGGTCCTGCCCGAATTCATATACTATTGACAGATGACTTTCCGGCGAGTTTACACCGGTGTGTTCCCGTTGGCTCAGCTGTCTGAGGCAAAAGGGCAGCGGATCTCGCTTGATACGCCGAGAACGGATCGGACGGGACACGTCACGGAGCTCGGAGGCCGCAGGAGCCGGGCATCCGTCCGGGAAGTCAAGGCGGACAGGGCTGGTTCTTCGCTGCATCCATGACAATCACGACTCGAGCTCATTGAGAAGACGTGAAAGGTCCTGAGCTTGCGAGATCCACGACCTAGTACCGACTGACGCTGGAGATTCACCTTCGATGCATGGTAATGAATTCTGATCACTTCACGTCAACGTCCCCCAGGCGTAGGAGATCGTCTGGGACACGGAACACCGGGAACAGAGAGCACCAGACCATCAAAGTCGATACCTGGTTCGCTTCCAAGGTCGACACATTGCCCCCGCACCGCCCGCACGTCGATCCTCGCTGAACCCACCAGGGATGCAAAGTGCTGGCTACCTACACACGTACTCTACTGGACCTATCATTGTACCGAATCTACAACAGGCGTATCAATCTCAACTGTCACTCTCTTCATGAGTGGATGTTGGTGTCTCTTGCTTACCCGTGAGAAGGGCTTACACTCCCGGGGCCACCGCCTTTTGCGGGACAAGCCCACGGCCAATGAATAACCGCCTGTGGGCGAGGGGGAGAATCAGTTGGCCAGTTGAGGTTGGAAGTTGTGTTCAAATGGTGAAGCAAGAGGAAGCCCTACTTAGCTTCTACTCTACCTAACTAGGTACCTACTACCTACTACCTACCATCTTCAAGCGGGCGACGACTACGAGACAGAAGACAGGGCAAACATGCTAAAGTACAGGCAAAATCGCAATTTTGAGGTCTCGCGTGAACGGTGAGATCGCAAGGGGCGCGAACTTCTCTCGTGTTTGAGAACGAATGCCGCCAGACGCTGGACCAAAAATCCCTGGGCCTTGAGCTGGAGTGTATCCAGATCATGTCTGGAACATGACGCTTTCTATCGTGGGCAACTTTACCGCATTCTATGAGCCCTCGGCTGGCGGCGACGAGCTCGGACAGCCAGCTGGCCAGTCCAGAGGATGAGGAGGCTGATGGTCTTTACGAGGCATGTGGTCAACTCGAGTCTTGGGCTCGATCTCACCATCTCCATCAGGACAGGGCGGGATCTATTTTGCAAAGTCTCGCTATTCGTACTTACCCGCCAACGCGCATCCACCGACGGATCTGTTCATCGGTCTTTCTTCCATGCGAATGTCAGGTTTCGCTTTCAATGGATGCGGGCAAGACTCGTCACCGCCTTTAACAACAATAAACAATCTCCACCTCGGTCACTGATCGGCCCCGCAGCGTACTCACATTCAACATGGAAATCTATCTCAGCGATGACAACCTTGGAATATGAGACTTTCCAGGTCATTTAATCTGGAGAGCGTCATTGATACATGATGACCGTGGAGCAGATCGACCGTGATCTTGGTGGTCCAGTGACCTGCAAAAAGAAACACCGTATCCAACGTCAAAGATCCGACCTCCAAGCGTACAGATGGATGTCGTTGACCCATGTCGTTGGCGGTTGCCATGAGTTGCACGATATCACTCCAGGAACAGGAGGCAAGAGGCGGACCCATACCTCAAATTCATCATTCTCTCGTCAAGCCAGGTGTGTTTGTATATTAATTGAAATTACCATTTACCCTATCACGAGTTAGTCTTCATCCCTCCTGGGTACCAGCCTGTTCAGCCATTCGACCACCTGCATCACTCTCCCTCCTCATACTTCGCAGCGTTGTCATATCCCCGGTATTGACCACTTCATGTCTTCTCGCAAACAGATGCTGGATAGTAGACATGCTTGGACCTTACTCCTGCACACAGCCTCGGGAGCAGGCTCCAGCCAGCCTACCGATGATGAACAGTTCCCGCATCGTGATACCCCAATAAAAGCTTGATGACAACTTCGCTCTTGCATTGTAACCCTCGGCAGTGGTTACACAGGGGGGAGAAAAGTTCGAAATCTGCCACAGACGGAATCATCTGCTGTGTACGAGCGTGTCGGTGGGTAGATATCTCTGTTCAACTCTGCTCGCTGTATACTGTATAGTATTCGCCGGAAGGACCAGGCATCTTGATCACTCCAGTCCACACCAATGCGTCGCTCTACGCTCGGGAAATATCCCGGGCCGAAGCCATCCACTCAATTTCAGCCCATGCGGATCCCAGCCGACGCTCACTACAACACTAATCAGTCGACTGCAGCTCAGCTGGATCAGGTTGCCCGGGGCTGTCGAGTCAGGCAACTCGGCATCAATCTCAGCGTCCAGGCAGGCTTTGAGTAGTAGGGATGCGATTTGTCTCCACCTTCACCGGGCAACCCGACAGATGGAGGCCGAGCCCCAAGTAAGCAGCCACATTCCGGGTAGCTGGTGATCCGTAGCCCTGCATGCTTGATCTCGACTTGAGTGGCGAAGCTGACCCACGCGATTTGAATGCTGCGCTACTGACATGGCACCTGTGATCGCCGATACGAATGAACGTACACAGCGGGCAATCGGCAAAGTCATGAGGCTGGCTGCGACGTGAGCCGGCTCTTCTCCTTCCTATCCATGTGCTCTTTTGATTGTGACCACGTGGAGAATAGACCGGGGACGACTCCAAAGCGGCTAGAGAGTACAATTCTCGGGGGAATCTTCAGCTACCTAGGTTTTTTGCCTTCTGGCAAAGTATCTTCAGTGGCCGATCATCCGGAGTAGGTCCACCAGACAGACCGTCGTTACTATGCGAATTTGCTCTCTACTCCCACAGGGTCGTTTCCTATCCCCGGAAATTCGATACCCACATCGATCGCGACAAATCAAGCCACAGCATTATCAGCACGTTTGACATGAACCTTCAGGGCCGCTGAACCAGACGCAAAGATGCCACAATCACATGCACCTTTTGGACCGGTGCCTCTACAATATGACCGATTCTCCCCCTTTCCTTCACAAGGCAAAAGAGGGGTCTTCTTCAAAATCGAATCGTTGGCCCCGCAAGCGTCGACGAGGCAAGCGGCCATCGGTCATCCCAGCAGAGAAGCGCCCGGCGGGGATCGTCGATCCGCAGCAGTACCTTTGTAGAGTGAGTACTTAGTGAGTACCGAGTCCTGTATGCTGGAGTGGTCAATCCCTCCGAGTCTGTTGTCTATGGCGGAGCGGTCAGGTAGGAGGGTGTCCTGACGGGGTCGCCGCGGCAGCCACCAAGCCGATTTTCGACAAGCCTAGTATTTTGCCTGGTGAACTGAAAGCTGTCGGGCTGGAGGGCGGCTTAAGGGATCGACATGCTGGGGACTTGGGTTGTGGACAATTGTCCAGAGTCATACATACTGTAGTCTTTCTTGTCGTGACAATTGGATTGCAGGGTTGAATGATGCTCGAGTCTATGGTACGACATATGAAGTACCAGGGAGTTTTGAGGTCCCATGAGCATGCGTACTTGGCTCCTGTTTGGTGCTCCGCTGTCGCATTCTTCTGTCTTCTCCGCGCTAGCAATACCTCCCTTGAGAGGCCTGCTAGGGTATATATGCTGTCACGCTGTGTATACTGTATACAGGTACCTTACTAAACACTATATACTATATACTATATACTATACCCTATATAATGTGGAACTACCCTCCACGCACATGGCAGGGCGCCACTTTCTCAGATTTCTACCCATATACCGAACCACCAGCTCATGAACCCTGTGGGCGTGCTTATCAAGTCTCCCACGTCAAGTGACACCAATCACACCCGACGGATTCCTCTGCATCAGCAGTCTTCTCGATCGAAGATCCGGATGGAAGTGCCGAGGCCTCTTCGTAGTCTCTGACTATCTGCAGGTCACAGGGGACGGCGCTCGGTGAATATTGCTGGCCAGGCGTCTCGGTCGGTACTGTACGCGGCGTGGACAGTGGACGGGAGAGTGGACAATGGATAGACCACTGGGCCCTGGCACATGTGGTGGTCCCACGTCGAGTGTATTCGGGCACAGATTGAACATGGGGAAGGAACCGTGGAAGATAAGTCACTCTCAATGTATCATTCACTTCTATTGTATCATTCACTTCTAATGTACTAGGAATCATCTATGATTTTGGCCGTCAGTCGTCATATGTTGATGTTTTTTTCAAATCTCACCAGTTCGAGGTGTGAGATCTGGAGATGCTCTGCCACGGCTCAACCGAGAAACATCAAAGAGAGAAAGGGCCCCGCGGTCCGACGATTCGTGGATGAGGTGGAGATGGGGTTCCTGAGCGGAGCCATGTGATTTGTGGAGGTGCCCAGTGGGGAATCTCACGCTCACGGTCGAGGCTCTCGTAGAACCCGCTCCCGTGACCCAAAGTGGGAGAATTGAGAATACAGTTTGGACTTGGGAGGGTTGTCCGACCAGTCCTACTACCTACAGTACTCCTAGTAGGCTAGTACTAGTAGTGCTCTGTTTCTTATCTACCCAGAAGGTACTAGATTTCGATCACTACTATCGGAGTACTCTGATTTAAGGCCTACTCTATCGTCATCGTGCCTATCAGACAGGGTCGGAGAGGGGATCCTACGATTGAAGTACCAAAGTCAGTCCGTGATCCTATGTATCGGACGGTAGGATGGATCTATTTTCGAGATACGCGGTGGGAATTCAGACCCACATTGAAGAACAGGTGGACTCCCCCGGCGGTGCTCGGCCAATGCCAGGGCGGGCAGTCCCCGGTCGGAGAGGAGGTTCTCTGACCCTCGGGTGATCTGATCGTCCATCTGGTCTGGCCCGGTCGGGAGCGATCTCCCCTTCCATTAATAGCATCTTGCAGCGGTGTTTTTTTTCCCCCCTTCCCTTTTCCCCCTCTCGTCCATTGTATCTTTGGGGATTGGGGATTGGGGATTGGGGAATGGTCCCGTCGACGTTGCGGCGGATCAGGAATCACAGACCTCAAGTTGGTCGCTTTCTGCCACGATTTACACAGAGGTCACCACGACAGTCCTACTCAAATGCTACTAGGACCACTTGTATTATTTGTCCCCTCGTCTGATTGATAGCCGCCCGGGTGGCCTCCACCCGTGAACAACCACGCCCAGAGGTACGGGTACGTCGACCGCCAGCAAGAGGGAGTCCCTGAGTCCACTGATCCAGTACTACACATTACACAACACCGTCAAAGTTTTGTACCTTATTTCGGTGTCCCCCTCTCCCTCTCGCTTTCTCTCTCTCTCTTCTTCGCTCTCCCTCTCTCGTCAACTTACCCTCGTTGCTGACCAGCGAAACCTGAGCATTGACTACCCCCCTGGTCTGCTGTCAACACCGGTCTCTCCAGTCGAATTTCCACCTGGTTTGCCTCCCCTCCACGTCGGCAATCCCTCCGGACTTTGGGTCATCAGGATCGGACTTTTGGTGGATCTGCTTTCAGCGGCTACATCCGTTTCCCTCGACCTTTTTTTTTCTCTTCCTTGCTGTTCTCTGAATGCTACTACGGATTGGAGGAAAGTACTCTCGTCGACTTTCTGTTGACACCGCGGCCGCTCTCACACACAACCTTTCTCTCTCTCCCTCCCTCTCCATCTCTCTCTCTCCCTCTCTCTCTCTCTCTCTCTCTCTCTCTCTCTCTCTCTCTCTCTCTCTCTCTCTCTCTCTCTCTCACACACTCCCCCTCACTCTCACTCTCTTCCCTTCTGACTCCTCCCTACCGTACGGTTCCCATCGACCCGTCTACAACGACGATTCCTTCACGACCCTCACCGGTCTGCCCTTCTACTCTCGGCAACTCGTGCCCCGCCCTCCACAGCAACGACCATCGCGAATCACGTCGGAAACAACCGATCATCGGGCGTTCGTGTTAATGCCGACAACCGACCCTGGATCTTCCGCTGCCGCTTCCGCTTCGGCCTTCTCCCAGACTTTCGGTCCACTGTGAATGTCCATCCTCGTCGGCCCAAAAACGCGCCTCAGAGCTTTGAGCTTCCTCATCACTTTCCGCTCGTGATCGGGGCTTGTCCGACTGCTGGTCGACAGGCGAGGCATCATGCCCTCGAACCCGGCCGCTGAGGCTTTTTCCAAAGAGTGGGAACGATGCTTCGACAGGAAGCCGATTTCTGCGTAAGTTCGCCGTGACAACCCCCCTCCCACCGTGGTTCCCACCGGTGGCCGAGTGCCACAGAAAGAAGTCCGCTTCCTCTCTCTTCTTCCCCCCCTCACCCTCCGATGGTAGACCGCAATGGACATTGAATGGTCGGGGCTTAAATGGCTGGCCCGGTTTCCTTTTCATCTTGTTCTCTCAGCAAACTGTCGCTCCTCTTTCCTACTCCCCTCTTCTGACTCGTCCCCGCCGCTCACCTCATGCCATGTCCAGAAACCCGATCATTGCCGATCTCGATGTGGAACACAACGAGCTAGCGCAGACCTGGAAAACATTCAATCGCTTTCTGCCCCCCAGTAGCCGAACCCAACGTGGCGATCAGGCCCCCGGAATTGACGATCTGATTCTCCTCATTCGTGAGGTACAGAAGACATGGAAATCACACCCGCGCAAACGAGTCTTCGACCGCCCACTCGCTCTGTGCGACCAGCTGGTGCCGACCTTGTCCATCCATGACACACTGATGACTGTGCTGCCAGATAACAGTCTCTTTCACACTCCATTACTATACAGCGTACTCCAGACGGTGATCAAGGTGGGTCGGACAACCTCTGCTCCCAAACCCGCGCCGGCACTGCGATGTCCATACGAAGCAACATCGACAAGCTAACAATGGGTACTACAATCACAGGCCGCGTCGCTATACCCACCAGTCATTGAGATCTTCCTAAACGCGCTTCTGGAGATTCACCATGAACTCAGAGCCCCGGCAGAGCCGCTCTCTACCTCACTCCACCTCTTTCCGGTTGCGAATATCTATGCTCGATATTTCTTCTTCCTCACCGAATTCATGGACTGGTTCACCCGGCGTTCGACATGCGAGTTACTGAAAAGTCACAGCCATGATGGATACTCGGAATTCCATCACCTGATCACAGCGATCCAAGCGCAGGCGGGAGCCCTCGCGGAGTCGGCCGACTGCATGGATGTGGACGAAAAGGTGAACACAGCACACAGTCCGCGTGCCTTGTGGGTCGAATCTCAGCTCAGTCAGATCGGACGGGAGGGCACAGAACGACGCATTGCTGCGCAAAATACAATCACCCGTCGTCTCATCTGGGAGATCCAGCAAGACGCCGAGGAACGAGCTCGGATTCGACAGCAGAAGAGCCAGCTCTTGACGGAGATGCTGAGAAACGTGAATGCGCAGATTCGGCCTGTTGGTGACTCCGACAACCGAACACTTTGCATGGCCAGCGCTGCGCCGGATGTTGGTAAGTAGACAACGGGAGATCCACTCACTCTCCGTAATTCCCCCGTCAGGGCCTGGATGTGGGCGAGTGCTGATCGATATATGTGGCAGCATCCGCTTTCGAGTGGTTCCGCGTATCCAGGCGTCGTTTGGCTCGTCTGGAGCTGCAAAGTGCCTCCAAACACCTCGAGGCCTTCTTTGCCAGCGACGACCAAGTTCCCGACATCGACCCTACCGCTCAACTTCTCGTCGAGAGCAAGGTCGTTGCTACACTCCAAACATGGGCAACTACCCCGAGGTCACAGGCCCTAGCCCTTGGTGGCTCTGCCGGCAGCTTCTCCGGTCCGGCTCCGAACCCCGTGGCTCTCATCTCTGCCTGCTACGCATCCGCTGCCCGACACGCGCAGCTCCCGATTGTTTCCCACTTCTGTTCCCTCCCCGCGGACGAGAAGAAGGGCCTGACCTTACAGCAACAGGGTCTGATTGCACTCACCTACAGTCTCATTCGGCAACTGGTCAATTGCCTCCCCACCGTCGTCGATAGTGATTCGTTGCTCGATGTCAGTGCGGAGCGATTCCGCCAATTGGACGGTACAATCCACAGCTGGAAAGCGGCCTTGAGCTTGGTTGATACCCTGCTGCACTTTGTTCCTCCGTTGCTCGTGTGCGTGATCGACGGAATTGACATGATTCATGATTCCTCGACCGATGATGCGATTCGAGACCTCATCAGAATTCTCCTCACCCATACGGGGCATCGACTCCAGCCCGCAAATAGCGAATGCTCGACCCCCACTTTTTTGTTCAAGATCCTCTTCACCGTGACCGGGCGGTCCAGTGCGCTGGAAGAAGTCATGTCGGAGAACCACATTCCCACACGTGAGCCGACCCAGGCGACCGAGCACGCTGCCACGGAGCCAGTCCTTTCTTCCGACCTTGGAGCCGTCTTGATGAATGCTTGAATGATCCGGTCTCCTGCACGAGTATGCTTTCCCATTGGAGGCCGCTTCTTTGACGATCTTTCCTGCGTTCCTCATGATGAAGCCTTAGGCGAAATTTGAGTGTACAGTGGCCATCCTCTACCCTCAGAAGCATTGGGAGTGTTATGTTTCCGAAGCTCATGCAACCCGGCACCGTGCTTATCAATCGGTCATCTATCGACCACTCGAGCCAAGCAACGATGCATGCACGATTCCCCAAACGTGCAGAATTTGGCGGGGTGAGTCAGCGGGGACTCTTGCTATTATGAAATCCGGCGGCGGCCTGGATGTAAACCAACTTGCGGTGGTGTCAAAATGCCGCCTCTCATCACCTCCGGCGTTTCTCTCGCGCGCGTCCTCTTCTTTTCGTCGTTCCTCATGACTATCTTACTGAGCGTTCTTTTTGCTCTCTCCTGCATTTTCCCTCCCTGTTTCCTTCTTCCCCCCCCCCCCCCCCCCCCCCCCCACTTCTTCACGTCCTGACCTGATTCGTATTCAGAAAAATTGCTCTCTCGAGGCGTTCCTTGTTTGCCCATTGTTCGACTTGCCGCTTCCAGGCCGTTGGATGATCCCCCTCCCTTGCTTCCCGCCGCCTGCCAACCTTGATGAAACTTGCTTCTTTTCTGTTGTCTGTCTCTGCTTTGCATGACTCGTGGTACACCATGTATTTCTACTGCTGGCTTGCTGTGATACCCTTGTGTAGACGTTTGGTTTCTTCTCATTTCGATAATTCTTTGTTTCGCCACCCTTGATGATGATTACTACGTCCTTTTCTTTGTTTCGGAACTCCTTATGGGTCTATTCTATCGTTATCGAAGATGATGCTCTCACGAGCGATGGTCCAGATGATCTGCCAATGAGTTTCTATCAGTATCCTCGTAGAATTGATTTTCGTTCCCCCCATCGTCCCCGGAACCGTTCTTGCGTTCATCCTGTCGATGGTGCACAGTAACGCAACCCGAGATCGTATACAATCATCATGAAAGGTCGCGGCTCGTCGTCGAGAGGACCATCGGAGTAGTGCACACTGCATAGTCATCATGTGGTCTCACTGGCTTCTGAGTGTTATTTTAGTGAATGGTTGGTTCGCAATGAACTTGTATGGAGCGGTTGGACTCCGTTGAGTTACAGTACTGTAGATGGTCACAGTGATACAGAACTGCCAAAGGATAGTTCGTACATGACATAACTCCATCGTACATCCGAGTCCGACATACAGCTCCAGACTCGGTATGGTCCTGCGACTCCTGGCTGGCACCTGCTCACGCTGGCGTATGCCCCTTGGAAGCGAGCGCAGATCGTCCCGGGTGATTGGTGCGTCCGACGTGGGACCTGCATATCTCGAACGCCACGGCGGGGCAGACTCCAGCCCGTCTATCGGAATAAGGATGTTCCGTGTTCCGTGGTGTAACTGGGCTGTAGGCGGGATCTGAGTGTCGATGAACGGACAGATTGTAACTGGGCCATTGTACGGTCCTGATCGCGTCCAGTTCTGGCGCGGCGGACACATCTGCATCTGGATTGATCTTGGAGTTGGTATGCAATGGTCTCGATAGTAGATTTTGATATATCCGAGCTTAGGAGCCTAAGACCTATGAAGTCCACCAGATCTTAATCTAAGCTTCACCTTTTCTGGCTGATGGTAGTACATAAAAAGGTCCAGGTTGGAGTCTTCTCGTGAATCGTCCGGTGCTGGTCACGAGTCACAATTCATCGAAAGCAGATGAGCAAATTTTCCCACCCTGACGTTCATTCATGTCTCATACCTTTCGGAATTTCACAGGAATGTCGCTGTCATAGCAGTGGACACTTAACGGTTGGAATGCGATGGATGAAAGCTTGGACTGACCGGTCTCGCATTCTTGTATGGGGCGGTATGTCTTGACTGACTCTTCTATTCGACGTATCACGTTTTCCAATCGTCCAGAGCGGAGTTTCTGTTGACAATTGGGCCTGACGTCCGGTAGGCAGGTAAACGTAAACATGGTCCAGACTTGACCGCCCAAGGTAAACTACCTTCTACAGGGATGTTTGAGAATATGGAACCTCTTGTTGTACGTTCGGCAGAGTAGTCGCTGATGTCCCGGTGATCCTGTACTCCGGCATCAGGTGTAAAGACGAAAGTCAACAAGAACTATCCGGCAAGCGCGTGGAAACGTTGGTGAAACTACGTGGCTTACAATCAGGGTTGACAGGGCGTTCTGTTCTTCCATTTCTTTTCCTTTTTCTATTTTCCATTTCCACTGAAGGTTTGCCGTTGCGATCCAACGCCACTCGAAAGATTTTGGTGCCCTTACTACTGCAGTCCATGGGACATGCTGATCTCCGTCTACTTCGCGCGTGCCATTCGTAGCTTTTACATCATTTTCCGACGTCGGCTCTGCTGCACTCCAACTACCAACAAGGCTCGAGTTGAACACTCCACAGTTCACTGCCCACTGCCCACTGCCCACTGCCCACTGCCAGGCTGGGATTGTGTGAGGTAATCTTGACTTCGTGGAAAGTGGACACTCTGGAATTGCGTCTGTGTGAGATCTCACAAACGGCCTAATCCGCTCTGCTCTCCACCCGCTCTGCTTTTTTGGTCTCTCGGGGTCCAGCTTTTTCTCTCTTGAGCGTCCGCATCTCCATCCTCGCACTGCTGGGAATTGGCCAGTGTGTTCAGTTTCCATTCGAACGGACGAGACGCTCACGAGTCACGACTGTTGGAGTGATCGTCGACCACCGGCCCTTGATCTCTCTCTCGAGTCCCGACCATTATCGACTCATCGAGTCCTCCCCCGACGGGACTATCGAGTCCTCGAAAGCGCCCCTCGTTCTGACTCGTTCCTATCTTCAGCGGCGCTCCGCTCGGTTCATCCACTTTCTCGACTTGACTGGGTCGCTGGTCCATCGACTCCCTGCTCTTCAAGCAATCGTTTCTGATCGCTCATTCGTCCCGGCGGCTCCTGAACCCAAATACGCCCTCAGCGAGTTCCACAACGCCCGACGCTGCTGTTGATGCGTTGCCGACCTTGCCTCGGCCAGCGCCGATCGTAATTCTCCACCGTCTCCAACGGACCAACACACACCCACACCCACACACACACAACATCTTCAGATCTGCCTGTGCAGTGGCCAGCGCAGTGGGGGATCCTCAATTCCTCATCCACCTTGGAACTTCTCCCTCATTGGATGGAAACCTTCGTCCAGTGAAGGAGCCCCCGGCAAGAACTCAATCACCACCACAGAAGAAGAAGGAAATACGCCACCAGTTTCAAAGAACCGGTGGGTGAGGGACCGCAGTCAGGAACCCGCCCCCCCCGTGAGCCTCGACCATCGCACTGTGCGTTTGGGGACTGCTGTCAGACGTGTACAACGGTATAGATCGTTGCATACAACTAACTATACTGCAGAAGTGCAGAGTGCAGTCTACAGTCTACACACTCGAGCTGCGAGCAGCCTGTCAGCTAGTGACTGGTCCCGCGGATCTTGTTTCAGATCGCAGGGCTGCCAGATTGGAAAATTTTTTGAGAGACAAGCAGAAGCAGACTGCGTCAGAGGAAGAGCCAGGGCGGTCTTTCGTGTTTGAATGATTTTCTCCTTTCTTTCTATCTTATTTTTTTTTGGGCCCTTCCCCTCTTGAAGGGTTTCCATTTCCATCAACCTTGTCTTAGCCGTCTCCACTGCTAAAGGCTCTCTTGTCCTCCACTACGCACCCACTAACCCACATCCAATTAAACGCATCGGGAAAAGGGCTCTCGATCTATTCTACCTTTTCCATAAAAGGCACCACGACCCTAAGACCCTCCCGGCCGCTCTTTTCTTTGTTTTTTCCCTTGCGATGAAGCGTCCGATGGGGATCGCGACGCACCGGTTATCAGCGCATCGATTCCAGCAGATACCTGACCTCCCTCACGATCCTCACGACTCCCACTCCGTCATGTCGAATCCCAACGACATGACGATCGACATTCCTTTGACGGCAACCTTGAGCCGGGGCCAAGATGGTGCTCGCAAATGGGGCTCCCACTCCGGCTCAACAGCTCCCATCAATCACTCCTCGGACGGACGAGAGAAGGACGCCCTGAGCGGCCCCGGTCGTCGTCGCCGAAACAATACAGATATCAACGACTCCACGGGCAGGCCCTCGGAAGCACCTGAAGATGGCGCGGTCAACTATATGGGTCGCATCTACCAGGCCATCTACCATTTCTCGGTCGTCACTCGTTACATGATCTATGTCATTCCCTTCGGACTCTTACTGGCGATTCCGATTATCGTCGGTGCTACTGCCGCGCCCGATGCCAAGATCGGTGGTGTGCATCTCTATTGGTTCTTCACCTGGATCGAGGTCGTCTGGGTGAGCTTGTGGGCATGCAAGCTTTTTGCCAAACTGATTCCCTACATTTTTCAATTCCTATGTGGCATCGTCAGCGCCGGAACGCGCAAGTATGCACTTATTTTGCGGGCACTGGAGACGCCAATCTCCTTGGTGATGTGGTGCATTGTCTCCCTGGTGACTTTCCTGCCGGTATGTTAGATCTGGGATTCCTTTGTCAGCTTGATGGAAGGGCCCGAGAATATGGTTTCTAACCCTCCTTGCAGATCATGACCTTGAACCCTACGAAGCAATCCGCCCAAGATACTGGCGTCACGTCGTGGGAAAAGAGCGTCAAGAATATTCTTTTCGCTTTGCTGGTCTGCAGCCTCATCTTCCTGGGCGAAAAGGCGATCGTGCAGCTCATTTCGATCAGCTACCACCGCAAGCAGTTTGATGCCAAGATCAAACAGTCCAAGCGCAATGTCCACTTGGTTGGGCTGCTCTTCGAGGCGTCCCGCAACATGTTTCCCATGTACTGCCCCGAATTCAAGGACGAAGACGCAATCATCTTCGATTCGCTGCTCGCCTTGAACGGCGGAAAGGGCAGCAAGCGCAGCTCCATCATGCCTTTGCGCATGATGCAGCAGGTTGGTCACAATGTGGGGCGTATCGGCGACAAGGTCACCGCCGCTTTTGGTAATGTGGCGTCAGAGTTGACAGGAAAGCAAGTGTTCAACCCCACTGCGACTCGCTCCATTGTCACGGAGGCGTTCGAACGGAAGAAATCTGCTGCGGCGCTGGCTCGCCGTATCTGGATGTCTTTTGTTGTGGAGGGTCGTGATGCTCTCTATCTCGAGGACATTGTGGAGGTGCTTGGCCCTGATCACGAAGCCGACGCTGAAGAATGTTTCGCGGCTTTGGATCAAGATGGTAACGGCGATGTCAGCCTGGACGAGATGATCTTGACGATCAGTGAATTCGGTCGCATACGCAAGTCCTTGAACCACAGCATGCACGATGTCGATCAAGCCATCCATGTTCTTGACAACCTCCTTATGTCCGTGGCATTTGTGGTAGCAGTCCTTGTTTTCGTCTCCTTCGTCACTTCCGGCTTCGGGACTGTCATCGCGGCCGGTGCTACTTCTCTGCTCTCGCTGAGTTTCGTCTTCTCCACGACCGCCCAGGAAGTTCTCGGCTCTTGCATCTTCTTGTTTGTCAAGCATCCATTTGATATTGGCGACCGAGTGGACATTGGGGACAAGTCCTATATAGTCGAGCGTATCTCCCTGCTTTTCAGCGTTTTCCGCAGCGTCAACGACCATCGCGTGACGCAGGTCCCCAATAATATCTTGAACAATCTGTGGATTGACAACTTCACTCGCGCCAATGCCATGCATGAGCAGCTGACTGTGCCGGTGAGCTTCGACACTTCTTTTGCTGAGATCCAGGCTCTTCGTGATGAAATGGGTGTCTTTGTTCGCGATCCGGCAAACAGCCGTGACTTCCAGGCAGACTTTGAGATCGAGGTGGTTGGTCTGGGTGCCATGGACAAGCTGGAACTGCTCGTGGACATCCGTCACAAGTCGAATTGGTCGAATGAGACCGTCCGAGCTGCCCGTCGCTCCAAGTTCATGTGCGCTCTCGTCTTGGCAATGCGCAAGGTTCACATTCGCGCTCCCGGCGAAGCCGCCGCCGCCGAGGAAGAATCCGACGATGATAGTGACGATGCCAAGGGCAACGGCGCTCCTGGTTCTGATGAGAAGAAGGAGGCTCAGACCACTGTCGATGCTGATAGCAAGTTCGCCGCTGCTGCGGCGGCCAATGGCATGGTGACCTTGGATGCCAACACTACTGGCTTCAGTGCTAACCGCTCCCCTGGCTCCCTCACCCACCGTTTATCCACCGCGATCTCGCGAGAGGCTGAAATCGCAGAACGCCTCAACTCCCGCTCGCCCGCTTTGGCCGCTGTCGATCCAAGCCGCGACGGCGGCGAGGGGCTATACCGATCCACCACCAACGCATCAAATCAATTGACCGTTGATAACTATGCATCTCTCTCCCGGGGCCTCTCGACTGGTCACCGCAAGTCTGGCGTCCGCGCCTCATACACTGGCGAGGACTCTACGCATGCTGGGCCCCACGATACTGCCACCACATCCCATGGCGGCGTACCTATCCTTCAAACACCTGCACCTCCCAGCTCTCGTGGTAGCGCTCGTTACGAACCACCCACTGCCACCTCTCCCGGAGCATCCTCCAACCAGCCCAAACCCCAGCAACTGGGCTCTTTCACACAACCCTATTACGGTAATGAGAACCCATACGATTCTGTTCCTTTAAATTCCATCACTCCAGACCGGGCCACCGCCTCGTCGAGCCATTACGATGGAACGGAGCGGTACGATCCTATCTCTCCACCGTCAATCTACTCGCCAGTGCAGTCGCGGGCGGCTGCGTCCAACTCGAATACGAGAAAGGACCCGAATGATAGATCGCGATCGCCTTATGAGCCATGAGCGTTGTGATCTTTTCTTTTTTTTTTCCTCGGTCCTTTTTCTCTTCTTCACAATTCTCTCTTATTTTGGTATTGCTTCGTTCCATGCCATCATTTGATCTACCCTGATGATCAAGGGTCAAGTTTCTGGAGTGACTTCCGTCATGGACGTGGGACTTCCTTAGGCGGTCGGCTTCTTTAACGAATTTTGTTGTCATTTTGCTTCTCATTATCAACCTTTGGGTTCACGTCACCTCTTGTGTCTGAAAAGTGTTCCTGGCATTTGTGTTGGACTTGCGTCTTTATTTTTGTTTTCCCCTCATACTTCTCCGATCACGAGAGTACCTCAGGGATATTGTATGATATATCGAGTGTTGGGCCGGAAAAGGCTGGTTGAAATAGCATTTTAGGTCAATTTGAGTTCTTTGAACTATTTCCATCGTTTGCATCGTAGGCTCTTTTGACGGATCCCTCTCAAGCTTGGTATCATGCTTGTAGATACTAGATGTCGGACAGTAGATGGGAGATACTGCCTGCCTCCGCTTACTTGAATGATATGCCGTTTTAGCTCACGTAGGAGGCACACGCTGTATTCATCAATTGACTCTACACGACGATTTGCACGGCACGAGCAAACCCTCTCAATGACGATGGAGATCGGGACTCCGCTGTCAAGATCCGATGTCTGCTGCTCGTTGCAATCAGAAATCCAAACAACGAGGGGGTATATTCTGACGGTCCAGAAAAAAAGAAAAAAAGAAAAACCACGTAACATGACATGTAATGTCACCGTGAAAAAGAGACCACGATGAGACAAGACCCTCTTTCTACGATCCAAATCAAATGCCCCTTATCTCACAAATATCAAGCTCTTGGCCCGGCCCCGAGCTAATAATCGTCTATTTGCTCTCCTTCCAGGGATACCCAACCGGATCATCTTTTCGAGTCCAGATCTTCGACTTCTTCTTGCTGACCACATGTTCCACAAAGACCTCTCGCGCATACTTGGCTTTGTATTTCCGGATCCAGCGAGGATCCCAGAGTTCACTAGCGATGCCGAGGTCTTTACAGCACCGGACGAGGGCGTTGGAGCGGCATCCCTCAGTGGCGGTTGGGATGCCGTCTGGTGAGAAGTAGTCCTGTTCGCCGCGAGCCACGGAAACGAGGCTGCAAGATAGGGGGGAAAACAACGCCATGTTAGCTGCTGATCCAGAAAGCAGAAAGCAACTTATCTCACGAGGAAAATCGAAGGATAAAACGAAAAATGCCCCTCGGGACATGTATATCAACTCACCGACCATGACAAACAAGCGCATACTCCCTCGTCACCGTCTTCGGCGTAACAATACTCTCACTCCGCGGCACCAATCCCCAGCCCCCGGACCGAACGCCTTGTTCAAGATCCTCCGGTACTTGATCTCAGGAAGATAAACGATTCCATCGGGTTTGATCTCCACTTCTTCCGGTGCGGTTTCCGCGAGCAAGATATCAGCTGCTTCTTTGGGGAAAGGTTCGGCCGAAAGGCCGTGGAAAGACCTTGTCCAATCGATTTTCTCTTCGGGCGCGGTCTCGAGTTCGAGGGGTTTGTCGGCCAGGCCGCTCTTGGAGATATTTTCTGTGGTTGGGCGGTTGGGGGTTCCGGCTGCGACGCGTGATGCTTGTGAAGCGGTGGAAGAAGGTGAGGAGGGGGACGAGGGAGACGCTGAAGGAGTAGCTCGAGGTGAATGACTGCTAGCGGTGCTGCTGCTGGAGGAAGTGGTGGGAACGTTGCTCTTGCTGTTCGAGGTTTGGGAACGCGTTGAACTGTAGGTGATGCCTCGTTTGGGGGTCCAGGCGCATGACGGAATCGGACTTATTCTTGTTCGCGAAGCTTCAGGAAGCGCGGCTCTATTTTGTACGGTCTCCAGTGTTCGCCAGAGGCGATATCTCGTTATTGACATGATGCGGTCAAATTGAATGGTTATGAGGAAGCTCTGAGATGGTTCCGACGGAGCTGAATCTGATAAGAACAAATGTCATATCACGTGATTATCCAGCCGGGCGTCAAGCTACGAACGATCGATAGAGAGTCATTATGTGGAATGGGAATGAGGTACGTGTTCAGTTGTGGTCTGGTAGTTTATAGTACATATGGGTCTTGATCTACGTCAAGCACTTTTTTCAATTGTCCTTGGTTTCGGTTCGCTGGTCATTACCCTTGCGCTTCCAGCACTCACGGAAAGCTTCCATCTGTATTTATCGACTGTCAGCACCAATCTGAGGACATATCATGATGAATCAAAAAGCGTCTTTGCTTTCTAAGAAGTGATCGCAAAGCTTCATCGACATTCAAAGATGTATGTGACCATCCAGAGCCGCCACGAAGCACTTGATAGCCCAGAGCTGGCGCCCTTACCTCTTTGCTGCAAGCCCGCCAATCCTTCTTAACAAAGTAGCAATCGTTCATCTTATCTTGTTCGGCTTTTTTTTATTTCAAAAAAAGATCAGCTGTCGCTTTGGTATGGTATGGCTATTGCAGTTGCGAGAAATCGAACATACCATGACAACCTGTGCTATAAATGCGCTTATCCCTGCGGCAAAGTCAGTGATCGAAGGATTCGAATGAGTGGGACACTTCGTTCACATTACCAGTCACTTGGCTCATCGTCGTCCTCCAGGTCAATACTTGACTGTTGTTGTGCACTGTTTGACATCTTGTCCACTGGTAGCAATGTGAAGCTACTACGCAAGAAGATGGGGAAAGATCCGAAGTTGAAAGCAACTGCTCCAACTGATAATCCGGTTGGCCTCGGGGCCGCGAGTCTCTTTTCTTATCTTATCGGCCACCCTCTCCCCCCACACTCATGCGCTTTCCCAACCATTTCCATGACTGCGAGGTTCTGGGCTGGAGGCAGGACGATTGAAAAATGGCGACGCCTACTGGCAACAATGCCATTCTAACGGGCAAGAAACTAAATGTCCTGGTCTATTCTGGTTCGCTCACTACTTCCGCCTGGATGCGTAACCGTTCTCTGACCGACAATGGCTCGACAGGAACCGGAACCACTGTCGACTCTGTCCGTCACTGTCTCTACACCTTGCGCCGCTTGCTGGCACCCAACTATGCAGTCACACCCGTCACAGGCGATATGCTCTTGAAAGAGCCGTGGATGGCCACGTGTGCTCTTCTCGTCATCCCCGGTGGTGCAGATCTTGGCTATGCACGTACCTTGAACGGCGAGGGGAATCGGCGAATCACCCAGTTCGTGCGCCGAGGTGGAAAGTACCTCGGTCTCTGCGCAGGAGGTTACTATGGGTGCACGAGGTGTGAGTTTGAAGTTGGCGACAAGACGATGGAAGTTATTGGGGATCGAGAGCTGGGCTTTTACCCGGGAACTTGTCGAGGAGGCGCTTTTCCGGGATTTGTTTACCATAGCGAAGCCGGGGCAAAGGCAGCCCGACTGAGTGTCTCAAGGGAGGCATTGAGTATCGGTACATTGCCAACACAGTTTCGGTCCTACTACAATGGAGGAGGTGTATTCGTTGATGCTCCCCTTTTGAAAGACAAGGGCGTGGAGGTCTTAGCAAGCTATTCAGATGAGTTAAATGTGGATCCTGGAGAGGGCGCTGCGGCCGTTGTTTATTGCAAAGTCGGAGATGGTGCAGCTATATTGACTGGGCCTCATCCCGAGTATGTATTCCCAGGTCGTTGTTTTAACCAAGTTATGACTGACCTGATTGCCAGATTTGCAGCTGTCAACCTCGACCCTCAGGCCAATGGGCCCGAATATAAGGAAATCGTTGATGCGCTGGCTGCGGATGACAAGGAACGGACCGATTTTCTGAAAGCTTGTCTTTCCAAGTTGGGCTTGCAAGTCTCGCAGGACTCGACGGTTGTTCCGTCTTTATCGTCGTTGCATGTGTCTGGACTCGATACTGACGAGACGCTGGACATTCTTGCCTCGATGGCGCCGTCGCTCATCATTGAGAATCAGAAAGAGTACCTCAAGGATGAGAATGACACCTTCCGAATTGAACGCCCTGGCACTTGGAACTTGAATGACCTGGAAGATGCCCTGCCGGATGAATCCTCTTCCAACGAGGGTATCATTGATTATAAGGAGGTCGTGAAAAGACTGGTGTTCCATGATGAGATCCCTTCCTCCAAAATTACCCCATATTTCAACCATCACGCCTTCTACGCCAACCTTCGTCAATATCAATCCGACTCAAAAGAGGGCGCATCGGCCTTTGGGTCGAAATTGATGTACGCAGAGGTCATCACCAGTACAAACACAATACTCGAAAAGTGAGTCATGTAACCCAACGCTGCTAGCCTTGAGGTGCTAGCCTTGATCGTGGATTCTCATTCTCACGTTGGACAGAAATGTCAAACTTTTGCGACAACTCCCTCACGGGTTCACGGCTACCGCGACAGTTCAGGTCGCCGGGCGCGGTCGAGGGTCCAATGTATGGATTTCTCCAGCGGGTTCACTGATGTTCTCGACGATTGTGCGCCACCCCGTGGAGAAAATTCAGTCTGCCCCAGTCATTTTCATTCAATATCTATCTGCAATGGCAGTTGTAAAGGGCATCAAGAGCTACGCAAAGGGATACGAGAATCTTCCCGTCAAGCTCAAGTGGCCCAACGATATTTGTACGTACAACCACCAATTTCCTGGTTCAATTCGACAAAGCGGACTAAACCTTTCCCATCAGATGCGCTCGATCCGGAAGACCCAGAACAAAAACGATACACCAAGATCTGCGGCATTCTCATCAACTCCCATTTCATGTCCAACGAATACATCTCCGTCGTCGGAATCGGCCTCAACGCCACAAATGCGTCCCCGACCATCGCTCTCACGGCCCTCGCCGCCCGCTACGCTGCGTCCGGCGCTGCCGCCTCATCCCCCATCACACTGGAAAAACTTCTCGCTCGTGTTCTCACCACCTTTGAGGAACTTTACACCCGCTTCATGAGGACCGGATTTGATCGCACATTCGAAGCGATGTACTACGATGACTGGTTACATATGCACCAGATCGTGACTCTGGAAGAGGAAGGCGGTGCTCGAGCCCGTATTCAAGGTATCACGCGCGATTATGGATTACTGCTCGCCGAGGAACTGGGCTGGGATGACCGTCCGACCGGTCGAGTCTGGCAGTTGCAAAGTGACAGTAATAGCTTTGACTTTTTCCGCGGTTTGTTGAAGCGGAAGATCTGATCTCGGGTACATAAGCATAGGTCGGGCGCGTAGACTTTTATAACAATGTCGCTGAATCCCACGGGCGAGTTTCAAAGTCTCTCGCCATATAGAATCATCGATCACAAAGTCATTCTTGAGACTGGGTTCTCTTCGGGCTACCTGAAGGGAGGAGTTCAGGGAAGCGCTGGTTCAAGGCGGATAATGGTGACCGTGGCTTGTTGGACCGATCAAACAAGCTTCGCACATCCTTGGTAGACTCAAAGTCAATGTCAATTTAGAGTCGACATCTTCCAGGCTTTCTCCTCCGCCATCTGCTCAAGATTAAACGCTTCGTGATTCGGATGTGGACTGGAGGCGTTCACGGCAAATATGAGTCATTAAGGATGAGTCGTCCCGTCCGGGTCGTTCGTGCCATGATAGAAGCATACACGTCGCATCGATTAGATAGATGAAGCTTCGCTGGCAGTCTTCACAGTGCTCATTCTTGAGGGTTTGTGTTTATCGAATCTGTCTTCTACCGAGCCACTGCATGTCTCACAGCAACTATGGAGCACCGCCGAGATTCAGACAACCCCGTATACTTCTGGAAACCCGAAGGAGAAGTAGGATACCTAGGGCAATGGTGGCCCTCCCCATTCAAATGGGAGTACGAGGGTGAAATGTTCACCTATGCCAATGCAGAGCAGTTAGTTTCACATACTTTTCTTTTTTTTCTTCTTTTCTTTTCTTTTGCGCCCTGGCCGCCAGAGATCCCGATTCTCATCGTCTGTCCACTAATGCCGTCCACGTCAGGTACATGATGCATCGAAAAGCGCTGCTGTTCGCGGGCCCATCGCATCCCATTACGCACGAGATCCGCACCGGGTGGAAATTGCATCCGCGCGATCTACAGAATCTGGGCCGTAAGATCCCCAACTTCGACGATGAAGCATGGGAGCAGCATCGCTTTGGGATTGTGGTTGAGGGCAACTATCTCAAGTTTTCGCAGAATGAAGATCTAAGGCAGAAGTTGCTTGCAACGGGGGATCGTGAATTGATCGAGGCTAGTCCGCGAGATCGGGTCTGGGGGATAGGGTTTGGAGTGCGTAATGCGGGCGAAAATCGAAGCACTTGGGGACTCAATCTTCTAGGTCAGGCTCTGATGGAAGCAAGGTGCAGGATCCAGTTGGATAACTTGCAGTTATTGCGAGAGCCAAGATGGAAATAGAGCGAAATCGTGTTGATTTATCTAGCTTGTGATACGATGCTTGTAAATGTGGCAGCACAGATATACTAGGCTCGGCAAGGAGTGGTACTTGTTCGAAGGAGCAGCGAATGTATCCAAGTCCAAAGTTCCTTTCTCTGCCAATTTTTGTTGTAATTGCTATATAGACGGTCATTTAGCGCTCTCGAAGCCCAAGGGACTATGGGAGGCCCTGCTCCATCGGCAGACAATTGAGATATGATACAGAGAATTGACGGTATGTCGCAGCTCATGCTTAGATCCTCAAGCTCTCGATATTTGTCCGACATATTGCAAAGAAAAACCAGATCGTGAATCCTCCAAGACGAGGTGAGGATTCTCTTGAGTGTTTGGCTCGAGGCTCAAATATTTTCTCAATCGCCTATCACAAACGGGATTGCATTTCGAGGCCTTTTCGTGGACAGGAGTCAGACTGAACACCTTTCAAGTCCGTCATCTTCCTAGTGTCGATGAATCGGGATTGAAAGCCGTCTTGCATCTTTCTCGGATTCTCGGTGACAGGCCCAGCTCTGGCCATCCACGCTCATCATGGCTCACATCCCGTCTGCGTCTGGATGTGTGACACGTGGAAACCAAAAGGATTCCAATGACATTTTGACGATCAGCCCACTGTTTGACCGCGATACCGATCAATCACAATCATCCTTTCTGGCGTGGATGCGCTTTTGAGGGCGTTCAAAGCGTTCAGTCTGATCAGGTGAACCAACCGATTGAGCAAACTCAAGTGAGATAAAAGTTCGAGCATCGTCCATGACGAGGCAAGGGGCAGACGGAGCCCAAATGGGCCACGTTCAGTAACGCCTACCTAACTCAGATCAAGCCCATAACAGCCCAGTCGGCACCACAGCAGGAACGTTGATGTTTCAAGGAACGAGGCGCGGGCGCGGCATTTGCCTCAGGGCTCGTTGTTATTGTGGGACTGAAGTACAGGGTTCTCGTAGATAAGCCTGGGTAGCGCTTGCCAGTGCAGTTCGGGAGTGTTGTTGCTGCGTACGTAAGACAGGCGCAGGCGCAGTCGCTTGATCCACACAGTCTCAACACTCAACATCTCCGGCATGCACGTCAGCCCCGTGACCCCACCATCCGGTCAGGGAGGGTCCGCCAAGGGTCTTGGCACCAATCGGCCGGTACGAAGCTGTACGGCTAGGGCTGAGGGCCAGTCACGAGGCCCCATCGAGGCATCGACATCAACACGTACTGTATTGAACATTTGAAGCTTGTAAGTTACTTACCTCGACGACTCAGGTACGGGCATGGAGTCATGGACTACGTCGAATCTTGTACGTGACCTTCTGACTGTGGGCGTGACCACGGAGTGACCACTGACCACTGACTAGTATTCCTGACCCCCGTTGTATTGAAATGCTTGGGAGTTCCAGGGTCAGCCTCCAGCTGTCACGGGTGACGGCACAAGCTTCCACTTGAAACTCAGGAGGAAATCTCAGATCCTTCATGGGCACAGTACTTACTACTTTGTTACTTAGTACTTAGTACTTACTGTATAGTACTCAGTAGTTACTAGTTAGTACTTATTAGTTATGACCATAAAGATATATTTACATAATTTTTTTTATTTGTACCAATGACCCTCCACAGACAGTGCAGTATGAAAATGGACTGTCTGAGGAAATTCATGGTCAACTATGACTGGTGCCTGCAAGTAAATAAAAATAGT
The DNA here is from genome assembly GCF_028827545.1 of Penicillium diatomitis. NCBI lineage: Eukaryota > Fungi > Ascomycota > Eurotiomycetes > Eurotiales > Aspergillaceae > Penicillium > Penicillium diatomitis. Next base: position 1,264,255 of record NW_026623177.1, on the reverse strand, counting down.
GTTTCATCCCGTAGATGCAATCTGAAGTAACCAAGAGATGGAACTGAGCCACCACAGTGACCACACTACCACAGCCCTACCAGTCATGTACGAGGGTGCCGTTTCCAAAATTCGAGGCTTGTCTTGCTCGACTTCGGGCTAAGCCTTGTTGCGGGGGCGGTGTATTACACGTCATCAAGCTGTACGACGACTCGGACACAATAACACAGTGCGCTATGTATTTTTGAGTATTCATGGTTTCGATGAGTTCTCAAAAGGGTTAGTTTTCTTGTTTCTGGCGGAACTCCGCCGCGGATTACCCGAGCCTGTTAGCGAGAGCCTGAAGGTGTCCGTAGGCAGCACCATTTTGGCTTTGTCTGCTGGGATTCTCTTCACCCGGCGACCGCTGGAATCCTGGTCTCCTGGTCGGCACAGTCAGCATCTAGTACTGCAGGAGGAAAGCTAATGCCTGCGCATACCGGCGCGTAGGAAACATCGACGGTCCAAGGTTGCCGATCATCGAAAGGATGAAGTCTATTCTTATTTTATTTTTTTTTCGCAGGTAAATATCATTAGAAATGGTCATTTGTCACCTGTTCAGATCAACACCGGCGTGAAACGTTCCCCGCAATAGAAAGTTAGAAACAACTTAACATGCAATGGATGGATACGTACAGTAGTAATTTAGTAACAGTACTACTACAGCCGATGCTTCAAAGGTACTCCGAACTTTCCGATGTAGGACGCTTCTTCAGGACCGTGGCGGTGTCTCGGACTGTCCGCTTTGTACTGGGCGTCTGTGGAAAGCGGACACGGGAAATGGGTACGGCTGTACAGCCTGTAAGGTTTAGTGTACCGGGACGGGGACTCTAATACTCTTCCGTATCAGTCCCCACTTTTCATGATTTACCATTTTTAGGTGCCTGATCGGCTCAGCCCTCCAGCTGATAGCCTCTTTCTCGATCCTTCCTACTTAAGGTTACCCTCCAGTCCTCCTTCTGCGTCCCAGTCTCTTCATTCTTCCCACGGCCTTCTCTCCACAGTCTTTCTTCCATCTACGATAAACCCTCCAGACCCTTGTTGCGCAAACCAGTCCACCACCTCCGCCATCTCCAAACTCTCTTTCCAATATCAACATGTTCAACTTCAACCTCTTCAAGTCCGCCCCCGCTGAGTCCCAGTCTCAGTCCCAGGAGGGCGCCTGGAACCCCAACACCGTTGCTATGCAGCAGCCTTCCAGCCCCGCGGCTCCTTCCGCGGACGGAAACGTTGTCTCCCAACAGCCTGTACGTGAATTTTACGTCCCCCTCTCCACTCCCGTCGGTCTTGGTCGACCTCGTTTCTACAAGGTACAATCCTGAAGCTGACATACGACATGATTATCAGACTGGCCAGGAGGAGATGTCGATGCAGCTCCGTGGTGGTGGTGGCGGTGGTCTCTGCTGTGGCATGTGAGTAGCGCAGCCCTTGTTTTTTTGACACTTTCAACCCTCTTACATCGGATTCACAATTAACCTCGTTTCTCCCCCACAGTTGCGCCGGTCTTGCCTGCTTCGAGTGCTGTGAAATTTGTTGCTAAAGGGCCCCGACCCTTTGACCAAACTTCCTGCTCTTGTCTCGTCCATGAGCCATGATGTGAAAAGGCACCCTCTGGACTTATCGTGATGTCTGATGGGATTCGAGTCGAGCCGAATTGTCATTCTCTCTCGGGAGATAACTCTCGGAGAAACGATCGCTGTCTACTAGTATCGCTGTTTTACTGCTTGTTTCCTATCCCTGTTTATTACCTTGTTAGATCATATTTTGTTCGCGATATACCCAATGGCAATCACGCAATTATACAGTGCATCGTCTTGTTCACCGTTTTGAGTAGAGCGCTATCATACTGAAGAAGCAGCGGAAATCAAGTTGGCTCTTCCCGTCTGATGCACCATCGAAGCTTACCTATCTTAGTTTTGCCCCGGGCGTACAATGGACCGTGACGAGGCGGATTGTTCACCGGTCATCTAGAACCTTGCCACTGCTCAATCAGAGACTCTCTATCTCCGGCAAATCTGTAGAGTCTCTCGACTCCCGAACCACCCACCTGCAGGCACCCAACACTCATGGAATCGATGAATCTGCACTACGCTCCATCAAACATCGACAAACAGCCCAGTCCCGTCCAGGTCAATCCCGAGTATCCACGTGGGAACCAAGCGATGGACGCGAGCTCAATCATATTCGCAGAGGCCCAGAGGCCGTGTCAACCTCGCGCCATTTGCCCAGGTGCAGGTCCCGTTGACGGACTTACGTGAGGACTAGTCAGGTGAGCAGAGCGAAACGACGGCCCGTGATCTTGCCCGAAGCGAATATGCTTTCGCAGACATCGGGGCCGGGGTTCGCTTTTCCGGTAGAAGTCGGCTCCTGATGGAGATAGTAGTGTACTTGGTTAGTAGGTAGTAGGTAGTAGGTAGTAGGTAGTAGGTAGTAAGTAGGTAGTAGGTAGTAGGTAGTAGGTAGTAGGTAGTAGGTAGTAGGTAGTAGGTAGTAGGTAGTAAGTAGGTAGTAGGTAGTAGGTAGTAGGTAGTAGGTACTAGGTACTAGGTGGCCGCTTCATGTGCTACGAGGATCCTTCCGAGAATCTAGCCACTACAGAGTACAGACAGTTTGGTGAAAACTTATTAGACTCGAGGATCAAGTCCGATGAACGTGGATTGAAATCGAAAAGACTGGTAGAAGGGAAGTGAAGAGGAAGGAAAGAAAGAAAGAATTGTGTACAAACTTCAAAGACCTTCCCCAAAGGAGAAGTCTTCTAGAAGAGAAGAAGGTAGAGAGGGAAGAAAAATAAGGAGTAATGTAAAAGGTTGGAGAAACTGAAAAAATATCCCCAAACCATAGGAATCAATCACGCTAGAATCTCATCAATCCGCTTGGCTTTTCTGTTGTTTCGTTCAAGATAAACACGAATTATAAAAAGCAACCCCAAGCTTTGTCTCTCGTCCGTCGGAAAGTCAAGTCGGGCTGGGGCTATTTCCCGCAGCGCTCTCGCTTACAGGCACTGGGAGTAGTAAGGATTCTGCACAACACACTTGAGGCCGCTCGCGCAGGTGGTGGAGCCGGTGTAGTGCATACCACCACACTGGTACCAGCGAGCGACAGTGTCGCCGCCGGTGGAGGCGGGCTGAGTGGCAGCGGGCTGGGTGGTAGCGGGCTCGGTGGCAGCAGGTGCAGTAGTAACGGGCTTAGCGCTGCAGGCGGACTTCTTGGGGGCGGGCTGGGTGGTCAAGGTTGAGGCGGCAGGAGCAGTGGTGGCAGAGGTGACAGAAGGAGCAGGGGCCGCATTCTGAGCCGGCTCGGTGGAGATGGGCTTGGAGATAGGGGCGGCGGTGGTGGTGATCTGGACGGGGGCCTTGGTGGTGGAGGGAGCAGAGGAGCCGGTGTTGTCAACGGAGGCAGCGGAACCGCTGGGGAAGTACTTCTTCAGGATAGGGAGGTAGGCAGCGTAGGCGGGACCATCGGTGGGCTCGAGGGAGTACATGTAGGATCCCCACCAGGGACCGGCAGACCACCAAGAAGCACCCATCCAGACATCGGAGTTCTCCTGCATGTAGGAGAGCATGTCACTGACGGCAGACTCGCAGACGGAGTTGGCACCACCGGCGAACTCGCCAACGAAACCCTTCTTGTTGTTGCTCTTGAGCCAAGCGGTGGCGGACTTGAGACGCTCGCTACCGATGGTGGCGCTGACACAGGACTCGGAGGTACCGGACTTGTCACCGTCAAGGTATTGGTGCATCTCGTAGACGATCTTGCCCTGAGGGTCGGTCAGACCCTTCATGTTGTCGTTGTTGTCAGTCCAAGACCAGGCACCGGTCCAGGCGTTACCCTCGACGAAGATGTACTGGGACTTGGCGCCGGCGGCACGGATACCGTCAATGGCGGCCTGGTTCAGGTTGAGGACGAGGGTCTGATCCATATCGTGGTACTCGTTGTCTAGAACCCGTGGTCAGTCGAACAATGCTCTCAGCAGGACATCATGCGTCGGGTCACGACTTACTGGTGTCGAAGATGACCTTGTCGTTAGAGACGAACTCGCCAGCAACCTTCTTCCACCAGGCCTTGAAGTCATCGGTGGAGGAAATGATGTTACCGCCACTGTTGATGAGAAGTTAGTATCTTGCGTTCACGAATACGTTGGAGGTTCACCACACATACTATCGGCCATAGTTGTGGGGGTCAAGGACAGCATAGGCACCGCTCTTGGTGACGGTCTCGACGGTCTAGACAAAACACGATTGATTAGCAGCTGTCTGGATGAACGTGGTTTGGGGGGGCCATTGCTCGAGATCTAATTACTCACAGACTTGAGAGAAGCCAAGTAAGTGGCGTCGAAGGAGCCAGTAATGCTGCCGGGCACGAGACGCTCCATCAGGAAGGGGATACGGAAGACGTTCATACCCGCGTCACGGAGGGTCTGGATCTTCGAAGCAACGGGCCAAGTGTAGTCCTTGCCGAGAGTTCCGGGGATGTTTCCAGGACCGAACTCCGCACCGGATTCGCTGACACCGAACCCTAGAGTTTGTTCCTGTCAACATGCCGCTCAAGCAGATGGTTCGGGGGTGTCGCTGGTGTGTATCTTAGGACTTACAGGTGAAGCCGTTGGCACGCTTCTCAACGCTACGCTTGGTAGTGCTGATCTCGCGGCCATTGGGAATAATCTCGCGGCCACTCGGGTAAGCGACGGCCATACCAGCAGCGCTGGCGGCCAGAACCATGTTGGTGAATTTCATCTTGAAGGGTATTTGGAAAGAGAGAGACTGATTGAGTTGGTCAAAAGAATGTATATGCAAACCTGACTGATGTCGAGATGCAAGAGAAAGCGAAGGAAAAGAAGGACTAGATCAAGAAACCGGTCTTGATACTGGAATGAAAGAGGGTGGGAGTGAATGAAAGAGGGAAAAAAAAAGAGGGCGCCATGAAACCACTTGGCCCTGCCGTATTATATAGTTCGACATGCTGGTCAGGTAAGATGAGAGGGGGGATGTCGGCGTCACACTGGGCTAGACAACAAGTTCGCCTCGGGCTAGCGAGACATCTGATACACGGAGTGGGTTTCTCGCTCAGCATTTCGTTCGTGAGCCCCGATGGAACAACCACCACCTGTTCTGGACCGTGATGGTAGGTCTCCAGGCACAAGCCTAGTCTTGCTGACACGCAAAGAACGGACGAGTCCGACTGCCTTTGGTCGGGTTGTCTGGTCGCCACGGAGCCACTGATTCCACTGATTCCAGCACGACGAGACCGGATGACCGGACCAGGCCAGTGGGACTGGATATGGTCCTGACCATCAACCATGATCAATCTAATTTTCCATCACCCAGTGTGCCCGATGGGGACTAGCCATGTCGCCGTTAAGCCATAGTTTAATACGCTAGTCTGGGGGGATCACGATAGTGGCGGGCGCACCGTTAAGGCATGAGCCTGTGATGATGAAGGACGGTGTGGAAAAGCGTGGACGGTGTGGACCCGACTGGTCTGCCCAGCACGCAGCTCCCAGGGGCTCCCAAACGATCTCACGATCAAACCCAGGGGGCCATGGCAGGACTGAAGTCACTAGCGGAAGAATGTCAGCCAAATTTTCTCCGGTTCATGGGAGCAAGAGTAGGAGCAAGAGTCGAGGTTTCGGTATCTCTTCCCAGACGGGTATTACCGAGCAGTCAAGAAATGATTCAGGGTGCGCCATAAATGAACGGACGTTCAAGCTGAAACGCGGCGGGTCCAGGAGCAGCGCGGTTGGTGAAGGGCGCTCTCACGCTTAGCCGGATACGTCTCGGAAGATTCCATGCGAGGGAAAATCAACTTCCAAGTCAAATTGGCAATCGATAGCCGGAATCAGATGGGGTCGGTCGTGAGCTGATTACACTTTACGGCGGGCACCAGCACGGAGAGCGGATAAAATCCAAGTCAATTGTGGAGTAGGCATCTGTACTGACTGAAGACTGTGGAGGAATTGGCAGCTAAGCCTCATCACTGCTGCTGGGCCCGTGAAAACGCAACCGATATGATGGTCTAATCAAACATCAAGCCTTAGAGACTAGACTGGCAGGTAATAATATCAGACTCCAAGAAGATCAATCTCATGCAAGATTCGTGATATCATCGTCATCATCATCATCATCATTATCATCATCATCATCATCATCATGTTGAATCTCTAAAGTTTGGACCAGGACCACTCTGTGATGGAGTCGACCTGGCCGGCTAATTGCTATTGCTCGATGTGAAACTCAAAGGACCGATCGCCCGTCCCGGTAGGCACGGCCTGTGCATTGTTGTCGTATAGAGTTCGCTCAAAGTACCGAACTCGACCATCGGGCCGAGCTAGCAGAATTGTCTGCTTCTGTGTCCCATACGGCCCGGACAGATAGTCCTGGACCCGAGGTTGTTTCGTTTCGTCTTCCACGCGGGCAGCAGCAACTCCTGCTGCTGGATCAATCTCGTCATCCTGCCCGAGCTTAGGGACGAAAATGCTGTGTCGGAGATGTGCAATGTACTCTTCGACGCTCGCTCCCTCCGGCAAGCGTGGCAGGGAGTCGGTACTCAACACTCCGAGAAGTCGTGACAAAAGGGCCTCTTCGTCCTCTTGGGCCTGCGCATGATCCTTGATGGCACGCTCCATAAGCTGCTCGCCATTGAGAATCTTCGGCCAAGTGCGGTCATCGAAGCTGGTGTTGCTAAGCCCCCGGGTTTGGTTCTTCTCGGCGGCAACCCAGGTGATTTGGTCCAAATCCGTGGACCGATTGGAGACAATCGCCAAAGGCTCACTCAGTCGGCCACAAAGCAGGCTGAACCCACCGACTTGCTTGGTGGCTGGGCTGGCGACCATGTCTCGCACAAAGTCGAGGGTGGTCTGGTTCTGCTCCGGGGCTCCGGTGAGCCAGCTGTTGACGATGCGACCGCGGCTTTGCACACCGACAGCCTGGGCACAGTGATCTTCGCGAAAATTGGTGAGCACCGCTACTTTGCCCTGTTTAGTGACGCCCATCCATGTGCCGTGGTCTTCTCGCGCCATGTCGCGCGACCCGAGGACAAACGAAGCCGGCTCTGGCCACCAATCGACCGATGAGGTCGGCCGTCGAAGGAATTCCTATCGATGGTCAGAACACGCAAGGTCGGCAGATACCAAGTTGCAACACATACATCACGGTTGTCAATCACAATGAGTGAATACGCAGGGTGTGCGGTCGAGACCAATGCGATACACATCTTCGGTAGATCCGAGGCTCTGTCGGTTGATCTCAGCGGATGCGGGGAAGTATGCAACGGTCGCAGGGGCTGGAGAGGGTGTGAGGGGAATGATTAATTGAAGGAAAGAAGTGATCTTGATCTCAATGCGATAAGCTTGAATGTCAGGTTGCAGTGGCGAGGAGGAAAGAGGACAAAAGTGTCGCCAAGTAAACAAGCGAGATTGAAAGAAATGGTGAATCACCACCCATACGTCTCGGCCGATGAATTGTTTTGGCCTAATGCTCCTGATGCCCAAGCCGCAGCCGGCTTATAGATGGTGTATGCAGCTCGCAGTCGAATCAGGAACCATGCAACACAATCTCGTGGTCCGCCCTCTTTGATTTCGAGGACCGAGGGCAACGACTGACTTTTCGTTCAGCGCCTTCATGGATCAATCCTCCACGAAGAACACTGCGGAGACGGGCCCGAGGAATAGCCCAGTCTCGTGACGTCAATACGAGCCGTGGACTCGCGGCCAGCAAGAAGCATGACCGTTCTCGGAATGGTTCCAGAAATGAATGGGACCTGATCGCAAAGTCTCCACCGCTCGGTCAGCTCGAGTACTGCCTATGCACTTGCCTCGGATGTGTTCTTTCATTCCACACACGTCCCATCGGTTCGACAAGGAGCGAAGGTCTCGATCACAGATCGCATGTTGGTCTGACAAGTGGGATACTCAAGCCGCTGCGTACCTCGTTTTGCGTTGCGGGTGGATCGCTGAGCTGGCTTATCGACCGCCGCACCGGATTGTCAAACCCCTCTGAAGCTCCGCTATCCCGCAAATTTTGAGCTTGAAGCTCGCAACCGCCCATCATGTTTGGCATATTTGCGGACTTGTTGTCGTGAGTCATTGACAATATCCCATACTAATAACAAAACACAGTTGAAGATACAACTCAACTTCTAAACACTTATTCCTGCGCAGCTCTGTGATCACAATCCTCTTCCCTATCTTCGCCTCCTACAAGGCATTACGCTCTGCGGATCCCTCCCAGTTAGCACCATGGCTGATGTACTGGGTGGTGCTGTCTGTCCTACTACTGGCCGAATCGTGGACAGTGTTCATTATCGGGTGGTACGACCTGAATCGCACAAGCGACTCCCCCAAAGGTTGTTTCCTACGGCTGACGCGGACTGACTGTCATCTATAGGTTCCCGTTCTATAGCTGGATTCGACTCATCTTCCTTTGTTATCTGGTCCTCCCCCAGACCCAGGGCGCTCGCATGTTATATCAAGAATACGTCGATCCGTTCCTGTTCCATCACGAACAGGAGATTGAGGAATTCATCGGTCGGTCGCACGAACAGGCCAAGGCGCTCGGGCTGCAGTATTTCTACAAAGCTATCGACTTGATTCGGGAGAAAGTCATGGGCCTCCCGCCTCAACAACCGGCGCCTCCACCACCACCACCAGCAGCTTCGGGCCCGGCGGCCTACGCGCAGTCCCTGTTGTCTCGTTTCAACCTCCCCACCGCTGGTGCTGCCTCCGCGGCCGGCACCCCGACGGGTGCATCGGCCCCATCTCACGACTGGTACTCGGTCCTCGGCGCGGCATTGGGATCGGTCACCGCTGCGGGCAAGCCCCGTGAAGTGCACGAGGAGCAGTTGTCGGCCAGTGGCACCCTGCTTCAACGGAAGTTGCAAACCATGTCCGGGGAGGAGAAGGCCAGTTATATATCGCGGCAACGGGAGGTCCTGGATTATCTGCGATCCACATTGAGCCGTGAAGAACAAGCACTGGGTCGCGAGGAGACCGAACACGATGGACTTGCCTACGGGGCACCTCTCCGAAAGAACCCTAGCGATACCTCCTTTGATGTGCTCGACGATGAAGACCTGGTGAACCGCCCAGGTGCTAGCCGGACCAGCAGTCGTTGGACATCGGGCTGGCTCGGTGGTGAGCGTGACTCGTCTGGCTCCTCCGGCGGACCTGATCACGCTCGTTCATCCGGGTACGAACGCTACTGAAATGGTGTCTTGGTCTTTTGACTGTGCAAACGGCTTCTGTACCTTAGAGAATGCAAATCAAATACGTTCAAGAATGACTGTCCCGGACATGGCGGTCGTCTCAATTTCAGTGTCCTGAGAGATGGACACACGGCGGCTCAGTCGCACTGAAGCACGTGCCAGGAACTATGGGTAGTACCAATAGTAAGTAAGCATCGTATTCAGTGTAGGGAGTGAGGCACTGCACGGGCGTGTGTACTCTGGATTATCAATGGCCTTGTGAGACGATATGCTTGTCAGTTACATCAGTCGTTGACCTCGAATATCTCCTTCCAGACTTGTCTTCGAATCTCCGCCCTTGCGCACACAGCCCATCTGATCTCTTACTCGTGTTTCCTCTGTTGAGCCGACCTGTGGCTCTTCTGACCTGTCCTGCTTACACGGAGATGGCAGAATGGGGGAACGCATGGGCATCTGCAAGGCGGGGGCATAGCCGGGACTGACTTGCAGAGACTACTATTCCAACTCTCTCAGTCCTGCACCCCTGGTTGAGCATGGAAGTAGGACAGACTGAGGGATTATCAACGTGATTTGCCTGTAGTTCCTGAACCAAACTCCTTGAGCCTTCATCATCCATTCTACTCTCCTTGGCGTTGCATGTTTGGGCAAGGGATACCGAATTATTGTCGTTCAACGCTCGGCATCCCTAGGATGAATAACTCGGAGGTGGGCGCTATGCAGGACCTTTGTTCATCCGCCACAGTGTCAGCAGCGTAGATTCATTGAGGAAGAGTATTGAACCTGTGTACGTGGTTCGCCGACATGCTCTGTTTGCCCGGGTTGGCCCCCATGGACAGGACTCGATTGGATTGACTCGGGCATCACGCATGCGGACCCTGGTTTGCCCGATGGTATATTCCCTTCTCTGAGTCAATTGCCTCCAGCTCCCGTCGCAGCTCCAAACAGTGGCGACACTGGCGAGAACCCCCCCCCCCCCCCCAATCCTCAGAGAGGAACATTGCAGGGGGAGCTCCGACGACAACTGAATGCGGTAAGATTTTACGACGTGGATCGTGGAAACAAATAGACGCAAGACCATGTTGAGTAAACATGAGATGTACACGAGATGGTAAGTTATCAAGTATGGTAGAAGCCACATAATGTAGTAGGACAGAGAAGCTGAGAGCTACCACTCCCAGTCTCCGCCATTCTTCAACGGATGGAAATCCGGGCAAATGGATCTGCAGTAGCACAGTACCAAGTGCCCAGCTTGGCTGAGCTCGCCAAAGATCCTGTCTGTTATTGGCAAACGATGACCGATAGCCACGGGAGCCGGATCTACAGGAGCAAGAAATTGTCCATGATTCGATGCATCCGATGGAAGACTGATGTAACCAGAGCCTCCAGTCATGTTGTGCAACGCACATCATGACTACTAATTACATACTCACGAGGCGAGTGAAGAGTCCTTGCTCCTTTCATCCTCAAGCCCCTAGCACGATGCGTGAATGGATGATGGTAAAGGCGGGTTTCAAACACGAGATATAGATATTGGATGATGGTCTTGAATGTCTTCTGCCTAGAATTCGATACCTCAGGTAGAGAGAGTTATGCGTAATTGCGTATCACTCGGCAGTGGCAAACCCGAGTCAGTGATACTTCGAATGAATCGTACCCGACGCTACAAAGGAGAGATACAAAGGACCGTGGGCCGTTCCACTGCTCGATTGTTTTCTGATTGTTCTCTCTCGAGAGTGTCTCTAGTGTCCAATCGCACACTGCACTTCGATCCAGCCCATAAATCAGGCATGGTAGGCGCTTTCGCTTTGACTGTGAATGCGCAAGGGTAGTCCCATCGCGAGAATCTCACTGTAGTAGTAACAATAACTGCCACTGCACCACAGCTTACAAGAAGACTCGATCCGACCTTGATGTTTAGATCGAGTGTCCGAAACGAAAGATCATCCTTCCGTGGTCTCAACTGTAAGATTGACAAACAACAACGTCAACAACAACAATAACAACGTTCCTGCAGGCTTAAACCATAGATCAAGTACTTAGACCAAAGCCGCCAGCTTCGTGTTAGGATCGAAAGTGCCTATGTCATGGTGGCGGCGATTGTTGGTTCGTTACTCGATACCGTACCCGTTCAATTGTAATCATCGTCTCTCCTTGGAACCCGCCCTCCTCCACCCTGGGCTGCCTCATCCTTTTCCTCTTGGGAAATCCCCCCCCCCCCCCCCCCCCATATCTTCTCCCAGTTGTCAACCTCGACTTCTGTTGCAAACAAGGTCTTGCTACCCTCACCTCCAGAAGACCTCTCTCTTCTCTTCCTCCCTCGGTAAGTGTGCGCTCCAGACCAGCCCGTTCGCGTGGCTTCTTCGATCGCCCCAAGTCTTCCCGGAATTCTACTGGAAACTTTTTTTTTGCCTTTCCCTCTGCCTACCCGAAACAACATTTTTCCAGCACTGTGGATTTTTTCCCCTTCCCACACATCCCCGAACTTGGAATTCTTCCACTTTCTCAACCCTCCCAACAACTCTACCCCGGTTCGCGCGCGCTGCATCTTCTTTGCTGCGCCCTCCGGTCTGGTCATTTCATTCACTTGAATTTGACGTCTTCTTGTCTCTAGCTCTGGGATTTCTCGTGATCTCCCCTTTCGCAGATCTCAAGGTTTGGATGTGGTCGCCTCAAGCTCCATCCGCAGCTTGACATCACCTCGTACCGTCACTTCTCCGTCGACTCGACCTTCCTCGCGCCGAGAAAAAGACGAGAACCTCACACCTTCAGGACTCGCCCTACCCGCCATTCCTGTTTAAAAGTTCTCCTTTGAAAGCCGCCTCTCTACGCATCTGCCGTGGATACCCACCCCTCTAATGACCTCGAACCCTCCTCAGTCGGGCGTTCAATCAGGACAGAGCACCGCTACCTCCGCCACTACGTCCGCGCCCGCCCCTGCGACTGCTCCTGCAGCCAAGTCGTACGCCAACGCGACGAAGAAGTCCACCACGGACTCCTCCTCCCCTCCCGTCACCGTGGGTGGCTCGACGCAACATGGGAAGTCGAGCTCGGTTTCTCCAGTGAACGGCAAACCCATGCAAAACCAATCGACTCCGCAGCAGGCTCAGTCTGGAGTGACCATCGTCAATGGCGCTCCTGCGGCCGCTGCTGCGAACGCTCAGAATGACCACTCCCGCAAACCCTCAGTGACCATCACATCTGCTGGTGCTTCTGGATACATCCCCAACGGTGGTGCGGCCAGCCGCGCGAACTCCCTGCAATTCGGATTTGCCAACCAACAGAGCTCTCCTCATATGGGAAACCCCGCCGTCCTGGCCCCCTCGCAGCCTCAGTCTGGTCTCGGCGCTCCTGCGACCAATCCCCGAGTGACTTCGCCCCAGACCTCCCCCTCACCCATCCCGCAGCCTGCCTCCAGTGGTGGACGTCCCCCTTCGACCTACCAGGCCCAGGGTAATGTGCCAAACTTTGGCAGCTTTGGAGAGAATGCCAGCGACAACAACGTAAGTCTTTTGTATCCTTTTCTCCTATTCTCCCAAGATCTTCACGTGTCAGGATGTTTGTCTTCGTGATTGCCCACGGAAGAACGAATGTCCGTCGCAGAGGAAGAGCACACAATCACGGAAAAAATAATCACGCGCCTAGAGATGCCGATGAGTGTAGCTCGCGCTCGTATTCCTCTCTTTCCTTTTCACACTCCCCAACCTTCTCGTCAGCTCACAGAAATGTCTCAGCAGGCTCCTCTGGGTCCTGGTCAACAGCATGTCCGTCGTGAATCTTCGCAGTCCACCCATAGCGATATGAGTGCCCACGTCAGCGGTGCATCCGGCCGTGGTGGCTACCCTCCCCAAGGTGGCCGTGGTCGTGGATACTCGCAGTCTGGTTATCAAGGAGGACAGATGCCTTACTCTCCCGGTCCCAGCTTCCGTCAGACTCCTAACCAGCCCCGTGGCGGTCCTAACATGGGCCCTCAGTTCCACGGTCCTAACCAAGGTCGTCCAATGCCTCCGTTCCCTAACTCGCCTCACCAAGCCAACCGCAGCCCGGCGCTCGCCAACGCACACCCTACTACGCCGCAAATGAATCAAGTCCCCATGGCCCACCCGCAGATGCCACCTCAGCCCTATCCCGGCTACGGACAGCATATGGGCCCCCAATCTGTGAGATTCCCACCTACCACCCAACTGCCCCCCAGACCTCCCCGGCCAGATGATCATGGCTTCCGCGGTTCCCAGCGCGGTCCCAATCGTGGCTGGCACAACCGTGGCGTCGACCGTGACTCTCGAGGCGGCGGCTTCAACTCTCGCGGCAGCCGTCGTCGAGTGGAAGATTTGCCCAGCTGGAGAAATACCCAAGTAACAACCCGAGAGAATGCCGCCGCGCTTACTATGTCCATGCCTAATTTGGCTCCAGAAAGTGGTCAATTTGAGCAATATCTAACAATGATTCGTGATCAGGGCTTCCCTCCTTACGACCCCAACTACTACAACTACCCTGGCTACAACATGCAGAACATGCAGTACATGACTCCCCCATCGCCTCAACCTCGCCCAGGCATGCCTTTCAATCCCCAGGCGCCGTACATGCAAGCACAGTATCCCGTGCAGCCTCCCCCTCAGTCGACCCCTCTTTCACGAACCCCCTCTCAGGTGTCAACTGAACGTCCTGGCTCCAGCCTGGGTCACGCTGCACCTGCGGGTCCCGCAGGAGCTGCTCATGCTCACACAGGCAGTCGATCTGCTAACAGCCCAGCTCCTGTGAAGCCACACTTCGTAATTCCCTCTGCTAAGCGCAGCCCTGTCATCATTAAGGACCCCAACAGCGGTAGCGTTAAGACCTTTGACAAGAATCCCGCCTCGCCTGCCCGTGCCACTCCTTCCCCTGTGAAGGTGGCTACTCCTGTCGCAACTCCTCCCCCTCGCACTGCCAGTGCCTCTGATCACTCTCGCACTGAGAGCAAGGCTGGTAATGCTCAAACGGATGAGGAGAAGAAGCAGGCCTTGAAGGACGCGGTCCGCCAGAAGATCTTGGATGACGAGGCGGCACAGAAGCGTAAGGAAGAAGAGGCATCCCGGAAGAGCGCGGAGCCCGCCAAGCCCGCCGTTGCAGAGCCCGCTGAGGTCATGGCCGCGGAGAAGCCTGCGGAGAAGCCCGCTGCAGAGACCAAGTCGGAGGAGCAGAAGATAGAGGACTCTGTCGCGTCCGCCCGTGCTGCTGTGGAGGACCTGAGTTTGAAAGAGAAGGCTGCGCCAGCTGAGGAGCCCAAGAAAGAGGCCGTCTCAGCCCCCGCCGCCGCTGCCGATGACGACGACGAGATCGACTACGATGCCATCGAGCGGGAGATGGCCGAGATCGAAGCCAAGGAGCGTGCAGCTGAAGAGGATTACAAGCGTAAAAAGCAGGCTCAAAAGGAGGAGGCGGAGCGCAAGCAGCGCGAGGAGCAAGAGCAGTACGAGATCAACATGAAGAAGGCCGAGCGGGAGGCTGAAGAGCGAGAGGCCGCGAAGGAGGCCGCCCGCGCCAAAGGTGACAACGCCGAGGATGAGGCTAACCGCAAAGAGCGTGAGGACTTGTTTGCGTCCCTCAAGAAGGGCGGATTCTCTGCTACTGAAATTTCCACCCCCGCCGACTCCGGTGTTGTGACTCCAGTTTCATCCGACATGGGTCCTCCTGCTAAGCCAGCCAGCGCAGCTGGTAAAAAAGCCGCTGGTCTCAAGATCGATACTCAGAAGGAAACTCCTCAACCTAGTGCCGCTATGAACTCCCTTCAGAATGCCAAGTTCCTCGAAGATCTCAGCAAGGTCACTTATCCCGCCTCCGTGAAGGCTCCCGATGCCTCCCTCAACGCCAACTCCCCCGCTGGCCGTCGCTTCCACTATGACCGGGAGTTCTTGCTCCAGTTCCAGTCTATTTACAAGGACAAGATTTCCGTTGACTGGGATGCTCGCATTCGTGACACCATCGGCGACAGCGAGTCCTCCTCTCGACCTCAGTCTGCCCGCACCCCCAGCATGGGTGGTCGCAATCCCTCCCACAAGGGGGGGCTTGGTGGTTTCCCTGCCATGATGGGTAGCTTCGCTCAGACCTCTCGCCCTGGTGTCTCCTCTGTGAACTCGTCCATGGGTAACCGCAACGCCTCTGCCTTTGGTTCTATGGGTCGTCCTGGTATGCCGGGCATGACAGGCTCCTTCCGTAATAACTCGTCTCCCATGCCTCCTCGTGTTCCCTCTAGCAAGGGTGGCCCTGGAAGCAAGCGTGGTAAGGGTGGCAAGAAGGAGGAAGACACCAACAAGGCCATGCCTCTGACTGCCGGTATGGAGCTCAAGGCTCTGCAGCAATCAGCCACTGGCTGGAAGCCTCGCAGCCTTGTTGCCCCCAATGCTGGTCCCGCCCCTGGTGGGGAGGGCCATATGGCTCCTGATGTTGTGCAACGTAAGGTGAAGGCTGCGCTGAACAAGATGACTCCTGAGAAATTCGACCGCATTTCCAGCCAGATTCTGGACATTGTGTCCCAATCCAAGGACGAGTCCGATGGTCGCACCCTTCGCCAGGTCATCCAGCTTACTTTCGAGAAAGCAACTGATGAGGCTCATTGGGCTCCTATGTACGCCAAGTTCTGCAAGAGCATGCTCGAGAGCATGAGCCCTGAGATCAAGGATGAGAATATTCGCGACAAGTTCGGCAATATCGGTACGCTTTACACATGTACCCCTTTTTTGACTCTATATTCAGAAGCAAACGCTAACTTTCCCTGTCAAAAATAGTCACCGGTGGCTCACTGTTCCGCAAATACCTTCTCAACCGTTGTCAAGAAGAGTTCGAACGCGGCTGGAAGGTCAACCTCCCGCCCAAGCCTGAGGGCTCCACCCAGGATGACGTCGCTATGCTGTCCGATGAGTACTACATCGCCGCTGCTGCCAAGCGTCGCGGTCTTGGTCTCGTCAAGTTCATCGGTGAGCTCTACAAGCTGGGCATGTTGACTGAGCGCATCATGCACGAGTGTACCAAGCGACTGCTCGACTTTGAAGGTGTGCCCGAGGAAGCTGAGGTCGAGTCTCTGTGCAACTTGCTGCGTACCATTGGTGCCAGTCTGGACGCATCCGAGAAGGGTCCTGCTATGATGGATGCCTACTTCGCCCGTATTAACCTCATGATGGAGATGCCGGGTCTGCCCAGCCGTCTCAAGTTCATGCTCATGGTATGTTGATTCCTCGTCAAAAATCTACCAAGTCGTCCGTCTACTTGCCGGAATTGCCAGCTAACCTCTTTTCTTCCCACTCTTCAGGATATTGTTGATCTGCGTTCCCAGCGATGGAAGTCCAAGGACGCCGATAAGGGTCCCAAGACCATCCAGCAGATTCGTGAGGAGGTACGTTCTGAACTTTTTCACCGATTTATGAATATAGTTTCTCAATCCCAATCATGGACTAACACGGTCTGCAGGCGGCTCGTGCGCAGGCCGAGGCTGAGCAAGAGCGCCAACGTCAACAAGCGAACCGTGGTGGCGGTGGTGGTCGCCCTGCTATGGGCCGTGGCGATGCCCGTGGCTTTGGTTACGGTAACCAGGCTCCTCCTCCTGACTTTGCTTCGAGCAAGGTTGGTAGTGACGACCTGCGCCGTCTGCGGGCCACCCGTAACACCAACCAGCCGATGTCCTTCGGCCCATCCAGTCTGCTTGGTTCCCGCAGCAGCAGCGGACGTAAGGGGCTTGGCCCTGGTGGCAACTTGGTTCGCGGTAGCGATGACAGCGCTGCCAGCAGCCGCACTGGTACTCCTCCTGCTGGCAAGAAGGAGGATAAGGAAGCCGCTTCCTCAATTAACGCCTTCAGGTAAGCCGTCTCTTCCAGATGTCTTTCCAGTGAGAAACGACTGCATTTTGCGATGCACTTTGGACGCCATGCTAACGTGGGGGATTTCCTTCCTTTCTCATGTAGTGCCCTTGCCAGCTTGGAAGATCGTGACAACATGGCAACATCGCCTCCTTCCAACCCGACTTCGCCTATGCTCACGAAGTCCCAGCCTGCTTCGTCCGAGCGCCGCCCCTCCAAGACTCCCACCGAGGGTGAAAACGCAGCATAGTTCCTGATACCTAGGTGCCTTTAATGATCAACGTTCTTCCAATGTTTTTCTTGTTCCACCCAAAAGATTTCTTGTTTCTCAGCCATGTCTCATCGACGTGCTTCTCGCTACGTCACATCCTCGCTTTTTCCCGGCCCCTCCTTCATGTTGCTCTCCCATTGCAGCTTCGGCCTTTTGTTCTTTCCCCCTCTTCCCATTCCACTTCATTTCCAGATAGCCGTCCTAAACTTGCATTCCCCCGACTGGTCGGTTGTTCGTGATGACTATTCTCCCAACCCACTTCCCATATTCTCCGTTCTCGATTATTCTACCAATCCCCCATTTCCGCGCTCCCCGCCTTTGCGGTCGAGCCGCTTTCAGTGTGTACAATCTTCAAACGACTTTATTTTCCAATGATCTCCTTCCTACTCTTCATTTTCCCTAAATACGTTCTGCCCAAACATCGAGTTGTAGGAGGGAATGGAGTCCAATGCCATGGTCAAGTCCCTGACGTAGCCTCCTCCTTATGGAACCCTTTGAAAAATTCGCACAAAGTTTGGAATGATTGCCATTTTCCGATGCCGGATTGAGGTTTATTTTCGGGCTGGTCCAAAACATGTGATTCAACAAGGACGTCTTCAAAAGTTTGAAAAGGCAAGATTAGAAAAAATTAAAAATTCAAGACGTTCCAACTGTAAATGCATAACTAGCTACTGTAGCTAACGTTCCAAATGGATGGGAAAAGTCTATTCACCCTATCTATATCGTACTAGGTACGTTGTACTCGCGGTGTGTCTTATGTTGTCGTAATGCAAAATTATGATACGAACATGATGCTTATGAACCTCAAGTCTGCCAGCGGTGTGAGCACTTCCTTTTATCTCCTTGATGGGCGAAATCTCGATGAATCGGGAATAAGTTCTTTTGGACGGCCTCGGTTACGCCCTTGAATATTGGGGTGGAGATACGATTTTGATTGATAGACGTGCAAGAAATGATATATGTAGGCATAAATGTGTTGGAGGACTCAAGAAAGACTCGATGCTGCCTCACCTGCGACACCTGACAGAATCTCAAAGATCAAACGCTAGCGACAAATATTTGGGGTATCTCTGATGTGATGTTGTGGATGGGTGCAACGGCATTTGAACACGAAAACGATACGGTAAGACAGCAGTCCATCAACAGCTCAGATGAGGATGCGAAGGGGATATGATAGCGGGGGAGCAAGTGAGAAGCAAATAACCCCCCCCCCCCCGGGGGCTAGTATGCAAAGGCGAAAGATGGCTTATCGAGATGTTGAAGCTAAAGCATCAATCCGCATTGACCTCTTGCCTCTCACCCGCTTCGTCGGAGATCTTCACCACGGGTATCGGTGGCACCTTGGTGTCCGTCTCGGTCTGAGAACTTTCCGAAACGGAGTTAATTTGGCCCTCATCTCTGCTTGGTGTCTCCGACTCTTCGGATGAGTCCGGTTCTGGAGACGAGGAGCGCGATCGCGGCTGTGGCCGCGGCGACGATGGCCGTCGCGGGGGTCTGCTATCTATCACATTCTCTTCAGAACTCGCAGGGCTACCACCCAAGGGGCTGCTCATGACGACTGAATCAAGAGAATAAGGGACCGGTGGTGAGGGCTCTGAATCATCGGTACTGAGACTGCTTCGATCAGACACAGAAAGGGAGCTTCTCGAATGATTGCGTGAATATGACGGTGGCAGTCCCAGCGCCTCGGCAACCGCAGCCTCCTCGTCTGGCAGCTTGAGAATGCCTCGATCTGTACTGGGACTGGGGTCGAAGACTCGAATACCGCGTTTTTGACTCAACTCCAAGAGGTGATTGTAGCTCCGGCGACCAGGATCCGCACGACGCTTCTTCTTTTTCTTCTCGCGCTTCAGGGACGGTCGAACGACAATGACCGGAATAGGGGAATGCTGGACACAGTACTTTGAAACAGAACCGGGAAGAAGACTATGAACGCCTTGGAGGTTTCGGCCTCGCGTTCCGACGATGAGCATCACAGGCGCATAGATCCGGATCTTCATGATGTCAGTGATCCGCTCGAAGGACAGCAAATTCAACAGCTTTGTCGCATGCTCACCATTCTTTGTATAATCTCCTCCACCTTTCCGACCACCAACTCCAAGACCAAACTGATCGCCTTTTCGTTCTGGCTGTTCTTCTGGATGACCTGCTCGAACAGTCGTTCTGCCTCTCGTCGATAGTTCCCCTCCTCAATTCCAGCATCACTCGCCATGCGGGAGTCTTTTTCTACCGCACGGAGACAAACAATTTCATCGCCATCATCAACCAACTCATCTACCAGCCAATTGAGAGCAAAGTCGGAGTAGTCATTCTGATCTGTTCCGCATAGAAAGGTTCGACTTCGTCGGGTGCTCTGATAGCCTTTGTGCTTATAGTTGAGGGTCAACGAAAAGTCCGCCGCATCCCGATTGTCAAACGTGTTGAATGAAACGCCTCGTTCGTAGGTCCTATCATGAGTCAGAAATTTTGAATTGCAGCGTCGCAAAAAGCCATCTCTTCTTGTGATGGTATTTGACATACTTTGGCGGTGGTGGTGAGGGCCCTCGACTAGCTGGTAAATGGCGCGATTCTCTTTCCACGTCCATGTCCCTCGCCGGCATTTCTCCGTAGAAAAGGCGCTTGCCCTTGGTGCTGCTGGAGCGGCTCGGTAGCTGTGTCTCTGCGTTGCTGACATTGAATTGGATGGATCGTCGGCGTGGGCTTTCGCTTCGTGCGTGAGTTCTGGAAGCGATACCCGGTTGGTGTGTAGGTGCAGCGACAGCGGTGGAGGAAGCTTGTGAGAGGTTCAAACTAAGGTCTGACCTCTGGTCGGAGCTGGTACTAGATCTGGGAGAGCTTTTTGCAGACATGGTTGCGATTGGGGCGAGCGGCTACCCAGTGGCTTCGGGATAAGAATCGGTGGCGATGGAGGCAAGAGATGCGGTACTGATGTCTCTCAAAGAATGCTCTGTTTAGTGATATGTTTGAGCAGAGGATATGTCGCAAGACTTGGGAGTCACATGCGCCCAGCACGCCAGCAGCGGGATGTTGAAGCAGACTTTCGATTTGTCGTCAGATCATGGACGATGGAAGCGAGGCTCAGAGCAAGAGGGAAGGAAAGCGGGGCACTTGAAAGCTAGTGATGCACAGACTTCAGGTACCACAAGCTGTAGTTCAGTTCATTTAATTTTGCAGGGGGTGGGATATCTCTCAGAATGTGATTACAGAAGCTTTGATCTGAGGCTCAGTTCAAAAAGATTGAGGTGTGAAGAGAAGCTACCGTAGATGATCAGACCAGTGACGCTTCCGGCGAGGGGACTGGACTCGAAGTCGTTGGCGGTCAAGATGTAAGGTTATCGATAGGGGCTGTCAGGTGATACGTGCCACAATCTTCACATGCTGTGCCTTGCAATCATTGGGCTCTGACTGCCCACTGAATTTTACGGCGGATGTGTCAGCCTCGTCGGGCGGTCAGATGCGGGACATGGTGGACCCCGTGCAGATCATTCTGATCCTCCGATAGTCGCCGATCAAGATGGATGAGTGAGCCCTTGGCTATCTCTGCTCCGCATCGGGTAAACGCCTGTATCCGGCGGTACGTGCTAGACTCATCAAGTCCTGTGGCTTTTTCAACAAGACCTACTAAATCAGAGGGAGGGGGGATCAAGGCAAAGAATGCAAGATCTTATGTTGCTGTGATGGAGAAGTGGCGACATACAGGCCAGTCGTGAGCGATTCAGTTATGCGACCTTATTCACAAGGTAACTTGGTCGCTTGTTCTATCTGGAAGGACCGCCGCGTATATGAAAAAAGACCGAGTCAATCTGCATCCTCCTTTACTGCAAACAGATTTCTTGATCATATGACTTCAACATTCCGATTCATAGTCGGGAGTGCCTATGAGTAACGTGCTCCATGGACTTCAATAGTTGTGATCTGGCTTCCTGTCAAAGGGTCACATTCTAGCCTCCGATCTTCCATCATGTGGCTGTCTATCTAAGAATCAGCTCATGAACAAATTCGCCTTTCATACAAATACAGAGGTATCGCTCACTTCCTCCATTCGCCTGGTACATAGTACATAGTTGCTTACTATCTGATTTGACAGGGCTCCAATCACAATCACTCGTAATCACCCGTGCGTAGGCTTAATGATCTATGCTCAGCAATGTTCATAAACTAGTATGATTTCCAAGGACAAGAAGAAGACATAACTCAATGTGGCTGCGGGTCTGAGAGGACCAAAAGACAAAACAAAATCTGCTACAGGCAATGCGCTATGATATCAATTGAAAAAAGAGACTTACAAGACGAGCTCTTATTGACTATCTTGTGTATGAACTCATAGACAGTAGTAATAGTAGTGCACAACTGCACAACTGCACATCGTACAGATTCTCGACTATCCCTCGACTGATCGACCTTTATTCCGAACTTCAACCGAACATGATCTCAGAACAGGTAGGGGGTACAGTCAGGCCGGCCTTGATGGTTTCTTCTTGCCCATTTACTAGCTCACAGCACTCGGAAGTGAGTCGTATCCATCTAGCCGAAGACACCCTCGACAATGAACCTCGCAGAGCAAGGCACAACTATCTCTGGTTGAGTCAACACCGGGCAAATAGACACACACCCTAACAACTCGTGGACAGACCCATCACTCACAAGAGTCGCAACCTACTCAATCCGGCTGGCTCCAGTTTTGCCGTCCCCACCAGGGCATCTCCAGTCCTGAATTCACAGTCCACATCCATTGCACATTAGAATACTCAGATAACTTGAGCTGGATGGTAGCGCTTGCCTTGAGAGCTTCTATACTTTCCACACCCCCACGACGAGCATCTTCTGAGCAAATCCCTCTAGCACGGGCCCTGCCCTGCACGCTCTGGTGGACACTCACAGTACCACCACTCGGCCTTGTCAGTATTCAGTGTTTACTGTTTACTACTAACTAGTGCCTACTTACTCCGCAGTACGTACAGTAGTGATATGCCCCGCACTAGTACGAGTGCGCCAAACTCTAGGAAGACGCAGGAGTTAGTGTGACTCCCCGAAACCGGCAATGAGCCATAGTAAATTGAGCACGCTGTACGTTAGCATGGAGCAGCTCAACCCACTACGGGCCGACTATGCCGATTTAGCCGCGATGATCAGCACGCACTATCGTTTCCTTTTGGAGGGGTCACCATGTCGACCTTGTTTTCATGCAGCCATGATAATCTAGCGGTCTGTCCGGCGCCGGGTTTGGAAATGTCCAGTCCATCCTCCACAGCGGGCGAGGTATCCGTGGACCGTCAGTACTTGTGGTTATGTATGACTTCGCTATCTTGAATTTTCGTATGGGCCATGGCTTGAACGAGAAAGCTCCCCTCAGTTCGCGTGCCTGTGATTTCTAAACGATTCGTCGCTGACCTCAGACCATTCCCTCAGCCGAGTGTATGTATTCGATACGCATAGTGCATAGTCATACAACCCAGGGAACCCCGCAAATATCAATTCTCCTCCTCTCTATGCTCATTACACAGTGATTGCAGAAGTGTACAAGGGTTCACCATGGAGCTACCTTGAAGAAATGGGGGTTTGGGCGCGACGAGACCATTCCAGAAAGAGGAGGGGAGGCGCTCGGGCCATTGATTCCACCATTGCTGAGCTGTAGTAATGGGTCACATGCGTCCGTATCGCGGGTTCGAAAGGTTGACATGGGGACTCCTCGGGGTCGGGAGGTGCATACGTTGGTACAGTGGTACACTGGTATAGTATTACAGGACTAAATTCTGGGATGTATTACTATCCACTATCGTAGTCGGTCAATGCCACATTCCCGTGCAAAGAGAGATAGTCAAGTCCGTTGGATTGTGTTCAGTAGTGTATTACCCAGTTGACGGCGAGTCTTTGGAGATTGTTGACTGGTTTTAAAAGTACGAATGCAATGCTGAGGCAGGGCGTTCCTGCATTGCACACATCTACCTTTCGATGCTCTTGACCTTCTAATCAAGAGAGCAGACTATACTCATTTTGCACAGTAGATGTTGATTATTGGAATTCATTGAATGTGTCTATATACATGGCATGCAAAGATCGGGTTCAGAGACGGGGATCTGCAGTCGAGGTCCCAATCGGGTAACCCGAGGAGTGGGTAGTCTCGACCAGCGCCTCACTCAACAGAGGGGGCGGAGAGAGCTGCCTTGGTGGCTATGCAAGAGCCACATCATTTCCCAGACTCATATTCAGGCAAAAAGGGAGTAAGGGCAAAATGAATTTATGAGAGAGATGAGATGGTGGACAGTTGATCATGATGCAAAGGCGGCGCCGATGGAAATATAAGCGCCGTGAAAAAAAGAAAAAAATTGGAGTAGTAGTAAGGATCCGGTTCGTAGTTGAGAAGATCAATTCGGTCGTAACAATCATGGGGTATCACAAGGATGGGAATAGAAGAAATCAAAATCGCTACAATGCAAACAAGTCACAGAGAATCAGACGAGATCCCACCTCAGTAGGCCTCGACAATGGTGCTCTGTTCTCGTGGATTGTAGAATCCTGATTCATATCGGTGGTCATCGGTCAAGGCAATCGCCTCAGCGGTAGACTCCTTGGCGTCAAAGGACTCCAGAGTAGGTTGTAGCGGCGAGGGCGGCATGCTCTCATCTTCTGAGGAATCATCGTCGGCCAATAACTCCGGAGGTGATTGACGAGATGGCGATCGGGTCAAAGTGAGCTCATTCAGATCCTCCGCATCGTCGTATTCAAAGTCCGAATCAGTCTCTTCGCCTTCATCATCCAGAAAGGCAGGCCCTGTGGCAGTGGCCAGGTGTTGTTGAGAGGAGATTGAGGCGGGTGGTGGAGAACGCAGGCGAACGGGAGTGGTGATGACAAAGTCATTCTCATCAAAGTCGGAGTCATCCTCCTCGTCGCTGTCACTCAAATCTGAATCCAGGTCGGACGCATCTTCCGGGTCCCAATCCTCCGTCTCGTCCTCTTCGGGCTCTTCAACCACGGTTGATGCCCATTGGATATGGCGAGACTTGTTCTCGCGGGTCGAGGTCTTTGCCGCTCCGTTGACGGTCTGGTTGAACCACCGTTCTTGCTCACGTTCGGCATCAGCAAGGTCTATCATCAAAGAGTCGAGCAGGTTGGCATGGCCCACCAAAAGGCGGAGATCGTGATCCGCCCGCGAAGCCTCCCGGGTAAGCTTCTTGCGGGCGGTGTGGGCGAGGTAGTATGTTTGCGTGATGCTCATTTTCTTTTGTTGGCGAGAGCGGAAGCGAGATTGAAGAAAGGGAGAGGCGACGGCGGCAAGAGAGGAGTCCGTGGACATATGCAGTGGGGAAATGGCCGGAGCAGAGATACTGGGGGAAATTTCCATAGTGGCTGATGAGGTACTTATGAGTACCCAGTGAGTTCAGATTGGGGGTTCCGAGATTATGACTCGTTCTGCCAAGGTAGGTGACTCAGGGCGTAGTGGCCGAGGCGGTGTACTAGTGAGATCCCCGGAGGCAGGGGATAGCGTTTTGGATCGATTCGATAGATCCACGATGGTTTTGAGTAGTGTGCCGATGCTGGGAATCTTTAAGAGAGATTTGAGACTTTGGGATGACGATTGACTGATGAGGATATTCGATGAAGCGGAGTGTTGTGGAGGCTGAGCAGATTTCCCTTTTTGTTAACTAGTGAAAAAAAAAAGATTCAATGCCAGGTAGTCCGGGGGTTCACAGAATGTTATAAAATAATTCACCTCGATGCCTGATGCAAGAATTAGTTGGGTGAATCGCATTTTGCTTACGATACTTCTGCTCATTTTGATTTAAAATCGGGTTTCATTTTTCCTAATTTCCATTATTTCGCTTTCCCTTACTGCCGTAGTCCCGTGTCTCCGTCCTGGCTCTAAAGTCCGGTATCCGATCGGAGGGATAAGTGATTATTCCCCACCCGAATTGTGCACAATCGCACTCTGGATGGATGCCCCGAGTCCGAGTGGTCCGCTGATTAATGCTTTCGGCTTGGCATTCATTAGACTCTTATGCGCACGGCTCAACATGGGGGGACTTCTGAATTGAAGTTTTTTTTTTTTTCGCACTCTCTTTTTTCCCGGTGCGTAGTTATTTCCTCTTTTGTCGTGATAATCAGGCGGGCGTCGAATTATCCTGCCACGACAGGGATCAGGTTACTTTAATTCTCTACACCGCATCCCCAGCTTTGCGACGTGTATCATGTAATGCGTTCGGTGCTGGCACGAGCCGCATAAGATGGCCCGCCCTTCGGTGCTAGTCGCTTAACTTCGAGCTCACTAAGGATGCACTAGCGAAGATCTCCTCGCGTGTTTCATCTGTAGAGTCATCGCATCGGGTCGGAGTTTCTCATCCTGCCATAGTGATTGATTGTTCCTCTTCTTCTTCGTCCTGCACGGACAGACGATGGAGCAATGCCCGTTGATTATGTCCGGTTCCTAATTTTCAGCCTTCTGGTACGAAATACTTTATGGACAGTTTTACCAATCAACATCATATCCATTCACCGAATTCGGATCCCGAGCAAAGGAAGTGCCCAAGCCCCACCAACGGGCACCCGTTCAGACGGACGATGATTCACTTGACAGACGGGTGAGGAAATTTTGGGTTCTTCAATGGAGTCGCCCTTGGTCATATTCATAACACTCTTTTTTTTAATGTATTCCAACCGAGATGAGCAAGAACAAGCTCGCGCTTATGGTAGGACAATGCGCAATTGCTGGCTTCCAGCCTACCTCGTAAGTTCGTAGAGCTTCGGCGCACCAAATGAAAAAGTCCGTCCGATGCGGACAAGGGCGGTTGAGGCCGACCGGCTCGTAGTTATGCCTGTCTCCGAGAACCGCACTAAAGTGGAAAGAGTTAGTAGTGACGAGAGTTCCATTGCTTGCTTATGGTTTCCAATCTTCCAGCAAAAAGGGCGTCCCATCATCCACGGGCCATGATTATTCATCGGTCAGGATGGACTCCCGCTCCGACCCGTCACTCTGTGTCAGCCTTGCGAATCTTCCGCTCATCGCCCACTGACTGCATCGTTTGGATGATTACTCGAATGATCTGCTCTCTGTGTGCGCGAAACCACGAGCTCCGTTTCCACGCGTCGATGATTCTCCCTTAATGATTACCATATACATGGTCACCTGAACGGGAAGCCGGCGACGGCACCCACAATTCCATCCAATTCCTTCACCTTCAACTCCTGAAATCAGAGACGGTCCCTGTGGAAAATCCTATTGATCTATCATGGTCAAGAAATTCCGGCCGAACAGCTCAAGTTCTGTCTGCAATAGGCTCATCAGGGGACATGAAACATAGCTTCGTCAAATTTTCGCCTATTAAGGAAACCGAAGAGGTTGGTGTCTACCAAAGTAGGTAAATTCTCTACCTAAAAGTAGGCTAGTCCAGCACGTAGCTTGGTTTTATCCAGCAGACGTATTTCTAATCACCGAATCCGGTAATCATGTACGATCCATGGACCATACGTGACTGCGATTAGTGATGCTCGATGCCATCCGTCGGTCAAGGGTCGATCCCACAGCCCGATCATACTTCCCCAATCAGTCATGCTTTGCGAAAATGGTCCAAAAAATTTTTCCTTTTTTTTCGTCGCCATTCTTCGTTGGTCTTCGCCTGTTCTAGAATCCCACCACCGACTGCCAAGCGTCATTGCGTCATCGACATTCGGTAATCACGTCGCTTTTCTTCCCCGCATTAGTAGGTTATCGGACGAAAGGACGATCCTGATCAACGGGCTGTCTTCATTTGGGCCATGCGATTTGCGATCAACGCACAGAGATTAACTGCTAGGTAGGTATGGATCTAGGCTCTGAGCATTGGTAATCTTGAGCTCATCGAGCTTGAAGTGATGGCAGTGACAGCAGTGATGGCGCCATAGATCAGATTGCGATCCCGAGACGGTCGGCTACCTGTTTGACTGATGTTGTTCGAGGATGGTCAGTATCGTGCTCGTAAGCAAGCTTTATCACCGTCTCACTGGATGCAAATACAAAGTCTACAAGAACTTTGCGTTCATCTGCTTCTGTCATTGATGATCTTCATATCTCCCTTTCTGCCATCGACTGTAGCGTGCTGGTGATAGCCACAGTGCTGCGCGTTCGAAGAGCCTCCAAATAGTGAGGCATGTACTGCGCCCACCAATCACTGTCCACATAAATGGGGAGGTTCGTAAACAAGGATGGACTTGGAACGCATGGACTGTCGTGTCAGCATTTGGCCTATTGGGAGTTCGGAACAATGATTCGATCATCTCTATCATTGCGTGCTCTCTGCTTTGTTCCCGGGATCTCGCGAGCACAGACTCTGACATACCACTATCTAATGGATGGGGGGACAGGGCATTTCTCTTCCATTCTGCCCAATGTTTACCATCGTCGATAAGCAGACTCGCCAGCCGAAGGTTGATCCCGGACATGCGCACTGCCTCTGCAATTCATACCATAGGCAACAGTAATCAGACCAAAAACATCAGTGCTGTCAGACAGCACGCATCCCTTCTGTCGTCGTCATCCAGGCAGCTATTTCAGCTCATCAAATTGGGTCCATTCAGGCAGAGTACGTGTGACATATCACGATTTACTGATGGGCTCCAGGTATTGAGGAGCCTTGTGTATTTCGCTTTGTTTGATCATGTATCTCCACCTTCAGTGAGAAACAAGACTACGCAGTTTGTTGAAACCCCTGCGTCTGTACAGTGTACCCAAGTCGGGGAATGAATATACTACTCAATGGTAAATAGAGAGTCCATTTCAGTATGGTGCTGTCCATGACTCAAGGACTCTCTCGGTTTCATGCACTAGTCCTAATCTGGATCCCGCCTGGAGTCAGCCCTCCCAAAGTGGCTGCTGCGCGTCGGCGTTAGCCGGGCTTTACTCCAAGGCACCGCAATACCTGTCCTCTTCCGGGTCAGATAGTTACACTACTAAGGTACGCATTACCCAGCCCAGCCCAGCCCATCCCATCGATAGTGGGGCCATACGAGCGAGTGATCAAGTCCGAGTTCCGAGTTCCGAGTTCCGAGTCTCGACACCCGAGTCATCTTTTCGCGTGTGGACGATCAAGGTTCCACAATTGGTCTGCGATTCTACAGGTATGAGGCTGAGAATCTGGGCGGGGTCAGCGTGTTGGGCTGTCGCGGTGCCGAGATGTCTCAGGAGGAGTTGTGCGATGACTCCTCCGGATGCGAGACCTTCCCTTTTTTTTTTTTTTTTTCGCGGAAACACGAAACGCCCTGGGGCACCAAGGTACTTGGGACCTAGGAGTCTACCTAGGACTAACTAGTAACTAGTAGTTACTAACTACTAGGTCAGAGTACATAGGTTGTGCCGAATTGGGTTTCGCTTGAAAGAGGCTCAGCTCGGCTGAGCACAGCCCGTTTCAGGCTCAGGTCTAGGGAAGTTGACTTCAAATGGTCTAACCGTGGCTTAGTTCAAGGGGTCGTGGATGTCCGGAGAAGCTTGCATCACTGCATCAGTGCATAACTTGATGATTTCCGGGCACATGTAACCTGATTGAACTCTCAGTTGAAGGGTTCAATTGATAGCTTGTGCTCACTGCTCACTGCTCACTGCTCACTGCTCAGGAAGAAGTTCCTCATGTTCAATCTCGCAGTATTCATTTCCCACGGCACAATAGCCAAGTGCATCTCTCACTCGGATCGCCGAGGTTATCATCACCGGTTTCCCACGGCCTCACCGGCCGCAGTGGGATGGTAGATGTGGATCGGCGTGGTCGCTGGCGCTCGGTTCATACCAGAATTTTACCAGTCGCAGTGGGGCTTTTTTCTGCCTCTCGCTCTCTCACACACACACAAACTCTTCTTTTTCTTCGCTTCCTCTTCTCTGACTCTCACTTTTCAACCTAATGGATCCATCACTACCACTCTTCCGGCGTTTTCTAGTAGTAATGAGCTCCCGAAGCAGAAATAAACAAGCGGATAGTTCCATCAGAGTACCCACTTTCGAAGAAAAAAGAAACTTCTCTTCCGTCGCCTCCTTCCGCACAGAGCATCCAACGGAGTATCCGAAACAGAATCTTTCTATCATCCATGGTTTGAATTCCCGTTCACCGTTAGCTTCAGCCGTACTCCAGAATAGGTAGGGTCGAGTAATGGGGCTCGTTGGGCTGAAAGAAAAAAAAAAAATTCTGCACGAGATTTGGAGCCTCATCGCGGCAGTCGATCCGAAGGGTCGTCGAATGCGACGGATGTTTACAGAGGCAATTTCTGGGTCGGACAAGATGAGTTGTTGGGAACTTCCAATTGGGAGGGTTTGTCGGCGGTTTAGGAAAAATGGCCGACAGGGCTGAGGATTTGGCGCGTCTTGATTGTTGTGGCGTTGAAAGGCTAGAACTTGTTGGACATCTACGCGACGGATGCATCTATGGAATTGTTGTGTTGTTTGATGTTGAATTCATATTGATCTGTTGTCGTCACAGTGTGTAGGGGAAGTGTCATTTCTACTATCGACTGGAGAGGACTGCACTGCTGCAGTACCGAGGGATCAATCACACTCGACCTCGATCAAGAGGCCAAGAGTCTGCCACGTCTCGGTAGCAGGGAATCGTGCCGATGTTACGTGGGACCAGTGATCCGCACAGTTGCGGAATATAAAGATCACTGCCAAGTGCTAACACGGGCTGGCTGTAGAATACTAGAGTACAGCACAAAGCACGCGAGAATAAAGGTGGACTATGACCTCAGAGCCACGAAGGCCAAGTTCGACCCTAGAGGCAATCTGTCGCTAGGTACTACTGTGTCGTTAAGCAATGGGCATAATGCAGCGTTGTTGAATTGCGATTGATTGAATCCAGTCTTGTCGTGTTCGTATACGAGGTTCATAACTTCATATGGCAATCCGTATCCAATACGCCTAGGCTTTGATCGGTCCTGATGTATTTCCCCACAGCACACCACCACGCCGAAACGCTCACTGCACACTCACAGTGCACACAGGAGCCCCGAATGAACTGCGCTACTAGGATCGACGTCGTCAATATCGCCGCCGATCAACAAGCAACCAACTTACCGATCTGAGTTGTGCGCGATCGGGTGGTCGACAGATCTGATATACTACTCCATCACATCAACAGAGCAACTGAGCGATGGTGTCTTGGCCCCCTGACCGGTGATCTCATTGGCGACATTGACGCGACTGCGGATCCACCGTGACAGGCTCATGATGTCAAGAAGACCCTCGAGTGCTTCAGATGGCGATATGCAGTTTGGCGTTCCCCCCCCTCCTACTACTATAGTCGTCATCTAGGTCCTAGATCGGATTTGGACACCCAACTTCCTCAATAGTAGATGAAGGCGAAAAAGTGATGCCCATCGAAGGAGTACCTCAGACGTATTTATGATTGCATGTTGCGGTGTACGTGGGACGTGCAGTATAAAATTGATGTTGTTTGAGATCTTGGCTAAAACCCTTTCGGTTGCTGTCAAGGGACGAGAATGTCCTCGCCGGGGATCAGACTGCTCTCGTCATCGACCTCTGTGCACCTGTACAGCGTATACAATACACACTACACTGCACTACTATGCAGTGTTTCTCGATGAATGTTTGGTGTTTACTACTGAAAGGCCTGTTGCTGAGCACCGATGCTAGGTTTCGGGCCCGGCTGATGGAGGAGCCGAGTCTCCGTGAGCTGACGGGATCTGCCACTTGCGGTTTCAAGGTTAGCTCTGCTCTCCGCGGTCGACCACGTGGGGTACAGTTACAAAGATCTAAGCGGGTTAGCGGCGCGGCTTCTCGAACTCATTGACACCAGGTCCCAGCTGACATATAACTCTCGTGCTGCTGTTACCTTGTCCAGGCCTGGCCGCTACTCACAGTAGAACGTAGGTAGGCATGTCACTTGGGAGTGTTCATACTCCATAGTTCTCAGTGCCTCCCCACCACTGCACAGTGCGTAGTCACACATGCACGTTTTGTAGATCTGGCCAGGCTGATCGTATCGCTGATGTCCCAGGTGGGCGACATCTTGACCCTTTGAGCCAGCCCCTCAGACTTTATTCAGTAGGAGACCCTCCTACTGAATCTAGAGTCCGGAGTCTGATGGCAATTTATTATGGCATGTTGAAATTCGATAAGAGCCACGTCTATGATGTTCTTGATAAGGATTACCTATAGGGGGATTAGTGTAACATGGGTGGGTTTACTGGGGCTTCGCATACCTCTATAGGATCCCTCTAGCTATTATGATCTCCCATTCATACCTACGAGCCATCAACATGGAAGCTTGACTGTAGCAGTACACATCGCAACTTCTGTTGTGTTGTCTCCCAACTGGAGCATAATCATGCCAGCTTTCATCCTCGTTTGAACAAGCATAGGTAAGGACCATTCCGTAAGAACCAACACCTTCAACCGGAACGGCTCCACGGACTCAAGGTTGACTCACATGGTCAAGGTCAGCGTGCAGCTTTACGCTATCCATTTCCATAGGTATTCCATCTCCTTCTTCCTCTTCCTCTTCCTCTTCCCCTTCCTCTTCCTCTTCCTCTCTCGTATTCCGGATCCAGGCTGAGAAACCAAAGACAAGGTCGATCCATCATCCATGAACTTGTGACCCTTCCGTCTCCACTTCCACTCGCACGCCCGGATGTCCGAATCCCGACCTCCGACGCTAAGACGCATACTCCCGCGTCAGGTTCTTTTCCAGCCACAATCATCGGCTAGAAAACAGGGGGGCCGCCTGTTGAAAAAGTGGAGATCAAGCCATTCCGTTCTAGAATTCCATGTGCGCTTGAGTCCGAATCTTATGGTGCTGCATAATTTCTTGACTCAAGGGACCACTGCAAGGGTGTAAGTCCCTGGGGAATGGTGGGTGCGGTAGGCTGGTTGGCTGGTCGTTTCCTCTAGATTGGTTTTTTTTTTTTTTTTTTTTTTTTTTTTTTTTTTGGGGGGTTTGTTTTCTGTTTTCTCCTCAGCCCTGTCGCAGGTCACGGATTTTCGGCTGTGGAGGTGATGTGATGAAAAGGTCCGAGATTCGGACTCACTCTATGACAGGGTCTTGAGTCGCGGGTTCGTTCGGGTACTGGAACAGTCATAGTGGATCCCTGGATTCTGATTTGGCGCGTTGTTGGTCTTCGATCCGATGTCCTTCGGACCTGTGCAGTAGTGACC